>NW_028126421.1:0-1317455 GCF_965194825.1 Balaenoptera physalus
CACACATGCAGAAAACACACTATGGCTGCTTAACGGGAAAGGTGAGGTGGGGTGATACATAAAACAAGAGTTTCAAATTAGCTCAGATACCGTTCCATAAACCCAATATGGAATAGACAAGACCTACTCCTTGCTCAGAGAACTGGACTCAACACGCCCGATTCACCGCACAAGAATATATCTGACTAGTAATAATCTTAAAACCTATGTATTGATATCTCTCTGTTAGTGTGTCAAGTGGGTGTAAAGCGGCATAAACACAGCCGTGAAAAGCAGCTAAACCCCATTATAAAAAGAAATTACTTTTAAAAACCCATGAAACAAAGACAGGGAAAGAGAGAGAAATTCTTACACAATTCGTTCAGGGGCTGTGATGCAACCTGGATTGACCATATCTAGACCCACAGCTGGATGAGACATAAGGGTGGACACTCTTGGGGCTGAGAGGTTTGGTGAGGTTGGGTGAGCAAACGCAGACCCTTTAAAGTAATACTGCGTGCTACCCATCACATGGGTCCCAAATCTCCAGGTTCAAGGGCATCTTCCTACATCGAAAACATGCATGAGAAACCCAGAAGATGGTACACCGTGTGATGGGGAAAGGTTTCTAAAACGCACCTCATTTCTCATCTCCTTGTGCTCGGGTTCGCCATTCCAGCCACTTTACTAGCAATCTCCCTACTTGGAGCATCAGCACCTTTAACCTCCTGTTCCGTACAGGTTGCAATTTGTCCTGAGGATGAACGGGAAGACGGGGTACCAATGAGAGACTAGCTCTTGGTGTTGGGACAGGCACAGGTCACTCTATTTTCCCATCAGGAAGAAGAATTAACCACAGGCTCAGCCTGCCCCCCTGAACCAGAACAGGGCCTGAAGCCATCCTGCGCTTTTGCGGCCAGCTCCCAAAAAACCGACTTGTAAAATGGAGCTTCAGGGCACTGCAATTCACAAACCTGCAGAGTTATAAATCATAACTCTCGTCCACAAATATATTGAGGGAAGGCAAAGAAGAGGATTTGAAATCAAGGCAGAATTGCAGGAAACAGATTTCAGGAGGTAGATTCGAATCGCCTTTAAAGCACATGAAAAGCGGCAAAACATTGACAATGATGCCCTTGGCCAAAAAGGGCGTATGCGTTTTTTCCTGAATATATTCAGGAAAAAACGCATACGCCCTTTTTGGCCAACCAAGCAACCTGGAAAGGCAAATCAGCGCTACAAAGAAGTCTCGCTTCCCATCGGTCAAAAGGGCCATGCTGAAAAAAGTGTCAAAACCAGAAATGCAGGAGAGGCCATGGAGAAATGGGAGCCTTGCTACACTGATGGGCGGGATGTAAATTGCCAACAGCCACTCTGGAGAAGTGTACGGTGTGTCCTGAAACATCTAAAAAACACAGCTTAGAGAGCATAGGGCACTTCCACGCATGGGGGGATAAAGTGGGAAAATTGAAAATCAGCAAGACACAAGCACCCCAAAGTTTAGGGCTGCTCTGTTGACAAGGACCTCCACTTCATTCCACCTTAAATATCCCAGGAAAGCTAAAAATGGATAAAAAAGTTGTGGTCCTTATGTACAATGGAATATCACTCAGCCATGAAATCAATGTCATAAGGCTAGTAGCAGCATGATGAGTGGATTTAGGTAAGACGATTCTAAGTGAAATAAGTCACACAGAAAAGGACACTTCTCATAAGGTGTCACTTATAGAGGGAATGTAAAAACCGTTACACTTGAACTGACTTACAATACAGAACAGAGTCACACATGCAGAAAACACACTATGGCTGCTTAACGGGAAAGGTGAGGTGGGGTGATACATAAAACAAGAGTTTCAAATTAGCTCAGATACCGTTCCATAAACCCAATATGTAATAGACAAGACCTACTCCTTGCTCAGAGAACTGGACTCAACACGCCTGATTCACCTCACAAGAATATACCTGACTAGTAATAATCTTAAAACCTATGTATTGATATCTCTCTGTTAGTGTGTCAAGTGGGTGTAAAGCGGCATAAACACAGCCGTGAAAAGCAGCTAAACCCCATTATAAAAATAAATTACTTTTAAAAACCCATGAAACAAAGACAGGGAAAGAGAGAGATATTCTTACACAATTCGTTCAGGAGCTGTGATGCAACCTGGATTGACCATATCTAGACCCACAGCTGGATGACACATAAGGGTGGACACTCTTGGGGCTGAGAGGTTTGGTGAGGTTGGGTGAGCAAACGCAGACCATTTAAAGTAATACTGCGTGCTACCCATCGCATGGGTCCAAATCTCCAGGTTCAAGGGCATCTTCTTACATCGAAAACATGCATGAGAAACCCAGAAGATGGTACACCGTGTGATGGGGAAAGGTTTCTAAAACGCACCTCATTTCTCATCTCCTTGTGCTCGGGTTCGCCATTCCAGCCACTTTACTAGCAATCTCCCTACTTGGAGCATCAGCACCTTTAACCTCCTGTTCCGTACAGGTTGCAATTTGTCCTGAGGATGAACGGGAAGATGGGGAACCAATGAGAGACTAGCTCTTGGTGTTGGGACAGGCACAGGTCACTCTATTTTCCCATCAGGAAGAAGAATTAACCACAGGCTCAGCCTGCCCCCCAGAACCAGAACAGGGCCTGAAGCCATCCGGCGCTTTTGCGGCCAGCTCCCAAAAAAGCGACTTGTAAAATGGAGCTTCAGGGCACTGCAATTCACAAACCTGCAGAGTTATAAATGATAACTCTCGTCCACAAATATATTGAGGGAAGGCAAAGAAGAGGATTTGAAATCAAGGCAGAATTGCAGGAAACAGATTTCAGGAGGTAGATTCAAATCGCCTTTAAAGCACATGAAAAGCGGCAAAACGTTGACAATGATGCCCTTGGCCAAAAAGGGCGTATGCGTTTTTTCCTGAATATATTCAGGAAAAAACGCATACGCCCTTTTTGGCCAACCAAGCAACCTGGAAAGGCAAATCAGCGCTACAAAGAAGTCTCGCTTCCCATCGGTCAAAAGGGCCATGCTGAAAAAAGTGTCAAAACCAGAAATGCAGGACAGGCCATGGAGAAATGGGAGCCTTGCTACACTGATGGGCGGGATGTAAATTGCCAACAGCCACTCTGGAGAAGTGTACGGTGTGTCCTGAAACATCTAAAAAACACAGCTTAGAGAGCATAGGGCACTTCCACGCATGGGGGGATAAAGTGGGAACATTGAAAATCAGCAAGACACAAGCACCCCAAAGTTTAGGGCTGCTCTGTTGACAAGGACCTCCACTTCCTTCCACCTTAAATATCCCAGGAAAGCAAAAAATGGATAAAAAAGTTGTGGTCCTTATGTACAATGGAATATCACTCAGCCATGAAATCAATGTCATAAGGCTAGTAGCAGCATGATGAGTGGATTTAGGTAAGACGATTCTAAGTGAAATAAGTCACACAGAAAAGGACACTTCTCATAAGGTGTCACTTATAGAGGGAATGTAAAAACCGTTACACTTGAACTGAATTACAAAACAGAACAGAGTCACACATGCAGAAAACACACTATGGCTGCTTAACGGGAAAGGTGAGGTGGGGTGATACATAAAACAAGAGTTTCAAATTAGCTCAGATACCGTTCCATAAACCCAATATGTAATAGACAAGACCTACTCCTTGCTCAGAGAACTGGACTCAACACTCCCGATTCACCGCACAAGAATATATCTGACTAGTAATAATCTTAAAACCTATGTATTGATATCTCTCTGTTAGTGTGTCAAGTGGGTGTAAAGCGGCATAAACACAGCCGTGAAAAGCAGCTAAACCCCATTATAAAAATAAATTACTTTTAAAAACCCATGAAACAAAGACAGGGAAAGAGAGAGATATTCTTACACAATTCGTTCAGGAGCTGTGATGCAACCTGGATTGACCATATCTAGACCCACAGCTGGATGACACATAAGGGTGGACACTCTTGGGGCTGAGAGGTTTGGTGAGGTTGGGTGAGCAAACGCAGACCCTTTAAAGTAATACTGCGTGCTACCCATCGCATGGGTCCCAAATCTCCAGGTTCAAGGGCATCTTCCTACATCGAAAACATGCATGAGAAACCCAGAAGATGGTACACCGTGTGATGGGGAAAGGTTTCTAAAACGCACCTCATTTCTCATCTCCTTGTGCTCGGGTTCGCCATTCCAGCCACTTTACTAGCAATCTCCCTACTTGGAGCATCAGCACCTTTAACCTCCTGTTCCGTACAGGTTGCAATTTGTCCTGAGGATGAACGGGAAGACGGGGAACCAATGAGAGACTAGCTCTTGGTGTTGGGACAGGCACAGGTCACTCTATTTTCCCATCAGGAAGAAGAATTAACCACAGGCTCAGCCTGCCCCCCGGAACCAGAACAGGGCCTGAAGCCATCCTGCGCTTTTGCGGCCGGCTCCCAAAAAAGCGACTTGTAAAATGGAGCTTCAGGGCACTGCAATTCACAAACCTGCAGAGTTATAAATGATAACTCTCGTCCACAAATATATTGAGGGAAGGCAAAGAAGAGGATTTGAAATCAAGGCAGAATTGCAGGAAACAGATTTCAGGAGGTAGATTCGAATCGCCTTTAAAGCACATGAAAAGCGGCAAAACGTTGACAATGATGCCCTTGGCCAAAAAGGGCGTATGCGTTTTTTCCTGAATATATTCAGGAAAAAACGCATACGCCCTTTTTGGCCAACCAAGCAACCTGGAAAGGCAAATCAGCGCTACAAAGAAGTCTCGCTTCCCATCGGTCAAAAGGGCCATGCTGAAAAAAGTGTCAAAACCAGAAATGCAGGACAGGCCATGGAGAAATGGGAGCCTTGCTACACTGATGGGCGGGATGTAAATTGCCAACAGCCACTCTGGAGAAGTGTACGGTGTGTCCTGAAACATCTAAAAAACACAGCTTAGAGAGCATAGGGCACTTCCACGCATGGGGGGATAAAGTGGGAACATTGAAAATCAGCAAGACACAAGCACCCCAAAGTTTAGGGCTGCTCTGTTGACAAGGACCTCCACTTCCTTCCACCTTAAATATCCCAGGAAAGCGAAAAATGGATAAAAAAGTTGTGGTCCTTATGTACAATGGAATATCACTCAGCCATGAAATCAATGTCATAAGGCTAGTAGCAGCATGATGAGTGGATTTAGGTAAGACGATTCTAAGTGAAATAAGTCACACAGAAAAGGACACTTCTCATAAGGTGTCACTTATAGAGGGAATGTAAAAACCGTTACACTTGAACTGAATTACAAAACAGAACAGAGTCACACATGCAGAAAACACACTATGGCTGCTTAACGGGAAAGGTGAGGTGGGGTGATACATAAAACAAGAGTTTCAAATTAGCTCAGATACCGTTCCATAAACCCAATATGTAATAGACAAGACCTACTCCTTGCTCAGAGAACTGGACTCAACACTCCCGATTCACCGCACAAGAATATATCTGACTAGTAATAATCTTAAAACCTATGTATTGATATCTCTCTGTTAGTGTGTCAAGTGGGTGTAAAGCGGCATAAACACAGCCGTGAAAAGCAGCTAAACCCCATTATAAAAATAAATTACTTTTAAAAACCCATGAAACAAAGACAGGGAAAGAGAGAGAAATTCTTACACAATTCGTGCAGGAGCTGTGATGCAACCTGGATTGACCATATCTAGACCCACAGCTGGATGAGACATAAGGGTGGACACTCTTGGGGCTGAGAGGTTTGGTGAGGTTGGGTGAGCAAACGCAGACCCTTTAAAGTAATACTGCGTGCTACCCATCGCATGGGTCCCAAATCTCCAGGTTCAAGGGCATCTTCCTACATCGAAAACATGCATGAGAAACCCAGAAGATGGTACACCGTGTGATGGGGAAAGGTTTCTAAAACGCACCGCATTTCTCATCTCCTTGTGCTCGGGTTCGCCATTCCAGCCACTTTACTAGCAATCTCCCTACTTGGAGCATCAGCACCTTTAACCTCCTGTTCCGTACAGGTTGCAATTTGTCCTGAGGATGAACGGGAAGACGGGGAACCAATGAGAGACTAGCTCTTGGTGTTGGGACAGGCACAGGTCACTCTATTTTCCCATCAGGAAGAAGAATTAACCACAGGCTCAGCCTGCCCCCCGGAACCAGAACAGGGCCTGAAGCCATCCTGCGCTTTTGCGGCCGGCTCCCAAAAAAGCGACTTGTAAAATGGAGCTTCAGGGCACTGCAATTCACAAACCTGCAGAGTTATAAATGATAACTCTCGTCCACAAATATATTGAGGGAAGGCAAAGAAGAGGATTTGAAATCAAGGCAGAATTGCAGGAAACAGATTTCAGGAGGTAGATTCGAATCGCCTTTAAAGCACATGAAAAGCGGCAAAACGTTGACAATGATGCCCTTGGCCAAAAAGGGCGTATGCGTTTTTTCCTGAATATATTCAGGAAAAAACGCATACGCCCTTTTTGGCCAACCAAGCAACCTGGAAAGGCAAATCAGCGCTACAAAGAAGTCTCGCTTCCCATCGGTCAAAAGGGCCATGCTGAAAAAAGTGTCAAAACCAGAAATGCAGGACAGGCCATGGAGAAATGGGAGCCTTGCTACACTGATGGGCGGGATGTAAATTGCCAACAGCCACTCTGGAGAAGTGTACGGTGTGTCCTGAAACATCTAAAAAACACAGCTTAGAGAGCATAGGGCACTTCCACGCATGGGGGGATAAAGTGGGAAAATTGAAAATCAGCAAGACACAAGCACCCCAAAGTTTAGGGCTGCTCTGTTGACAAGGACCTCCACTTCCTTCCACCTTAAATATCCCAGGAAAGCGAAAAATGGATAAAAAAGTTGTGGTCCTTATGTACAATGGAATATCACTCAGCCATGAAATCAATGTCATAAGGCTAGTAGCAGCATGATGAGTGGATTTAGGTAAGACGATTCTAAGTGAAATAAGTCACACAGAAAAGGACACTTCTCATAAGGTGTCACTTATAGAGGGAATGTAAAAACCGTTACACTTGAACTGAATTACAAAACAGAACAGAGTCACACATGCAGAAAACACACTATGGCTGCTTAACGGGAAAGGTGAGGTGGGGTGATACATAAAACAAGAGTTTCAAATTAGCTCAGATACCGTTCCATAAACCCAATATGTAATAGACAAGACCTACTCCTTGCTCAGAGAACTGGACTCAACACGCCCGATTCACCGCACAAGAATATATCTGACTAGTAATAATCTTAAAACCTATGTATTGATATCTCTCTGTTAGTGTGTCAAGTGGGTGTAAAGCGGCATAAACACAGCCGTGAAAAGCAGCTAAACCCCATTATAAAAATAAATTACTTTTAAAAACCCATGAAACAAAGACAGGGAAAGAGAGAGAAATTCTTACACAATTCGTTCAGGGGCTGTGATGCAACCTGGATTGACCATATCTAGACCCACAGCTGGATGAGACATAAGGGTGGACACTCTTGGGGCTGAGAGGTTTGGTGAGGTTGGGTGAACAAACGCAGACCCTTTAAAGTAATACTGCGTGCTACCCATCACATGGGTCCCAAATCTCCAGGTTCAAGGGCATCTTCCTACATCGAAAACATGCATGAGAAACCCAGAAGATGGTACACCGTGTGATGGGGAAAGGTTTCTAAAACGCACCTCATTTCTCATCTCCTTGTGCTCGGGTTCGCCATTCCAGCCACTTTACTAGCAATCTCCCTACTTGGAGCATCAGCACCTTTAACCTCCTGTTCCGTACAGGTTGCAATTTGTCCTGAGGATGAACGGGAAGACGGGGAACCAATGAGAGACTAGCTCTTGGTGTTGGGACAGGCACAGGCCACTCTATTTTCCCATCAGGAAGAAGAATTAACCACAGGCTCAGCCTGCCCCCCTGAACCAGAACAGGGCCTGAAGCCATCCTGCGCTTTTGCGGCCAGCTCCCAAAAAACCGACTTGTAAAATGGAGCTTCAGGGCACTGCAATTCACAAACCTGCAGAGTTATAAATCATAACTCTCGTCCACAAATATATTGAGGGAAGGCAAAGAAGAGGATTTGAAATCAAGGCAGAATTGCAGGAAACAGATTTCAGGAGGTAGATTCGAATCGCCTTTAAAGCACATGAAAAGCGGCAAAACGTTGACAATGATGCCCTTGGCCAAAAAGGGCGTATGCGTTTTTTCCTGAATATATTCAGGAAAAAACGCATACGCCCTTTTTGGCCAACCAAGCAACCTGGAAAGGCAAATCAGCGCTACAAAGAAGTCTCGCTTCCCATCGGTCAAAAGGGCCATGCTGAAAAAACTGTCAAAACCAGAAATGCAGGACAGGCCATGGAGAAATGGGAGCCTTGCTACACTGATGGGCGGGATGTAAATTGCCAACAGCCACTCTGGAGAAGTGTACGGTGTGTCCTGAAACATCTAAAAAACACAGCTTAGAGAGCATAGGGCACTTCCACGCATGGGGGGATAAAGTGGGAAAATTGAAAATCAGCAAGACACAAGCACCCCAAAGTTTAGGGCTGCTCTGTTGACAAGGACCTCCACTTCATTCCACCTTAAATATCCCAGGAAAGCGAAAAATGGATAAAAAAGTTGTGGTCCTTATGTACAATGGAATATCACTCAGCCATGAAATCAATGTCATAAGGCTAGTAGCAGCATGATGAGTGGATTTAGGTAAGACGATTCTAAGTGAAATAAGTCACACAGAAAAGGACACTTCTCATAAGGTGTCACTTATAGAGGGAATGTAAAAACCGTTACACTTGAACTGACTTACAATACAGAACAGAGTCACACATGCAGAAAACACACTATGGCTGCTTAACGGGAAAGGTGAGGTGGGGTGATACATAAAACAAGAGTTTCAAATTAGCTCAGATACCGTTCCATAAACCCAATATGGAATAGACAAGACCTACTCCTTGCTCAGAGAACTGGACTCAACACGCCCGATTCACCTCACAAGAATATATCTGACTAGTAATAATCTTAAAACCTATGTATTGATATCTCTCTGTTAGTGTGTCAAGTGGGTGTAAAGCGGCATAAACACAGCCGTGAAAAGCAGCTAAACCCCATTATAAAAATAAATTACTTTTAAAAACCCATGAAACAAAGACAGGGAAAGAGAGAGATATTCTTACACAATTCGTTCAGGAGCTGTGATGCAACCTGGATTGACCATATCTAGACCCACAGCTGGATGACACATAAGGGTGGACACTCTTGGGGCTGAGAGGTTTGGTGAGGTTGGGTGAGCAAACGCAGACCATTTAAAGTAATACTGCGTGCTACCCATCGCATGGGTCCCAAATCTCCAGGTTCAAGGGCATCTTCCTACATCGAAAACATGCATGAGAAACCCAGAAGATGGTACACCGTGTGATGGGGAAAGGTTTCTAAAACGCACCTCATTTCTCATCTCCTTGTGCTCGGGTTCGCCATTCCAGCCACTTTACTAGCAATCTCCCTACTTGGAGCATCAGCACCTTTAACCTCCTGTTCCGTACAGGTTGCAATTTGTCCTGAGGATGAACGGGAAGATGGGGAACCAATGAGAGACTAGCTCTTGGTGTTGGGACAGGCACAGGTCACTCTATTTTCCCATCAGGAAGAAGAATTAACCACAGGCTCAGCCTGCCCCCCGGAACCAGAACAGGGCCTGAAGCCATCCGGCGCTTTTCTGGCCGGCTCCCAAAAAAGCGACTTGTAAAATGGAGCTTCAGGGCACTGCAATTCACAAACCTGCAGAGTTATAAATGATAACTCTCGTCCACAAATATATTGAGGGAAGGCAAAGAAGAGGATTTGAAATCAAGGCAGAATTGCAGGAAACAGATTTCAGGAGGTAGATTCGAATCGCCTTTAAAGCACATGAAAAGCGGCAAAACGTTGACAATGATGCCCTTGGCCAAAAAGGGCGTATGCGTTTTTTCCTGAATATATTCAGGAAAAAACGCATACGCCCTTTTTGGCCAACCAAGCAACCTGGAAAGGCAAATCAGCGCTACAAAGAAGTCTCGCTTCCCATCGGTCAAAAGGGCCATGCTGAAAAAAGTGTCAAAACCAGAAATGCAGGACAGGCCATGGAGAAATGGGAGCCTTGCTACACTGATGGGCGGGATGTAAATTGCCAACAGCCACTCTGGAGAAGTGTACGGTGTGTCCTGAAACATCTAAAAAACACAGCTTAGAGAGCATAGGGCACTTCCACGCATGGGGGGATAAAGTGGGAACATTGAAAATCAGCAAGACACAAGCACCCCAAAGTTTAGGGCTGCTCTGTTGACAAGGACCTCCACTTCCTTCCACCTTAAATATCCCAGGAAAGCGAAAAATGGATAAAAAAGTTGTGGTCCTTATGTACAATGGAATATCACTCAGCCATGAAATCAATGTCATAAGGCTAGTAGCAGCATGATGAGTGGATTTAGGTAAGACGATTCTAAGTGAAATAAGTCACACAGAAAAGGACACTTCTCATAAGGTGTCACTTATAGAGGGAATGTAAAAACCGTTACACTTGAACTGAATTACAAAACAGAACAGAGTCACACATGCAGAAAACACACTATGGCTGCTTAACGGGAAAGGTGAGGTGGGGTGATACATAAAACAAGAGTTTCAAATTAGCTCAGATACCGTTCCATAAACCCAATATGTAATAGACAAGACCTACTCCTTGCTCAGAGAACTGGACTCAACACTCCCGATTCACCGCACAAGAATATATCTGACTAGTAATAATCTTAAAACCTATGTATTGATATCTCTCTGTTAGTGTGTCAAGTGGGTGTAAAGCGGCCTAAACACAGCCGTGAAAAGCAGCTAAACCCCATTATAAAAATAAATTACTTTTAAAAACCCATGAAACAAAGACAGGGAAAGAGAGAGAAATTCTTACACAATTCGTTCAGGACCTGTGATGCAACCTGGATTGACCATATCTAGACCCACAGCTGGATGAGACATAAGGGTGGACACTCTTGGGGCTGAGAGGTTTGGTGAGGTTGGGTGAGCAAACGCAGACCCTTTAAAGTAATACTGCGTGCTACCCATCGCATGGGTCCCAAATCTCCAGGTTCAAGGGCATCTTCCTACATCGAAAACATGCATGAGAAACCCAGAAAATGGTACACCGTGTGATGGGGAAAGGTTTCTAAAACGCACCTCATTTCTCATCTCCTTGTGCTCGGGTTCGCCATTCCAGCCACTTTACTAGCAATCTCCCTACTTGGAGCATCAGCACCTTTAACCTCCTGTTCCGTACAGGTTGCAATTTGTCCTGAGGATGAACGGGAAGACGGGGAACCAATGAGAGACTAGCTCTTGGTGTTGGGACAGGCACAGGTCACTCTATTTTCCCATCAGGAAGAAGAATTAACCACAGGCTCAGCCTGCCCCCCGGAACCAGAACAGGGCCTGAAGCCATCCTGCGCTTTTGCGGCCGGCTCCCAAAAAAGCGACTTGTAAAATGGAGCTTCAGGGCACTGCAATTCACAAACCTGCAGAGTTATAAATGATAACTCTCGTCCACAAATATATTGAGGGAAGGCAAAGAAGAGGATTTGAAATCAAGGCAGAATTGCAGGAAACAGATTTCAGGAGGTAGATTCGAATCGCCTTTAAAGCACATGAAAAGCGGCAAAACGTTGACAATGATGCCCTTGGCCAAAAAGGGCGTATGCGTTTTTTCCTGAATATATTCAGGAAAAAACGCATACGCCCTTTTTGGCCAACCAAGCAACCTGGAAAGGCAAATCAGCGCTACAAAGAAGTCTCGCTTCCCATCGGTCAAAAGGGCCATGCTGAAAAAATTGTCAAAACCAGAAATGCAGGACAGGCCATGGAGAAATGGGAGCCTTGCTACACTGATGGGCGGGATGTAAATTGCCAACAGCCACTCTGGAGAAGTGTACGGTGTGTCCTGAAACATCTAAAAAACACAGCTTAGAGAGCATAGGGCACTTCCACGCATGGGGGGATAAAGTGGGAACATTGAAAATCAGCAAGACACAAGCACCCCAAAGTTTAGGGCTGCTCTGTTGACAAGGACCTCCACTTCCTTCCACCTTAAATATCCCAGGAAAGCGAAAAATGGATAAAAAAGTTGTGGTCCTTATGTACAATGGAATATCACTCAGCCATGAAATCAATGTCATAAGGCTAGTAGCAGCATGATGAGTGGATTTAGGTAAGACGATTCTAAGTGAAATAAGTCACACAGAAAAGGACACTTCTCATAAGGTGTCACTTATATAGGGAATGTAAAAACCGTTACACTTGAACTGAATTACAAAACAGAACAGAGTCACACATGCAGAAAACACACTATGGCTGCTTAACGGGAAAGGTGAGGTGGGGTGATACATAAAACAAGAGTTTCAAATTAGCTCAGATACCGTTCCATAAACCCAATATGTAATAGACAAGACCTACTCCTTGCTCAGAGAACTGGACTCAACACGCCCGATTCACCGCACAAGAATATATCTGACTAGTAATAATCTTAAAACCTATGTATTGATATCTCTCTGTTAGTGTGTCAAGTGGGTGTAAAGCGGCATAAACACAGCCGTGAAAAGCAGCTAAACCCCATTATAAAAATAAATTACTTTTAAAAACCCATGAAACAAAGACAGGGAAAGAGAGAGAAATTCTTACACAATTCGTTCAGGAGCTGTGATGCAACCTGGATTGACCATATCTAGACCCACAGCTGGATGACACATAAGGGTGGACACTCTTGGGGCTGAGAGGTTTGGTGAGGTTGGGTGAGCAAACGCAGACCATTTAAAGTAATACTGCGTGCTACCCATCGCATGGGTCCCAAATCTCCAGGTTCAAGGGCATCTTCCTACATCGAAAACATGCATGAGAAACCCAGAAGATGGTACACCGTGTGATGGGGAAAGGTTTCTAAAATGCACCTCATTTCTCATCTCCTTGTGCTCGGGTTCGCCATTCCAACCACTTTACTAGCAATCTCCCTACTTGGAGCATCAGCACCTTTAACCTCCTGTTCCGTACAGGTTGCAATTTGTCCTGAGGATGAACGGGAAGATGGGGAACCAATGAGAGACTAGCTCTTGGTGTTGGGACAGGCACAGGTCACTCTATTTTCCCATCAGGAAGAAGAATTAACCACAGGCTCAGCCTGCCCCCCAGAACCAGAACAGGGCCTGAAGCCATCCGGCGCTTTTGCGGCCAGCTCCCAAAAAAGCGACTTGTAAAATGGAGCTTCAGGGCACTGCAATTCACAAACCTGCAGAGTTATAAATGATAACTCTCGTCCACAAATATATTGAGGGAAGGCAAAGAAGAGGATTTGAAATCAAGGCAGAATTGCAGGAAACAGATTTCAGGAGGTAGATTCAAATCGCCTTTAAAGCACATGAAAAGCGGCAAAACGTTGACAATGATGCCCTTGGCCAAAAAGGGCGTATGCGTTTTTTCCTGAATATATTCAGGAAAAAACGCATACGCCCTTTTTGGCCAACCAAGCAACCTGGAAAGGCAAATCAGCGCTACAAAGAAGTCTCGCTTCCCATCGGTCAAAAGGGCCATGCTGAAAAAAGTGTCAAAACCAGAAATGCAGGACAGGCCATGGAGAAATGGGAGCCTTGCTACACTGATGGGCGGGATGTAAATTGCCAACAGCCACTCTGGAGAAGTGTACGGTGTGTCCTGAAACATCTAAAAAACACAGCTTAGAGAGCATAGGGCACTTCCACGCATGGGGGGATAAAGTGGGAACATTGAAAATCAGCAAGACACAAGCACCCCAAAGTTTAGGGCTGCTCTGTTGACAAGGACCTCCACTTCCTTCCACCTTAAATATCCCAGGAAAGCGAAAAATGGATAAAAATGTTGTGGTCCTTATGTACAATGGAATATCACTCAGCCATGAAATCAATGTCATAAGGCTAGTAGCAGCATGATGAGTGGATTTAGGTAAGACGATTCTAAGTGAAATAAGTCACACAGAAAAGGACACTTCTCATAAGGTGTCACTTATAGAGGGAATGTAAAAACCGTTACACTTGAACTGAATTACAAAACAGAACAGAGTCACACATGCAGAAAACACACTATGGATGCTTAACGGGAAAGGTGAGGTGGGGTGATACATAAAACAAGAGTTTCAAATTAGCTCAGATACCGTTCCATAAACCCAATATGGAATAGACAAGACCTACTCCTTGCTCAGAGAACTGGACTCAACACGCCCGATTCACCGCACAAGAATATATCTGACTAGTAATAATCTTAAAACCTATGTATTGATATCTCTCTGTTAGTGTGTCAAGTGGGTGTAAAGCAGCATAAACACAGCCGTGAAAAGCAGCTAAACCCCATTATAAAAAGAAATTACTTTTAAAAACCCATGAAACAAAGACAGGGAAAGAGAGAGAAATTCTCACACAATTCGTTCAGGGGCTGTGATGCAACCTGGATTGACCATATCTAGACCCACAGCTGGATGAGACATAAGGGTGGATTCTCTTGGGGCTGAGAGGTTTGGTGAGGTTGGGTGAGCAAACGCAGACCCTTTAAAGTAATACTGCGTGCTACCCATCGCATGGGTCCCAAATCTCCAGGTTCAAGGGCATCTTCCTACATCGAAAACATGCATGAGAAACCCAGAAGATGGTACACCGTGTGATGGGGAAAGGTTTCTAAAACGCACCTCATTTCTCATCTCCTTGTGCTCGGGTTCGCCATTCCAGCCACTTTACTAGCAATCTCCCTACTTGGAGCATCAGCACCTTTAACCTCCTGTTCCGTACAGGTTGCAATTTGTCCTGAGGATGAACGGGAAGACGGGGAACCAATGAGAGACTAGCTCTTGGTGTTGGGACAGGCACAGGTCACTCTATTTTCCCATCAGGAAGAATAATTAACCACAGGCTCAGCCTGCCCCCCGGAACCAGAACAGGGCCTGAAGCCATCCTGCGCTTTTGCGGCCGGCTCCCAAAAAAGCGACTTGTAAAATGGAGCTTCAGGGCACTGCAATTCACAAACCTGCAGAGTTATAAATGATAACTCTCGTCCACAAATATATTGAGGGAAGGCAAAGAAGAGGATTTGAAATCAAGGCAGAATGGCAGGAAACAGATTTCAGGAGGTAGATTCGAATCGCCTTTAAAGCACATGAAAAGCGTCAAAACGTTGACAATGATGCCCTTGGCCAAAAAGGGCGTATGCGTTTTTTCCTGAATATATTCAGGAAAAAACGCATACGCCCTTTTTGGCCAACCAAGCAACCTGGAAAGGCAAATCAGCGCTACAAAGAAGTCTCGCTTCCCATCGGTCAAAAGGGCCATGCTGAAAAAAGTGTCAAAACCAGAAATGCAGGACAGGCCATGGAGAAATGGGAGCCTTGCTACACTGATGGGCGGGATGTAAATTGCCAACAGCCACTCTGGAGAAGTGTACGGTGTGTCCTGAAACATCTAAAAAACACAGCTTAGAGAGCATAGGGCACTTCCACGCATGGGGGGATAAAGTGGGAAAATTGAAAATCAGCAAGACACAAGCACCCCAAAGTTTAGGGCTGCTCTGTTGACAAGGACCTCCACTTCCTTCCACCTTAAATATCCCAGGAAAGCGAAAAATGGATAAAAAATGTGGTGGTCCTTATGTACAATGGAATATCACTCAGCCATGAAATCAATGTCATAAGGCTAGTAGCAGCATGATGAGTGGATTTAGGTAAGACGATTCTAAGTGAAATAAGTCACACAGAAAAGGACACTTCTCATAAGGTGTCACTTATAGAGGGAATGTAAAAACCGTTACACTTGAACTGAATTACAAAACAGAACAGAGTCACGCATGCAGAAAACACACTATGGCTGCTTAACGGGAAAGGTGAGGTGGGGTGATACATAAAACAAGAGTTTCAAATTAGCTCAGATACCGTTCCATAAACCCAATATGTAATAGAAAGGACCTACTCCTTGCTCAGAGAACTGGACTCAACACGCCCGATTCACCGCACAAGAATATATCTGACTAGTAATAATCTTAAAACCTATGTATTGATATCTCTCTGTTAGTGTGTCAAGTGGGTGTAAAGCGGCATAAACACAGCCGTGAAAAGCAGCTAAACCCCATTATAAAAATAAATTACTTTTAAAAACCCATGAAACAAAGACAGGGAAAGAGAGAGAAATTCTTACACAATTCGTTCAGGGGCTGTGATGCAACCTGGATTGACCATATCTAGACCCACAGCTGGATGAGACATAAGGGTGGACACTCTTGGGGCTGAGAGGTTTGGTGAGGTTGGGTGAGCAAACGCAGACCCTTTAAAGTAATACTGCGTGCTACCCATCACATGGTTCCCAAATCTCCAGGTTCAAGGGCATCTTCCTACATCGAAAACATGCATGAGAAACCCAGAAGATGGTACACTGTGTGATGGGGAAAGGTTTCTAAAACGCACCTCATTTCTCATCTCCTTGTGCTCGGGTTCGCCATTCCAGCCACTTTACTAGCAATCTCCCTACTTGGAGCATCAGCACCTTTAACCTCCTGTTCCGTACAGGTTGCAATTTGTCCTGAGGATGAACGGGAAGACGGGGTACCAATGAGAGACTAGCTCTTGGTGTTGGGACAGGCACAGGTCACTCTATTTTCCCATCAGGAAGAAGAATTAACCACAGGCTCAGCCTGGCCCCCTGAACCAGAACAGGGCCTGAAGCCATCCTGCGCTTTTGCGGCCAGCTCCCAAAAAACCGACTTGTAAAATGGAGCTTCAGGGCACTGCAATTCACAAACCTGCAGAGTTATAAATCATAACTCTCGTCCACAAATATATTGAGGGAAGGCAAAGAAGAGGATTTGAAATCAAGGCAGAATTGCAGGAAACAGATTTCAGGAGGTAGATTCAAATCGCCTTTAAAGCACATGAAAAGCGGCAAAACGTTGACAATGATGCCCTTGGCCAAAAAGGGCGTATGCGTTTTTTCCTGAATATATTCAGGAAAAAACGCATACGCCCTTTTTGGCCAACCAAGCAACCTGGAAAGGCAAATCAGCGCTACAAAGAAGTCTCGCTTCCCATCGGTCAAAAGGGCCATGCTGAAAAAAGTGTCAAAACCAGAAATGCAGGACAGGCCATGGAGAAATGGGAGCCTTGCTACACTGATGGGCGGGATGTAAATTGCCAACAGCCACTCTGGAGAAGTGTACGGTGTGTCCTGAAACATCTAAAAAACACAGCTTAGAGAGCATAGGGCACTTCCACGCATGGGGGGATAAAGTGGGAACATTGAAAATCAGCAAGACACAAGCACCCCAAAGTTTAGGGCTGCTCTGTTGACAAGGACCTCCACTTCCTTCCACCTTAAATATCCCAGGAAAGCGAAAAATGGATAAAAATGTTGTGGTCCTTATGTACAATGGAATATCACTCAGCCATGAAATCAATGTCATAAGGCTAGTAGCAGCATGATGAGTGGATTTAGGTAAGACGATTCTAAGTGAAATAAGTCACACAGAAAAGGACACTTCTCATAAGGTGTCACTTATAGAGGGAATGTAAAAACCGTTACACTTGAACTGAATTACAAAACAGAACAGAGTCACACATGCAGAAAACACACTATGGATGCTTAACGGGAAAGGTGAGGTGGGGTGATACATAAAACAAGAGTTTCAAATTAGCTCAGATACCGTTCCATAAACCCAATATGGAATAGACAAGACCTACTCCTTGCTCAGAGAACTGGACTCAACACGCCCGATTCACCGCACAAGAATATATCTGACTAGTAATAATCTTAAAACCTATGTATTGATATCTCTCTGTTAGTGTGTCAAGTGGGTGTAAAGCAGCATAAACACAGCCGTGAAAAGCAGCTAAACCCCATTATAAAAAGAAATTACTTTTAAAAACCCATGAAACAAAGACAGGGAAAGAGAGAGAAATTCTCACACAATTCGTTCAGGGGCTGTGATGCAACCTGGATTGACCATATCTAGACCCACAGCTGGATGAGACATAAGGGTGGATTCTCTTGGGGCTGAGAGGTTTGGTGAGGTTGGGTGAGCAAACGCAGACCCTTTAAAGTAATACTGCGTGCTACCCATCGCATGGGTCCCAAATCTCCAGGTTCAAGGGCATCTTCCTACATCGAAAACATGCATGAGAAACCCAGAAGATGGTACACCGTGTGATGGGGAAAGGTTTCTAAAACGCACCTCATTTCTCATCTCCTTGTGCTCGGGTTCGCCATTCCAGCCACTTTACTAGCAATCTCCCTACTTGGAGCATCAGCACCTTTAACCTCCTGTTCCGTACAGGTTGCAATTTGTCCTGAGGATGAACGGGAAGACGGGGAACCAATGAGAGACTAGCTCTTGGTGTTGGGACAGGCACAGGTCACTCTATTTTCCCATCAGGAAGAATAATTAACCACAGGCTCAGCCTGCCCCCCGGAACCAGAACAGGGCCTGAAGCCATCCTGCGCTTTTGCGGCCGGCTCCCAAAAAAGCGACTTGTAAAATGGAGCTTCAGGGCACTGCAATTCACAAACCTGCAGAGTTATAAATGATAACTCTCGTCCACAAATATATTGAGGGAAGGCAAAGAAGAGGATTTGAAATCAAGGCAGAATGGCAGGAAACAGATTTCAGGAGGTAGATTCGAATCGCCTTTAAAGCACATGAAAAGCGTCAAAACGTTGACAATGATGCCCTTGGCCAAAAAGGGCGTATGCGTTTTTTCCTGAATATATTCAGGAAAAAACGCATACGCCCTTTTTGGCCAACCAAGCAACCTGGAAAGGCAAATCAGCGCTACAAAGAAGTCTCGCTTCCCATCGGTCAAAAGGGCCATGCTGAAAAAAGTGTCAAAACCAGAAATGCAGGACAGGCCATGGAGAAATGGGAGCCTTGCTACACTGATGGGCGGGATGTAAATTGCCAACAGCCACTCTGGAGAAGTGTACGGTGTGTCCTGAAACATCTAAAAAACACAGCTTAGAGAGCATAGGGCACTTCCACGCATGGGGGGATAAAGTGGGAAAATTGAAAATCAGCAAGACACAAGCACCCCAAAGTTTAGGGCTGCTCTGTTGACAAGGACCTCCACTTCCTTCCACCTTAAATATCCCAGGAAAGCGAAAAATGGATAAAAAATGTGGTGGTCCTTATGTACAATGGAATATCACTCAGCCATGAAATCAATGTCATAAGGCTAGTAGCAGCATGATGAGTGGATTTAGGTAAGACGATTCTAAGTGAAATAAGTCACACAGAAAAGGACACTTCTCATAAGGTGTCACTTATAGAGGGAATGTAAAAACCGTTACACTTGAACTGAATTACAAAACAGAACAGAGTCACGCATGCAGAAAACACACTATGGCTGCTTAACGGGAAAGGTGAGGTGGGGTGATACATAAAACAAGAGTTTCAAATTAGCTCAGATACCGTTCCATAAACCCAATATGTAATAGAAAGGACCTACTCCTTGCTCAGAGAACTGGACTCAACACGCCCGATTCACCGCACAAGAATATATCTGACTAGTAATAATCTTAAAACCTATGTATTGATATCTCTCTGTTAGTGTGTCAAGTGGGTGTAAAGCGGCATAAACACAGCCGTGAAAAGCAGCTAAACCCCATTATAAAAATAAATTACTTTTAAAAACCCATGAAACAAAGACAGGGAAAGAGAGAGAAATTCTTACACAATTCGTTCAGGGGCTGTGATGCAACCTGGATTGACCATATCTAGACCCACAGCTGGATGAGACATAAGGGTGGACACTCTTGGGGCTGAGAGGTTTGGTGAGGTTGGGTGAGCAAACGCAGACCCTTTAAAGTAATACTGCGTGCTACCCATCACATGGTTCCCAAATCTCCAGGTTCAAGGGCATCTTCCTACATCGAAAACATGCATGAGAAACCCAGAAGATGGTACACTGTGTGATGGGGAAAGGTTTCTAAAACGCACCTCATTTCTCATCTCCTTGTGCTCGGGTTCGCCATTCCAGCCACTTTACTAGCAATCTCCCTACTTGGAGCATCAGCACCTTTAACCTCCTGTTCCGTACAGGTTGCAATTTGTCCTGAGGATGAACGGGAAGACGGGGTACCAATGAGAGACTAGCTCTTGGTGTTGGGACAGGCACAGGTCACTCTATTTTCCCATCAGGAAGAAGAATTAACCACAGGCTCAGCCTGGCCCCCTGAACCAGAACAGGGCCTGAAGCCATCCTGCGCTTTTGCGGCCAGCTCCCAAAAAACCGACTTGTAAAATGGAGCTTCAGGGCACTGCAATTCACAAACCTGCAGAGTTATAAATCATAACTCTCGTCCACAAATATATTGAGGGAAGGCAAAGAAGAGGATTTGAAATCAAGGCAGAATTGCAGGAAACAGATTTCAGGAGGTAGATTCGAATCGCCTTTAAAGCACATGAAAAGCGGCAAAACGTTGACAATGATGCCCTTGGCCAAAAAGGGCGTATGCGTTTTTTCCTGAATATATTCAGGAAAAAACGCATACGCCCTTTTTGGCCAACCAAGCAACCTGGAAAGGCAAATCAGCGCTACAAAGAAGTCTCGCTTCCCATCGGTCAAAAGGGCCATGCTGAAAAAACTGTCAAAACCAGAAATGCAGGACAGGCCATGGAGAAATGGGAGCCTTGCTACACTGATGGGCGGGATGTAAATTGCCAACAGCCACTCTGGAGAAGTGTACGGTGTGTCCTGAAACATCTAAAAAACACAGCTTAGAGAGCATAGGGCACTTCCACGCATGGGGGGATAAAGTGGGAAAATTGAAAATCAGCAAGACACAAGCACCCCAAAGTTTAGGGCTGCTCTGTTGACAAGGACCTCCACTTCATTCCACCTTAAATATCCCAGGAAAGCGAAAAATGGATAAAAAAGTTGTGGTCCTTATGTACAATGGAATATCACTCAGCCATGAAATCAATGTCATAAGGCTAGTAGCAGCATGATGAGTGGATTTAGGTAAGACGATTCTAAGTGAAATAAGTCACACAGAAAAGGACACTTCTCATAAGGTGTCACTTATAGAGGGAATGTAAAAACCGTTACACTTGAACTGACTTACAATACAGAACAGAGTCACACATGCAGAAAACACACTATGGCTGCTTAACGGGAAAGGTGAGGTGGGGTGATACATAAAACAAGAGTTTCAAATTAGCTCAGATACCGTTCCATAAACCCAATATGTAATAGACAAGACCTACTCCTTGCTCAGAGAACTGGACTCAACACGCCCGATTCACCGCACAAGAATATATCTGATTAGTAATAATCTTAAAACCTATGTATTGATATCTCTCTGTTAGTGTGTCAAGTGGGTGTAAAGCGGCATAAACACAGCCGTGAAAAGCAGCTAAACCCCATTATAAAAATAAATTACTTTTAAAAACCCATGAAACAAAGACAGGGAAAGAGAGAGAAATTCTTACACAATTCGTTCAGGAGCTGTGATGCAACCTGGATTGACCATATCTAGACCCACAGCTGGATGACACATAAGGGTGGACACTCTTGGGGCTGAGAGGTTTGGTGAGGTTGGGTGAGCAAACGCAGACCATTTAAAGTAATACTGCGTGCTACCCATCGCATGGGTCCCAAATCTCCAGGTTCAAGGGCATCTTCCTACATCGAAAACATGCATGAGAAACCCAGAAGATGGTACACCGTGTGATGGGGAAAGGTTTCTAAAACGCACCTCATTTCTCATCTCCTTGTGCTCGGGTTCGCCATTCCAGCCACTTTACTAGCAATCTCCCTACTTGGAGCATCAGCACCTTTAACCTCCTGTTCCGTACAGGTTGCAATTTGTCCTGAGGATGAACGGGAAGACGGGGAACCAATGAGAGACTAGCTCTTGGTGTTGGGACAGGCACAGGTCACTCTATTTTCCCATCAGGAAGAATAATTAACCACAGGCTCAGCCTGCCCCCCGGAACCAGAACAGGGCCTGAAGCCATCCTGCGCTTTTGCGGCCGGCTCCCAAAAAAGCGACTTGTAAAATGGAGCTTCAGGGCACTGCAATTCACAAACCTGCAGAGTTATAAATGATAACTCTCGTCCACAAATATATTGAGGGAAGGCAAAGAAGAGGATTTGAAATCAAGGCAGAATTGCAGGAAACAGATTTCAGGAGGTAGATTCGAATCGCCTTTAAAGCACATGAAAAGCGGCAAAACGTTGACAATGATGCCCTTGGCCAAAAAGGGCGTATGCGTTTTTTCCTGAATATATTCAGGAAAAAATGCATACGCCTTTTTTGGCCAACCAAGCAACCTGGAAAGGCAAATCAGCGCTACAAAGAAGTCTCGCTTCCCATCGGTCAAAAGGGCCATGCTGAAAAAACTGTCAAAACCAGAAATGCAGGACAGGCCATGGAGAAATGGGAGCCTTGCTACACTGATGGGCGGGATGTAAATTGCCAACAGCCACTCTGGAGAAGTGTACGGTGTGTCCTGAAACATCTAAAAAACACAGCTTAGAGAGCATAGGGCACTTCCACGCATGGGGGGATAAAGTGGGAAAATTGAAAATCAGCAAGACACAAGCACCCCAAAGTTTAGGGCTGCTCTGTTGACAAGGACCTCCACTTCCTTCCACCTTAAATATCCCAGGAAAGCGAAAAATGGATAAAAAAGTTGTGGTCCTTATGTACAATGGAATATCACTCAGCCATGAAATCAATGTCATAAGGCTAGTAGCAGCATGATGAGTGGATTTAGGTAAGACGATTCTAAGTGAAATAAGTCACACAGAAAAGGACACTTCTCATAAGGTGTCACTTATAGAGGGAATGTAAAAACCGTTACACTTGAACTGACTTACAATACAGAACAGAGTCACACATGCAGAAAACACACTATGGCTGCTTAACGGGAAAGGTGAGGTGGGGTGATACATAAAACAAGAGTTTCAAATTAGCTCAGATACCGTTCCATAAACCTAATATGTAATAGACAAGACCTACTCCTTGCTCAGAGAACTGGACTCAACACGCCCGATTCACCGCACAAGAATATATCTGACTAGTAATAATCTTAAAACCTATGTATTGATATCTCTCTGTTAGTGTGTCAAGTGGGTGTAAAGCGGCATAAACACAGCCGTGAAAAGCAGCTAAACCCCATTATAAAAATAAATTACTTTTAAAAACCCATGAAACAAAGACAGGGAAAGAGAGAGAAATTCTTACACAATTCGTTCAGGAGCTGTGATGCAACCTGGATTGACCATATCTAGACCCACAGCTGGATGACACATAAGGGTGGACACTCTTGGGGCTGAGAGGTTTGGTGAGGTTGGGTGAGCAAACGCAGACCATTTAAAGTAATACTGCGTGCTACCCATCGCATGGGTCCCAAATCTCCAGGTTCAAGGGCATCTTCCTACATCGAAAACATGCATGAGAAACCCAGAAGATGGTACACCGTGTGATGGGGAAAGGTTTCTAAAACGCACCTCATTTCTCATCTCCTTGTGCTCGGGTTCGCCATTCCAGCCACTTTACTAGCAATCTCCCTACTTGGAGCATCAGCACCTTTAACCTCCTGTTCCGTACAGGTTGCAATTTGTCCTGAGGATGAACGGGAAGACGGGGAACCAATGAGAGACTAGCTCTTGGTGTTGGGACAGGCACAGGCCACTCTATTTTCCCATCAGGAAGAAGAATTAACCACAGGCTCAGCCTGCCCCCCTGAACCAGAACAGGGCCTGAAGCCATCCTGCGCTTTTGCGGCCGGCTCCCAAAAAAGCGACTTGTAAAATGGAGCTTCAGGGCACTGCAATTCACAAACCTGCAGAGTTATAAATGATAACTCTCGTCCACAAATATATTGAGGGAAGGCAAAGAAGAGGATTTGAAATCAAGGCAGAATTGCAGGAAACAGATTTCAGGAGGTAGATTCGAATCGCCTTTAAAGCACATGAAAAGCGGCAAAACGTTGACAATGATGCCCTTGGCCAAAAAGGGCGTATGCGTTTTTTCCTGAATATATTCAGGAAAAAACGCATACGCCCTTTTTGGCCAACCAAGCAACCTGGAAAGGCAAATCAGCGCTACAAAGAAGTCTCGCTTCCCATCGGTCAAAAGGGCCATGCTGAAAAAACTGTCAAAACCAGAAATGCAGGACAGGCCATGGAGAAATGGGAGCCTTGCTACACTGATGGGCGGGATGTAAATTGCCAACAGCCACTCTGGAGAAGTGTACGGTGTGTCCTGAAACATCTAAAAAACACAGCTTAGAGAGCATAGGGCACTTCCACGCATGGGGGGATAAAGTGGGAAAATTGAAAATCAGCAAGACACAAGCACCCCAAAGTTTAGGGCTGCTCTGTTGACAAGGACCTCCACTTCCTTCCACCTTAAATATCCCAGGAAAGCGAAAAATGGATAAAAAAGTTGTGGTCCTTATGTACAATGGAATATCACTCAGCCATGAAATCAATGTCATAAGGCTAGTAGCAGCATGATGAGTGGATTTAGGTAAGACGATTCTAAGTGAAATAAGTCACACAGAAAAGGACACTTCTCATAAGGTGTCACTTATAGAGGGAATGTAAAAACCGTTACACTTGAACTGACTTACAATACAGAACAGAGTCACACATGCAGAAAACACACTATGGCTGCTTAACGGGAAAGGTGAGGTGGGGTGATACATAAAACAAGAGTTTCAAATTAGCTCAGATACCGTTCCATAAACCTAATATGTAATAGACAAGACCTACTCCTTGCTCAGAGAACTGGACTCAACACGCCCGATTCACCGCACAAGAATATATCTGACTAGTAATAATCTTAAAACCTATGTATTGATATCTCTCTGTTAGTGTGTCAAGTGGGTGTAAAGCGGCATAAACACAGCCGTGAAAAGCAGCTAAACCCCATTATAAAAATAAATTACTTTTAAAAACCCATGAAACAAAGACAGGGAAAGAGAGAGAAATTCTTACACAATTCGTTCAGGAGCTGTGATGCAACCTGGATTGACCATATCTAGACCCACAGCTGGATGACACATAAGGGTGGACACTCTTGGGGCTGAGAGGTTTGGTGAGGTTGGGTGAGCAAACGCAGACCATTTAAAGTAATACTGCGTGCTACCCATCGCATGGGTCCCAAATCTCCAGGTTCAAGGGCATCTTCCTACATCGAAAACATGCATGAGAAACCCAGAAGATGGTACACCGTGTGATGGGGAAAGGTTTCTAAAACGCACCTCATTTCTCATCTCCTTGTGCTCGGGTTCGCCATTCCAGCCACTTTACTAGCAATCTCCCTACTTGGAGCATCAGCACCTTTAACCTCCTGTTCCGTACAGGTTGCAATTTGTCCTGAGGATGAACGGGAAGATGGGGAACCAATGAGAGACTAGCTCTTGGTGTTGGGACAGGCACAGGTCACTCTATTTTCCCATCAGGAAGAAGAATTAACCACAGGCTCAGCCTGCCCCCCAGAACCAGAACAGGGCCTGAAGCCATCCTGCGCTTTTGCGGCCAGCTCCCAAAAAAGCGACTTGTAAAATGCAGCTTCAGGGCACTGCAATTCACAAACCTGCAGAGTTATAAATGATAACTCTCGTCCACAAATATATTGAGGGAAGGCAAAGAAGAGGATTTGAAATCAAGGCAGAATTGCAGGAAACAGATTTCAGGAGGTAGATTCGAATCGCCTTTAAAGCACATGAAAAGCGGCAAAACGTTGACAATGATGCCCTTGGCCAAAAAGGGCGTATGCGTTTTTTCCTGAATATATTCAGGAAAAAACGCATACGCCCTTTTTGGCCAACCAAGCAACCTGGAAAGGCAAATCAGCGCTACAAAGAAGTCTCGCTTCCCATCGGTCAAAAGGGCCATGCTGAAAAAAGTGTCAAAACCAGAAATGCAGGACAGGCCATGGAGAAATGGGAGCCTTGCTACACTGATGGGCGGGATGTAAATTGCCAACAGCCACTCTGGAGAAGTGTACGGTGTGTCCTGAAACATCTAAAAAACACAGCTTAGAGAGCATAGGGCACTTCCACGCATGGGGGGATAAAGTGGGAAAATTGAAAATCAGCAAGACACAAGCACCCCAAAGTTTAGGGCTGCTCTGTTGACAAGGACCTCCACTTCCTTCCACCTTAAATATCCCAGGAAAGCGAAAAATGGATAAAAAAGTTGTGGTCCTTATGTACAATGGAATATCACTCAGCCATGAAATCAATGTCATAAGGCTAGTAGCAGCATGATGAGTGGATTTAGGTAAGACGATTCTAAGTGAAATAAGTCACACAGAAAAGGACACTTCTCATAAGGTGTCACTTATAGAGGGAATGTAAAAACCGTTACACTTGAACTGAATTACAAAACAGAACAGAGTCACACATGCAGAAAACACACTATGGCTGCTTAACGGGAAAGGTGAGGTGGGGTGATACATAAAACAAGAGTTTCAAATTAGCTCAGATACCGTTCCATAAACCCAATATGGAATAGACAAGACCTACTCCTTGCTCAGAGAACTGGACTCAACACGCCCGATTCACCGCACAAGAATATATCTGACTAGTAATAATCTTAAAACCTATGTATTGATATCTCTCTGTTAGTGTGTCAAGTGGGTGTAAAGCGGCATAAACACAGCCGTGAAAAGCAGCTAAACCCCATTATAAAAATAAATTACTTTTAAAAACCCATGAAACAAAGACAGGGAAAGAGAGAGAAATTCTTACACAATTCGTTCAGGGGCTGTGATGCAACCTGGATTGACCATATCTAGACCCACAGCTGGATGAGACATAAGGGTGGACACTCTTGGGGCTGAGAGGTTTGGTGAGGTTGGGTGAGCAAACGCAGACCCTTTAAAGTAATACTGCGTGCTACCCATCGCATGGGTCCCAAATCTCCAGGTTCAAGGGCATCTTCCTACATCGAAAACATGCATGAGAAACCCAGAAGATGGTACACCGTGTGATGGGGAAAGGTTTCTAAAACGCACCTCATTTCTCATCTCCTTGTGCTCGGGTTCGCCATTCCAGCCACTTTACTAGCAATCTCCCTACTTGGAGCATCAGCACCTTTAACCTCCTGTTCCGTACAGGTTGCAATTTGTCCTGAGGATGAACGGGAAGACGGGGAACCAATGAGAGACTAGCTCTTGGTGTTGGGACAGGCACAGGCCACTCTATTTTCCCATCAGGAAGAAGAATTAACCACAGGCTCAGCCTGCCCCCCTGAACCAGAACAGGGCCTGAAGCCATCCTGCGCTTTTGCGGCCAGCTCCCAAAAAACCGACTTGTAAAATGGAGCTTCAGGGCACTGCAATTCACAAACCTGCAGAGTTATAAATGATAACTCTCGTCCACAAATATATTGAGGGAAGGCAAAGAAGAGGATTTGAAATCAAGGCAGAATTGCAGGAAACAGATTTCAGGAGGTAGATTCGAATCGCCTTTAAAGCACATGAAAAGCGGCAAAACGTTGACAATGATGCCCTTGGCCAAAAAGGGCGTATGCGTTTTTTCCTGAATATATTCAGGAAAAAACGCATACGCCCTTTTTGGCCAACCAAGCAACCTGGAAAGGCAAATCAGCGCTACAAAGAAGTCTCGCTTCCCATCGGTCAAAAGGGCCATGCTGAAAAAAGTGTCAAAACCAGAAATGCAGGACAGGCCATGGAGAAATGGGAGCCTTGCTACACTGATGGGCGGGATGTAAATTGCCAACAGCCACCCTGGAGAAGTGTACGGTGTGTCCTGAAACATCTAAAAAACACAGCTTAGAGAGCATAGGGCACTTCCACGCATGGGGGGATAAAGTGGGAAAATTGAAAATCAGCAAGACACAAGCACCCCAAAGTTTAGGGCTGCTCTGTTGACAAGGACCTCCACTTCATTCCACCTTAAATATCCCAGGAAAGCGAAAAATGGAAAAAAAAGTTGTGGTCCTTATGTATAATGGAATATCACTCAGCCATGAAATCAATGTCATAAGGCTAGTAGCAGCATGATGAGTGGATTTAGGTAAGACGATTCTAAGTGAAATAAGTCACACAGAAAAGGACACTTCTCATAAGGTGTCACTTATAGAGGGAATGTAAAAACCGTTACACTTGAACTGAATTACAAAACAGAACAGAGTCACACATGCAGAAAACACACTATGGCTGCTTAACGGGAAAGGTGAGGTGGGGTGATACATAAAACAAGAGTTTCAAATTAGCTCAGATACCGTTCCATAAACCCAATATGTAATAGACAAGACCTACTCCTTGCTCAGAGAACTGGACTCAACACTCCCTATTCACCGCACAAGAATATATCTGACTAGTAATAATCTTAAAACCTATGTATTGATATCTCTCTGTTAGTGTGTCAAGTGGGTGTAAAGCGGCATAAACACAGCCGTGAAAAGCAGCTAAACCCCATTATAAAAATAAATTACTTTTAAAAACCCATGAAACAAAGACAGGGAAAGAGAGAGAAATTCTTACACAATTCGTTCAGGAGCTGTGATGCAACCTGGATTGACCATATCTAGACCCACAGCTGGATGAGACATAAGGGTGGACACTCTTGGGGCTGAGAGGTTTGGTGAGGTTGGGTGAGCAAACGCAGACCCTTTAAAGTAATACTGCGTGCTACCCATCGCATGGGTCCCAAATCTCCAGGTTCAAGGGCATCTTCCTACATCGAAAACATGCATGAGAAACCCAGAAGATGGTACACCGTGTGATGGGGAAAGGTTTCTAAAACGCACCTCATTTCTCATCTCCTTGTGCTCGGGTTCGCCATTCCAGCCACTTTACTAGAAATCTCCCTACTTGGAGCATCAGCACCTTTAACCTCCTGTTCCGTACAGGTTGCAATTTGTCCTGAGGATGAACGGGAAGACGGGGAACCAATGAGAGACTAGCTCTTGGTGTTGGGACAGGCACAGGTCACTCTATTTTCCCATCAGGAAGAAGAATTAACCACAGGCTCAGCCTGCCCCCCGGAACCAGAACAGGGCCTGAAGCCATCCTGCGCTTTTGCGGCCGGCTCCCAAAAAAGCGACTTGTAAAATGGAGCTTCAGGGCACTGCAATTCACAAACCTGCAGAGTTATAAATGATAACTCTCGTCCACAAATATATTGAGGGAAGGCAAAGAAGAGGATTTGAAATCAAGGCAGAATTGCAGGAAACAGATTTCAGGAGGTAGATTCGAATCGCCTTTAAAGCACATGAAAAGCGGCAAAACGTTGACAATGATGCCCTTGGCCAAAAAGGGCGTATGCGTTTTTTCCTGAATATATTCAGGAAAAAACGCATACGCCCTTTTTGGCCAACCAAGCAACCTGGAAAGGCAAATCAGCGCTACAAAGAAGTCTCGCTTCCCATCGGTCAAAAGGGCCATGCTGAAAAAACTGTCAAAACCAGAAATGCAGGACAGGCCATGGAGAAATGGGAGCCTTGCTACACTGATGGGCGGGATGTAAATTGCCAACAGCCACTCTGGAGAAGTGTACGGTGTGTCCTGAAACATCTAAAAAACACAGCTTAGAGAGCATAGGGCACTTCCACGCATGGGGGGATAAAGTGGGAAAATTGAAAATCAGCAAGACACAAGCACCCCAAAGTTTAGGGCTGCTCTGTTGACAAGGACCTCCACTTCATTCCACCTTAAATATCCCAGGAAAGCGAAAAATGGAAAAAAAAGTTGTGGTCCTTATGTATAATGGAATATCACTCAGCCATGAAATCAATGTCATAAGGCTAGTAGCAGCATGATGAGTGGATTTAGGTAAGACGATTCTAAGTGAAATAAGTCACACAGAAAAGGACACTTCTCATAAGGTGTCACTTATAGAGGGAATGTAAAAACCGTTACACTTGAACTGAATTACAAAACAGAACAGAGTCACACATGCAGAAAACACACTATGGCTGCTTAACGGGAAAGGTGAGGTGGGGTGATACATAAAACAAGAGTTTCAAATTAGCTCAGATACCGTTCCATAAACCCAATATGTAATAGACAAGACCTACTCCTTGCTCAGAGAACTGGACTCAACACTCCCTATTCACCGCACAAGAATATATCTGACTAGTAATAATCTTAAAACCTATGTATTGATATCTCTCTGTTAGTGTGTCAAGTGGGTGTAAAGCGGCATAAACACAGCCGTGAAAAGCAGCTAAACCCCATTATAAAAATAAATTACTTTTAAAAACCCATGAAACAAAGACAGGGAAAGAGAGAGAAATTCTTACACAATTCGTTCAGGAGCTGTGATGCAACCTGGATTGACCATATCTAGACCCACAGCTGGATGAGACATAAGGGTGGACACTCTTGGGGCTGAGAGGTTTGGTGAGGTTGGGTGAGCAAACGCAGACCCTTTAAAGTAATACTGCGTGCTACCCATCGCATGGGTCCCAAATCTCCAGGTTCAAGGGCATCTTCCTACATCGAAAACATGCATGAGAAACCCAGAAGATGGTACACCGTGTGATGGGGAAAGGTTTCTAAAACGCACCTCATTTCTCATCTCCTTGTGCTCGGGTTCGCCATTCCAGCCACTTTACTAGCAATCTCCCTACTTGGAGCATCAGCACCTTTAACCTCCTGTTCCGTACAGGTTGCAATTTGTCCTGAGGATGAACGGGAAGACGGGGAACCAATGAGAGACTAGCTCTTGGTGTTGGGACAGGCACAGGTCACTCTATTTTCCCATCAGGAAGAAGAATTAACCACAGGCTCAGCCTGCCCCCCGGAACCAGAACAGGGCCTGAAGCCATCCTGCGCTTTTGCGGCCGGCTCCCAAAAAAGCGACTTGTAAAATGGAGCTTCAGGGCACTGCAATTCACAAACCTGCAGAGTTATAAATGATAACTCTCGTCCACAAATATATTGAGGGAAGGCAAAGAAGAGGATTTGAAATCAAGGCAGAATTGCAGGAAACAGATTTCAGGAGGTAGATTCGAATCGCCTTTAAAGCACATGAAAAGCGGCAAAACGTTGACAATGATGCCCTTGGCCAAAAAGGGCGTATGCGTTTTTTCCTGAATATATTCAGGAAAAAACGCATACGCCCTTTTTGGCCAACCAAGCAACCTGGAAAGGCAAATCAGCGCTACAAAGAAGTCTCGCTTCCCATCGGTCAAAAGGGCCATGCTGAAAAAACTGTCAAAACCAGAAATGCAGGACAGGCCATGGAGAAATGGGAGCCTTGCTACACTGATGGGCGGGATGTAAATTGCCAACAGCCACTCTGGAGAAGTGTACGGTGTGTCCTGAAACATCTAAAAAACACAGCTTAGAGAGCATAGGGCACTTCCACGCATGGGGGGATAAAGTGGGAAAATTGAAAATCAGCAAGACACAAGCACCCCAAAGTTTAGGGCTGCTCTGTTGACAAGGACCTCCACTTCATTCCACCTTAAATATCCCAGGAAAGCGAAAAATGGATAAAAAAGTTGTGGTCCTTATGTACAATGGAATATCACTCAGCCATGAAATCAATGTCATAAGGCTAGTAGCAGCATGATGAGTGGATTTAGGTAAGACGATTCTAAGTGAAATAAGTCACACAGAAAAGGACACTTCTCATAAGGTGTCACTTATAGAGGGAATGTAAAAACCGTTACACTTGAACTGACTTACAATACAGAACAGAGTCACACATGCAGAAAACACACTATGGCTGCTTAACGGGAAAGGTGAGGTGGGGTGATACATAAAACAAGAGTTTCAAATTAGCTCAGATACCGTTCCATAAACCCAATATGTAATAGACAAGACCTACTCCTTGCTCAGAGAACTGGACTCAACACGCCCGATTCACCGCACAAGAATATATCTGACTAGTAATAATCTTAAAACCTATGTATTGATATCTCTCTGTTAGTGTGTCAAGTGGGTGTAAAGCGGCATAAACACAGCCGTGAAAAGCAGCTAAACCCCATTATAAAAATAAATTACTTTTAAAAACCCATGAAACAAAGACAGGGAAAGAGAGAGAAATTCTTACAAAATTCGTTCAGGAGCTGTGATGCAACCTGGATTGACCATATCTAGACCCACAGCTGGATGACACATAAGGGTGGACACTCTTGGGGCTGAGAGGTTTGCTGAGGTTGGGTGAGCAAACGCAGACCATTTAAAGTAATACTGCGTGCTACCCATCGCATGGGTCCCAAATCTCCAGGTTCAAGGGCATCTTCCTACATCGAAAACATGCATGAGAAACCCAGAAGATGGTACACCGTGTTATGGGGAAAGGTTTCTAAAACGCACCTCATTTCTCATCTCCTTGTGCTCGGGTTCGCCATTCCAGCCACTTTACTAGCAATCTCCCTACTTGGAGCATCAGCACCTTTAACCTCCTGTTCCGTACAGGTTGCAATTTGTCCTGAGGATGAACGGGAAGACGGGGAACCAATGAGAGACTAGCTCTTGGTGTTGGGACAGGCACAGGTCACTCTATTTTCCCATCAGGAAGAATAATTAACCACAGGCTCAGCCTGCCCCCCGGAACCAGAACAGGGCCTGAAGCCATCCTGCGCTTTTGCGGCCGGCTCCCAAAAAAGCGACTTGTAAAATGGAGCTTCAGGGCACTGCAATTCACAAACCTGCAGAGTTATAAATGATAACTCTCGTCCACAAATATATTGAGGGAAGGCAAAGAAGAGGATTTGAAATCAAGGCAGAATTGCAGGAAACAGATTTCAGGAGGTAGATTCGAATCGCCTTTAAAGCACATGAAAAGCGGCAAAACGTTGACAATGATGCCCTTGGCCAAAAAGGGCGTATGCGTTTTTTCCTGAATATATTCAGGAAAAAATGCATACGCCCTTTTTGGCCAACCAAGCAACCTGGAAAGGCAAATCAGCGCTACAAAGAAGTCTCGCTTCCCATCGGTCAAAAGGGCCATGCTGAAAAAACTGTCAAAACCAGAAATGCAGGACAGGCCATGGAGAAATGGGAGCCTTGCTACACTGATGGGCGGGATGTAAATTGCCAACAGCCACTCTGGAGAAGTGTACGGTGTGTCCTGAAACATCTAAAAAACACAGCTTAGAGAGCATAGGGCACTTCCACGCATGGGGGGATAAAGTGGGAAAATTGAAAATCAGCAAGACACAAGCACCCCAAAGTTTAGGGCTGCTCTGTTGACAAGGACCTCCACTTCCTTCCACCTTAAATATCCCAGGAAAGCGAAAAATGGATAAAAAAGTTGTGGTCCTTATGTACAATGGAATATCACTCAGCCATGAAATCAATGTCATAAGGCTAGTAGCAGCATGATGAGTGGATTTAGGTAAGACGATTCTAAGTGAAATAAGTCACACAGAAAAGGACACTTCTCATAAGGTGTCACTTATAGAGGGAATGTAAAAACCGTTACACTTGAACTGACTTACAATACAGAACAGAGTCACACATGCAGAAAACACACTATGGCTGCTTAACGGGAAAGGTGAGGTGGGGTGATATATAAAACAAGAGTTTCAAATTAGCTCAGATACCGTTCCATAAACCTAATATGTAATAGACAAGACCTACTCCTTGCTCAGAGAACTGGACTCAACACGCCCGATTCACCGCACAAGAATATATCTGACTAGTAATAATCTTAAAACCTATGTATTGATATCTCTCTGTTAGTGTGTCAAGTGGGTGTAAAGCGGCATAAACACAGCCGTGAAAAGCAGCTAAACCCCATTATAAAAATAAATTACTTTTAAAAACCCATGAAACAAAGACAGGGAAAGAGAGAGAAATTCTTACACAATTCGTTCAGGAGCTGTGATGCAACCTGGATTGACCATATCTAGACCCACAGCTGGATGACACATAAGGGTGGACACTCTTGGGGCTGAGAGGTTTGGTGAGGTTGGGTGAGCAAACGCAGACCATTTAAAGTAATACTGCGTGCTACCCATCGCATGGGTCCCAAATCTCCAGGTTCAAGGGCATCTTCCTACATCGAAAACATGCATGAGAAACCCAGAAGATGGTACACCGTGTGATGGGGAAAGGTTTCTAAAACGCACCTCATTTCTCATCTCCTTGTGCTCGGGTTCGCCATTCCAGCCACTTTACTAGCAATCTCCCTACTTGGAGCATCAGCACCTTTAACCTCCTGTTCCGTACAGGTTGCAATTTGTCCTGAGGATGAACGGGAAGATGGGGAACCAATGAGAGACTAGCTCTTGGTGTTGGGACAGGCACAGGTCACTCTATTTTCCCATCAGGAAGAAGAATTAACCACAGGCTCAGCCTGCCCCCCAGAACCAGAACAGGGCCTGAAGCCATCCGGCGCTTTTGCGGCCAGCTCCCAAAAAAGCGACTTGTAAAATGGAGCTTCAGGGCACTGCAATTCACAAACCTGCAGAGTTATAAATGATAACTCTCGTCCACAAATATATTGAGGGAAGGCAAAGAAGAGGATTTGAAATCAAGGCAGAATTGCAGGAAACAGATTTCAGGAGGTAGATTCGAATCGCCTTTAAAGCACATGAAAAGCGGCAAAACGTTGACAATGATGCCCTTGGCCAAAAAGGGCGTATGCGTTTTTTCCTGAATATATTCAGGAAAAAACGCATACGCCCTTTTTGGCCAACCAAGCAACCTGGAAAGGCAAATCAGCGCTACAAAGAAGTCTCGCTTCCCATCGGTCAAAAGGGCCATGCTGAAAAAAGTGTCAAAACCAGAAATGCAGGACAGGCCATGGAGAAATGGGAGCCTTGCTACACTGATGGGCGGGATGTAAATTGCCAACAGCCACTCTGGAGAAGTGTACGGTGTGTCCTGAAACATCTAAAAAACACAGCTTAGAGAGCATAGGGCACTTCCACGCATGGGGGGATAAAGTGGGAAAATTGAAAATCAGCAAGACACAAGCACCCCAAAGTTTAGGGCTGCTCTGTTGACAAGGACCTCCACTTCCTTCCACCTTAAATATCCCAGGAAAGCGAAAAATGGATAAAAAAGTTGTGGTCCTTATGTACAATGGAATATCACTCAGCCATGAAATCAATGTCATAAGGCTAGTAGCAGCATGATGAGTGGATTTAGGTAAGACGATTCTAAGTGAAATAAGTCACACAGAAAAGGACACTTCTCATAAGGTGTCACTTATAGAGGGAATGTAAAAACCGTTACACTTGAACTGAATTACAAAACAGAACAGAGTCACACATGCAGAAAACACACTATGGCTGCTTAACGGGAAAGGTGAGGTGGGGTGATACATAAAACAAGAGTTTCAAATTAGCTCAGATACCGTTCCATAAACCCAATATGGAATAGACAAGACCTACTCCTTGCTCAGAGAACTGGACTCAACACGCCCGATTCACCGCACAAGAATATATCTGACTAGTAATAATCTTAAAACCTATGTATTGATATCTCTCTGTTAGTGTGTCAAGTGGGTGTAAAGCGGCATAAACACAGCCGTGAAAAGCAGCTAAACCCCATTATAAAAATAAATTACTTTTAAAAACCCATGAAACAAAGACAGGGAAAGAGAGAGAAATTCTTACACAATTCGTTCAGGGGCTGTGATGCAACCTGGATTGACCATATCTAGACCCACAGCTGGATGAGACATAAGGGTGGACACTCTTGGGGCTGAGAGGTTTGGTGAGGTTGGGTGAGCAAACGCAGACCCTTTAAAGTAATACTGCGTGCTACCCATCGCATGGGTCCCAAATCTCCAGGTTCAAGGGCATCTTCCTACATCGAAAACATGCATGAGAAACCCAGAAGATGGTACACCGTGTGATGGGGAAAGGTTTCTAAAACGCACCTCATTTCTCATCTCCTTGTGCTCGGGTTCGCCATTCCAGCCACTTTACTAGCAATCTCCCTACTTGGAGCATCAGCACCTTTAACCTCCTGTTCCGTACAGGTTGCAATTTGTCCTGAGGATGAACGGGAAGACGGGGAACCAATGAGAGACTAGCTCTTGGTGTTGGGACAGGCACAGGCCACTCTATTTTCCCATCAGGAAGAAGAATTAACCACAGGCTCAGCCTGCCCCCCTGAACCAGAACAGGGCCTGAAGCCATCCTGCGCTTTTGCGGCCAGCTCCCAAAAAACCGACTTGTAAAATGGAGCTTCAGGGCACTGCAATTCACAAACCTGCAGAGTTATAAATGATAACTCTCGTCCACAAATATATTGAGGGAAGGCAAAGAAGAGGATTTGAAATCAAGGCAGAATTGCAGGAAACAGATTTCAGGAGGTAGATTCGAATCGCCTTTAAAGCACATGAAAAGCGGCAAAACGTTGACAATGATGCCCTTGGCCAAAAAGGGCGTATGCGTTTTTTCCTGAATATATTCAGGAAAAAACGCATACGCCCTTTTTGGCCAACCAAGCAACCTGGAAAGGCAAATCAGCGCTACAAAGAAGTCTCGCTTCCCATCGGTCAAAAGGGCCATGCTGAAAAAAGTGTCAAAACCAGAAATGCAGGACAGGCCATGGAGAAATGGGAGCCTTGCTACACTGATGGGCGGGATGTAAATTGCCAACAGCCACCCTGGAGAAGTGTACGGTGTGTCCTGAAACATCTAAAAAACACAGCTTAGAGAGCATAGGGCACTTCCACGCATGGGGGGATAAAGTGGGAAAATTGAAAATCAGCAAGACACAAGCACCCCAAAGTTTAGGGCTGCTCTGTTGACAAGGACCTCCACTTCCTTCCACCTTAAATATCCCAGGAAAGCGAAAAATGGATAAAAAAGTTGTGGTCCTTATGTACAATGGAATATCACTCAGCCATGAAATCAATGTCATAAGGCTAGTAGCAGCATGATGAGTGGATTTAGGTAAGACGATTCTAAGTGAAATAAGTCACACAGAAAAGGACACTTCTCATAAGGTGTCACTTATAGAGGGAATGTAAAAACCGTTACACTTGAACTGAATTACAAAACAGAACAGAGTCACACATGCAGAAAACACACTATGGCTGCTTAACGGGAAAGGTGAGGTGGGGTGATACATAAAACAAGAGTTTCAAATTAGCTCAGATACCGTTCCATAAACCCAATATGGAATAGACAAGACCTACTCCTTGCTCAGAGAACTGGACTCAACACGCCCGATTCACCGCACAAGAATATATCTGACTAGTAATAATCTTAAAACCTATGTATTGATATCTCTCTGTTAGTGTGTCAAGTGGGTGTAAAGCGGCCTAAACACAGCCGTGAAAAGCAGCTAAACCCCATTATAAAAATAAATTACTTTTAAAAACCCATGAAACAAAGACAGGGAAAGAGAGAGAAATTCTTACACAATTCGTTCAGGGGCTGTGATGCAAACTGGATTGACCATATCTAGACCCACAGCTGGATGAGACATAAGGGTGGATACTCTTTTGGCTGAGAGGTTTGGTGAGGTTGGGTGAGCAAACGCAGACCCTTTAAAGTAATACTGCGTGCTACCCATCGCATGGGTCCCAAATCTCCAGGTTCAAGGGCATCTTCCTACATCGAAAACATGCATGAGAAACCCAGAGGATGGTACACCGTGTGATGGGGAAAGGTTTCTAAAACGCACCTCATTTCTCATCTCCTTGTGCTCGGGTTCGCCATTCCAGCCACTTTACTAGCAATCTCCCTACTTGGAGCATCAGCACCTTTAACCTCCTGTTCCGTACAGGTTGCAATTTGTCCTGAGGATGAACGGGAAGACGGGGAACCAATGAGAGACTAGCTCTTGGTGTTGGGACAGGCACAGGTCACTCTATTTTCCCATCAGGAAGAAGAATTAACCACAGGCTCAGCCTGCCCCCCTGAACCAGAACAGGGCCTGAAGCCATCCTGCGCTTTTGCGGCCGGCTCCCAAAAAAGCAACTTGTAAAATGGAGCTTCAGGGCACTGCAATTCACAAACCTGCAGAGTTATAAATGATAACTCTCGTCCACAAATATATTGAGGGAAGGCAAAGAAGAGGATTTGAAATCAAGGCAGAATTGCAGGAAACAGATTTCAGGAGGTAGATTCGAATCGCCTTTAAAGCACATGAAAAGCGGCAAAACGTTGACAATGATGCCCTTGGCCAAAAAGGGCGTATGCGTTTTTTCCTGAATATATTCAGGAAAAAACGCATACGCCCTTTTTGGCCAACCAAGCAACCTGGAAAGGCAAATCAGCGCTACAAAGAAGTCTCGCTTCCCATCGGTCAAAAGGGCCATGCTGAAAAAACTGTCAAAACCAGAAATGCAGGACAGGCCATGGAGAAATGGGAGCCTTGCTACACTGATGGGCGGGATGTAAATTGCCAACAGCCACTCTGGAGAAGTGTACGGTGTGTCCTGAAACATCTAAAAAACACAGCTTAGAGAGCATAGGGCACTTCCACGCATGGGGGGATAAAGTGGGAAAATTGAAAATCAGCAAGACACAAGCACCCCAAAGTTTAGGGCTGCTCTGTTGACAAGGACCTCCACTTCCTTCCACCTTAAATATCCCAGGAAAGCGAAAAATGGATAAAAAAGTTGTGGTCCTTATGTACAATGGAATATCACTCAGCCATGAAATCAATGTCATAAGGCTAGTAGCAGCATGATGAGTGGATTTAGGTAAGACGATTCTAAGTGAAATAAGTCACACAGAAAAGGACACTTCTCATAAGGTGTCACTTATAGAGGGAATGTAAAAACCGTTACACTTGAACTGAATTACAAAACAGAACAGAGTCACACATGCAGAAAACACACTATGGCTGCTTAACGGGAAAGGTGAGGTGGGGTGATACATAAAACAAGAGTTTCAAATTAGCTCAGATACCGTTCCATAAACCCAATATGGAATAGACAAGACCTACTCCTTGCTCAGAGAACTGGACTCAACACGCCCGATTCACCGCACAAGAATATATCTGACTAGTAATAATCTTAAAACCTATGTATTGATATCTCTCTGTTAGTGTGTCAAGTGGGTGTAAAGCGGCCTAAACACAGCCGTGAAAAGCAGCTAAACCCCATTATAAAAATAAATTACTTTTAAAAACCCATGAAACAAAGACAGGGAAAGAGAGAGAAATTCTTACACAATTCGTTCAGGGGCTGTGATGCAACCTGGATTGACCATATCTAGACCCACAGCTGGATGAGACATAAGGGTGGATACTCTTGGGGCTGAGAGGTTTGGTGAGGTTGGGTGAGCAAACGCAGACCCTTTAAAGTAATACTGCGTGCTACCCATCGCATGGGTCCCAAATCTCCAGGTTCAAGGGCATCTTCCTACATCGAAAACATGCATGAGAAACCCAGAGGATGGTACACCGTGTGCTGGGGAAAGGTTTCTAAAACGCACCTCATTTCTCATCTCCTTGTGCTCGGGTTCGCCATTCCAGCCACTTTACTAGCAATCTCCCTACTTGGAGCATCAGCACCTTTAACCTCCTGTTCCGTACAGGTTGCAATTTGTCCTGAGGATGAACGGGAAGACGGGGAACCAATGAGAGACTAGCTCTTGGTGTTGGGACAGGCACAGGTCACTCTATTTTCCCATCAGGAAGAAGAATTAACCACAGGCTCAGCCTGCCCCCCGGAACCAGAACAGGGCCTGAAGCCATCCTGCGCTTTTGCGGCCGGCTCCCAAAAAAGCGACTTGTAAAATGGAGCTTCAGGGCACTGCAATTCACAAACCTGCAGAGTTATAAATGATAACTCTCGTCCACAAATATATTGAGGGAAGGCAAAGAAGAGGATTTGAAATCAAGGCAGAATTGCAGGAAACAGATTTCAGGAGGTAGATTCGAATCGCCTTTAAAGCACATGAAAAGCGGCAAAACGTTGACAATGATGCCCTTGGCCAAAAAGGGCGTATGCGTTTTTTCCTGAATATATTCAGGAAAAAACGCATACGCCCTTTTTGGCCAACCAAGCAACCTGGAAAGGCAAATCAGCGCTACAAAGAAGTCTCGCTTCCCATCGGTCAAAAGGGCCATGCTGAAAAAACTGTCAAAACCAGAAATGCAGGACAGGCCATGGAGAAATGGGAGCCTTGCTACACTGATGGGCGGGATGTAAATTGCCAACAGCCACTCTGGAGAAGTGTACGGTGTGTCCTGAAACATCTAAAAAACACAGCTTAGAGAGCATAGGGCACTTCCACGCATGGGGGGATAAAGTGGGAAAATTGAAAATCAGCAAGACACAAGCACCCCAAAGTTTAGGGCTGCTCTGTTGACAAGGACCTCCTCTTCCTTCCACCTTAAATATCCCAGGAAAGCGAAAAATGGATAAAAAAGTTGTGGTCCTTATGTACAATGGAATATCACTCAGCCATGAAATCAATGTCATAAGGCTAGTAGCAGCATGATGAGTGGATTTAGGTAAGACGATTCTAAGTGAAATAAGTCACACAGAAAAGGACACTTCTCATAAGGTGTCACTTATAGAGGGAATGTAAAAACCGTTACACTTGAACTGAATTACAAAACAGAACAGAGTCACACATGCAGAAAACACACTATGGCTGCTTAACGGGAAAGGTGAGGTGGGGTGATACATAAAACAAGAGTTTCAAATTAGCTCAGATACCGTTCCATAAACCCAATATGGAATAGACAAGACCTACTCCTTGCTCAGAGAACTGGACTCAACACGCCCGATTCACCGCACAAGAATATATCTGACTAGTAATAATCTTAAAACCTATGTATTGATATCTCTCTGTTAGTGTGTCAAGTGGGTGTAAAGCGGCCTAAACACAGCCGTGAAAAGCAGCTAAACCCCATTATAAAAATAAATTACTTTTAAAAACCCATGAAACAAAGACAGGGAAAGAGAGAGAAATTCTTACACAATTCGTTCAGGGGCTGTGATGCAACCTGGATTGACCATATCTAGACCCACAGCTGGATGAGACATAAGGGTGGATACTCTTGGGGCTGAGAGGTTTGGTGAGGTTGGGTGAGCAAACGCAGACCCTTTAAAGTAATACTGCGTGCTACCCATCGCATGGGTCCCAAATCTCCAGGTTCAAGGGCATCTTCCTACATCGAAAACATGCATGAGAAACCCAGAGGATGGTACACCGTGTGATGGGGAAAGGTTTCTAAAACGCACCTCATTTCTCATCTCCTTGTGCTCGGGTTCGCCATTCCAGCCACTTTACTAGCAATCTCCCTACTTGGAGCATCAGCACCTTTAACCTCCTGTTCCGTACAGGTTGCAATTTGTCCTGAGGATGAACGGGAAGACGGGGAACCAATGAGAGACTAGCTCTTGGTGTTGGGACAGGCACAGGTCACTCTATTTTCCCATCAGGAAGAAGAATTAACCACAGGCTCAGCCTGCCCCCCTGAACCAGAACAGGGCCTGAAGCCATCCTGCGCTTTTGCGGCCGGCTCCCAAAAAAGCGACTTGTAAAATGGAGCTTCAGGGCACTGCAATTCACAAACCTGCAGAGTTATAAATGATAACTCTCGACCACAAATATATTGAGGGAAGGCAAAGAAGAGGATTTGAAATCAAGGCAGAATTGCAGGAAACAGATTTCAGGAGGTAGATTCGAATCGCCTTTAAAGCACATGAAAAGCGGCAAAACGTTGACAATGATGCCCTTGGCCAAAAAGGGCGTATGCGTTTTTTCCTGAATATATTCAGGAAAAAACGCATACGCCCTTTTTGGCCAACCAAGCAACCTGGAAAGGCAAATCAGCGCTACAAAGAAGTCTCGCTTCCCATCGGTCAAAAGGGCCATGCTGAAAAAACTGTCAAAACCAGAAATGCAGGACAGGCCATGGAGAAATGGGAGCCTTGCTACACTGATGGGCGGGATGTAAATTGCCAACAGCCACTCTGGAGAAGTGTACGGTGTGTCCTGAAACATCTAAAAAACACAGCTTAGAGAGCATAGGGCACTTCCACGCATGGGGGGATAAAGTGGGAAAATTGAAAATCAGCAAGACACAAGCACCCCAAAGTTTAGGGCTGCTCTGTTGACAAGGACCTCCACTTCCTTCCACCTTAAATATCCCAGGAAAGCGAAAAATGGATAAAAAAGTTGTGGTCCTTATGTACAATGGAATATCACTCAGCCATGAAATCAATGTCATAAGGCTAGTAGCAGCATGATGAGTGGATTTAGGTAAGACGATTCTAAGTGAAATAAGTCACACAGAAAAGGACACTTCTCATAAGGTGTCACTTATAGAGGGAATGTAAAAACCGTTACACTTGAACTGAATTACAAAACAGAACAGAGTCACACATGCAGAAAACACACTATGGCTGCTTAACGGGAAAGGTGAGGTGGGGTGATACATAAAACAAGAGTTTCAAATTAGCTCAGATACCGTTCCATAAACCCAATATGGAATAGACAAGACCTACTCCTTGCTCAGAGAACTGGACTCAACACGCCCGATTCACCGCACAAGAATATATCTGACTAGTAATAATCTTAAAACCTATGTATTGATATCTCTCTGTTAGTGTGTCAAGTGGGTGTAAAGCGGCCTAAACACAGCCGTGAAAAGCAGCTAAACCCCATTATAAAAATAAATTACTTTTAAAAACCCATGAAACAAAGACAGGGAAAGAGAGAGAAATTCTTACACAATTCGTTCAGGGGCTGTGATGCAACCTGGATTGACCATATCTAGACCCACAGCTGGATGAGACATAAGGGTGGATACTCTTGGGGCTGAGAGGTTTGGTGAGGTTGGGTGAGCAAACGCAGACCCTTTAAAGTAATACTGCGTGCTACCCATCGCATGGGTCCCAAATCTCCAGGTTCAAGGGCATCTTCCTACATCGAAAACATGCATGAGAAACCCAGAGGATGGTACACCGTGTGATGGGGAAAGGTTTCTAAAACGCACCTCATTTCTCATCTCCTTGTGCTCGGGTTCGCCATTCCAGCCACTTTACTAGCAATCTCCCTACTTGGAGCATCAGCACCTTTAACCTCCTGTTCCGTACAGGTTGCAATTTGTCCTGAGGATGAACGGGAAGACGGGGAACCAATGAGAGACTAGCTCTTGGTGTTGGGACAGGCACAGGTCACTCTATTTTCCCATCAGGAAGAAGAATTAACCACAGGCTCAGCCTGCCCCCCTGAACCAGAACAGGGCCTGAAGCCATCCTGCGCTTTTGCGGCCGGCTCCCAATAAAGCGACTTGTAAAATGGAGCTTCAGGGCACTGCAATTCACAAACCTGCAGAGTTATAAATGATAACTCTCGTCCACAAATATATTGAGGGAAGGCAAAGAAGAGGATTTGAAATCAAGGCAGAATTGCAGGAAACAGATTTCAGGAGGTAGATTCGAATCGCCTTTAAAGCACATGAAAAGCGGCAAAACGTTGACAATGATGCCCTTGGCCAAAAAGGGCGTATGCGTTTTTTCCTGAATATATTCAGGAAAAAACGCATACGCCCTTTTTGGCCAACCAAGCAACCTGGAAAGGCAAATCAGCGCTACAAAGAAGTCTCGCTTCCCATCGGTCAAAAGGGCCATGCTGAAAAAACTGTCAAAACCAGAAATGCAGGACAGGCCATGGAGAAATGGGAGCCTTGCTACACTGATGGGCGGGATGTAAATTGCCAACAGCCACTCTGGAGAAGTGTACGGTGTGTCCTGAAACATCTAAAAAACACAGCTTAGAGAGCATAGGGCACTTCCACGCATGGGGGGATAAAGTGGGAAAATTGAAAATCAGCAAGACACAAGCACCCCAAAGTTTAGGGCTGCTCTGTTGACAAGGACCTCCTCTTCCTTCCACCTTAAATATCCCAGGAAAGCGAAAAATGGATAAAAAAGTTGTGGTCCTTATGTACAATGGAATATCACTCAGCCATGAAATCAATGTCATAAGGCTAGTAGCAGCATGATGAGTGGATTTAGGTAAGACGATTCTAAGTGAAATAAGTCACACAGAAAAGGACACTTCTCATAAGGTGTCACTTATAGAGGGAATGTAAAAACCGTTACACTTGAACTGAATTACAAAACAGAACAGAGTCACACATGCAGAAAACACACTATGGCTGCTTAACGGGAAAGGTGAGGTGGGGTGATACATAAAACAAGAGTTTCAAATTAGCTCAGATACCGTTCCATAAACCCAATATGGAATAGACAAGACCTACTCCTTGCTCAGAGAACTGGACTCAACACGCCCGATTCACCGCACAAGAATATATCTGACTAGTAATAATCTTAAAACCTATGTATTGATATCTCTCTGTTAGTGTGTCAAGTGGGTGTAAAGCGGCCTAAACACAGCCGTGAAAAGCAGCTAAACCCCATTATAAAAATAAATTACTTTTAAAAACCCATGAAACAAAGACAGGGAAAGAGAGAGAAATTCTTACACAATTCGTTCAGGGGCTGTGATGCAACCTGGATTGACCATATCTAGACCCACAGCTGGATGAGACATAAGGGTGGATACTCTTGGGGCTGAGAGGTTTGGTGAGGTTGGGTGAGCAAACGCAGACCCTTTAAAGTAATACTGCGTGCTACCCATCGCATGGGTCCCAAATCTCCAGGTTCAAGGGCATCTTCCTACATCGAAAACATGCATGAGAAACCCAGAGGATGGTACACCGTGTGATGGGGAAAGGTTTCTAAAACGCACCTCATTTCTCATCTCCTTGTGCTCGGGTTCGCCATTCCAGCCACTTTACTAGCAATCTCCCTACTTGGAGCATCAGCACCTTTAACCTCCTGTTCCGTACAGGTTGCAATTTGTCCTGAGGATGAACGGGAAGACGGGGAACCAATGAGAGACTAGCTCTTGGTGTTGGGACAGGCACAGGTCACTCTATTTTCCCATCAGGAAGAAGAATTAACCACAGGCTCAGCCTGCCCCCCTGAACCAGAACAGGGCCTGAAGCCATCCTGCGCTTTTGCGGCCGGCTCCCAAAAAAGCGACTTGTAAAATGGAGCTTCAGGGCACTGCAATTCACAAACCTGCAGAGTTATAAATGATAACTCTCGACCACAAATATATTGAGGGAAGGCAAAGAAGAGGATTTGAAATCAAGGCAGAATTGCAGGAAACAGATTTCAGGAGGTAGATTCGAATCGCCTTTAAAGCACATGAAAAGCGGCAAAACGTTGACAATGATGCCCTTGGCCAAAAAGGGCGTATGCGTTTTTTCCTGAATATATTCAGGAAAAAACGCATACGCCCTTTTTGGCCAACCAAGCAACCTGGAAAGGCAAATCAGCGCTACAAAGAAGTCTCGCTTCCCATCGGTCAAAAGGGCCATGCTGAAAAAACTGTCAAAACCAGAAATGCAGGACAGGCCATGGAGAAATGGGAGCCTTGCTACACTGATGGGCGGGATGTAAATTGCCAACAGCCACTCTGGAGAAGTGTACGGTGTGTCCTGAAACATCTAAAAAACACAGCTTAGAGAGCATAGGGCACTTCCACGCATGGGGGGATAAAGTGGGAAAATTGAAAATCAGCAAGACACAAGCACCCCAAAGTTTAGGGCTGCTCTGTTGACAAGGACCTCCACTTCCTTCCACCTTAAATATCCCAGGAAAGCGAAAAATGGATAAAAAAGTTGTGGTCCTTATGTACAATGGAATATCACTCAGCCATGAAATCAATGTCATAAGGCTAGTAGCAGCATGATGAGTGGATTTAGGTAAGACGATTCTAAGTGAAATAAGTCACACAGAAAAGGACACTTCTCATAAGGTGTCACTTATAGAGGGAATGTAAAAACCGTTACACTTGAACTGAATTACAAAACAGAACAGAGTCACACATGCAGAAAACACACTATGGCTGCTTAACGGGAAAGGTGAGGTGGGGTGATACATAAAACAAGAGTTTCAAATTAGCTCAGATACCGTTCCATAAACCCAATATGGAATAGACAAGACCTACTCCTTGCTCAGAGAACTGGACTCAACACGCCCGATTCACCGCACAAGAATATATCTGACTAGTAATAATCTTAAAACCTATGTATTGATATCTCTCTGTTAGTGTGTCAAGTGGGTGTAAAGCGGCCTAAACACAGCCGTGAAAAGCAGCTAAACCCCATTATAAAAATAAATTACTTTTAAAAACCCATGAAACAAAGACAGGGAAAGAGAGAGAAATTCTTACACAATTCGTTCAGGGGCTGTGATGCAACCTGGATTGACCATATCTAGACCCACAGCTGGATGAGACATAAGGGTGGATACTCTTGGGGCTGAGAGGTTTGGTGAGGTTGGGTGAGCAAACGCAGACCCTTTAAAGTAATACTGCGTGCTACCCATCGCATGGGTCCCAAATCTCCAGGTTCAAGGGCATCTTCCTACATCGAAAACATGCATGAGAAACCCAGAGGATGGTACACCGTGTGATGGGGAAAGGTTTCTAAAACGCACCTCATTTCTCATCTCCTTGTGCTCGGGTTCGCCATTCCAGCCACTTTACTAGCAATCTCCCTACTTGGAGCATCAGCACCTTTAACCTCCTGTTCCGTACAGGTTGCAATTTGTCCTGAGGATGAACGGGAAGACGGGGAACCAATGAGAGACTAGCTCTTGGTGTTGGGACAGGCACAGGTCACTCTATTTTCCCATCAGGAAGAAGAATTAACCACAGGCTCAGCCTGCCCCCCTGAACCAGAACAGGGCCTGAAGCCATCCTGCGCTTTTGCGGCCGGCTCCCAAAAAAGCGACTTGTAAAATGGAGCTTCAGGGCACTGCAATTCACAAACCTGCAGAGTTATAAATGATAACTCTCGTCCACAAATATATTGAGGGAAGGCAAAGAAGAGGATTTGAAATCAAGGCAGAATTGCAGGAAACAGATTTCAGGAGGTAGATTCGAATCGCCTTTAAAGCACATGAAAAGCGGCAAAACGTTGACAATGATGCCCTTGGCCAAAAAGGGCGTATGCGTTTTTTCCTGAATATATTCAGGAAAAAACGCATACGCCCTTTTTGGCCAACCAAGCAACCTGGAAAGGCAAATCAGCGCGACAAAGAAGTCTCGCTTCCCATCGGTCAAAAGGGCCATGCTGAAAAAACTGTCAAAACCAGAAATGCAGGACAGGCCATGGAGAAATGGGAGCCTTGCTACACTGATGGGCGGGATGTAAATTGCCAACAGCCACTCTGGAGAAGTGTACGGTGTGTCCTGAAACATCTAAAAAACACAGCTTAGAGAGCATAGGGCACTTCCACGCATGGGGGGATAAAGTGGGAAAATTGAAAATCAGCAAGACACAAGCACCCCAAAGTTTAGGGCTGCTCTGTTGACAAGGACCTCCTCTTCCTTCCACCTTAAATATCCCAGGAAAGCGAAAAATGGATAAAAAAGTTGTGGTCCTTATGTACAATGGAATATCACTCAGCCATGAAATCAATGTCATAAGGCTAGTAGCAGCATGATGAGTGGATTTAGGTAAGACGATTCTAAGTGAAATAAGTCACACAGAAAAGGACACTTCTCATAAGGTGTCACTTATAGAGGGAATGTAAAAACCGTTACACTTGAACTGAATTACAAAACAGAACAGAGTCACACATGCAGAAAACACACTATGGCTGCTTAACGGGAAAGGTGAGGTGGGGTGATACATAAAACAAGAGTTTCAAATTAGCTCAGATACCGTTCCATAAACCCAATATGGAATAGACAAGACCTACTCCTTGCTCAGAGAACTGGACTCAACACGCCCGATTCACCGCACAAGAATATATCTGACTAGTAATAATCTTAAAACCTATGTATTGATATCTCTCTGTTAGTGTGTCAAGTGGGTGTAAAGCGGCCTAAACACAGCCGTGAAAAGCAGCTAAACCCCATTATAAAAATAAATTACTTTTAAAAACCCATGAAACAAAGACAGGGAAAGAGAGAGAAATTCTTACACAATTCGTTCAGGGGCTGTGATGCAACCTGGATTGACCATATCTAGACCCACAGCTGGATGAGACATAAGGGTGGATACTCTTGGGGCTGAGAGGTTTGGTGAGGTTGGGTGAGCAAACGCAGACCCTTTAAAGTAATACTGCGTGCTACCCATCGCATGGGTCCCAAATCTCCAGGTTCAAGGGCATCTTCCTACATCGAAAACATGCATGAGAAACCCAGAGGATGGTACACCGTGTGATGGGGAAAGGTTTCTAAAACGCACCTCATTTCTCATCTCCTTGTGCTCGGGTTCGCCATTCCAGCCACTTTACTAGCAATCTCCCTACTTGGAGCATCAGCACCTTTAACCTCCTGTTCCGTACAGGTTGCAATTTGTCCTGAGGATGAACGGGAAGACGGGGAACCAATGAGAGACTAGCTCTTGGTGTTGGGACAGGCACAGGTCACTCTATTTTCCCATCAGGAAGAAGAATTAACCACAGGCTCAGCCTGCCCCCCTGAACCAGAACAGGGCCTGAAGCCATCCTGCGCTTTTGCGGCCGGCTCCCAAAAAAGCGACTTGTAAAATGGAGCTTCAGGGCACTGCAATTCACAAACCTGCAGAGTTATAAATGATAACTCTCGACCACAAATATATTGAGGGAAGGCAAAGAAGAGGATTTGAAATCAAGGCAGAATTGCAGGAAACAGATTTCAGGAGGTAGATTCGAATCGCCTTTAAAGCACATGAAAAGCGGCAAAACGTTGACAATGATGCCCTTGGCCAAAAAGGGCGTATGCGTTTTTTCCTGAATATATTCAGGAAAAAACGCATACGCCCTTTTTGGCCAACCAAGCAACCTGGAAAGGCAAATCAGCGCTACAAAGAAGTCTCGCTTCCCATCGGTCAAAAGGGCCATGCTGAAAAAACTGTCAAAACCAGAAATGCAGGACAGGCCATGGAGAAATGGGAGCCTTGCTACACTGATGGGCGGGATGTAAATTGCCAACAGCCACTCTGGAGAAGTGTACGGTGTGTCCTGAAACATCTAAAAAACACAGCTTAGAGAGCATAGGGCACTTCCACGCATGGGGGGATAAAGTGGGAAAATTGAAAATCAGCAAGACACAAGCACCCCAAAGTTTAGGGCTGCTCTGTTGACAAGGACCTCCTCTTCCTTCCACCTTAAATATCCCAGGAAAGCGAAAAATGGATAAAAAAGTTGTGGTCCTTATGTACAATGGAATATCACTCAGCCATGAAATCAATGTCATAAGGCTAGTAGCAGCATGATGAGTGGATTTAGGTAAGACGATTCTAAGTGAAATAAGTCACACAGAAAAGGACACTTCTCATAAGGTGTCACTTATAGAGGGAATGTAAAAACCGTTACACTTGAACTGAATTACAAAACAGAACAGAGTCACACATGCAGAAAACACACTATGGCTGCTTAACGGGAAAGGTGAGGTGGGGTGATACATAAAACAAGAGTTTCAAATTAGCTCAGATACCGTTCCATAAACCCAATATGGAATAGACAAGACCTACTCCTTGCTCAGAGAACTGGACTCAACACGCCCGATTCACCGCACAAGAATATATCTGACTAGTAATAATCTTAAAACCTATGTATTGATATCTCTCTGTTAGTGTGTCAAGTGGGTGTAAAGCGGCCTAAACACAGCCGTGAAAAGCAGCTAAACCCCATTATAAAAATAAATTACTTTTAAAAACCCATGAAACAAAGACAGGGAAAGAGAGAGAAATTCTTACACAATTCGTTCAGGGGCTGTGATGCAACCTGGATTGACCATATCTAGACCCACAGCTGGATGAGACATAAGGGTGGATACTCTTGGGGCTGAGAGGTTTGGTGAGGTTGGGTGAGCAAACGCAGACCCTTTAAAGTAATACTGCGTGCTACCCATCGCATGGGTCCCAAATCTCCAGGTTCAAGGGCATCTTCCTACATCGAAAACATGCATGAGAAACCCAGAGGATGGTACACCGTGTGATGGGGAAAGGTTTCTAAAACGCACCTCATTTCTCATCTCCTTGTGCTCGGGTTCGCCATTCCAGCCACTTTACTAGCAATCTCCCTACTTGGAGCATCAGCACCTTTAACCTCCTGTTCCGTACAGGTTGCAATTTGTCCTGAGGATGAACGGGAAGACGGGGAACCAATGAGAGACTAGCTCTTGGTGTTGGGACAGGCACAGGTCACTCTATTTTCCCATCAGGAAGAAGAATTAACCACAGGCTCAGCCTGCCCCCCTGAACCAGAACAGGGCCTGAAGCCATCCTGCGCTTTTGCGGCCGGCTCCCAAAAAAGCGACTTGTAAAATGGAGCTTCAGGGCACTGCAATTCACAAACCTGCAGAGTTATAAATGATAACTCTCGTCCACAAATATATTGAGGGAAGGCAAAGAAGAGGATTTGAAATCAAGGCAGAATTGCAGGAAACAGATTTCAGGAGGTAGATTCGAATCGCCTTTAAAGCACATGAAAAGCGGCAAAACGTTGACAATGATGCCCTTGGCCAAAAAGGGCGTATGCGTTTTTTCCTGAATATATTCAGGAAAAAACGCATACGCCCTTTTTGGCCAAACAAGCAACCTGGAAAGGCAAATCAGCGCTACAAAGAAGTCTCGCTTCCCATCGGTCAAAAGGGCCATGCTGAAAAAACTGTCAAAACCAGAAATGCAGGACAGGCCATGGAGAAATGGGAGCCTTGCTACACTGATGGGCGGGATGTAAATTGCCAACAGCCACTCTGGAGAAGTGTACGGTGTGTCCTGAAACATCTAAAAAACACAGCTTAGAGAGCATAGGGCACTTCCACGCATGGGGGGATAAAGTGGGAAAATTGAAAATCAGCAAGACACAAGCACCCCAAAGTTTAGGGCTGCTCTGTTGACAAGGACCTCCTCTTCCTTCCACCTTAAATATCCCAGGAAAGCGAAAAATGGATAAAAAAGTTGTGGTCCTTATGTACAATGGAATATCACTCAGCCATGAAATCAATGTCATAAGGCTAGTAGCAGCATGATGAGTGGATTTAGGTAAGACGATTCTAAGTGAAATAAGTCACACAGAAAAGGACACTTCTCATAAGGTGTCACTTATAGAGGGAATGTAAAAACCGTTACACTTGAACTGAATTACAAAACAGAACAGAGTCACACATGCAGAAAACACACTATGGCTGCTTAACGGGAAAGGTGAGGTGGGGTGATACATAAAACAAGAGTTTCAAATTAGCTCAGATACCGTTCCATAAACCCAATATGGAATAGACAAGACCTACTCCTTGCTCAGAGAACTGGACTCAACACGCCCGATTCACCGCACAAGAATATATCTGACTAGTAATAATCTTAAAACCTATGTATTGATATCTCTCTGTTAGTGTGTCAAGTGGGTGTAAAGCGGCCTAAACACAGCCGTGAAAAGCAGCTAAACCCCATTATAAAAATAAATTACTTTTAAAAACCCATGAAACAAAGACAGGGAAAGAGAGAGAAATTCTTACACAATTCGTTCAGGGGCTGTGATGCAACCTGGATTGACCATATCTAGACCCACAGCTGGATGAGACATAAGGGTGGATACTCTTGGGGCTGAGAGGTTTGGTGAGGTTGGGTGAGCAAACGCAGACCCTTTAAAGTAATACTGCGTGCTACCCATCGCATGGGTCCCAAATCTCCAGGTTCAAGGGCATCTTCCTACATCGAAAACATGCATGAGAAACCCAGAGGATGGTACACCGTGTGATGGGGAAAGGTTTCTAAAACGCACCTCATTTCTCATCTCCTTGTGCTCGGGTTCGCCATTCCAGCCACTTTACTAGCAATCTCCCTACTTGGAGCATCAGCACCTTTAACCTCCTGTTCCGTACAGGTTGCAATTTGTCCTGAGGATGAACGGGAAGACGGGGAACCAATGAGAGACTAGCTCTTGGTGTTGGGACAGGCACAGGTCACTCTATTTTCCCATCAGGAAGAAGAATTAACCACAGGCTCAGCCTGCCCCCCTGAACCAGAACAGGGCCTGAAGCCATCCTGCGCTTTTGCGGCCGGCTCCCAAAAAAGCGACTTGTAAAATGGAGCTTCAGGGCACTGCAATTCACAAACCTGCAGAGTTATAAATGATAACTCTCGACCACAAATATATTGAGGGAAGGCAAAGAAGAGGATTTGAAATCAAGGCAGAATTGCAGGAAACAGATTTCAGGAGGTAGATTCGAATCGCCTTTAAAGCACATGAAAAGCGGCAAAACGTTGACAATGATGCCCTTGTCCAAAAAGGGCGTATGCGTTTTTTCCTGAATATATTCAGGAAAAAACGCATACGCCCTTTTTGGCCAACCAAGCAACCTGGAAAGGCAAATCAGCGCTACAAAGAAGTCTCGCTTCCCATCGGTCAAAAGGGCCATGCTGAAAAAACTGTCAAAACCAGAAATGCAGGACAGGCCATGGAGAAATGGGAGCCTTGCTACACTGATGGGCGGGATGTAAATTGCCAACAGCCACTCTGGAGAAGTGTACGGTGTGTCCTGAAACATCTAAAAAACACAGCTTAGAGAGCATAGGGCACTTCCACGCATGGGGGGATAAAGTGGGAAAATTGAAAATCAGCAAGACACAAGCACCCCAAAGTTTAGGGCTGCTCTGTTGACAAGGACCTCCACTTCCTTCCACCTTAAATATCCCAGGAAAGCGAAAAATGGATAAAAAAGTTGTGGTCCTTATGTACAATGGAATATCACTCAGCCATGAAATCAATGTCATAAGGCTAGTAGCAGCATGATGAGTGGATTTAGGTAAGACGATTCTAAGTGAAATAAGTCACACAGAAAAGGACACTTCTCATAAGGTGTCACTTATAGAGGGAATGTAAAAACCGTTACACTTGAACTGAATTACAAAACAGAACAGAGTCACACATGCAGAAAACACACTATGGCTGCTTAACGGGAAAGGTGAGGTGGGGTGATACATAAAACAAGAGTTTCAAATTAGCTCAGATACCGTTCCATAAACCCAATATGGAATAGACAAGACCTACTCCTTGCTCAGAGAACTGGACTCAACACGCCCGATTCACCGCACAAGAATATATCTGACTAGTAATAATCTTAAAACCTATGTATTGATATCTCTCTGTTAGTGTGTCAAGTGGGTGTAAAGCGGCATAAACACAGCCGTGAAAAGCAGCTAAACCCCATTATAAAAATAAATTACTTTTAAAAACCCATGAAACAAAGACAGGGAAAGAGAGAGAAATTCTTACACAATTCGTTCAGGGGCTGTGATGCAACCTGGATTGACCATATCTAGACCCACAGCTGGATGAGACATAAGGGTGGACACTCTTGGGGCTGAGAGGTTTGGTGAGGTTGGGTGAGCAAACGCAGACCCTTTAAAGTAATACTGCGTGCTACCCATCACATGGGTCCCAAATCTCCAGGTTCAAGGGCATCTTCCTACATCGAAAACATGCATGAGAAACCCAGAAGATGGTACACCGTGTGATGGGGAAAGGTTTCTAAAACGCACCTCATTTCTCATCTCCTTGTGCTCGGGTTCGCCATTCCAGCCACTTTACTAGCAATCTCCCTACTTGGAGCATCAGCACCTTTAACCTCCTGTTCCGTACAGGTTGCAATTTGTCCTGAGGATGAACGGGAAGACGGGGAACCAATGAGAGACTAGCTCTTGGTGTTGGGACAGGCACAGGCCACTCTATTTTCCCATCAGGAAGAAGAATTAACCACAGGCTCAGCCTGCCCCCCTGAACCAGAACAGGGCCTGAAGCCATCCTGCGCTTTTGCAGCCAGCTCCCAAAAAACCGACTTGTAAAATGGAGCTTCAGGGCACTGCAATTCACAAACCTGCAGAGTTATAAATGATAACTCTCGTCCACAAATATATTGAGGGAAGGCAAAGAAGAGGATTTGAAATCAAGGCAGAATTGCAGGAAACAGATTTCAGGAGGTAGATTCGAATCGCCTTTAAAGCACATGAAAAGCGGCAAAACGTTGACAATGATGCCCTTGGCCAAAAAGGGCGTATGCGTTTTTTCCTGAATATATTCAGGAAAAAACGCATACGCCCTTTTTGGCCAACCAAGCAACCTGGAAAGGCAAATCAGCGCTACAAAGAAGTCTCGCTTCCCATCGGTCAAAAGGGCCATGCTGAAAAAAGTGTCAAAACCAGAAATGCAGGACAGGCCATGGAGAAATGGGAGCCTTGCTACACTGATGGGCGGGATGTAAATTGCCAACAGCCACTCTGGAGAAGTGTACGGTGTGTCCTGAAACATCTAAAAAACACAGCTTAGAGAGCATAGGGCACTTCCACGCATGGGGGGATAAAGTGGGAAAATTGAAAATCAGCAAGACACAAGCACCCCAAAGTTTAGGGCTGCTCTGTTGACAAGGACCTCCACTTCCTTCCACCTTAAATATCCCAGGAAAGCGAAAAATGGATAAAAAAGTTGTGGTCCTTATGTACAATGGAATATCACTCAGCCATGAAATCAATGTCATAAGGCTAGTAGCAGCATGATGAGTGGATTTAGGTAAGACGATTCTAAGTGAAATAAGTCACACAGAAAAGGACACTTCTCATAAGGTGTCACTTATAGAGGGAATGTAAAAACCGTTACACTTGAACTGAATTACAAAACAGAACAGAGTCACACATGCAGAAAACACACTATGGCTGCTTAACGGGAAAGGTGAGGTGGGGTGATACATAAAACAAGAGTTTCAAATTAGCTCAGATACCGTTCCATAAACCCAATATGGAATAGACAAGACCTACTCCTTGCTCAGAGAACTGGACTCAACACGCCCGATTCACCGCACAAGAATATATCTGACTAGTAATAATCTTAAAACCTATGTATTGATATCTCTCTGTTAGTGTGTCAAGTGGGTGTAAAGCGGCATAAACACAGCCGTGAAAAGCAGCTAAACCCCATTATAAAAATAAATTACTTTTAAAAACCCATGAAACAAAGACAGGGAAAGAGAGAGAAATTCTTACACAATTCGTTCAGGGGCTGTGATGCAACCTGGATTGACCATATCTAGACCCACAGCTGGATGAGACATAAGGGTGGACACTCTTGGGGCTGAGAGGTTTGGTGAGGTTGGGTGAGCAAACGCAGACCCTTTAAAGTAATACTGCGTGCTACTCATCGCATGGGTCCCAAATCTCCAGGTTCAAGGGCATCTTCCTACATCGAAAACATGCATGAGAAACCCAGAAGATGGTACACCGTGTGATGGGGAAAGGTTTCTAAAACGCACCTCATTTCTCATCTCCTTGTGCTCGGGTTCGCCATTCCAGCCACTTTACTAGCAATCTCCCTACTTGGAGCATCAGCACCTTTAACCTCCTGTTCCGTACAGGTTGCAATTTGTCCTGAGGATGAACGGGAAGACGGGGAACCAATGAGAGACTAGCTCTTGGTGTTGGGACAGGCACAGGCCACTCTATTTTCCCATCAGGAAGAAGAATTAACCACAGGCTCAGCCTGCCCCCCTGAACCAGAACAGGGCCTGAAGCCATCCTGCGCTTTTGCGGCCAGCTCCCAAAAAACCGACTTGTAAAATGGAGCTTCAGGGCACTGCAATTCACAAACCTGCAGAGTTATAAATGATAACTCTCGTCCACAAATATATTGAGGGAAGGCAAAGAAGAGGATTTGAAATCAAGGCAGAATTGCAGGAAACAGATTTCAGGAGGTAGATTCGAATCGCCTTTAAAGCACATGAAAAGCGGCAAAACGTTGACAATGATGCCCTTGGCCAAAAAGGGCGTATGCGTTTTTTCCTGAATATATTCAGGAAAAAACGCATACGCCCTTTTTGGCCAACCAAGCAACCTGGAAAGGCAAATCAGCGCTACAAAGAAGTCTCGCTTCCCATCGGTCAAAAGGGCCATGCTGAAAAAACTGTCAAAACCAGAAATGCAGGACAGGCCATGGAGAAATGGGAGCCTTGCTACACTGATGGGCGGGATGTAAATTGCCAACAGCCACTCTGGAGAAGTGTACGGTGTGTCCTGAAACATCTAAAAAACACAGCTTAGAGAGCATAGGGCACTTCCACGCATGGGGGGATAAAGTGGGAAAATTGAAAATCAGCAAGACACAAGCACCCCAAAGTTTAGGGCTGCTCTGTTGACAAGGACCTCCACTTCCTTCCACCTTAAATATCCCAGGAAAGCGAAAAATGGATAAAAAAGTTGTGGTCCTTATGTACAATGGAATATCACTCAGCCATGAAATCAATGTCATAAGGCTAGTAGCAGCATGATGAGTGGATTTAGGTAAGACGATTCTAAGTGAAATAAGTCACACAGAAAAGGACACTTCTCATAAGGTGTCACTTATAGAGGGAATGTAAAAACCGTTACACTTGAACTGAATTACAAAACAGAACAGAGTCACACATGCAGAAAACACACTATGGCTGCTTAACGGGAAAGGTGAGGTGGGGTGATACATAAAACAAGAGTTTCAAATTAGCTCAGATACCGTTCCATAAACCCAATATGGAATAGACAAGACCTACTCCTTGCTCAGAGAACTGGACTCAACACGCCCGATTCACCGCACAAGAATATATCTGACTAGTAATAATCTTAAAACCTATGTATTGATATCTCTCTGTTAGTGTGTCAAGTGGGTGTAAAGCGGCCTAAACACAGCCGTGAAAAGCAGCTAAACCCCATTATAAAAATAAATTACTTTTAAAAACCCATGAAACAAAGACAGGGAAAGAGAGAGAAATTCTTACACAATTCGTTCAGGGGCTGTGATGCAACCTGGATTGACCATATCTAGACCCACAGCTGGATGAGACATAAGGGTGGATACTCTTGGGGCTGAGAGGTTTGGTGAGGTTGGGTGAGCAAACGCAGACCCTTTAAAGTAATACTGCGTGCTACCCATCGCATGGGTCCCAAATCTCCAGGTTCAAGGGCATCTTCCTACATCGAAAACATGCATGAGAAACCCAGAGGATGGTACACCGTGTGATGGGGAAAGGTTTCTAAAACGCACCTCATTTCTCATCTCCTTGTGCTCGGGTTCGCCATTCCAGCCACTTTACTAGCAATCTCCCTACTTGGAGCATCAGCACCTTTAACCTCCTGTTCCGTACAGGTTGCAATTTGTCCTGAGGATGAACGGGAAGACGGGGAACCAATGAGAGACTAGCTCTTGGTGTTGGGACAGGCACAGGTCACTCTATTTTCCCATCAGGAAGAAGAATTAACCACAGGCTCAGCCTGCCCCCCTGAACCAGAACAGGGCCTGAAGCCATCCTGCGCTTTTGCGGCCGGCTCCCAAAAAAGCGACTTGTAAAATGGAGCTTCAGGGCACTGCAATTCACAAACCTGCAGAGTTATAAATGATAACTCTCGTCCACAAATATATTGAGGGAAGGCAAAGAAGAGGATTTGAAATCAAGGCAGAATTGCAGGAAACAGATTTCAGGAGGTAGATTCGAATCGCCTTTAAAGCACATGAAAAGCGGCAAAACGTTGACAATGATGCCCTTGGCCAAAAAGGGCGTATGCGTTTTTTCCTGAATATATTCAGGAAAAAACGCATACGCCCTTTTTGGCCAACCAAGCAACCTGGAAAGGCAAATCAGCGCTACAAAGAAGTCTCGCTTCCCATCGGTCAAAAGGGCCATGCTGAAAAAACTGTCAAAACCAGAAATGCAGGACAGGCCATGGAGAAATGGGAGCCTTGCTACACTGATGGGCGGGATGTAAATTGCCAACAGCCACTCTGGAGAAGTGTACGGTGTGTCCTGAAACATCTAAAAAACACAGCTTAGAGAGCATAGGGCACTTCCACGCATGGGGGGATAAAGTGGGAAAATTGAAAATCAGCAAGACACAAGCACCCCAAAGTTTAGGGCTGCTCTGTTGACAAGGACCTCCTCTTCCTTCCACCTTAAATATCCCAGGAAAGCGAAAAATGGATAAAAAAGTTGTGGTCCTTATGTACAATGGAATATCACTCAGCCATGAAATCAATGTCATAAGGCTAGTAGCAGCATGATGAGTGGATTTAGGTAAGACGATTCTAAGTGAAATAAGTCACACAGAAAAGGACACTTCTCATAAGGTGTCACTTATAGAGGGAATGTAAAAACCGTTACACTTGAACTGAATTACAAAACAGAACAGAGTCACACATGCAGAAAACACACTATGGCTGCTTAACGGGAAAGGTGAGGTGGGGTGATACATAAAACAAGAGTTTCAAATTAGCTCAGATACCGTTCCATAAACCCAATATGGAATAGACAAGACCTACTCCTTGCTCAGAGAACTGGACTCAACACGCCCGATTCACCGCACAAGAATATATCTGACTAGTAATAATCTTAAAACCTATGTATTGATATCTCTCTGTTAGTGTGTCAAGTGGGTGTAAAGCGGCCTAAACACAGCCGTGAAAAGCAGCTAAACCCCATTATAAAAATAAATTACTTTTAAAAACCCATGAAACAAAGACAGGGAAAGAGAGAGAAATTCTTACACAATTCGTTCAGGGGCTGTGATGCAACCTGGATTGACCATATCTAGACCCACAGCTGGATGAGACATAAGGGTGGATACTCTTGGGGCTGAGAGGTTTGGTGAGGTTGGGTGAGCAAACGCAGACCCTTTAAAGTAATACTGCGTGCTACCCATCGCATGGGTCCCAAATCTCCAGGTTCAAGGGCATCTTCCTACATCGAAAACATGCATGAGAAACCCAGAGGATGGTACACCGTGTGATGGGGAAAGGTTTCTAAAACGCACCTCATTTCTCATCTCCTTGTGCTCGGGTTCGCCATTCCAGCCACTTTACTAGCAATCTCCCTACTTGGAGCATCAGCACCTTTAACCTCCTGTTCCGTACAGGTTGCAATTTGTCCTGAGGATGAACGGGAAGACGGGGAACCAATGAGAGACTAGCTCTTGGTGTTGGGACAGGCACAGGTCACTCTATTTTCCCATCAGGAAGAAGAATTAACCACAGGCTCAGCCTGCCCCCCTGAACCAGAACAGGGCCTGAAGCCATCCTGCGCTTTTGCGGCCGGCTCCCAAAAAAGCGACTTGTAAAATGGAGCTTCAGGGCACTGCAATTCACAAACCTGCAGAGTTATAAATGATAACTCTCGACCACAAATATATTGAGGGAAGGCAAAGAAGAGGATTTGAAATCAAGGCAGAATTGCAGGAAACAGATTTCAGGAGGTAGATTCGAATCGCCTTTAAAGCACATGAAAAGCGGCAAAACGTTGACAATGATGCCCTTGGCCAAAAAGGGCGTATGCGTTTTTTCCTGAATATATTCAGGAAAAAACGCATACGCCCTTTTTGGCCAACCAAGCAACCTGGAAAGGCAAATCAGCGCTACAAAGAAGTCTCGCTTCCCATCGGTCAAAAGGGCCATGCTGAAAAAACTGTCAAAACCAGAAATGCAGGACAGGCCATGGAGAAATGGGAGCCTTGCTACACTGATGGGCGGGATGTAAATTGCCAACAGCCACTCTGGAGAAGTGTACGGTGTGTCCTGAAACATCTAAAAAACACAGCTTAGAGAGCATAGGGCACTTCCACGCATGGGGGGATAAAGTGGGAAAATTGAAAATCAGCAAGACACAAGCACCCCAAAGTTTAGGGCTGCTCTGTTGACAAGGACCTCCACTTCCTTCCACCTTAAATATCCCAGGAAAGCGAAAAATGGATAAAAAAGTTGTGGTCCTTATGTACAATGGAATATCACTCAGCCATGAAATCAATGTCATAAGGCTAGTAGCAGCATGATGAGTGGATTTAGGTAAGACGATTCTAAGTGAAATAAGTCACACAGAAAAGGACACTTCTCATAAGGTGTCACTTATAGAGGGAATGTAAAAACCGTTACACTTGAACTGAATTACAAAACAGAACAGAGTCACACATGCAGAAAACACACTATGGCTGCTTAACGGGAAAGGTGAGGTGGGGTGATACATAAAACAAGAGTTTCAAATTAGCTCAGATACCGTTCCATAAACCCAATATGGAATAGACAAGACCTACTCCTTGCTCAGAGAACTGGACTCAACACGCCCGATTCACCGCACAAGAATATATCTGACTAGTAATAATCTTAAAACCTATGTATTGATATCTCTCTGTTAGTGTGTCAAGTGGGTGTAAAGCGGCCTAAACACAGCCGTGAAAAGCAGCTAAACCCCATTATAAAAATAAATTACTTTTAAAAACCCATGAAACAAAGACAGGGAAAGAGAGAGAAATTCTTACACAATTCGTTCAGGGGCTGTGATGCAACCTGGATTGACCATATCTAGACCCACAGCTGGATGAGACATAAGGGTGGATACTCTTGGGGCTGAGAGGTTTGGTGAGGTTGGGTGAGCAAACGCAGACCCTTTAAAGTAATACTGCGTGCTACCCATCGCATGGGTCCCAAATCTCCAGGTTCAAGGGCATCTTCCTACATCGAAAACATGCATGAGAAACCCAGAGGATGGTACACCGTGTGATGGGGAAAGGTTTCTAAAACGCACCTCATTTCTCATCTCCTTGTGCTCGGGTTCGCCATTCCAGCCACTTTACTAGCAATCTCCCTACTTGGAGCATCAGCACCTTTAACCTCCTGTTCCGTACAGGTTGCAATTTGTCCTGAGGATGAACGGGAAGACGGGGAACCAATGAGAGACTAGCTCTTGGTGTTGGGACAGGCACAGGTCACTCTATTTTCCCATCAGGAAGAAGAATTAACCACAGGCTCAGCCTGCCCCCCTGAACCAGAACAGGGCCTGAAGCCATCCTGCGCTTTTGCGGCCGGCTCCCAAAAAAGCGACTTGTAAAATGGAGCTTCAGGGCACTGCAATTCACAAACCTGCAGAGTTATAAATGATAACTCTCGTCCACAAATATATTGAGGGAAGGCAAAGAAGAGGATTTGAAATCAAGGCAGAATTGCAGGAAACAGATTTCAGGAGGTAGATTCGAATCGCCTTTAAAGCACATGAAAAGCGGCAAAACGTTGACAATGATGCCCTTGGCCAAAAAGGGCGTATGCGTTTTTTCCTGAATATATTCAGGAAAAAACGCATACGCCCTTTTTGGCCAACCAAGCAACCTGGAAAGGCAAATCAGCGCTACAAAGAAGTCTCGCTTCCCATCGGTCAAAAGGGCCATGCTGAAAAAACTGTCAAAACCAGAAATGCAGGACAGGCCATGGAGAAATGGGAGCCTTGCTACACTGATGGGCGGGATGTAAATTGCCAACAGCCACTCTGGAGAAGTGTACGGTGTGTCCTGAAACATCTAAAAAACACAGCTTAGAGAGCATAGGGCACTTCCACGCATGGGGGGATAAAGTGGGAAAATTGAAAATCAGCAAGACACAAGCACCCCAAAGTTTAGGGCTGCTCTGTTGACAAGGACCTCCTCTTCCTTCCACCTTAAATATCCCAGGAAAGCGAAAAATGGATAAAAAAGTTGTGGTCCTTATGTACAATGGAATATCACTCAGCCATGAAATCAATGTCATAAGGCTAGTAGCAGCATGATGAGTGGATTTAGGTAAGACGATTCTAAGTGAAATAAGTCACACAGAAAAGGACACTTCTCATAAGGTGTCACTTATAGAGGGAATGTAAAAACCGTTACACTTGAACTGAATTACAAAACAGAACAGAGTCACACATGCAGAAAACACACTATGGCTGCTTAACGGGAAAGGTGAGGTGGGGTGATACATAAAACAAGAGTTTCAAATTAGCTCAGATACCGTTCCATAAACCCAATATGGAATAGACAAGACCTACTCCTTGCTCAGAGAACTGGACTCAACACGCCCGATTCACCGCACAAGAATATATCTGACTAGTAATAATCTTAAAACCTATGTATTGATATCTCTCTGTTAGTGTGTCAAGTGGGTGTAAAGCGGCCTAAACACAGCCGTGAAAAGCAGCTAAACCCCATTATAAAAATAAATTACTTTTAAAAACCCATGAAACAAAGACAGGGAAAGAGAGAGAAATTCTTACACAATTCGTTCAGGGGCTGTGATGCAACCTGGATTGACCATATCTAGACCCACAGCTGGATGAGACATAAGGGTGGATACTCTTGGGGCTGAGAGGTTTGGTGAGGTTGGGTGAGCAAACGCAGACCCTTTAAAGTAATACTGCGTGCTACCCATCGCATGGGTCCCAAATCTCCAGGTTCAAGGGCATCTTCCTACATCGAAAACATGCATGAGAAACCCAGAGGATGGTACACCGTGTGATGGGGAAAGGTTTCTAAAACGCACCTCATTTCTCATCTCCTTGTGCTCGGGTTCGCCATTCCAGCCACTTTACTAGCAATCTCCCTACTTGGAGCATCAGCACCTTTAACCTCCTGTTCCGTACAGGTTGCAATTTGTCCTGAGGATGAACGGGAAGACGGGGAACCAATGAGAGACTAGCTCTTGGTGTTGGGACAGGCACAGGTCACTCTATTTTCCCATCAGGAAGAAGAATTAACCACAGGCTCAGCCTGCCCCCCTGAACCAGAACAGGGCCTGAAGCCATCCTGCGCTTTTGCGGCCGGCTCCCAAAAAAGCGACTTGTAAAATGGAGCTTCAGGGCACTGCAATTCACAAACCTGCAGAGTTATAAATGATAACTCTCGACCACAAATATATTGAGGGAAGGCAAAGAAGAGGATTTGAAATCAAGGCAGAATTGCAGGAAACAGATTTCAGGAGGTAGATTCGAATCGCCTTTAAAGCACATGAAAAGCGGCAAAACGTTGACAATGATGCCCTTGGCCAAAAAGGGCGTATGCGTTTTTTCCTGAATATATTCAGGAAAAAACGCATACGCCCTTTTTGGCCAACCAAGCAACCTGGAAAGGCAAATCAGCGCTACAAAGAAGTCTCGCTTCCCATCGGTCAAAAGGGCCATGCTGAAAAAACTGTCAAAACCAGAAATGCAGGACAGGCCATGGAGAAATGGGAGCCTTGCTACACTGATGGGCGGGATGTAAATTGCCAACAGCCACTCTGGAGAAGTGTACGGTGTGTCCTGAAACATCTAAAAAACACAGCTTAGAGAGCATAGGGCACTTCCACGCATGGGGGGATAAAGTGGGAAAATTGAAAATCAGCAAGACACAAGCACCCCAAAGTTTAGGGCTGCTCTGTTGACAAGGACCTCCACTTCCTTCCACCTTAAATATCCCAGGAAAGCGAAAAATGGATAAAAAAGTTGTGGTCCTTATGTACAATGGAATATCACTCAGCCATGAAATCAATGTCATAAGGCTAGTAGCAGCATGATGAGTGGATTTAGGTAAGACGATTCTAAGTGAAATAAGTCACACAGAAAAGGACACTTCTCATAAGGTGTCACTTATAGAGGGAATGTAAAAACCGTTACACTTGAACTGAATTACAAAACAGAACAGAGTCACACATGCAGAAAACACACTATGGCTGCTTAACGGGAAAGGTGAGGTGGGGTGATACATAAAACAAGAGTTTCAAATTAGCTCAGATACCGTTCCATAAACCCAATATGGAATAGACAAGACCTACTCCTTGCTCAGAGAACTGGACTCAACACGCCCGATTCACCGCACAAGAATATATCTGACTAGTAATAATCTTAAAACCTATGTATTGATATCTCTCTGTTAGTGTGTCAAGTGGGTGTAAAGCGGCCTAAACACAGCCGTGAAAAGCAGCTAAACCCCATTATAAAAATAAATTACTTTTAAAAACCCATGAAACAAAGACAGGGAAAGAGAGAGAAATTCTTACACAATTCGTTCAGGGGCTGTGATGCAACCTGGATTGACCATATCTAGACCCACAGCTGGATGAGACATAAGGGTGGATACTCTTGGGGCTGAGAGGTTTGGTGAGGTTGGGTGAGCAAACGCAGACCCTTTAAAGTAATACTGCGTGCTACCCATCGCATGGGTCCCAAATCTCCAGGTTCAAGGGCATCTTCCTACATCGAAAACATGCATGAGAAACCCAGAGGATGGTACACCGTGTGATGGGGAAAGGTTTCTAAAACGCACCTCATTTCTCATCTCCTTGTGCTCGGGTTCGCCATTCCAGCCACTTTACTAGCAATCTCCCTACTTGGAGCATCAGCACCTTTAACCTCCTGTTCCGTACAGGTTGCAATTTGTCCTGAGGATGAACGGGAAGACGGGGAACCAATGAGAGACTAGCTCTTGGTGTTGGGACAGGCACAGGTCACTCTATTTTCCCATCAGGAAGAAGAATTAACCACAGGCTCAGCCTGCCCCCCTGAACCAGAACAGGGCCTGAAGCCATCCTGCGCTTTTGCGGCCGGCTCCCAAAAAAGCGACTTGTAAAATGGAGCTTCAGGGCACTGCAATTCACAAACCTGCAGAGTTATAAATGATAACTCTCGTCCACAAATATATTGAGGGAAGGCAAAGAAGAGGATTTGAAATCAAGGCAGAATTGCAGGAAACAGATTTCAGGAGGTAGATTCGAATCGCCTTTAAAGCACATGAAAAGCGGCAAAACGTTGACAATGATGCCCTTGGCCAAAAAGGGCGTATGCGTTTTTTCCTGAATATATTCAGGAAAAAACGCATACGCCCTTTTTGGCCAACCAAGCAACCTGGAAAGGCAAATCAGCGCTACAAAGAAGTCTCGCTTCCCATCGGTCAAAAGGGCCATGCTGAAAAAACTGTCAAAACCAGAAATGCAGGACAGGCCATGGAGAAATGGGAGCCTTGCTACACTGATGGGCGGGATGTAAATTGCCAACAGCCACTCTGGAGAAGTGTACGGTGTGTCCTGAAACATCTAAAAAACACAGCTTAGAGAGCATAGGGCACTTCCACGCATGGGGGGATAAAGTGGGAAAATTGAAAATCAGCAAGACACAAGCACCCCAAAGTTTAGGGCTGCTCTGTTGACAAGGACCTCCTCTTCCTTCCACCTTAAATATCCCAGGAAAGCGAAAAATGGATAAAAAAGTTGTGGTCCTTATGTACAATGGAATATCACTCAGCCATGAAATCAATGTCATAAGGCTAGTAGCAGCATGATGAGTGGATTTAGGTAAGACGATTCTAAGTGAAATAAGTCACACAGAAAAGGACACTTCTCATAAGGTGTCACTTATAGAGGGAATGTAAAAACCGTTACACTTGAACTGAATTACAAAACAGAACAGAGTCACACATGCAGAAAACACACTATGGCTGCTTAACGGGAAAGGTGAGGTGGGGTGATACATAAAACAAGAGTTTCAAATTAGCTCAGATACCGTTCCATAAACCCAATATGGAATAGACAAGACCTACTCCTTGCTCAGAGAACTGGACTCAACACGCCCGATTCACCGCACAAGAATATATCTGACTAGTAATAATCTTAAAACCTATGTATTGATATCTCTCTGTTAGTGTGTCAAGTGGGTGTAAAGCGGCCTAAACACAGCCGTGAAAAGCAGCTAAACCCCATTATAAAAATAAATTACTTTTAAAAACCCATGAAACAAAGACAGGGAAAGAGAGAGAAATTCTTACACAATTCGTTCAGGGGCTGTGATGCAACCTGGATTGACCATATCTAGACCCACAGCTGGATGAGACATAAGGGTGGATACTCTTGGGGCTGAGAGGTTTGGTGAGGTTGGGTGAGCAAACGCAGACCCTTTAAAGTAATACTGCGTGCTACCCATCGCATGGGTCCCAAATCTCCAGGTTCAAGGGCATCTTCCTACATCGAAAACATGCATGAGAAACCCAGAGGATGGTACACCGTGTGATGGGGAAAGGTTTCTAAAACGCACCTCATTTCTCATCTCCTTGTGCTCGGGTTCGCCATTCCAGCCACTTTACTAGCAATCTCCCTACTTGGAGCATCAGCACCTTTAACCTCCTGTTCCGTACAGGTTGCAATTTGTCCTGAGGATGAACGGGAAGACGGGGAACCAATGAGAGACTAGCTCTTGGTGTTGGGACAGGCACAGGTCACTCTATTTTCCCATCAGGAAGAAGAATTAACCACAGGCTCAGCCTGCCCCCCTGAACCAGAACAGGGCCTGAAGCCATCCTGCGCTTTTGCGGCCGGCTCCCAAAAAAGCGACTTGTAAAATGGAGCTTCAGGGCACTGCAATTCACAAACCTGCAGAGTTATAAATGATAACTCTCGACCACAAATATATTGAGGGAAGGCAAAGAAGAGGATTTGAAATCAAGGCAGAATTGCAGGAAACAGATTTCAGGAGGTAGATTCGAATCGCCTTTAAAGCACATGAAAAGCGGCAAAACGTTGACAATGATGCCCTTGGCCAAAAAGGGCGTATGCGTTTTTTCCTGAATATATTCAGGAAAAAACGCATACGCCCTTTTTGGCCAACCAAGCAACCTGGAAAGGCAAATCAGCGCTACAAAGAAGTCTCGCTTCCCATCGGTCAAAAGGGCCATGCTGAAAAAACTGTCAAAACCAGAAATGCAGGACAGGCCATGGAGAAATGGGAGCCTTGCTACACTGATGGGCGGGATGTAAATTGCCAACAGCCACTCTGGAGAAGTGTACGGTGTGTCCTGAAACATCTAAAAAACACAGCTTAGAGAGCATAGGGCACTTCCACGCATGGGGGGATAAAGTGGGAAAATTGAAAATCAGCAAGACACAAGCACCCCAAAGTTTAGGGCTGCTCTGTTGACAAGGACCTCCACTTCCTTCCACCTTAAATATCCCAGGAAAGCGAAAAATGGATAAAAAAGTTGTGGTCCTTATGTACAATGGAATATCACTCAGCCATGAAATCAATGTCATAAGGCTAGTAGCAGCATGATGAGTGGATTTAGGTAAGACGATTCTAAGTGAAATAAGTCACACAGAAAAGGACACTTCTCATAAGGTGTCACTTATAGAGGGAATGTAAAAACCGTTACACTTGAACTGAATTACAAAACAGAACAGAGTCACACATGCAGAAAACACACTATGGCTGCTTAACGGGAAAGGTGAGGTGGGGTGATACATAAAACAAGAGTTTCAAATTAGCTCAGATACCGTTCCATAAACCCAATATGGAATAGACAAGACCTACTCCTTGCTCAGAGAACTGGACTCAACACGCCCGATTCACCGCACAAGAATATATCTGACTAGTAATAATCTTAAAACCTATGTATTGATATCTCTCTGTTAGTGTGTCAAGTGGGTGTAAAGCGGCCTAAACACAGCCGTGAAAAGCAGCTAAACCCCATTATAAAAATAAATTACTTTTAAAAACCCATGAAACAAAGACAGGGAAAGAGAGAGAAATTCTTACACAATTCGTTCAGGGGCTGTGATGCAACCTGGATTGACCATATCTAGACCCACAGCTGGATGAGACATAAGGGTGGATACTCTTGGGGCTGAGAGGTTTGGTGAGGTTGGGTGAGCAAACGCAGACCCTTTAAAGTAATACTGCGTGCTACCCATCGCATGGGTCCCAAATCTCCAGGTTCAAGGGCATCTTCCTACATCGAAAACATGCATGAGAAACCCAGAGGATGGTACACCGTGTGATGGGGAAAGGTTTCTAAAACGCACCTCATTTCTCATCTCCTTGTGCTCGGGTTCGCCATTCCAGCCACTTTACTAGCAATCTCCCTACTTGGAGCATCAGCACCTTTAACCTCCTGTTCCGTACAGGTTGCAATTTGTCCTGAGGATGAACGGGAAGACGGGGAACCAATGAGAGACTAGCTCTTGGTGTTGGGACAGGCACAGGTCACTCTATTTTCCCATCAGGAAGAAGAATTAACCACAGGCTCAGCCTGCCCCCCTGAACCAGAACAGGGCCTGAAGCCATCCTGCGCTTTTGCGGCCGGCTCCCAAAAAAGCGACTTGTAAAATGGAGCTTCAGGGCACTGCAATTCACAAACCTGCAGAGTTATAAATGATAACTCTCGTCCACAAATATATTGAGGGAAGGCAAAGAAGAGGATTTGAAATCAAGGCAGAATTGCAGGAAACAGATTTCAGGAGGTAGATTCGAATCGCCTTTAAAGCACATGAAAAGCGGCAAAACGTTGACAATGATGCCCTTGGCCAAAAAGGGCGTATGCGTTTTTTCCTGAATATATTCAGGAAAAAACGCATACGCCCTTTTTGGCCAACCAAGCAACCTGGAAAGGCAAATCAGCGCTACAAAGAAGTCTCGCTTCCCATCGGTCAAAAGGGCCATGCTGAAAAAACTGTCAAAACCAGAAATGCAGGACAGGCCATGGAGAAATGGGAGCCTTGCTACACTGATGGGCGGGATGTAAATTGCCAACAGCCACTCTGGAGAAGTGTACGGTGTGTCCTGAAACATCTAAAAAACACAGCTTAGAGAGCATAGGGCACTTCCACGCATGGGGGGATAAAGTGGGAAAATTGAAAATCAGCAAGACACAAGCACCCCAAAGTTTAGGGCTGCTCTGTTGACAAGGACCTCCTCTTCCTTCCACCTTAAATATCCCAGGAAAGCGAAAAATGGATAAAAAAGTTGTGGTCCTTATGTACAATGGAATATCACTCAGCCATGAAATCAATGTCATAAGGCTAGTAGCAGCATGATGAGTGGATTTAGGTAAGACGATTCTAAGTGAAATAAGTCACACAGAAAAGGACACTTCTCATAAGGTGTCACTTATAGAGGGAATGTAAAAACCGTTACACTTGAACTGAATTACAAAACAGAACAGAGTCACACATGCAGAAAACACACTATGGCTGCTTAACGGGAAAGGTGAGGTGGGGTGATACATAAAACAAGAGTTTCAAATTAGCTCAGATACCGTTCCATAAACCCAATATGGAATAGACAAGACCTACTCCTTGCTCAGAGAACTGGACTCAACACGCCCGATTCACCGCACAAGAATATATCTGACTAGTAATAATCTTAAAACCTATGTATTGATATCTCTCTGTTAGTGTGTCAAGTGGGTGTAAAGCGGCCTAAACACAGCCGTGAAAAGCAGCTAAACCCCATTATAAAAATAAATTACTTTTAAAAACCCATGAAACAAAGACAGGGAAAGAGAGAGAAATTCTTACACAATTCGTTCAGGGGCTGTGATGCAACCTGGATTGACCATATCTAGACCCACAGCTGGATGAGACATAAGGGTGGATACTCTTGGGGCTGAGAGGTTTGGTGAGGTTGGGTGAGCAAACGCAGACCCTTTAAAGTAATACTGCGTGCTACCCATCGCATGGGTCCCAAATCTCCAGGTTCAAGGGCATCTTCCTACATCGAAAACATGCATGAGAAACCCAGAGGATGGTACACCGTGTGATGGGGAAAGGTTTCTAAAACGCACCTCATTTCTCATCTCCTTGTGCTCGGGTTCGCCATTCCAGCCACTTTACTAGCAATCTCCCTACTTGGAGCATCAGCACCTTTAACCTCCTGTTCCGTACAGGTTGCAATTTGTCCTGAGGATGAACGGGAAGACGGGGAACCAATGAGAGACTAGCTCTTGGTGTTGGGACAGGCACAGGTCAGTCTATTTTCCCATCAGGAAGAAGAATTAACCACAGGCTCAGCCTGCCCCCCTGAACCAGAACAGGGCCTGAAGCCATCCTGCGCTTTTGCGGCCGGCTCCCAAAAAAGCGACTTGTAAAATGGAGCTTCAGGGCACTGCAATTCACAAACCTGCAGAGTTATAAATGATAACTCTCGACCACAAATATATTGAGGGAAGGCAAAGAAGAGGATTTGAAATCAAGGCAGAATTGCAGGAAACAGATTTCAGGAGGTAGATTCGAATCGCCTTTAAAGCACATGAAAAGCGGCAAAACGTTGACAATGATGCCCTTGGCCAAAAAGGGCGTATGCGTTTTTTCCTGAATATATTCAGGAAAAAACGCATACGCCCTTTTTGGCCAACCAAGCAACCTGGAAAGGCAAATCAGCGCTACAAAGAAGTCTCGCTTCCCATCGGTCAAAAGGGCCATGCTGAAAAAACTGTCAAAACCAGAAATGCAGGACAGGCCATGGAGAAATGGGAGCCTTGCTACACTGATGGGCGGGATGTAAATTGCCAACAGCCACTCTGGAGAAGTGTACGGTGTGTCCTGAAACATCTAAAAAACACAGCTTAGAGAGCATAGGGCACTTCCACGCATGGGGGGATAAAGTGGGAAAATTGAAAATCAGCAAGACACAAGCACCCCAAAGTTTAGGGCTGCTCTGTTGACAAGGACCTCCTCTTCCTTCCACCTTAAATATCCCAGGAAAGCGAAAAATGGATAAAAAAGTTGTGGTCCTTATGTACAATGGAATATCACTCAGCCATGAAATCAATGTCATAAGGCTAGTAGCAGCATGATGAGTGGATTTAGGTAAGACGATTCTAAGTGAAATAAGTCACACAGAAAAGGACACTTCTCATAAGGTGTCACTTATAGAGGGAATGTAAAAACCGTTACACTTGAACTGAATTACAAAACAGAACAGAGTCACACATGCAGAAAACACACTATGGCTGCTTAACGGGAAAGGTGAGGTGGGGTGATACATAAAACAAGAGTTTCAAATTAGCTCAGATACCGTTCCATAAACCCAATATGGAATAGACAAGACCTACTCCTTGCTCAGAGAACTGGACTCAACACGCCCGATTCACCGCACAAGAATATATCTGACTAGTAATAATCTTAAAACCTATGTATTGATATCTCTCTGTTAGTGTGTCAAGTGGGTGTAAAGCGGCCTAAACACAGCCGTGAAAAGCAGCTAAACCCCATTATAAAAATAAATTACTTTTAAAAACCCATGAAACAAAGACAGGGAAAGAGAGAGAAATTCTTACACAATTCGTTCAGGGGCTGTGATGCAACCTGGATTGACCATATCTAGACCCACAGCTGGATGAGACATAAGGGTGGATACTCTTGGGGCTGAGAGGTTTGGTGAGGTTGGGTGAGCAAACGCAGACCCTTTAAAGTAATACTGCGTGCTACCCATCGCATGGGTCCCAAATCTCCAGGTTCAAGGGCATCTTCCTACATCGAAAACATGCATGAGAAACCCAGAGGATGGTACACCGTGTGATGGGGAAAGGTTTCTAAAACGCACCTCATTTCTCATCTCCTTGTGCTCGGGTTCGCCATTCCAGCCACTTTACTAGCAATCTCCCTACTTGGAGCATCAGCACCTTTAACCTCCTGTTCCGTACAGGTTGCAATTTGTCCTGAGGATGAACGGGAAGACGGGGAACCAATGAGAGACTAGCTCTTGGTGTTGGGACAGGCACAGGTCACTCTATTTTCCCATCAGGAAGAAGAATTAACCACAGGCTCAGCCTGCCCCCCTGAACCAGAACAGGGCCTGAAGCCATCCTGCGCTTTTGCGGCCGGCTCCCAAAAAAGCGACTTGTAAAATGGAGCTTCAGGGCACTGCAATTCACAAACCTGCAGAGTTATAAATGATAACTCTCGACCACAAATATATTGAGGGAAGGCAAAGAAGAGGATTTGAAATCAAGGCAGAATTGCAGGAAACAGATTTCAGGAGGTAGATTCGAATCGCCTTTAAAGCACATGAAAAGCGGCAAAACGTTGACAATGATGCCCTTGGCCAAAAAGGGCGTATGCGTTTTTTCCTGAATATATTCAGGAAAAAACGCATACGCCCTTTTTGGCCAACCAAGCAACCTGGAAAGGCAAATCAGCGCTACAAAGAAGTCTCGCTTCCCATCGGTCAAAAGGGCCATGCTGAAAAAACTGTCAAAACCAGAAATGCAGGACAGGCCATGGAGAAATGGGAGCCTTGCTACACTGATGGGCGGGATGTAAATTGCCAACAGCCACTCTGGAGAAGTGTACGGTGTGTCCTGAAACATCTAAAAAACACAGCTTAGAGAGCATAGGGCACTTCCACGCATGGGGGGATAAAGTGGGAAAATTGAAAATCAGCAAGACACAAGCACCCCAAAGTTTAGGGCTGCTCTGTTGACAAGGACCTCCTCTTCCTTCCACCTTAAATATCCCAGGAAAGCGAAAAATGGATAAAAAAGTTGTGGTCCTTATGTACAATGGAATATCACTCAGCCATGAAATCAATGTCATAAGGCTAGTAGCAGCATGATGAGTGGATTTAGGTAAGACGATTCTAAGTGAAATAAGTCACACAGAAAAGGACACTTCTCATAAGGTGTCACTTATAGAGGGAATGTAAAAACCGTTACACTTGAACTGAATTACAAAACAGAACAGAGTCACACATGCAGAAAACACACTATGGCTGCTTAACGGGAAAGGTGAGGTGGGGTGATACATAAAACAAGAGTTTCAAATTAGCTCAGATACCGTTCCATAAACCCAATATGGAATAGACAAGACCTACTCCTTGCTCAGAGAACTGGACTCAACACGCCCGATTCACCGCACAAGAATATATCTGACTAGTAATAATCTTAAAACCTATGTATTGATATCTCTCTGTTAGTGTGTCAAGTGGGTGTAAAGCGGCCTAAACACAGCCGTGAAAAGCAGCTAAACCCCATTATAAAAATAAATTACTTTTAAAAACCCATGAAACAAAGACAGGGAAAGAGAGAGAAATTCTTACACAATTCGTTCAGGGGCTGTGATGCAACCTGGATTGACCATATCTAGACCCACAGCTGGATGAGACATAAGGGTGGATACTCTTGGGGCTGAGAGGTTTGGTGAGGTTGGGTGAGCAAACGCAGACCCTTTAAAGTAATACTGCGTGCTACCCATCGCATGGGTCCCAAATCTCCAGGTTCAAGGGCATCTTCCTACATCGAAAACATGCATGAGAAACCCAGAGGATGGTACACCGTGTGATGGGGAAAGGTTTCTAAAACGCACCTCATTTCTCATCTCCTTGTGCTCGGGTTCGCCATTCCAGCCACTTTACTAGCAATCTCCCTACTTGGAGCATCAGCACCTTTAACCTCCTGTTCCGTACAGGTTGCAATTTGTCCTGAGGATGAACGGGAAGACGGGGAACCAATGAGAGACTAGCTCTTGGTGTTGGGACAGGCACAGGTCACTCTATTTTCCCATCAGGAAGAAGAATTAACCACAGGCTCAGCCTGCCCCCCTGAACCAGAACAGGGCCTGAAGCCATCCTGCGCTTTTGCGGCCGGCTCCCAAAAAAGCGACTTGTAAAATGGAGCTTCAGGGCACTGCAATTCACAAACCTGCAGAGTTATAAATGATAACTCTCGACCACAAATATATTGAGGGAAGGCAAAGAAGAGGATTTGAAATCAAGGCAGAATTGCAGGAAACAGATTTCAGGAGGTAGATTCGAATCGCCTTTAAAGCACATGAAAAGCAGCAAAACGTTGACAATGATGCCCTTGGCCAAAAAGGGCGTATGCGTTTTTTCCTGAATATATTCAGGAAAAAACGCATACGCCCTTTTTGGCCAACCAAGCAACCTGGAAAGGCAAATCAGCGCTACAAAGAAGTCTCGCTTCCCATCGGTCAAAAGGGCCATGCTGAAAAAACTGTCAAAACCAGAAATGCAGGACAGGCCATGGAGAAATGGGAGCCTTGCTACACTGATGGGCGGGATGTAAATTGCCAACAGCCACTCTGGAGAAGTGTACGGTGTGTCCTGAAACATCTAAAAAACACAGCTTAGAGAGCATAGGGCACTTCCACGCATGGGGGGATAAAGTGGGAAAATTGAAAATCAGCAAGACACAAGCACCCCAAAGTTTAGGGCTGCTCTGTTGACAAGGACCTCCACTTCCTTCCACCTTAAATATCCCAGGAAAGCGAAAAATGGATAAAAAAGTTGTGGTCCTTATGTACAATGGAATATCACTCAGCCATGAAATCAATGTCATAAGGCTAGTAGCAGCATGATGAGTGGATTTAGGTAAGACGATTCTAAGTGAAATAAGTCACACAGAAAAGGACACTTCTCATAAGGTGTCACTTATAGAGGGAATGTAAAAACCGTTACACTTGAACTGAATTACAAAACAGAACAGAGTCACACATGCAGAAAACACACTATGGCTGCTTAACGGGAAAGGTGAGGTGGGGTGATACATAAAACAAGAGTTTCAAATTAGCTCAGATACCGTTCCATAAACCCAATATGGAATAGACAAGACCTACTCCTTGCTCAGAGAACTGGACTCAACACGCCCGATTCACCGCACAAGAATATATCTGACTAGTAATAATCTTAAAACCTATGTATTGATATCTCTCTGTTAGTGTGTCAAGTGGGTGTAAAGCGGCATAAACACAGCCGTGAAAAGCAGCTAAACCCCATTATAAAAATAAATTACTTTTAAAAACCCATGAAACAAAGACAGGGAAAGAGAGAGAAATTCTTACACAATTCGTTCAGGGGCTGTGATGCAACCTGGATTGACCATATCTAGACCCACAGCTGGATGAGACATAAGGGTGGACACTCTTGGGGCTGAGAGGTTTGGTGAGGTTGGGTGAGCAAACGCAGACCCTTTAAAGTAATACTGCGTGCTACCCATCACATGGGTCCCAAATCTCCAGGTTCAAGGGCATCTTCCTACATCGAAAACATGCATGAGAAACCCAGAAGATGGTACACCGTGTGATGGGGAAAGGTTTCTAAAACGCACCTCATTTCTCATCTCCTTGTGCTCGGGTTCGCCATTCCAGCCACTTTACTAGCAATCTCCCTACTTGGAGCATCAGCACCTTTAACCTCCTGTTCCGTACAGGTTGCAATTTGTCCTGAGGATGAACGGGAAGACGGGGAACCAATGAGAGACTAGCTCTTGGTGTTGGGACAGGCACAGGCCACTCTATTTTCCCATCAGGAAGAAGAATTAACCACAGGCTCAGCCTGCCCCCCTGAACCAGAACAGGGCCTGAAGCCATCCTGCGCTTTTGCAGCCAGCTCCCAAAAAACCGACTTGTAAAATGGAGCTTCAGGGCACTGCAATTCACAAACCTGCAGAGTTATAAATGATAACTCTCGTCCACAAATATATTGAGGGAAGGCAAAGAAGAGGATTTGAAATCAAGGCAGAATTGCAGGAAACAGATTTCAGGAGGTAGATTCGAATCGCCTTTAAAGCACATGAAAAGCGGCAAAACGTTGACAATGATGCCCTTGGCCAAAAAGGGCGTATGCGTTTTTTCCTGAATATATTCAGGAAAAAACGCATACGCCCTTTTTGGCCAACCAAGCAACCTGGAAAGGCAAATCAGCGCTACAAAGAAGTCTCGCTTCCCATCGGTCAAAAGGGCCATGCTGAAAAAAGTGTCAAAACCAGAAATGCAGGACAGGCCATGGAGAAATGGGAGCCTTGCTACACTGATGGGTGGGATGTAAATTGCCAACAGCCACTCTGGAGAAGTGTACGGTGTGTCCTGAAACATCTAAAAAACACAGCTTAGAGAGCATAGGGCACTTCCACGCATGGGGGGATAAAGTGGGAAAATTGAAAATCAGCAAGACACAAGCACCCCAAAGTTTAGGGCTGCTCTGTTGACAAGGACCTCCACTTCCTTCCACCTTAAATATCCCAGGAAAGCGAAAAATGGATAAAAAAGTTGTGGTCCTTATGTACAATGGAATATCACTCAGCCATGAAATCAATGTCATAAGGCTAGTAGCAGCATGATGAGTGGATTTAGGTAAGACGATTCTAAGTGAAATAAGTCACACAGAAAAGGACACTTCTCATAAGGTGTCACTTATAGAGGGAATGTAAAAACCGTTACACTTGAACTGAATTACAAAACAGAACAGAGTCACACATGCAGAAAACACACTATGGCTGCTTAACGGGAAAGGTGAGGTGGGGTGATACATAAAACAAGAGTTTCAAATTAGCTCAGATACCGTTCCATAAACCCAATATGGAATAGACAAGACCTACTCCTTGCTCAGAGAACTGGACTCAACACGCCCGATTCACCGCACAAGAATATATCTGACTAGTAATAATCTTAAAACCTATGTATTGATATCTCTCTGTTAGTGTGTCAAGTGGGTGTAAAGCGGCATAAACACAGCCGTGAAAAGCAGCTAAACCCCATTATAAAAATAAATTACTTTTAAAAACCCATGAAACAAAGACAGGGAAAGAGAGAGAAATTCTTACACAATTCGTTCAGGGGCTGTGATGCAACCTGGATTGACCATATCTAGACCCACAGCTGGATGAGACATAAGGGTGGACACTCTTGGGGCTGAGAGGTTTGGTGAGGTTGGGTGAGCAAACGCAGACCCTTTAAAGTAATACTGCGTGCTACTCATCGCATGGGTCCCAAATCTCCAGGTTCAAGGGCATCTTCCTACATCGAAAACATGCATGAGAAACCCAGAAGATGGTACACCGTGTGATGGGGAAAGGTTTCTAAAACGCACCTCATTTCTCATCTCCTTGTGCTCGGGTTCGCCATTCCAGCCACTTTACTAGCAATCTCCCTACTTGGAGCATCAGCACCTTTAACCTCCTGTTCCGTACAGGTTGCAATTTGTCCTGAGGATGAACGGGAAGACGGGGAACCAATGAGAGACTAGCTCTTGGTGTTGGGACAGGCACAGGCCACTCTATTTTCCCATCAGGAAGAAGAATTAACCACAGGCTCAGCCTGCCCCCCTGAACCAGAACAGGGCCTGAAGCCATCCTGCGCTTTTGCGGCCAGCTCCCAAAAAACTGACTTGTAAAATGGAGCTTCAGGGCACTGCAATTCACAAACCTGCAGAGTTATAAATGATAACTCTCGTCCACAAATATATTGAGGGAAGGCAAAGAAGAGGATTTGAAATCAAGGCAGAATTGCAGGAAACAGATTTCAGGAGGTAGATTCGAATCGCCTTTAAAGCACATGAAAAGCGGCAAAACGTTGACAATGATGCCCTTGGCCAAAAAGGGCGTATGCGTTTTTTCCTGAATATATTCAGGAAAAAACGCATACGCCCTTTTTGGCCAACCAAGCAACCTGGAAAGGCAAATCAGCGCTACAAAGAAGTCTCGCTTCCCATCGGTCAAAAGGGCCATGCTGAAAAAAGTGTCAAAACCAGAAATGCAGGACAGGCCATGGAGAAATGGAAGCCTTGCTACACTGATGGGCGGGATGTAAATTGCCAACAGCCACTCTGGAGAAGTGTACGGTGTGTCCTGAAATATCTAAAAAACACAGCTTAGAGAGCATAGGGCACTTCCACGCATGGGGGGATAAAGTGGGAAAATTGAAAATCAGCAAGACACAAGCACCCCAAAGTTTAGGGCTGCTCTGTTGACAAGGACCTCCACTTCCTTCCACCTTAAATATCCCAGGAAAGCGAAAAATGGATAAAAAAGTTGTGGTCCTTATGTACAATGGAATATCACTCAGCCATGAAATCAATGTCATAAGGCTAGTAGCAGCATGATGAGTGGATTTAGGTAAGACGATTCTAAGTGAAATAAGTCACACAGAAAAGGACACTTCTCATAAGGTGTCACTTATAGAGGGAATGCAAAAACCGTTACACTTGAACTGAATTACAAAACAGAACAGAGTCACACATGCAGAAAACACACTATGGCTGCTTAACGGGAAAGGTGAGGTGGGGTGATACATAAAACAAGAGTTTCAAATTAGCTCAGATACCGTTCCATAAACCCAATATGGAATAGACAAGACCTACTCCTTGCTCAGAGAACTGGACACAACACGCCCGATTCACCGCACAAGAATATATCTGACTAGTAATAATCTTAAAACCTATGTATTGATATCTCTCTGTTAGTGTGTCAAGTGGGTGTAAAGCGGCCTAAACACAGCCGTGAAAAGCAGCTAAACCCCATTTTAAAAATAAATTACTTTTAAAAACCCATGAAACAAAGACAGGGAAAGAGAGAGAAATTCTTACACAATTCGTTCAGGGGCTGTGATTCAACCTGGATTGACCATATCTGGACCCACAGCTGGATGAGACATAAGGGTGGACACTCTTGGGGATGAGAGGTCTGGTGAGGTTGGGTGAGCAAACGCAGACCCTTTAAAGTAATACTGCGTGCTACCCATCGCATGGGTCCCAAATCTCCAGGTTCAAGGGCATCTTCCTACATCGAAAACATGCATGAGAAACCCAGAAGATGGTACACCGTGTGATGGGGAAAGGTTTCTAAAACGCACCTCATTTCTCATCTCCTTGTGCTCGGGTTCGCCATTCCAGCCACTTTACTAGCAATCTCCCTACTTGGAGCATCAGCTCCTTTAACCTCCTGTTCCGTACAGGTTGCAATTTGTCCTGAGGATGAACGGGAAGACGGGGAACCAATGAGAGACTAGCTCTTGGTGTTGGGACAGGCACAGGTCACTCTATTTTCCCATCAGGAAGAAGAATTAACCACAGGCTCAGCCTGCCCCCCTGAACCAGAACAGGGCCTGAAGCCATCCGGCGCTTTTGCGGAGAGCTCCCAAAAAAGCGACTTGTAAAATGGAGCTTCAGGGCACTGCAATTCACAAACCTGCAGAGTTATAAATGATAACTCTCGTCCACAAATATATTGAGGGAAGGCAAAGAAGAGGATTTGAAATCAAGGCAGAATTGCAGGAAACAGATTTCAGGAGGTAGATTCGAATCGCCTTTAAAGCACATGAAAAGCGGCAAAACGTTGACAATGATGCCCTTGGCCAAAAAGGGCGTATGCGTTTTTTCCTGAATATATTCAGGAAAAAACGCATACGCCCTTTTTGGCCAACTAAGCAACCTGGAAAGGCAAATCAGCGCTACAAAGAAGTCTCGCTTCCCATCGGTCAAAAGGGCCATGCTGAAAAAAGTGTCAAAACCAGAAATGCAGGACAGGCCATGGAGAAATGGGAGCCTTGCTACACGGATGGGCGGGATGTAAATTGCCAACAGCCACTCTGGAGAAGTGTACGGTGTGTCCTGAAACATCTAAAAAACACAGCTTAGAGAGCATAGGGCACTTCCACGCATGGGGGGATAAAGTGGGAAAATTGAAAATCAGCAAGACACAAGCACCGCAAAGTTTAGGGCTGCTCTGTTGACAAGGACCTCCACTTCCTTCCACCTTAAATATCCCAGGAAAGCGAAAAATGGATAAAAAAGTTGTGGTCCTTATGTACAATGGAATATCACTCAGCCATGAAATCAATGTCATAAGGCTAGTAGCAGCATGATGAGTGGATTTAGGTAAGACGATTCTAAGTGAAATAAGTCACACAGAAAAGGACACTTCTCATAAGGTGTCACTTATAGAGGGAATGTAAAAACCGTTACACTTGAACTGAATTACAAAACAGAATAGAGTCACACATGCAGAAAACACACTATGGCTGCTTAACGGGAAAGGTGAGGTGGGGTGATACATAAAACAAGAGTTTCAAATTAGCTCAGATACCGTTCCATAAACCCAATATGGAATAGACAAGACCTACTCCTTGCTCAGAGAACTGGACTCAACACGCCCGATTCACCGCACAAGAATATATCTGACTAGAAATAATCTTAAAACCTATGTATTGATATCTCTCTGTTAGTGTGTCAAGTGGGTGTAAAGCGGCCTAAACACAGCCGTGAAAAGCAGCTAAACCCCATTATAAAAATAAATTACTTTTAAAAACCCATGAAACAAAGACAGGGAAAGAGAGAGAAATTCTTACACAATTCGTTCAGGGGCTGTGATTCAACCTGGATTGACCATATCTAGACCCACAGCTGGATGAGACATAAGGGTGGACACTCTTGGGGATGAGAGGTCTGGTGAGGTTGGGTGAGCAAACGCAGACCCTTTAAAGTAATACTGCGTGCTACCCATCGCATGGGTCCCAAATCTCCAGGTTCAAGGGCATCTTCCTACATCGAAAACATGCATGAGAAACCCAGAAGATGGTACACCGTGTGATGGGGAAAGGTTTCTAAAACGCACCTCATTTCTCATCTCCTTGTGCTCGGGTTCGCCATTCCAGCCACTTTACTAGCAATCTCCCTACTTGGAGCATCAGCTCCTTTAACCTCCTGTTCCGTACAGGTTGCAATTTGTCCTGAGGATGAACGGGAAGACGGGGAACCAATGAGAGACTAGCTCTTGGTGTTGGGACAGGCACAGGTCACTCTATTTTCCCATCAGGAAGAAGAATTAACCACAGGCTCAGCCTGCCCCCCTGAACCAGAACAGGGCCTGAATCCATCCTGCGCTTTTGCGGCCGGCTCCCAAAAAAGCGACTTGTAAAATGGAGCTTCAGGGCACTGCAATTCACAAACCTGCAGAGTTATAAATGATAACTCTCGTCCACAAATATATTGAGGGAAGGCAAAGAAGAGGATTTGAAATCAAGGCAGAATTGCAGGAAACAGATTTCAGGAGGTAGATTCGAATCGCCTTTAAAGCACATGAAAAGCGGCAAAACGTTGACAATGATGCCCTTGGCCAAAAAGGGCGTATGCGTTTTTTCCTGAATATATTCAGGAAAAAACGCATACGCCCTTTTTGGCCAACTAAGCAACCTGGAAAGGCAAATCAGCGCTACAAAGAAGTCTCGCTTCCCATCGGTCAAAAGGGCCATGCTGAAAAAAGTGTCAAAACCAGAAATGCAGGACAGGCCATGGAGAAATGGGAGCCTTGCTACACTGATGGGCGGGATGTAAATTGCCAACAGCCACTCTGGAGAAGTGTACGGTGTGTCCTGAAACATCTAAAAAACACAGCTTAGAGAGCATAGGGCACTTCCACGCATGGGGGGATAAAGTGGGAAAATTGAAAATCAGCAAGACACAAGCACCGCAAAGTTTAGGGCTGCTCTGTTGACAAGGACCTCCACTTCCTTCCACCTTAAATATCCCAGGAAAGCGAAAAATGGATAAAAAAGTTGTGGTCCTTATGTACAATGGAATATCACTCAGCCATGAAATCAATGTCATAAGGCTAGTAGCAGCATGATGAGTGGATTTAGGTAAGACGATTCTAAGTGAAATAAGTCACACAGAAAAGGACACTTCTCATAAGGTGTCACTTATAGAGGGAATGTAAAAACCGTTACACTTGAACTGAATTACAAAACAGAATAGAGTCACACATGCAGAAAACACACTATGGCTGCTTAACGGGAAAGGTGAGGTGGGGTGATACATAAAACAAGAGTTTCAAATTAGCTCAGATACCGTTCCATAAACCCAATATGGAATAGACAAGACCTACTCCTTGCTCAGAGAACTGGACTCAACACGCCCGATTCACCGCACAAGAATATATCTGACTAGAAATAATCTTAAAACCTATGTATTGATATCTCTCTGTTAGTGTGTCAAGTGGGTGTAAAGCGGCCTAAACACAGCCGTGAAAAGCAGCTAAACCCCATTATAAAAATAAATTACTTTTAAAAACCCATGAAACAAAGACAGGGAAAGAGAGAGAAATTCTTACACAATTCGTTCAGGGGCTGTGATGCAACCTGGATTGACCATATCTAGACCCACAGCTGGATGAGACATAAGGGTGGACACTCTTGGGGCTGAGAGGTCTGGTGAGGTTGGGTGAGCAAACGCAGACCCTTTAAAGTAATACTGCGTGCTACCCATCGCATGGGTCCCAAATCTCCAGGTTCAAGGGCATCTTCCTACATCGAAAACATGCATGAGAAACCCAGAAGATGGTACACCGTGTGATGGGGAAAGGTTTCTAAAACGCACCTCATTTCTCATCTCCTTGTGCTTGGGTTCGCCATTCCAGCCACTTTACTAGCAATCTCCCTACTTGGAGCATCAGCACCTTTAACCTCCTGTTCCGTACAGGTTGCAATTTGTCCTGAGGATGAACGGGAAGACGGGGAACCAATGAGAGACTAGCTCTTGGTGTTGGGACAGGCACAGGTCACTCTATTTTCCCATCAGGAAGAAGAATTAACCACAGGCTCAGCCTGCCCCCCTGAACCAGAACAGGGCCTGAAGCCATCCGGCGCTTTTGCGGCCGGCTCCCAAAAAACCGACTTGTAAAATGGAGCTTCAGGGCACTGCAATTCACAAACCTGCAGAGTTATAAATGATAACTCTCGTCCACAAATATATTGAGGGAAGGCAAAGAAGAGGATTTGAAATCAAGGCAGAATTGCAGGAAACAGATTTCAGGAGGTAGATTCGAATCGCCTTTAAAGCACATGAAAAGCGGCAAAACGTTGACAATGATGCCCTTGGCCAAAAAGGGCGTATGCGTTTTTTCCTGAATATATTCAGGAAAAAACGCATACGCCCTTTTTGGCCAACCAAGCAACCTGGAAAGGCAAATCAGCGCTACAAAGAAGTCTCGCTTCCCATCGGTCAAAAGGGCCATGCTGAAAAAAGTGTCAAAACCAGAAATGCAGGAAAGGCCATGGAGAAATGGGAGCCTTGCTACACTGATGGGCGGGATGTAAATTGCCAACAGCCACTCTGGAGAAGTGTACGGTGTGTCCTGAAACATCTAAAAAACACAGCTTAGAGAGCATAGGGCACTTCCACGCATGGGGGGATAAAGTGGGAAAATTGAAAATCAGCAAGACACAAGCACCCCAAAGTTTAGGGCTGCTCTGTTGACAAGGACCTCCACTTCCTTCCACCTTAAATATCCCAGGAAAGCGAAAAATGGATAAAAAAGTTGTGGTCCTTATGTACAATGGAATATCACTCAGCCATGAAATCAATGTCATAAGGCTAGTAGCAGCATGATGAGTGGATTTAGGTAAGACGATTCTAAGTGAAATAAGTCACACAGAAAAGGACACTTCTCATAAGGTGTCACTTATAGAGGGAATGTAAAAACCGTTACACTTGAACTGAATTACAAAACAGAACAGAGTCACACATGCAGAAAACACACTATGGCTGCTTAACGGGAAAGGTGAGGTGGGGTGATACATAAAACAAGAGTTTCAAATTAGCTCAGATACCGTTCCATAAACCCAATATGGAATAGACAAGACCTACTCCTTGCTCAGAGAACTGGACTCAACACGCCCGATTCACCGCACAAGAATATATCTGACTAGTAATAATCTTAAAACCTATGTATTGATATCTCTCTGTTAGTGTGTCAAGTGGGTGTAAAGCGGCCTAAACACAGCCGTGAAAAGCAGCTAAACCCCATTATAAAAATAAATTACTTTTAAAAACCCATGAAACAAAGACAGGGAAAGAGAGAGAAATTCTTACACAATTCGTTCAGGGGCTGTGATGCAACCTGGATTGACCATATCTAGACCCACAGCTGGATGAGACATAAGGGTGGACACTCTTGGGGCTGAGAGGTCTGGTGAGGTTGGGTGAGCAAACGCAGACCCTTTAAAGTAATACTGCGTGCTACCCATCGCATGGGTCCCAAATCTCCAGGTTCAAGGGCATCTTCCTACATCGAAAACATGCATGAGAAACCCAGAAGATGGTACACCGTGTGATGGGGAAAGGTTTCTAAAACGCACCTCATTTCTCATCTCCTTGTGCTCGGGTTCGCCCTTCCAGCCACTTTACTAGCAATCTCCCTACTTGGAGCATCAGCACCTTTAACCTCCTGTTCCGTACAGGTTGCAATTTGTCCTGAGGATGAACGGGAAGACGGGGAACCAATGAGAGACTAGCTCTTGGTGTTGGGACAGGCACAGGTCACTCTATTTTCCCATCAGGAAGAAGAATTAACCACAGGCTCAGCCTGCCCCCCTGAACCAGAACAGGGCCTGAATCCATCCTGCGCTTTTGCGGCCGGCTCCCAAAAAAGCGACTTGTAAAATGGAGCTTCAGGGCACTGCAATTCACAAACCTGCAGAGTTATAAATGATAACTCTCGTCCACAAATATATTGAGGGAAGGCAAAGAAGAGGACTTGAAATCAAGGCAGAATTGCAGGAAACAGATTTCAGGAGGTAGATTCGAATCGCCTTTAAAGCACATGAAAAGCGGCAAAACGTTGACAATGATGCCCTTGGCCAAAAAGGGCGTATGCGTTTTTTCCTGAATATATTCAGGAAAAAACGCATACGCCCTTTTTGGCCAACCAAGCAACCTGGAAAGGCAAATCAGCGCTACAAAGAAGTCTCGCTTCCCATCGGTCAAAAGGGCCATGCTGAAAAAAGTGTCAAAACCAGAAATGCAGGACAGGCCATGGAGAAATGGGAGCCTTGCTACACTGATGGGCGGGATGTAAATTGCCAACAGCCACTCTGGAGAAGTGTACGGTGTGTCCTGAAACATCTAAAAAACACAGCTTAGAGAGCATAGGGCACTTCCACGCATGGGGGGATAAAGTGGGAAAATTGAAAATCAGCAAGACACAAGCACCCCAAAGTTTAGGGCTGCTCTGTTGACAAGGACCTCCACTTCCTTCCACCTTAAATATCCCAGGAAAGCGAAAAATGGATAAAAAAGTTGTGGTCCTTATGTACAATGGAATATCACTCAGCCATGAAATCAATGTCATAAGGCTAGTAGCAGCATGTTGAGTGGATTTAGGTAAGACGATTCTAAGTGAAATAAGTCACACAGAAAAGGACACTTCTCATAAGGTGTCACTTATAGAGGGAATGTAAAAACCGTTACACTTGAACTGAATTACAAAACAGAACAGAGTCACACATGCAGAAAACACACTATGGCTGCTTAACGGGAAAGGTGAGGTGGGGTGATACATAAAACAAGAGTTTCAAATTAGCTCAGATACCGTTCCATAAACCCAATATGGAATAGACAAGACCTACTCCTTGCTCAGAGAACTGGACTCAACACGCCCGATTCACCGCACAAGAATATATCTGACTAGAAATAATCTTAAAACCTATGTATTGATATCTCTCTGTTAGTGTGTCAAGTGGGTGTAAAGCGGCCTAAACACAGCCGTGAAAAGCAGCTAAACCCCATTATAAAAATAAATTACTTTTAAAAACCCATGAAACAAAGACAGGGAAAGAGAGAGAAATTCTTACACAATTCGTTCAGGGGCTGTGATTCAACCTGGATTGACCATATCTAGACCCACAGCTGGATGAGACATAAGGGTGGACACTCTTGGGGATGAGAGGTCTGGTGAGGTTGGGTGAGCAAACGCAGACCCTTTAAAGTAATACTGCGTGCTACCCATCGCATGGGTCCCAAATCTCCAGGTTCAAGGGCATCTTCCTACATCGAAAACATGCATGAGAAACCCAGAAGATGGTACACCGTGTGATGGGGAAAGGTTTCTAAAACGCACCTCATTTCTCATCTCCTTGTGCTCGGGTTCGCCATTCCAGCCACTTTACTAGCAATCTCCCTACTTGGAGCATCAGCTCCTTTAACCTCCTGTTCCGTACAGGTTGCAATTTGTCCTGAGGATGAACGGGAAGACGGGGAACCAATGAGAGACTAGCTCTTGGTGTTGGGACAGGCACAGGTCACTCTATTTTCCCATCAGGAAGAAGAATTAACCACAGGCTCAGCCTGCCCCCCTGAACCAGAACAGGGCCTGAATCCATCCTGCGCTTTTGCGGCCGGCTCCCAAAAAAGCGACTTGTAAAATGGAGCTTCAGGGCACTGCAATTCACAAACCTGCAGAGTTATAAATGATAACTCTCGTCCACAAATATATTGAGGGAAGGCAAAGAAGAGGATTTGAAATCAAGGCAGAATTGCAGGAAACAGATTTCAGGAGGTAGATTCGAATCGCCTTTAAAGCACATGAAAAGCGGCAAAACGTTGACAATGATGCCCTTGGCCAAAAAGGGCGTATGCGTTTTTTCCTGAATATATTCAGGAAAAAACGCATACGCCCTTTTTGGCCAACTAAGCAACCTGGAAAGGCAAATCAGCGCTACAAAGAAGTCTCGCTTCCCATCGGTCAAAAGGGCCATGCTGAAAAAAGTGTCAAAACCAGAAATGCAGGACAGGCCATGGAGAAATGGGAGCCTTGCTACACTGATGGGCGGGATGTAAATTGCCAACAGCCACTCTGGAGAAGTGTACGGTGTGTCCTGAAACATCTAAAAAACACAGCTTAGAGAGCATAGGGCACTTCCACGCATGGGGGGATAAAGTGGGAAAATTGAAAATCAGCAAGACACAAGCACCGCAAAGTTTAGGGCTGCTCTGTTGACAAGGACCTCCACTTCCTTCCACCTTAAATATCCCAGGAAAGCGAAAAATGGATAAAAAAGTTGTGGTCCTTATGTACAATGGAATATCACTCAGCCATGAAATCAATGTCATAAGGCTAGTAGCAGCATGATGAGTGGATTTAGGTAAGACGATTCTAAGTGAAATAAGTCACACAGAAAAGGACACTTCTCATAAGGTGTCACTTATAGAGGGAATGTAAAAACCGTTACACTTGAACTGAATTACAAAACAGAATAGAGTCACACATGCAGAAAACACACTATGGCTGCTTAACGGGAAAGGTGAGGTGGGGTGATACATAAAACAAGAGTTTCAAATTAGCTCAGATACCGTTCCATAAACCCAATATGGAATAGACAAGACCTACTCCTTGCTCAGAGAACTGGACTCAACACGCCCGATTCACCGCACAAGAATATATCTGACTAGAAATAATCTTAAAACCTATGTATTGATATCTCTCTGTTAGTGTGTCAAGTGGGTGTAAAGCGGCCTAAACACAGCCGTGAAAAGCAGCTAAACCCCATTATAAAAATAAATTACTTTTAAAAACCCATGAAACAAAGACAGGGAAAGAGAGAGAAATTCTTACACAATTCGTTCAGGGGCTGTGATGCAACCTGGATTGACCATATCTAGACCCACAGCTGGATGAGACATAAGGGTGGACACTCTTGGGGCTGAGAGGTCTGGTGAGGTTGGGTGAGCAAACGCAGACCCTTTAAAGTAATACTGCGTGCTACCCATCGCATGGGTCCCAAATCTCCAGGTTCAAGGGCATCTTCCTACATCGAAAACATGCATGAGAAACCCAGAAGATGGTACACCGTGTGATGGGGAAAGGTTTCTAAAACGCACCTCATTTCTCATCTCCTTGTGCTTGGGTTCGCCATTCCAGCCACTTTACTAGCAATCTCCCTACTTGGAGCATCAGCACCTTTAACCTCCTGTTCCGTACAGGTTGCAATTTGTCCTGAGGATGAACGGGAAGACGGGGAACCAATGAGAGACTAGCTCTTGGTGTTGGGACAGGCACAGGTCACTCTATTTTCCCATCAGGAAGAAGAATTAACCACAGGCTCAGCCTGCCCCCCTGAACCAGAACAGGGCCTGAAGCCATCCGGCGCTTTTGCGGCCGGCTCCCAAAAAACCGACTTGTAAAATGGAGCTTCAGGGCACTGCAATTCACAAACCTGCAGAGTTATAAATGATAACTCTCGTCCACAAATATATTGAGGGAAGGCAAAGAAGAGGATTTGAAATCAAGGCAGAATTGCAGGAAACAGATTTCAGGAGGTAGATTCGAATCGCCTTTAAAGCACATGAAAAGCGGCAAAACGTTGACAATGATGCCCTTGGCCAAAAAGGGCGTATGCGTTTTTTCCTGAATATATTCAGGAAAAAACGCATACGCCCTTTTTGGCCAACCAAGCAACCTGGAAAGGCAAATCAGCGCTACAAAGAAGTCTCGCTTCCCATCGGTCAAAAGGGCCATGCTGAAAAAAGTGTCAAAACCAGAAATGCAGGAAAGGCCATGGAGAAATGGGAGCCTTGCTACACTGATGGGCGGGATGTAAATTGCCAACAGCCACTCTGGAGAAGTGTACGGTGTGTCCTGAAACATCTAAAAAACACAGCTTAGAGAGCATAGGGCACTTCCACGCATGGGGGGATAAAGTGGGAAAATTGAAAATCAGCAAGACACAAGCACCCCAAAGTTTAGGGCTGCTCTGTTGACAAGGACCTCCACTTCCTTCCACCTTAAATATCCCAGGAAAGCGAAAAATGGATAAAAAAGTTGTGGTCCTTATGTACAATGGAATATCACTCAGCCATGAAATCAATGTCATAAGGCTAGTAGCAGCATGATGAGTGGATTTAGGTAAGACGATTCTAAGTGAAATAAGTCACACAGAAAAGGACACTTCTCATAAGGTGTCACTTATAGAGGGAATGTAAAAACCGTTACACTTGAACTGAATTACAAAACAGAACAGAGTCACACATGCAGAAAACACACTATGGCTGCTTAACGGGAAAGGTGAGGTGGGGTGATACATAAAACAAGAGTTTCAAATTAGCTCAGATACCGTTCCATAAACCCAATATGGAATAGACAAGACCTACTCCTTGCTCAGAGAACTGGACTCAACACGCCCGATTCACCGCACAAGAATATATCTGACTAGTAATAATCTTAAAACCTATGTATTGATATCTCTCTGTTAGTGTGTCAAGTGGGTGTAAAGCGGCCTAAACACAGCCGTGAAAAGCAGCTAAACCCCATTATAAAAATAAATTACTTTTAAAAACCCATGAAACAAAGACAGGGAAAGAGAGAGAAATTCTTACACAATTCGTTCAGGGGCTGTGATGCAACCTGGATTGACCATATCTAGACCCACAGCTGGATGAGACATAAGGGTGGACACTCTTGGGGCTGAGAGGTCTGGTGAGGTTGGGTGAGCAAACGCAGACCCTTTAAAGTAATACTGCGTGCTACCCATCGCATGGGTCCCAAATCTCCAGGTTCAAGGGCATCTTCCTACATCGAAAACATGCATGAGAAACCCAGAAGATGGTACACCGTGTGATGGGGAAAGGTTTCTAAAACGCACCTCATTTCTCATCTCCTTGTGCTCGGGTTCGCCCTTCCAGCCACTTTACTAGCAATCTCCCTACTTGGAGCATCAGCACCTTTAACCTCCTGTTCCGTACAGGTTGCAATTTGTCCTGAGGATGAACGGGAAGACGGGGAACCAATGAGAGACTAGCTCTTGGTGTTGGGACAGGCACAGGTCACTCTATTTTCCCATCAGGAAGAAGAATTAACCACAGGCTCAGCCTGCCCCCCTGAACCAGAACAGGGCCTGAATCCATCCTGCGCTTTTGCGGCCGGCTCCCAAAAAAGCGACTTGTAAAATGGAGCTTCAGGGCACTGCAATTCACAAACCTGCAGAGTTATAAATGATAACTCTCGTCCACAAATATATTGAGGGAAGGCAAAGAAGAGGACTTGAAATCAAGGCAGAATTGCAGGAAACAGATTTCAGGAGGTAGATTCGAATCGCCTTTAAAGCACATGAAAAGCGGCAAAACGTTGACAATGATGCCCTTGGCCAAAAAGGGCGTATGCGTTTTTTCCTGAATATATTCAGGAAAAAACGCATACGCCCTTTTTGGCCAACCAAGCAACCTGGAAAGGCAAATCAGCGCTACAAAGAAGTCTCGCTTCCCATCGGTCAAAAGGGCCATGCTGAAAAAAGTGTCAAAACCAGAAATGCAGGACAGGCCATGGAGAAATGGGAGCCTTGCTACACTGATGGGCGGGATGTAAATTGCCAACAGCCACTCTGGAGAAGTGTACGGTGTGTCCTGAAACATCTAAAAAACACAGCTTAGAGAGCATAGGGCACTTCCACGCATGGGGGGATAAAGTGGGAAAATTGAAAATCAGCAAGACACAAGCACCCCAAAGTTTAGGGCTGCTCTGTTGACAAGGACCTCCACTTCCTTCCACCTTAAATATCCCAGGAAAGCGAAAAATGGATAAAAAAGTTGTGGTCCTTATGTACAATGGAATATCACTCAGCCATGAAATCAATGTCATAAGGCTAGTAGCAGCATGTTGAGTGGATTTAGGTAAGACGATTCTAAGTGAAATAAGTCACACAGAAAAGGACACTTCTCATAAGGTGTCACTTATAGAGGGAATGTAAAAACCGTTACACTTGAACTGAATTACAAAACAGAACAGAGTCACACATGCAGAAAACACACTATGGCTGCTTAACGGGAAAGGTGAGGTGGGGTGATACATAAAACAAGAGTTTCAAATTAGCTCAGATACCGTTCCATAAACCCAATATGGAATAGACAAGACCTACTCCTTGCTCAGAGAACTGGACTCAACACGCCCGATTCACCGCACAAAAATATATCTGACTAGTAATAATCTTAAAACCTATGTATTGATATCTCTCTGTTAGTGTGTCAAGTGGGTGAAAAGCGGCATAAACATAGCCGTGAAAAGCAGCTAAACCCCATTATAAAAATAAATTACTTTTAAAAACCCATGAAACAAAGACAGGGAAAGAGAGAGAAATTCTTACACAATTCGTTCAGGGGCTGTGATTCAACCTGGATTGACCATATCTAGACCCACAGCTGGATGAGACATAAGGGTGGACACTCTTGGGGATGAGAGGTCTGGTGAGGTTGGGTGAGCAAACGCAGACCCTTTAAAGTAATACTGCGTGCTACCCATCGCATGGGTCCCAAATCTCCAGGTTCAAGGGCATCTTCCTACATCGAAAACATGCATGAGAAACCCAGAAGATGGTACACCGTGTGATGGGGATAGGTTTCTAAAACCCACCTCATTTCTCATCTCCTTGTGCTCGGGTTCACCATTCCAGCCACTTTACTAGCAATCTCCCTACTTGGAGCATCAGCTCCTTTAACCTCCTGTTCCGTACAGGTTGCAATTTGTCCTGAGGATGAACGGGAAGACGGGGAACCAATGAGAGACTAGCTCTTGGTGTTGGGACAGGCACAGGTCACTCTATTTTCCCATCAGGAAGAAGAATTAACCACAGGCTCAGCCTGCCCCCCTGAACCAGAACAGGGCCTGAAGCCATCCGGCGCTTTTGCGGCCGGCTCCCAAAAAACCGACTTGTAAAATGGAGCTTCAGGGCACTGCAATTCACAAACCTGCAGAGTTATAAATGATAACTCTCGTCCACAAATATATTGAGGGAAGGCAAAGAAGAGGATTTGAAATCAAGGCAGAATTGCAGGAAACAGATTTCAGGAGGTAGATTCGAATCGCCTTTAAAGCACATGAAAAGCGGCAAAACGTTGACAATGATGCCCTTGGCCAAAAAGGGCGTATGCGTTTTTTCCTGAATATATTCAGGAAAAAACGCATACGCCCTTTTTGGCCAACCAAGCAACCTGGAAAGGCAAATCAGCGCTACAAAGAAGTCTCGCTTCCCATCGGTCAAAAGGGCCATGCTGAAAAAACTGTCAAAACCAGAAATGCAGGACAGGCCATGGAGAAATGGGAGCCTTGCTACACTGATGGGCGGGATGTAAATTGCCAACAGCCACTCTGGAGAAGTGTACGGTGTGTCCTGAAACATCTAAAAAACACAGCTTAGAGAGCATAGGGCACTTCCACGCATGGGGGGATAAAGTGGGAAAATTGAAAATCAGCAAGACACAAGCACCCCAAAGTTTAGGGCTGCTCTGTTGACAAGGACCTCCACTTCCTTCCACCTTAAATATCCCAGGAAAGCGAAAAATGGATAAAAAAGTTGTGGTCCTTATGTACAATGGAATATCACTCAGCCATGAAATCAATGTCATAAGGCTAGTAGCAGCATGATGAGTGGATTTAGGTAAGACGATTCTAAGTGAAATAAGTCACACAGAAAAGGACACTTCTCATAAGGTGTCACTTATAGAGGGAATGTAAAAACCGTTACACTTGAACTGAATTACAAAACAGAACAGAGTCACACATGCAGAAAACACACTATGGCTGCTTAACGGGAAAGGTGAGGTGGGGTGATACATAAAACAAGAGTTTCAAATTAGCTCAGATACCGTTCCATAAACCCAATATGGAATAGACAAGACCTACTCCTTGCTCAGAGAACTGGACACAACACGCCCGATTCACCGCACAAGAATATATCTGACTAGTAATAATCTTAAAACCTATGTATTGATATCTCTCTGTTAGTGTGTCAAGTGGGTGTAAAGCGGCCTAAACACAGCCGTGAAAAGCAGCTAAACCCCATTATAAAAATAAATTACTTTTAAAAACCCATGAAACAAAGACAGGGAAAGAGAGAGAAATTCTTACACAATTCGTTCAGGGGCTGTGATTCAACCTGGATTGACCATATCTAGACCCACAGCTGGATGAGACATAAGGGTGGACACTCTTGGGGATGAGAGGTCTGGTGAGGTTGGGTGAGCAAACGCAGACCCTTTAAAGTAATACTGCGTGCTACCCATCGCATGGGTCCCAAATCTCCAGGTTCAAGGGCATCTTCCTACATCGAAAACATGCATGAGAAACCCAGAAGATGGTACACCGTGTGATGGGGAAAGGTTTCTAAAACGCACCTCATTTCTCATCTCCTTGTGCTCGGGTTCGCCATTCCAGCCACTTTACTAGCAATCTCCCTACTTGGAGCATCAGCTCCTTTAACCTCCTGTTCCGTACAGGTTGCAATTTGTCCTGAGGATGAACGGGAAGACGGGGAACCAATGAGAGACTAGCTCTTGGTGTTGGGACAGGCACAGGTCACTCTATTTTCCCATCAGGAAGAAGAATTAACCACAGGCTCAGCCTGCCCCCCTGAACCAGAACAGGGCCTGAAGCCATCCGGCGCTTTTGCGGAGAGCTCCCAAAAAAGCGACTTGTAAAATGGAGCTTCAGGGCACTGCAATTCACAAACCTGCAGAGTTATAAATGATAACTCTCGTCCACAAATATATTGAGGGAAGGCAAAGAAGAGGATTTGAAATCAAGGCAGAATTGCAGGAAACAGATTTCAGGAGGTAGATTCGAATCGCCTTTAAAGCACATGAAAAGCGGCAAAACGTTGACAATGATGCCCTTGGCCAAAAAGGGCGTATGCGTTTTTTCCTGAATATATTCAGGAAAAAACGCATACGCCATTTTTGGCCAACTAAGCAACCTGGAAAGGCAAATCAGCGCTACAAAGAAGTCTCGCTTCCCATCGGTCAAAAGGGCCATGCTGAAAAAAGTGTCAAAACCAGAAATGCAGGACAGGCCATGGAGAAATGGGAGCCTTGCTACACGGATGGGCGGGATGTAAATTGCCAACAGCCACTCTGGAGAAGTGTACGGTGTGTCCTGAAACATCTAAAAAACACAGCTTAGAGAGCATAGGGCACTTCCACGCATGGGGGGATAAAGTGGGAAAATTGAAAATCAGCAAGACACAAGCACCGCAAAGTTTAGGGCTGCTCTGTTGACAAGGACCTCCACTTCCTTCCACCTTAAATATCCCAGGAAAGCGAAAAATGGATAAAAAAGTTGTGGTCCTTATGTACAATGGAATATCACTCAGCCATGAAATCAATGTCATAAGGCTAGTAGCAGCATGATGAGTGGATTTAGGTAAGACGATTCTAAGTGAAATAAGTCACACAGAAAAGGACACTTCTCATAAGGTGTCACTTATAGAGGGAATGTAAAAACCGTTACACTTGAACTGAATTACAAAACAGAATAGAGTCACACATGCAGAAAACACACTATGGCTGCTTAACGGGAAAGGTGAGGTGGGGTGATACATAAAACAAGAGTTTCAAATTAGCTCAGATACCGTTCCATAAACCCAATATGGAATAGACAAGACCTACTCCTTGCTCAGAGAACTGGACTCAACACGCCCGATTCACCGCACAAGAATATATCTGACTAGAAATAATCTTAAAACCTATATATTGATATCTCTCTGTTAGTGTGTCAAGTGGGTGTAAAGCGGCCTAAACACAGCCGTGAAAAGCAGCTAAACCCCATTATAAAAATAAATTACTTTTAAAAACCCATGAAACAAAGACAGGGAAAGAGAGAGAAATTCTTACACAATTCGTTCAGGGGCTGTGATGCAACCTGGATTGACCATATCTAGACCCACAGCTGGATGAGACATAAGGGTGGACACTCTTGGGGCTGAGAGGTCTGGTGAGGTTGGGTGAGCAAACGCAGACCCTTTAAAGTAATACTGCGTGCTACCCATCGCATGGGTCCCAAATCTCCAGGTTCAAGGGCATCTTCCTACATCGAAAACATGCATGAGAAACCCAGAAGATGGTACACCGTGTGATGGGGAAAGGTTTCTAAAACGCACCTCATTTCTCATCTCCTTGTGCTTGGGTTCGCCATTCCAGCCACTTTACTAGCAATCTCCCTACTTGGAGCATCAGCACCTTTAACCTCCTGTTCCGTACAGGTTGCAATTTGTCCTGAGGATGAACGGGAAGACGGGGAACCAATGAGAGACTAGCTCTTGGTGTTGGGACAGGCACAGGTCACTCTATTTTCCCATCAGGAAGAAGAATTAACCACAGGCTCAGCCTGCCCCCCTGAACCAGAACAGGGCCTGAAGCCATCCGGCGCTTTTGCGGCCGGCTCCCAAAAAACCGACTTGTAAAATGGAGCTTCAGGGCACTGCAATTCACAAACCTGCAGAGTTATAAATGATAACTCTCGTCCACAAATATATTGAGGGAAGGCAAAGAAGAGGATTTGAAATCAAGGCAGAATTGCAGGAAACAGATTTCAGGAGGTAGATTCGAATCGCCTTTAAAGCACATGAAAAGCGGCAAAACGTTGACAATGATGCCCTTGGCCAAAAAGGGCGTATGCGTTTTTTCCTGAATATATTCAGGAAAAAACGCATACGCCCTTTTTGGCCAACCAAGCAACCTGGAAAGGCAAATCAGCGCTACAAAGAAGTCTCGCTTCCCATCGGTCAAAAGGGCCATGCTGAAAAAAGTGTCAAAACCAGAAATGCAGGACAGGCCATGGAGAAATGGGAGCCTTGCTACACTGATGGGCGGGATGTAAATTGCCAACAGCCACTCTGGAGAAGTGTACGGTGTGTCCTGAAACATCTAAAAAACACAGCTTAGAGAGCATAGGGCACTTCCACGCATGGGGGGATAAAGTGGGAAAATTGAAAATCAGCAAGACACAAGCACCGCAAAGTTTAGGGCTGCTCTGTTGACAAGGACCTCCACTTCCTTCCACCTTAAATATCCCAGGAAAGCGAAAAATGGATAAAAAAGTTGTGGTCCTTATGTACAATGGAATATCACTCAGCCATGAAATCAATGTCATAAGGCTAGTAGCAGCATGATGAGTGGATTTAGGTAAGACGATTCTAAGTGAAATAAGTCACACAGAAAAGGACACTTCTCATAAGGTGTCACTTATAGAGGGAATGTAAAAACCGTTACACTTGAACTGAATTACAAAACAGAATAGAGTCACACATGCAGAAAACACACTATGGCTGCTTAACGGGAAAGGTGAGGTGGGGTGATACATAAAACAAGAGTTTCAAATTAGCTCAGATACCGTTCCATAAACCCAATATGGAATAGACAAGACCTACTCCTTGCTCAGAGAACTGGACTCAACACGCCCGATTCACCGCACAAGAATATATCTGACTAGAAATAATCTTAAAACCTATGTATTGATATCTCTCTGTTAGTGTGTCAAGTGGGTGTAAAGCGGCCTAAACACAGCCGTGAAAAGCAGCTAAACCCCATTATAAAAATAAATTACTTTTAAAAACCCATGAAACAAAGACAGGGAAAGAGAGAGAAATTCTTACACAATTCGTTCAGGGGCTGTGATGCAACCTGGATTGACCATATCTAGACCCACAGCTGGATGAGACATAAGGGTGGACACTCTTGGGGCTGAGAGGTCTGGTGAGGTTGGGTGAGCAAACGCAGACCCTTTAAAGTAATACTGCGTGCTACCCATCGCATGGGTCCCAAATCTCCAGGTTCAAGGGCATCTTCCTACATCGAAAACATGCATGAGAAACCCAGAAGATGGTACACCGTGTGATGGGGAAAGGTTTCTAAAACGCACCTCATTTCTCATCTCCTTGTGCTTGGGTTCGCCATTCCAGCCACTTTACTAGCAATCTCCCTACTTGGAGCATCAGCACCTTTAACCTCCTGTTCCGTACAGGTTGCAATTTGTCCTGAGGATGAACGGGAAGACGGGGAACCAATGAGAGACTAGCTCTTGGTGTTGGGACAGGCACAGGTCACTCTATTTTCCCATCAGGAAGAAGAATTAACCACAGGCTCAGCCTGCCCCCCTGAACCAGAACAGGGCCTGAAGCCATCCGGCGCTTTTGCGGCCGGCTCCCAAAAAACCGACTTGTAAAATGGAGCTTCAGGGCACTGCAATTCACAAACCTGCAGAGTTATAAATGATAACTCTCGTCCACAAATATATTGAGGGAAGGCAAAGAAGAGGATTTGAAATCAAGGCAGAATTGCAGGAAACAGATTTCAGGAGGTAGATTCGAATCGCCTTTAAAGCACATGAAAAGCGGCAAAACGTTGACAATGATGCCCTTGGCCAAAAAGGGCGTATGCGTTTTTTCCTGAATATATTCAGGAAAAAACGCATACGCCCTTTTTGGCCAACCAAGCAACCTGGAAAGGCAAATCAGCGCTACAAAGAAGTCTCGCTTCCCATCGGTCAAAAGGGCCATGCTGAAAAAAGTGTCAAAACCAGAAATGCAGGACAGGCCATGGAGAAATGGGAGCCTTGCTACACTGATGGGCGGGATGTAAATTGCCAACAGCCACTCTGGAGAAGTGTACGGTGTGTCCTGAAACATCTAAAAAACACAGCTTAGAGAGCATAGGGCACTTCCACGCATGGGGGGATAAAGTGGGAAAATTGAAAATCAGCAAGACACAAGCACCCCAAAGTTTAGGGCTGCTCTGTTGACAAGGACCTCCACTTCCTTCCACCTTAAATATCCCAGGAAAGCGAAAAATGGATAAAAAAGTTGTGGTCCTTATGTACAATGGAATATCACTCAGCCATGAAATCAATGTCATAAGGCTAGTAGCAGCATGATGAGTGGATTTAGGTAAGACGATTCTAAGTGAAATAAGTCACACAGAAAAGGACACTTCTCATAAGGTGTCACTTATAGAGGGAATGTAAAAACCGTTACACTTGAACTGAATTACAAAACAGAACAGAGTCACACATGCAGAAAACACACTATGGCTGCTTAACGGGAAAGGTGAGGTGGGGTGATACATAAAACAAGAGTTTCAAATTAGCTCAGATACCGTTCCATAAACCCAATATGGAATAGACAAGACCTACTCCTTGCTCAGAGAACTGGACTCAACACGCCCGATTCACCGCACAAGAATATATCTGACTAGTAATAATCTTAAAACCTATGTATTGATATCTCTCTGTTAGTGTGTCAAGTGGGTGTAAAGCGGCCTAAACACAGCCGTGAAAAGCAGCTAAACCCCATTATAAAAATAAATTACTTTTAAAAACCCATGAAACAAAGACAGGGAAAGAGAGAGAAATTCTTACACAATTCGTTCAGGGGCTGTGATGCAACCTGGATTGACCATATCTAGACCCACAGCTGGATGAGACATAAGGGTGGACACTCTTGGGGCTGAGAGGTCTGGTGAGGTTGGGTGAGCAAACGCAGACCCTTTAAAGTAATACTGCGTGCTACCCATCGCATGGGTCCCAAATCTCCAGGTTCAAGGGCATCTTCCTACATCGAAAACATGCATGAGAAACCCAGAAGATGGTACACCGTGTGATGGGGAAAGGTTTCTAAAACGCACCTCATTTCTCATCTCCTTGTGCTCGGGTTCGCCATTCCAGCCACTTTACTAGCAATCTCCCTACTTGGAGCATCAGCACCTTTAACCTCCTGTTCCGTACAGGTTGCAATTTGTCCTGAGGATGAACGGGAAGACGGGGAACCAATGAGAGACTAGCTCTTGGTGTTGGGACAGGCACAGGTCACTCTATTTTCCCATCAGGAAGAAGAATTAACCACAGGCTCAGCCTGCCCCCCTGAACCAGAACAGGGCCTGAAGCCATCCGGCGCTTTTGCGGCCGGCTCCCAAAAAACCGACTTGTAAAATGGAGCTTCAGGGCACTGCAATTCACAAACCTGCAGAGTTATAAATGATAACTCTCGTCCACAAATATATTGAGGGAAGGCAAAGAAGAGGATTTGAAATCAAGGCAGAATTGCAGGAAACAGATTTCAGGAGGTAGATTCGAATCGCCTTTAAAGCACATGAAAAGCGGCAAAACGTTGACAATGATGCCCTTGGCCAAAAAGGGCGTATGCGTTTTTTCCTGAATATATTCAGGAAAAAACGCATACGCCCTTTTTGGCCAACCAAGCAACCTGGAAAGGCAAATCAGCGCTACAAAGAAGTCTCGCTTCCCATCGGTCAAAAGGGCCATGCTGAAAAAAGTGTCAAAACCAGAAATGCAGGACAGGCCATGGAGAAATGGGAGCCTTGCTACACTGATGGGCGGGATGTAAATTGCCAACAGCCACTCTGGAGAAGTGTACGGTGTGTCCTGAAACATCTAAAAAACACAGCTTAGAGAGCATAGGGCACGTCCACGCATTGGGGGATAAAGTGGGAAAATTGAAAATCAGCAAGACACAAGCACCCCAAAGTTTAGGGCTGCTCTGTTGACAAGGACCTCCACTTCCTTCCACCTTAAATATCCCAGGAAAGCGAAAAATGGATAAAAAAGTTGTGGTCCTTATGTACAATGGAATATCACTCAGCCATGAAATCAATGTCATAAGGCTAGTAGCAGCATGATGAGTGGATTTAGGTAAGACGATTCTAAGTGAAATAAGTCACACAGAAAAGGACACTTCTCATAAGGTGTCACTTATAGAGGGAATGTAAAAACCGTTACACTTGAACTGAATTACAAAACAGAACAGAGTCACACATGCAGAAAACACACTATGGCTGCTTAACGGGAAAGGTGAGGTGGGGTGATACATAAAACAAGAGTTTCAAATTAGCTCAGATACCATTCCATAAACCCAATATGGAATAGACAAGACCTACTCCTTGCTCAGAGAACTGGACTCAACACGCCCGATTCACCGCACAAGAATATATCTGACTAGTAATAATCTTAAAACCTATGTATTGATATCTCTCTGTTAGTGTGTCAAGTGGGTGTAAAGCGGCATAAACACAGCCGTGAAAAGCAGCTAAACCCCATTATAAAAATAAATTACTTTTAAAAACCCATGAAACAAAGACAGGGAAAGAGAGAGAAATTCTTACACAATTCGTTCAGGGGCTGTGATGCAACCTGGATTGACCATATCTAGACCCACAGCTGGATGAGACATAAGGGTGGACACTCTTGGGGCTGAGAGGTCTGGTGAGGTTGGGTGAGCAAACGCAGACCCTTTAAAGTAATACTGCGTGCTACCCATCGCATGGGTCCCAAATCTCCAGGTTCAAGGGCATCTTCCTACATCGAAAACATGCATGAGAAACCCAGAAGATGGTACACCGTGTGATGGGGAAAGGTTTCTAAAACGCACCTCATTTCTAATCTCCTTGTGCTCGGGTTCGCCATTCCAGCCACTTTACTAGCAATCACCCTACTTGGAGCATCAGCACCTTTAACCTCCTGTTCCGTACAGGTTGCAATTTGTCCTGAGGATGAACGGGAAGACGGGGAACCAATGAGAGACTAGCTCTTGGTGTTGGGACAGGCACAGGTCACTCTATTTTCCCATCAGGAAGAAGAATTAACCACAGGCTCAGCCTGCCCCCCTGAACCAGAACAGGGCCTGAATCCATCCTGCGCTTTTGCGGCCGGCTCCCAAAAAAGCGACTTGTAAAATGGAGCTTCAGGGCACTGCAATTCACAAACCTGCAGAGTTATAAATGATAACTCTCGTCCACAAATATATTGAGGGAAGGCAAAGAAGAGGACTTGAAATCAAGGCAGAATTGCAGGAAACAGATTTCAGGAGGTAGATTCGAATCGCCTTTAAAGCACATGAAAAGCGGCAAAACGTTGACAATGATGCCCTTGGCCAAAAAGGGCGTATGCGTTTTTTCCTGAATATATTCAGGAAAAAACGCATACGCCCTTTTTGGCCAACCAAGCAACCTGGAAAGGCAAATCAGCGCTACAAAGAAGTCTCGCTTCCCATCGGTCAAAAGGGCCATGCTGAAAAAAGTGTCAAAACCAGAAATGCAGGACAGGCCATGGAGAAATGGGAGCCTTGCTACACTGATGGGCGGGATGTAAATTGCCAACAGCCACTCTGGAGAAGTGTACGGTGTGTCCTGAAACATCTAAAAAACACAGCTTAGAGAGCATAGGGCACTTCCACGCATGGGGGGATAAAGTGGGAAAATTGAAAATCAGCAAGACACAAGCACCCCAAAGTTTAGGGCTGCTCTGTTGACAAGGACCTCCACTTCCTTCCACCTTAAATATCCCAGGAAAGCGAAAAATGGATAAAAAAGTTGTGGTCCTTATGTACAATGGAATATCACTCAGCCATGAAATCAATGTCATAAGGCTAGTAGCAGCATGTTGAGTGGATTTAGGTAAGACGATTCTAAGTGAAATAAGTCACACAGAAAAGGACACTTCTCATAAGGTGTCACTTATAGAGGGAATGTAAAAACCGTTACACTTGAACTGAATTACAAAACAGAACAGAGTCACACATGCAGAAAACACACTATGGCTGCTTAACGGGAAAGGTGAGGTGGGGTGATACATAAAACAAGAGTTTCAAATTAGCTCAGATACCGTTCCATAAACCCAATATGGAATAGACAAGACCTACTCCTTGCTCAGAGAACTGGACTCAACACGCCCGATTCACCGCACAAAAATATATCTGACTAGTAATAATCTTAAAACCTATGTATTGATATCTCTCTGTTAGTGTGTCAAGTGGGTGAAAAGCGGCATAAACATAGCCGTGAAAAGCAGCTAAACCCCATTATAAAAATAAATTACTTTTAAAAACCCATGAAACAAAGACAGGGAAAGAGAGAGAAATTCTTACACAATTCGTTCTGGGGCTGTGATTCAACCTGGATTGACCATATCTAGACCCACAGCTGGATGAGACATAAGGGTGGACACTCTTGGGGATGAGAGGTCTGGTGAGGTTGGGTGAGCAAACGCAGACCCTTTAAAGTAATACTGCGTGCTACCCATCGCATGGGTACCAAATCTCCAGGTTCAAGGGCATCTTCCTACATCGAAAACATGCATGAGAAACCCAGAAGATGGTACACCGTGTGATGGGGAAAGGTTTCTAAAACGCACCTCATTTCTCATCTCCTTGTGCTCGGGTTCGCCATTCCAGCCACTTTACTAGCAATCTCCCTACTTGGAGCATCAGCTCCTTTAACCTCCTGTTCCGTACAGGTTGCAATTTGTCCTGAGGATGAACGGGAAGACGGGGAACCAATGAGAGACTAGCTCTTGGTGTTGGGACAGGCACAGGTCACTCTATTTTCCCATCAGGAAGAAGAATTAACCACAGGCTCAGCCTGCCCCCCTGAACCAGAACAGGGCCTGAAGCCATCCGGCGCTTTTGCGGCCGGCTCCCAAAAAACCGACTTGTAAAATGGAGCTTCAGGGCACTGCAATTCACAAACCTGCAGAGTTATAAATGATAACTCTCGTCCACAAATATATTGAGGGAAGGCAAAGAAGAGGATTTGAAATCAAGGCAGAATTGCAGGAAACAGATTTCAGGAGGTAGATTCGAATCGCCTTTAAAGCACATGAAAAGCGGCAAAACGTTGACAATGATGCCCTTGGCCAAAAAGGGCGTATGCGTTTTTTCCTGAATATATTCAGGAAAAAACGCATACGCCCTTTTTGGCCAACCAAGCAACCTGGAAAGGCAAATCAGCGCTACAAAGAAGTCTCGCTTCCCATCGGTCAAAAGGGCCATGCTGAAAAAAGTGTCAAAACCAGAAATGCAGGACAGGCCATGGAGAAATGGGAGCCTTGCTACACTGATGGGCGGGATGTAAATTGCCAACAGCCACTCTGGAGAAGTGTACGGTGTGTCCTGAAACATCTAAAAAACACAGCTTAGAGAGCATAGGGCACTTCCACGCATGGGGGGATAAAGTGGGAAAATTGAAAATCAGCAAGACACAAGCACCCCAAAGTTTAGGGCTGCTCTGTTGACAAGGACCTCCACTTCCTTCCACCTTAAATATCCCAGGAAAGCGAAAAATGGATAAAAAAGTTGTGGTCCTTATGTACAATGGAATATCACTCAGCCATGAAATCAATGTCATAAGGCTAGTAGCAGCATGATGAGTGGATTTAGGTAAGACGATTCTAAGTGAAATAAGTCACACAGAAAAGGACACTTCTCATAAGGTGTCACTTATAGAGGGAATGTAAAAACCGTTACACTTGAACTGAATTACAAAACAGAACAGAGTCACACATGCAGAAAACACACTATGGCTGCTTAACGGGAAAGGTGAGGTGGGGTGATACATAAAACAAGAGTTTCAAATTAGCTCAGATACCGTTCCATAAACCCAATATGGAATAGACAAGACCTACTCCTTGCTCAGAGAACTGGACTCAACACGCCCGATTCACCGCACAAGAATATATCTGACTAGTAATAATCTTAAAACCTATGTATTGATATCTCTCTGTTAGTGTGTCAAGTGGGTGTAAAGCGGCATAAACACAGCCGTGAAAAGCAGCTAAACCCCATTATAAAAATAAATTACTTTTAAAAACCCATGAAACAAAGACAGGGAAAGAGAGAGAAATTCTTACACAATTCGTTCAGGGGCTGTGATGCAACCTGGATTGACCATATCTAGACCCACAGCTGGATGAGACATAAGGGTGGACACTCTTGGGGCTGAGAGGTTTGGTGAGGTTGGGTGAGCAAACGCAGACCCTTTAAAGTAATACTGCGTGCTACTCATCGCATGGGTCCCAAATCTCCAGGTTCAAGGGCATCTTCCTACATCGAAAACATGCATGAGAAACCCAGAAGATGGTACACCGTGTGATGGGGAAAGGTTTCTAAAACGCACCTCATTTCTCATCTCCTTGTGCTCGGGTTCGCCATTCCAGCCACTTTACTAGCAATCTCCCTACTTGGAGCATCAGCACCTTTAACCTCCTGTTCCGTACAGGTTGCAATTTGTCCTGAGGATGAACGGGAAGACGGGGAACCAATGAGAGACTAGCTCTTGGTGTTGGGACAGGCACAGGTCACTCTATTTTCCCATCAGGAAGAAGAATTAACCACAGGCTCAGCCTGCCCCCCTGAACCAGAACAGGGCCTGAAGCCATCCGGCGCTTTTGCGGCCGGCTCCCAAAAAACCGACTTGTAAAATGGAGCTTCAGGGCACTGCAATTCACAAACCTGCAGAGTTATAAATGATAACTCTCGTCCACAAATATATTGAGGGAAGGCAAAGAAGAGGATTTGAAATCAAGGCAGAATTGCAGGAAACAGATTTCAGGAGGTAGATTCGAATCGCCTTTAAAGCACATGAAAAGCGGCAAAACGTTGACAATGATGCCCTTGGCCAAAAAGGGCGTATGCGTTTTTTCCTGAATATATTCAGGAAAAAACGCATACGCCCTTTTTGGCCAACCAAGCAACCTGGAAAGGCAAATCAGCGCTACAAAGAAGTCTCGCTTCCCATCGGTCAAAAGGGCCATGCTGAAAAAAGTGTCAAAACCAGAAATGCAGGACAGGCCATGGAGAAATGGGAGCCTTGCTACACTGATGGGCGGGATGTAAATTGCCAACAGCCACTCTGGAGAAGTGTACGGTGTGTCCTGAAACATCTAAAAAACACAGCTTAGAGAGCATAGGGCACGTCCACGCATTGGGGGATAAAGTGGGAAAATTGAAAATCAGCAAGACACAAGCACCCCAAAGTTTAGGGCTGCTCTGTTGACAAGGACCTCCACTTCCTTCCACCTTAAATATCCCAGGAAAGCGAAAAATGGATAAAAAAGTTGTGGTCCTTATGTACAATGGAATATCACTCAGCCATGAAATCAATGTCATAAGGCTAGTAGCAGCATGATGAGTGGATTTAGGTAAGACGATTCTAAGTGAAATAAGTCACACAGAAAAGGACACTTCTCATAAGGTGTCACTTATAGAGGGAATGTAAAAACCGTTACACTTGAACTGAATTACAAAACAGAACAGAGTCACACATGCAGAAAACACACTATGGCTGCTTAACGGGAAAGGTGAGGTGGGGTGATACATAAAACAAGAGTTTCAAATTAGCTCAGATACCATTCCATAAACCCAATATGGAATAGACAAGACCTACTCCTTGCTCAGAGAACTGGACTCAACACGCCCGATTCACCGCACAAGAATATATCTGACTAGTAATAATCTTAAAACCTATGTATTGATATCTCTCTGTTAGTGTGTCAAGTGGGTGTAAAGCGGCATAAACACAGCCGTGAAAAGCAGCTAAACCCCATTATAAAAATAAATTACTTTTAAAAACCCATGAAACAAAGACAGGGAAAGAGAGAGAAATTCTTACACAATTCGTTCAGGGGCTGTGATGCAACCTGGATTGACCATATCTAGACCCACAGCTGGATGAGACATAAGGGTGGACACTCTTGGGGCTGAGAGGTCTGGTGAGGTTGGGTGAGCAAACGCAGACCCTTTAAAGTAATACTGCGTGCTACCCATCGCATGGGTCCCAAATCTCCAGGTTCAAGGGCATCTTCCTACATCGAAAACATGCATGAGAAACCCAGAAGATGGTACACCGTGTGATGGGGAAAGGTTTCTAAAACGCACCTCATTTCTAATCTCCTTGTGCTCGGGTTCGCCATTCCAGCCACTTTACTAGCAATCACCCTACTTGGAGCATCAGCACCTTTAACCTCCTGTTCCGTACAGGTTGCAATTTGTCCTGAGGATGAACGGGAAGACGGGGAACCAATGAGAGACTAGCTCTTGGTGTTGGGACAGGCACAGGTCACTCTATTTTCCCATCAGGAAGAAGAATTAACCACAGGCTCAGCCTGCCCCCCTGAACCAGAACAGGGCCTGAATCCATCCTGCGCTTTTGCGGCCGGCTCCCAAAAAAGCGACTTGTAAAATGGAGCTTCAGGGCACTGCAATTCACAAACCTGCAGAGTTATAAATGATAACTCTCGTCCACAAATATATTGAGGGAAGGCAAAGAAGAGGACTTGAAATCAAGGCAGAATTGCAGGAAACAGATTTCAGGAGGTAGATTCGAATCGCCTTTAAAGCACATGAAAAGCGGCAAAACGTTGACAATGATGCCCTTGGCCAAAAAGGGCGTATGCGTTTTTTCCTGAATATATTCAGGAAAAAACGCATACGCCCTTTTTGGCCAACCAAGCAACCTGGAAAGGCAAATCAGCGCTACAAAGAAGTCTCGCTTCCCATCGGTCAAAAGGGCCATGCTGAAAAAAGTGTCAAAACCAGAAATGCAGGACAGGCCATGGAGAAATGGGAGCCTTGCTACACTGATGGGCGGGATGTAAATTGCCAACAGCCACTCTGGAGAAGTGTACGGTGTGTCCTGAAACATCTAAAAAACACAGCTTAGAGAGCATAGGGCACTTCCACGCATGGGGGGATAAAGTGGGAAAATTGAAAATCAGCAAGACACAAGCACCCCAAAGTTTAGGGCTGCTCTGTTGACAAGGACCTCCACTTCCTTCCACCTTAAATATCCCAGGAAAGCGAAAAATGGATAAAAAAGTTGTGGTCCTTATGTACAATGGAATATCACTCAGCCATGAAATCAATGTCATAAGGCTAGTAGCAGCATGTTGAGTGGATTTAGGTAAGACGATTCTAAGTGAAATAAGTCACACAGAAAAGGACACTTCTCATAAGGTGTCACTTATAGAGGGAATGTAAAAACCGTTACACTTGAACTGAATTACAAAACAGAACAGAGTCACACATGCAGAAAACACACTATGGCTGCTTAACGGGAAAGGTGAGGTGGGGTGATACATAAAACAAGAGTTTCAAATTAGCTCAGATACCGTTCCATAAACCCAATATGGAATAGACAAGACCTACTCCTTGCTCAGAGAACTGGACTCAACACGCCCGATTCACCGCACAAAAATATATCTGACTAGTAATAATCTTAAAACCTATGTATTGATATCTCTCTGTTAGTGTGTCAAGTGGGTGAAAAGCGGCATAAACATAGCCGTGAAAAGCAGCTAAACCCCATTATAAAAATAAATTACTTTTAAAAACCCATGAAACAAAGACAGGGAAAGAGAGAGAAATTCTTACACAATTCGTTCTGGGGCTGTGATTCAACCTGGATTGACCATATCTAGACCCACAGCTGGATGAGACATAAGGGTGGACACTCTTGGGGATGAGAGGTCTGGTGAGGTTGGGTGAGCAAACGCAGACCCTTTAAAGTAATACTGCGTGCTACCCATCGCATGGGTACCAAATCTCCAGGTTCAAGGGCATCTTCCTACATCGAAAACATGCATGAGAAACCCAGAAGATGGTACACCGTGTGATGGGGAAAGGTTTCTAAAACGCACCTCATTTCTCATCTCCTTGTGCTCGGGTTCGCCATTCCAGCCACTTTACTAGCAATCTCCCTACTTGGAGCATCAGCTCCTTTAACCTCCTGTTCCGTACAGGTTGCAATTTGTCCTGAGGATGAACGGGAAGACGGGGAACCAATGAGAGACTAGCTCTTGGTGTTGGGACAGGCACAGGTCACTCTATTTTCCCATCAGGAAGAAGAATTAACCACAGGCTCAGCCTGCCCCCCTGAACCAGAACAGGGCCTGAAGCCATCCGGCGCTTTTGCGGCCGGCTCCCAAAAAACCGACTTGTAAAATGGAGCTTCAGGGCACTGCAATTCACAAACCTGCAGAGTTATAAATGATAACTCTCGTCCACAAATATATTGAGGGAAGGCAAAGAAGAGGATTTGAAATCAAGGCAGAATTGCAGGAAACAGATTTCAGGAGGTAGATTCGAATCGCCTTTAAAGCACATGAAAAGCGGCAAAACGTTGACAATGATGCCCTTGGCCAAAAAGGGCGTATGCGTTTTTTCCTGAATATATTCAGGAAAAAACGCATACGCCCTTTTTGGCCAACCAAGCAACCTGGAAAGGCAAATCAGCGCTACAAAGAAGTCTCGCTTCCCATCGGTCAAAAGGGCCATGCTGAAAAAAGTGTCAAAACCAGAAATGCAGGACAGGCCATGGAGAAATGGGAGCCTTGCTACACTGATGGGCGGGATGTAAATTGCCAACAGCCACTCTGGAGAAGTGTACGGTGTGTCCTGAAACATCTAAAAAACACAGCTTAGAGAGCATAGGGCACTTCCACGCATGGGGGGATAAAGTGGGAAAATTGAAAATCAGCAAGACACAAGCACCCCAAAGTTTAGGGCTGCTCTGTTGACAAGGACCTCCACTTCCTTCCACCTTAAATATCCCAGGAAAGCGAAAAATGGATAAAAAAGTTGTGGTCCTTATGTACAATGGAATATCACTCAGCCATGAAATCAATGTCATAAGGCTAGTAGCAGCATGATGAGTGGATTTAGGTAAGACGATTCTAAGTGAAATAAGTCACACAGAAAAGGACACTTCTCATAAGGTGTCACTTATAGAGGGAATGTAAAAACCGTTACACTTGAACTGAATTACAAAACAGAACAGAGTCACACATGCAGAAAACACACTATGGCTGCTTAACGGGAAAGGTGAGGTGGGGTGATACATAAAACAAGAGTTTCAAATTAGCTCAGATACCGTTCCATAAACCCAATATGGAATAGACAAGACCTACTCCTTGCTCAGAGAACTGGACTCAACACGCCCGATTCACCGCACAAGAATATATCTGACTAGTAATAATCTTAAAACCTATGTATTGATATCTCTCTGTTAGTGTGTCAAGTGGGTGTAAAGCGGCATAAACACAGCCGTGAAAAGCAGCTAAACCCCATTATAAAAATAAATTACTTTTAAAAACCCATGAAACAAAGACAGGGAAAGAGAGAGAAATTCTTACACAATTCGTTCAGGGGCTGTGATGCAACCTGGATTGACCATATCTAGACCCACAGCTGGATGAGACATAAGGGTGGACACTCTTGGGGCTGAGAGGTTTGGTGAGGTTGGGTGAGCAAACGCAGACCCTTTAAAGTAATACTGCGTGCTACTCATCGCATGGGTCCCAAATCTCCAGGTTCAAGGGCATCTTCCTACATCGAAAACATGCATGAGAAACCCAGAAGATGGTACACCGTGTGATGGGGAAAGGTTTCTAAAACGCACCTCATTTCTCATCTCCTTGTGCTCGGGTTCGCCATTCCAGCCACTTTACTAGCAATCTCCCTACTTGGAGCATCAGCACCTTTAACCTCCTGTTCCGTACAGGTTGCAATTTGTCCTGAGGATGAACGGGAAGACGGGGAACCAATGAGAGACTAGCTCTTGGTGTTGGGACAGGCACAGGCCACTCTATTTTCCCATCAGGAAGAAGAATTAACCACAGGCTCAGCCTGCCCCCCTGAACCAGAACAGGGCCTGAAGCCATCCTGCGCTTTTGCGGCCAGCTCCCAAAAAACCGACTTGTAAAATGGAGCTTCAGGGCACTGCAATTCACAAACCTGCAGAGTTATAAATGATAACTCTCGTCCACAAATATATTGAGGGAAGGCAAAGAAGAGGATTTGAAATCAAGGCAGAATTGCACGAAACAGATTTCAGGAGGTAGATTCGAATCGCCTTTAAAGCACATGAAAAGCGGCAAAACGTTGACAATGATGCCCTTGGCCAAAAAGGGCGTATGCGTTTTTTCCTGAATATATTCAGGAAAAAACGCATACGCCCTTTTTGGCCAACCAAGCAACCTGGAAAGGCAAATCAGCGCTACAAAGAAGTCTCGCTTCCCATCGGTCAAAAGGGCCATGCTGAAAAAAGTGTCAAAACCAGAAATGCAGGACAGGCCATGGAGAAATGGAAGCCTTGCTACACTGATGGGCGGGATGTAAATTGCCAACAGCCACTCTGGAGAAGTGTACGGTGTGTCCTGAAACATCTAAAAAACACAGCTTAGAGAGCATAGGGCACTTCCACGCATGGGGGGATAAAGTGGGAAAATTGAAAATCAGCAAGACACAAGCACCCCAAAGTTTAGGGCTGCTCTGTTGACAAGGACCTCCACTTCCTTCCACCTTAAATATCCCAGGAAAGCGAAAAATGGATAAAAAAGTTGTGGTCCTTATGTACAATGGAATATCACTCAGCCATGAAATCAATGTCATAAGGCTAGTAGCAGCATGATGAGTGGATTTAGGTAAGACGATTCTAAGTGAAATAAATCACACAGAAAAGGACACTTCTCATAAGGTGTCACTTATAGAGGGAATGTAAAAACCGTTACACTTGAACTGAATTACAAAACAGAACAGAGTCACACATGCAGAAAACACACTATGGCTGCTTAACGGGAAAGGTGAGGTGGGGTGATACATAAAACAAGAGTTTCAAATTAGCTCAGATACCGTTCCATAAACCCAATATGGAATAGACAAGACCTACTCCTTGCTCAGAGAACTGGACACAACACGCCCGATTCACCGCACAAGAATATATCTGACTAGTAATAATCTTAAAACCTATGTATTGATATCTCTCTGTTAGTGTGTCAAGTGGGTGTAAAGCGGCCTAAACACAGCCGTGAAAAGCAGCTAAACCCCATTATAAAAATAAATTACTTTTAAAAACCCATGAAACAAAGACAGGGAAAGAGAGAGAAATTCTTACACAATTCGTTCAGGGGCTGTGATTCAACCTGGATTGACCATATCTAGACCCACAGCTGGATGAGACATAAGGGTGGACACTCTTGGGGATGAGAGGTCTGGTGAGGTTGGGTGAGCAAACGCAGACCCTTTAAAGTAATACTGCGTGCTACCCATCGCATGGGTCCCAAATCTCCAGGTTCAAGGGCATCTTCCTACATCGAAAACATGCATGAGAAACCCAGAAGATGGTACACCGTGTGATGGGGAAAGGTTTCTAAAACGCACCTCATTTCTCATCTCCTTGTGCTCGGGTTCACCATTCCAGCCACTTTACTAGCAATCTCCCTACTTGGAGCATCAGCTCCTTTAACCTCCTGTTCCGTACAGGTTGCAATTTGTCCTGAGGATGAACGGGAAGACGGGGAACCAATGAGAGACTAGCTCTTGGTGTTGGGACAGGCACAGGTCACTCTATTTTTCCATCAGGAAGAAGAATTAACCACAGGCTCAGCCTGCCCCCCTGAACCAGAACAGGGCCTGAAGCCATCCGGCGCTTTTGCGGCCGGCTCCCAAAAAACCGACTTGTAAAATGGAGCTTCAGGGCACTGCAATTCACAAACCTGCAGAGTTATAAATGATAACTCTCGTCCACAAATATATTGAGGGAAGGCAAAGAAGAGGATTTGAAATCAAGGCAGAATTGCAGGAAACAGATTTCAGGAGGTAGATTCGAATCGCCTTTAAAGCACATGAAAAGCGGCAAAACGTTGACAATGATGCCCTTGGCCAAAAAGGGCGTATGCGTTTTTTCCTGAATATATTCAGGAAAAAACGCATACGCCCTTTTTGGCCAACCAAGCAACCTGGAAAGGCAAATCAGCGCTACAAAGAAGTCTCGCTTCCCATCGGTCAAAAGGGCCATGCTGAAAAAAGTGTCAAAACCAGAAATGCAGGACAGGCCATGGAGAAATGGGAGCCTTGCTACACTGATGGGCGGGATGTAAATTGCCAACAGCCACTCTGGAGAAGTGTACGGTGTGTCCTGAAACATCTAAAAAACACAGCTTAGAGAGCATAGGGCACTTCCACGCATGGGGGGATAAAGTGGGAAAATTGAAAATCAGCAAGACACAAGCACCCCAAAGTTTAGGGCTGCTCTGTTGACAAGGACCTCCACTTCCTTCCACCTTAAATATCCCAGGAAAGCGAAAAATGGATAAAAAAGTTGTGGTCCTTATGTACAATGGAATATCACTCAGCCATGAAATCAATGTCATAAGGCTAGTAGCAGCATGATGAGTGGATTTAGGTAAGACGATTCTAAGTGAAATAAGTCACACAGAAAAGGACACTTCTCATAAGGTGTCACTTATAGAGGGAATGTAAAAACCGTTACACTTGAACTGAATTACAAAACAGAACAGAGTCACACATGCAGAAAACACACTATGGCTGCTTAACGGGAAAGGTGAGGTGGGGTGATACATAAAACAAGAGTTTCAAATTAGCTCAGATACCGTTCCATAAACCCAATATGGAATAGACAAGACCTACTCCTTGCTCAGAGAACTGGACACAACACGCCCGATTCACCGCACAAGAATATATCTGACTAGTAATAATCTTAAAACCTATGTATTGATATCTCTCTGTTAGTGTGTCAAGTGGGTGTAAAGCGGCCTAAACACAGCCGTGAAAAGCAGCTAAACCCCATTATAAAAATAAATTACTTTTAAAAACCCATGAAACAAAGACAGGGAAAGAGAGAGAAATTCTTACACAATTCGTTCAGGGGCTGTGATTCAACCTGGATTGACCATATCTAGACCCACAGCTGGATGAGACATAAGGGTGGACACTCTTGGGGATGAGAGGTCTGGTGAGGTTGGGTGAGCAAACGCAGACCCTTTAAAGTAATACTGCGTGCTACCCATCGCATGGGTCCCAAATCTCCAGGTTCAAGGGCATCTTCCTACATCGAAAACATGCATGAGAAACCCAGAAGATGGTACACCGTGTGATGGGGAAAGGTTTCTAAAACGCACCTCATTTCTCATCTCCTTGTGCTCGGGTTCGCCATTCCAGCCACTTTACTAGCAATCTCCCTACTTGGAGCATCAGCTCCTTTAACCTCCTGTTCCGTACAGGTTGCAATTTGTCCTGAGGATGAACGGGAAGACGGGGAACCAATGAGAGACTAGCTCTTGGTGTTGGGACAGGCACAGGTCACTCTATTTTCCCATCAGGAAGAAGAATTAACCACAGGCTCAGCCTGCCCCCCTGAACCAGAACAGGGCCTGAAGCCATCCGGCGCTTTTGCGGAGAGCTCCCAAAAAAGCGACTTGTAAAATGGAGCTTCAGGGCACTGCAATTCACAAACCTGCAGAGTTATAAATGATAACTCTCGTCCACAAATATATTGAGGGAAGGCAAAGAAGAGGATTTGAAATCAAGGCAGAATTGCAGGAAACAGATTTCAGGAGGTAGATTCGAATCGCCTTTAAAGCACATGAAAAGCGGCAAAACGTTGACAATGATGCCCTTGGCCAAAAAGGGCGTATGCGTTTTTTCCTGAATATATTCAGGAAAAAACGCATACGCCCTTTTTGGCCAACTAAGCAACCTGGAAAGGCAAATCAGCGCTACAAAGAAGTCTCGCTTCCCATCGGTCAAAAGGGCCATGCTGAAAAAAGTGTCAAAACCAGAAATGCAGGACAGGCCATGGAGAAATGGGAGCCTTGCTACACGGATGGGCGGGATGTAAATTGCCAACAGCCACTCTGGAGAAGTGTACGGTGTGTCCTGAAACATCTAAAAAACACAGCTTAGAGAGCATAGGGCACTTCCACGCATGGGGGGATAAAGTGGGAAAATTGAAAATCAGCAAGACACAAGCACCGCAAAGTTTAGGGCTGCTCTGTTGACAAGGACCTCCACTTCCTTCCACCTTAAATATCCCAGGAAAGCGAAAAATGGATAAAAAAGTTGTGGTCCTTATGTACAATGGAATATCACTCAGCCATGAAATCAATGTCATAAGGCTAGTAGCAGCATGATGAGTGGATTTAGGTAAGACGATTCTAAGTGAAATAAATCACACAGAAAAGGACACTTCTCATAAGGTGTCACTTATAGAGGGAATGTAAAAACCGTTACACTTGAACTGAATTACAAAACAGAACAGAGTCACACATGCAGAAAACACACTATGGCTGCTTAACGGGAAAGGTGAGGTGGGGTGATACATAAAACAAGAGTTTCAAATTAGCTCAGATACCGTTCCATAAACCCAATATGGAATAGACAAGACCTACTCCTTGCTCAGAGAACTGGACACAACACGCCCGATTCACCGCACAAGAATATATCTGACTAGTAATAATCTTAAAACCTATGTATTGATATCTCTCTGTTAGTGTGTCAAGTGGGTGTAAAGCGGCCTAAACACAGCCGTGAAAAGCAGCTAAACCCCATTATAAAAATAAATTACTTTTAAAAACCCATGAAACAAAGACAGGGAAAGAGAGAGAAATTCTTACACAATTCGTTCAGGGGCTGTGATTCAACCTGGATTGACCATATCTAGACCCACAGCTGGATGAGACATAAGGGTGGACACTCTTGGGGATGAGAGGTCTGGTGAGGTTGGGTGAGCAAACGCAGACCCTTTAAAGTAATACTGCGTGCTACCCATCGCATGGGTCCCAAATCTCCAGGTTCAAGGGCATCTTCCTACATCGAAAACATGCATGAGAAACCCAGAAGATGGTACACCGTGTGATGGGGAAAGGTTTCTAAAACGCACCTCATTTCTCATCTCCTTGTGCTCGGGTTCACCATTCCAGCCACTTTACTAGCAATCTCCCTACTTGGAGCATCAGCTCCTTTAACCTCCTGTTCCGTACAGGTTGCAATTTGTCCTGAGGATGAACGGGAAGACGGGGAACCAATGAGAGACTAGCTCTTGGTGTTGGGACAGGCACAGGTCACTCTATTTTCCCATCAGGAAGAAGAATTAACCACAGGCTCAGCCTGCCCCCCTGAACCAGAACAGGGCCTGAAGCCATCCGGCGCTTTTGCGGCCGGCTCCCAAAAAACCGACTTGTAAAATGGAGCTTCAGGGCACTGCAATTCACAAACCTGCAGAGTTATAAATGATAACTCTCGTCCACAAATATATTGAGGGAAGGCAAAGAAGAGGATTTGAAATCAAGGCAGAATTGCAGGAAACAGATTTCAGGAGGTAGATTCGAATCGCCTTTAAAGCACATGAAAAGCGGCAAAACGTTGACAATGATGCCCTTGGCCAAAAAGGGCGTATGCGTTTTTTCCTGAATATATTCAGGAAAAAACGCATACGCCCTTTTTGGCCAACCAAGCAACCTGGAAAGGCAAATCAGCGCTACAAAGAAGTCTCGCTTCCCATCGGTCAAAAGGGCCATGCTGAAAAAAGTGTCAAAACCAGAAATGCAGGACAGGCCATGGAGAAATGGGAGCCTTGCTACACTGATGGGCGGGATGTAAATTGCCAACAGCCACTCTGGAGAAGTGTACGGTGTGTCCTGAAACATCTAAAAAACACAGCTTAGAGAGCATAGGGCACTTCCACGCATGGGGGGATAAAGTGGGAAAATTGAAAATCAGCAAGACACAAGCACCCCAAAGTTTAGGGCTGCTCTGTTGACAAGGACCTCCACTTCCTTCCACCTTAAATATCCCAGGAAAGCGAAAAATGGATAAAAAAGTTGTGGTCCTTATGTACAATGGAATATCACTCAGCCATGAAATCAATGTCATAAGGCTAGTAGCAGCATGATGAGTGGATTTAGGTAAGACGATTCTAAGTGAAATAAGTCACACAGAAAAGGACACTTCTCATAAGGTGTCACTTATAGAGGGAATGTAAAAACCGTTACACTTGAACTGAATTACAAAACAGAACAGAGTCACACATGCAGAAAACACACTATGGCTGCTTAACGGGAAAGGTGAGGTGGGGTGATACATAAAACAAGAGTTTCAAATTAGCTCAGATACCGTTCCATAAACCCAATATGGAATAGACAAGACCTACTCCTTGCTCAGAGAACTGGACACAACACGCCCGATTCACCGCACAAGAATATATCTGACTAGTAATAATCTTAAAACCTATGTATTGATATCTCTCTGTTAGTGTGTCAAGTGGGTGTAAAGCGGCCTAAACACAGCCGTGAAAAGCAGCTAAACCCCATTATAAAAATAAATTACTTTTAAAAACCCATGAAACAAAGACAGGGAAAGAGAGAGAAATTCTTACACAATTCGTTCAGGGGCTGTGATTCAACCTGGATTGACCATATCTAGACCCACAGCTGGATGAGACATAAGGGTGGACACTCTTGGGGATGAGAGGTCTGGTGAGGTTGGGTGAGCAAACGCAGACCCTTTAAAGTAATACTGCGTGCTACCCATCGCATGGGTCCCAAATCTCCAGGTTCAAGGGCATCTTCCTACATCGAAAACATGCATGAGAAACCCAGAAGATGGTACACCGTGTGATGGGGAAAGGTTTCTAAAACGCACCTCATTTCTCATCTCCTTGTGCTCGGGTTCGCCATTCCAGCCACTTTACTAGCAATCTCCCTACTTGGAGCATCAGCTCCTTTAACCTCCTGTTCCGTACAGGTTGCAATTTGTCCTGAGGATGAACGGGAAGACGGGGAACCAATGAGAGACTAGCTCTTGGTGTTGGGACAGGCACAGGTCACTCTATTTTCCCATCAGGAAGAAGAATTAACCACAGGCTCAGCCTGCCCCCCTGAACCAGAACAGGGCCTGAAGCCATCCGGCGCTTTTGCGGAGAGCTCCCAAAAAAGCGACTTGTAAAATGGAGCTTCAGGGCACTGCAATTCACAAACCTGCAGAGTTATAAATGATAACTCTCGTCCACAAATATATTGAGGGAAGGCAAAGAAGAGGATTTGAAATCAAGGCAGAATTGCAGGAAACAGATTTCAGGAGGTAGATTCGAATCGCCTTTAAAGCACATGAAAAGCGGCAAAACGTTGACAATGATGCCCTTGGCCAAAAAGGGCGTATGCGTTTTTTCCTGAATATATTCAGGAAAAAACGCATACGCCCTTTTTGGCCAACTAAGCAACCTGGAAAGGCAAATCAGCGCTACAAAGAAGTCTCGCTTCCCATCGGTCAAAAGGGCCATGCTGAAAAAAGTGTCAAAACCAGAAATGCAGGACAGGCCATGGAGAAATGGGAGCCTTGCTACACGGATGGGCGGGATGTAAATTGCCAACAGCCACTCTGGAGAAGTGTACGGTGTGTCCTGAAACATCTAAAAAACACAGCTTAGAGAGCATAGGGCACTTCCACGCATGGGGGGATAAAGTGGGAAAATTGAAAATCTGCAAGACACAAGCACCGCAAAGTTTAGGGCTGCTCTGTTGACAAGGACCTCCACTTCCTTCCACCTTAAATATCCCAGGAAAGCGAAAAATGGATAAAAAAGTTGTGGTCCTTATGTACAATGGAATATCACTCAGCCATGAAATCAATGTCATAAGGCTAGTAGCAGCATGATGAGTGGATTTAGGTAAGACGATTCTAAGTGAAATAAGTCACACAGAAAAGGACACTTCTCATAAGGTGTCACTTATAGAGGGAATGTAAAAACCGTTACACTTGAACTGAATTACAAAACAGAATAGAGTCACACATGCAGAAAACACACTATGGCTGCTTAACGGGAAAGGTGAGGTGGGGTGATACATAAAACAAGAGTTTCAAATTAGCTCAGATACCGTTCCATAAACCCAATATGGAATAGACAAGACCTACTCCTTGCTCAGAGAACTGGACTCAACACGCCCGATTCACCGCACAAGAATATATCTGACTAGAAATAATCTTAAAACCTATGTATTGATATCTCTCTGTTAGTGTGTCAAGTGGGTGTAAAGCGGCCTAAACACAGCCGTGAAAAGCAGCTAAACCCCATTATAAAAATAAATTACTTTTAAAAACCCATGAAACAAAGACAGGGAAAGAGAGAGAAATTCTTACACAATTCGTTCAGGGGCTGTGATGCAACCTGGATTGACCATATCTAGACCCACAGCTGGATGAGACATAAGGGTGGACACTCTTGGGGCTGAGAGGTCTGGTGAGGTTGGGTGAGCAAACGCAGACCCTTTAAAGTAATACTGCGTGCTACCCATCGCATGGGTCCCAAATCTCCAGGTTCAAGGGCATCTTCCTACATCGAAAACATGCATGAGAAACCCAGAAGATGGTACACCGTGTGATGGGGAAAGGTTTCTAAAACGCACCTCATTTCTCATCTCCTTGTGCTTGGGTTCGCCATTCCAGCCACTTTACTAGCAATCTCCCTACTTGGAGCATCAGCACCTTTAACCTCCTGTTCCGTACAGGTTGCAATTTGTCCTGAGGATGAACGGGAAGACGGGGAACCAATGAGAGACTAGCTCTTGGTGTTGGGACAGGCACAGGTCACTCTATTTTCCCATCAGGAAGAAGAATTAACCACAGGCTCAGCCTGCCCCCCTGAACCAGAACAGGGCCTGAAGCCATCCGGCGCTTTTGCGGCCGGCTCCCAAAAAACCGACTTGTAAAATGGAGCTTCAGGGCACTGCAATTCACAAACCTGCAGAGTTATAAATGATAACTCTCGTCCACAAATATATTGAGGGAAGGCAAAGAAGAGGATTTGAAATCAAGGCAGAATTGCAGGAAACAGATTTCAGGAGGTAGATTCGAATCGCCTTTAAAGCACATGAAAAGCGGCAAAACGTTGACAATGATGCCCTTGGCCAAAAAGGGCGTATGCGTTTTTTCCTGAATATATTCAGGAAAAAACGCATACGCCCTTTTTGGCCAACCAAGCAACCTGGAAAGGCAAATCAGCGCTACAAAGAAGTCTCGCTTCCCATCGGTCAAAAGGGCCATGCTGAAAAAAGTGTCAAAACCAGAAATGCAGGACAGGCCATGGAGAAATGGGAGCCTTGCTACACTGATGGGCGGGATGTAAATTGCCAACAGCCACTCTGGAGAAGTGTACGGTGTGTCCTGAAACATCTAAAAAACACAGCTTAGAGAGCATAGGGCACTTCCACGCATGGGGGGATAAAGTGGGAAAATTGAAAATCAGCAAGACACAAGCACCGCAAAGTTTAGGGCTGCTCTGTTGACAAGGACCTCCACTTCCTTCCACCTTAAATATCCCAGGAAAGCGAAAAATGGATAAAAAAGTTGTGGTCCTTATGTACAATGGAATATCACTCAGCCATGAAATCAATGTCATAAGGCTAGTAGCAGCATGATGAGTGGATTTAGGTAAGACGATTCTAAGTGAAATAAGTCACACAGAAAAGGACACTTCTCATAAGGTGTCACTTATAGAGGGAATGTAAAAACCGTTACACTTGAACTGAATTACAAAACAGAATAGAGTCACACATGCAGAAAACACACTATGGCTGCTTAACGGGAAAGGTGAGGTGGGGTGATACATAAAACAAGAGTTTCAAATTAGCTCAGATACCGTTCCATAAACCCAATATGGAATAGACAAGACCTACTCCTTGCTCAGAGAACTGGACTCAACACGCCCGATTCACCGCACAAGAATATATCTGACTAGAAATAATCTTAAAACCTATGTATTGATATCTCTCTGTTAGTGTGTCAAGTGGGTGTAAAGCGGCCTAAACACAGCCGTGAAAAGCAGCTAAACCCCATTATAAAAATAAATTACTTTTAAAAACCCATGAAACAAAGACAGGGAAAGAGAGAGAAATTCTTACACAATTCGTTCAGGGGCTGTGATGCAACCTGGATTGACCATATCTAGACCCACAGCTGGATGAGACATAAGGGTGGACACTCTTGGGGCTGAGAGGTCTGGTGAGGTTGGGTGAGCAAACGCAGACCCTTTAAAGTAATACTGCGTGCTACCCATCGCATGGGTCCCAAATCTCCAGGTTCAAGGGCATCTTCCTACATCGAAAACATGCATGAGAAACCCAGAAGATGGTACACCGTGTGATGGGGAAAGGTTTCTAAAACGCACCTCATTTCTCATCTCCTTGTGCTTGGGTTCGCCATTCCAGCCACTTTACTAGCAATCTCCCTACTTGGAGCATCAGCACCTTTAACCTCCTGTTCCGTACAGGTTGCAATTTGTCCTGAGGATGAACGGGAAGACGGGGAACCAATGAGAGACTAGCTCTTGGTGTTGGGACAGGCACAGGTCACTCTATTTTCCCATCAGGAAGAAGAATTAACCACAGGCTCAGCCTGCCCCCCTGAGCCAGAACAGGGCCTGAAGCCATCCGGCGCTTTTGCGGCCGGCTCCCAAAAAACCGACTTGTAAAATGGAGCTTCAGGGCACTGCAATTCACAAACCTGCAGAGTTATAAATGATAACTCTCGTCCACAAATATATTGAGGGAAGGCAAAGAAGAGGATTTGAAATCAAGGCAGAATTGCAGGAAACAGATTTCAGGAGGTAGATTCGAATCGCCTTTAAAGCACATGAAAAGCGGCAAAACGTTGACAATGATGCCCTTGGCCAAAAAGGGCGTATGCGTTTTTTCCTGAATATATTCAGGAAAAAACGCATACGCCCTTTTTGGCCAACCAAGCAACCTGGAAAGGCAAATCAGCGCTACAAAGAAGTCTCGCTTCCCATCGGTCAAAAGGGCCATGCTGAAAAAAGTGTCAAAACCAGAAATGCAGGACAGGCCATGGAGAAATGGGAGCCTTGCTACACTGATGGGCGGGATGTAAATTGCCAACAGCCACTCTGGAGAAGTGTACGGTGTGTCCTGAAACATCTAAAAAACACAGCTTAGAGAGCATAGGGCACTTCCACGCATGGGGGGATAAAGTGGGAAAATTGAAAATCAGCAAGACACAAGCACCCCAAAGTTTAGGGCTGCTCTGTTGACAAGGACCTCCACTTCCTTCCACCTTAAATATCCCAGGAAAGCGAAAAATGGATAAAAAAGTTGTGGTCCTTATGTACAATGGAATATCACTCAGCCATGAAATCAATGTCATAAGGCTAGTAGCAGCATGATGAGTGGATTTAGGTAAGACGATTCTAAGTGAAATAAGTCACACAGAAAAGGACACTTCTCATAAGGTGTCACTTATAGAGGGAATGTAAAAACCGTTACACTTGAACTGAATTACAAAACAGAACAGAGTCACACATGCAGAAAACACACTATGGCTGCTTAACGGGAAAGGTGAGGTGGGGTGATACATAAAACAAGAGTTTCAAATTAGCTCAGATACCGTTCCATAAACCCAATATGGAATAGACAAGACCTACTCCTTGCTCAGAGAACTGGACTCAACACGCCCGATTCACCGCACAAGAATATATCTGACTAGTAATAATCTTAAAACCTATGTATTGATATCTCTCTGTTAGTGTGTCAAGTGGGTGTAAAGCGGCCTAAACACAGCCGTGAAAAGCAGCTAAACCCCATTATAAAAAGAAATTACTTTTAAAAACCCATGAAACAAAGACAGGGAAAGAGAGAGAAATTCTTACACAATTCGTTCAGGGGCTGTGATGCAACCTGGATTGACCATATCTAGACCCACAGCTGGATGAGACATAAGGGTGGACACTCTTGGGGCTGAGAGGTCTGGTGAGGTTGGGTGAGCAAACGCAGACCCTTTAAAGTAATACTGCGTGCTACCCATCGCATGGGTCCCAAATCTCCAGGTTCAAGGGCATCTTCCTACATCGAAAACATGCATGAGAAACCCAGAAGATGGTACACCGTGTGATGGGGAAAGGTTTCTAAAACGCACCTCATTTCTCATCTCCTTGTGCTCGGGTTCGCCATTCCAGCCACTTTACTAGCAATCTCCCTACTTGGAGCATCAGCACCTTTAACCTCCTGTTCCGTACAGGTTGCAATTTGTCCTGAGGATGAACGGGAAGACGGGGAACCAATGAGAGACTAGCTCTTGGTGTTGGGACAGGCACAGGTCACTCTATTTTCCCATCAGGAAGAAGAATTAACCACAGGCTCAGCCTGCCCCCCTGAACCAGAACAGGGCCTGAAGCCATCCGGCGCTTTTGCGGCCGGCTCCCAAAAAACCGACTTGTAAAATGGAGCTTCAGGGCACTGCAATTCACAAACCTGCAGAGTTATAAATGATAACTCTCGTCCACAAATATATTGAGGGAAGGCAAAGAAGAGGATTTGAAATCAAGGCAGAATTGCAGGAAACAGATTTCAGGAGGTAGATTCGAATCGCCTTTAAAGCACATGAAAAGCGGCAAAACGTTGACAATGATGCCCTTGGCCAAAAAGGGCGTATGCGTTTTTTCCTGAATATATTCAGGAAAAAACGCATACGCCCTTTTTGGCCAACCAAGCAACCTGGAAAGGCAAATCAGCGCTACAAAGAAGTCTCGCTTCCCATCGGTCAAAAGGGCCATGCTGAAAAAAGTGTCAAAACCAGAAATGCAGGACAGGCCATGGAGAAATGGGAGCCTTGCTACACTGATGGGCGGGATGTAAATTGCCAACAGCCACTCTGGAGAAGTGTACGGTGTGTCCTGAAACATCTAAAAAACACAGCTTAGAGAGCATAGGGCACGTCCACGCATGGGGGGATAAAGTGGGAAAATTGAAAATCAGCAAGACACAAGCACCCCAAAGTTTAGGGCTGCTCTGTTGACAAGGACCTCCACTTCCTTCCACCTTAAATATCCCAGGAAAGCGAAAAATGGATAAAAAAGTTGTGGTCCTTATGTACAATGGAATATCACTCAGCCATGAAATCAATGTCATAAGGCTAGTAGCAGCATGATGAGTGGATTTAGGTAAGACGATTCTAAGTGAAATAAGTCACACAGAAAAGGACACTTCTCATAAGGTGTCACTTATAGAGGGAATGTAAAAACCGTTACACTTGAACTGAATTACAAAACAGAACAGAGTCACACATGCAGAAAACACACTATGGCTGCTTAACGGGAAAGGTGAGGTGGGGTGATACATAAAACAAGAGTTTCAAATTAGCTCAGATACCGTTCCATAAACCCAATATGGAATAGACAAGACCTACTCCTTGCTCAGAGAACTGGACTAAACACGCCCGATTCACCACACAAAAATATATCTGACTAGTAATAATCTTAAAACCTATGTATTGATATCTCTCTGTTAGTGTGTCAAGTGGGTGTAAAGCGGCCTAAACACAGCCGTGAAAAGCAGCTAAACCCCATTATAAAAATAAATTACTTTTAAAAACCCATGAAACAAAGACAGGGAAAGAGAGAGAAATTCTTACACAATTCGTTCAGGGGCTGTGATGCAACCTGGATTGACCATATCTAGACCCACAGCTGGATGAGACATAAGGGTGGACACTCTTGGGGCTGAGAGGTCTGGTGAGGTTGGGTGAGCAAACGCAGACCCTTTAAAGTAATACTGCGTGCTACCCATCGCATGGGTCCCAAATCTCCAGGTTCAAGGGCATCTTCCTACATCGAAAACATGCATGAGAAACCCAGAAGATGGTACACCGTGTGATGGGGAAAGGTTTCTAAAACGCACCTCATTTCTCATCTCCTTGTGCTTGGGTTCGCCATTCCAGCCACTTTACTAGCAATCTCCCTACTTGGAGCATCAGCACCTTTAACCTCCTGTTCCGTACAGGTTGCAATTTGTCCTGAGGATGAACGGGAAGACGGGGAACCAATGAGAGACTAGCTCTTGGTGTTGGGACAGGCACAGGTCACTCTATTTTCCCATCAGGAAGAAGAATTAACCACAGGCTCAGCCTGCCCCCCTGAACCAGAACAGGGCCTGAAGCCATCCGGCGCTTTTGCGGCCGGCTCCCAAAAAACCGACTTGTAAAATGGAGCTTCAGGGCACTGCAATTCACAAACCTGCAGAGTTATAAATGATAACTCTCGTCCACAAATATATTGAGGGAAGGCAAAGAAGAGGATTTGAAATCAAGGCAGAATTGCAGGAAACAGATTTCAGGAGGTAGATTCGAATCGCCTTTAAAGCACATGAAAAGCGGCAAAACGTTGACAATGATGCCCTTGGCCAAAAAGGGCGTATGCGTTTTTTCCTGAATATATTCAGGAAAAAACGCATACGCCCTTTTTGGCCAACCAAGCAACCTGGAAAGGCAAATCAGCGCTACAAAGAAGTCTCGCTTCCCATCGGTCAAAAGGGCCATGCTGAAAAAACTGTCAAAACCAGAAATGCAGGACAGGCCATGGAGAAATGGGAGCCTTGCTACACTGATGGGCGGGATGTAAATTGCCAACAGCCACTCTGGAGAAGTGTACGGTGTGTCCTGAAACATCTAAAAAACACAGCTTAGAGAGCATAGGGCACTTCCACGCATGGGGGGATAAAGTGGGAAAATTGAAAATCAGCAAGACACAAGCACCCCAAAGTTTAGGGCTGCTCTGTTGACAAGGACCTCCACTTCCTTCCACCTTAAATATCCCAGGAAAGCGAAAAATGGATAAAAAAGTTGTGGTCCTTATGTACAATGGAATATCACTCAGCCATGAAATCAATGTCATAATGCTAGTAGCAGCATGATGAGTGGATTTAGGTAAGACGATTCTAAGTGAAATAAGTCACACAGAAAAGGACACTTCTCATAAGGTGTCACTTATAGAGGGAATGTAAAAACCGTTACACTTGAACTGAATTACAAAACAGAATAGAGTCACACATGCAGAAAACACACTATGGCTGCTTAACGGGAAAGGTGAGGTGGGGTGATACATAAAACAAGAGTTTCAAATTAGCTCAGATACCGTTCCATAAACCCAATATGGAATAGAAAAGACCTACTCCTTGCTCAGAGAACTGGACTCAACACGCCCGATTCACCGCACAAGAATATATCTGACTAGAAATAATCTTAAAACCTATGTATTGATATCTCTCTGTTAGTGTGTCAAGTGGGTGTAAAGCGGCCTAAACACAGCCGTGAAAAGCAGCTAAACCCCATTATAAAAATAAATTACTTTTAAAAACCCATGAAACAAAGACAGGGAAAGAGAGAGAAATTCTTACACAATTCGTTCAGGGGCTGTGATGCAACCTGGATTGACCATATCTAGACCCACAGCTGGATGAGACATAAGGGTGGACACTCTTGGGGCTGAGAGGTCTGGTGAGGTTGGGTGAGCAAACGCAGACCCTTTAAAGTAATACTGCGTGCTACCCATCGCATGGGTCCCAAATCTCCAGGTTCAAGGGCATCTTCCTACATCGAAAACATGCATGAGAAACCCAGAAGATGGTACACCGTGTGATGGGGAAAGGTTTCTAAAACGCACCTCATTTCTCATCTCCTTGTGCTTGGGTTCGCCATTCCAGCCACTTTACTAGCAATCTCCCTACTTGGAGCATCAGCACCTTTAACCTCCTGTTCCGTACAGGTTGCAATTTGTCCTGAGGATGAACGGGAAGACGGGGAACCAATGAGAGACTAGCTCTTGGTGTTGGGACAGGCACAGGTCACTCTATTTTCCCATCAGGAAGAAGAATTAACCACAGGCTCAGCCTGCCCCCCTGAACCAGAACAGGGCCTGAAGCCATCCTGCGCTTTTGCGGCCGGCTCCCAAAAAACCGACTTGTAAAATGGAGCTTCAGGGCACTGCAATTCACAAACCTGCAGAGTTATAAATGATAACTCTCGTCCACAAATATATTGAGGGAAGGCAAAGAAGAGGATTTGAAATCAAGGCAGAATTGCAGGAAACAGATTTCAGGAGGTAGATTCGAATCGCCTTTAAAGCACATGAAAAGCGGCAAAACGTTGACAATGATGCCCTTGGCCAAAAAGGGCGTATGCGTTTTTTCCTGAATATATTCAGGAAAAAACGCATACGCCCTTTTTGGCCAACCAAGCAACCTGGAAAGGCAAATCAGCGCTACAAAGAAGTCTCGCTTCCCATCGGTCAAAAGGGCCATGCTGAAAAAAGTGTCAAAACCAGAAATGCAGGACAGGCCATGGAGAAATGGGAGCCTTGCTACACTGATGGGCGGGATGTAAATTGCCAACAGCCACTCTGGAGAAGTGTACGGTGTGTCCTGAAACATCTAAAAAACACAGCTTAGAGAGCATAGGGCACTTCCACGCATGGGGGGATAAAGTGGGAAAATTGAAAATCAGCAAGACACAAGCACCCCAAAGTTTAGGGCTGCTCTGTTGACAAGGACCTCCACTTCCTTCCACCTTAAATATCCCAGGAAAGCGAAAAATGGATAAAAAAGTTGTGGTCCTTATGTACAATGGAATATCACTCAGCCATGAAATCAATGTCATAAGGCTAGTAGCAGCATGATGAGTGGATTTAGGTAAGACGATTCTAAGTGAAATAAGTCACACAGAAAAGGACACTTCTCATAAGGTGTCACTTATAGAGGGAATGTAAAAACCGTTACACTTGAACTGAATTACAAAACAGAACAGAGTCACACATGCAGAAAACACACTATGGCTGCTTAACGGGAAAGGTGAGGTGGGGTGATACATAAAACAAGAGTTTCAAATTAGCTCAGATACCGTTCCATAAACCCAATATGGAATAGACAAGACCTACTCCTTGCTCAGAGAACTGGACTCAACACGCCCGATTCACCGCACAAGAATATATCTGACTAGTAATAATCTTAAAACCTATGTATTGATATCTCTCTGTTAGTGTGTCAAGTGGGTGTAAAGCGGCCTAAACACAGCCGTGAAAAGCAGCTAAACCCCATTATAAAAATAAATTACTTTTAAAAACCCATGAAACAAAGACAGGGAAAGAGAGAGAAATTCTTACACAATTCGTTCAGGGGCTGTGATGCAACCTGGATTGACCATATCTAGACCCACAGCTGGATGAGACATAAGGGTGGACACTCTTGGGGCTGAGAGGTCTGGTGAGGTTGGGTGAGCAAACGCAGACCCTTTAAAGTAATACTGCGTGCTACCCATCGCATGGGTCCCAAATCTCCAGGTTCAAGGGCATCTTCCTACATCGAAAACATGCATGAGAAACCCAGAAGATGGTACACCGTGTGATGGGGAAAGGTTTCTAAAACGCACCTCATTTCTCATCTCCTTGTGCTCGGGTTCGCCATTCCAGCCACTTTACTAGCAATCTCCCTACTTGGAGCATCAGCACCTTTAACCTCCTGTTCCGTACAGGTTGCAATTTGTCCTGAGGATGAACGGGAAGACGGGGAACCAATGAGAGACTAGCTCTTGGTGTTGGGACAGGCACAGGTCACTCTATTTTCCCATCAGGAAGAAGAATTAACCACAGGCTCAGCCTGCCCCCCTGAACCAGAACAGGGCCTGAAGCCATCCGGCGCTTTTGCGGCCGGCTCCCAAAAAACCGACTTGTAAAATGGAGCTTCAGGGCACTGCAATTCACAAACCTGCAGAGTTATAAATGATAACTCTCGTCCACAAATATATTGAGGGAAGGCAAAGAAGAGGATTTGAAATCAAGGCAGAATTGCAGGAAACAGATTTCAGGAGGTAGATTCGAATCGCCTTCAAAGCACATGAAAAGCGGCAAAACGTTGACAATGATGCCCTTGGCCAAAAAGGGCGTATGCGTTTTTTCCTGAATATATTCAGGAAAAAACGCATACGCCCTTTTTGGCCAACCAAGCAACCTGGAAAGGCAAATCAGCGCTACAAAGAAGTCTCGCTTCCCATCGGTCAAAAGGGCCATGCTGAAAAAAGTGTCAAAACCAGAAATGCAGGACAGGCCATGGAGAAATGGGAGCCTTGCTACACTGATGGGCGGGATGTAAATTGCCAACAGCCACTCTGGAGAAGTGTACGGTGTGTCCTGAAACATCTAAAAAACACAGCTTAGAGAGCATAGGGCACGTCCACGCATGGGGGGATAAAGTGGGAAAATTGAAAATCAGCAAGACACAAGCACCCCAAAGTTTAGGGCTGCTCTGTTGACAAGGACCTCCACTTCCTTCCACCTTAAATATCCCAGGAAAGCGAAAAATGGATAAAAAAGTTGTGGTCCTTATGTACAATGGAATATCACTCAGCCATGAAATCAATGTCATAAGGCTAGTAGCAGCATGATGAGTGGATTTAGGTAAGACGATTCTAAGTGAAATAAGTCACACAGAAAAGGACACTTCTCATAAGGTGTCACTTATAGAGGGAATGTAAAAACCGTTACACTTGAACTGAATTACAAAACAGAACAGAGTCACACATGCAGAAAACACACTATGGCTGCTTAACGGGAAAGGTGAGGTGGGGTGATACATAAAACAAGAGTTTCAAATTAGCTCAGATACCGTTCCATAAACCCAATATGGAATAGACAAGACCTACTCCTTGCTCAGAGAACTGGACTCAACACGCCCGATTCACCGCACAAGAATATATCTGACTAGTAATAATCTTAAAACCTATGTATTGATATCTCTCTGTTAGTGTGTCAAGTGGGTGTAAAGCGGCATAAACACAGCCGTGAAAAGCAGCTAAACCCCATTATAAAAATAAATTACTTTTAAAAACCCATGAAACAAAGACAGGGAAAGAGAGAGAAATTCTTACACAATTCGTTCAGGGGCTGTGATGCAACCTGGATTGACCATATCTAGACCCACAGCTGGATGAGACATAAGGGTGGACACTCTTGGGGCTGAGAGGTCTGGTGAGGTTGGGTGAGCAAACGCAGACCCTTTAAAGTAATACTGCGTGCTACCCATCGCATGGGTCCCAAATCTCCAGGTTCAAGGGCATCTTCCTACATCGAAAACATGCATGAGAAACCCAGAAGATGGTACACCGTGTGATGGGGAAAGGTTTCTAAAACGCACCTCATTTCTCATCTCCTTGTGCTCGGGTTCGCCATTCCAGCCACTTTACTAGCAATCTCCCTACTTGGAGCATCAGCACCTTTAACCTCCTGTTCCGTACAGGTTGCAATTTGTCCTGAGGATGAACGGGAAGACGGGGAACCAATGAGAGACTAGCTCTTGGTGTTGGGACAGGCACAGGTCACTCTATTTTCCCATCAGGAAGAAGAATTAACCACAGGCTCAGCCTGCCCCCCTGAACCAGAACAGGGCCTGAATCCATCCTGCGCTTTTGCGGCCGGCTCCCAAAAAAGCGACTTGTAAAATGGAGCTTCAGGGCACTGCAATTCACAAACCTGCAGAGTTATAAATGATAACTCTCGTCCACAAATATATTGAGGGAAGGCAAAGAAGAGGACTTGAAATCAAGGCAGAATTGCAGGAAACAGATTTCAGGAGGTAGATTCGAATCGCCTTTAAAGCACATGAAAAGCGGCAAAACGTTGACAATGATGCCCTTGGCCAAAAAGGGCGTATGCGTTTTTTCCTGAATATATTCAGGAAAAAACGCATACGCCCTTTTTGGCCAACCAAGCAACCTGGAAAGGCAAATCAGCGCTACAAAGAAGTCTCGCTTCCCATCGGTCAAAAGGGCCATGCTGAAAAAAGTGTCAAAACCAGAAATGCAGGACAGGCCATGGAGAAATGGGAGCCTTGCTACACTGATGGGCGGGATGTAAATTGCCAACAGCCACTCTGGAGAAGTGTACGGTGTGTCCTGAAACATCTAAAAAACACAGCTTAGAGAGCATAGGGCACTTCCACGCATGGGGGGATAAAGTGGGAAAATTGAAAATCAGCAAGACACAAGCACCCCAAAATTTAGGGCTGCTCTGTTGACAAGGACCTCCACTTCCTTCCACCTTAAATATCCCAGGAAAGCGAAAAATGGATAAAAAAGTTGTGGTCCTTATGTACAATGGAATATCACTCAGCCATGAAATCAATGTCATAAGGCTAGTAGCAGCATGATGAGTGGATTTAGGTAAGACGATTCTAAGTGAAATAAGTCACACAGAAAAGGACACTTCTCATAAGGTGTCACTTATAGAGGGAATGTAAAAACCGTTACACTTGAACTGAATTACAAAACAGAACAGAGTCACACATGCAGAAAACACACTATGGCTGCTTAACGGGAAAGGTGAGGTGGGGTGATACATAAAACAAGAGTTTCAAATTAGCTCAGATACCGTTCCATAAACCCAATATGGAATAGACAAGACCTACTCCTTGCTCAGAGAACTGGACTCAACACGCCCGATTCACCGCACAAAAATATATCTGACTAGTAATAATCTTAAAACCTATGTATTGATATCTCTCTGTTAGTGTGTCAAGTGGGTGAAAAGCGGCATAAACATAGCCGTGAAAAGCAGCTAAACCCCGTTATAAAAATAAATTACTTTTAAAAACCCATGAAACAAAGACAGGGAAAGAGAGAGAAATTCTTACACAATTCGTTCAGGGGCTGTGATGCAACCTGGATTGACCATATCTAGACCCACAGCTGGATGAGACATAAGGGTGGACACTCTTGGGGCTGAGAGGTCTGGTGAGGTTGGGTGAGCAAACGCAGACCCTTTAAAGTAATACTGCGTGCTACCCATCGCATGGGTCCCAAATCTCCAGGTTCAAGGGCATCTTCCTACATCGAAAACATGCATGAGAAACCCAGAAGATGGTACACCGTGTGATGGGGAAAGGTTTCTAAAACGCACCTCATTTCTCATCTCCTTGTGCTCGGGTTCGCCATTCCAGCCACTTTACTAGCAATCTCCCTACTTGGAGCATCAGCACCTTTAACCTCCTGTTCCGTACAGGTTGCAATTTGTCCTGAGGATGAACGGGAAGACGGGGAACCAATGAGAGACTAGCTCTTGGTGTTGGGACAGGCACAGGTCACTCTATTTTCCCATCAGGAAGAAGAATTAACCACAGGCTCAGCCTGCCCCCCTGAACCAGAACAGGGCCTGAAGCCATCCTGCGCTTTTGCGGCCGGCTCCCAAAAAAGCGACTTGTAAAATGGAGCTTCAGGGCACTGCAATTCACAAACCTGCAGAGTTATAAATGATAACTCTCGTCCACAAATATATTGAGGGAAGGCAAAGAGGAGGATTTGAAATCAAGGCAGAATTGCAGGAAACAGATTTCAGGAGGTAGATTCGAATCGCCTTTAAAGCACATGAAAAGCGGCAAAACGTTGACAATGATGCCCTTGGCCAAAAAGGGCGTATGCGTTTTTTCCTGAATATATTCAGGAAAAAACGCATACGCCCTTTTTGGCCAACCAAGCAACCTGGAAAGGCAAATCAGCGCTACAAAGAAGTCTCGCTTCCCATCGGTCAAAAGGGCCATGCTGAAAAAACTGTCAAAACCAGAAATGCAGGACAGGCCATGGAGAAATGGGAGCCTTGCTACACTGATGGGCGGGATGTAAATTGCCAACAGCCACTCTGGAGAAGTGTACGGTGTGTCCTGAAACATCTAAAAAACACAGCTTAGAGAGCATAGGGCACTTCCACGCATGGGGGGATAAAGTGGGAAAATTGAAAATCAGCAAGACACAAGCACCCCAAAGTTTAGGGCTGCTCTGTTGACAAGGACCTCCACTTCCTTCCACCTTAAATATCCCAGGAAAGCGAAAAATGGATAAAAAAGTTGTGGTCCTTATGTACAATGGAATATCACTCAGCCATGAAATCAATGTCATAAGGCTAGTAGCAGCATGTTGAGTGGATTTAGGTAAGACGATTCTAAGTGAAATAAGTCACACAGAAAAGGACACTTCTCATAAGGTGTCACTTATAGAGGGAATGTAAAAACCGTTACACTTGAACTGAATTACAAAACAGAACAGAGTCACACATGCAGAAAACACACTATGGCTGCTTAACGGGAAAGGTGAGGTGGGGTGATACATAAAACAAGAGTTTCAAATTAGCTCAGATACCGTTCCATAAACCCAATATGGAATAGACAAGACCTACTCCTTGCTCAGAGAACTGGACTCAACACGCCCGATTCACCGCACAAAAATATATCTGACTAGTAATAATCTTAAAACCTATGTATTGATATCTCTCTGTTAGTGTGTCAAGTGGGTGTAAAGCGGCATAAACACAGCCGTGAAAAGCAGCTAAACCCCATTATAAAAATAAATTACTTTTAAAAACCCATGAAACAAAGACAGGGAAAGAGAGAGAAATTCTTACACAATTCGTTCAGGGGCTGTGATGCAACCTGGATTGACCATATCTAGACCCACAGCTGGATGAGACATAAGGGTGGACACTCTTGGGGCTGAGAGGTCTGGTGAGGTTGGGTGAGCAAACGCAGACCCTTTAAAGTAATACTGCGTGCTACCCATCGCATGGGTCCCAAATCTCCAGGTTCAAGGGCATCTTCCTACATCGAAAACATGCATGAGAAACCCAGAAGATGGTACACCGTGTGATGGGGAAAGGTTTCTAAAACGCACCTCATTTCTCATCTCCTTGTGCTCGGGTTCGCCATTCCAGCCACTTTACTAGCAATCTCCCTACTTGGAGCATCAGCACCTTTAACCTCCTGTTCCGTACAGGTTGCAATTTGTCCTGAGGATGAACGGGAAGACGGGGAACCAATGAGAGACTAGCTCTTGGTGTTGGGACAGGCACAGGTCACTCTATTTTCCCATCAGGAAGAAGAATTAACCACAGGCTCAGCCTGCCCCCCTGAACCAGAACAGGGCCTGAAGCCATCCTGCGCTTTTGCGGCCGGCTCCCAAAAAAGCGACTTGTAAAATGGAGCTTCAGGGCACTGCAATTCACAAACCTGCAGAGTTATAAATGATAACTCTCGTCCACAAATATATTGAGGGAAGGCAAAGAGGAGGATTTGAAATCAAGGCAGAATTGCAGGAAACAGATTTCAGGAGGTAGATTCGAATCGCCTTTAAAGCACATGAAAAGCGGCAAAACGTTGACAATGATGCCCTTGGCCAAAAAGGGCGTATGCGTTTTTTCCTGAATATATTCAGGAAAAAACGCATACGCCCTTTTTGGCCAACCAAGCAACCTGGAAAGGCAAATCAGCGCTACAAAGAAGTCTCGCTTCCCATCGGTCAAAAGGGCCATGCTGAAAAAACTGTCAAAACCAGAAATGCAGGACAGGCCATGGAGAAATGGGAGCCTTGCTACACTGATGGGCGGGATGTAAATTGCCAACAGCCACTCTGGAGAAGTGTACGGTGTGTCCTGAAACATCTAAAAAACACAGCTTAGAGAGCATAGGGCACTTCCACGCATGGGGGGATAAAGTGGGAAAATTGAAAATCAGCAAGACACAAGCACCCCAAAGTTTAGGGCTGCTCTGTTGACAAGGACCTCCACTTCCTTCCACCTTAAATATCCCAGGAAAGCGAAAAATGGATAAAAAAGTTGTGGTCCTTATGTACAATGGAATATCACTCAGCCATGAAATCAATGTCATAAGGCTAGTAGCAGCATGTTGAGTGGATTTAGGTAAGACGATTCTAAGTGAAATAAGTCACACAGAAAAGGACACTTCTCATAAGGTGTCACTTATAGAGGGAATGTAAAAACCGTTACACTTGAACTGAATTACAAAACAGAACAGAGTCACACATGCAGAAAACACACTATGGCTGCTTAACGGGAAAGGTGAGGTGGGGTGATACATAAAACAAGAGTTTCAAATTAGCTCAGATACCGTTCCATAAACCCAATATGGAATAGACAAGACCTACTCCTTGCTCAGAGAACTGGACTCAACACGCCCGATTCACCGCACAAAAATATATCTGACTAGTAATAATCTTAAAACCTATGTATTGATATCTCTCTGTTAGTGTGTCAAGTGGGTGAAAAGCGGCATAAACATAGCCGTGAAAAGCAGCTAAACCCCATTATAAAAATAAATTACTTTTAAAAACCCATGAAACAAAGACAGGGAAAGAGAGAGAAATTCTTACACAATTCGTTCAGGGGCTGTGATGCAACCTGGATTGACCATATCTAGACCCACAGCTGGATGAGACATAAGGGTGGACACTCTTGGGGCTGAGAGGTCTGGTGAGGTTGGGTGAGCAAACGCAGACCCTTTAAAGTAATACTGCGTGCTACCCATCGCATGGGTCCCAAATCTCCAGGTTCAAGGGCATCTTCCTACATCGAAAACATGCATGAGAAACCCAGAAGATGGTACACCGTGTGATGGGGAAAGGTTTCTAAAACGCACCTCATTTCTCATCTCCTTGTGCTCGGGTTCGCCATTCCAGCCACTTTACTAGCAATCTCCCTACTTGGAGCATCAGCACCTTTAACCTCCTGTTCCGTACAGGTTGCAATTTGTCCTGAGGATGAACGGGAAGACGGGGAACCAATGAGAGACTAGCTCTTGGTGTTGGGACAGGCACAGGTCACTCTATTTTCCCATCAGGAAGAAGAATTAACCACAGGCTCAGCCTGCCCCCCTGAACCAGAACAGGGCCTGAAGCCATCCGGCGCTTTTGCGGAGAGTTCCCAAAAAACCGACTTGTAAAATGGAGCTTCAGGGCACTGCAATTCACAAACCTGCAGAGTTATAAATGATAACTCTCGTCCACAAATATATTGAGGGAAGGCAAAGAAGAGGATTTGAAATCAAGGCAGAATTGCAGGAAACAGATTTCAGGAGGTAGATTCGAATCGCCTTTAAAGCACATGAAAAGCGGCAAAACGTTGACAATGATGCCCTTGGCCAAAAAGGGCGTATGCGTTTTTTCCTGAATATATTCAGGAAAAAACGCATACGCCCTTTTTGGCCAACCAAGCAACCTGGAAAGGCAAATCAGCGCTACAAAGAAGTCTCGCTTCCCATCGGTCAAAAGGGCCATGCTGAAAAAAGTGTCAAAACCAGAAATGCAGGACAGGCCATGGAGAAATGGGAGCCTTGCTACACTGATGGGCGGGATGTAAATTGCCAACAGCCACTCTGGAGAAGTGTACGGTGTGTCCTGAAACATCTAAAAAACACAGCTTAGAGAGCATAGGGCACTTCCACGCATGGGGGGATAAAGTGGGAAAATTGAAAATCAGCAAGACACAAGCACCCCAAAGTTTAGGGCTGCTCTGTTGACAAGGACCTCCACTTCCTTCCACCTTAAATATCCCAGGAAAGCGAAAAATGGATAAAAAAGTTGTGGTCCTTAGGTACAATGGAATATCACTCAGCCATGAAATCAATGTCATAAGGCTAGTAGCAGCATGATGAGTGGATTTAGGTAAGACGATTCTAAGTGAAATAAGTCACACAGAAAAGGACACTTCTCATAAGGTGTCACTTATAGAGGGAATGTAAAAACCGTTACACTTGAACTGAATTACAAAACAGAATAGAGTCACACATGCAGAAAACACACTATGGCTGCTTAACGGGAAAGGTGAGGTGGGGTGATACATAAAACAAGAGTTTCAAATTAGCTCAGATACCGTTCCATAAACCCAATATGGAATAGACAAGACCTACTCCTTGCTCAGAGAACTGGACTCAACACGCCCGATTCACCGCACAAGAATATATCTGACTAGAAATAATCTTAAAACCTATGTATTGATATCTCTCTGTTAGTGTGTCAAGTGGGTGTAAAGCGGCCTAAACACAGCCGTGAAAGGCAGCTAAACCCCATTATAAAAATAAATTACTTTTAAAAACCCATGAAACAAAGACAGGGAAAGAGAGAGAAATTCTTACACAATTCGTTCAGGGGCTGTGATGCAACCTGGATTGACCATATCTAGACCCACAGCTGGATGAGACATAAGGGTGGACACTCTTGGGGCTGAGAGGTCTGGTGAGGTTGGGTGAGCAAACGCAGACCCTTTAAAGTAATACTGCGTGCTACCCATCGCATGGGTCCCAAATCTCCAGGTTCAAGGGCATCTTCCTACATCGAAAACATGCATGAGAAACCCAGAAGATGGTACACCGTGTGATGGGGAAAGGTTTCTAAAACGCACCTCATTTCTCATCTCCTTGTGCTCGGGTTCGCCATTCCAGCCACTTTACTAGCAATCTCCCTACTTGGAGCATCAGCACCTTTAACCTCCTGTTCCGTACAGGTTGCAATTTGTCCTGAGGATGAACGGGAAGACGGGGAACCAATGAGAGACTAGCTCTTGGTGTTGGGACAGGCACAGGTCACTCTATTTTCCCATCAGGAAGAAGAATTAACCACAGGCTCAGCCTGCCCCCCTGAACCAGAACAGGGCCTGAAGCCATCCGGCGCTTTTGCGGCCGGCTCCCAAAAAACCGACTTGTAAAATGGAGCTTCAGGGCACTGCAATTCACAAACCTGCAGAGTTATAAATGATAACTCTCGTCCACAAATATATTGAGGGAAGGCAAAGAAGAGGATTTGAAATCAAGGCAGAATTGCAGGAAACAGATTTCAGGAGGTAGATTCGAATCGCCTTTAAAGCACATGAAAAGCGGCAAAACGTTGACAATGATGCCCTTGGCCAAAAAGGGCGTATGCGTTTTTTCCTGAATATATTCAGGAAAAAACGCATACGCCCTTTTTGGCCAACCAAGCAACCTGGAAAGCCAAATCAGCGCTACAAAGAAGTCTCGCTTCCCATCGGTCAAAAGGGCCATGCTGAAAAAAGTGTCAAAACCAGAAATGCAGGACAGGCCATGGAGAAATGGGAGCCTTGCTACACTGATGGGCGGGATGTAAATTGCCAACAGCCACTCTGGAGAAGTGTACGGTGTGTCCTGAAACATCTAAAAAACACAGCTTAGAGAGCATAGGGCACTTCCACGCATGGGGGGATAAAGTGGGAAAATTGAAAATCAGCAAGACACAAGCACCCCAAAGTTTAGGGCTGCTCTGTTGACAAGGACCTCCACTTCCTTCCACCTTAAATATCCCAGGAAAGCGAAAAATGGATAAAAAAGTTGTGGTCCTTATGTACAATGGAATATCACTCAGCCATGAAATCAATGTCATAAGGCTAGTAGCAGCATGATGAGTGGATTTAGGTAAGACGATTCTAAGTGAAATAAGTCACACAGAAAAGGACACTTCTCATAAGGTGTCACTTATAGAGGGAATGTAAAAACCGTTACACTTGAACTGAATTACAAAACAGAACAGAGTCACACATGCAGAAAACACACTATGGCTGCTTAACGGGAAAGGTGAGGTGGGGTGATACATAAAACAAGAGTTTCAAATTAGCTCAGATACCGTTCCATAAACCCAATATGGAATAGACAAGACCTACTCCTTGCTCAGAGAACTGGACTCAACACGCCCGATTCACCGCACAAAAATATATCTGACTAGTAATAATCTTAAAACCTATGTATTGATATCTCTCTGTTAGTGTGTCAAGTGGGTGAAAAGCGGCATAAACACAGCCGTGAAAAGCAGCTAAACCCCATTATAAAAATAAATTACTTTTAAAAACCCATGAAACAAAGACAGGGAAAGAGAGAGAAATTCTTACACAATTCGTTCAGGGGCTGTGATGCAACCTGGATTGACCATATCTAGACCCACAGCTGGATGAGACATAAGGGTGGACACTCTTGGGGCTGAGAGGTCTGGTGAGGTTGGGTGAGCAAACGCAGACCCTTTAAAGTAATACTGCGTGCTACCCATCGCATGGGTCCCAAATCTCCAGGTTCAAGGGCATCTTCCTACATCGAAAACATGCATGAGAAACCCAGAAGATGGTACACCGTGTGATGGGGAAAGGTTTCTAAAACGCACCTCATTTCTCATCTCCTTGTGCTCGGGTTCGCCATTCCAGCCACTTTACTAGCAATCTCCCTACTTGGAGCATCAGCACCTTTAACCTCCTGTTCCGTACAGGTTGCAATTTGTCCTGAGGATGAACGGGAAGACGGGGAACCAATGAGAGACTAGCTCTTGGTGTTGGGACAGGCACAGGTCACTCTATTTTCCCATCAGGAAGAAGAATTAACCACAGGCTCAGCCTGCCCCCCTGAACCAGAACAGGGCCTGAAGCCATCCGGCGCTTTTGCGGCCGGCTCCCAAAAAACCGACTTGTAAAATGGAGCTTCAGGGCACTGCAATTCACAAACCTGCAGAGTTATAAATGATAACTCTCGTCCACAAATATATTGAGGGAAGGCAAAGAAGAGGATTTGAAATCAAGGCAGAATTGCAGGAAACAGATTTCAGGAGGTAGATTCGAATCGCCTTTAAAGCACATGAAAAGCGGCAAAACGTTGACAATGATGCCCTTGGCCAAAAAGGGCGTATGCGTTTTTTCCTGAATATATTCAGGAAAAAACGCATACGCCCTTTTTGGCCAACCAAGCAACCTGGAAAGCCAAATCAGCGCTACAAAGAAGTCTCGCTTCCCATCGGTCAAAAGGGCCATGCTGAAAAAAGTGTCAAAACCAGAAATGCAGGACAGGCCATGGAGAAATGGGAGCCTTGCTACACTGATGGGCGGGATGTAAATTGCCAACAGCCACTCTGGAGAAGTGTACGGTGTGTCCTGAAACATCTAAAAAACACAGCTTAGAGAGCATAGGGCACTTCCACGCATGGGGGGATAAAGTGGGAAAATTGAAAATCAGCAAGACACAAGCACCCCAAAGTTTAGGGCTGCTCTGTTGACAAGGACCTCCACTTCCTTCCACCTTAAATATCCCAGGAAAGCGAAAAATGGATAAAAAAGTTGTGGTCCTTAGGTACAATGGAATATCACTCAGCCATGAAATCAATGTCATAAGGCTAGTAGCAGCATGATGAGTGGATTTAGGTAAGACGATTCTAAGTGAAATAAGTCACACAGAAAAGGACACTTCTCATAAGGTGTCACTTATAGAGGGAATGTAAAAACCGTTACACTTGAACTGAATTACAAAACAGAACAGAGTCACACATGCAGAAAACACACTATGGCTGCTTAACGGGAAAGGTGAGGTGGGCTGATACATAAAACAAGAGTTTCAAATTAGTTCAGATACCGTTCCATAAACCCAATATGGAATAGACAAGACCTACTCCTTGCTCAGAGAACTGGACTCAACACGCCCGATTCACCGCACAAGAATATATCTGACTAGTAATAATCTTAAAACCTATGTATTGATATCTCTCTGTTAGTGTGTCAAGTGGGTGTAAAGCGGCCTAAACACAGCCGTGAAAAGCAGCTAAACCCCATTATAAAAATAAATTACTTTTAAAAACCCATGAAACAAAGACAGGGAAAGAGAGAGAAATTCTTACACAATTCGTTCAGGGGCTGTGATGCAACCTGGATTGACCATATCTAGACCCACAGCTGGATGAGACATAAGGGTGGACACTCTTGGGGCTGAGAGGTCTGGTGAGGTTGGGTGAGAAACGCAGACCCTTTAAAGTAATACTGCGTGCTACCCATCGCATGGGTCCCAAATCTCCAGGTTCAAGGGCATCTTCCTACATCGAAAACATGCATGAGAAACCCAGAAGATGGTAAACCGTGTGATGGGGAAACGTTTCTAAAACGCACCTCATTTCTCATCTCCTTGTGCTCGGGTTCGCCATTCCAGCCACTTTACTAGCAATCTCCCTACTTGGAGCATCAGCACCTTTAACCTCCTGTTCCGTACAGGTTGCAATTTGTCCTGAGGATGAACGGGAAGACGGGGAACCAATGAGAGACTAGCTCTTGGTGTTGGGACAGGCACAGGTCACTCTATTTTCCCATCAGGAAGAAGAATTAACCACAGGCTCAGCCTGCCCCCCTGAATCAGAACAGGGCCTGAAGCCATCCTGCGCTTTTGCGGCCAGCTCCAAAAAAAGCGACTTGTAAAATGGAGCTTCAGGGCACTGCAATTCACAAACCTGCAGAGTTATAAATGATAACTCTCGTCCACAAATATATTGAGGGAAGGCAAAGAAGAGGATTTGAAATCAAGGCAGAATTGCAGGAAACAGATTTCAGGAGGTAGATTCGAATCGCCTTTAAAGCACATGAAAAGCGGCAAAACGTTGACAATGATGCCCTTGGCCAAAAAGGGCGTATGCGTTTTTTCCTGAATATATTCAGGAAAAAACGCATACGCCCTTTTTGGCCAACCAAGCAACCTGGAAAGGCAAATCAGCGCTACAAAGAAGTCTCGCTTCCCATCGGTCAAAAGGGCCATGCTGAAAAAAGTGTCAAAACCAGAAATGCAGGACAGGCCATGGAGAAATGGGAGCCTTGCTACACTGATGGGCGGGATGTAAATTGCCAACAGCCACTCTGGAGAAGTGTACGGTGTGTCCTGAAACATCTAAAAAACACAGCTTAGAGAGCATAGGGCACTTCCACGCATGGGGGGATAAAGTGGGAAAATTGAAAATCAGCAAGACACAAGCACCCCAAAGTTTAGGGCTGCTCTGTTGACAAGGACCTCCACTTCCTTCCACCTTAAATATCCCAGGAAAGCGAAAAATGGATAAAAAAGTTGTGGTCCTTATGTACAATGGAATATCACTCAGCCATGAAATCAATGTCATAAGGCTAGTAGCAGCATGATGAGTGGATTTAGGTAAGACGATTCTAAGTGAAATAAGTCACACAGAAAAGGACACTTCTCATAAGGTGTCACTTATAGAGGGAATGTAAAAACCGTTACACTTGAACTGAATTACAAAACAGAACAGAGTCACACATGCAGAAAACACACTATGGCTGCTTAACGGGAAAGGTGAGGTGGGGTGATACATAAAACAAGAGTTTCAAATTAGCTCAGATACCGTTCCATAAACCCAATATGGAATAGACAAGACCTACTCCTTGCTCAGAGAACTGGACTCAACACGCCCGATTCACCGCACAAAAATATATCTGACTAGTAATAATCTTAAAACCTATGTATTGATATCTCTCTGTTAGTGTGTCAAGTGGGTGAAAAGCGGCATAAACACAGCCGTGAAAAGCAGCTAAACCCCATTATAAAAATAAATTACTTTTAAAAACCCATGAAACAAAGACAGGGAAAGAGAGAGAAATTCTTACACAATACGTTCAGGGGCTGTGATGCAACCTGGATTGACCATATCTAGACCCACAGCTGGATGAGACATAAGGGTGGACACTCTTGGGGCTGAGAGGTCTGGTGAGGTTGGGTGAGCAAACGCAGACCCTTTAAAGTAATACTGCGTGCTACCCATCGCATGGGTCCCAAATCTCCAGGTTCAAGGGCATCTTCCTACATCGAAAACATGCATGAGAAACCCAGAAGATGGTACACCGTGTGATGGGGAAAGGTTTCTAAAACGCACCTCATTTCTCATCTCCTTGTGCTCGGGTTCGCCATTCCAGCCACTTTACTAGCAATCTCCCTACTTGGAGCATCAGCACCTGTAACCTCCTGTTCTGTACAGGTTGCAATTTGTCCTGAGGATGAACGGGAAGACGGGGAACCAATGAGAGACTAGCTCTTGGTGTTGGGACAGGCACAGGTCACTCTATTTTCCCATCAGGAAGAAGAATTAACCACAGGCTCAGCCTGCCCCCCTGAACCAGAACAGGGCCTGAAGCCATCCGGCGCTTTTGCGGAGAGTTCCCAAAAAACCGACTTGTAAAATGGAGCTTCAGGGCACTGCAATTCACAAACCTGCAGAGTTATAAATGATAACTCTCGTCCACAAATATATTGAGGGAAGGCAAAGAAGAGGATTTGAAATCAAGGCAGAATTGCAGGAAACAGATTTCAGGAGGTAGATTCGAATCGCCTTTAAAGCACATGAAAAGCGGCAAAACGTTGACAATGATGCCCTTGGCCAAAAAGGGCGTATGCGTTTTTTCCTGAATATATTCAGGAAAAAACGCATACGCCCTTTTTGGCCAACCAAGCAACCTGGAAAGGCAAATCAGCGCTACAAAGAAGTCTCGCTTCCCATCGGTCAAAAGGGCCATGCTGAAAAAAGTGTCAAAACCAGAAATGCAGGACAGGCCATGGAGAAATGGGAGCCTTGCTACACTGATGGGCGGGATGTAAATTGCCAACAGCCACTCTGGAGAAGTGTACGGTGTGTCCTGAAACATCTAAAAAACACAGCTTAGAGAGCATAGGGCACTTCCACGCATGGGGGGATAAAGTGGGAAAATTGAAAATCAGCAAGACACAAGCACCCCAAAGTTTAGGGCTGCTCTGTTGACAAGGACCTCCACTTCCTTCCACCTTAAATATCCCAGGAAAGCGAAAAATGGATAAAAAAGTTGTGGTCCTTAGGTACAATGGAATATCACTCAGCCATGAAATCAATGTCATAAGGCTAGTAGCAGCATGATGAGTGGATTTAGGTAAGACGATTCTAAGTGAAATAAGTCACACAGAAAAGGACACTTCTCATAAGGTGTCACTTATAGAGGGAATGTAAAAACCGTTACACTTGAACTGAATTACAAAACAGAATAGAGTCACACATGCAGAAAACACACTATGGCTGCTTAACGGGAAAGGTGAGGTGGGGTGATACATAAAACAAGAGTTTCAAATTAGCTCAGATACCGTTCCATAAACCCAATATGGAATAGACAAGACCTACTCCTTGCTCAGAGAACTGGACTCAACACGCCCGATTCACCGCACAAGAATATATCTGACTAGAAATAATCTTAAAACCTATGTATTGATATCTCTCTGTTAGTGTGTCAAGTGGGTGTAAAGCGGCCTAAACACAGCCGTGAAAGGCAGCTAAACCCCATTATAAAAATAAATTACTTTTAAAAACCCATGAAACAAAGACAGGGAAAGAGAGAGAAATTCTTACACAATTCGTTCAGGGGCTGTGATGCAACCTGGATTGACCATATCTAGACCCACAGCTGGATGAGACATAAGGGTGGACACTCTTGGGGCTGAGAGGTCTGGTGAGGTTGGGTGAGCAAACGCAGACCCTTTAAAGTAATACTGCGTGCTACCCATCGCATGGGTCCCAAATCTCCAGGTTCAAGGGCATCTTCCTACATCGAAAACATGCATGAGAAACCCAGAAGATGGTACACCGTGTGATGGGGAAAGGTTTCTAAAACGCACCTCATTTCTCATCTCCTTGTGCTCGGGTTCGCCATTCCAGCCACTTTACTAGCAATCTCCCTACTTGGAGCATCAGCACCTTTAACCTCCTGTTCCGTACAGGTTGCAATTTGTCCTGAGGATGAACGGGAAGACGGGGAACCAATGAGAGACTAGCTCTTGGTGTTGGGACAGGCACAGGTCACTCTATTTTCCCATCAGGAAGAAGAATTAACCACAGGCTCAGCCTGCCCCCCTGAACCAGAACAGGGCCTGAAGCCATCCGGCGCTTTTGCGGCCGGCTCCCAAAAAACCGACTTGTAAAATGGAGCTTCAGGGCACTGCAATTCACAAACCTGCAGAGTTATAAATGATAACTCTCGTCCACAAATATATTGAGGGAAGGCAAAGAAGAGGATTTGAAATCAAGGCAGAATTGCAGGAAACAGATTTCAGGAGGTAGATTCGAATCGCCTTTAAAGCACATGAAAAGCGGCAAAACGTTGACAATGATGCCCTTGGCCAAAAAGGGCGTATGCGTTTTTTCCTGAATATATTCAGGAAAAAACGCATACGCCCTTTTTGGCCAACCAAGCAACCTGGAAAGCCAAATCAGCGCTACAAAGAAGTCTCGCTTCCCATCGGTCAAAAGGGCCATGCTGAAAAAAGTGTCAAAACCAGAAATGCAGGACAGGCCATGGAGAAATGGGAGCCTTGCTACACTGATGGGCGGGATGTAAATTGCCAACAGCCACTCTGGAGAAGTGTACGGTGTGTCCTGAAACATCTAAAAAACACAGCTTAGAGAGCATAGGGCACTTCCACGCATGGGGGGATAAAGTGGGAAAATTGAAAATCAGCAAGACACAAGCACCCCAAAGTTTAGGGCTGCTCTGTTGACAAGGACCTCCACTTCCTTCCACCTTAAATATCCCAGGAAAGCGAAAAATGGATAAAAAAGTTGTGGTCCTTATGTACAATGGAATATCACTCAGCCATGAAATCAATGTCATAAGGCTAGTAGCAGCATGTTGAGTGGATTTAGGTAAGACGATTCTAAGTGAAATAAGTCACACAGAAAAGGACACTTCTCATAAGGTGTCACTTATAGAGGGAATGTAAAAACCGTTACACTTGAACTGAATTACAAAACAGAACAGAGTCACACATGCAGAAAACACACTATGGCTGCTTAACGGGAAAGGTGAGGTGGGGTGATACATAAAACAAGAGTTTCAAATTAGCTCAGATACCGTTCCATAAACCCAATATGGAATAGACAAGACCTACTCCTTGCTCAGAGAACTGGACTCAACACGCCCGATTCACCGCACAAAAATATATCTGACTAGTAATAATCTTAAAACCTATGTATTGATATCTCTCTGTTAGTGTGTCAAGTGGGTGTAAAGCGGCATAAACACAGCCGTGAAAAGCAGCTAAACCCCATTATAAAAATAAATTACTTTTAAAAACCCATGAAACAAAGACAGGGAAAGAGAGAGAAATTCTTACACAATTCGTTCAGGGGCTGTGATGCAACCTGGATTGACCATATCTAGACCCACAGCTGGATGAGACATAAGGGTGGACACTCTTGGGGCTGAGAGGTCTGGTGAGGTTGGGTGAGCAAACGCAGACCCTTTAAAGTAATACTGCGTGCTACCCATCGCATGGGTCCCAAATCTCCAGGTTCAAGGGCATCTTCCTACATCGAAAACATGCATGAGAAACCCAGAAGATGGTACACCGTGTGATGGGGAAAGGTTTCTAAAACGCACCTCATTTCTCATCTCCTTGTGCTCGGGTTCGCCATTCCAGCCACTTTACTAGCAATCTCCCTACTTGGAGCATCAGCACCTTTAACCTCCTGTTCCGTACAGGTTGCAATTTGTCCTGAGGATGAACGGGAAGACGGGGAACCAATGAGAGACTAGCTCTTGGTGTTGGGACAGGCACAGGTCACTCTATTTTCCCATCAGGAAGAAGAATTAACCACAGGCTCAGCCTGCCCCCCTGAACCAGAACAGGGCCTGAAGCCATCCTGCGCTTTTGCGGCCGGCTCCCAAAAAAGCGACTTGTAAAATGGAGCTTCAGGGCACTGCAATTCACAAACCTGCAGAGTTATAAATGATAACTCTCGTCCACAAATATATTGAGGGAAGGCAAAGAGGAGGATTTGAAATCAAGGCAGAATTGCAGGAAACAGATTTCAGGAGGTAGATTCGAATCGCCTTTAAAGCACATGAAAAGCGGCAAAACGTTGACAATGATGCCCTTGGCCAAAAAGGGCGTATGCGTTTTTTCCTGAATATATTCAGGAAAAAACGCATACGCCCTTTTTGGCCAACCAAGCAACCTGGAAAGGCAAATCAGCGCTACAAAGAAGTCTCGCTTCCCATCGGTCAAAAGGGCCATGCTGAAAAAACTGTCAAAACCAGAAATGCAGGACAGGCCATGGAGAAATGGGAGCCTTGCTACACTGATGGGCGGGATGTAAATTGCCAACAGCCACTCTGGAGAAGTGTACGGTGTGTCCTGAAACATCTAAAAAACACAGCTTAGAGAGCATAGGGCACTTCCACGCATGGGGGGATAAAGTGGGAAAATTGAAAATCAGCAAGACACAAGCACCCCAAAGTTTAGGGCTGCTCTGTTGACAAGGACCTCCACTTCCTTCCACCTTAAATATCCCAGGAAAGCGAAAAATGGATAAAAAAGTTGTGGTCCTTATGTACAATGGAATATCACTCAGCCATGAAATCAATGTCATAAGGCTAGTAGCAGCATGTTGAGTGGATTTAGGTAAGACGATTCTAAGTGAAATAAGTCACACAGAAAAGGACACTTCTCATAAGGTGTCACTTATAGAGGGAATGTAAAAACCGTTACACTTGAACTGAATTACAAAACAGAACAGAGTCACACATGCAGAAAACACACTATGGCTGCTTAACGGGAAAGGTGAGGTGGGGTGATACATAAAACAAGAGTTTCAAATTAGCTCAGATACCGTTCCATAAACCCAATATGGAATAGACAAGACCTACTCCTTGCTCAGAGAACTGGACTCAACACGCCCGATTCACCGCACAAAAATATATCTGACTAGTAATAATCTTAAAACCTATGTATTGATATCTCTCTGTTAGTGTGTCAAGTGGGTGAAAAGCGGCATAAACATAGCCGTGAAAAGCAGCTAAACCCCATTATAAAAATAAATTACTTTTAAAAACCCATGAAACAAAGACAGGGAAAGAGAGAGAAATTCTTACACAATTCGTTCAGGGGCTGTGATGCAACCTGGATTGACCATATCTAGACCCACAGCTGGATGAGACATAAGGGTGGACACTCTTGGGGCTGAGAGGTCTGGTGAGGTTGGGTGAGCAAACGCAGACCCTTTAAAGTAATACTGCGTGCTACCCATCGCATGGGTCCCAAATCTCCAGGTTCAAGGGCATCTTCCTACATCGAAAACATGCATGAGAAACCCAGAAGATGGTACACCGTGTGATGGGGAAAGGTTTCTAAAACGCACCTCATTTCTCATCTCCTTGTGCTCGGGTTCGCCATTCCAGCCACTTTACTAGCAATCTCCCTACTTGGAGCATCAGCACCTTTAACCTCCTGTTCCGTACAGGTTGCAATTTGTCCTGAGGATGAACGGGAAGACGGGGAACCAATGAGAGACTAGCTCTTGGTGTTGGGACAGGCACAGGTCACTCTATTTTCCCATCAGGAAGAAGAATTAACCACAGGCTCAGCCTGCCCCCCTGAACCAGAACAGGGCCTGAAGCCATCCGGCGCTTTTGCGGAGAGTTCCCAAAAAACCGACTTGTAAAATGGAGCTTCAGGGCACTGCAATTCACAAACCTGCAGAGTTATAAATGATAACTCTCGTCCACAAATATATTGAGGGAAGGCAAAGAAGAGGATTTGAAATCAAGGCAGAATTGCAGGAAACAGATTTCAGGAGGTAGATTCGAATCGCCTTTAAAGCACATGAAAAGCGGCAAAACGTTGACAATGATGCCCTTGGCCAAAAAGGGCGTATGCGTTTTTTCCTGAATATATTCAGGAAAAAACGCATACGCCCTTTTTGGCCAACCAAGCAACCTGGAAAGGCAAATCAGCGCTACAAAGAAGTCTCGCTTCCCATCGGTCAAAAGGGCCATGCTGAAAAAAGTGTCAAAACCAGAAATGCAGGACAGGCCATGGAGAAATGGGAGCCTTGCTACACTGATGGGCGGGATGTAAATTGCCAACAGCCACTCTGGAGAAGTGTACGGTGTGTCCTGAAACATCTAAAAAACACAGCTTAGAGAGCATAGGGCACTTCCACGCATGGGGGGATAAAGTGGGAAAATTGAAAATCAGCAAGACACAAGCACCCCAAAGTTTAGGGCTGCTCTGTTGACAAGGACCTCCACTTCCTTCCACCTTAAATATCCCAGGAAAGCGAAAAATGGATAAAAAAGTTGTGGTCCTTAGGTACAATGGAATATCACTCAGCCATGAAATCAATGTCATAAGGCTAGTAGCAGCATGATGAGTGGATTTAGGTAAGACGATTCTAAGTGAAATAAGTCACACAGAAAAGGACACTTCTCATAAGGTGTCACTTATAGAGGGAATGTAAAAACCGTTACACTTGAACTGAATTACAAAACAGAATAGAGTCACACATGCAGAAAACACACTATGGCTGCTTAACGGGAAAGGTGAGGTGGGGTGATACATAAAACAAGAGTTTCAAATTAGCTCAGATACCGTTCCATAAACCCAATATGGAATAGACAAGACCTACTCCTTGCTCAGAGAACTGGACTCAACACGCCCGATTCACCGCACAAGAATATATCTGACTAGAAATAATCTTAAAACCTATGTATTGATATCTCTCTGTTAGTGTGTCAAGTGGGTGTAAAGCGGCCTAAACACAGCCGTGAAAGGCAGCTAAACCCCATTATAAAAATAAATTACTTTTAAAAACCCATGAAACAAAGACAGGGAAAGAGAGAGAAATTCTTACACAATTCGTTCAGGGGCTGTGATGCAACCTGGATTGACCATATCTAGACCCACAGCTGGATGAGACATAAGGGTGGACACTCTTGGGGCTGAGAGGTCTGGTGAGGTTGGGTGAGCAAACGCAGACCCTTTAAAGTAATACTGCGTGCTACCCATCGCATGGGTCCCAAATCTCCAGGTTCAAGGGCATCTTCCTACATCGAAAACATGCATGAGAAACCCAGAAGATGGTACACCGTGTGATGGGGAAAGGTTTCTAAAACGCACCTCATTTCTCATCTCCTTGTGCTCGGGTTCGCCATTCCAGCCACTTTACTAGCAATCTCCCTACTTGGAGCATCAGCACCTTTAACCTCCTGTTCCGTACAGGTTGCAATTTGTCCTGAGGATGAACGGGAAGACGGGGAACCAATGAGAGACTAGCTCTTGGTGTTGGGACAGGCACAGGTCACTCTATTTTCCCATCAGGAAGAAGAATTAACCACAGGCTCAGCCTGCCCCCCTGAACCAGAACAGGGCCTGAAGCCATCCGGCGCTTTTGCGGCCGGCTCCCAAAAAACCGACTTGTAAAATGGAGCTTCAGGGCACTGCAATTCACAAACCTGCAGAGTTATAAATGATAACTCTCGTCCACAAATATATTGAGGGAAGGCAAAGAAGAGGATTTGAAATCAAGGCAGAATTGCAGGAAACAGATTTCAGGAGGTAGATTCGAATCGCCTTTAAAGCACATGAAAAGCGGCAAAACGTTGACAATGATGCCCTTGGCCAAAAAGGGCGTATGCGTTTTTTCCTGAATATATTCAGGAAAAAACGCATACGCCCTTTTTGGCCAACCAAGCAACCTGGAAAGCCAAATCAGCGCTACAAAGAAGTCTCGCTTCCCATCGGTCAAAAGGGCCATGCTGAAAAAAGTGTCAAAACCAGAAATGCAGGACAGGCCATGGAGAAATGGGAGCCTTGCTACACTGATGGGCGGGATGTAAATTGCCAACAGCCACTCTGGAGAAGTGTACGGTGTGTCCTGAAACATCTAAAAAACACAGCTTAGAGAGCATAGGGCACTTCCACGCATGGGGGGATAAAGTGGGAAAATTGAAAATCAGCAAGACACAAGCACCCCAAAGTTTAGGGCTGCTCTGTTGACAAGGACCTCCACTTCCTTCCACCTTAAATATCCCAGGAAAGCGAAAAATGGATAAAAAAGTTGTGGTCCTTATGTACAATGGAATATCACTCAGCCATGAAATCAATGTCATAAGGCTAGTAGCAGCATGATGAGTGGATTTAGGTAAGACGATTCTAAGTGAAATAAGTCACACAGAAAAGGACACTTCTCATAAGGTGTCACTTATAGAGGGAATGTAAAAACCGTTACACTTGAACTGAATTACAAAACAGAACAGAGTCACACATGCAGAAAACACACTATGGCTGCTTAACGGGAAAGGTGAGGTGGGGTGATACATAAAACAAGAGTTTCAAATTAGCTCAGATACCGTTCCATAAACCCAATATGGAATAGACAAGACCTACTCCTTGCTCAGAGAACTGGACTCAACACGCCCGATTCACCGCACAAAAATATATCTGACTAGTAATAATCTTAAAACCTATGTATTGATATCTCTCTGTTAGTGTGTCAAGTGGGTGAAAAGCGGCATAAACACAGCCGTGAAAAGCAGCTAAACCCCATTATAAAAATAAATTACTTTTAAAAACCCATGAAACAAAGACAGGGAAAGAGAGAGAAATTCTTACACAATTCGTTCAGGGGCTGTGATGCAACCTGGATTGACCATATCTAGACCCACAGCTGGATGAGACATAAGGGTGGACACTCTTGGGGCTGAGAGGTCTGGTGAGGTTGGGTGAGCAAACGCAGACCCTTTAAAGTAATACTGCGTGCTACCCATCGCATGGGTCCCAAATCTCCAGGTTCAAGGGCATCTTCCTACATCGAAAACATGCATGAGAAACCCAGAAGATGGTACACCGTGTGATGGGGAAAGGTTTCTAAAACGCACCTCATTTCTCATCTCCTTGTGCTCGGGTTCGCCATTCCAGCCACTTTACTAGCAATCTCCCTACTTGGAGCATCAGCACCTTTAACCTCCTGTTCCGTACAGGTTGCAATTTGTCCTGAGGATGAACGGGAAGACGGGGAACCAATGAGAGACTAGCTCTTGGTGTTGGGACAGGCACAGGTCACTCTATTTTCCCATCAGGAAGAAGAATTAACCACAGGCTCAGCCTGCCCCCCTGAACCAGAACAGGGCCTGAAGCCATCCGGCGCTTTTGCGGCCGGCTCCCAAAAAACCGACTTGTAAAATGGAGCTTCAGGGCACTGCAATTCACAAACCTGCAGAGTTATAAATGATAACTCTCGTCCACAAATATATTGAGGGAAGGCAAAGAAGAGGATTTGAAATCAAGGCAGAATTGCAGGAAACAGATTTCAGGAGGTAGATTCGAATCGCCTTTAAAGCACATGAAAAGCGGCAAAACGTTGACAATGATGCCCTTGGCCAAAAAGGGCGTATGCGTTTTTTCCTGAATATATTCAGGAAAAAACGCATACGCCCTTTTTGGCCAACCAAGCAACCTGGAAAGCCAAATCAGCGCTACAAAGAAGTCTCGCTTCCCATCGGTCAAAAGGGCCATGCTGAAAAAAGTGTCAAAACCAGAAATGCAGGACAGGCCATGGAGAAATGGGAGCCTTGCTACACTGATGGGCGGGATGTAAATTGCCAACAGCCACTCTGGAGAAGTGTACGGTGTGTCCTGAAACATCTAAAAAACACAGCTTAGAGAGCATAGGGCACTTCCACGCATGGGGGGATAAAGTGGGAAAATTGAAAATCAGCAAGACACAAGCACCCCAAAGTTTAGGGCTGCTCTGTTGACAAGGACCTCCACTTCCTTCCACCTTAAATATCCCAGGAAAGCGAAAAATGGATAAAAAAGTTGTGGTCCTTAGGTACAATGGAATATCACTCAGCCATGAAATCAATGTCATAAGGCTAGTAGCAGCATGATGAGTGGATTTAGGTAAGACGATTCTAAGTGAAATAAGTCACACAGAAAAGGACACTTCTCATAAGGTGTCACTTATAGAGGGAATGTAAAAACCGTTACACTTGAACTGAATTACAAAACAGAACAGAGTCACACATGCAGAAAACACACTATGGCTGCTTAACGGGAAAGGTGAGGTGGGCTGATACATAAAACAAGAGTTTCAAATTAGTTCAGATACCGTTCCATAAACCCAATATGGAATAGACAAGACCTACTCCTTGCTCAGAGAACTGGACTCAACACGCCCGATTCACCGCACAAGAATATATCTGACTAGTAATAATCTTAAAACCTATGTATTGATATCTCTCTGTTAGTGTGTCAAGTGGGTGTAAAGCGGCCTAAACACAGCCGTGAAAAGCAGCTAAACCCCATTATAAAAATAAATTACTTTTAAAAACCCATGAAACAAAGACAGGGAAAGAGAGAGAAATTCTTACACAATTCGTTCAGGGGCTGTGATGCAACCTGGATTGACCATATCTAGACCCACAGCTGGATGAGACATAAGGGTGGACACTCTTGGGGCTGAGAGGTCTGGTGAGGTTGGGTGAGAAACGCAGACCCTTTAAAGTAATACTGCGTGCTACCCATCGCATGGGTCCCAAATCTCCAGGTTCAAGGGCATCTTCCTACATCGAAAACATGCATGAGAAACCCAGAAGATGGTAAACCGTGTGATGGGGAAACGTTTCTAAAACGCACCTCATTTCTCATCTCCTTGTGCTCGGGTTCGCCATTCCAGCCACTTTACTAGCAATCTCCCTACTTGGAGCATCAGCACCTTTAACCTCCTGTTCCGTACAGGTTGCAATTTGTCCTGAGGATGAACGGGAAGACGGGGAACCAATGAGAGACTAGCTCTTGGTGTTGGGACAGGCACAGGTCACTCTATTTTCCCATCAGGAAGAAGAATTAACCACAGGCTCAGCCTGCCCCCCTGAATCAGAACAGGGCCTGAAGCCATCCTGCGCTTTTGCGGCCAGCTCCAAAAAAAGCGACTTGTAAAATGGAGCTTCAGGGCACTGCAATTCACAAACCTGCAGAGTTATAAATGATAACTCTCGTCCACAAATATATTGAGGGAAGGCAAAGAAGAGGATTTGAAATCAAGGCAGAATTGCAGGAAACAGATTTCAGGAGGTAGATTCGAATCGCCTTTAAAGCACATGAAAAGCGGCAAAACGTTGACAATGATGCCCTTGGCCAAAAAGGGCGTATGCGTTTTTTCCTGAATATATTCAGGAAAAAACGCATACGCCCTTTTTGGCCAACCAAGCAACCTGGAAAGGCAAATCAGCGCTACAAAGAAGTCTCGCTTCCCATCGGTCAAAAGGGCCATGCTGAAAAAAGTGTCAAAACCAGAAATGCAGGACAGGCCATGGAGAAATGGGAGCCTTGCTACACTGATGGGCGGGATGTAAATTGCCAACAGCCACTCTGGAGAAGTGTACGGTGTGTCCTGAAACATCTAAAAAACACAGCTTAGAGAGCATAGGGCACTTCCACGCATGGGGGGATAAAGTGGGAAAATTGAAAATCAGCAAGACACAAGCACCCCAAAGTTTAGGGCTGCTCTGTTGACAAGGACCTCCACTTCCTTCCACCTTAAATATCCCAGGAAAGCGAAAAATGGATAAAAAAGTTGTGGTCCTTATGTACAATGGAATATCACTCAGCCATGAAATCAATGTCATAAGGCTAGTAGCAGCATGATGAGTGGATTTAGGTAAGACGATTCTAAGTGAAATAAGTCACACAGAAAAGGACACTTCTCATAAGGTGTCACTTATAGAGGGAATGTAAAAACCGTTACACTTGAACTGAATTACAAAACAGAACAGAGTCACACATGCAGAAAACACACTATGGCTGCTTAACGGGAAAGGTGAGGTGGGGTGATACATAAAACAAGAGTTTCAAATTAGCTCAGATACCGTTCCATAAACCCAATATGGAATAGACAAGACCTACTCCTTGCTCAGAGAACTGGACTCAACACGCCCGATTCACCGCACAAAAATATATCTGACTAGTAATAATCTTAAAACCTATGTATTGATATCTCTCTGTTAGTGTGTCAAGTGGGTGAAAAGCGGCATAAACACAGCCGTGAAAAGCAGCTAAACCCCATTATAAAAATAAATTACTTTTAAAAACCCATGAAACAAAGACAGGGAAAGAGAGAGAAATTCTTACACAATACGTTCAGGGGCTGTGATGCAACCTGGATTGACCATATCTAGACCCACAGCTGGATGAGACATAAGGGTGGACACTCTTGGGGCTGAGAGGTCTGGTGAGGTTGGGTGAGCAAACGCAGACCCTTTAAAGTAATACTGCGTGCTACCCATCGCATGGGTCCCAAATCTCCAGGTTCAAGGGCATCTTCCTACATCGAAAACATGCATGAGAAACCCAGAAGATGGTACACCGTGTGATGGGGAAAGGTTTCTAAAACGCACCTCATTTCTCATCTCCTTGTGCTCGGGTTCGCCATTCCAGCCACTTTACTAGCAATCTCCCTACTTGGAGCATCAGCACCTGTAACCTCCTGTTCTGTACAGGTTGCAATTTGTCCTGAGGATGAACGGGAAGACGGGGAACCAATGAGAGACTAGCTCTTGGTGTTGGGACAGGCACAGGTCACTCTATTTTCCCATCAGGAAGAAGAATTAACCACAGGCTCAGCCTGCCCCCCTGAACCAGAACAGGGCCTGAAGCCATCCGGCGCTTTTGCGGAGAGTTCCCAAAAAACCGACTTGTAAAATGGAGCTTCAGGGCACTGCAATTCACAAACCTGCAGAGTTATAAATGATAACTCTCGTCCACAAATATATTGAGGGAAGGCAAAGAAGAGGATTTGAAATCAAGGCAGAATTGCAGGAAACAGATTTCAGGAGGTAGATTCGAATCGCCTTTAAAGCACATGAAAAGCGGCAAAACGTTGACAATGATGCCCTTGGCCAAAAAGGGCGTATGCGTTTTTTCCTGAATATATTCAGGAAAAAACGCATACGCCCTTTTTGGCCAACCAAGCAACCTGGAAAGGCAAATCAGCGCTACAAAGAAGTCTCGCTTCCCATCGGTCAAAAGGGCCATGCTGAAAAAAGTGTCAAAACCAGAAATGCAGGACAGGCCATGGAGAAATGGGAGCCTTGCTACACTGATGGGCGGGATGTAAATTGCCAACAGCCACTCTGGAGAAGTGTACGGTGTGTCCTGAAACATCTAAAAAACACAGCTTAGAGAGCATAGGGCACTTCCACGCATGGGGGGATAAAGTGGGAAAATTGAAAATCAGCAAGACACAAGCACCCCAAAGTTTAGGGCTGCTCTGTTGACAAGGACCTCCACTTCCTTCCACCTTAAATATCCCAGGAAAGCGAAAAATGGATAAAAAAGTTGTGGTCCTTAGGTACAATGGAATATCACTCAGCCATGAAATCAATGTCATAAGGCTAGTAGCAGCATGATGAGTGGATTTAGGTAAGACGATTCTAAGTGAAATAAGTCACACAGAAAAGGACACTTCTCATAAGGTGTCACTTATAGAGGGAATGTAAAAACCGTTACACTTGAACTGAATTACAAAACAGAATAGAGTCACACATGCAGAAAACACACTATGGCTGCTTAACGGGAAAGGTGAGGTGGGGTGATACATAAAACAAGAGTTTCAAATTAGCTCAGATACCGTTCCATAAACCCAATATGGAATAGACAAGACCTACTCCTTGCTCAGAGAACTGGACTCAACACGCCCGATTCACCGCACAAGAATATATCTGACTAGAAATAATCTTAAAACCTATGTATTGATATCTCTCTGTTAGTGTGTCAAGTGGGTGTAAAGCGGCCTAAACACAGCCGTGAAAGGCAGCTAAACCCCATTATAAAAATAAATTACTTTTAAAAACCCATGAAACAAAGACAGGGAAAGAGAGAGAAATTCTTACACAATTCGTTCAGGGGCTGTGATGCAACCTGGATTGACCATATCTAGACCCACAGCTGGATGAGACATAAGGGTGGACACTCTTGGGGCTGAGAGGTCTGGTGAGGTTGGGTGAGCAAACGCAGACCCTTTAAAGTAATACTGCGTGCTACCCATCGCATGGGTCCCAAATCTCCAGGTTCAAGGGCATCTTCCTACATCGAAAACATGCATGAGAAACCCAGAAGATGGTACACCGTGTGATGGGGAAAGGTTTCTAAAACGCACCTCATTTCTCATCTCCTTGTGCTCGGGTTCGCCATTCCAGCCACTTTACTAGCAATCTCCCTACTTGGAGCATCAGCACCTTTAACCTCCTGTTCCGTACAGGTTGCAATTTGTCCTGAGGATGAACGGGAAGACGGGGAACCAATGAGAGACTAGCTCTTGGTGTTGGGACAGGCACAGGTCACTCTATTTTCCCATCAGGAAGAAGAATTAACCACAGGCTCAGCCTGCCCCCCTGAACCAGAACAGGGCCTGAAGCCATCCGGCGCTTTTGCGGCCGGCTCCCAAAAAACCGACTTGTAAAATGGAGCTTCAGGGCACTGCAATTCACAAACCTGCAGAGTTATAAATGATAACTCTCGTCCACAAATATATTGAGGGAAGGCAAAGAAGAGGATTTGAAATCAAGGCAGAATTGCAGGAAACAGATTTCAGGAGGTAGATTCGAATCGCCTTTAAAGCACATGAAAAGCGGCAAAACGTTGACAATGATGCCCTTGGCCAAAAAGGGCGTATGCGTTTTTTCCTGAATATATTCAGGAAAAAACGCATACGCCCTTTTTGGCCAACCAAGCAACCTGGAAAGCCAAATCAGCGCTACAAAGAAGTCTCGCTTCCCATCGGTCAAAAGGGCCATGCTGAAAAAAGTGTCAAAACCAGAAATGCAGGACAGGCCATGGAGAAATGGGAGCCTTGCTACACTGATGGGCGGGATGTAAATTGCCAACAGCCACTCTGGAGAAGTGTACGGTGTGTCCTGAAACATCTAAAAAACACAGCTTAGAGAGCATAGGGCACTTCCACGCATGGGGGGATAAAGTGGGAAAATTGAAAATCAGCAAGACACAAGCACCCCAAAGTTTAGGGCTGCTCTGTTGACAAGGACCTCCACTTCCTTCCACCTTAAATATCCCAGGAAAGCGAAAAATGGATAAAAAAGTTGTGGTCCTTATGTACAATGGAATATCACTCAGCCATGAAATCAATGTCATAAGGCTAGTAGCAGCATGATGAGTGGATTTAGGTAAGACGATTCTAAGTGAAATAAGTCACACAGAAAAGGACACTTCTCATAAGGTGTCACTTATAGAGGGAATGTAAAAACCGTTACACTTGAACTGAATTACAAAACAGAACAGAGTCACACATGCAGAAAACACACTATGGCTGCTTAACGGGAAAGGTGAGGTGGGGTGATACATAAAACAAGAGTTTCAAATTAGCTCAGATACCGTTCCATAAACCCAATATGGAATAGACAAGACCTACTCCTTGCTCAGAGAACTGGACTCAACACGCCCGATTCACCGCACAAAAATATATCTGACTAGTAATAATCTTAAAACCTATGTATTGATATCTCTCTGTTAGTGTGTCAAGTGGGTGAAAAGCGGCATAAACACAGCCGTGAAAAGCAGCTAAACCCCATTATAAAAATAAATTACTTTTAAAAACCCATGAAACAAAGACAGGGAAAGAGAGAGAAATTCTTACACAATTCGTTCAGGGGCTGTGATGCAACCTGGATTGACCATATCTAGACCCACAGCTGGATGAGACATAAGGGTGGACACTCTTGGGGCTGAGAGGTCTGGTGAGGTTGGGTGAGCAAACGCAGACCCTTTAAAGTAATACTGCGTGCTACCCATCGCATGGGTCCCAAATCTCCAGGTTCAAGGGCATCTTCCTACATCGAAAACATGCATGAGAAACCCAGAAGATGGTACACCGTGTGATGGGGAAAGGTTTCTAAAACGCACCTCATTTCTCATCTCCTTGTGCTCGGGTTCGCCATTCCAGCCACTTTACTAGCAATCTCCCTACTTGGAGCATCAGCACCTTTAACCTCCTGTTCCGTACAGGTTGCAATTTGTCCTGAGGATGAACGGGAAGACGGGGAACCAATGAGAGACTAGCTCTTGGTGTTGGGACAGGCACAGGTCACTCTATTTTCCCATCAGGAAGAAGAATTAACCACAGGCTCAGCCTGCCCCCCTGAACCAGAACAGGGCCTGAAGCCATCCGGCGCTTTTGCGGCCGGCTCCCAAAAAACCGACTTGTAAAATGGAGCTTCAGGGCACTGCAATTCACAAACCTGCAGAGTTATAAATGATAACTCTCGTCCACAAATATATTGAGGGAAGGCAAAGAAGAGGATTTGAAATCAAGGCAGAATTGCAGGAAACAGATTTCAGGAGGTAGATTCGAATCGCCTTTAAAGCACATGAAAAGCGGCAAAACGTTGACAATGATGCCCTTGGCCAAAAAGGGCGTATGCGTTTTTTCCTGAATATATTCAGGAAAAAACGCATACGCCCTTTTTGGCCAACCAAGCAACCTGGAAAGCCAAATCAGCGCTACAAAGAAGTCTCGCTTCCCATCGGTCAAAAGGGCCATGCTGAAAAAAGTGTCAAAACCAGAAATGCAGGACAGGCCATGGAGAAATGGGAGCCTTGCTACACTGATGGGCGGGATGTAAATTGCCAACAGCCACTCTGGAGAAGTGTACGGTGTGTCCTGAAACATCTAAAAAACACAGCTTAGAGAGCATAGGGCACTTCCACGCATGGGGGGATAAAGTGGGAAAATTGAAAATCAGCAAGACACAAGCACCCCAAAGTTTAGGGCTGCTCTGTTGACAAGGACCTCCACTTCCTTCCACCTTAAATATCCCAGGAAAGCGAAAAATGGATAAAAAAGTTGTGGTCCTTAGGTACAATGGAATATCACTCAGCCATGAAATCAATGTCATAAGGCTAGTAGCAGCATGATGAGTGGATTTAGGTAAGACGATTCTAAGTGAAATAAGTCACACAGAAAAGGACACTTCTCATAAGGTGTCACTTATAGAGGGAATGTAAAAACCGTTACACTTGAACTGAATTACAAAACAGAACAGAGTCACACATGCAGAAAACACACTATGGCTGCTTAACGGGAAAGGTGAGGTGGGCTGATACATAAAACAAGAGTTTCAAATTAGTTCAGATACCGTTCCATAAACCCAATATGGAATAGACAAGACCTACTCCTTGCTCAGAGAACTGGACTCAACACGCCCGATTCACCGCACAAGAATATATCTGACTAGTAATAATCTTAAAACCTATGTATTGATATCTCTCTGTTAGTGTGTCAAGTGGGTGTAAAGCGGCCTAAACACAGCCGTGAAAAGCAGCTAAACCCCATTATAAAAATAAATTACTTTTAAAAACCCATGAAACAAAGACAGGGAAAGAGAGAGAAATTCTTACACAATTCGTTCAGGGGCTGTGATGCAACCTGGATTGACCATATCTAGACCCACAGCTGGATGAGACATAAGGGTGGACACTCTTGGGGCTGAGAGGTCTGGTGAGGTTGGGTGAGAAACGCAGACCCTTTAAAGTAATACTGCGTGCTACCCATCGCATGGGTCCCAAATCTCCAGGTTCAAGGGCATCTTCCTACATCGAAAACATGCATGAGAAACCCAGAAGATGGTAAACCGTGTGATGGGGAAACGTTTCTAAAACGCACCTCATTTCTCATCTCCTTGTGCTCGGGTTCGCCATTCCAGCCACTTTACTAGCAATCTCCCTACTTGGAGCATCAGCACCTTTAACCTCCTGTTCCGTACAGGTTGCAATTTGTCCTGAGGATGAACGGGAAGACGGGGAACCAATGAGAGACTAGCTCTTGGTGTTGGGACAGGCACAGGTCACTCTATTTTCCCATCAGGAAGAAGAATTAACCACAGGCTCAGCCTGCCCCCCTGAATCAGAACAGGGCCTGAAGCCATCCTGCGCTTTTGCGGCCGGCTCCAAAAAAAGCGACTTGTAAAATGGAGCTTCAGGGCACTGCAATTCACAAACCTGCAGAGTTATAAATGATAACTCTCGTCCACAAATATATTGAGGGAAGGCAAAGAAGAGGATTTGAAATCAAGGCAGAATTGCAGGAAACAGATTTCAGGAGGTAGATTCGAATCGCCTTTAAAGCACATGAAAAGCGGCAAAACGTTGACAATGATGCCCTTGGCCAAAAAGGGCGTATGCGTTTTTTCCTGAATATATTCAGGAAAAAACGCATACGCCCTTTTTGGCCAACCAAGCAACCTGGAAAGGCAAATCAGCGCTACAAAGAAGTCTCGCTTCCCATCGGTCAAAAGGGCCATGCTGAAAAAAGTGTCAAAACCAGAAATGCAGCACAGGCCATGGAGAAATGGGAGCCTTGCTACACTGATGGGCGGGATGTAAATTGCCAACAGCCACTCTGGAGAAGTGTACGGTGTGTCCTGAAACATCTAAAAAACACAGCTTAGAGAGCATAGGGCACTTCCACGCATGGGGGGATAAAGTGGGAAAATTGAAAATCAGCAAGACACAAGCACCCCAAAGTTTAGGGCTGCTCTGTTGACAAGGACCTCCACTTCCTTCCACCTTAAATATCCCAGGAAAGCGAAAAATGGATAAAAAAGTTGTGGTCCTTATGTACAATGGAATATCACTCAGCCATGAAATCAATGTCATAAGGCTAGTAGCAGCATGATGAGTGGATTTAGGTAAGACGATTCTAAGTGAAATAAGTCACACAGAAAAGGACACTTCTCATAAGGTGTCACTTATAGAGGGAATGTAAAAACCGTTACACTTGAACTGAATTACAAAACAGAACAGAGTCACACATGCAGAAAACACACTATGGCTGCTTAACGGGAAAGGTGAGGTGGGGTGATACATAAAACAAGAGTTTCAAATTAGCTCAGATACCGTTCCATAAACCCAATATGGAATAGACAAGACCTACTCCTTGCTCAGAGAACTGGACTCAACACGCCCGATTCACCGCACAAAAATATATCTGACTAGTAATAATCTTAAAACCTATGTATTGATATCTCTCTGTTAGTGTGTCAAGTGGGTGAAAAGCGGCATAAACACAGCCGTGAAAAGCAGCTAAACCCCATTATAAAAATAAATTACTTTTAAAAACCCATGAAACAAAGACAGGGAAAGAGAGAGAAATTCTTACACAATACGTTCAGGGGCTGTGATGCAACCTGGATTGACCATATCTAGACCCACAGCTGGATGAGACATAAGGGTGGACACTCTTGGGGCTGAGAGGTCTGGTGAGGTTGGGTGAGCAAACGCAGACCCTTTAAAGTAATACTGCGTGCTACCCATCGCATGGGTCCCAAATCTCCAGGTTCAAGGGCATCTTCCTACATCGAAAACATGCATGAGAAACCCAGAAGATGGTACACCGTGTGATGGGGAAAGGTTTCTAAAACGCACCTCATTTCTCATCTCCTTGTGCTCGGGTTCGCCATTCCAGCCACTTTACTAGCAATCTCCCTACTTGGAGCATCAGCACCTGTAACCTCCTGTTCTGTACAGGTTGCAATTTGTCCTGAGGATGAACGGGAAGACGGGGAACCAATGAGAGACTAGCTCTTGGTGTTGGGACAGGCACAGGTCACTCTATTTTCCCATCAGGAAGAAGAATTAACCACAGGCTCAGCCTGCCCCCCTGAACCAGAACAGGGCCTGAAGCCATCCGGCGCTTTTGCGGCCGGCTCCCAAAAAACCGACTTGTAAAATGGAGCTTCAGGGCACTGCAATTCACAAACCTGCAGAGTTATAAATGATAACTCTCGTCCACAAATATATTGAGGGAAGGCAAAGAAGAGGATTTGAAATCAAGGCAGAATTGCAGGAAACAGATTTCAGGAGGTAGATTCGAATCGCCTTTAAAGCACATGAAAAGCGGCAAAACGTTGACAATGATGCCCTTGGCCAAAAAGGGCGTATGCGTTTTTTCCTGAATATATTCAGGAAAAAACGCATACGCCCTTTTTGGCCAACCAAGCAACCTGGAAAGCCAAATCAGCGCTACAAAGAAGTCTCGCTTCCCATCGGTCAAAAGGGCCATGCTGAAAAAAGTGTCAAAACCAGAAATGCAGGACAGGCCATGGAGAAATGGGAGCCTTGCTACACTGATGGGCGGGATGTAAATTGCCAACAGCCACTCTGGAGAAGTGTACGGTGTGTCCTGAAACATCTAAAAAACACAGCTTAGAGAGCATAGGGCACTTCCACGCATGGGGGGATAAAGTGGGAAAATTGAAAATCAGCAAGACACAAGCACCCCAAAGTTTAGGGCTGCTCTGTTGACAAGGACCTCCACTTCCTTCCACCTTAAATATCCCAGGAAAGCGAAAAATGGATAAAAAAGTTGTGGTCCTTAGGTACAATGGAATATCACTCAGCCATGAAATCAATGTCATAAGGCTAGTAGCAGCATGATGAGTGGATTTAGGTAAGACGATTCTAAGTGAAATAAGTCACACAGAAAAGGACACTTCTCATAAGGTGTCACTTATAGAGGGAATGTAAAAACCGTTACACTTGAACTGAATTACAAAACAGAACAGAGTCACACATGCAGAAAACACACTATGGCTGCTTAACGGGAAAGGTGAGGTGGGGTGATACATAAAACAAGAGTTTCAAATTAGCTCAGATACCGTTCCATAAACCCAATATGGAATAGACAAGACCTACTCCTTGCTCAGAGAACTGGACTCAACACGCCCGATTCACCGCACAAGAATATATCTGACTAGTAATAATCTTAAAACCTATGTATTGATATCTCTCTGTTAGTGTGTCAAGTGGGTGTAAAGCGGCCTAAACACAGCCGTGAAAAGCAGCTAAACCCCATTATAAAAATAAATTACTTTTAAAAACCCATGAAACAAAGACAGTGAAAGAGAGAGAAATTCTTACACAATTCGTTCAGGGGCTGTGATGCAACCTGGATTGACCATATCTAGACCCACAGCTGGATGAGACATAAGGGTGGACACTCTTGGGGCTGAGAGGTCTGGTGAGGTTGGGTGAGAAACGCAGACCCTTTAAAGTAATACTGCGTGCTACCCATCGCATGGGTCCCAAATCTCCAGGTTCAAGGGCATCTTCCTACATCGAAAACATGCATGAGAAACCCAGAAGATGGTACACCGTGTGATGGGGAAAGGTTTCTAAAACGCACCTCATTTCTCATCTCCTTGTGCTCGGGTTCGCCATTCCAGCCACTTTACTAGCAATCTCCCTACTTGGAGCATCAGCACCTTTAACCTCCTGTTCCGTACAGGTTGCAATTTGTCCTGAGGATGAACGGGAAGACGGGGAACCAATGAGAGACTAGCTCTTGGTGTTGGGACAGGCACAGGTCACTCTATTTTCCCATCAGGAAGAAGAATTAACCACAGGCTCAGCCTGCCCCCCTGAACCAGAACAGGGCCTGAATCCATCCTGCGCTTTTGCGGCCGGCTCCCAAAAAAGCGACTTGTAAAATGGAGCTTCAGGGCACTGCAATTCACAAACCTGCAGAGTTATAAATGATAACTCTCGTCCACAAATATATTGAGGGAAGGCAAAGAAGAGGATTTGAAATCAAGGCAGAATTGCAGGAAACAGATTTCAGGAGGTAGATTCGAATCGCCTTTAAAGCACATGAAAAGCGGCAAAACGTTGACAATGATGCCCTTGGCCAAAAAGGGCGTATGCGTTTTTTCCTGAATATATTCAGGAAAAAACGCATACGCCCTTTTTGGCCAACCAAGCAACCTGGAAAGGCAAATCAGCGCTACAAAGAAGTCTCGCTTCCCATCGGTCAAAAGGGCCATGCTGAAAAAAGTGTCAAAACCAGAAATGCAGGACAGGCCATGGAGAAATGGGAGCCTTGCTACACTGATGGGCGGGATGTACATTGCCAACAGCCACTCTGGAGAAGTGTACGGTGTGTCCTGAAACATCTAAAAAACACAGCTTAGAGAGCATAGGGCACTTCCACGCATGGGGGGATAAAGTGGGAAAATTGAAAATCAGCAAGACACAAGCACCCCAAAGTTTAGGGCTGCTCTGTTGACAAGGACCTCCACTTCATTCCACCTTAAATATCCCAGGAAAGCGAAAAATGGATAAAAAAGTTGTGGTCCTTAGGTACAATGGAATATCACTCAGCCATGAAATCAATGTCATAAGGCTAGTAGCAGCATGATGAGTGGATTTAGGTAAGACGATTCTAAGTGAAATAAGTCACACAGAAAAGGACACTTCTCATAAGGTGTCACTTATAGAGGGAATGTAAAAACCGTTACACTTGAACTGAATTACAAAACAGAACAGAGTCACACATGCAGAAAACACACTATGGCTGCTTAACGGGAAAGGTGAGGTGTGGTGATACAAAAAACAAGAGTTTCAAATTAGCTCAGATACCGTTCCATAAACCCAATATGGAATAGACAAGACCTACTCCTTGCTCAGAGAACTGGACTCAACACGCCCGATTCACCGCACAAGAATATATCTGACTAGTAATAATCTTAAAACCTATGTATTGATATCTCTCTGTTAGTGTGTCAAGTGGGTGTAAAGCGGCATAAACACAGCCGTGAAAAGCAGCTAAACCCCATTATAAAAATAAATTACTTTTAAAAACCCATGAAACAAAGACAGGGAAAGAGAGAGAAATTCTTACACAATTCGTTCAGGGGCTGTGATGCAACCTGGATTGACCATATCTAGACCCACAGCTGGATGAGACATAAGGGTGGACACTCTTGGGGCTGAGAGGTCTGGTGAGGTTGGGTGAGAAACGCAGACCCTTTAAAGTAATACTGCGTGCTACCCATCGCATGGGTCCCAAATCTCCAGGTTCAAGGGCATCTTCCTACATCGAAAACATGCATGAGAAACCCAGAAGATGGTACACCGTGTGATGGGGAAAGGTTTTTAAAACGCACCTCATTTCTCATCTCCTTGTGCTCGGGTTCGCCATTCCAGCCACTTTACTAGCAATCTCCCTACTTGGAGCATCAGCACCTTTAACCTCCTGTTCCGTACAGGTTGCAATTTGTCCTGAGGATGAACGGGAAGACGGGGAACCAATGAGAGACTAGCTCTTGGTGTTGGGACAGGCACAGGTCACTCTATTTTCCCATCAGGAAGAAGAATTAACCACAGGCTCAGCCTGCCCCCCTGAACCAGAACAGGGCCTGAAGCCATCCTGCGCTTTTGCGGCCGGCTCCAAAAAAAGCGACTTGTAAAATGGAGCTTCAGGGCACTGCAATTCACAAACCTGCAGAGTTATAAATGATAACTCTCGTCCACAAATATATTGAGGGAAGGCAAAGAAGAGGATTTGAAATCAAGGCAGAATTGCAGGAAACAGATTTCAGGAGGTAGATTCGAACCGCCTTTAAAGCACATGAAAAGCGGCAAAACGTTGACAATGATGCCCTTGGCCAAAAAGGGCGTATGCGTTTTTTCCTGAATATATTCAGGAAAAAACGCATACGCCCTTTTTGGCCAACCAAGCAACCTGGAAAGGCAAATCAGCGCTACAAAGAAGTCTCGCTTCCCATCGGTCAAAAGGGCCATGCTGAAAAAAGTGTCAAAACCAGAAATGCAGGACAGGCCATGGAGAAATGGGAGCCTTGCTACACTGATGGGCGGGATGTACATTGCCAACAGCCACTCTGGAGAAGTGTACGGTGTGTCCTGAAACATCTAAAAAACACAGCTTAGAGAGCATAGGGCACTTCCACGCATGGGGGGATAAAGTGGGAAAATTGAAAATCAGCAAGACACAAGCACCCCAAAGTTTAGGGCTGCTCTGTTGACAAGGACCTCCACTTCCTTCCACCTTAAATATCCCAGGAAAGCGAAAAATGGATAAAAAAGTTGTGGTCCTTATGTACAATGGAATATCACTCAGCCATGAAATCAATGTCATAAGGCTAGTAGCAGCATGATGAGTGGATTTAGGTAAGACGATTCTAAGTGAAATAAGTCACACAGAAAAGGACACTTCTCATAAGGTGTCACTTATAGAGGGAATGTAAAAACCGTTACACTTGAACTGAATTACAAAACAGAACAGAGTCACACATGCAGAAAACACACTATGGTTGCTTAACGGGAAAGGTGAGGTGGGGTGATACATAAAACAAGAGTTTCAAATTAGCTCAGATACCGTTCCATAAACCCAATATGGAATAGACAAGACCTACTCCTTGCTCAGAGAACTGGACTCAACACGCCCGATTCACCGCACAAAAATATATCTGACTAGTAATAATCTTAAAACCTATGTATTGATATCTCTCTGTTAGTGTGTCAAGTGGGTGAAAAGCGGCATAAACACAGCCGTGAAAAGCAGCTAAACCCCATTATAAAAATAAATTACTTTTAAAAACCCATGAAACAAAGACAGGGAAAGAGAGAGAAATTCTTACACAATTCGTTCAGGGGCTGTGATGCAACCTGGATTGACCATATCTAGACCCACAGCTGGATGAGACATAAGGGTGGACACTCTTGGGGCTGAGAGGTCTGGTGAGGTTGGGTGAGCAAACGCAGACCCTTTAAAGTAATACTGCGTGCTACCCATCGCATGGGTCCCAAATCTCCAGGTTCAAGGGCATCTTCCTACATCGAAAACATGCATGAGAAACCCAGAAGATGGTACACCGTGTGATGGGGAAAGGTTTCTAAAACGCACCTCATTTCTCATCTCCTTGTGCTCGGGTTCGCCATTCCAGCCACTTTACTAGCAATCTCCCTACTTGGAGCATCAGCACCTTTAACCTCCTGTTCCGTACAGGTGGCAATTTGTCCTGAGGATGAACGGGAAGACGGGGAACCAATGAGAGACTAGCTCTTGGTGTTGGGACAGGCACAGGTCACTCTATTTTCCCATCAGGAAGAAGAATTAACCACAGGCTCAGCCTGCCCCCCTGAACCAGAACAGGGCCTGAAGCCATCCTGCGCTTTTGCGGCCGGCTCCCAAAAAAGCGACTTGTAAAATGGAGCTTCAGGGCACTGCAATTCACAAACCTGCAGAGTTATAAATGATAACTCTCGTCCACAAATATATTGAGGGAAGGCAAAGAAGAGGATTTGAAATCAAGGCAGAATTGCAGGAAACAGATTTCAGGAGGTAGATTCGAATCGCCTTTAAAGCACATGAAAAGCGGCAAAACGTTGACAATGATGCCCTTGGCCAAAAAGGGCGTATGCGTTTTTTCCTGAATATATTCAGGAAAAAACGCATACGCCCTTTTTGGCCAACCAAGCAACCTGGAAAGGCAAATCAGCGCTACAAAGAAGTCTCGCTTCCCATCGGTCAAAAGGGCCATGCTGAAAAAAGTGTCAAAACCAGAAATGCAGGACAGGCCATGGAGAAATGGGAGCCTTGCTACACTGATGGGCGGGATGTACATTGCCAACAGCCACTCTGGAGAAGTGTACGGTGTGTCCTGAAACATCTAAAAAACACAGCTTAGAGAGCATAGGGCACTTCCACGCATGGGGGGATAAAGTGGGAAAATTGAAAATCAGCAAGACACAAGCACCCCAAAGTTTAGGGCTGCTCTGTTGACAAGGACCTCCACTTCCTTCCACCTTAAATATCCCAGGAAAGCGAAAAATGGATAAAAAAGTTGTGGTCCTTAGGTACAATGGAATATCACTCAGCCATGAAATCAATGTCATAAGGCTAGTAGCAGCATGATGAGTGGATTTAGGTAAGACGATTCTAAGTGAAATAAGTCACACAGAAAAGGACACTTCTCATAAGGTGTCACTTATAGAGGGAATGTAAAAACCGTTACACTTGAACTGAATTACAAAACAGAACAGAGTCACACATGCAGAAAACACACTATGGCTGCTTAACGGGAAAGGTGAGGTGTGGTGATACAAAAAACAAGAGTTTCAAATTAGCTCAGATACCGTTCCATAAACCCAATATGGAATAGACAAGACCTACTCCTTGCTCAGAGAACTGGACTCAACACGCCCGATTCACCGCACAAGAATATATCTGACTAGTAATAATCTTAAAACCTATGTATTGATATCTCTCTGTTAGTGTGTCAAGTGGGTGTAAAGCGGCATAAACACAGCCGTGAAAAGCAGCTAAACCCCATTATAAAAATAAATTACTTTTAAAAACCCATGAAACAAAGACAGGGAAAGAGAGAGAAATTCTTACACAATTCGTTCAGGGGCTGTGATGCAACCTGGATTGACCATATCTAGACCCACAGCTGGATGAGACATAAGGGTGGACACTCTTGGGGCTGAGAGGTCTGGTGAGGTTGGGTGAGAAACGCAGACCCTTTAAAGTAATACTGCGTGCTACCCATCGCATGGGTCCCAAATCTCCAGGTTCAAGGGCATCTTCCTACATCGAAAACATGCATGAGAAACCCAGAAGATGGTACACCGTGTGATGGGGAAAGGTTTTTAAAACGCACCTCATTTCTCATCTCCTTGTGCTCGGGTTCGCCATTCCAGCCACTTTACTAGCAATCTCCCTACTTGGAGCATCAGCACCTTTAACCTCCTGTTCCGTACAGGTTGCAATTTGTCCTGAGGATGAACGGGAAGACGGGGAACCAATGAGAGACTAGCTCTTGGTGTTGGGACAGGCACAGGTCACTCTATTTTCCCATCAGGAAGAAGAATTAACCACAGGCTCAGCCTGCCCCCCTGAACCAGAACAGGGCCTGAAGCCATCCTGCGCTTTTGCGGCCGGCTCCAAAAAAAGCGACTTGTAAAATGGAGCTTCAGGGCACTGCAATTCACAAACCTGCAGAGTTATAAATGATAACTCTCGTCCACAAATATATTGAGGGAAGGCAAAGAAGAGGATTTGAAATCAAGGCAGAATTGCAGGAAACAGATTTCAGGAGGTAGATTCGAACCGCCTTTAAAGCACATGAAAAGCGGCAAAACGTTGACAATGATGCCCTTGGCCAAAAAGGGCGTATGCGTTTTTTCCTGAATATATTCAGGAAAAAACGCATACGCCCTTTTTGGCCAACCAAGCAACCTGGAAAGGCAAATCAGCGCTACAAAGAAGTCTCGCTTCCCATCGGTCAAAAGGGCCATGCTGAAAAAAGTGTCAAAACCAGAAATGCAGGACAGGCCATGGAGAAATGGGAGCCTTGCTACACTGATGGGCGGGATGTACATTGCCAACAGCCACTCTGGAGAAGTGTACGGTGTGTCCTGAAACATCTAAAAAACACAGCTTAGAGAGCATAGGGCACTTCCACGCATGGGGGGATAAAGTGGGAAAATTGAAAATCAGCAAGACACAAGCACCCCAAAGTTTAGGGCTGCTCTGTTGACAAGGACCTCCACTTCCTTCCACCTTAAATATCCCAGGAAAGCGAAAAATGGATAAAAAAGTTGTGGTCCTTATGTACAATGGAATATCACTCAGCCATGAAATCAATGTCATAAGGCTAGTAGCAGCATGATGAGTGGATTTAGGTAAGACGATTCTAAGTGAAATAAGTCACACAGAAAAGGACACTTCTCATAAGGTGTCACTTATAGAGGGAATGTAAAAACCGTTACACTTGAACTGAATTACAAAACAGAACAGAGTCACACATGCAGAAAACACACTATGGTTGCTTAACGGGAAAGGTGAGGTGGGGTGATACATAAAACAAGAGTTTCAAATTAGCTCAGATACCGTTCCATAAACCCAATATGGAATAGACAAGACCTACTCCTTGCTCAGAGAACTGGACTCAACACGCCCGATTCACCGCACAAAAATATATCTGACTAGTAATAATCTTAAAACCTATGTATTGATATCTCTCTGTTAGTGTGTCAAGTGGGTGAAAAGCGGCATAAACACAGCCGTGAAAAGCAGCTAAACCCCATTATAAAAATAAATTACTTTTAAAAACCCATGAAACAAAGACAGGGAAAGAGAGAGAAATTCTTACACAATTCGTTCAGGGGCTGTGATGCAACCTGGATTGACCATATCTAGACCCACAGCTGGATGAGACATAAGGGTGGACACTCTTGGGGCTGAGAGGTCTGGTGAGGTTGGGTGAGCAAACGCAGACCCTTTAAAGTAATACTGCGTGCTACCCATCGCATGGGTCCCAAATCTCCAGGTTCAAGGGCATCTTCCTACATCGAAAACATGCATGAGAAACCCAGAAGATGGTACACCGTGTGATGGGGAAAGGTTTCTAAAACGCACCTCATTTCTCATCTCCTTGTGCTCGGGTTCGCCATTCCAGCCACTTTACTAGCAATCTCCCTACTTGGAGCATCAGCACCTTTAACCTCCTGTTCCGTACAGGTGGCAATTTGTCCTGAGGATGAACGGGAAGACGGGGAACCAATGAGAGACTAGCTCTTGGTGTTGGGACAGGCACAGGTCACTCTATTTTCCCATCAGGAAGAAGAATTAACCACAGGCTCAGCCTGCCCCCCTGAACCAGAACAGGGCCTGAAGCCATCCTGCGCTTTTGCGGCCGGCTCCCAAAAAAGCGACTTGTAAAATGGAGCTTCAGGGCACTGCAATTCACAAACCTGCAGAGTTATAAATGATAACTCTCGTCCACAAATATATTGAGGGAAGGCAAAGAAGAGGATTTGAAATCAAGGCAGAATTGCAGGAAACAGATTTCAGGAGGTAGATTCGAATCGCCTTTAAAGCACATGAAAAGCGGCAAAACGTTGACAATGATGCCCTTGGCCAAAAAGGGCGTATGCGTTTTTTCCTGAATATATTCAGGAAAAAACGCATACGCCCTTTTTGGCCAACCAAGCAACCTGGAAAGGCAAATCAGCGCTACAAAGAAGTCTCGCTTCCCATCGGTCAAAAGGGCCATGCTGAAAAAAGTGTCAAAACCAGAAATGCAGGACAGGCCATGGAGAAATGGGAGCCTTGCTACACTGATGGGCGGGATGTACATTGCCAACAGCCACTCTGGAGAAGTGTACGGTGTGTCCTGAAACATCTAAAAAACACAGCTTAGAGAGCATAGGGCACTTCCACGCATGGGGGGATAAAGTGGGAAAATTGAAAATCAGCAAGACACAAGCACCCCAAAGTTTAGGGCTGCTCTGTTGACAAGGACCTCCACTTCCTTCCACCTTAAATATCCCAGGAAAGCGAAAAATGGATAAAAAAGTTGTGGTCCTTAGGTACAATGGAATATCACTCAGCCATGAAATCAATGTCATAAGGCTAGTACCAGCATGATGAGTGGATTTAGGTAAGACGATTCTAAGTGAAATAAGTCACACAGAAAAGGACACTTCTCATAAGGTGTCACTTATAGAGGGAATGTAAAAACCGTTACACTTGAACTGAATTACAAAACAGAACAGAGTCACACATGCAGAAAACACACTATGGCTGCTTAACGGGAAAGGTGAGGTGGGGTGATACATAAAACAAGAGTTTCAAATTAGCTCAGATACCATTCCATAAACCCAATATGGAATAGACAAGACCTACTCCTTGCTCAGAGAACTGGACTCAACACGCCCGATTCACCGCACAAGAATATATCTGACTAGTAATAATCTTAAAACCTATGTATTGATATCTCTCTGTTAGTGTGTCAAGTGGGTGTAAAGCGGCATAAACACAGCCGTGAAAAGCAGCTAAACCCCATTATAAAAATAAATTACTTTTAAAAACCCATGAAACAAAGACAGGGAAAGAGAGAGAAATTCTTACACAATTCGTTCAGGGGCTGTGATGCAACCTGGATTGACCATATCTAGACCCACAGCTGGATGAGACATAAGGGTGGACACTCTTGGGGCTGAGAGGTCTGGTGAGGTTGGGTGAGAAACGCAGACCCTTTAAAGTAATACTGCGTGCTACCCATCGCATGGGTCCCAAATCTCCAGGTTCAAGGGCATCTTCCTACATCGAAAACATGCATGAGAAACCCAGAAGATGGTACACCGTGTGATGGGGAAAGGTTTCTAAAACGCACCTCATTTCTCATCTCCTTGTGCTCAGGTTCGCCATTCCAGCCACTTTACTAGCAATCTCCCTACTTGGAGCATCAGCACCTTTAACCTCCTGTTCCGTACAGGTTGCAATTTGTCCTGAGGATGAACGGGAAGACGGGGAACCAATGAGAGACTAGCTCTTGGTGTTGGGACAGGCACAGGTCACTCTATTTTCCCATCAGGAAGAAGAATTAACCACAGGCTCAGCCTGCCCCCCTGAACCAGAACAGGGCCTGAATCCATCCTGCGCTTTTGCGGCCGGCTCCCAAAAAAGCGACTTGTAAAATGGAGCTTCAGGGCACTGCAATTCACAAACCTGCAGAGTTATAAATGATAACTCTCGTCCACAAATATATTGAGGGAAGGCAAAGAAGAGGATTTGAAATCAAGGCAGAATTGCAGGAAACAGATTTCAGGAGGTAGATTCGAATCGCCTTTAAAGCACATGAAAAGCGGCAAAACGTTGACAATGATGCCCTTGGCCAAAAAGGGCGTATGCGTTTTTTCCTGAATATATTCAGGAAAAAACGCATACGCCCTTTTTGGCCAACCAAGCAACCTGGAAAGGCAAATCAGCGCTACAAAGAAGTCTCGCTTCCCATCGGTCAAAAGGGCCATGCTGAAAAAAGTGTCAAAACCAGAAATGCAGGACAGGCCATGGAGAAATGGGAGCCTTGCTACACTGATGGGCGGGATGTACATTGCCAACAGCCACTCTGGAGAAGTGTACGGTGTGTCCTGAAACATCTAAAAAACACAGCTTAGAGAGCATAGGGCACTTCCACGCATGGGGGGATAAAGTGGGAAAATTGAAAATCAGCAAGACACAAGCACCCCAAAGTTTAGGGCTGCTCTGTTGACAAGGACCTCCACTTCCTTCCACCTTAAATATCCCAGGAAAGCGAAAAATGGATAAAAAAGTTGTGGTCCTTATGTACAATGGAATATCACTCAGCCATGAAATCAATGTCATAAGGCTAGTAGCAGCATGATGAGTGGATTTAGGTAAGACGATTCTAAGTGAAATAAGTCACACAGAAAAGGACACTTCTCATAAGGTGTCACTTATAGAGGGAATGTAAAAACCGTTACACTTGAACTGAATTACAAAACAGAACAGAGTCACACATGCAGAAAACACACTATGGCTGCTTAACGGGAAAGGTGAGGTGGGGTGATACATAAAACAAGCGTTTCAAATTAGCTCAGATACCGTTCCATAAACCCAATATGGAATAGACAAGACCTACTCCTTGCTCAGAGAACTGGACTCAACACGCCCGATTCACCGCACAAAAATATATCTGACTAGTAATAATCTTAAAACCTATGTATTGATATCTCTCTGTTAGTGTGTCAAGTGGGTGAAAAGCGGCATAAACACAGCCGTGAAAAGCAGCTAAACCCCATTATAAAAATAAATTACTTTTAAAAACCCATGAAACAAAGACAGGGAAAGAGAGAGAAATTCTTACACAATTCGTTCAGGGGCTGTGATGCAACCTGGATTGACCATATCTAGACCCACAGCTGGATGAGACATAAGGGTGGACACTCTTGGGGCTGAGAGGTCTGGTGAGGTTGGGTGAGCAAACGCAGACCCTTTAAAGTAATACTGCGTGCTACCCATCGCATGGGTCCCAAATCTCCAGGTTCAAGGGCATCTTCCTACATCGAAAACATGCATGAGAAACCCAGAAGATGGTACACCGTGTGATGGGGAAAGGTTTCTAAAACGCACCTCATTTCTCATCTCCTTGTGCTCGGGTTCGCCATTCCAGCCACTTTACTAGCAATCTCCCTACTTGGAGCATCAGCACCTTTAACCTCCTGTTCCGTACAGGTGGCAATTTGTCCTGAGGATGAACGGGAAGACGGGGAACCAATGAGAGACTAGCTCTTGGTGTTGGGACAGGCACAGGTCACTCTATTTTCCCATCAGTAAGAAGAATTAACCACAGGCTCAGCCTGCCCCCCTGAACCAGAACAGGGCCTGAAGCCATCCTGCGCTTTTGCGGCCGGCTCCAAAAAAAGCGACTTGTAAAATGGAGCTTCAGGGCACTGCAATTCACAAACCTGCAGAGTTATAAATGATAACTCTCGTCCACAAATATATTGAGGGAAGGCAAAGAAGAGGATTTGAAATCAAGGCAGAATTGCAGGAAACAGATTTCAGGAGGTAGATTCGAATCGCCTTTAAAGCACATGAAAAGCGGCAAAACGTTGACAATGATGCCCTTGGCCAAAAAGGGCGTATGCGTTTTTTCCTGAATATATTCAGGAAAAAACGCATACGCCCTTTTTGGCCAACCAAGCAACCTGGAAAGGCAAATCAGCGCTACAAAGAAGTCTCGCTTCCCATCGGTCAAAAGGGCCATGCTGAAAAAACTGTCAAAACCAGAAATGCAGGACAGGCCATGGAGAAATGGGAGCCTTGCTACACTGATGGGCGGGATGTACATTGCCAACAGCCACTCTGGAGAAGTGTACGGTGTGACCTGAAACATCTAAAAAACACAGCTTAGAGAGCATAGGGCACTTCCACGCATGGGGGGATAAAGTGGGAAAATTGAAAATCAGCAAGACACAAGCACCCCAAAGTTTAGGGCTGCTCTGTTGACAAGGACCTCCACTTCCTTCCACCTTAAATATCCCAGGAAAGCGAAAAATGGATAAAAAAGTTGTGGTCCTTATGTACAATGGAATATCACTCAGCCATGAAATCAATGTCATAAGGCTAGTAGCAGCATGATGAGTGGATTTAGGTAAGACGATTCTAAGTGAAATAAGTCACACAGAAAAGGACACTTCTCATAAGGTGTCACTTATAGAGGGAATGTAAAAACCGTTACACTTGAACTGAATTACAAAACAGAACAGAGTCACACATGCAGAAAACACACTATGGCTGCTTAACGGGAAAGGTGAGGTGGGGTGATACATAAAACAAGAGTTTCAAATTAGCTCAGATACCGTTCCATAAACCCAATATGGAATAGACAAGACCTACTCCTTGCTCAGAGAACTGGACTCAACACGCCCGATTCACCGCACAAGAATATATCTGACTAGTAATAATCTTAAAACCTATGTATTGATATCTCTCTGTTAGTGTGTCAAGTGGGTGTAAAGCGGCCTAAACACAGCCGTGAAAAGCAGCTAAACCCCATTATAAAAATAAATTACTTTTAAAAACCCATGAAACAAAGACAGGGAAAGAGAGAGAAATTCTTACACAATTCGTTCAGGGGCTGTGATGCAACCTGGATTGACCATATCTAGACCCACAGCTGGATGAGACATAAGGGTGGACACTCTTGGGGCTGAGAGGTTTGGTGAGGTTGGGTGAGCAAACGCAGACCCTTTAAAGTAATACTGCGTGCTACCCATCGTATGGGTCCCAAATCTCCAGGTTCAAGGGCATCTTCCTACATCGAAAACATGCATGAGAAACCCAGAAGATGGTACACCGTGTGATGGGGAAAGGTTTCTAAAACGCACCTCATTTCTCATCTCCTTGTGCTCGGGTTCGCCATTCCAGCCACTTTACTAGCAATCTCCCTACTTGGAGCATCAGCACCTTTAACCTCCTGTTCCGTACAGGTTGCAATTTGTCCTGAGGATGAACGGGAAGACGGGAAACCAATGAGAGACTAGCTCTTGGTGTTGGGACAGGCACAGGTCACTCTATTTTCCCATCAGGAAGAAGAATTAACCACAGGCTCAGCCTGCCCCCCTGAACCAGAACAGGGCCTGAAGCCATCCTGCGCTTTTGCGGCCGGCTCCAAAAAAAGCGACTTGTAAAATGGAGCTTCAGGGCACTGCAATTCACAAACCTGCAGAGTTATAAATGATAACTCTCGTCCACAAATATATTGAGGGAAGGCAAAGAAGAGGATTTGAAATCAAGGCAGAATTGCAGGAAACAGATTTCAGGAGGTAGATTCGAATCGCCTTTAAAGCACATGAAAAGCGGCAAAACGTTGACAATGATGCCCTTGGCCAAAAAGGGCGTATGCGTGTTTTCCTGAATATATTCAGGAAAACACGCATACGCCCTTTTTGGCCAACCAAGCAACCTGGAAAGGCAAATCAGCGCTACAAAGAAGTCTCGCTTCCCATCGGTCAAAAGGGCCATGCTGAAAAAAGTGTCAAAACCAGAAATGCAGGACAGGCCATGGAGAAATGGGAGCCTTGCTACACTGATGGGCGGGATGTACATTGCCAACAGCCACTCTGGAGAAGTGTACGGTGTGTCCTGAAACATCTAAAAAACACAGCTTAGAGAGCATAGGGCACTTCCACGCATGGGGGGATAAAGTGGGAAAATTGAAAATCAGCAAGACACAAGCACCCCAAAGTTTAGGGCTGCTCTGTTGACAAGGACCTCCACTTCCTTCCACCTTAAATATCCCAGGAAAGCGAAAAATGGATAAAAAAGTTGTGGTCCTTATGTACAATGGAATATCACTCAGCCATGAAATCAATGTCATAAGGCTAGTAGCAGCATGATGAGTGGATTTAGGTAAGACGATTCTAAGTGAAATAAGTCACACAGAAAAGGACACTTCTCATAAGGTGTCACTTATAGAGGGAATGTAAAAACCGTTACACTTGAACTGAATTACAAAACAGAACAGAGTCACACATGCAGAAAACACACTATGGCTGCTTAACGGGAAAGGTGAGGTGGGGTGATACATAAAACAAGCGTTTCAAATTAGCTCAGATACCGTTCCATAAACCCAATATGGAATAGACAAGACCTACTCCTTGCTCAGAGAACTGGACTCAACACGCCCGATTCACCGCACAAAAATATATCTGACTAGTAATAATCTTAAAACCTATGTATTGATATCTCTCTGTTAGTGTGTCAAGTGGGTGAAAAGCGGCATAAACACAGCCGTGAAAAGCAGCTAAACCCCATTATAAAAATAAATTACTTTTAAAAACCCATGAAACAAAGACAGGGAAAGAGAGAGAAATTCTTACACAATTCGTTCAGGGGCTGTGATGCAACCTGGATTGACCATATCTAGACCCACAGCTGGATGAGACATAAGGGTGGACACTCTTGGGGCTGAGAGGTCTGGTGAGGTTGGGTGAGCAAACGCAGACCCTTTAAAGTAATACTGCGTGCTACCCATCGCATGGGTCCCAAATCTCCAGGTTCAAGGGCATCTTCCTACATCGAAAACATGCATGAGAAACCCAGAAGATGGTACACCGTGTGATGGGGAAAGGTTTCTAAAACGCACCTCATTTCTCATCTCCTTGTGCTCGGGTTCGCCATTCCAGCCACTTTACTAGCAATCTCCCTACTTGGAGCATCAGCACCTTTAACCTCCTGTTCCGTACAGGTGGCAATTTGTCCTGAGGATGAACGGGAAGACGGGGAACCAATGAGAGACTAGCTCTTGGTGTTGGGACAGGCACAGGTCACTCTATTTTCCCATCAGTAAGAAGAATTAACCACAGGCTCAGCCTGCCCCCCTGAACCAGAACAGGGCCTGAAGCCATCCTGCGCTTTTGCGGCCGGCTCCAAAAAAAGCGACTTGTAAAATGGAGCTTCAGGGCACTGCAATTCACAAACCTGCAGAGTTATAAATGATAACTCTCGTCCACAAATATATTGAGGGAAGGCAAAGAAGAGGATTTGAAATCAAGGCAGAATTGCAGGAAACAGATTTCAGGAGGTAGATTCGAATCGCCTTTAAAGCACATGAAAAGCGGCAAAACGTTGACAATGATGCCCTTGGCCAAAAAGGGCGTATGCGTTTTTTCCTAAATATATTCAGGAAAACACGCATACGCCCTTTTTGGCCAACCAAGCAACCTGGAAAGGCAAATCAGCGCTACAAAGAAGTCTCGCTTCCCATCGGTCAAAAGGGCCATGCTGAAAAAACTGTCAAAACCAGAAATGCAGGACAGGCCATGGAGAAATGGGAGCCTTGCTACACTGATGGGCGGGATGTACATTGCCAACAGCCACTCTGGAGAAGTGTACGGTGTGTCCTGAAACATCTAAAAAACACAGCTTAGAGAGCATAGGGCACTTCCACGCATGGGGGGATAAAGTGGGAAAATTGAAAATCAGCAAGACACAAGCACCCCAAAGTTTAGGGCTGCTCTGTTGACAAGGACCTCCACTTCCTTCCACCTTAAATATCCCAGGAAAGCGAAAAATGGATAAAAAAGTTGTGGTCCTTAGGTACAATGGAATATCACTCAGCCATGAAATCAATGTCATAAGGCTAGTAGCAGCATGATGAGTGGATTTAGGTAAGACGATTCTAAGTGAAATAAGTCACACAGAAAAGGACACTTCTCATAAGGTGTCACTTATAGAGGGAATGTAAAAACCGTTACACTTGAACTGAATTACAAAACAGAACAGAGTCACACATGCAGAAAACACACTATGGCTGCTTAACGGGAAAGGTGAGGTGGGGTGATACATAAAACAAGCGTTTCAAATTAGCTCAGATACCGTTCCATAAACCCAATATGGAATAGACAAGACCTACTCCTTGCTCAGAGAACTGGACTCAACACGCCCGATTCACCGCACAAGAATATATCTGACTAGTAATAATCTTAAAACCTATGTATTGATATCTCTCTGTTAGTGTGTCAAGTGGGTGTAAAGCGGCCTAAACACAGCCGTGAAAAGCAGCTAAACCCCATTATAAAAATAAATTACTTTTAAAAACCCATGAAACAAAGACAGGGAAAGAGAGTGAAATTCTTACACAATTCGTTCAGGGGCTGTGATGCAACCTGGATTGACCATATCTAGACCCACAGCTGCATGAGACATAAGGGTGGACACTCTTGGGGCTGAGAGGTTTGGTGAGGTTGGGTGAGCAAACGCAGACCCTTTAAAGTAATACTGCGTGCTACCCATCGTATGGGTCCCAAATCTCCAGGTTCAAGGGCATCTTCCTACATCGAAAACATGCATGAGAAACCCAGAAGATGGTACACCGTGTGATGGGGAAAGGTTTCTAAAACGCACCTCATTTCTCATCTCCTTGTGCTCGGGTTCGCCATTCCAGCCACTTTACTAGCAATCTCCCTACTTGGAGCATCAGCACCTTTAACCTCCTGTTCCGTACAGGTTGCAATTTGTCCTGAGGATGAACGGGAAGACGGGAAACCAATGAGAGACTAGCTCTTGGTGTTGGGACAGGCACAGGCCACTCTATTTTCCCATCAGGAAGAAGAATTAACCACAGGCTCAGCCTGCCCCCCTGAACCAGAACAGGGCCTGAAGCCATCCGGCGCTTTTGCGGCCGGCTCCCAAAAAACCGACTTGTAAAATGGAGCTTCAGGGCACTGCAATTCACAAACCTGCAGAGTTATAAATGATAACTCTCGTCCACAAATATATTGAGGGAAGGCAAAGAAGAGGATTTGAAATCAAGGCAGAATTGCAGGAAACAGATTTCAGGAGGTAGATACGAATCGCCTTTAAAGCACATGAAAAGCGGCAAAACGTTGACAATGATGCCCTTGGCCAAAAAGGGCGTATGCGTTTTTTCCTGAATATATTCAGGAAAAAACGCATACGCCCTTTTTGGCCAACCAAGCAACCTGGAAAGGCAAATCAGCGCTACAAAGAAGTCTCGCTTCCCATCGGTCAAAAGGGCCATGCTGAAAAAACTGTCAAAACCAGAAATGCAGGACAGGCCATGGAGAAATGGGAGCCTTGCTACACTGATGGGCGGGATGTACATTGCCAACAGCCACTCTGGAGAAGTGTACGGTGTGACCTGAAACATCTAAAAAACACAGCTTAGAGAGCATAGGGCACTTCCACGCATGGGGGGATAAAGTGGGAAAATTGAAAATCAGCAAGACACAAGCACCCCAAAGTTTAGGGCTGCTCTGTTGACAAGGACCTCCACTTCCTTCCACCTTAAATATCCCAGGAAAGCGAAAAATGGATAAAAAAGTTGTGGTCCTTATGTACAATGGAATATCACTCAGCCATGAAATCAATATCATAAGGCTAGTAGCAGCATGATGAGTGGATTTAGGTAAGACGATTCTAAGTGAAATAAGTCACACAGAAAAGGACACTTCTCATAAGGTGTCACTTATAGAGGGAATGTAAAAACCGTTACACTTGAACTGAATTACAAAACAGAACAGAGTCACACATGCAGAAAACACACTATGGCTGCTTAACGGGAAAGGTGAGGTGGGGTGATACATAAAACAAGAGTTTCAAATTAGCTCAGATACCGTTCCATAAACCCAATATGGAATAGACAAGACCTACTCCTTGCTCAGAGAACTGGACTCAACACGCCCGATTCACCGCACAAGAATATATCTGACTAGTAATAATCTTAAAACCTATGTATTGATATCTCTCTGTTAGTGTGTCAAGTGGGTGTAAAGCGGCATAAACACAGCCGTGAAAAGCAGCTAAACCCCATTATAAAAAGAAATTACTTTTAAAAACCCATGAAACAAAGACAGGGAAAGAGAGTGAAATTCTTACACAATTCGTTCAGGGGCTGTGATGCAACCTGGATTGACCATATCTAGACCCACAGCTGGATGAGACATAAGGGTGGACACTCTTGGGGCTGAGAGGTTTGGTGAGGTTGGGTGAGCAAACGCAGACCCTTTAAAGTAATACTGCGTGCTACCCATCGCATGGGTCCCAAATCTCCAGGTTCAAGGGCATCTTCCTACATCGAAAACATGCATGAGAAACCCAGAAGATGGTACACCGTGTGATGGGGAAAGGTTTCTAAAACGCACCTCATTTCTCATCTCCTTGTGCTCGGGTTCGCCATTCCAGCCACTTTACTAGCAATCTCCCTACTTGGAGCATCAGCACCTTTAACCTCCTGTTCCGTACAGGTTGCAATTTGTCCTGAGGATGAACGGGAAGACGGGAAACCAATGAGAGACTAGCTCTTGGTGTTGGGACAGGCACAGGTCACTCTATTTTCCCATCAGGAAGAAGAATTAACCACAGGCTCAGCCTGCCCCCCTGAACCAGAACAGGGCCTGAAGCCATCCGGCGCTTATGCGGCCGGCTCCCAAAAAAGCAACTTGTAAAATGGAGCTTCAGGGCACTGCAATTCACAAATCTGCAGAGTTATAAATGATAACTCTCGTCCACAAATATATTGAGGGAAGGCAAAGAAGAGGATTTGAAATCAAGGCAGAATTGCAGGAAACAGATTTCAGGAGGTAGATTCGAATCGCCTTTAAAGCACATGAAAAGCGGCAAAACGTTGACAATGATGCCCTTGGCCAAAAAGGGCGTATGCGTTTTTTCCTGAATATATTCAGGAAAAAACGCATACGCCCTTTTTGGCCAACCAAGCAACCTGGAAAGGCAAATCAGCGCTACAAAGAAGTCTCGCTTCCCATCGGTCAAAAGGGCCATGCTGAAAAAAGTGTCAAAACCAGAAATGCAGGACAGGCCATGGAGAAATGGGAGCCTTGCTACACTGATGGGCGGGATGTACATTGCCAACAGCCACTCTGGAGAAGTGTACGGTGTGTCCTGAAACATCTAAAAAACACACCTTAGAGAGCATAGGGCACTTCCACGCATGGGGGGATAAAGTGGGAAAATTGAAAATCAGCAAGACACAAGCACCCCAAAGTTTAGGGCTGCTCTGTTGACAAGGACCTCCACTTCCTTCCACCTTAAATAACCCAGGAAAGCGAAAAATGGATAAAAAAGTTGTGGTCCTTATGTACAATGGAATATCACTCAGCCATGAAATCAATGTCATAAGGCTAGTAGCAGCATGATGAGTGGATTTAGGTAAGACGATTCTAAGTGAAATAAGTCACACAGAAAAGGACACTTCTCATAAGGTGTCACTTATAGAGGGAATGTAAAAACCGTTACACTTGAACTGAATTACAAAACAGAACAGAGTCACACATGCAGAAAACACACTATGGCTGCTTAACGGGAAAGGTGAGGTGGGGTGATACATAAAACAAGCGTTTCAAATTAGCTCAGATACCGTTCCATAAACCCAATATGGAATAGACAAGACCTACTCCTTGCTCAGAGAACTGGACTCAACACGCCCGATTCACCGCACAAAAATATATCTGACTAGTAATAATCTTAAAACCTATGTATTGATATCTCTCTGTTAGTGTGTCAAGTGGGTGAAAAGCGGCATAAACACAGCCGTGAAAAGCAGCTAAACCCCATTATAAAAATAAATTACTTTTAAAAACCCATGAAACAAAGACAGGGAAAGAGAGAGAAATTCTTACACAATTCGTTCAGGGGATGTGATGCAACCTGGATTGACCATATCTAGATCCACAGCTGGATGAGACATAAGGGTGGACACTCTTGGGGCTGAGAGGTCTGGTGAGGTTGGGTGAGCAAACGCAGACCCTTTAAAGTAATACTGCGTGCTACCCATCGCATGGGTCCCAAATCTCCAGGTTCAAGGGCATCTTCCTACATCGAAAACATGCATGAGAAACCCAGAAGATGGTACACCGTGTGATGGGGAAAGGTTTCTAAAACGCACCTCATTTCTCATCTCCTTGTGCTCGGGTTCGCCATTCCAGCCACTTTACTAGCAATCTCCCTACTTGGAGCATCAGCACCTTTAACCTCCTGTTCCGTACAGGTTGCAATTTGTCCTGAGGATGAACGGGAAGACGGGAAACCAATGAGAGACTAGCTCTTGGTGTTGGGACAGGCACAGGTCACTCTATTTTCCCATCAGGAAGAAGAATTAACCACAGGCTCAGCCTGCCCCCCTGAACCAGAACAGGGCCTGAAGCCATCCGGCGCTTTTGCGGCCGGCTCCCAAAAAACCGACTTGTAAAATGGAGCTTCAGGGCACTGCAATTCACAAACCTGCAGAGTTATAAATGATAACTCTCGTCCACAAATATATTGAGGGAAGGCAAAGAAGAGGATTTGAAATCAAGGCAGAATTGCAGGAAACAGATTTCAGGAGGTAGATTCGAATCGCCTTTAAAGCACATGAAAAGCGGCAAAACGTTGACAATGATGCCCTTGGCCAAAAAGGGCGTATGCGTTTTTTCCTGAATATATTCAGGAAAAAACGCATACGCCCTTTTTGGCCAACCAAGCAACCTGGAAAGGCAAATCAGCGCTACAAAGAAGTCTCGCTTCCCATCGGTCAAAAGGGCCATGCTGAAAAAACTGTCAAAACCAGAAATGCAGGACAGGCCATGGAGAAATGGGAGCCTTGCTACACTGATGGGCGGGATGTACATTGCCAACAGCCACTCTGGAGAAGTGTACGGTGTGACCTGAAACATCTAAAAAACACAGCTTAGAGAGCATAGGGCACTTCCACGCATGGGGGGATAAAGTGGGAAAATTGAAAATCAGCAAGACACAAGCACCCCAAAGTTTAGGGCTGCTCTGTTGACAAGGACCTCCACTTCCTTCCACCTTAAATATCCCAGGAAAGCGAAAAATGGATAAAAAAGTTGTGGTCCTTATGTACAATGGAATATCACTCAGCCATGAAATCAATGTCATAAGGCTAGTAGCAGCATGATGAGTGGATTTAGGTAAGACGATTCTAAGTGAAATAAGTCACACAGAAAAGGACACTTCTCATAAGGTGTCACTTATAGAGGGAATGTAAAAACCGTTACACTTGAACTGAATTACAAAACAGAACAGAGTCACACATGCAGAAAACACACTATGGCTGCTTAACGGGAAAGGTGAGGTGGGGTGATACATAAAACAAGCGTTTCAAATTAGCTCAGATACCGTTCCATAAACCCAATATGGAATAGACAAGACCTACTCCTTGCTCAGAGAACTGGACTCAACACGCCCGATTCACCGCACAAAAATATATCTGACTAGTAATAATCTTAAAACCTATGTATTGATATCTCTCTGTTAGTGTGTCAAGTGGGTGAAAAGCGGCATAAACACAGCCGTGAAAAGCAGCTAAACCCCATTATAAAAATAAATTACTTTTAAAAACCCATGAAACAAAGACAGGGAAAGAGAGAGAAATTCTTACACAATTCGTTCAGGGGCTGTGATGCAACCTGGATTGACCATATCTAGACCCACAGCTGGATGAGACATAAGGGTGGACACTCTTGGGGCTGAGAGGTCTGGTGAGGTTGGGTGAGCAAACGCAGACCCTTTAAAGTAATACTGCGTGCTACCCATCGCATGGGTCCCAAATCTCCAGGTTCAAGGGCATCTTCCTACATCGAAAACATGCATGAGAAACCCAGAAGATGGTACACCGTGTGATGGGGAAAGGTTTCTAAAACGCACCTCATTTCTCATCTCCTTGTGCTCGGGTTCGCCATTCCAGCCACTTTACTAGCAATCTCCCTACTTGGAGCATCAGCACCTTTAACCTCCTGTTCCGTACAGGTGGCAATTTGTCCTGAGGATGAACGGGAAGACGGGGAACCAATGAGAGACTAGCTCTTGGTGTTGGGACAGGCACAGGTCACTCTATTTTCCCATCAGTAAGAAGAATTAACCACAGGCTCAGCCTGCCCCCCTGAACCAGAACAGGGCCTGAAGCCATCCTGCGCTTTTGCGGCCGGCTCCAAAAAAAGCGACTTGTAAAATGGAGCTTCAGGGCACTGCAATTCACAAACCTGCAGAGTTATAAATGATAACTCTCGTCCACAAATATATTGAGGGAAGGCAAAGAAGAGGATTTGAAATCAAGGCAGAATTGCAGGAAACAGATTTCAGGAGGTAGATTCGAATCGCCTTTAAAGCACATGAAAAGCGGCAAAACGTTGACAATGATGCCCTTGGCCAAAAAGGGCGTATGCGTTTTTTCCTAAATATATTCAGGAAAACACGCATACGCCCTTTTTGGCCAACCAAGCAACCTGGAAAGGCAAATCAGCGCTACAAAGAAGTCTCGCTTCCCATCGGTCAAAAGGGCCATGCTGAAAAAACTGTCAAAACCAGAAATGCAGGACAGGCCATGGAGAAATGGGAGCCTTGCTACACTGATGGGCGGGATGTAAATTGCCAACAGCCACTCTGGAGAAGTGTACGGTGTGTCCTGAAACATCTAAAAAACACAGCTTAGAGAGCATAGGGCACTTCCACGCATGGGGGGATAAAGTGGGAAAATTGAAAATCAGCAAGACACAAGCACCCCAAAGTTTAGGGCTGCTCTGTTGACAAGGACCTCCACTTCCTTCCACCTTAAATATCCCAGGAAAGCGAAAAATGGATAAAAAAGTTGTGGTCCTTAGGTACAATGGAATATCACTCAGCCATGAAATCAATGTCATAAGGCTAGTAGCAGCATGTTGAGTGGATTTAGGTAAGACGATTCTAAGTGAAATAAGTCACACAGAAAAGGACACTTCTCATAAGGTGTCACTTATAGAGGGAATGTAAAAACCGTTACACTTGAACTGAATTACAAAACAGAACAGAGTCACACATGCAGAAAACACACTATGGCTGCTTAACGGGAAAGGTGAGGTGGGGTGATACATAAAACAAGCGTTTCAAATTAGCTCAGATACCGTTCCATAAACCCAATATGGAATAGACAAGACCTACTCCTTGCTCAGAGAACTGGACTCAACACGCCCGATTCACCGCACAAAAATATATCTGACTAGTAATAATCTTAAAACCTATGTATTGATATCTCTCTGTTAGTGTGTCAAGTGGGTGAAAAGCGGCATAAACACAGCCGTGAAAAGCAGCTAAACCCCATTATAAAAATAAATTACTTTTAAAAACCCATGAAACAAAGACAGGGAAAGAGAGAGAAATTCTTACACAATTCGTTCAGGGGCTGTGATGCAACCTGGATTGACCATATCTAGACCCACAGCTGGATGAGACATAAGGGTGGACACTCTTGGGGCTGAGAGGTCTGGTGAGGTTGGGTGAGCAAACGCAGACCCTTTAAAGTAATACTGCGTGCTACCCATCGCATGGGTCCCAAATCTCCAGGTTCAAGGGCATCTTCCTACATCGAAAACATGCATGAGAAACCCAGAAGATGGTACACCGTGTGATGGGGAAAGGTTTCTAAAACGCACCTCATTTCTCATCTCCTTGTGCTCGGGTTCGCCATTCCAGCCACTTTACTAGCAATCTCCCTACTTGGAGCATCAGCACCTTTAACCTCCTGTTCCGTACAGGTGGCAATTTGTCCTGAGGATGAACGGGAAGACGGGGAACCAATGAGAGACTAGCTCTTGGTGTTGGGACAGGCACAGGTCACTCTATTTTCCCATCAGTAAGAAGAATTAACCACAGGCTCAGCCTGCCCCCCTGAACCAGAACAGGGCCTGAAGCCATCCTGCGCTTTTGCGGCCGGCTCCAAAAAAAGCGACTTGTAAAATGGAGCTTCAGGGCACTGCAATTCACAAACCTGCAGAGTTATAAATGATAACTCTCGTCCACAAATATATTGAGGGAAGGCAAAGAAGAGGATTTGAAATCAAGGCAGAATTGCAGGAAACAGATTTCAGGAGGTAGATTCGAATCGCCTTTAAAGCACATGAAAAGCGGCAAAACGTTGACAATGATGCCCTTGGCCAAAAAGGGCGTATGCGTTTTTTCCTAAATATATTCAGGAAAACACGCATACGCCCTTTTTGGCCAACCAAGCAACCTGGAAAGGCAAATCAGCGCTACAAAGAAGTCTCGCTTCCCATCGGTCAAAAGGGCCATGCTGAAAAAACTGTCAAAACCAGAAATGCAGGACAGGCCATGGAGAAATGGGAGCCTTGCTACACTGATGGGCGGGATGTAAATTGCCAACAGCCACTCTGGAGAAGTGTACGGTGTGTCCTGAAACATCTAAAAAACACAGCTTAGAGAGCATAGGGCACTTCCACGCATGGGGGGATAAAGTGGGAAAATTGAAAATCAGCAAGACACAAGCACCCCAAAGTTTAGGGCTGCTCTGTTGACAAGGACCTCCACTTCCTTCCACCTTAAATATCCCAGGAAAGCGAAAAATGGATAAAAAAGTTGTGGTCCTTAGGTACAATGGAATATCACTCAGCCATGAAATCAATGTCATAAGGCTAGTAGCAGCATGATGAGTGGATTTAGGTAAGACGATTCTAAGTGAAATAAGTCACACAGAAAAGGACACTTCTCATAAGGTGTCACTTATAGAGGGAATGTAAAAACCGTTACACTTGAACTGAATTACAAAACAGAACAGAGTCACACATGCAGAAAACACACTATGGCTGCTTAACGGGAAAGGTGAGGTGGGGTGATACATAAAACAAGAGTTTCAAATTAGCTCAGATACCGTTCCATAAACCCAATATGGAATAGACAAGACCTACTCCTTGCTCAGAGAACTGGACTCAACACGCCCGATTCACCGCACAAGAATATATCTGACTAGTAATAATCTTAAAACCTATGTATTGATATCTCTCTGTTAGTGTGTCAAGTGGGTGTAAAGCGGCCTAAACACAGCCGTGAAAAGCAGCTAAACCCCATTATAAAAATAAATTACTTTTAAAAACCCATGAAACAAAGACAGGGAAAGAGAGTGAAATTCTTACACAATTCGTTCAGGGGCTGTGATGCAACCTGGATTGACCATATCTAGACCCACAGCTGCATGAGACATAAGGGTGGACACTCTTGGGGCTGAGAGGTTTGGTGAGGTTGGGTGAGCAAACGCAGACCCTTTAAAGTAATACTGCGTGCTACCCATCGTATGGGTCCCAAATCTCCAGGTTCAAGGGCATCTTCCTACATCGAAAACATGCATGAGAAACCCAGAAGATGGTACACCGTGTGATGGGGAAAGGTTTCTAAAACGCACCTCATTTCTCATCTCCTTGTGCTCGGGTTCGCCATTCCAGCCACTTTACTAGCAATCTCCCTACTTGGAGCATCAGCACCTTTAACCTCCTGTTCCGTACAGGTTGCAATTTGTCCTGAGGATGAACGGGAAGACGGGAAACCAATGAGAGACTAGCTCTTGGTGTTGGGACAGGCACAGGCCACTCTATTTTCCCATCAGGAAGAAGAATTAACCACAGGCTCAGCCTGCCCCCCTGAACCAGAACAGGGCCTGAAGCCATCCGGCGCTTTTGCGGCCGGCTCCCAAAAAACCGACTTGTAAAATGGAGCTTCAGGGCACTGCAATTCACAAACCTGCAGAGTTATAAATGATAACTCTCGTCCACAAATATATTGAGGGAAGGCAAAGAAGAGGATTTGAAATCAAGGCAGAATTGCAGGAAACAGATTTCAGGAGGTAGATTCGAATCGCCTTTAAAGCACATGAAAAGCGGCAAAACGTTGACAATGATGCCCTTGGCCAAAAAGGGCGTATGCGTTTTTTCCTGAATATATTCAGGAAAAAACGCATACGCCCTTTTTGGCCAACCAAGCAACCTGGAAAGGCAAATCAGCGCTACAAAGAAGTCTCGCTTCCCATCGGTCAAAAGGGCCATGCTGAAAAAACTGTCAAAACCAGAAATGCAGGACAGGCCATGGAGAAATGGGAGCCTTGCTACACTGATGGGCGGGATGTACATTGCCAACAGCCACTCTGGAGAAGTGTACGGTGTGACCTGAAACATCTAAAAAACACAGCTTAGAGAGCATAGGGCACTTCCACGCATGGGGGGATAAAGTGGGAAAATTGAAAATCAGCAAGACACAAGCACCCCAAAGTTTAGGGCTGCTCTGTTGACAAGGACCTCCACTTCCTTCCACCTTAAATATCCCAGGAAAGCGAAAAATGGATAAAAAAGTTGTGGTCCTTATGTACAATGGAATATCACTCAGCCATGAAATCAATATCATAAGGCTAGTAGCAGCATGATGAGTGGATTTAGGTAAGACGATTCTAAGTGAAATAAGTCACACAGAAAAGGACACTTCTCATAAGGTGTCACTTATAGAGGGAATGTAAAAACCGTTACACTTGAACTGAATTACAAAACAGAACAGAGTCACACATGCAGAAAACACACTATGGCTGCTTAACGGGAAAGGTGAGGTGGGGTGATACATAAAACAAGAGTTTCAAATTAGCTCAGATACCGTTCCATAAACCCAATATGGAATAGACAAGACCTACTCCTTGCTCAGAGAACTGGACTCAACACGCCCGATTCACCGCACAAGAATATATCTGACTAGTAATAATCTTAAAACCTATGTATTGATATCTCTCTGTTAGTGTGTCAAGTGGGTGTAAAGCGGCATAAACACAGCCGTGAAAAGCAGCTAAACCCCATTATAAAAAGAAATTACTTTTAAAAACCCATGAAACAAAGACAGGGAAAGAGAGTGAAATTCTTACACAATTCGTTCAGGGGCTGTGATGCAACCTGGATTGACCATATCTAGACCCACAGCTGGATGAGACATAAGGGTGGACACTCTTGGGGCTGAGAGGTTTGGTGAGGTTGGGTGAGCAAACGCAGACCCTTTAAAGTAATACTGCGTGCTACCCATCGCATGGGTCCCAAATCTCCAGGTTCAAGGGCATCTTCCTACATCGAAAACATGCATGAGAAACCCAGAAGATGGTACACCGTGTGATGGGGAAAGGTTTCTAAAACGCACCTCATTTCTCATCTCCTTGTGCTCGGGTTCGCCATTCCAGCCACTTTACTAGCAATCTCCCTACTTGGAGCATCAGCACCTTTAACCTCCTGTTCCGTACAGGTTGCAATTTGTCCTGAGGATGAACGGGAAGACGGGAAACCAATGAGAGACTAGCTCTTGGTGTTGGGACAGGCACAGGTCACTCTATTTTCCCATCAGGAAGAAGAATTAACCACAGGCTCAGCCTGCCCCCCTGAACCAGAACAGGGCCTGAAGCCATCCGGCGCTTATGCGGCCGGCTCCCAAAAAAGCAACTTGTAAAATGGAGCTTCAGGGCACTGCAATTCACAAATCTGCAGAGTTATAAATGATAACTCTCGTCCACAAATATATTGAGGGAAGGCAAAGAAGAGGATTTGAAATCAAGGCAGAATTGCAGGAAACAGATTTCAGGAGGTAGATTCGAATCGCCTTTAAAGCACATGAAAAGCGGCAAAACGTTGACAATGATGCCCTTGGCCAAAAAGGGCGTATGCGTTTTTTCCTGAATATATTCAGGAAAAAACGCATACGCCCTTTTTGGCCAACCAAGCAACCTGGAAAGGCAAATCAGCGCTACAAAGAAGTCTCGCTTCCCATCGGTCAAAAGGGCCATGCTGAAAAAAGTGTCAAAACCAGAAATGCAGGACAGGCCATGGAGAAATGGGAGCCTTGCTACACTGATGGGCGGGATGTACATTGCCAACAGCCACTCTGGAGAAGTGTACGGTGTGTCCTGAAACATCTAAAAAACACACCTTAGAGAGCATAGGGCACTTCCACGCATGGGGGGATAAAGTGGGAAAATTGAAAATCAGCAAGACACAAGCACCCCAAAGTTTAGGGCTGCTCTGTTGACAAGGACCTCCACTTCCTTCCACCTTAAATATCCCAGGAAAGCGAAAAATGGATAAAAAAGTTGTGGTCCTTATGTACAATGGAATATCACTCAGCCATGAAATCAATGTCATAAGGCTAGTAGCAGCATGATGAGTGGATTTAGGTAAGACGATTCTAAGTGAAATAAGTCACACAGAAAAGGACACTTCTCATAAGGTGTCACTTATAGAGGGAATGTAAAAACCGTTACACTTGAACTGAATTACAAAACAGAACAGAGTCACACATGCAGAAAACACACTATGGCTGCTTAACGGGAAAGGTGAGGTGGGGTGATACATAAAACAAGCGTTTCAAATTAGCTCAGATACCGTTCCATAAACCCAATATGGAATAGACAAGACCTACTCCTTGCTCAGAGAACTGGACTCAACACGCCCGATTCACCGCACAAAAATATATCTGACTAGTAATAATCTTAAAACCTATGTATTGATATCTCTCTGTTAGTGTGTCAAGTGGGTGAAAAGCGGCATAAACACAGCCGTGAAAAGCAGCTAAACCCCATTATAAAAATAAATTACTTTTAAAAACCCATGAAACAAAGACAGGGAAAGAGAGAGAAATTCTTACACAATTCGTTCAGGGGATGTGATGCAACCTGGATTGACCATATCTAGATCCACAGCTGGATGAGACATAAGGGTGGACACTCTTGGGGCTGAGAGGTCTGGTGAGGTTGGGTGAGCAAACGCAGACCCTTTAAAGTAATACTGCGTGCTACCCATCGCATGGGTCCCAAATCTCCAGGTTCAAGGGCATCTTCCTACATCGAAAACATGCATGAGAAACCCAGAAGATGGTACACCGTGTGATGGGGAAAGGTTTCTAAAACGCACCTCATTTCTCATCTCCTTGTGCTCGGGTTCGCCATTCCAGCCACTTTACTAGCAATCTCCCTACTTGGAGCATCATCACCTTTAACCTCCTGTTCCGTACAGGTTGCAATTTGTCCTGAGGATGAACGGGAAGACGGGAAACCAATGAGAGACTAGCTCTTGGTGTTGGGACAGGCACAGGTCACTCTATTTTCCCATCAGGAAGAAGAATTAACCACAGGCTCAGCCTGCCCCCCTGAACCAGAACAGGGCCTGAAGCCATCCGGCGCTTTTGCGGCCGGCTCCCAAAAAACCGACTTGTAAAATGGAGCTTCAGGGCACTGCAATTCACAAACCTGCAGAGTTATAAATGATAACTCTCGTCCACAAATATATTGAGGGAAGGCAAAGAAGAGGATTTGAAATCAAGGCAGAATTGCAGGAAACAGATTTCAGGAGGTAGATTCGAATCGCCTTTAAAGCACATGAAAAGCGGCAAAACGTTGACAATGATGCCCTTGGCCAAAAAGGGCGTATGCGTTTTTTCCTGAATATATTCAGGAAAAAACGCATACGCCCTTTTTGGCCAACCAAGCAACCTGGAAAGGCAAATCAGCGCTACAAAGAAGTCTCGCTTCCCATCGGTCAAAAGGGCCATGCTGAAAAAACTGTCAAAACCAGAAATGCAGGACAGGCCATGGAGAAATGGGAGCCTTGCTACACTGATGGGCGGGATGTACATTGCCAACAGCCACTCTGGAGAAGTGTACGGTGTGACCTGAAACATCTAAAAAACACAGCTTAGAGAGCATAGGGCACTTCCACGCATGGGGGGATAAAGTGGGAAAATTGAAAATCAGCAAGACACAAGCACCCCAAAGTTTAGGGCTGCTCTGTTGACAAGGACCTCCACTTCCTTCCACCTTAAATATCCCAGGAAAGCGAAAAATGGATAAAAAAGTTGTGGTCCTTATGTACAATGGAATATCACTCAGCCATGAAATCAATGTCATAAGGCTAGTAGCAGCATGATGAGTGGATTTAGGTAAGACGATTCTAAGTGAAATAAGTCACACAGAAAAGGACACTTCTCATAAGGTGTCACTTATAGAGGGAATGTAAAAACCGTTACACTTGAACTGAATTACAAAACAGAACAGAGTCACACATGCAGAAAACACACTATGGCTGCTTAACGGGAAAGGTGAGGTGGGGTGATACATAAAACAAGAGTTTCAAATTAGCTCAGATACCGTTCCATAAACCCAATATGGAATAGACAAGACCTACTCCTTGCTCAGAGAACTGGACTCAACACGCCCGATTCACCGCACAAGAATATATCTGACTAGTAATAATCTTAAAACCTATGTATTGATATCTCTCTGTTAGTGTGTCAAGTGGGTGTAAAGCGGCCTAAACACAGCCGTGAAAAGCAGCTAAACCCCATTATAAAAATAAATTACTTTTAAAAACCCATGAAACAAAGACAGGGAAAGAGAGAGAAATTCTTACACAATTCGTTCAGGGGCTGTGATGCAACCTGGATTGACCATATCTAGACCCACAGCTGGATGAGACATAAGGGTGGACACTCTTGGGGCTGAGAGGTTTGGTGAGGTTGGGTGAGCAAACGCAGACCCTTTAAAGTAATACTGCGTGCTACCCATCGTATGGGTCCCAAATCTCCAGGTTCAAGGGCATCTTCCTACATCGAAAACATGCATGAGAAACCCAGAAGATGGTACACCGTGTGATGGGGAAAGGTTTCTAAAACGCACCTCATTTCTCATCTCCTTGTGCTCGGGTTCGCCATTCCAGCCACTTTACTAGCAATCTCCCTACTTGGAGCATCAGCACCTTTAACCTCCTGTTCCGTACAGGTTGCAATTTGTCCTGAGGATGAACGGGAAGACGGGAAACCAATGAGAGACTAGCTCTTGGTGTTGGGACAGGCACAGGTCACTCTATTTTCCCATCAGGAAGAAGAATTAACCACAGGCTCAGCCTGCCCCCCTGAACCAGAACAGGGCCTGAAGCCATCCTGCGCTTTTGCGGCCGGCTCCAAAAAAAGCGACTTGTAAAATGGAGCTTCAGGGCACTGCAATTCACAAACCTGCAGAGTTATAAATGATAACTCTCGTCCACAAATATATTGAGGGAAGGCAAAGAAGAGGATTTGAAATCAAGGCAGAATTGCAGGAAACAGATTTCAGGAGGTAGATTCGAATCGCCTTTAAAGCACATGAAAAGCGGCAAAACGTTGACAATGATGCCCTTGGCCAAAAAGGGCGTATGCGTGTTTTCCTGAATATATTCAGGAAAACACGCATACGCCCTTTTTGGCCAACCAAGCAACCTGGAAAGGCAAATCAGCGCTACAAAGAAGTCTCGCTTCCCATCGGTCAAAAGGGCCATGCTGAAAAAAGTGTCAAAACCAGAAATGCAGGACAGGCCATGGAGAAATGGGAGCCTTGCTACACTGATGGGCGGGATGTACATTGCCAACAGCCACTCTGGAGAAGTGTACGGTGTGTCCTGAAACATCTAAAAAACACAGCTTAGAGAGCATAGGGCACTTCCACGCATGGGGGGATAAAGTGGGAAAATTGAAAATCAGCAAGACACAAGCACCCCAAAGTTTAGGGCTGCTCTGTTGACAAGGACCTCCACTTCCTTCCACCTTAAATATCCCAGGAAAGCGAAAAATGGATAAAAAAGTTGTGGTCCTTAGGTACAATGGAATATCACTCAGCCATGAAATCAATGTCATAAGGCTAGTAGCAGCATGATGAGTGGATTTAGGTAAGACGATTCTAAGTGAAATAAGTCACACAGAAAAGGACACTTCTCATAAGGTGTCACTTATAGAGGGAATGTAAAAACCGTTACACTTGAACTGAATTACAAAACAGAACAGAGTCACACATGCAGAAAACACACTATGGCTGCTTAACGGGAAAGGTGAGGTGGGGTGATACATAAAACAAGAGTTTCAAATTAGCTCAGATACCGTTCCATAAACCCAATATGGAATAGACAAGACCTACTCCTTGCTCAGAGAACTGGACTCAACACGCCCGATTCACCGCACAAGAATATATCTGACTAGTAATAATATTAAAACCTATGTATTGATATCTCTCTGTTAGTGTGTCAAGTGGGTGTAAAGCGGCCTAAACACAGCCGTGAAAAGCAGCTAAACCCCATTATAAAAATAAATTACTTTTAAAAACCCATGAAACAAAGACAGGGAAAGAGAGTGAAATTCTTACACAATTCGTTCAGGGGCTGTGATGCAACCTGGATTGACCATATCTAGACCCACAGCTGCATGAGACATAAGGGTGGACACTCTTGGGGCTGAGAGGTTTGGTGAGGTTGGGTGAGCAAACGCAGACCCTTTAAAGTAATACTGCGTGCTACCCATCGTATGGGTCCCAAATCTCCAGGTTCAAGGGCATCTTCCTACATCGAAAACATGCATGAGAAACCCAGAAGATGGTACACCGTGTGATGGGGAAAGGTTTCTAAAACGCACCTCATTTCTCATCTCCTTGTGCTCGGGTTCGCCATTCCAGCCACTTTACTAGCAATCTCCCTACTTGGAGCATCAGCACCTTTAACCTCCTGTTCCGTACAGGTTGCAATTTGTCCTGAGGATGAACGGGAAGACGGGAAACCAATGAGAGACTAGCTCTTGGTGTTGGGACAGGCACAGGCCACTCTATTTTCCCATCAGGAAGAAGAATTAACCACAGGCTCAGCCTGCCCCCCTGAACCAGAACAGGGCCTGAAGCCATCCGGCGCTTTTGCGGCCGGCTCCCAAAAAACCGACTTGTAAAATGGAGCTTCAGGGCACTGCAATTCACAAACCTGCAGAGTTATAAATGATAACTCTCGTCCACAAATATATTGAGGGAAGGCAAAGAAGAGGATTTGAAATCAAGGCAGAATTGCAGGAAACAGATTTCAGGAGGTAGATTCGAATCGCCTTTAAAGCACATGAAAAGCGGCAAAACGTTGACAATGATGCCCTTGGCCAAAAAGGGCGTATGCGTTTTTTCCTGAATATATTCAGGAAAAAACGCATACGCCCTTTTTGGCCAACCAAGCAACCTGGAAAGGCAAATCAGCGCTACAAAGAAGTCTCGCTTCCCATCGGTCAAAAGGGCCATGCTGAAAAAACTGTCAAAACCAGAAATGCAGGACAGGCCATGGAGAAATGGGAGCCTTGCTACACTGATGGGCGGGATGTACATTGCCAACAGCCACTCTGGAGAAGTGTACGGTGTGACCTGAAACATCTAAAAAACACAGCTTAGAGAGCATAGGGCACTTCCACGCATGGGGGGATAAAGTGGGAAAATTGAAAATCAGCAAGACACAAGCACCCCAAAGTTTAGGGCTGCTCTGTTGACAAGGACCTCCACTTCCTTCCACCTTAAATATCCCAGGAAAGCGAAAAATGGATAAAAAAGTTGTGGTCCTTATGTACAATGGAATATCACTCAGCCATGAAATCAATATCATAAGGCTAGTAGCAGCATGATGAGTGGATTTAGGTAAGACGATTCTAAGTGAAATAAGTCACACAGAAAAGGACACTTCTCATAAGGTGTCACTTATAGAGGGAATGTAAAAACCGTTACACTTGAACTGAATTACAAAACAGAACAGAGTCACACATGCAGAAAACACACTATGGCTGCTTAACGGGAAAGGTGAGGTGGGGTGATACATAAAACAAGAGTTTCAAATTAGCTCAGATACCGTTCCATAAACCCAATATGGAATAGACAAGACCTACTCCTTGCTCAGAGAACTGGACTCAACACGCCCGATTCACCGCACAAGAATATATCTGACTAGTAATAATCTTAAAACCTATGTATTGATATCTCTCTGTTAGTGTGTCAAGTGGGTGTAAAGCGGCATAAACACAGCCGTGAAAAGCAGCTAAACCCCATTATAAAAAGAAATTACTTTTAAAAACCCATGAAACAAAGACAGGGAAAGAGAGTGAAATTCTTACACAATTCGTTCAGGGGCTGTGATGCAACCTGGATTGACCATATCTAGACCCACAGCTGGATGAGACATAAGGGTGGACACTCTTGGGGCTGAGAGGTTTGGTGAGGTTGGGTGAGCAAACGCAGACCCTTTAAAGTAATACTGCGTGCTACCCATCGCATGGGTCCCAAATCTCCAGGTTCAAGGGCATCTTCCTACATCGAAAACATGCATGAGAAACCCAGAAGATGGTACACCGTGTGATGGGGAAAGGTTTCTAAAACGCACCTCATTTCTCATCTCCTTGTGCTCGGGTTCGCCATTCCAGCCACTTTACTAGCAATCTCCCTACTTGGAGCATCAGCACCTTTAACCTCCTGTTCCGTACAGGTTGCAATTTGTCCTGAGGATGAACGGGAAGACGGGAAACCAATGAGAGACTAGCTCTTGGTGTTGGGACAGGCACAGGTCACTCTATTTTCCCATCAGGAAGAAGAATTAACCACAGGCTCAGCCTGCCCCCCTGAACCAGAACAGGGCCTGAAGCCATCCGGCGCTTATGCGGCCGGCTCCCAAAAAAGCAACTTGTAAAATGGAGCTTCAGGGCACTGCAATTCACAAATCTGCAGAGTTATAAATGATAACTCTCGTCCACAAATATATTGAGGGAAGGCAAAGAAGAGGATTTGAAATCAAGGCAGAATTGCAGGAAACAGATTTCAGGAGGTAGATTCGAATCGCCTTTAAAGCACATGAAAAGCGGCAAAACGTTGACAATGATGCCCTTGGCCAAAAAGGGCGTATGCGTTTTTTCCTGAATATATTCAGGAAAAAACGCATACGCCCTTTTTGGCCAACCAAGCAACCTGGAAAGGCAAATCAGCGCTACAAAGAAGTCTCGCTTCCCATCGGTCAAAAGGGCCATGCTGAAAAAAGTGTCAAAACCAGAAATGCAGGACAGGCCATGGAGAAATGGGAGCCTTGCTACACTGATGGGCGGGATGTACATTGCCAACAGCCACTCTGGAGAAGTGTACGGTGTGTCCTGAAACATCTAAAAAACACACCTTAGAGAGCATAGGGCACTTCCACGCATGGGGGGATAAAGTGGGAAAATTGAAAATCAGCAAGACACAAGCACCCCAAAGTTTAGGGCTGCTCTGTTGACAAGGACCTCCACTTCCTTCCACCTTAAATATCCCAGGAAAGCGAAAAATGGATAAAAAAGTTGTGGTCCTTATGTACAATGGAATATCACTCAGCCATGAAATCAATGTCATAAGGCTAGTAGCAGCATGATGAGTGGATTTAGGTAAGACGATTCTAAGTGAAATAAGTCACACAGAAAAGGACACTTCTCATAAGGTGTCACTTATAGAGGGAATGTAAAAACCGTTACACTTGAACTGAATTACAAAACAGAACAGAGTCACACATGCAGAAAACACACTATGGCTGCTTAACGGGAAAGGTGAGGTGGGGTGATACATAAAACAAGCGTTTCAAATTAGCTCAGATACCGTTCCATAAACCCAATATGGAATAGACAAGACCTACTCCTTGCTCAGAGAACTGGACTCAACACGCCCGATTCACCGCACAAAAATATATCTGACTAGTAATAATCTTAAAACCTATGTATTGATATCTCTCTGTTAGTGTGTCAAGTGGGTGAAAAGCGGCATAAACACAGCCGTGAAAAGCAGCTAAACCCCATTATAAAAATAAATTACTTTTAAAAACCCATGAAACAAAGACAGGGAAAGAGAGAGAAATTCTTACACAATTCGTTCAGGGGATGTGATGCAACCTGGATTGACCATATCTAGATCCACAGCTGGATGAGACATAAGGGTGGACACTCTTGGGGCTGAGAGGTCTGGTGAGGTTGGGTGAGCAAACGCAGACCCTTTAAAGTAATACTGCGTGCTACCCATCGCATGGGTCCCAAATCTCCAGGTTCAAGGGCATCTTCCTACATCGAAAACATGCATGAGAAACCCAGAAGATGGTACACCGTGTGATGGGGAAAGGTTTCTAAAACGCACCTCATTTCTCATCTCCTTGTGCTCGGGTTCGCCATTCCAGCCACTTTACTAGCAATCTCCCTACTTGGAGCATCATCACCTTTAACCTCCTGTTCCGTACAGGTTGCAATTTGTCCTGAGGATGAACGGGAAGACGGGAAACCAATGAGAGACTAGCTCTTGGTGTTGGGACAGGCACAGGTCACTCTATTTTCCCATCAGGAAGAAGAATTAACCACAGGCTCAGCCTGCCCCCCTGAACCAGAACAGGGCCTGAAGCCATCCGGCGCTTTTGCGGCCGGCTCCCAAAAAACCGACTTGTAAAATGGAGCTTCAGGGCACTGCAATTCACAAACCTGCAGAGTTATAAATGATAACTCTCGTCCACAAATATATTGAGGGAAGGCAAAGAAGAGGATTTGAAATCAAGGCAGAATTGCAGGAAACAGATTTCAGGAGGTAGATTCGAATCGCCTTTAAAGCACATGAAAAGCGGCAAAACGTTGACAATGATGCCCTTGGCCAAAAAGGGCGTATGCGTTTTTTCCTGAATATATTCAGGAAAAAACGCATACGCCCTTTTTGGCCAACCAAGCAACCTGGAAAGGCAAATCAGCGCTACAAAGAAGTCTCGCTTCCCATCGGTCAAAAGGGCCATGCTGAAAAAACTGTCAAAACCAGAAATGCAGGACAGGCCATGGAGAAATGGGAGCCTTGCTACACTGATGGGCGGGATGTACATTGCCAACAGCCACTCTGGAGAAGTGTACGGTGTGACCTGAAACATCTAAAAAACACAGCTTAGAGAGCATAGGGCACTTCCACGCATGGGGGGATAAAGTGGGAAAATTGAAAATCAGCAAGACACAAGCACCCCAAAGTTTAGGGCTGCTCTGTTGACAAGGACCTCCACTTCCTTCCACCTTAAATATCCCAGGAAAGCGAAAAATGGATAAAAAAGTTGTGGTCCTTATGTACAATGGAATATCACTCAGCCATGAAATCAATGTCATAAGGCTAGTAGCAGCATGATGAGTGGATTTAGGTAAGACGATTCTAAGTGAAATAAGTCACACAGAAAAGGACACTTCTCATAAGGTGTCACTTATAGAGGGAATGTAAAAACCGTTACACTTGAACTGAATTACAAAACAGAACAGAGTCACACATGCAGAAAACACACTATGGCTGCTTAACGGGAAAGGTGAGGTGGGGTGATACATAAAACAAGAGTTTCAAATTAGCTCAGATACCGTTCCATAAACCCAATATGGAATAGACAAGACCTACTCCTTGCTCAGAGAACTGGACTCAACACGCCCGATTCACCGCACAAGAATATATCTGACTAGTAATAATCTTAAAACCTATGTATTGATATCTCTCTGTTAGTGTGTCAAGTGGGTGTAAAGCGGCCTAAACACAGCCGTGAAAAGCAGCTAAACCCCATTATAAAAATAAATTACTTTTAAAAACCCATGAAACAAAGACAGGGAAAGAGAGAGAAATTCTTACACAATTCGTTCAGGGGCTGTGATGCAACCTGGATTGACCATATCTAGACCCACAGCTGGATGAGACATAAGGGTGGACACTCTTGGGGCTGAGAGGTTTGGTGAGGTTGGGTGAGCAAACGCAGACCCTTTAAAGTAATACTGCGTGCTACCCATCGTATGGGTCCCAAATCTCCAGGTTCAAGGGCATCTTCCTACATCGAAAACATGCATGAGAAACCCAGAAGATGGTACACCGTGTGATGGGGAAAGGTTTCTAAAACGCACCTCATTTCTCATCTCCTTGTGCTCGGGTTCGCCATTCCAGCCACTTTACTAGCAATCTCCCTACTTGGAGCATCAGCACCTTTAACCTCCTGTTCCGTACAGGTTGCAATTTGTCCTGAGGATGAACGGGAAGACGGGAAACCAATGAGAGACTAGCTCTTGGTGTTGGGACAGGCACAGGTCACTCTATTTTCCCATCAGGAAGAAGAATTAACCACAGGCTCAGCCTGCCCCCCTGAACCAGAACAGGGCCTGAAGCCATCCTGCGCTTTTGCGGCCGGCTCCAAAAAAAGCGACTTGTAAAATGGAGCTTCAGGGCACTGCAATTCACAAACCTGCAGAGTTATAAATGATAACTCTCGTCCACAAATATATTGAGGGAAGGCAAAGAAGAGGATTTGAAATCAAGGCAGAATTGCAGGAAACAGATTTCAGGAGGTAGATTCGAATCGCCTTTAAAGCACATGAAAAGCGGCAAAACGTTGACAATGATGCCCTTGGCCAAAAAGGGCGTATGCGTGTTTTCCTGAATATATTCAGGAAAACACGCATACGCCCTTTTTGGCCAACCAAGCAACCTGGAAAGGCAAATCAGCGCTACAAAGAAGTCTCGCTTCCCATCGGTCAAAAGGGCCATGCTGAAAAAAGTGTCAAAACCAGAAATGCAGGACAGGCCATGGAGAAATGGGAGCCTTGCTACACTGATGGGCGGGATGTACATTGCCAACAGCCACTCTGGAGAAGTGTACGGTGTGTCCTGAAACATCTAAAAAACACAGCTTAGAGAGCATAGGGCACTTCCACGCATGGGGGGATAAAGTGGGAAAATTGAAAATCAGCAAGACACAAGCACCCCAAAGTTTAGGGCTGCTCTGTTGACAAGGACCTCCACTTCCTTCCACCTTAAATATCCCAGGAAAGCGAAAAATGGATAAAAAAGTTGTGGTCCTTAGGTACAATGGAATATCACTCAGCCATGAAATCAATATCATAAGGCTAGTAGCAGCATGATGAGTGGATTTAGGTAAGACGATTCTAAGTGAAATAAGTCACACAGAAAAGGACACTTCTCATAAGGTGTCACTTATAGAGGGAATGTAAAAACCGTTACACTTGAACTGAATTACAAAACAGAACAGAGTCACACATGCAGAAAACACACTATGGCTGCTTAACGGGAAAGGTGAGGTGGGGTGATACATAAAACAAGAGTTTCAAATTAGCTCAGATACCGTTCCATAAACCCAATATGGAATAGACAAGACCTACTCCTTGCTCAGAGAACTGGACTCAACACGCCCGATTCACCGCACAAGAATATATCTGACTAGTAATAATCTTAAAACCTATGTATTGATATCTCTCTGTTAGTGTGTCAAGTGGGTGTAAAGCGGCCTAAACACAGCCGTGAAAAGCAGCTAAACCCCATTATAAAAATAAATTACTTTTAAAAACCCATGAAACAAAGACAGGGAAAGAGAGTGAAATTCTTACACAATTCGTTCAGGGGCTGTGATGCAACCTGGATTGACCATATCTAGACCCACAGCTGCATGAGACATAAGGGTGGACACTCTTGGGGCTGAGAGGTTTGGTGAGGTTGGGTGAGCAAACGCAGACCCTTTAAAGTAATACTGCGTGCTACCCATCGTATGGGTCCCAAATCTCCAGGTTCAAGGGCATCTTCCTACATCGAAAACATGCATGAGAAACCCAGAAGATGGTACACCGTGTGATGGGGAAAGGTTTCTAAAACGCACCTCATTTCTCATCTCCTTGTGCTCGGGTTCGCCATTCCAGCCACTTTACTAGCAATCTCCCTACTTGGAGCATCAGCACCTTTAACCTCCTGTTCCGTACAGGTTGCAATTTGTCCTGAGGATGAACGGGAAGACGGGAAACCAATGAGAGACTAGCTCTTGGTGTTGGGACAGGCACAGGCCACTCTATTTTCCCATCAGGAAGAAGAATTAACCACAGGCTCAGCCTGCCCCCCTGAACCAGAACAGGGCCTGAAGCCATCCGGCGCTTTTGCGGCCGGCTCCCAAAAAACCGACTTGTAAAATGGAGCTTCAGGGCACTGCAATTCACAAACCTGCAGAGTTATAAATGATAACTCTCGTCCACAAATATATTGAGGGAAGGCAAAGAAGAGGATTTGAAATCAAGGCAGAATTGCAGGAAACAGATTTCAGGAGGTAGATTCGAATCGCCTTTAAAGCACATGAAAAGCGGCAAAACGTTGACAATGATGCCCTTGGCCAAAAAGGGCGTATGCGTTTTTTCCTGAATATATTCAGGAAAAAACGCATACGCCCTTTTTGGCCAACCAAGCAACCTGGAAAGGCAAATCAGCGCTACAAAGAAGTCTCGCTTCCCATCGGTCAAAAGGGCCATGCTGAAAAAACTGTCAAAACCAGAAATGCAGGACAGGCCATGGAGAAATGGGAGCCTTGCTACACTGATGGGCGGGATGTACATTGCCAACAGCCACTCTGGAGAAGTGTACGGTGTGACCTGAAACATCTAAAAAACACAGCTTAGAGAGCATAGGGCACTTCCACGCATGGGGGGATAAAGTGGGAAAATTGAAAATCAGCAAGACACAAGCACCCCAAAGTTTAGGGCTGCTCTGTTGACAAGGACCTCCACTTCCTTCCACCTTAAATATCCCAGGAAAGCGAAAAATGGATAAAAAAGTTGTGGTCCTTATGTACAATGGAATATCACTCAGCCATGAAATCAATATCATAAGGCTAGTAGCAGCATGATGAGTGGATTTAGGTAAGACGATTCTAAGTGAAATAAGTCACACAGAAAAGGACACTTCTCATAAGGTGTCACTTATAGAGGGAATGTAAAAACCGTTACACTTGAACTGAATTACAAAACAGAACAGAGTCACACATGCAGAAAACACACTATGGCTGCTTAACGGGAAAGGTGAGGTGGGGTGATACATAAAACAAGAGTTTCAAATTAGCTCAGATACCGTTCCATAAACCCAATATGGAATAGACAAGACCTACTCCTTGCTCAGAGAACTGGACTCAACACGCCCGATTCACCGCACAAGAATATATCTGACTAGTAATAATCTTAAAACCTATGTATTGATATCTCTCTGTTAGTGTGTCAAGTGGGTGTAAAGCGGCATAAACACAGCCGTGAAAAGCAGCTAAACCCCATTATAAAAAGAAATTACTTTTAAAAACCCATGAAACAAAGACAGGGAAAGAGAGTGAAATTCTTACACAATTCGTTCAGGGGCTGTGATGCAACCTGGATTGACCATATCTAGACCCACAGCTGGATGAGACATAAGGGTGGACACTCTTGGGGCTGAGAGGTTTGGTGAGGTTGGGTGAGCAAACGCAGACCCTTTAAAGTAATACTGCGTGCTACCCATCGCATGGGTCCCAAATCTCCAGGTTCAAGGGCATCTTCCTACATCGAAAACATGCATGAGAAACCCAGAAGATGGTACACCGTGTGATGGGGAAAGGTTTCTAAAACGCACCTCATTTCTCATCTCCTTGTGCTCGGGTTCGCCATTCCAGCCACTTTACTAGCAATCTCCCTACTTGGAGCATCAGCACCTTTAACCTCCTGTTCCGTACAGGTTGCAATTTGTCCTGAGGATGAACGGGAAGACGGGAAACCAATGAGAGACTAGCTCTTGGTGTTGGGACAGGCACAGGTCACTCTATTTTCCCATCAGGAAGAAGAATTAACCACAGGCTCAGCCTGCCCCCCTGAACCAGAACAGGGCCTGAAGCCATCCGGCGCTTATGCGGCCGGCTCCCAAAAAAGCAACTTGTAAAATGGAGCTTCAGGGCACTGCAATTCACAAATCTGCAGAGTTATAAATGATAACTCTCGTCCACAAATATATTGAGGGAAGGCAAAGAAGAGGATTTGAAATCAAGGCAGAATTGCAGGAAACAGATTTCAGGAGGTAGATTCGAATCGCCTTTAAAGCACATGAAAAGCGGCAAAACGTTGACAATGATGCCCTTGGCCAAAAAGGGCGTATGCGTTTTTTCCTGAATATATTCAGGAAAAAACGCATACGCCCTTTTTGGCCAACCAAGCAACCTGGAAAGGCAAATCAGCGCTACAAAGAAGTCTCGCTTCCCATCGGTCAAAAGGGCCATGCTGAAAAAAGTGTCAAAACCAGAAATGCAGGACAGGCCATGGAGAAATGGGAGCCTTGCTACACTGATGGGCGGGATGTACATTGCCAACAGCCACTCTGGAGAAGTGTACGGTGTGTCCTGAAACATCTAAAAAACACACCTTAGAGAGCATAGGGCACTTCCACGCATGGGGGGATAAAGTGGGAAAATTGAAAATCAGCAAGACACAAGCACCCCAAAGTTTAGGGCTGCTCTGTTGACAAGGACCTCCACTTCCTTCCACCTTAAATATCCCAGGAAAGCGAAAAATGGATAAAAAAGTTGTGGTCCTTATGTACAATGGAATATCACTCAGCCATGAAATCAATGTCATAAGGCTAGTAGCAGCATGATGAGTGGATTTAGGTAAGACGATTCTAAGTGAAATAAGTCACACAGAAAAGGACACTTCTCATAAGGTGTCACTTATAGAGGGAATGTAAAAACCGTTACACTTGAACTGAATTACAAAACAGAACAGAGTCACACATGCAGAAAACACACTATGGCTGCTTAACGGGAAAGGTGAGGTGGGGTGATACATAAAACAAGCGTTTCAAATTAGCTCAGATACCGTTCCATAAACCCAATATGGAATAGACAAGACCTACTCCTTGCTCAGAGAACTGGACTCAACACGCCCGATTCACCGCACAAAAATATATCTGACTAGTAATAATCTTAAAACCTATGTATTGATATCTCTCTGTTAGTGTGTCAAGTGGGTGAAAAGCGGCATAAACACAGCCGTGAAAAGCAGCTAAACCCCATTATAAAAATAAATTACTTTTAAAAACCCATGAAACAAAGACAGGGAAAGAGAGAGAAATTCTTACACAATTCGTTCAGGGGATGTGATGCAACCTGGATTGACCATATCTAGATCCACAGCTGGATGAGACATAAGGGTGGACACTCTTGGGGCTGAGAGGTCTGGTGAGGTTGGGTGAGCAAACGCAGACCCTTTAAAGTAATACTGCGTGCTACCCATCGCATGGGTCCCAAATCTCCAGGTTCAAGGGCATCTTCCTACATCGAAAACATGCATGAGAAACCCAGAAGATGGTACACCGTGTGATGGGGAAAGGTTTCTAAAACGCACCTCATTTCTCATCTCCTTGTGCTCGGGTTCGCCATTCCAGCCACTTTACTAGCAATCTCCCTACTTGGAGCATCATCACCTTTAACCTCCTGTTCCGTACAGGTTGCAATTTGTCCTGAGGATGAACGGGAAGACGGGAAACCAATGAGAGACTAGCTCTTGGTGTTGGGACAGGCACAGGTCACTCTATTTTCCCATCAGGAAGAAGAATTAACCACAGGCTCAGCCTGCCCCCCTGAACCAGAACAGGGCCTGAAGCCATCCGGCGCTTTTGCGGCCGGCTCCCAAAAAACCGACTTGTAAAATGGAGCTTCAGGGCACTGCAATTCACAAACCTGCAGAGTTATAAATGATAACTCTCGTCCACAAATATATTGAGGGAAGGCAAAGAAGAGGATTTGAAATCAAGGCAGAATTGCAGGAAACAGATTTCAGGAGGTAGATTCGAATCGCCTTTAAAGCACATGAAAAGCGGCAAAACGTTGACAATGATGCCCTTGGCCAAAAAGGGCGTATGCGTTTTTTCCTGAATATATTCAGGAAAAAACGCATACGCCCTTTTTGGCCAACCAAGCAACCTGGAAAGGCAAATCAGCGCTACAAAGAAGTCTCGCTTCCCATCGGTCAAAAGGGCCATGCTGAAAAAACTGTCAAAACCAGAAATGCAGGACAGGCCATGGAGAAATGGGAGCCTTGCTACACTGATGGGCGGGATGTACATTGCCAACAGCCACTCTGGAGAAGTGTACGGTGTGACCTGAAACATCTAAAAAACACAGCTTAGAGAGCATAGGGCACTTCCACGCATGGGGGGATAAAGTGGGAAAATTGAAAATCAGCAAGACACAAGCACCCCAAAGTTTAGGGCTGCTCTGTTGACAAGGACCTCCACTTCCTTCCACCTTAAATATCCCAGGAAAGCGAAAAATGGATAAAAAAGTTGTGGTCCTTATGTACAATGGAATATCACTCAGCCATGAAATCAATGTCATAAGGCTAGTAGCAGCATGATGAGTGGATTTAGGTAAGACGATTCTAAGTGAAATAAGTCACACAGAAAAGGACACTTCTCATAAGGTGTCACTTATAGAGGGAATGTAAAAACCGTTACACTTGAACTGAATTACAAAACAGAACAGAGTCACACATGCAGAAAACACACTATGGCTGCTTAACGGGAAAGGTGAGGTGGGGTGATACATAAAACAAGCGTTTCAAATTAGCTCAGATACCGTTCCATAAACCCAATATGGAATAGACAAGACCTACTCCTTGCTCAGAGAACTGGACTCAACACGCCCGATTCACCGCACAAGAATATATCTGACTAGTAATAATCTTAAAACCTATGTATTGATATCTCTCTGTTAGTGTGTCAAGTGGGTGTAAAGCGGCCTAAACACAGCCGTGAAAAGCAGCTAAACCCCATTATAAAAATAAATTACTTTTAAAAACCCATGAAACAAAGACAGGGAAAGAGAGTGAAATTCTTACACAATTCGTTCAGGGGCTGTGATGCAACCTGGATTGACCATATCTAGACCCACAGCTGCATGAGACATAAGGGTGGACACTCTTGGGGCTGAGAGGTTTGGTGAGGTTGGGTGAGCAAACGCAGACCCTTTAAAGTAATACTGCGTGCTACCCATCGTATGGGTCCCAAATCTCCAGGTTCAAGGGCATCTTCCTACATCGAAAACATGCATGAGAAACCCAGAAGATGGTACACCGTGTGATGGGGAAAGGTTTCTAAAACGCACCTCATTTCTCATCTCCTTGTGCTCGGGTTCGCCATTCCAGCCACTTTACTAGCAATCTCCCTACTTGGAGCATCAGCACCTTTAACCTCCTGTTCCGTACAGGTTGCAATTTGTCCTGAGGATGAACGGGAAGACGGGAAACCAATGAGAGACTAGCTCTTGGTGTTGGGACAGGCACAGGCCACTCTATTTTCCCATCAGGAAGAAGAATTAACCACAGGCTCAGCCTGCCCCCCTGAACCAGAACAGGGCCTGAAGCCATCCGGCGCTTTTGCGGCCGGCTCCCAAAAAACCGACTTGTAAAATGGAGCTTCAGGGCACTGCAATTCACAAACCTGCAGAGTTATAAATGATAACTCTCGTCCACAAATATATTGAGGGAAGGCAAAGAAGAGGATTTGAAATCAAGGCAGAATTGCAGGAAACAGATTTCAGGAGGTAGATTCGAATCGCCTTTAAAGCACATGAAAAGCGGCAAAACGTTGACAATGATGCCCTTGGCCAAAAAGGGCGTATGCGTTTTTTCCTGAATATATTCAGGAAAAAACGCATACGCCCTTTTTGGCCAACCAAGCAACCTGGAAAGGCAAATCAGCGCTACAAAGAAGTCTCGCTTCCCATCGGTCAAAAGGGCCATGCTGAAAAAACTGTCAAAACCAGAAATGCAGGACAGGCCATGGAGAAATGGGAGCCTTGCTACACTGATGGGCGGGATGTACATTGCCAACAGCCACTCTGGAGAAGTGTACGGTGTGACCTGAAACATCTAAAAAACACAGCTTAGAGAGCATAGGGCACTTCCACGCATGGGGGGATAAAGTGGGAAAATTGAAAATCAGCAAGACACAAGCACCCCAAAGTTTAGGGCTGCTCTGTTGACAAGGACCTCCACTTCCTTCCACCTTAAATATCCCAGGAAAGCGAAAAATGGATAAAAAAGTTGTGGTCCTTATGTACAATGGAATATCACTCAGCCATGAAATCAATGTCATAAGGCTAGTAGCAGCATGATGAGTGGATTTAGGTAAGACGATTCTAAGTGAAATAAGTCACACAGAAAAGGACACTTCTCATAAGGTGTCACTTATAGAGGGAATGTAAAAACCGTTACACTTGAACTGAATTACAAAACAGAACAGAGTCACACATGCAGAAAACACACTATGGCTGCTTAACGGGAAAGGTGAGGTGGGGTGATACATAAAACAAGAGTTTCAAATTAGCTCAGATACCGTTCCATAAACCCAATATGGAATAGACAAGACCTACTCCTTGCTCAGAGAACTGGACTCAACACGCCCGATTCACCGCACAAGAATATATCTGACTAGTAATAATCTTAAAACCTATGTATTGATATCTCTCTGTTAGTGTGTCAAGTGGGTGTAAAGCGGCATAAACACAGCCGTGAAAAGCAGCTAAACCCCATTATAAAAAGAAATTACTTTTAAAAACCCATGAAACAAAGACAGGGAAAGAGAGTGAAATTCTTACACAATTCGTTCAGGGGCTGTGATGCAACCTGGATTGACCATATCTAGACCCACAGCTGGATGAGACATAAGGGTGGACACTCTTGGGGCTGAGAGGTTTGGTGAGGTTGGGTGAGCAAACGCAGACCCTTTAAAGTAATACTGCGTGCTACCCATCGCATGGGTCCCAAATCTCCAGGTTCAAGGGCATCTTCCTACATCGAAAACATGCATGAGAAACCCAGAAGATGGTACACCGTGTGATGGGGAAAGGTTTCTAAAACGCACCTCATTTCTCATCTCCTTGTGCTCGGGTTCGCCATTCCAGCCACTTTACTAGCAATCTCCCTACTTGGAGCATCAGCACCTTTAACCTCCTGTTCCGTACAGGTTGCAATTTGTCCTGAGGATGAACGGGAAGACGGGAAACCAATGAGAGACTAGCTCTTGGTGTTGGGACAGGCACAGGTCACTCTATTTTCCCATCAGGAAGAAGAATTAACCACAGGCTCAGCCTGCCCCCCTGAACCAGAACAGGGCCTGAAGCCATCCGGCGCTTATGCGGCCGGCTCCCAAAAAAGCAACTTGTAAAATGGAGCTTCAGGGCACTGCAATTCACAAATCTGCAGAGTTATAAATGATAACTCTCGTCCACAAATATATTGAGGGAAGGCAAAGAAGAGGATTTGAAATCAAGGCAGAATTGCAGGAAACAGATTTCAGGAGGTAGATTCGAATCGCCTTTAAAGCACATGAAAAGCGGCAAAACGTTGACAATGATGCCCTTGGCCAAAAAGGGCGTATGCGTTTTTTCCTGAATATATTCAGGAAAAAACGCATACGCCCTTTTTGGCCAACCAAGCAACCTGGAAAGGCAAATCAGCGCTACAAAGAAGTCTCGCTTCCCATCGGTCAAAAGGGCCATGCTGAAAAAAGTGTCAAAACCAGAAATGCAGGACAGGCCATGGAGAAATGGGAGCCTTGCTACACTGATGGGCGGGATGTACATTGCCAACAGCCACTCTGGAGAAGTGTACGGTGTGTCCTGAAACATCTAAAAAACACACCTTAGAGAGCATAGGGCACTTCCACGCATGGGGGGATAAAGTGGGAAAATTGAAAATCAGCAAGACACAAGCACCCCAAAGTTTAGGGCTGCTCTGTTGACAAGGACCTCCACTTCCTTCCACCTTAAATATCCCAGGAAAGCGAAAAATGGATAAAAAAGTTGTGGTCCTTATGTACAATGGAATATCACTCAGCCATGAAATCAATGTCATAAGGCTAGTAGCAGCATGATGAGTGGATTTAGGTAAGACGATTCTAAGTGAAATAAGTCACACAGAAAAGGACACTTCTCATAAGGTGTCACTTATAGAGGGAATGTAAAAACCGTTACACTTGAACTGAATTACAAAACAGAACAGAGTCACACATGCAGAAAACACACTATGGCTGCTTAACGGGAAAGGTGAGGTGGGGTGATACATAAAACAAGCGTTTCAAATTAGCTCAGATACCGTTCCATAAACCCAATATGGAATAGACAAGACCTACTCCTTGCTCAGAGAACTGGACTCAACACGCCCGATTCACCGCACAAAAATATATCTGACTAGTAATAATCTTAAAACCTATGTATTGATATCTCTCTGTTAGTGTGTCAAGTGGGTGAAAAGCGGCATAAACACAGCCGTGAAAAGCAGCTAAACCCCATTATAAAAATAAATTACTTTTAAAAACCCATGAAACAAAGACAGGGAAAGAGAGAGAAATTCTTACACAATTCGTTCAGGGGATGTGATGCAACCTGGATTGACCATATCTAGATCCACAGCTGGATGAGACATAAGGGTGGACACTCTTGGGGCTGAGAGGTCTGGTGAGGTTGGGTGAGCAAACGCAGACCCTTTAAAGTAATACTGCGTGCTACCCATCGCATGGGTCCCAAATCTCCAGGTTCAAGGGCATCTTCCTACATCGAAAACATGCATGAGAAACCCAGAAGATGGTACACCGTGTGATGGGGAAAGGTTTCTAAAACGCACCTCATTTCTCATCTCCTTGTGCTCGGGTTCGCCATTCCAGCCACTTTACTAGCAATCTCCCTACTTGGAGCATCAGCACCTTTAACCTCCTGTTCCGTACAGGTTGCAGTTTGTCCTGAGGATGAACGGGAAGACGGGGAACCAATGAGAGACTAGCTCTTGGTGTTGGGACAGGCACAGGTCACTCAATTTTCCCATCAGGAAGAAGAATTAACCACAGGCTCAGCCTGCCCCCCGGAACCAGAACAGGGCCTGAAGGCATCCGGCGCTTTTGCGGCCAGCTCCCAAAAAAGCGACTTGTAAAATGGAGCTTCAGGGCACTGCAATTCACAAACCTGCAGAGTTATAAATGATAACTCTCGTCCACATATATATTGAGGGAAGGCAAAGAAGAGGATTTGAAATCAAGGCAGAATTGCAGGAAACAGATTTCAGGAGGTAGATTCGAATCGCCTTTAAAGCACATGAAAAGCGGCAAAACGTTGACAATGATGCCCTTGGCCAAAAAGGGCGTATGTGTTTTTTCCTGAATATATTCAGGAAAAAACGCATACGCCCTTTTTGGCCAACCAAGCAACCTGGAAAGGCAAATCAGCGCTACAAAGAAGTCTCGCTTCCCATCGGTCAAAAGGGCCATGCTGAAAAAAGTGTCAAAACCAGAAACGCAGGACAGGCCATGGAGAAATGGGAGCCTTGCTACACTGATGGGCGGGATGTACATTGCCAACAGCCATTCTGGAGAAGTGTACGGTGTGTCCTGAAACATCTAAAAAACACAGCTTAGAGAGCATAGGGCACTTCCACGCATGGAGGGATAAAGTGGGAAAATTGAAAATCAGCAAGACACAAGCACCCCAAAGTTTAGGGCTGCTCTGTTGACAAGGACCTCCACTTCATTCCACCTTAAATATCCCAGGAAAGCAAAAAATGGATAAAAAAGTTGTGGTCCTTATGTACAGTGGAATATCACTCAGCCATGAAATCAATGTCATAAGGCTAGTAGCAGCATGATGAGTGGATTTAGGTATGACGATTCTAAGTGAAATAAGTCACACAGAAAAGGACACTTCTCATAAGGTGTCACTTTTAGAGGGAATGTAAAAACCGTTACATTTGAACTGAATTACAAAACAGAACAGAGTCACACATGCAGAAAACACACTATGGCTGCTTAACGGGAAAGGTGAGGTGGGGTGATACATAAAACAAGAGTTTCAAATTAGCTCAGATACCGTTCCATAAACCCAAAATGTAATAGACATGACCTACTCCTTGCTCAGAGAACTGGACTCAACACGCCCTATTCAACACACTAGAATATATCTGACTAGTAATAATCTTAAAACCTATGTATTGATATCTCTCTGTTAGTGTGTCAAGTGTGTGTAAAGCGGCATAAACACAGCCGTGAAAAGCAGCTAAACCCCATTATAAAAATAAATTACTTTTAATAACCCATGAAACAAAGACAGGGAAAGAGAGAGAAATTCTTACACAATTCGTTCAGGGGCTGTGATGCAACCTGGATTGACCATATCTAGACCCACAGCTGGATGAGACATAAGGGTGGACACTCTTGGGGCTGAGAAGTTTGGTGAGGTTGCGTGAACAAATGCTGACCATTTAAACTAATACAGTGTGCTACCCATCGCATGGGTCCCAAAGCTCCAGGTTCAAGGGCATCTTCCTACATCGAAAACATGCATGAGAAACCCAGAAGATGGTACAACGTGTGATGGGGAAAGGTTTCCAAAACGCACCTCATTTTTCATCTCCTTTTGCTCGGATTCGCAATTTCAGCCACTTTACTAGCAATCTCCCTACTTGGAGCATCAGCACCTTTAACCTCCTGTTCCATACAGGTTGCAATTTGATCTGAGGAAGTACGGGAAGACGGGGAAACAATGAGAGACTAGCTCTTGGTGTTGGGAGAGGCACAGGTCACTCTATTTTCCCATCAGGAAGAAGAATTAACCACAGGCTCAGCCTGCCCCCCGGAACCAGAACAGGGCCTGAAGCCATCCTGCGCTTTTGCGGCCAGCTCCCAAAAAAGCGAGTTGTAAAATGGGGCTTCAGGGCACTGCAATTCACAAACCTGCACAGTTATAAATGATAACTCTCGTCCACAAATATATTGAGGGAAGGCAAAGAAGAGGATTTGAAATCAAGGCAGAATTGCAGGAAACAGATTTCAGGAGGTAGATTCGAATCGCCTTTAAAGCACATGAAACGCAGCAAAACGTTGACAATGATGCCCTTGGCCAAAAAGGGCGTATGCGTTTTTTCCTGAATATATTCAGGAAAAAACGCATACGCCCTTTTTGGCCAACCAAGCAACCTGGAAAGGCAAATCAGCGCTACAAAGAAGTCTCGCTTCCCATCGGTCAAAAGGGCCATGCTGAAAAAAGTGTCAAAACCAGAAATGCAGGACAGGCCATGGAGAAATGGGAGCCTTGCTACACTGATGGGTTGTATGTAAATTGCCAACAGCCACTCTGGAGAAGTGTACGGTGTGTTCTAAAACATCTAAAAAACACAGCTTAGAGAGCATAGGGCACTCCCACGCATGGGGGTATAAAGTGGGAAAATTAAAAATCAGCAAGACACAAGAACCCCAAAGATTAGGGCTGCTCTGTTGACAAGGACCTCCACTTCATTCCACCTTAAAGATCCCAGGAAAGTGAAAAATGGATAAAAAAGTTGTGGTCCTTATGTACAATGGAATATCACTCAGCCATGAAATCAATGTCATAAGGCTAGTAGCGGCATGATGAGTGGATTTAGGTACGACGATTCTAAGTGAAATAAGTCACACAGAAAAGGACACTTCTCATAAGGTGTCACTTATAGAGAAAATGTAAAAACCGTTACACTTGAACTGAATTACAAAACAGAACAGAGTCACACGTGCAGAAAACACACTATGGCTGCTTAACGGGAAAGGTGAGGTGGGGTGATACATAAAACAAGAGTTTCAAATTAGCTCAGATACCGTTCCATAAACCCAATATGTAATAGACAAGACCTACTCCTTGCTCAGAGAACTGGACTCAACACGCCCGATTCACCGCACAAGAATATATCTGACTAGTAATAATCTTAAAACCTATGTATTGATATCTCTCTGTTAGTTTGTCAAGTGGGTGTAAAGCGGCATAAACACAGCCGTGAAAAGCAGCTAAACCCCATTATAAAAATAAATTACTTTTAAAAACCCATGAAACAAAGACAGTGAAAGAGAGAGAAATACTTACACAATTCGTTCAGGGGCTGTGATGCAACCTGGATTGACCATATCTAGACCCACAGCTGGATGAGACATAAGGGTGGACACTCTTGGGGCTGAGAGGTCTGGTGAGGTTGGGTGAGCAAACGCAGACCCTTTAAAGTAATACTGCGTGCTACCCATCGCATGGGTCCCAAATCTCCAGGTTCAAGGGCATCTTCCTACATCGAAAACATGCATGAGAAACCCAGAAGATGGTACACCGTGTGATGGGGAAAGGTTTCTAAAACGCACCTCATTTCTCATCTCCTTGTGCTCGGGTTCGCCATTCCAGCCACTTTACTAGCAATCTCCCTACTTGGAGCATCAGCACCTTTAACCTCCTGTTCCGTACAGGTTGCAGTTTGTCCTGAGGATGAACGGGAAGACGGGGAACCAATGAGAGACTAGCTCTTGGTGTTGGGACAGGCACAGGTCACTCAATTTTCCCATCAGGAAGAAGAATTAACCACAGGCTCAGCCTGCCCCCCGGAACCAGAACAGGGCCTGAAGGCATCCGGCGCTTTTGCGGCCAGCTCCCAAAAAAGCGACTTGTAAAATGGAGCTTCAGGGCACTGCAATTCACAAACCTGCAGAGTTATAAATGATAACTCTCGTCCACATATATATTGAGGGAAGGCAAAGAAGAGGATTTGAAATCAAGGCAGAATTGCAGGAAACAGATTTCAGGAGGTAGATTCGAATCGCCTTTAAAGCACATGAAAAGCGGCAAAACGTTGACAATGATGCCCTTGGCCAAAAAGGGCGTATGTGTTTTTTCCTGAATATATTCAGGAAAAAACGCATACGCCCTTTTTGGCCAACCAAGCAACCTGGAAAGGCAAATCAGCGCTACAAAGAAGTCTCGCTTCCCATCGGTCAAAAGGGCCATGCTGAAAAAAGTGTCAAAACCAGAAACGCAGGACAGGCCATGGAGAAATGGGAGCCTTGCTACACTGATGGGCGGGATGTACATTGCCAACAGCCATTCTGGAGAAGTGTACGGTGTGTCCTGAAACATCTAAAAAACACAGCTTAGAGAGCATAGGGCACTTCCACGCATGGAGGGATAAAGTGGGAAAATTGAAAATCAGCAAGACACAAGCACCCCAAAGTTTAGGGCTGCTCTGTTGACAAGGACCTCCACTTCATTCCACCTTAAATATCCCAGGAAAGCAAAAAATGGATAAAAAAGTTGTGGTCCTTATGTACAGTGGAATATCACTCAGCCATGAAATCAATGTCATAAGGCTAGTAGCAGCATGATGAGTGGATTTAGGTATGACGATTCTAAGTGAAATAAGTCACACAGAAAAGGACACTTCTCATAAGGTGTCACTTTTAGAGGGAATGTAAAAACCGTTACATTTGAACTGAATTACAAAACAGAACAGAGTCACACATGCAGAAAACACACTATGGCTGCTTAACGGGAAAGGTGAGGTGGGGTGATACATAAAACAAGAGTTTCAAATTAGCTCAGATACCGTTCCATAAACCCAAAATGTAATAGACATGACCTACTCCTTGCTCAGAGAACTGGACTCAACACGCCCTATTCAACACACTAGAATATATCTGACTAGTAATAATCTTAAAACCTATGTATTGATATCTCTCTGTTAGTGTGTCAAGTGTGTGTAAAGCGGCATAAACACAGCCGTGAAAAGCAGCTAAACCCCATTATAAAAATAAATTACTTTTAATAACCCATGAAACAAAGACAGGGAAAGAGAGAGAAATTCTTACACAATTCGTTCAGGGGCTGTGATGCAACCTGGATTGACCATATCTAGACCCACAGCTGGATGAGACATAAGGGTGGACACTCTTGGGGCTGAGAAGTTTGGTGAGGTTGCGTGAACAAATGCTGACCATTTAAACTAATACAGTGTGCTACCCATCGCATGGGTCCCAAAGCTCCAGGTTCAAGGGCATCTTCCTACATCGAAAACATGCATGAGAAACCCAGAAGATGGTACAACGTGTGATGGGGAAAGGTTTCCAAAACGCACCTCATTTTTCATCTCCTTTTGCTCGGATTCGCAATTTCAGCCACTTTACTAGCAATCTCCCTACTTGGAGCATCAGCACCTTTAACCTCCTGTTCCATACAGGTTGCAATTTGATCTGAGGAAGTACGGGAAGACGGGGAAACAATGAGAGACTAGCTCTTGGTGTTGGGAGAGGCACAGGTCACTCTATTTTCCCATCAGGAAGAAGAATTAACCACAGGCTCAGCCTGCCCCCCGGAACCAGAACAGGGCCTGAAGCCATCCTGCGCTTTTGCGGCCAGCTCCCAAAAAAGCGAGTTGTAAAATGGGGCTTCAGGGCACTGCAATTCACAAACCTGCACAGTTATAAATGATAACTCTCGTCCACAAATATATTGAGGGAAGGCAAAGAAGAGGATTTGAAATCAAGGCAGAATTGCAGGAAACAGATTTCAGGAGGTAGATTCGAATCGCCTTTAAAGCACATGAAACGCAGCAAAACGTTGACAATGATGCCCTTGGCCAAAAAGGGCGTATGCGTTTTTTCCTGAATATATTCAGGAAAAAACGCATACGCCCTTTTTGGCCAACCAAGCAACCTGGAAAGGCAAATCAGCGCTACAAAGAAGTCTCGCTTCCCATCGGTCAAAAGGGCCATGCTGAAAAAAGTGTCAAAACCAGAAATGCAGGACAGGCCATGGAGAAATGGGAGCCTTGCTACACTGATGGGTTGTATGTAAATTGCCAACAGCCACTCTGGAGAAGTGTACGGTGTGTTCTAAAACATCTAAAAAACACAGCTTAGAGAGCATAGGGCACTCCCACGCATGGGGGTATAAAGTGGGAAAATTAAAAATCAGCAAGACACAAGAACCCCAAAGATTAGGGCTGCTCTGTTGACAAGGACCTCCACTTCATTCCACCTTAAAGATCCCAGGAAAGTGAAAAATGGATAAAAAAGTTGTGGTCCTTATGTACAATGGAATATCACTCAGCCATGAAATCAATGTCATAAGGCTAGTAGCGGCATGATGAGTGGATTTAGGTACGACGATTCTAAGTGAAATAAGTCACACAGAAAAGGACACTTCTCATAAGGTGTCACTTATAGAGAAAATGTAAAAACCGTTACACTTGAACTGAATTACAAAACAGAACAGAGTCACACGTGCAGAAAACACACTATGGCTGCTTAACGGGAAAGGTGAGGTGGGGTGATACATAAAACAAGAGTTTCAAATTAGCTCAGATACCGTTCCATAAACCCAATATGTAATAGACAAGACCTACTCCTTGCTCAGAGAACTGGACTCAACACGCCCGATTCACCGCACAAGAATATATCTGACTAGTAATAATCTTAAAACCTATGTATTGATATCTCTCTGTTAGTTTGTCAAGTGGGTGTAAAGCGGCATAAACACAGCCGTGAAAAGCAGCTAAACCCCATTATAAAAATAAATTACTTTTAAAAACCCATGAAACAAAGACAGTGAAAGAGAGAGAAATACTTACACAATTCGTTCAGGGGCTGTGATGCAACCTGGATTGACCATATCTAGACCCACAGCTGGATGAGACATAAGGGTGGACACTCTTGGGGCTGAGAGGTTTGGTGAGGTTGGGTGAGCAAACGCAGACCCTTTAAAGTAATACTGCGTGCTACCCATCGCATGGGTCCCAAATCTCCAGGTTCAAGGGCATCTTCCTACATCGAAAACATGCATGAGAAACCCAGAAGATGGTACACCGTGTGATGGGGAAAGGTTTCTAAAACGCACCTCATTTCTCATCTCCTTGTGCTCGGGTTCGCCATTCCAGCCACTTTACTAGCAATCTCCCTCCTTGGAGCATCAGCACCTTTAACCTCCTGTTCCATACAGGTTGCAATTTGTCCTGAGGATGAACGGGAAGACAGGGAACCAATGAGAGATTAGCTCTTGGTGTTGGGACAGGCACAGGTCACTCTATTTTCCCATCAGGAAAAAGAATTAACCACAGGCTCAGCCTGCACACCGGAACCAGAAAAGGGCCTGAAGCCATCCTGCGCTTTTGAGGCCACCTCCCAAAAAAGCGAGTTGTAAAATGGAGCTTCAGGGCACTGCAATTCACAAACCTGCACAGTTATAAATGATAACTCTCATCCACAAATATATTGAGGGAAGGCAAAGAAGAGGATTTGAAATCAAGGCAGAATTGCAGGAAACAGATTTCAGGAGGTAGATTCGAATCGCCTTTAAAGCACATGAAAAGCAGCAAAACGTTGACAATGATGCCCTTGGCCAAAAAGGGCGTATGCGTTTTTTCCTGAATATATTCAGGAAAAAACGCATACGCCCTTTTTGGCCAACCAAGCAACCTGGAAAGGCAAATCAGCGCTACAAAGAAGTCTCGCTTCCCATCGGTCAAAAGGGCCATGCTGAAAAAAGTGTCAAAACCAAAAATGCAGGACAGGCCATGGAGAAATGGGAGCCTTGCTACACTGATGGGCGGGATGTAAATTGCCAACAGCCACTCTGGAGAAGTTTACGGTGTGTTCTGAAACATCTAAAAAACACAGCTTATAGAGCATAGGGCACTCCCACGCATGGGGGTATAAAGTGGGAAAATTAAAAATCAGCAAGACACAAGAAACCCAAAGTTTAGGGCTGCTCTGTTGACAAGGACCTCCACTTCATTCCACCTTAAATATCCCAGGAAAGCGAAAAATGGATAAAAAAGTTGTGGTCCTTATGTACAGTGGAATATCACTCAGCCATGAAATCAATGTCATAAGGCTAGTAGCAGCAGGTTGAGTGGATTTAGGTACGACGATTTTAAGTGAAATAAGTCACACAGAAAAGGACACTTCTCATAAGGTGTCACTTATAGAGGGAATGTAAAAACCGTTACACTTGAACTGAATTACAAAACAGAACAGAGTCACACATGCAGAAAACACACTATGGCTGCTTAACGGGAAAGGTGAGGTGGGGTGATACATAAAACAAGAGTTTCAAATTAGCTCAGATACCGTTCCATAAACCCAATATGTAATACACAAGACCTACTCCTTGCTCAGAGAACTGGACTCAACACGCCCGATTCACTGCACAGGAATATAACTGACTAGTAATAATGTTAAAACCTATGTATTGATATCTCTCTGTTAGTGTGTCAAGTGGGTGTAAAGCGGCATAAACACAGCCGTGAAAAGCAGCTAAACCCCATTATAAAAATAAATTACTTTTAAAAACCCATGAAACAAAGACAGTGAAAGAGAGAGAAATTCTTACACAATTCGTTCAGGGGCTGTGATGCAACCTGGATTGACCATATCTAGACCCACAGCTGGATGAGACATAAGGGTGGACACTCGTGGGGCTGAGAGGTTTGGTGAGGTTGGGTGAGCAAACGCAGACCCTTTAAAGTAATACTGCGTGCTACCCATCGCTTGGGTCCCAAATCTCCAGGTTCAAGGGCATCTTCCTACATCGAAAACATGCATGAGAAACCCAGAAGATGGTACACCGTGTGATGGGGAAAGGTTTCTAAAACGCACCTCATTTATCATCTCCTTGTGCTCGGGTTCGCCATTCCAGCCACTTTACTAGCAATCTCCCTACTTGGAGCATCAGCACCTTTAACCTCCTGTTCCATACAGGTTGCAATTTGTCCTGAGGATGAACGGGAAGACGGGGAACCAATGAGAGATTAGCTCTTGGTGTTGGGACAGGCACAGGTCACTCTATTTTCCCATCAGGAAAAAGAATTAACCACAGGCTCAGCCTGCACCCCAGAACCAGAAAAGGGCCTGAAGCCATCCTGCGCTTTTGCGGCCACCTCCCAAAAAAGCGAGTTGTAAAATGGAGCTTCAGGGCACTGCAATTCACAAACCTGCACAGTTATAAATGATAACTCTCGTCCACAAATATATTGAGGGAAGGCAAAGAAGAGGATTTGAAATCAAGGCAGAATTGCAGGAAACAGATTTCAGGAGGTAGATTCGAATCGCCTTTAAAGCACATGAAAAGCAGCAAAACGTTGACAATGATGCCCTTGGCCAAAAAGGGCGTATGCGTTTTTTCCTGAATATATTCAGGAAAAAACGCATACGCCCTTTTTGGCCAACCAAGCAACCTGGAAAGGCAAATCAGCGCTACAAAGAAGTCTCGCTTCCCATCGGTCAAAAGGGCCATGCTGAAAAAAGTGTCAAAACCAGAAATGCAGGACAGGCCATGGAGAAATGGGAGCCTTGCTACACTGATGGGCGGGATGTAAATTGCCAACAGCCACTCTGGAGAAGTGTACGGTGTGTTCTGAAACATCTAAAAAACACAGCTTAGAGAGCATAGGGCACTTCCACGCATGGGGGTATAAAGTGGGAAAATTAAAAATCAGCAAGACACAAGAACCCCAAAGTTTAGGGCTGCTCTGTTGACAAGGACCTCCACTTCATTCCACCTTAAATATCCCAGGAAAGCGAAAAATGGATAAAAAAGTTGTGGTCCTTATGTACAGTGGAATATCACTCAGCCATGAAATCAATGTCATAAGGCTAGTAGCAGCATGATGAGTGGATTTAGGTACGACGATTCTAAGTGAAATAAGTCACACAGAAAAGGACACTTCTCATAAGGTGTCACTTATAGAGGGAATGTAAAAGCCGTTACACTTGAACTGAATTACAAAACAGAACAGAGTCACACATGCAGAAAACACACTATGGCTGCTTAACGGGAAAGGTGAGGTGTGGTGATACATAAAACAAGAGTTTCAAATTAGCTCAGATACCGTTCCATAAACCCAATATGTAATAGACAAGACCTACTCCAAGCTCAGAGAACTGGACTCAACACGCCCGATTCACCGCACAAGAATATATCTGACTAGTAATAATCTTAAAACCTATGTATTGAAATCTCTCTGTTAGTGTGTCAAGTGGGTGTAAAGCGGCATAAACACAGCCGTGAAAAGCAGCTAAACCCCATTATAAAAATAAATTACTTTTAAAAACCCAGGAAACAAAGACAGGGAAAGAGAGAGAAATTCTTACACAATTCGTTCAGGGGCTGTGATGCAACCTGGATTGACCATATCTAGACCCACAGCTGGATGAGACATAAGGGTGGACACTCTTGGGGCTGAGAGGTTTGGTGAGGTTGGGTGAGCAAACGCAGACCCTTTAAAGTACTACTGCGTGCTACCCATCGCATGGGTCCCAAATCTCCAGGTTCAAGGGCATCTTCCTACATCGTAAACATGCATGAGAAACCCAGAAGATGGTACACCGTGTGATGGGGAAAGGTTTCTACAACGCACCTCATTTCTCATCTCCTTGTGCTCGGGTTCGCCATTCCAGCCACTTTACTAGCAATCTCCCTACTTGGAGCATCAGCACCTTTAACCTCCTGTTCCATACAGGTTGCAATTTGTCCTGAGGATGAACGGGAAGACGGGGAACCAATGAGAGACTAGCTCTTGGTGTTGGGACAGGCACAGGTCACTCTATTTTCCCATCAGGAAGAAGAATTAACCACAGGCTCAGCCTGCCCCCCGGAACCAGAACAGGGCCTGAAGCCATCCTGCGCATTTGCGGCCAGCTCCCAAAAAAGCGAGTTGTAAAATGGAGCTTCAGGGCACTGCAATTCACAAACCTGCAGAGTTATAAATGATAACTCTCGTCCACAAATATATTGAGGGAAGGCAAAGAAGAGGATTTGAAATCAAGGCAGAATTGCAGGAAACAGATTTCAGGAGGTAGATTCGAATCGCCTTTAAAGCACATGAAAAGCAGGAAAACGTTGACAATGATGCCCTTGGCCAAAAAGGGCGTATGCGTTTTTTCCTGAATATATTCAGGAAAAAACGCATACGCCGTTTTTGGCCAACCAAGCAACCTGGAAAGGCAAATCAGCGCTACAAAGAAGTCTCGCTTCCCATCGGTCAAAAGGGCCATGCTGAAAAAAGTGTCAAAACCAGAAATGCAGGACAGGCCATGGAGAAATGGGGGCCTTGCTACACTGATGGGCGGGATGTAAATTGCCAACAGCCACTCTGGAGAAGTGTACGGTGTGTTCTGAAACATCTAAAAAACACAGCTTAGAGAGCATAGGGCACTTCCACGCATGGGGGTATAAAGTGGGAAAATTAAAAATCAGCAAGACACAAGAACCCCAAAGTTTAGGGCTGCTCTGTTGACAAGGACCTCCACTTCATTCCACCTTAAATATCCCAGGAAAGCGAAAAATGGATAAAAAAGTTGTGTTCCTTATGTACAATGGAATATCACTCAGCCATGAAATCAATGTCATAAGGCTAGTAGCGGCATGATGAGTGGATTTAGGTACGACGATTCTAAGTGAAATAAGTCACACAGAAAAGGACACTTCTCATAAGGTGTCACTTATAGAGGGAATGTAAAAGCCGTTACACTTGAACTGAATTACAAAACAGAACAGAGTCACACATGCAGAAAACACACTATGGCTGCTTAACGGGAAAGGTGAGGTGGGGTGATACATAAAACAAGAGTTTCAAATTAGCTCAGATACCGTTCCATAAACCCAATATGTAATAGACAAGACCTACTCCAAGCTCAGAGAACTGGACTCAACACGCCCGATTCACCGCACAAGAATATATCTGACTAGTAATAATCTTAAAACCTATGTATTGATATCTCTCTGTTAGTGTGTCAAGTGGGTGTAAAGCGGCCTAAACACAGCCGTGAAAAGCTGCTAAACCCCATTATAAAAATAAATTACTTTTAAAAACCCAGGAAACAAAGACAGGGAAAGAGAGAGAAATTCTTACACAATTCGTTCAGGGGCTGTGATGCAACCTGGATTGACCATATCTAGACCCACAGCTGGATGAGACATAAGGGTGGACACTCTTGGGGCTGAGAGGTTTGGTGAGGTTGGGTGAGCAAACGCAGACCCTTTAAAGTACTACAGCGTGCTACCCATCGCATGGGTCCCAAATCTCCAGGTTCAAGGGCATCTTCCTACATCGTAAACATGCATGAGAAACCCAGAAGATGGTACACCGTGAGATGGGGAAATGTTTCTACAACTCACCTCATTTCTCATCTCCTTGTGCTCGGGTTCGCCATTCCAGCCACTTTACTAGCAATCTCCCTACTTGGAGCATCAGCACCTTTAACCTCCTGTTCCATACAGGTTGCAATTTGTCCTGAGGATGAACGGGAAGACGGGGAACCAATGAGAGACTAGCTCTTGGTGTTGGGACAGGCACAGGTCACTCTATTTTCCCATCAGGAAGAAGAATTAACCACAGGCTCAGCCTGCCCCCCGGAACCAGAACAGGGCCTGAAGCCATCCTGCGCATTTGCGGCCAGCTCCCAAAAAAGCGAGTTGTAAAATGGAGCTTCAGGGCACTGCAATTCACAAACCTGCACAGTTATAAATGATAACTCTCGTCCACAAATATATTGAGGGAAGGCAAAGAAGAGGATTTGAAATCAAGGCAGAATTGCAGGAAACAGATTTCAGGAGGTAGATTCGAATCGCCTTTAAAGCACATGAAAAGCAAGAAAACGTTGACAATGATGCCCTTGGCCAAAAACGGCGTATGCGTTTTTTCCTGAATATATTCAGGAAAAAACGCATACGCCCTTTTTGGCCAACCAAGCAACCTGGAAAGGCAAATCAGCGCTACAAAGAAGTCTCGCTTCCCATCGGTCAAAAGGGCCATGCTGAAAAAAGTGTCAAAATCAGAAATGCAGGACAGTCCATGGAGAAATGGGGGCCTTGCTACACTGATGGGCGGGATGTAAATTGCCAACAGCCACTCTGGAGAAGTGTACGGTGTGTTCTGAAACATCTAAAAAACACAGCTTAGAGAGCATAGGGCACTTCCACGCATGGGGGTATAAAGTGGGAAAATTAAAAATCAGCAAGACACAAGAACCCCAAAGTTTAGGGCTGCTCTGTTGACAAGGACCTCCACTTCATTCCACCTTAAATATCCCAGGAAAGCGAAAAATGGATAAAAAAGTTGTGTTCCTTATGTACAATGGAATATCACTCAGCCATGAAATCAATGTCATAAGGCTAGTAGCGGCATGATGAGTGGATTTAGGTACGACGATTCTAAGTGAAATAAGTCACACAGAAAAGGACACTTCTCATAAGGTGTCACTTATAGAGGGAATGTAAAAGCCGTTACACTTGAACTGAATTACAAAACAGAACAGAGTCACACATGCAGAAAACACACTATGGCTGCTTAACGGGAAAGGTGAGGTGGGGTGATACATAAAACAAGAGTTTCAAATTAGCTCAGATACCGTTCCATAAACCCAATATGTAATAGACAAGACCTACTCCAAGCTCAGAGAACTGGACTCAACACGCCCGATTCACCGCACAAGAATATATCTGACTAGTAATAATCTTAAAACCTATGTATTGATATCTCTCTGTTAGTGTGTCAAGTGGGTGTAAAGCGGCCTAAACACAGCCGTGAAAAGCAGCTAAACCCCATTATAAAAATAAATTACTTTTAAAAACCCAGGAAACAAAGACAGGGAAAGAGAGAGAAATTCTTACACAATTCGTTCAGGGGCTGTGATGCAACCTGGATTGACCATATCTAGACCCACAGCTGGATGAGACATAAGGGTGGACACTCTTGGGGCTGAGAGGTTTGGTGAGGTTGGGTGAGCAAACGCAGACCCTTTAAAGTACTACAGCGTGCTACCCATCGCATGGGTCCCAAATCTCCAGGTTCAAGGGCATCTTCCTACATCGTAAACATGCATGAGAAACCCAGAAGATGGTACACCGTGAGATGGGGAAATGTTTCTACAACTCACCTCATTTCTCATCTCCTTGTGCTCGGGTTCGCCATTCCAGCCACTTTACTAGCAATCTCCCTACTTGGAGCATCAGCACCTTTAACCTCCTGTTCCATACAGGTTGCAATTTGTCCTGAGGATGAACGGGAAGACGGGGAACCAATGAGAGACTAGCTCTTGGTGTTGGGACAGGCACAGGTCACTCTATTTTCCCATCAGGAAGAAGAATTAACCACAGGCTCAGCCTGCCCCCCGGAACCAGAACAGGGCCTGAAGCCATCCTGCGCATTTGCGGCCAGCTCCCAAAAAAGCGAGTTGTAAAATGGAGCTTCAGGGCACTGCAATTCACAAACCTGCACAGTTATAAATGATAACTCTCGTCCACAAATATATTGAGGGAAGGCAAAGAAGAGGATTTGAAATCAAGGCAGAATTGCAGGAAACAGATTTCAGGAGGTAGATTCGAATCGCCTTTAAAGCACATGAAAAGCAGGAAAACGTTGACAATGATGCCCTTGGCCAAAAACGGCGTATGCGTTTTTTCCTGAATATATTCAGGAAAAAACGCATACGCCCTTTTTGGCCAACCAAGCAACCTGGAAAGGCAAATCAGCGCTACAAAGAAGTCTCGCTTCCCATCGGTCAAAAGGGCCATGCTGAAAAAAGTGTCAAAATCAGAAATGCAGGACAGTCCATGGAGAAATGGGGGCCTTGCTACACTGATGGGCGGGATGTAAATTGCCAACAGCCACTCTGGAGAAGTGTACGGTGTGTTCTGAAACATCTAAAAAACACAGCTTAGAGAGCATAGGGCACTTCCACGCATGGGGGTATAAAGTGGGAAAATTAAAAATCAGCAAGACACAAGAACCCCAAAGTTTAGGGCTGCTCTGTTGACAAGGACCTCCACTTCATTCCACCTTAAATATCCCAGGAAAGCGAAAAATGGATAAAAAAGTTGTGTTCCTTATGTACAATGGAATATCACTCAGCCATGAAATCAATGTCATAAGGCTAGTAGCGGCATGATGAGTGGATTTAGGTACGACGATTCTAAGTGAAATAAGTCACACAGAAAAGGACACTTCTCATAAGGTGTCACTTATAGAGGGAATGTAAAAGCCGTTACACTTGAACTGAATTACAAAACAGAACAGAGTCACACATGCAGAAAACACACTATGGCTGCTTAACGGGAAAGGTGAGGTGGGGTGATACATAAAACAAGAGTTTCAAATTAGCTCAGATACCGTTCCATAAACCCAGTATGTAATAGACAAGACCTACTCCAAGCTCAGAGAACTGGACTCAACACGCCCGATTCACCGCACAAGAATATATCTGACTAGTAATAATCTTAAAACCTATGTATTGATATCTCTCTGTTAGTGTGTCAAGTGGGTGTAAAGCGGCATAAACACAGCCGTGAAAAGCAGCTAAACCCCATTATAAAAATAAATTACTTTTAAAAACCCAGGAAACAAAGACAGGGAAAGAGAGAGAAATTCTTACACAATTCGTTCAGGGGCTGTGATGCAACCTGGATTGACCATATGTAGACCCACAGCTGGATGAGACATAAGGGTGGACACTCTTGGGGCTGAGAGGTTTGGTGAGGTTGGGTGAGCAAACGCAGACCCTTTAAAGTAATACTGCGTGCTACCCATCGCATGGGTCCCAAATCTCCAGGTTCAAGGGCATCTTCCTACATCGAAAACATGCATGAGAAACCCAGAAGATGGTACACCGTGTGATGGGGAAAGGTTTCTAAAACGCACCTCATTTCTCATCTCCTTTTGCTCGGGTTCGCCATTCCAGCCACTTTACTAGCAATCTCCCTACTTGGAGCATCAGCACCTTTAACCTCCTGTTCCATAAAGGTTGCAATTTGTCCTGAGGATGAACGGGAAGACGGGGAACCAATGAGAGACTAGCTCTTGGTGTTGGGACAGGCACAGGTCACTCTATTTTCCCATCAGGAAGAAGAATTAACCACAGGCTCAGCCTGCCCCCCGGAACCAGAACAGGGCCTGAAGCCATCCTGCGCATTTGCGGCCAGCTCCCAAAAAAGCGAGTTGTAAAATGGAGCTTCAGGGCACTGCAATTCACAAACCTGCACAGTTATAAATGATAACTCTCGTCCACAAATATATTGAGGGAAGGCAAAGAAGAGGATTTGAAATCAAGGCAGAATTGCAGGAAACAGATTTCAGGAGGTAGATTCGAATCGCCTTTAAAGCACATGAAAAGCAGGAAAACGTTGACAATGATGCCCTTGGCCAAAAACGGCGTATGCGTTTTTTCCTGAATATATTCAGGAAAAAACGCATACGCCCTTTTTGGCCAACCAAGCAACCTGGAAAGGCAAATCAGCGCTACAAAGAAGTCTCGCTTCCCATCGGTCAAAAGGGCCATGCTGAAAAAAGTGTCAAAACCAGAAATGCAGGACAGGCCATGGAGAAATGGGGGCCTTGCTACACTGATGGGCGGGATGTAAATTGCCAACAGCCACTCTGGAGAAGTGTACGGTGTGTTCTGAAACATCTAAAAAACACAGATTAGAGAGCATAGGGCACTTCCACGCATGGGGGTATAAAGTGGGAAAATTAAAAATCAGCAAGACACAAGAACCCCAAAGTTTAGGGCTGCTCTGTTGACAAGGACCTCCACTTCCTTCCACCTTAAATATCCCAGGAAAGCGAAAAATGGATAAAAAAGTTGTGTTCCTTATGTACAATGGAATATCACTCAGCCATGAAATCAATGTCATAAGGCTAGTAGCGGCATGATGAGTGGATTTAGGTACGACGATTCTAAGTGAAATAAGTCACACAGAAAAGGACACTTCTCATAAGGTGTCACTTATAGAGGGAATGTAAAAGCCATTACACTTGAACTGAATTACAAAACAGAACAGAGTCACACATGCAGAAAACACACTATGGCTGCTTAACGGGAAAGGTGAGGTGGGGTGATACATAAAACAAGAGTTTCAAATTAGCTCAGATACCGTTCCATAAACCCAATATGTAATAGACAAGACCTACTCCAAGCTCAGAGAACTGGACTCAACACGCCCGATTCACCGCACAAGAATATATCTGACTAGTAATAATCTTAAAACCTATGTATTGATATCTCTCTGTTAGTGTGTCAAGTGGGTGTAAAGCGGCATAAACACAGCCGTGAAAAGCAGCTAAACCCCATTATAAAAATAAATTACTTTTAAAAACCCAGGAAACAAAGACAGGGAAAGAGAGAGAAATTCTTACACAATTCGTTCAGGGGCTGTGATGCAACCTGGATTGACCATATCTAGACCCACAGCTGGATGAGACATAAGGGTGGACACTCTTGGGGCTGAGAGGTTTGGTGAGGTTGGGTGAGCAAACGCAGACCCTTTAAAGTACTACTGCGTGCTACCCATCGCATGGGTCCCAAATCTCCAGGTTCAAGGGCATCTTCCTACATCGTAAACATGCATGAGAAACCCAGAAGATGGTACACCGTGTGATGGGGAAAGGTTTCTACAACGCACCTCATTTCTCATCTCCTTGTGCTCGGGTTCGCCATTCCAGCCACTTTACTAGCAATCTCCCTACTTGGAGCATCAGCACCTTTAACCTCCTGTTCCATACAGCTTGCAATTTGTCCTGAGGATGAACGGGAAGACGGGGAACCAATGAGAGACTAGCTCTTGGTGTTGGGACAGGCACAGGTCACTCTATTTTCCCATCAGGAAGAAGAATTAACCACAGGCTCAGCCTGCACCCCGGAACCAGAACAGGGCCTGAAGCCATCCTGCGCTTTTGCGGCCAGCTCCCAAAAAAGCGAGTTGTAAAATGGAGCTTCAGGGAACTGCAATTCACAAACCTGCAGAGTTATAAATGATAACTCTCGTCCACAAATATATTGAGGGAAGGCAAAGAAGAGGATTTGAAATCAAGGTAGAATTGCAGGAAACAGATTTCAGGAGGTAGATTCGAATCGCCTTTAAAGCACATGAAAAGCAGCAAAACGTTGACAATGATGCCCTTGGCCAAAAAGGGCGTATGCGTTTTTTCCTGAATATATTCAGGAAAAAACGCATAGGCCCTTTTTGGCCAACCAAGCAACCTGGAAAGGCAAATCAGCGCTACAAAGAAGTCTCGCTTCCCATCGGTCAAAAGGGACATGCTGAAAAAAGTGTCAAAACCAGAAATGCAGGACAGGCCATGGAGAAATGGGAGCCTTGCTACACTGATGGATGTTATGTAAATTGCCAACAGCCACTCTGGAGAAGTGTACGGTGTGTTCTGAAACACCTAAAAAACACAGCTTAGAGAGCATAGGGCACTTCCACGCATGGGGGTATAAAGTGGGAAAATTAAAAATCAGCAAGACACAAGAACCCCAAAGTTTAGGGCTGCTCTGTTGACAAGGACCTCCACTTCATTCCACCTTAAATATCCCAGGAAAGCGAAAAATGGATAAAAAAGTTGTGGTCCTTATGTACAATGGAATATCACTCAGCCATGAAATCAATGTCATAAGGCTAGTAGCAGCATGATGAGTGGATTTAGGTACGACGATTCTAAGTGAAATAAGTCACACAGAAAAGGACACTTCTCATAAGGTGTCACTTATAGAGGAAATGTAAAAACCGTTACACTTGAACTGAATTACAAAACAGAACAGAGTCACACATGCAGAAAACACACTATGGCTGCTTAACGGGAAAGGTGAGGTGGGGTGATACATAAAACAAGAGTTTCAAATTAGCTCAGATACCGTTCCATAAACCCAATATGTAATAGACAAGACCTACTCCTTGCTCAGAGAACTGGACTCAACACGCCCGATTCACTGCACAAGAATATAACTGACTAGTAATAATCTTAAAACCTATGTATTGATATCTCTCTGTTAGTGTGTCAAGTGGGTGTAAAGCGGCATAAACACAGCCGTGAAAAGCAGCTAAACCCCATTATAAAAATAAATTACTTTTAAAAACCCAGGAAACAAAGACAGGGAAAGAGAGAGAAATTCTTATACAATTCGTTCAGGGGCTGTGATGCACCCTGGATTGACCATATCTAGACCCACAGCTGGATGAGACATAAGGGTGGACACTCTTGGGGCTGAGAGGTTTGGTGAGGTTGGGTGAGCAAACGCAGACCCTTTAAAGTACTACTGCGTGCTACCCATCGCATGGGTCCCAAATCTCCAGGTTCAAGGGCATCTTCCTACATCGTAAACATGCATGAGAAACCCAGAAGATGGTACACCGTGTGATGGGGAAAGGTTTCTACAACGCACCTCATTTCTCATCTCCTTGTGCTCGGGTTCGCCATTCCAGCCACTTTACTAGCAATCTCCCTACTTGGAGCATCAGCAGCTTTAACCTCCTGTTCCATACAGGTTGCAATTTGTCCTGAGGATGAACGGGAAGACGGGGAACCAATGAGAGACTAGCTCTTGGTGTTGGGACAGGCACAGGTCACTCTATTTTCCCATCAGGAAGAAGAATTAACCACAGGCTCAGCCTGCACCCCGGAACCAGAACAGGGCCTGAAGCCATCCTGCGCTTTTGCGGCCAGCTCCCAAAAAAGCGAGTTGTAAAATGGAGCTTCAGGGAACTGCAATTCACAAACCTGCAGAGTTATAAATGATAACTCTCGTCCACAAATATATTGAGGGAAGGCAAAGAAGAGGATTTGAAATCAAGGTAGAATTGCAGGAAACAGATTTCAGGAGGTAGATTCGAATCGCCTTTAAAGCACATGAAAAGCAGCAAAACGTTGACAATGATGCCCTTGGCCAAAAAGGGCGTATGCGTTTTTTCCTGAATATATTCAGGAAAAAACGCATACGCCCTTTTTGGCCAACCAAGCAACCTGGAAAGGCAAATCAGTGCTACAAAGACGTCTCGCTTCCCATCGGTCAAAAGGGCCATGCTGAAAAAAGTGTCAAAACCAGAAATGCAGGACAGGACATGGAGAAATGGGAGCCTTGCTACACTGATGGGCGGGATGTAAATTGCCAACAGCCACTCTGGAGAAGTGTACGGTGTGTTCTGAAACATCTAAAAAACACAGCTTAGAGAGCATAGGGCACTTCCACGCATGGGGGTATAAAGTGGGAAAATTAAAAATCAGCAAGACACAAGAACCCCAAAGATTAGGGCTGCTCTGTTGACAAGGACCTCCACTTCATTCCACCTTAAATATCCCAGGAAAGCGAAAAATGGATAAAAAAGTTGTGGTCCTTATGTACAATGGAATATCACTCAGCCATGAAATCAATGTCATAAGGCTAGTAGCAGCATGATGAGTGGATTTAGGTAAGACGATTCTACGTGAAATAAGTCACACAGAAAAGGACACTTCTCATAAGGTGTCACTTATAGAGGGAATGTAAAAACCGTTACACTTGAACTGAATTACAAAACAGAACAGAGTCACACATGAAAAAAACACACTATGGCTGCTTAACGGGAAAGGTGAGGTGGGGTGATACATAAAACAAGAGTTTCAAATTAGCTCAGATACCGTTCCATAAACCCAATATGGAATAGACAAGACCTACTCCTTGCTCAGAGAACTGGACTCAACACGCCCGATTCACCGCACAAGAATATATCTGACTAGTAATAATCTTAAAACCTATGTATTGATATCTCTCTGTTAGTGTGTCAAGTGGGTGTAAAGCGGCCTAAACACAGCCGTGAAAAGCAGCTAAACCCCATTATAAAAAGAAATTACTTTTAAAAACCCATGAAACAAAGACAGTGAAAGAGAGAGAAATTCTTACACAATTCGTTCAGGGGCTGTGATGCAACCTGGATTGACCATATCTAGACCCACAGCTGGATGAGACATAAGGGTGGACACTCTTGGGGCTGAGAGGTTTGGTGAGGTTGGGTGAGCAAACGCAGACCCTTTAAAGTACTACTGCGTGCTACCCATCGCATGGGTCCCAAATCTCCAGGTTCAAGGGCATCTTCCTACATCGTAAACATGCATGAGAAACCCAGAAGATGGTACACCGTGTGATGGGGAAAGGTTTCTACAACGCACCTCATTTCTCATCTCCTTGTGCTCGGGTTCGCCATTCCAGCCACTTTACTAGCAATCTCCCTACTTGGAGCATCAGCACCTTTAACCTCCTGTTCCATACAGGTTGCAATTTGTCCTGAGGATGAACGGGAAGACGGGGAACCAATGAGAGACTAGCTCTTGGTGTTGGGACAGGCACAGGTCACTCTATTTTCCCATCAGGAAGAAGAAGTAACCACAGGCTCAGCCTGCACCCCGGAACCAGAACAGGGCCTGAAGCCATCCTGCGCTTTTGCGGCCAGCTCCCAAAAAAGCGAGTTGTAAAATGGAGCTTCAGGGAACTGCAATTCACAAACCTGCAGAGTTATAAATGATAACTCTCGTCCACAAATATATTGAGGGAAGGCAAAGAAGAGGATTTGAAATCAAGGTAGAATTGCAGGAAACAGATTTCAGGAGGTAGATTCGAATCGCCTTTAAAGCACATGAAAAGCAGCAAAACGTTGACAATGATGCCCTTGGCCAAAAAGGGCGTATGCGTTTTTTCCTGAATATATTCAGGAAAAAACGCATACGCCCTTTTTGGCCAACCAAGCAACCTGGAAAGGCAAATCAGTGCTACAAAGACGTCTCGCTTCCCATCGGTCAAAAGGGCCATGCTGAAAAAAGTGTCAAAACCAGAAATGCAGGACAGGACATGGAGAAATGGGAGCCTTGCTACACTGATGGGCGGGATGTAAATTGCCAACAGCCACTCTGGAGAAGTGTACGGTGTGTTCTGAAACATCTAAAAAACACAGCTTAGAGAGCATAGGGCACTTCCACGCATGGGGGTATAAAGTGGGAAAATTAAAAATCAGCAAGACACAAGAACCCCAAAGATTAGGGCTGCTCTGTTGACAAGGACCTCCACTTCATTCCACCTTAAATATCCCAGGAAAGCGAAAAATGGATAAAAAAGTTGTGGTCCTTATGTACAATGGAATATCACTCAGCCATGAAATCAATGTCATAAGGCTAGTAGCAGCATGATGAGTGGATTTAGGTAAGACGATTCTACGTGAAATAAGTCACACAGAAAAGGACACTTCTCATAAGGTGTCACTTATAGAGGGAATGTAAAAACCGTTACACTTGAACTGAATTACAAAACAGAACAGAGTCACACATGAAAAAAACACACTATGGCTGCTTAACGGGAAAGGTGAGGTGGGGTGATACATAAAACAAGAGTTTCAAATTAGCTCAGATACCGTTCCATAAACCCAATATGTAATAGACAAGACCTACTCCTTGCTCAGAGAACTGGACTCAACACGCCCGATTCACCGCACAAGAATATATCTGACTAGGAATAATCTTAAAACCTATGTATTGATATCTCTCTGTTAGTGTGTCAAGTGGGTGTAAAGCGGCATAAACACAGCCGTGAAAAGCAGCTAAACCCCATTATAAAAATAAATTACTTTTAAAAACCCATGAAACAAAGACAGGGAAAGGGAGAGAAATTCTTACACAATTCGTTCAGGGGCTGTGATGCAACCTGGATTGACCATATCTAGACCCACAGCTGGATGAGACATAAGGGTGGACACTCTTGGGGCTGAGAGGTTTGGTGAGGTTGGGTGAGCAAACGCAGACCCTTTAAAGTAATACTGCGTGCTACCCATCGCATGGGTCCCAAATCTCCAGGTTCAAGGGCATCTTCCTACATCGAAAACATGCATGAGAAACCCAGAAGATGGTACACCGTGTGATGGGGAAAGGTTTCTAAAACGCACCTCATTTCACATCTCCTTGTGCTCGGGTTCGCCATTCCAGCCACTTTACTAGCAATCTCCCTACTTGGAGCATCAGCACCTTTAACCTCCTGCTCCGTACAGGTTGCAATTTGTCCTGAGGATGAACGGGAAGACGGGGAACCAATGAGAGACTAGCTCTTGGTGTTGGGACAGGCACAGGTCACTCTATTTTCCCATCAGGAAGAAGAATTAACCACAGGCTCAGCCTGCACCCCGGAACCAGAACAGGGCCTGAAGCCATCCTGCGCTTTTGCGGCCGGCTCCCGAAAAAGCGACTTGTAAAATGGAGCTACAGGGCACTGCAATTCACAAACCTGCAGAGTTATAAATGATAACTCTCGTCCACAAATATATTGAGGGAAGGCAAAGAAGAGGATTTGAAATCAAGGCAGAATTGCAGGAAACAGATTTCAGGAGGTAGATTCGAATCGCCTTTAAAGCACATGAAAAGCGGCAAAACGTTGACAATGATGCCCTTGCCCAAAAAGGGCGTATGCGTTTTTTCCTGAATATATTCAGGAAAAAACGCATACGCCCTTTTTGGCCAACCAAGCAACCTGGAAAGGCAAATCAGCGCTACAAAGAAGTCTCGCGTCCCATCGGTCAAAAGGGCCATACTGAGAAAAGTGTCAAAACCAGAAATGCAGGAAAGGCCATGGAGAAATGGGAGCCCTGCTACGCTGATGGGCGGAATGTAAATTGCCAACAGCCACTCTGGAGAAGGGTACGGTGTGTCCTGAAACATCTAAAAAACACACCTTAGAGAGCATAGGGCACTTCCACGCATGGGGGTATAAATTGGAAAAATTAAAAATCAGTAAGACACAAGCACACCAAAGTTTAGGGCTGCTCTGTTGCCAAGGACCTCCACTTCATTCCACCTTAAATATCCCAAGAAAGGGAAAAATGGATAAAGAAGTTGTGGTCCTTATGTACAATGGAATATCATTCAGCCATGAAATCAATGTCATAAGGCTAGTAGCAGCATGATGAGTGGATTTAGGTACGACGATTCTAAGTGAAATAAGTCACACAGAAAACTACACTTCTCATAAGATATCACTTATACAGGGAAAGTAAAAACCGTTACACTTGAACTGAATTACAAAACAGAACAGTGTCACACATGCAGAAAACACACTATGGCTGCTTAACGGGAACGGTGAGTTGGGGTGATACATAAAACAAGGGTTTCAAATTAGCTGAGATACCGTTCCATAAACCCAATATGTAATAGACAAGACCCACTCCTTGCAAAGAGAACTGGACTCAACACCCCCTATTCACCACACAAGAATATACCTGACTAGTAATAATCTTAAAACCTATGTATTGAAATCTCTCTGTTAGTGTGTCAAGTGGGTGTAAAGCGGCATAAACACAGCAGTGAAAAGCAGCTAAACCCCATTATAAAAAGAAATTAAAAACCCATGAAACAAAGACAGTTATAGAGAAAGAAATTCTTACAAAATTAGTTCAGGGGCTGTGATGCAACCTGGATTGACCATATCTAGACCCACAGCTGGATGAGACATAAGGGTGGACACTCTTGGGGCTGAAAGGTTTGGTGAGGTTGGGTGAGCAAACGCAGACCCTTTAAAATAATACTGCGTGGTACCCATCCCATTCGTCCCAAATCTCTAGGTTCAAGGGCATCTTCCTACATCGAAAACACGCATAAGAAACCCAGACGACGGTACACTGTGTGATCGGCAAAGGTTTCTAAAACACACCTCATTTCTCATCTCCTTGTGCTTGGGTTCACCATTCCAGCCGCTATAATTGCAATCTCCGTACTTGGAGAATCAGCACCTTTAACCTCCTGTTTGTTACAGGTTGCAATTTGTCCTGAGGATGAACGGAAAGAGGGGGAACCAATAAGGGACAAGCTCTAGGTTTTGGGACAGGCACAGGTCACTCTATTTTTCCATCAGGAAAAAGAATTAACCACAGACTCAGCCTGCTGCCTGGAAGTAGAATAGGGCCTGAAGAAATCCTGTGCTTCTGCGGCCAACTCCCAAAAAAGCGAGTTGAAAAATGGAGATCAGGGGCACTGCAATTCACAAACCTGCAGAGTTATCAATGATAACTCTCGTCCACAAATATATTGAGGGAAGGCAAAGAAGAGGATTTGAAATCAAGGCAGAATTGCAGGAAACAGATTTCAGGAGGTAGATTCGAATCGCCTTTAAAGCACATGAAAAGCAGGAAAACGTTGACAATGATGCCCTTGGCCAAAAAGGGCGTATGCGTTTTTTCCTGAATATATTCAGGAAAAAACGCATACGCCCTTTTTGGTCAACCAAGCAACCTGGAAAGGCAAATCAGCGCTACAAAGAAGTCTCGCTTCCCATCGGTCAAAAGGGACATGCTGAAAAAAGTGTCAAAACCAGAAATGCAGGACAGGCCATGGAGAAATGGGAGCCTTGCTACACTGATGGGTGTTATGTAAATTGCCAACAGCCACTCTGGAGAAGTGTACGGTGTGTTCTGAAACATCTAAAAAACACAGCTTAGAGAGCATAGGGCACTTCCACGCATGGGGGTATAAAGTGGGAAAATTAAAAATCAGCAAGACACAAGAACCCCAAAGTTTAGGGCTGCTCTGTTGACAAGGACCTCCACTTCATTCCACCTTAAATATCCCAGGAAAGCAAAAAATGGATAAAAAAGTTGTGGTCCTTATGTACAATGGAATATCACTAAGCCATGAAATCAATGTCATAAGGCTAGTAGCGGCATGATGAGTGGATTTTGGTACGACGATTCTAAGTGAAATAAGTCACACAGAAAAGGACACTTCTCATAAGGTGTCACTTATAGAGGGAATGTAAAAACCGTTACACTTGAACTGAATTACAAAACAGAACAGAGTCACACATGCAGAAAATACACTATGGCTGCTTAACGGGAAAGGTGAGGTGGGGTGATACATAAAACAAGAGTTTCAAATTAGCTCAGATACCGTTCCATAAACCCAATATGTAATAGACAAGACCTACTCCTTGCTCAGAGAACTGGACTCAACACGCCCGATTCACCGCACAAGAATATAACTGACTAGTAATAATCTTAAAACCTATGTATTGATATCTCTCTGTTAGTGTGTCAAGTGGGTGTAAAGCGGCATAAACACAGCCGTGAAAAGCAGCTAAACCCCATTATAAAAAAAATTACTTTTAAAAACCCAGGAAACAAAGACAGGGAAAGAGAGAGAAATTCTTACACAATTCGTTCAGGGGCTGTGATGCAACCTGGATTGACCATATGTAGACCCACAGCTGGATGAGACATAAGGGTGGACACTCTTGGGGCTGAGAGGTTTGGTGAGGTTGGGTGAGCAAACGCAGACCCTTTAAAGTAATACTGCGTGCTACCCATCGCATGGGTCCCAAATCTCCAGGTTCAAGGGCATCTTCCTACATCGAAAACATGCATGAGAAACCCAGAAGATGGTACACCGTGTGATGGGGAAAGGTTTCTAAAACGCACCTCATTTCTCATCTCCTTTTGCTCGGGTTCGCCATTCCAGCCACTTTACTAGCAATCTCCCTACTTGGAGCATCAGCACCTTTAACCTCCTGTTCCATACAGGTTGCAATTTGTCCTGAGGATGAACGGGAAGACGGGGAACCAATGAGAGACTAGCTCTTGGTGTTGGGACAGGCACAGGTCACTCTATTTTCCCATCAGGAAGAAGAATTAACCACAGGCTCAGCCTGCCCCCCGGAACCAGAACAGGGCCTGAAGCCATCCTGCGCATTTGCGGCCAGCTCCCAAAAAAGCGAGTTGTAAAATGGAGCTTCAGGGCACTGCAATTCACAAACCTGCACACTTATAAATGATAACTCTCGTCCACAAATATATTGAGGGAAGGCAAAGAAGAGGATTTGAAATCAAGGCAGAATTGCAGGAAACAGATTTCAGGAGGTAGATTCGAATCGCCTTTAAAGCACATGAAAAGCAGGAAAACGTTGACAATGATGCCCTTGGCCAAAAACGGCGTATGCGTTTTTTCCTGAATATATTCAGGAAAAAACGCATACGCTACGCCCTTTTTGGCCAACCAAGCAACCTGGAAAGGCAATTCAGCGCTACAAAGAAGTCTCGCTTCCCATCGGTCAAAAGGGCCATGCTGAAAAAAGTGTCAAAACCAGAAATGCAGGACAGGCCATGGAGAAATGGGGGCCTTGCTACACTGATGGGCGGGATGTAAATTGCCAACAGCCACTCTGGAGAAGTGTACGGTGTGTTCTGAAACATCTAAAAAACACAGCTTAGAGAGCATAGGGCACTTCCACGCATGGGGGTATAAAGTGGGAAAATTAAAAATCAGCAAGACACAAGAACCCCAAAGTTTAGGGCTGCTCTGTTGACAAGGACCTCCACTTCATTCCACCTTAAATATCCCAGGAAAGCGAAAAATGGATAAAAAAGTTGTGTTCCTTATGTACAATGGAATATCACTCAGCCATGAAATCAATGTCATAAAGCTAGTAGCGGCATGATGAGTGGATTTAGGTACGACGATTCTAAGTGAAATAAGTCACACAGAAAAGGACACTTCTCATAAGGTGTCACTTATAGAGGGAATGTAAAAGCCGTTACACTTGAACTGAATTACAAAACAGAACAGAGTCACACATGCAGAAAACACACTATGGCTGCTTAACGGGAAAGGTGAGGTGGGGTGATACATAAAACAAGAGTTTCAAATTAGCTCAGATACCGTTCCATAAACCCAATATGTAATAGACAAGACCTACTCCAAGCTCAGAGAACTGGACTCAACACGCCCGATTCACCGCACAAGAATATATCTGACTAGTAATAATCTTAAAACCTATGTATTGATATCTCTCTGTTAGTGTGTCAAGTGGGTGTAAAGCGGCATAAACACAGCCGTGAAAAGCAGCTAAACCCCATTATAAAAATAAATTACTTTTAAAAACCCAGGAAACAAAGACAGGGAAAGAGAGAGAAATTCTTACACAATTCGTTCAGGGGCTGTGATGCAACCTGGATTGACCATATCTAGACCCACAGCTGGATGAGACATAAGGGTGGACACTCTTGGGGCTGAGAGGTTTGGTGAGGTTGGGTGAGCAAACGCAGACCCTTTAAAGTACTACTGCGTGCTACCCATCGCATGGGTCCCAAATCTCCAGGTTCAAGGGCATCTTCCTACATCGTAAACATGCATGAGAAACCCAGAAGATGGTACACCGTGTGATGGGGAAAGGTTTCTACAACGCACCTCATTTCTCATCTCCTTGTGCTCGGGTTCGCCATTCCAGCCACTTTACTAGCAATCTCCCTACTTGGAGCATCAGCACCTTTAACCTCCTGTTCCATACAGCTTGCAATTTCTCCTGAGGATGAACGGGAAGACGGGGAACCAATGAGAGACTAGCTCTTGGTGTTGGGACAGGCACAGGTCACTCTATTTTCCCATCAGGAAGAAGAATTAACCACAGGCTCAGCCTGCACCCCGGAACCAGAACAGGGCCTGAAGCCATCCTGCGCTTTTGCGGCCAGCTCCCAAAAAAGCGAGTTGTAAAATGGAGCTTCAGGGAACTGCAATTCACAAACCTGCAGAGTTATAAATGATAACTCTCGTCCACAAATATATTGAGGGAAGGCAAAGAAGAGGATTTGAAATCAAGGTAGAATTGCAGGAAACAGATTTCAGGAGGTAGATTCGAATCGCCTTTAAAGCACATGAAAAGCAGCAAAACGTTGACAATGATGCCCTTGGCCAAAAAGGGCGTATGCGTTTTTTCCTGAATATATTCAGGAAAAAACGCATACGCCCTTTTTGGCCAACCAAGCAACCTGGAAAGGCAAATCAGCGCTACAAAGAAGTCTCGCTTCCCATCGGTCAAAAGGGACATGCTGAAAAAAGTGTCAAAACCAGAAATGCAGGACAGGCCATGGAGAAATGGGAGCCTTGCTACACTGATGGATGTTATGTAAATTGCCAACAGCCACTCTGGAGAAGTGTACGGTGTGTTCTGAAACACCTAAAAAACACAGCTTAGAGAGCATAGGGCACTTCCACGCATGGGGGTATAAAGTGGGAAAATTAAAAATCAGCAAGACACAAGAACCCAAAAGTTTAGGGCTGCTCTGTTGACAAGGACCTCCACTTCATTCCACCTTAAATATCCCAGGAAAGCAAAAAATGGATAAAAAAGTTGTGGTCCTTATGTACAATGGAATATCACTCAGCCATGAAATCAATGTCATAAGGCTAGTAGCGGCATGATGAGTGGATTTTGGTACGACGATTCTAAGTGAAATAAGTCACACAGAAAAGGACACTTCTCATAAGGTGTCACTTATAGAGGGAATGTAAAAACCGTTACACTTGAACTGAATTACAAAACAGAACAGAGTCACACATGCAGAAAATACACTATGGCTGCTTAACGGGAAAGGTGAGGTGGGGTGATACATAAAACAAGAGTTTCAAATTAGCTCAGATACCGTTCCATAAACCCAATATGTAATAGACAAGACCTACTCCTTGCTCAGAGAACTGGACTCAACACGCCCGATTCACCGCACAAGAATATAACTGACTAGTAATAATCTTAAAACCTATGTATTGATATCTCTCTGTTAGTGTGTCAAGTGGGTGTAAAGCGGCATAAACACAGCCGTGAAAAGCAGCTAAACCCCATTATAAAAATAAATTACTTTTAAAAACCCAGGAAACAAAGACAGGGAAAGAGAGAGAAATTCTTACACAATTCGTTCAGGGGCTGTGATGCAACCTGGATTGACCATATGTAGACCCACAGCTGGATGAGACATAAGGGTGGACACTCTTGGGGCTGAGAGGTTTGGTGAGGTTGGGTGAGCAAACGCAGACCCTTTAAATTAATACTGCGTGCTACCCATCGCATGGGTCCCAAATCTCCAGGTTCAAGGGCATCTTGTACATCGAAAACATGCATGAGAAACCAAGAAGATGGTACACCGTGTGATGGGGAAAGGTTTCTAAAACGCACCTCATTTCTCATCTCCTTTTGCTCGGGTTCGCCATTCCAGCCACTTTACTAGCAATCTCCCTACTTGGAGCATCAGCACCTTTAACCTCCTGTTCCATACAGGTTGCAATTTGTCCTGAGGATGAACGGGAAGACGGAGAACCAATGAGAGACTCGCTCTTGGTGTTGGGACAGGCACAGGTCACTCTATTTTCCCATCAGGAAGAAGAATTAACCACAGGCTCAGCCTGCCCCCCGGAACCAGAACAGGGCCTGAAGCCATCCTGCGCATTTGCGGCCAGCTCCCAAAAAAGCGAGTTGTAAAATGGAGCTTCAGGGCACTGCAATTCACAAACCTGCACAGTTATAAATGATAACTCTCGTCCACAAATATATTGAGGGAAGGCAAAGAAGAGGATTTGAAATCAAGGCAGAATTGCAGGAAACAGATTTCAGGAGGTAGATTCGAATCGCCTTTAAAGCACATGAAAAGCAGGAAAACGTTGACAATGATGCCCTTGGCCAAAAACGGCGTATGCGTTTTTTCCTGAATATATTCAGGAAAAAACGCATACGCCCTTTTTGGCCAACCAAGCAACCTGGAAAGGCAAATCAGCGCTACAAAGAAGTCTCGCTTCCCATCGGTCAAAAGGGCCATGCTGAAAAAAGTGTCAAAACCAGAAATGCAGGACAGGCCATGGAGAAATGGGGGCCTTGCTACACTGATGGGCGGGATGTAAATTGCCAACAGCCACTCTGGAGAAGTGTACGGTGTGTTCTGAAACATCTAAAAAACACAGCTTAGAGAGCATAGGGCACTTCCACGCATGGGGGTATAAAGTGGGAAAATTAAAAATCAGCAAGACACAAGAACCCCAAAGTTTAGGGCTGCTCTGTTGACAAGGACCTCCACTTCATTCCACCTTAAATATCCCAGGAAAGCGAAAAATGGATAAAAAAGTTGTGTTCCTTATGTACAATGGAATATCACTCAGCCATGAAATCAATGTCATAAAGCTAGTAGCGGCATGATGAGTGGATTTAGGTACGACGATTCTAAGTGAAATAAGTCACACAGAAAAGGACACTTCTCATAAGGTGTCACTTATAGAGGGAATGTAAAAGCCGTTACACTTGAACTGAATTACAAAACAGAACAGAGTCACACATGCAGAAAACACACTATGGCTGCTTAACGGGAAAGGTGAGGTGGGGTGATACATAAAACAAGAGTTTCAAATTAGCTCAGATACCGTTCCATAAACCCAATATGTAATAGACAAGACCTACTCCAAGCTCAGAGAACTGGACTCAACACGCCCGATTCACCGCACAAGAATATATCTGACTAGTAATAATCTTAAAACCTATGTATTGATATCTCTCTGTTAGTGTGTCAAGTGGGTGTAAAGCGGCATAAACACAGCCGTGAAAAGCAGCTAAACCCCATTATAAAAATAAATTACTTTTAAAAACCCAGGAAACAAAGACAGGGAAAGAGAGAGAAATTCTTACACAATTCGTTCAGGGGCTGTGATGCAACCTGGATTGACCATATCTAGACCCACAGCTGGATGAGACATAAGGGTGGACACTCTTGGGGCTGAGAGGTTTGGTGAGGTTGGGTGAGCAAACGCAGACCCTTTAAAGTACTACTGCGTGCTACCCATCGCATGGGTCCCAAATCTCCAGGTTCAAGGGCATCTTCCTACATCGTAAACATGCATGAGAAACCCAGAAGATGGTACACCGTGTGATGGGGAAAGGTTTCTACAACGCACCTCATTTCTCATCTCCTTGTGCTCGGGTTCGCCATTCCAGCCACTTTACTAGCAATCTCCCTACTTGGAGCATCAGCACCTTTAACCTCCTGTTCCATACAGCTTGCAATTTCTCCTGAGGATGAACGGGAAGACGGGGAACCAATGAGAGACTAGCTCTTGGTGTTGGGACAGGCACAGGTCACTCTATTTTCCCATCCGGAAGAAGAATTAACCACAGGCTCAGCCTGCACCCCGGAACCAGAACAGGGCCTGAAGCCATCCTGCGCTTTTGCGGCCAGCTCCCAAAAAAGCGAGTTGTAAAATGGAGCTTCAGGGAACTGCAATTCACAAACCTGCAGAGATATAAATGATAACTCTCGTCCACAAATATATTGAGGGAAGGCAAAGAAGAGGATTTGAAATCAAGGTAGAATTGCAGGAAACAGATTTCAGGAGGTAGATTCGAATCGCCTTTAAAGCACATGAAAAGCAGCAAAACGTTGACAATGATGCCCTTGGCCAAAAAGGGCGTATGCGTTTTTTCCTGAATATATTCAGGAAAAAACGCATACGCCCTTTTTGGCCAACCAAGCAACCTGGAAAGGCAAATCAGCGCTACAAAGAAGTCTCGCTTCCCATCGGTCAAAAGGGACATGCTGAAAAAAGTGTCAAAACCAGAAATGCAGGACAGGCCATGGAGAAATGGGAGCCTTGATACACTGATGGATGTTATGTAAATTGCCAACAGCCACTCTGGAGAAGTGTACGGTGTGTTCTGAAACACCTAAAAAACACAGCTTAGAGAGCATAGGGCACTTCCACGCATGGGGGTATAAAGTTGGAAAATTAAAAATCAGCAAGACACAAGAACCCAAAAGTTTAGGGCTGCTCTGTTGACAAGGACCTCCACTTCATTCCACCTTAAATATCCCAGGAAAGCAAAAAATGGATAAAAAAGTTGTGGTCCTTATGTACAATGGAATATCACTCAGCCATGAAATCAATGTCATAAGGCTAGTAGCGGCATGATGAGTGGATTTTGGTACGACGATTCTAAGTGAAATAAGTCACACAGAAAAGGACACTTCTCATAAGGTGTCACTTATAGAGGGAATGTAAAAACCGTTACACTTGAACTGAATTACAAAACAGAACAGAGTCACACATGCAGAAAATACACTATGGCTGCTTAACGGGAAAGGTGAGGTGGGGTGATACATAAAACAAGAGTTTCAAATTAGCTCAGATACCGTTCCATAAACCCAATATGTAATAGACAAGACCTACTCCTTGCTCAGAGAACTGGACTCAACACGCCCGATTCACCGCACAAGAATATAACTGACTAGTAATAATCTTAAAACCTATGTATTGATATCTCTCTGTTAGTGTGTCAAGTGGGTGTAAAGCGGCATAAACACAGCCGTGAAAAGCAGCTAAAACCCATTATAAAAATAAATTACTTTTAAAAACCCAGGAAACAAAGACAGGGAAAGAGAGAGAAATTCTTACACAATTCGTTCAGGGGCTGTGATGCAACCTGGATTGACCATATGTAGACCCACAGCTGGATGAGACATAAGGGTGGACACTCTTGGGGCTGAGAGGTTTGGTGAGGTTGGGTGAGCAAACGCAGACCCTTTAAATTAATACTGCGTGCTACCCATCGCATGGGTCCCAAATCTCCAGGTTCAAGGGCATCTTGTACATCGAAAAGATGCATGAGAAACCAAGAAGATGGTACACCGTGTGATGGGGAAAGGTTTCTAAAACGCACCTCATTTCTCATCTCCTTTTGCTCGGGTTCGCCATTCCAGCCACTTTACTAGCAATCTCCCTACTTGGAGCATCAGCACCTTTAACCTCCTGTTCCATACAGGTTGCAATTTGTCCTGAGGATGAACGGGAAGACGGAGAACCAATGAGAGACTCGCTCTTGGTGTTGGGACAGGCACAGGTCACTCTATTTTCCCATCAGGAAGAAGAATTAACCACAGGCTCAGCCTGCCCCCCGGAACCAGAACAGGGCCTGAAGCCATCCTGCGCATTTGCGGCCAGCTCCCAAAAAAGCGAGTTGTAAAATGGAGCTTCAGGGCACTGCAATTCACAAACCTGCACACTTATAAATGATAACTCTCGTCCACAAATATATTGAGGGAAGGCAAAGAAGAGGATTTGAAATCAAGGCAGAATTGCAGGAAACAGATTTCAGGAGGTAGATTCGAATCGCCTTTAAAGCACATGAAAAGCAGGAAAACGTTGACAATGATGCCCTTGGCCAAAAAGGGCGTATGCGTTTTTTCCTGAATATATTCAGGAAAAAACGCATACGCCCTTTTTGGCCAACCAAGCAACCTGGAAAGGCAAATCAGCGCTACAAAGAAGTCTCGCTTCCCATCGGTCAAAAGGGCCATGCTGAAAAAAGTGTCAAAACCAGAAATGCAGGACAGGCCATGGAGAAATGGGGGCCTTGCTACACTGATGGGCGGGATGTAAATTGCCAACAGCCACTCTGGAGAAGTGTACGGTGTGTTCTGAAACATCTAAAAAACACAGCTTAGAGAGCATAGGGCACTTCCACGCATGGGGGTATAAAGTGGGAAAATTAAAAATCAGCAAGACACAAGAACCCCAAAGTTTAGGGCTGCTCTGTTGAAAAGGACCTCCACTTCATTCCACCTTAAATATCCCAGGAAAGCGAAAAATGGATAAAAAAGTTGTGGTCCTTATGTACAATGGAATATCACTCAGCCATGAAATCAATGTCATAAGGCTAGTAGCGGCATGATGAGTGGATTTAGGTACGACGATTCTAAGTGAAATAAGTCACACAGAAAAGGACACTTCTCATAAGGTGTCACTTATAGAGGGAATGTAAAAGCCGTTACACTTGAACTGAATTACAAAACAGAACAGAGTCACACATGCAGAAAACACACTATGGCTGCTTAACGGGAAAGGTGAGGTGGGGTGATACATAAAACAAGAGTTTCAAATTAGCTCAGATACCGTTCCATAAACCCAATATGTAATAGACAAGACCTACTCCAAGCTCAGAGAACTGGACTCAACACGCCCGATTCACCGCACAAGAATATATCTGACTAGTAATAATCTTAAAACCTATGTATTGATATCTCTCTGTTAGTGTGTCAAGTGGGTGTAAAGCAGCATAAACACAGCCGTGAAAAGCAGCTAAACCCCATTATAAAAATAAATTACTTTTAAAAACCCAGGAAACAAAGACAGGGAAAGAGAGAGAAATTCTTACACAATTCGTTCAGGGGCTGTGATGCAACCTGGATTGACCATATCTAGACCCACAGCTGGATGAGACATAAGGGTGGACACTCTTGGGGCTGAGAGGTTTGGTGAGGTTGGGTGAGCAAACGCAGACCCTTTAAAGTAATACTGCGTGCTACCCATCGCATGGGTCCCAAATCTCCAGGTTCAAGGGCATCTTCCTACATCGAAAACATGCATGAGAAACCCAGAAGATGGTACACCGTGTGATGGGGAAAGGTTTCTAAAACGCACCTCATTTCTCATCTCCTTGTGCTCGGGTTCGCCATTCCAGCCACTTTACTAGCAATCTCCCTACTTGGAGCATCAGCACCTTTAACCTCCTGTTCCATACAGGTTGCAATTTGTCCTGAGGATGAACGGGAAGACGGGGAACCAATGAGAGACTAGCTCTTGGTGTTGGGACAGGCACAGGTCACTCTATTTTCCCATCAGGAAGAAGAATTAACCACAGGCTCAGCCTGCACCCCGGAACCAGAACAGGGCCTGAAGCAATCCTGCGCTTTTGCGGCCAGCTCCCAAAAAAGCGAGTTGTAAAATGGAGCTTCAGGGAACTGCAATTCACAAACCTGCAGAGTTATAAATGATAACTCTCGTCCACAAATATATTGAGGGAAGGCAAAGAAGAGGATTTGAAATCAAGGTAGAATTGCAGGAAACAGATTTCAGGAGGTAGATTCGAATCGCCTTTAAAGCACATGAAAAGCAGCAAAACGTTGACAATGATGCCCTTGGCCAAAAAGGGCGTATGCGTTTTTTCCTGAATATATTCAGGAAAAAACGCATACGCCCTTTTTGGCCAACCAAGCAACCTGGAAAGGCAAATCAGCGCTACAAAGAAGTCTCGCTTCCCATCGGTCAAAAGGGCCATGCTGAAAAAAGTGTCAAAACCAGAAATGCAGGACAGGCCATGGAGAAATGGGAGCCTTGCTACACTGATGGGCGGGATGTAAATTGCCCACAGCCACTCTGGAGAAGTGTACGGTGTGTTCTGAAACATCTAAAAAACACAGCTTAGAGAGCATAGGGCACTTCCACGCATGGGGGTATAAAGTGGGAAAATTAAAAATCAGCAAGACACAAGAACCCCAAAGTTTAGGGCTGCTCTGTTGACAAGGACCTCCACTTCATTCCACCTTAAATATCACAGGAAAGCGAAAAATGGATAAAAAAGTTGTGGTCCTTATGTACAGTGGAATATCACTCAGCCATGAAATCAATGTCATAAGGCTAGTAGCAGCATGATGAGTGGATTTAGGTATGACGATTCTAAGTGAAATAAGTCACGCAGAAAAGGACACTTCTCATAAGGTGTCACTTATAGAGGGAATGTAAAAACTGTTACACTTGAACTGAATTACAAAACAGAACAGAGTCACACATGCAGAAAATACACTATGGCTGCTTAACGGGAAAGGTGAGGTGGGGTGATACATAAAACAAGAGTTTCAAATTAGCTCAGATACCGTTCCATAAACCCAATATGTAATAGACAAGACCTACTCCTTGCTCAGAGAACTGGACTCAACACGCCCGATTCACTGCACAAGAATATAACTGACTAGTAATAATCTTAAAACCTATGTATTGATATCTCTCTGTTAGTGTGTCAAGTGGGTGTAAAGCGGCATAAACACAGCCGTGAAAAGCAGCTAAACCCCATTATAAAAATAAATTACTTTTAAAAACCCAGGAAACAAAGACAGGGAAAGAGAGAGAAATTCTTATACAATTCGTTCAGGGGCTGTGATGCTCCCTGGATTGACCATATCTAGACCCACAGCTGGATGAGACATAAGGGTGGACACTCTTGGGGCTGAGAGGTTTGGTGAGGTTGGGTGAGCAAACGCAGACCCTTTAAAGTAATACTGCGTGCTACCCATCGCATGGGTCCCAAATCGCCAGGTTCAAGGGCATCTTCCTACTTCGAAAACATGCATGAGAAACCCAGAAGATGGTACACCGTGTGATGGGGAAAGGTTTCTAAAACGCACCTCATTTCTCATCTCCTTTTGCTCGGGTTCGCCATTCCAGCCACTTTACTAGCAATCTCCCTACTTGGAGCATCATCACCTTTAACCTCCTGTTCCGTACAGGTTACAATTTGTCCAGAGGATGAACGGGAGGACGGGGAACCAATGAGAGACTAGCTCTTGGTGTTGGGACAGGCACAGGTCACTCTATTTTCCCATCAGGAAGAAGAATTAACCACAGGCTCAGCCTGCCCCCCGGAACCAGAACAGGGCCTGAAGACATCCTGTGCTTTTGCGGCCAGCTCCCAAAAAAGCGAGTTGTAAAATGGAGCTTCAGGGCACTGCAATTCACAATCCTGCACAGTTATAAATGATAACTCTCGTCCACAAATATATTGAGGGAAGGCAAAGAAGAGGATTTGAAATCAAGGCAGAATTGCAGGAAACAGATTTCAGGAGGTAGATTCGAATCGCCTTTAAAGCACATGAAAACCAGGAAAACGTTGACAATGATGCCCTTGGCCAAAAACGGCGTATGCGTTTTTTCCTGAATATATTCAGGAAAAAACGCATACGCCCTTTTTGGCCAACCAAGCAAACTGGAAAGGCAAATCAGTGCTACAAAGAAGTCTCGCTTCCCATCGGTCAAAAGGGCCATGCTGAAAAAAGTGTCAAAACCAGAAATGCAGGACAGGCCATGGAGAAATGGGAGCCTTGCTACACTGATGGGCGGGATGTAAATTGCCAACAGCCACTCTGGAGAAGTGTACGGTGTGTTCTGAAACATCTAAAAAACACAGCTTAGAGAGCATAGGGCACTTCCACGCATGGGGGTATAAAGTGGGAAAATTAAAAATCAGCAAGACACAAGAACCCCAAAGATTAGGGCTGCTCTGTTGACAAGGACCTCCACTTCATTCCACCTTAAATATCCCAGGAAAGCGAAAAATGGATAAAAAAGTTGTGGTCCTTATGTACAATGGAATATCACTCAGCCATGAAATCAATGTCATAAGGCTAGTAGCAGCATGATGAGTGGATTTAGGTACGACGATTCTAAGTGAAATAAGTCACACAGAAAAGGACACTTCTCATAAGGTGTCACTTATAGAGGAAATGTAAAAACCGTTACACTTGAACTGAATTACAAAACAGAACAGAGTCACACGTGCAGAAAACACACTATGGCTGCTTAACGGGAAAGGTGAGGTGGGGTGATACATAAAACAAGAGTTTCAAATTAGCTCAGATACCGTTCCATAAACCCAATATGTAATAGACAAGACCTACTCCTTGCTCAGAGAACTGGACTCAACACGCCCGATTCACCGCACAAGAATATATCTGACTAGTAATAATCTTAAAACCTATGTATTGATATCTCTCTGTTAGTGTGTCAAGTGGGTGTAAAGCGGCCTAAACACAGCCGTGAAAAGCAGCTAAACCCCATTATAAAAAGAAATTACTTTTAAAAACCCATGAAACAAAGACAGTGAAAGAGAGAGAAATTCTTAAACAATTCGTTCAGGGGCTGTGATGCAACCTGGATTGACCATATCTAGACCCACAGCTGGATGAGACATAAGGGTGGACACTCTTGGGGCTGAGAGGTTTGGTGAGGTTGGGTGAGCAAACGCAGACCCTTTAAAGTACTACTGCGTGCTACCCATCGCATGGGTCCCAAATCTCCAGGTTCAAGGGCATCTTCCTACATCGTAAACATGCATGAGAAACCCAGAAGATGGTACACCGTGTGATGGGGAAAGGTTTCTACAACGCACCTCATTTCTCATCTCCTTGTGCTCGGGTTCGCCATTCCAGCCACTTTACTAGCAATCTCCCTACTTGGAGCATCAGCACCTTTAACCTCCTGTTCCATACAGGTTGCAATTTGTCCTGAGGATGAACGGGAAGACGGGGAACCAATGAGAGACTAGCTCTTGGTGTTGGGACAGGCACAGGTCACTCTATTTTCCCATCAGGAAGAAGAATTAACCACAGGCTCAGCCTGCACCCCGGAACCAGAACAGGGCCTGAAGCCATCCTGCGCTTTTGCGGCCAGCTCCCAAAAAAGCGAGTTGTAAAATGGAGCTTCAGGGAACTGCAATTCACAAACCTGCAGAGTTATAAATGATAACTCTCGTCCACAAATATATTGAGGGAAGGCAAAGAAGAGGATTTGAAATCAAGGTAGAATTGCAGGAAACAGATTTCAGGAGGTAGATTCGAATCGCCTTTAAAGCACATGAAAAGCAGCAAAACGTTGACAATGATGCCCTTGGCCAAAAAGGGCGTATGCGTTTTTTCCTGAATATATTCAGGAAAAAACGCATACGCCCTTTTTGGCCAACCAAGCAACCTGGAAAGGCAAATCAGTGCTACAAAGAAGTCTCGCTTCCCATCGGTCAAAAGGGCCATGCTGAAAAAAGTGTCAAAACCAGAAATGCAGGACAGGACATGGAGAAATGGGAGCCTTGCTACACTGATGGGCGGGATGTAAATTGCCAACAGCCACTCTGGAGAAGTGTACGGTGTGTTCTGAAACATCTAAAAAACACAGCTTAGAGAGCATAGGGCACTTCCACGCATGGGGGTATAAAGTGGGAAAATTAAAAATCAGCAAGACACAAGAACCCCAAAGATTAGGGCTGCTCTGTTGACAAGGACCTCCACTTCATTCCACCTTAAATATCCCAGGAAAGCGAAAAATGGATAAAAAAGTTGTGGTCCTTATGTACAATGGAATATCACTCAGCCATGAAATCAATGTCATAAGGCTAGTAGCAGCATGATGAGTGGATTTAGGTAAGACGATTCTACGTGAAATAAGTCACACAGAAAAGGACACTTCTCATAAGGTGTCACTTATAGAGGGAATGTAAAAACCGTTACACTTGAACTGAATTACAAAACAGAACAGAGTCACACATGAAAAAAACACACTATGGCTGCTTAACGGGAAAGGTGAGGTGGGGTGATACATAAAACAAGAGTTTCAAATTAGCTCAGATACCGTTCCATAAACCCAATATGTAATAGACAAGACCTACTCCTTGCTCAGAGAACTGGACTCAACACGCCCGATTCACCGCACAAGAATATATCTGACTAGGAATAATCTTAAAACCTATGTATTGATATCTCTCTGTTAGTGTGTCAAGTGGGTGTAAAGCGGCATAAACACAGCCGTGAAAAGCAGCTAAACCCCATTATAAAAATAAATTACTTTTAAAAACCCATGAAACAAAGACAGGGAAAGGGAGAGAAATTCTTACACAATTCGTTCAGGGGCTGTGATGCAACCTGGATTGACCATATCTAGACCCACAGCTGGATGAGACATAAGGGTGGACACTCTTGGGGCTGAGAGGTTTGGTGAGGTTGGGTGAGCAAACGCAGACCCTTTAAAGTAATACTGCGTGCTACCCATCGCATGGGTCCCAAATCTCCAGGTTCAAGGGCATCTTCCTACATCGAAAACATGCATGAGAAACCCAGAAGATGGTACACCGTGTGATGGGGAAAGGTTTCTAAAACGCACCTCATTTCTCATCTCCTTGTGCTCGGGTTCGCCATTCCAGCCACTTTACTAGCAATCTCCCTACTTGGAGCATCAGCACCTTTAACCTCCTGCTCCGTACAGGTTGCAATTTGTCCTGAGGATGAACGGGAAGACGGGGAACCAATGAGAGACTAGCTCTTGGTGTTGGGACAGGCACAGGTCACTCTATTTTCCCATCAGGAAGAAGAATTAACCACAGGCTCAGCCTGCACCCCGGAACCAGAACAGGGCCTGAAGCCATCCTGCGCTTTTGCGGCCGGCTCCCGAAAAAGCGACTTGTAAAATGGAGCTACAGGGCACTGCAATTCACAAACCTGCAGAGTTATAAATGATAACTCTCGTCCACAAATATATTGAGGGAAGGCAAAGAAGAGGATTTGAAATCAAGGCAGAATTGCAGGAAACAGATTTCAGGAGGTAGATTCGAATCGCCTTTAAAGCACATGAAAAGCGGCAAAACGTTGACAATGATGCCCTTGGCCAAAAAGGGCGTATGCCTTTTTTCCTGAATATATTCAGGAAAAAACGCATACGCCCTTTTTGGCCAACCAAGCAACCTGGAAAGGCAAATCAGCGCTACAAAGAAGTCTCGCGTCCCATCGGTCAAAAGGGCCATACTGAGAAAAGTGTCAAAACCAGAAATGCAGGAAAGGCCATGGAGAAATGGGAGCCCTGCTACGCTGATGGGCGGGATGTAAATTGCCAACAGCCACTCTGGAGAAGGGTACGGTGTGTCCTGAAACATCTAAAAAACACACCTTAGAGAGCATAGGGCACTTCCACGCATGGGGGTATAAATTGGAAAAATTAAAAATCAGTAAGACACAAGCACACCAAAGTTTAGGGCTGCTCTGTTGCCAAGGACCTCCACTTCATTCCACCTTAAATATCCCAAGAAAGGGAAAAATGGATAAAGAAGTTGTGGTCCTTATGTACAATGGAATATCATTCAGCCATGAAATCAATGTCATAAGGCTAGTAGCAGCATGATGAGTGGATTTAGGTACGACGATTCTAAGTGAAATAAGTCACACAGAAAACTACACTTCTCATAAGATATCACTTATACAGGGAAAGTAAAAACCGTTACACTTGAACTGAATTACAAAACAGAACAGTGTCACACATGCAGAAAACACACTATGGCTGCTTAACGGGAACGGTGAGTTGGGGTGATACATAAAACAAGGGTTTCAAATTAGCTCAGATACCGTTCCATAAACCCAATATGTAATAGACAAGACCCACTCCTTGCAAAGAGAACTGGACTCAACACCCCCTATTCACCACACAAGAATATACCTGACTAGTAATAATCTTAAAACCTATGTATTGAAATCTCTCTGTTAGTGTGTCAAGTGGGTGTAAAGCGGCATAAACACAGCAGTGAAAAGCAGCTAAACCCCATTATAAAAAGAAATTAAAAACCCATGAAACAAAGACAGTTATAGAGAAAGAAATTCTTACAAAATTAGTTCAGGGGCTGTGATGCAACCTGGATTGACCATATCTAGACCCACAGCTGGATGAGACATAAGGGTGGACACTCTTGGGGCTGAGAGGTTTGGTGAGGTTGGGTGAGCAAACGCAGACCCTTTAAAATAATACTGCGTGGTACCCATCCCATTCGTCCCAAATCTCTAGGTTCAAGGGCATCTTCCTACATCGAAAACACGCATAAGAAACCCAGACGACGGTACACTGTGTGATCGGCAAAGGTTTCTAAAACACACCTCATTTCTCATCTCCTTGTGCTTGGGTTCACCATTCCAGCCGCTATAATTGCAATCTCCGTACTTGGAGAATCAGCACCTTTAACCTCCTGTTTGTTACAGGTTGCAATTTGTCCTGAGGATGAACGGAAAGAGGGGGAACCAATAAGGGACAAGCTCTAGGTTTTGGGACAGGCACAGGTCACTCTATTTTTCCATCAGGAAAAAGAATTAACCACAGACTCAGCCTGCTGCCTGGAAGTAGAATAGGGCCTGAAGAAATCCTGTGCTTCTGCGGCCAACTCCCAAAAAAGCGAGTTGAAAAATGGAGATCAGGGGCACTGCAATTCACAAACCTGCAGAGTTATCAATGATAACTCTCGTCCACAAATATATTGAGGGAAGGCAACGAAGAGGATTTGAAAGCAAGGCAGAACTGCAGAAACAGACTTAAGGAGGTAGATTCGAATCGCGTTTAAAGCACATGAAAAGCGGCAAAACGTCGACACTTATGCCCTTGGCTAAAAAGGGCCTATGCGTTTTTTCCTGAATATATTCAGGAAAAAACGCATAGGCCCTTTTTGGCCAACCAAGCAACCTGGAAAGGCAAATCAGCGCTACAAAGAAGTCTCGCTTCCCATCGATCAAAAGGGCCATGCTGGAAAAAGTGTCAAAACCAGAAATGCAGCACTGGCCATGGAGAAATGGGAGCCTTGGTACGCTGATGGCGGAATGTAAATTGCCAACAGCCACTCTGGAGAAGTGTACGGTGTGTCCTGAAACATCTAAAAAACACAGCTTAGAGAGCATAGGGCACTTCCACTCATGGGCGTATAAATTGGGAAAACTAAAAATCAGCAAGACACAGGCACACCAAAGTTTAGGGCTGCTCTCTTGACAAGAACCTCCTCTTCATTACACCTTAAATATCCCAGGAAATAGGAAAATGGATAACGATGTTGTGGTCCTTATGTACAATGGAATATCACTCAGCCATGAAATCAATGTCATAAGGCTATTAGCAGCAAGATGAGTGGATTTAGGTTCGACGATTCTAAGTGAAATAAGTCACACAGAAAAAGACACTTATCATAAGATATCACTTATAGAGGGAATGTAAAAACCGCTACAATTGAACTGAATTACAAAACAGAATAGAGTCACACATTTAGAAAACACACTATGGCTGCTTAACGGGAAAGGTGAGGTGGGGTGATGCATAAAACAAGGGTTTCATATTAGCTCAGATACCGATCCATAAACCCAATATGTAATAGACAAGACATACTCCTTGCTTCGTGAAGTGGACACAACACCCCCTATTCAACGAACAAGTGTATATCTGACTAGTAAAAATCTTAAAACCTATGTATTGATTTCTCTCTGTAAGTTAATCAATGGGTGTAAAGGGGCATAAACACAGCAGTGAAAATCAGGTAAACCCCATTATAAAAATAAATTACTTTAAAATCCCAAAAAACAAAGATAGTGATAGAGGGAGAAATTTTTACATAATTCTTTCCGGGGCTGTGATGCAACCTGGTGTGACCATATCTAGACCCACAGCTGGATGAGAAATAAAGCTGGACACTCTTGGGGCTGAAGGTCTCTTTCCGTATTTACCAGATTGGGAACATAGAAAGGCTGCCACCCACTGGCCGTTACCTGCACAAGCAGCTTTAAAACCTGTGCTAATGGTCACTTCATATGAACAAGTACTTCAGGGCTGTAAATGAAACGTGCCCTCAAAATGTCTTGAGGGATTTAATGGCCAAAAATTTTCAAAATGTGACACTTACTTTAAGAAAACACTTTGAAGAACTAAGCTGTAATCACAGTTTGATCAATAAAAAGGGCATGCTTTAAAGCTCAATTTCAACAGATTATGGGACACATGCAAATTCAACCACAGATAGGTATCAGCTCACACCTGTTAGAATAACCATCAGCAAGAAAACTACCAATAATAAATATTGAAGGTGTTTTGGAGAAATGCATAGCCTCAATTTTAAGTGGGACGTATCCTGGAAAGAGCCACTAATGAGAACTGAATGGGGGTGCCTTCAAAACATACACACTGAGCTACCATATGATACAGCAAGCCCACTCCTTGGCCTATAACATAAGAAGATATAACTGGAAAGACACAGGCAAGCAAATGTGCATTGCAGCAGTATTGCAATAGCCAAGACATGGAGGCAACCAGAAAGTCCATCAAGAGGTGCGTGGCCAAAGAAGAACTGGTACATGTACAGATGGAATATTAGCCAGGGAAAAAAATGAAACAATGCCATTTGCAGCACCATGTATGATTCTTGAGGTAATCAGGCAAATTGTACTAAGTCAGAAAGCAAAAGACACATATCCTATAATATCACTTATAGGTCTTAGCTAAAAATTGATACCAATGAAGATATTTCCACAGAGAAATGCAATCACAGATTCATTAAACAAACTTATGGTTCACCAAATGGAAAGGTGTGAGGATTGGATACATTAGGATATTGGGGTTAAGATAGATATAGAAACACATGTGAAATATGTAATCACCAAAGACCTACGTAATACCAAGACAAGACTACTCAACATCGTGTCATAACCTACATGGGAAAATGATCCAAAGAAGAATAGATATATGTATATGTTTAAAAGAACCACATCTTGCACACCTAGAAGAAACAAAACATTTTAATTAAATTTGCTCTGACAAAAAATAAAAATTAAATTAAAAAAAGAACAAGAAGTAATGAGACATAAACTTAAGGGGCTATTTGCTGGCACATTGCATTCTAATTTACAACCAGAACATGACTTCCATTAAGGCTCTGTCATCACTAATAAAGCAGCTTTATAAGCAATGTTGAAGGTAGCTTAAAAGAAGTCTCACTAATTATTGATAGTAACAAGGAAACAAAGAAAAGTAAAAATCTCACTGCAAAAAGTATACATAGGGTAAGGATAGTAGATCAAACACTTATTAAACTTCTGTAAAGAATAAAAGAAAACAGTCATATGTTTTTTTAAAAAGAGAGGGCCCAAATAAATCTGAAATGAAAGAGATGATGTTACAACAGACACCACAGAAATACAAAGTATCCTAAGATACACACAGGGTAACTCAGGGCTCAGACTGGACAGAGCCCACTCTCCAGTCCCCTGTACATGACTTACAGGAGCCTCAGGAACTGAGGAGGGGGTCCCTGAAGAGAGGCTCAAGATAGAATATGGTAGGCATTAACATGACTGCATTCATCTTAAACATGCCTGAACTACATTCACACGAGATGATTTTGTCCTGTATGTACATCGGCACCTCTAGTTGGAACTGCAGATCTTTGGCTTCAACACCTCTACTGACAACATTAGCGTCACCTGCTGTGGACCGTCTCCTATAGGATTTCTAGAATCAGAAAACATCGAAGCTTCACAGGACCCAGAGTCTGTGCGAGTCCACACAGAGTCTCAGAGTCTCAACTCCACTCAGATACTCCACTCTTGGAGGGCACACACAAAGTAGTGTGCACATCAGGACCCAGGGGAAGGAGCAGTGACCCTGTAGGAGAATGACCAGAACTACCTGCTACTTTTAGAGGGTCTCCTGCAGAGGCAGGTGGTGGCTGTGGCTGTGGCTCACCGTGAGGACAACGACACTGGCAGCAGAAGTTCTGGGAAATACTCCTTGGTGTGTGCCCTCCCAGAGTCCGCCATTAGCCCCACCAAGAGCAAGGTAGGCTCCAGGGCTGGGTCGCCTCAGGCCAAACAACCAACAGGGAGGGAACCCAGCCCCATGCATCAGCAGACAAGCGGATTAAACTTTTTATTAAAGTTTTATTTAATCCGTAGACAAGCGGATTAAAGCTCTGCCCACCAAAGCAACACCCAGCTCTACCCACCACCAGTCCCTCCCATCAGGAAGCTTGCACTAGCCTCTAAGATAGACTCATCCACCGGAGAGCAGACAACAGAAGCAAGAAGAACTACAATTCTGCAGCCTGTGGAAGGAAAACCACATTCACAGAAAGATAGACAAAATGAAAAGGCAGAGGACTTTATACCAGATCAAGGAACAAGATAAAACCCCAGAAAAAAAACGAAATGAGGTGGAGATAGGGAACCTTCCAGAAAAAGAATTCAGAATAATGATAGTGAAGTTGAGCCAAGACCTTGGAAAAAAAAAGGAGGCAAAGATCGAGAAGATGCAAGAAATGTTTAACAAGGACCTAGAAGAATTAAAGAACCAACAAACAGAGGTGAACAATGTAATAACTGAAATGAAAAATACACTAGAAGGAATCAGTAGCAGAATAACTGTGGCAGAAGAACGGATAAGTGACCTGGAAGACAGAGAGGTGGAAATCACTGCCATGGAACAGAATAAAGAAAAAGAATGAAAATAAACGAAGACACCCCAAGAGTCCTCTGGGACAACATTAAACGCAACAACATTCGCATTATAGGGGTCCCAGAAGGAGAAGAGAGAGAGAAAGGACCCGAGAATATATTTGAAGAGATTATGGTCAAAAACTTCCCTAGCATGGGAAAAGAAATAGCCACCCAAGTCCAGAAGCACAGAGTGTCCCAGGCAGGATAAACCAAAGGAGAAAAATGACAAGACACATAGTAATCAAATTGACAAAAATTAACGACAAAGAAAAATGATTGAAAGCAGCAAGGGAAAAATGACCAATAACATACAAGGGAACTCCCATAAGGATAACAACTGATTTCTCAGCAGAAAATCTACAAGCCAGAAGGAAGTGGCATGATAAATTTAAAGTGATGAAAGGGAAGAACCTACAACCAAGAGTACTCCATCCTGCAAAGAGCTCATTCAGATTTGATGGAGAAATCAAAAGCCTTACAGACAAGCAAAAGCTAAGAGAATTCAGCACCATGAAACCAGCTCTACACCAAATGCTAAAGGAACTTCTCTAAGTGGGAAACACAAGAGAAGAAAAGGACCCACCAAGACAAACCCATAACAATTAAGAAAATAGTAGTAGGAACATACATATCGATAATTACCTTAAACGTGAATGCACTAAATGTTCCAACCAAAAGACACAGGCTCGCTGAATGGATACAAAAACAAGACCCATATATATGCTGTCTACAAGAGATCCATTTCAGACCTAGGGACACATACAGACTCAAAGTGAGGCGATGGAAAAATATACTCTATGCAAATGAAAATCAAAAGAAAGCTGGAGTAGCAATACTCATATCAGATAAAATAGACTTTAAAATAAAGAATGTTACAAGAGACAAGGAAAGACACTACATAATGGTCAGGGGATCAATCCAAGAAGAAGATATAACAATTATAAATATATATGTACCCAAAATAGGAGCACCTCAATGTATAAGGCAACTGCTAACAGCTATAAAAGAGGAAATCGACAGTAACACAATAATAGCGGGGGACTTTAACAGCTCACTTACACCAGTGGAGATCAGCCAGACAGAAAATTAATAAGGAAACACAAGCTTTAAATGACACAATAGACCAGATAGAGTTAATTGATATTTATAGGACATTCCATCCAAAAACAGCAGATTACACGTTCTTCTCAACTGCACACGGAACATTCTCCAGGATAGATCATATCTTGGGTCACAGATAAAGCCTCAGTAAATTTAAGAAAACTGAAATCATATCAAGCAGCTGTTCCGACCACAATGCTATGAGATTAGAAATCAATTACACGGAAAAAAACGTAAAAAACACAAACACATGGAGGCTAAACAATACGTTACTAAATAACCAAGAGATCACTGAAGAAATCAAAGAGGAAATCAAAAACTACCTAGAGACAAATGACAACAAAAACACGATGATCCAAAACCTATGGGATGCAGCAAAAGGAGTTCTAAGAGGGAAGTTTATAGCAATACAAGCCTACCTCAAGAAACAAGAAAAATCCCAAATAAACAATCGAACCTTACACCTAGAGGAACTAGAGAAAGAAGAACAAAACCCAAAGTTAGTAGAAGGAAAGAAATCATAAACATCAGAGCAGAAATAAATGAAATAGAAACAAAGAAAACGAAAGCAAAGATCAATAAAACTAAAAGCTGGTTCTTTGAGAAGATAAGCAAAAATGATCAACCTTTAGCCAGACTTAAGAAAAAGAGGGAGAAGACGCAAATCAACAAAATTAGAAGTGAAAAAGCAGAAGTTACAACAGACACCACAGGAATACAAAGCATCCTAAGAGACTACTACAAGCAACTCTAGGCCAATAAAATGGACAATCTGGAAGAAATGGACAAATTCTTAGAAAGGGATAACCTTCTAAGACTGAACCAGGAAGAAATAGAAAATATGAACAAACCTATCACAAGCAATGAAATTGAAACTGTGATTAAAAATCTTCCAATAAACCAAAGTCCAGAACCAGATGGCATCACAGGTGAATTCTATCAAACATTTAGAGAAGAGCTAACACCCAACCTTCTCAAATTCTTCAAAACAATTGCAGGGGAAGGAACACTCCCAAACTCATTCTATGAGACCACCATCACCCTGATACCAAAATCAGACAGAGATACTACAAGGAAAGAAAATTATAGACCAATATCACTGATGAATATAGATGTAAAAATCCTCAACAAAATACTAGCAAACAGAATCGAACAACACATTAAAAGGATCATACACCATGATCAAGTGGGGTTTATCCCAGGGATGCAAGGATTCTTCAATATACACAAATCAATGTGATACACCATATTAACAAATTGTAGAATAAAACCATATGATCATCTCAATAGATGAAGGAAAAGATTTTGAGAAAATTCAACACTCATTTACGATAAAAACTCTGGAGTGTGGGCATAGAGGGAAACTACCTCAACATAATAAAGGCCATATATGACAAACCCACAGCAAACAGCATTCTCAATGGTGAAAAACTGAAAGCGTTTCCTCTAAGATCAGGAACAAGACAAGGATGTCCACTCTCACCACTGCTATTCAACATAGTTTTGGAAGTCCTAGCCATGGCAATCAGAGAAGAAAAAGAAATAAAAGGAATACAAAAAGGAAAAGAAGAAGTAAAATTGTCACTGTTTGCAGATGACATGATATCATAGATAGAGAATCCTAAAGATGCCACCAGAAAACCACTGGAGCTAATCAATGAATTTGGTAAAGTTGCAGGATACAAAATTAATGCACAGAAATTGCTTGCATTCCTCTACACTAACAATGAAAGATCAGAAAGAGAAATTAAGGAAACAATCCCATTACCACTGCAACAATAAGAATAAAATACCTAGGAATAAACCTACCTAAGGAAGTAAAAGACCTGTACTCAGAAAACTAAAAGACACTGAAGAAAGAAATCAAAGATGATATAAACAGATGGAGACATATACCATGTTCTCGGATTAGAAGAATCAATATTGTGAAAATGACTATACTACCCAAAGCAATCTACAGATTCAATGCAATCCCGATCAAAATACCTTTGGCATTTTCTACAGAACAAGAAAAAAAAAATCTTAAAATTTGTAGGGAGACACAAAAGACCCTGGATAGCCAAAGCAGTCTTGAGGGGGGAAAAAAAGAGCTGGAGGAATCAGACTTCCAGACTTCAGACTATATTACAAAGCTAGAGTAATCAAGATAATATGGTACTGACACAAAAACAGAAATATAGGTCAATAGAACAGGATAGAAAGCACAGAGATAAACCCACGTACCTATGGTTCACTAATCTATGACAAAGGAGGCAAGGGTATACAATGGAGAAAAGACAGTGTCTTCAGCAAGTGGTGCTGGGAAAACTGGACAGTTACATGTAAAAGAATGAAATTAGTACACTCCCTAACACCATACACAAAAATAAACTCAAAATGGATTAGAGACCTAAATATAAGACCAGCCACTACAAAACTCTTAGAGGAAAACATAAGCAGAACAGTCTATGACATAAATCACAGCAAGATCCTTTTTGACCCACCTCCTAGAGAAATGGAAATAAAAACAAAAATAAAAAAATGGGACCGAATGAAACATAAATTATTTTGCACAGCAAAGGAAAACATAAGCAAGATGAAAAGACAACCATCAGAATGGGAGAAAATATTTTCAAATGAAGCAAATGGCAAAGGATTAATCTCCAAAAAGCAGCTCATGTAGCTCAATATCACAAAACCAAACAACCCAATCCAAAAATGGGCAGAAGACCTAAATAGACATTTCTCCAAAGAAGATATACAGGTTGCCAACAAACACATGAAAGGATGCTGAATATCACTAATCATTAGAGAAATGCAAATCAAAACTACAGTGAGGTATCACCTCACACCAGTCAGAATGGCCATCATCAAAAAATCTACCAACAATAAATGCTGGAGAGGCATTTATTGGAGAAAAGGGAACCCTCTTGCACTGTTGGTGGGAATGTAAATTGATATAGCCACTAGGGAGAACGGTATGGGGGTTCCTTAAAAACTAAAAATAGAACTACCATACAACCCAGCAAACCCACTCCTGGATATTTACCCTGAGAAAACCATAATTCAAAAAGAGTCATGTACCACAATGTTCACTGTAGCTCTATTTACAATAGCCAGGACATGGAAGCAACTTAAGTGTCCATCAACAGATAAATGGATAAAGAAGATGTGGCACATATATATACAATGGAACATTATTCAGCCATAAAAAGAAACGAAATTGAGTTATTTTTAGTGAGGTGGATGGATCTAGAGTCTGTCCTACAGAGTGAAGTAAGTCAGAAAGAGAAAAACAAATACCGTATGCTAACACATATATATGGAATCTTAAAAAAAAAGTTTATGAAGAACCTAGGGGCAGGAAAGGATTAAGGACACAGACGTAGAGAAAGGACTTGAGGACATGGGGAGAGGGAAGGGTAAGCTGGGACAAAGTGAGAGTGGTATGGACATATATACACTACCAAATGTAAAATTGATAGCTACTGGGAAGCAACCACATAGCACAGGGAGATCAGCTCTTTGCTTTGTGACCACCTAAAAGGGTGGGATAAGGGAGTGAGAGGGAGGTGCAAGAGGGAGGGGATATGGTGTTATGTGTATACGCACAGCTGATTCACTTTTTTTATACAGCAGAAACTAACACACAATTGTAAAGCAATTATACTCCAATAAAGATGTAAAAGAAAAAAAAAAGCCCAGAGATAAACCTACACACCTATGGCCCACTAATCTATGACAAAGGAGGCAAGGGTATAAAAAGGAGAAAAGAAAGTCTCTTCAATAAGTGGTGCTGGGAAAAATGGACAGCTACATGTAAAAGAATGAAATTAGAACACTCCCTAACACCATACACAAAAAATAAACTCAAAATGGATTAGAGACCGAAATGTAAGACCGGACACTATAAAACTCTTAGAGGAAAACATAGGAAGAATACTCTTTGACATAAATCACAGCAAGATCTTTTTTGATCCACCTCCTAGAGTAATGGAATTAAAAAAAAATAAACATATGGGAGCAAATGAAACCTAAAAGCTTTTGCAAAGCAAAGGAAACTACAAACAAGACGAAAAGACAACCCTCACAATGGGAGAAAATATTTGCAAACGAATCAATGGACAAAGGAGTAATCTCCAATGTATATAAACAGCTCATGCAGCTCAACAGTAAAAAAACAAACAACCCAATCCAAAAATGGGCAGATGACGTAAATAGACATTTGTCCCAAGAAGACATACAGATGACCAAGAAGCACATGAAAAGCTGCTCAACATCACTAATTATTAGAGAAATATAAACCAAAACTACAATGAGGTATCACCTCACACGAGTTAGAATGGGCATCATCAGAAAATCTACAAGCAACAAATGCTGGAGAGGGTGTGGAGAAAAGGGAACCCTCTTACACTATTTGTGGGAATGTAAATTGATACAGTCACTATGGAGAACAGCATGGAGGTTCCTTAAAATACTAAAAATAGAATTACCATATGACCCAGCAATCCCACTACTGGCCATATACCCAGAGAAATCCATAATTCAAAAAGACATATTCACCACAATATTCATTGCAGCACTATTTACAATAGCCAGGTCATGGAAGCAACCTAAATGCCCATAGACAGACGAACAGAAAAGATGTGCTACATATATAAAATGGAATATTACTCAGCCATAAAAAGGAATGAAATTGGGTCATTTGTGGAGACGTGGATAGATCTAGAGACTGGCATACAGAGTGAAGTAAGTCAGAAAGAGAAAAACAAATATCGTATATTAACACATACATGTGGAACCTAGAAAAATGGTAAAGATGAACCGGTTTGCAAGGCAGAAATAGAGACACAGATGTAGAGAACAAATGTATGGACACCAAGGGGGGAAAGTGTCAGGGTGGTGGTGGTGGGATGAATTGCGAGCCTGGGATTGACATATATACACTTATATGTATAAAATAGGTAACCAATAAGAGCCTGCTGTATAAAAAAATGAATAAAATAAATTCAAAAATTAAAAAATAAATAATACTTAAAAAAATAAAACAGAAAAAAAAGTTCTGTCCTTCCCATAGACGTATTTATATGAATGAATTATTTCCATGCTTATATCCATAAATACAAAAAGAGGAATAAAACTTACCTTGAACCAAAAAAGAAAAAAAAAAAAACAGAACCCACTGGTCATACAGAGGAAAACACTATCAGGGCACTTGCTCCAGTGGTAAACAATTCTGAAGTTGGTCACAGGTGGGAATCATCTCCCATGCAGCCAGCAGCCCCCACACGAGGAGCGTCCTCATTGCAAAGCTGGGGGACCGTGAGGAGGCGTCTCTGAGTAAACGTGAGCTGAGCCCCAGGCCAGCTGCTGCTGAACTTTTCCCACCCTTCCCAGGTAAAACACCTGAATGTGTGCAAAGACTTTAAAAACTAGAGGAAGGGGCTTGGAGTCACACCAGCGACAGCACGCAGGCCGACTTGGTGCCTGCAGGCCAGCCAGGATGGTCCTGGCCCCGGGCGCTCGTCTGGAAGCTTTCCATTTCCCTGCCTGAGGTACCCCTCCTGTCCCGGCCCCCACTGCTTTTGTCCTTCCTCACCTCTGCCCGGGGAGAAATTCCAGCAGCAAGTATGGGTGACACATCCTCTTCTTTAGCAGGTGGCAGCCCGGCAACTCCTGCAGAAAGTCCAGCAGAGCCCCAGTCACACCGGGCCACTCATAGAGCCGTGGGCCCTACTCTCTCCCACCAGCCCAACCCCGAGACTGCTGACAGGGCAGAGAATATGGCGTCAGGCACAGCTGCAGAGGCTTTTGCTGCCTGGAGGGGTGTTTATATTGACCTCAACCCAGGCACACCTGGGAAGGGCTGGCCGGCCGGGTCAGGCTGCCCAGGTCAGCCAATCCTCGCCCCTCAGGGGCTCAGAGTTGCAGAAAATGGGTCTTGCTGCACCGGCCAGATCCAAGGAACAGGTGTAGGGTCCCGAGAGTCAGGATAGATAAGGGGCGGCAGCCCTGGCTTGTTTTCTAATCATTTTATCTGGTCCATGAGTGGGAGACAACTTCAAGAAGAACCTCTGCTAATGAGAGGAACCCAGGAGTCAGGGAGAGGAGGGGTGGTGGGTGGAGACAGAGGCCTGGTGCTCCGGCTGCAGTGGAAGCCCCTGGAAGACCAGGCAGAGGGAGGCCGCACAGAGTGAAGCCTAGGGTCACAGACCTGTTGGAGCTGCTGTTTGTTAGTTCAAGCTCTGCTCTGAGGTGCTCTGTGTCAGCTCTGAGTGACAGGTGTGCTGGGGGTGCTCTGCAATGAGGGCTATGTGCACGGTTCCTGTGTGCCCAGCCCTGCCGGGGTACCTGTCCATGGGAGCTCCATATCCAGGGAGGGGCCTGCCCACGAGAGCCCCGTGGGCTGCTGCGTACCTGCCCAGGTGAGCTCCATATCCTGGGAGTGGCCTGACCACGAGAGCCCCGTGGGCTGCTGGGGACCTGGTAGAGGATGCCAGGACAGTCAGTGAAGCCACAGTGGATATACATCTAGTAGTTCCTAATTCCTACACCCTGCTGGTCATTCTACCATCCACCAGGACATGGCATTCTGTATTAGACTTCAATGATGCCTTCTTCTGTATTCCATTAGTCCCAGAGTCACAAGAAATGTTGGCTGTGAGTGGCAGGACTCAACATACAACAAAAACAATACTGCTGGGCCGTCCTGCCCCAGGGGTTCAAAAATTCCCACACCGTCTTTGGGGAAACGTTAGCTAAAGACCTAAAAGATCTACCTCTGGAGAAGGGAACCCTCCTTCAATATGCAGATGACATTCTGATCACCAGCCCGACTAAGGAGGCCTCTGAACTCCCTAGCCAATAAAAGATAGAAGGTGTCCAAGGAAAAGGCTCAAATATCACAAACTAAGGTGGCCTTCCTGGGCTTCATTCGAACAGAAGGTCGGAGAAGCCCACCCCAGGAAAGGGAATAAGCCATTTGCAGCCTCAGCCTTCCTGAAACTAGAAGACAGCTTAGGGGTTCCTGGGGAGACCGGGATTTGCTGCATCTGGATCCCTAACTACAGTCTAATAGCTGGGCCTCTATATGAAACACTGAAAGGAAAAGATGATGATCCTTTTGAATAGAATCCAGAAGCGGCCTTTCAAGATTGGAAAGAGCAGTCAATTCAGACCCTGGCCCTGGACCTCCCTAAGTTAGCTAAACCCTTTGACCTTTACATTCCTGGTCCAAGGTGAATCGCCCTTGGAGTATTAGTGCAAAAACTGGGACCACTTGAAATGGAACAATGCAAGAATGCCCTCCAGGCATTGGCCAGCCACCCCATTCGACCAGGATACTGGGGGTATCTAAAAACCTGGAAATCAGCAGCCCGCAAGGCCAGCTCCCTCCTAAGGGAAAAGGACGCCACTTGGTGATCCTAACCACCCACCATGCCCTGAAGTTGCAGGGATTGCTCCGTGGGCACAATGACCTCGAGTGAGGAGGCCCTCCAACACCAACCTCCAGAGAGACAACTTGGGGCAATGGGCCCCCATGACGACTCGTGTGACCATCACTTGACCTGGAGCTTCTCTCAGGAAACAACAAGAGTGTGCCCCAAAAGAACAGACTATTGCTTACAGGACTTACTGCACCCAGAGCGGAGCTAATAAACTTGGCAGGGGAACCGTAAATAACGCTGCCACCATAGAAAAGCCTACAGACACCGCGGTGACGGCGGCCAGTGAGACCGGCTGTACTCCTGGCTACTTCAAAAGGCCGTTGACTGAGTGGCCGTCATGGTCCTGGATCACCACCGGCCCTGGACTGTCTGGGAGTTGAGCAAGCAGGGCTCTGACACCTGGTGCTGTTTGTACGTTAATTCAGAGGCCTAACTGAAGAAAGCGCAGACTACTGTTCAGAGCATCTAGGCTGGCAGAAACCGTCAGCCTAAGGGGGCCAAACCAATGTGGAGCAGGGTAAAACCGCCCACCCCCCCAGCGTCTCTGCACATCTCTTTCCTGGACCCTTAAAGGTCATTAGAATCTATAAAACTGCCAATGCTGGTGCTCAGGCAGACGAGCAGTGAGGGAGGAGGCCTGCGGACAATCAACCTCACCTGGAGGCTGCTGGGGAGAAGTCCTGCCCCTCCCCCCGGGTATGAGGACACCCAACTCAGCATGAAGCATTTACAGAAGACGTGTCTGCACCCTCAGCGCCCCAAGAATGAGGAATGGGACAAAAGGCAGAGGAGGGCTTTGTCACTGGCAAAGCCCATTAAAAATTCCTGGGAGATAACAATAGAATCTGGGCAATAAAATAAAGTCTAACCATTTTTTCCTTTGTGCTTTGTCTAATTTCACTTGCTCCTAGGTTTCCACATGCAGAGGACCCACACCCGACACTTCAGACCCGACAATGATGCACTTGGACAAAAAGAGCATATGCGTTTTTTTCTGTATGAATTCAGGAAAAAAACCATAGGCCCCTTTTGGCCAACCAAGCAAGCCGGAAATGCAATTCAGCACTACAAAGAAGTCTGACTTCCCATCGGTCAAAATGGCCTTCCTAAAAAAGTGTAAAAAGAAGAAATGCAGGAGAGGACAGGGAGGAAAGGGAGCCCTGTTACACTGATGGGTGGGATGTAAATTGCCAATGACGACTCTGGAGGAGGGTATGGTGTTTCCTAAAACATCTAAAAAACACAGCTAGAGAGAAAGGGGCACATCCACTCATGGGCGTATAAATTGGGAAAATTAAAAATCAGCAAAACACAGGCACCCCAAATTTTAGGGCTGCTCTGTTGACAAGAACCTCCACTTAATTCTACCTTAAATATCCCACGAAAGAGAAAAATGGATAAAGAAGTTGTGCTCCATATGTAAAATGGAATATCAATCGAGGGTGAAATCAATATCATAAGGCTAGTAGCAGCATGATGAGTGGATTTAGGTACGAGGATTCGAAGTGAAATAAGTCACACAGAAAAAGACACTTATCATAAGATATCACTAACAGAGGGAATGTAAAAACCGCTACACTTGAACGGAATTACAAAACAGAACAGAGTCACACATTTAGAAAACACACTATGGATGCTTAACGGGAAAGGTGAGGTGGGGTGATGCATAAAACAAGGATTTCAAATTAGCTCAGATAACGTTCCATAAACACAATATGTAATAGACAAGACCTACTCCTTGCTCAGTGAACTGGACTAAACACCCCCTATTCACGGCACAAGAACATATCTGACTAGTAAGAATCTTAAAACCTATGTATTGATATCTGTCTGTAAGTGTGTCAAGGGGGTGTAAAGTGGCATAAACACAGCAGTGAAAAGAAGTTAACCCCACTATAAAAACAAAGAACTTTTAAAACCCCATGAAACAAAGACAGTGAAAGAGAGAGAAATTCTTATACAATTCATTCAGAGGCTGTGATGCCACCTGGATTGACCATATCTAGACCCACAGCTGGATGAGACGTAAGGGTGGACACTCTTGGGGCTGAGAGCTTTGGTGAGGTAGGGGGAGCAAACGCAGAGCCTTTAAAGTACTACTGCCTGTTACCCATCCCATGGGTCCCAAATCTCCAGGTTCAAGGGCATCTTCCTACATCGAAAACATGCATGAGAAACCCAGAAGGTGGTAGACCGTGTGACCGGGAAACGTTTCTAAAACGCACCTCATTTTTCATCTCCTTGTGCTCGGGTTCGCCATTCCAGCCGCTTTACTAGCAATCTCCCTCCTTGGAGAATCAGCACCTTTAACCTCCTGTTCCGTACAGCTTGCAAATTGTCCTGAGGATGAACGGGAAGAGGGGTAGCCAATGAGAGACTAGCTCTAGGTGTTGGGACAGGCACAGGTCACTCTATTTTCCCATCAGGAAGAAGAATTAACCGCAAGCTCAGCCTGCCGCCCGGAACCAGAATAGTGCCTGAGGCCATCCTGCGCATTTGCGGCCAGCTCCCAAAAAAGCGAGTTGTAAAATGGAGCGCAGGGGCACTGCAATTCACAAACCTGCAGAGTTATAAATGATAACTCTCGTCCACAAATATCTTGAGGGAAGGCAAAGAAGACGATCTGAAATCAAGGCAGAATTGCAGGAAACAGATTTCGGGAGGTAGATTCGAATTGCCTTTAAAGCACATGAGAAGCGGCAAAACGTCGATAATGATGCCCTTGGCCAAAAAGGGCGTATGCGTTTTTTCCTGAATATATTCAGGAAAAATAGCATACGCCCTTTTTGGCCAACAAAGCAACCAGGAAAGGCAAATCAGCGCTACAAAGAAGTCTCGCTTCCCATCGGTCAAAAGTGCCATGCTGAAAAAAGTGTCAAAACCAGAAATGCAGGACAGGCCATGGAGAAATGGGAGCCTTGCTACGCTGATGGGCAGGATGTAAATTGCCAACAGCCACTCTGGAGAAGTGTACGGTGTGTCCTGAAACATCGAAAAAACACAGCTTAGAGCGTATAGGGCACTTCCCCTCACGGGCGAATAAATTGGGAAAACTAAAAATCAGCAAGACACAGGCACTCCAAAGTTTAGGGCTGCTCTGTTGACAAGAACCTCCACTTCATGACACCTTAAATATCCCAGGAAAGAGAAAAATGGATAAAGAAGTGTTGGTCCTTATGTACAATGGAATATCACTCAGCCATGAAATCAATGTCATAAGGCTAGTAGCAGCATGATGAGTGGATTTAGGTACGACGATACTAAGTGAAATAAGTCACACAGAAAAAGACACGTATCATAACCTATCACTTATAGAGAGAATGTAAAAACCGCTACACTTGAACTGAATTACAAAACAGAACAGAGTCACACGTTTAGAAAACACACTATGGCTGCTTAACGGGAAAGGTGATGTGGGGTGATGCATAAAACAAGGGTTTCAAATTAGCTGAGATACCGTTCCATAAACCTAATATGTAATAGAAAGACCTACTCCTTGCTCAGTGAACTGGACTCAACACCCCCTATTGACCGCACAAGAATATATCTGATTAGTAAGAATCTTAAAACCTATGTATTGATATCTCTCTGGATGTGAGTCAAGTGGGTGTAAAGCAGCATAAACACAGCCGTGAAAAGCAGCTAAACCCCATTATAAAAATAAATTAATTTTAAAAACCCGTGAAACAAAGACAGTGAAAGACAGAGAAATTCTTAAAAAATTCGTTCAGGGGCTGCGATGCCACCTGGATTGACCATATCTAGACCCACAGCTGGATGAGACGTAAGGGTGGATACTCTCGGGGCTGAGAGATTTGGTGAGGTTGGGTGAGCAAAACAGAGCCTTTAAAGTACTACTGCCTGTTACCCATCCCATGGGTCCCAAATCTACAGGTTCAAGGGCATCTTCCTACATCGAAAACATGCATGAGAAACCCAGAAGGTGGTAGACCGTGTGACCGGGAAAGGTTTCTAAAACGCACCTCATTTCTCATCTCCTTGTGCTCGGGGTCGCCATTCCAGCCGCTTTACTAGCAATCTCCCTCCTTGGAGAATCAGCACCTTTAACCTCCTGTTCCGTACAGGTTGCAATTTGTCCTGAGGATGAACGGGAAGACGGGGAGCCAATGAGAGAGTAGCTCTAGGTGTTGGGACAGGCACAGGTCACTCTATTTTCCCATCAGGAAGAAGAATTAACCACAGGCTCAGCCTGTCGCCCGGAACCAGAATAGGGCCTGATGCCGTCCTGTGCTTTTGCGGCCAGCTCCCAAAAAACCGACTTGTAAAATGGAGCTTCAGGGCACTGCAATTCACAAACCTGCAGAGTTATAAATGATAACTCTCATCCACAAATATATTGAGGGAAGGCAAAGAAGAGGATTTGAAATCAAGGCAGAATTGCAGGAAACAGATTTCAGGAGGTAGATTCGAATCGCCTTTAAAGCACATGAAAAGCGGCAAAACGTTGACAATGATGCCCTTGGCCAAAAAGGGCGTATGCGTTTTTTCCTGAATACATTCAGGAAAAAACGCATACGCCCTTTTTGGCCAACCAAGCAACCTGGAAAGGCAAATCAGCGCGACAAAGAAGTCTCGCTTCCCATCGGTCAAAAGGGCCATGCTGAAAAAAGTGTCAAAACCAGAAATGCAGGACAGGCCATGGAGAAATGGGAGCCTTGCTACACTGATGGGCGGGATGTAAATTGCCAACAGCCACTCTGGAGAAGTGTACGGTGTGTCCTGAAACATCTAAAAAACACAGCTTAGAGAGCATAGGGCACTTCCACGCATGGGGGGATAAAGTGGGAAAATTGAAAATCAGCAAGACACAAGCACCCCAAAGTTTAGGGCTGCTCTGTTGACAAGGACCTCCACTTCCTTCCACCTTAAATATCCCAGGAAAGCGAAAAATGGATAAAAAAGTTGTGGTCCTTATGTACAATGGAATATCACTCAGCCATGAAATCAATGTCATAAGGCTAGTAGCAGCATGATGAGTGGATTTAGGTAAGACGATTCTAAGTGAAATAAGTCACACAGAAAAGGACACTTCTCATAAGGTGTCACTTATAGAGGGAATGTAAAAACCGTTACACTTGAACTGAATTACAAAACAGAACAGAGTCACACATGCAGAAAACACACTATGGCTGCTTAACGGGAAAGGTGAGGTGGGGTGATACATAAAACAAGAGTTTCAAATTAGCTCAGATACCGTTCCATAAACCCAATATGTAATAGACAAGACCTACTCCTTGCTCAGAGAACTGGACTCAACACGCCCGATTCACCGCACAAGAATATATCTGACTAGTAATAATCTTAAAACCTATGTATTGATATCTCTCTGTTAGTGTGTCAAGTGGGTGTAAAGCGGCATAAACACAGCCGTGAAAAGCAGCTAAACCCCATTATAAAAATAAATTACTTTTAAAAACCCATGAAACAAAGACAGGGAAAGAGAGAGAAATTCTTACACAATTCGTTCAGGGGCTGTGATGCAACCTGGATTGACCATATCTAGACCCACAGCTGGATGAGACATAAGGGTGGACACTCTTGGGGCTGAGAGGTTTGGTGAGGTTGGGTGAGCAAACGCAGACCCTTTAAAGTAATACAGCGTGCTACCCATCGCATGGGTCCCAAATCTCCAGGTTCAAGGGCATCTTCCTACATCGAAAACATGCATGAGAAACCCAGAAGATGGTACACCGTGTGATGGGGAAAGGTTTCTAAAACGCACCTCATTTCTCATCTCCTTGTGCTCGGGTTCGCCATTCCAGCCACTTTACTAGCAATCTCCCTACTTGGAGCATCAGCACCTTTAACCTCCTGTTCCGTACAGGTTGCAATTTGTCCTGAGGATGAACGGGAAGACGGGGAACCAATGAGAGACTAGCTCTTGGTGTTGGGACAGGCACAGGTCACGCTATTTTCCCATCAGGAAGAAGAATTAACCACAGGCTCAGCCTGCCCCCCGGAACCAGAACAGGGCCTGAAGCCATCCTGCGCTTTTGCGGCCGGCTCCCAAAAAAGCGACTTGTAAAATGGAGCTTCAGGGCACTGCAATTCACAAACCTGCAGAGTTATAAATGATAACTCTCGTCCACAAATATATTGAGGGAAGGCAAAGAAGAGGATTTGAAATCAATGCAGAATTGCAGGAAACAGATTTCAGGAGTTAGATTCGAATCGCCTTTAAAGCACATGAAAAGCGGCAAAACGTTGACAATGATGCCCTTGGCCAAAAAGGGCGTATGCGTTTTTTCCTGAATATATTCAGGAAAAAACGCATACGCCCTTTTTGGCCAACCAAGCAACCTGGAAAGGCAAATCAGCGCTACAAAGAAGTCTCGCTTCCCATAGGTCAAAAGGGCCATGCTGAAAAAAGTGTCAAAACCAGAAATGCAGGACAGGCCATGGAGAAATGGGAGCCTTGCTACACTGATGGGCGGGATGTAAATTGCCAACAGCCACTCTGGAGAAGTGTACGGTGTGTCCTGAAACATCTAAAAAACACAGCTTAGAGAGCATAGGGCACTTCCACGCATGGGGGGATAAAGTGGGAAAATTGAAAATCAGCAAGACACAAGCACCCCTAAGTTTAGGGCTGCTCTTATGACAAGGACCTCCACTTCATTCCACCTTAAATATCCCAGGAAAGCGAAAAATGGATAAAAAAGTTGTGGTCCTTATGTACAATGGACTATCACTCAGCCATGAAATCAATGTCATAAGGCTAGTAGCAGCATGATGAGTGGATTTAGGTAAGACGATTCTAAGTGAAATAAGTCACACAGAAAAGGACACTTCTCATAAGGTGTCACTTATAGAGGGAATGTAAAAACCGTTACACTTGAACTGAATTACAAAACAGAACAGAGTCACACATGCAGAAAACACACTATGGCTGCTTAACGGGAAAGGTGAGGTGGGGTGATACATAAAACAAGAGTTTCAAATTAGCTCAGATACCGTTCCATAAACCCAATATGGAATAGACAAGACCTACTCCTTGCTCAGAGAACTGGACTCAACACGCCCGATTCACCGCACAAGAATATATCTGACTAGTAATAATCTTAAAACCTATGTATTGATATCTCTCTGTTAGTGTGTCAAGTGGGTGTAAAGCGGCCTAAACACAGCCGTGAAAAGCAGCTAAACCCCATTATAAAAATAAATTACTTTTAAAAACCCATGAAACAAAGACAGGGAAAGAGAGAGAAATTCTTACACAATTCGTTCGGGGGCTGTGATGCAACCTGGATTGACCATATCTAGACCCACAGCTGGATGAGACATAAGGGTGGACACTCTTGGGGCTGAGAGGTTTGGTGAGGTTGGGTGAGCAAACGCACACCCTTTAAAGTAATACTGCGTGCTACCCATCGCATGGGTCCCAAATCTCCAGGTTCAAGGGCATCTTCCTACATCGGAAACATGCATGAGAAACCCAGAAGATGGTACACCGTGTGATGGGGAAAGGTTTCTAAAACGCACCTCATTTCTCACCTCCTTGTGCTCGTGTTCGCCATTCCAGCCACTTTACTAGCAATCTCCCTACTTGGAGCATCAGCACCTTTAACCTCCTGTTCCGTACAGGTTGCAATTTGTCCTGAGGATGAACGGGAAGACGGGAAACCAATGAGAGACTAGCTCTTGGTGTTGGGACAGGCACAGGTCACTCTATTTTCCCATCAGGAAGAAGAATTAACCACAGGCTCAGCCTGCCCCCCAGAACCAGAACAGGGCCTGAAGCCATCCTGCGCTTTTGCGGCCGGCTCCCAAAAAAGCGACTTGTAAAATGCAGCTTCAGGGCACTGCAATTCACAAACCTGCAGAGTTATAAATGATAACTCTCGTCCACAAATATATTGAGGGAAGGCAAAGAAGAGGATTTGAAATCAAGGCAGAATTGCAGGAAACAGATTTCAGGAGGTAGATTCGAATCGCCTTTAAAGCACTTGAAAAGCGGCAAAACGTTGACAATGATGCCCTTGGCCAAAAAGGGCGTATGCCTTTTTTCCTGAATATATTCAGGAAAAAAGGCATACGCCCTTTTTGGCCAACCAAGCAACCAGGAAAGGCAAATCAGCGCTACAAAGAAGTCTCGCTTCCCATCGGTCAAAAGGGACATGCTGAAAAAAGTGTCAAAACCAGAAATGCAGGACAGGCCATGGAGAAATGGGAGCCTTGCTACACTGATGGGCGGGATGTAAATTGCCAACAGCCACTCTGGAGAAGTGTACGGTGTGTCCTGAAACATCTAAAAAACACAGCTTAGAGAGCATAGGGCACTTCTACGCATGGGGGGATAAAGTGGGAAAATTGAAAATCAGCAAGACACAAGCACCCGAAAGTTTAGGGCTGCTCTGTTGACAAGGACCTCCACTTCATTCCACCTTAAATATCCCAGGAAAGCGAAAAATGGATAAAAAAGTTGTGGTCCTTATGTACAATGGACTATCACTCAGCCATGAAATCAATGTCATAAGGCTAGTAGCAGCATGATGAGTGGATTTAGGTAAGACGATTCTAAGTGAAATAAGTCACACAGAAAAGGACACTTCTCATAAGGTGTCACTTATAGAGGGAATGTAAAAACCGTTACACTTGAACTGAATTACAAAACAGAACAGAGTCACACATGCAGAAAACACACTATGGCTGCTTAACGGGAAAGGTGAGGTGGGGTGATACATAAAACAAGAGTTTCAAATTAGCTCAGATACCGTTCCATAAACCCAATATGGAATAGACAAGACCTACTCCTTGCTCAGAGAACTGGACTCAACACGCCCGATTCACCGCACAAGAATATATCTGACTAGTAATAATCTTAAAACCTATGTATTGATATCTCTCTGTTAGTGTGTCAAGTGTGTGTAAGGCGGCATAAACACAGCCGTGAAAAGCAGCTAAACCCCATTATAAAAATAAATTACTTTTAAAAACCCATGAAACAAAGACAGGGAAATAGAGAGAAATTCTTACACAATTCGTTCAGGGGCTGTGATGCAACCTGCATTGACCATATCTAGACCCACAGCTGGATGAGACATAAGGGTGGACACTCTTGGGGCTGAGATGTTTGGTGAGGTTGGGTGAGCAAACGCAGACCCTTTAAAGTAATACTGCGTGCTACCCATCGCATGGGTCCCAAATCTCCAGGTTCAAGGGCATCTTCCTACATCGAAAACATGCATGAGAAACAAAGAAGATGGTACACCGTGTGATGGGGAAAGGTTTCTAAAACGCACCGCATTTCTCATCTCCTTGTGCTCGGGTTCGCCATTCCAGCCACTTTACTAGCAATCTCCCTACTTGGAGCATCAGCACCTTTAACCTCCTGTTCCGTACAGGTTGCAATTTGTCCTGAGGATGAACGGGAAGACGGGGAACCAATGAGAGACTAGCTCTTGGTGTTGGGACAGGCACAGGTCACTCAATTTTCCCATCAGGAAGAAGAATTAACCACAGGCTCAGCCTGCCCCCCGGAACCAGAACAGGGCCTGAAGCCATCCTGCGCTTTTGCGGCCGACTCCCAAAAAAGCGACTTGTAAAATGGAGCTTCAGGGCACTGCAATTCACAAACCTGCAGAGTTATAAATGATAACTCTCGTCCACAAATATATTGAGGGAAGGCAAAGAAGAGGATTTGAAATCAAGTCAGAATTGCAGGAAACAGATTTCAAGAGGTAGATTCGAATCGCCTTTAAAGCACATGAAAAGCGGCAAAACGTTGACAATGATGCCCTTGGCCAAAAAGGGCGTATGCCTTTTTTCCTGAATATATTCAGGAAAAAACGCATACGCCCTTTTTGGCCAACCAAGCAACCTGGAAAGGCAAATCAGCGCTACAAAGAAGTCTCGCTTCCCATCGGTCAAAAGGGACATGCTGAAAAAAGTGTCAAAACCAGAAATGCAGGACAGGCCATGGAGAAATGGGAGCCTTGCTACACTGATGGGCGGGATGTAAATTGCCAACAGCCACTCTGGAGAAGTGTACGGTGTGTCCTGAAACATCTAAAAAACACAGCTTAGAGAGCATAGGGCACTTCTACGCATGGGGGGATAAAGAGGGAAAATTGAAAATCAGCAAGACACAAGCACCCGAAAGTTTAGGGCTGCTCTGTTGACAAGGACCTCCACTTCATTCCACCTTAAATATCCCAGGAAAGCGAAAAATGGATAAAAAAGTTGTGGTCCTTATGTACAATGGACTATCACTCAGCCATGAAATCAATGTCATAAGGCTAGTAGCAGCATGATGAGTGGATTTAGGTAAGACGATTCTAAGTGAAATAAGTCACACAGAAAAGGACACTTCTCATAAGGTGTCACTTATAGAGGGAATGTAAAAACCGTTACACTTGAACTGAATTACAAAACAGAACAGAGTCACACATGCAGAAAACACACTATGGCTGCTTAACGGGAAAGGTGAGGTGGGGTGATACATAAAACAAGAGTTTCAAATTAGCTCAGATACCGTTCCATAAACCCAATATGTAATAGACAAGACCTACTCCTTGCTCAGAGAACTGGACTCAACACGCCCGATTCACCGCACAAGAATATATCTGACTAGTAATAATCTTAAAACCTATGTATTGATATCTCTCTGTTAGTGTGTCAAGTGTGTGTAAGGCGGCATAAACACAGCCGTGAAAAGCAGCTAAACCCCATTATAAAAATAAATTACTTTTAAAAACCCATGAAACAAAGACAGGGAAATAGAGAGAAATTCTTACACAATTCGTTCAGGGGCTGTGATGCAACCTGCATTGACCATATCTAGACCCACAGCTGGATGAGACATAAGGGTGGACACTCTTGGGGCTGAGATGTTTGGTGAGGTTGGGTGAGCAAACGCAGACCCTTTAAAGTAATACTGCGTGCTACCCATCGCATGGGTCCCAAATCTCCAGGTTCAAGGGCATCTTCCTACATCGAAAACATGCATGAGAAACCCAGAAGATGGTACACCGTGTGATGGGGAAAGGTTTCTAAAACGCACCGCATTTCTCATCTCCTTGTGCTCGGGTTCGCCATTCCAGCCACTTTACTAGCAATCTCCCTACTTGGAGCATCAGCACCTTTAACCTCCTGTTCCGTACAGGTTGCAATTTGTCCTGAGGATGAACGGGAAGACGGGAAACCAATGAGAGACTAGCTCTTGGTGTTGGGACAGGCACAGGTCACTCTATTTTCCCATCAGGAAGAAGAATTAACCACAGGCTCAGCCTGCCACCCGGAACCAGAACAGGGCCTGAAGCCATCCTGCGCTTTTGCGGCCGGCTCCCAAAAAAGCGACTTGTAAAATGCAGCTTCAGGGCACTGCAATTCACAAACCTGCAGAGTTATAAATGATAACTCTCGTCCACAAATATATTGAGGGAAGGCAAAGAAGAGGATTTGAAATCAAGTCAGAATTGCAGGAAACAGATTTCAAGAGGTAGATTCGAATCGCCTTTAAAGCACATGAAAAGCGGCAAAACGTTGACAATGATGCCCTTGGCCAAAAAGGGCGTATGCCTTTTTTCCTGAATATATTCAGGAAAAAACGCATACGCCCTTTTTGGCCAACCAAGCAACCTGGAAAGGCAAATCAGCGCTACAAAGAAGTCTCGCTTCCCATCGGTCAAAAGGGACATGCTGAAAAAAGTGTCAAAACCAGAAATGCAGGACAGGCCATGGAGAAATGGGAGCCTTGCTACACTGATGGGTGGGATGTAAATTGCCAACAGCCACTCTGGAGAAGTGTACGGTGTGTCCTGAAACATCTAAAAAACACAGCTTAGAGAGCATAGGGCACTTCTACGCATGGGGGGATAAAGTGGGAAAATTGAAAATCAGCAAGACACAAGCACCCGAAAGTTTAGGGCTGCTCTGTTGACAAGGACCTCCACTTCATTCCACCTTAAATATCCCAGGAAAGCGAAAAATGGATAAAAAAGTTGTGGTCCTTATGTACAATGGACTATCACTCAGCCATGAAATCAATGTCATAAGGCTAGTAGCAGCATGATGAATGGATTTAGGTAAGACAATTCTAAGTGAAATAAGTCACACAGAAAAGGACACTTCTCATAAGGTGTCACTTATAGAGGGAATGTAAAAACCGTTACACTTGAACTGAATTACAAAACAGAACAGAGTCACACATGCAGAAAACACACTATGGCTGCTTAACGGGAAAGGTGAGGTGGGGTGATACATAAAACAAGAGTTTCAAATTAGCTCAGATACCGTTCCATAAACCCAATATGTAATAGACAAGACCTACTCCTTGCTCAGAGAACTGGACTCAACACGCCCGATTCACCGCACAAGAATATATCTGACTACTAATAATCTTAAAACCTATGTATTGATATCTCTCTGTTAGTGTGTCAAGTGGGTGTAAAGCGACCTAAACACAGCCATGAAAAGCAGCTAAACCCCATTATAAAAATAAATTACTTTTAAAAACACATGAAACAAAGACAGGGAAAGAGAGAGAAATTCTTACACAATTCGTTCAGGGGCTGTGATGCAACCTGGATTGACCATATCTAGACCCACAGCTGGATGAGACATAAGGGTGGACACTCTTGGGGCTGAGAGGTTTGGTGAGGTTGGGTGAGCAAACGCAGACCCTTTAAAGTAATACTGCGTGCTACCCATCGCATGGGTCCCAAATCTCCAGGTTCAAGGGCATCTTCCTACATCGAAAACATGCATGAGAAACCCAGAAGATGGTACACCGTGTGATGGGGAAAGGTTTCTAAAACGCACCTCATTTCTCACCTCCTTGTGCTCGGGTTCGCCATTCCAGCCACTTTACTAGCAATCTCCCTACTTGGAGCATCAGCACCTTTAACCTCCTGTTCCGTACAGGTTGCAATTTGTCCTGAGGATGAACGGGAAGACGGGGAACCAATGAGAGACTAGCTCTTGGTGTTGGGACAGGCACAGGTCACTCTATTTTCCCATCAGGAAGAAGAATTAACCACAGGCTCAGCCTGCCCCCCGGAAGCAGAACAGGGCCTGAAGCCATCCTGCGCTTTTGCGGCCAGCTCCCAAAAAAGCGACTTGTAAAATGGAGATTCAGGGCACTGCAATTCACAAACCTGCAGAGTTATAAATGATAACTCTCGTCCACAAATATATTGAGGGAAGGCAAAGAAGAGGATTTGAAATCAAGGCAGAATTGCAGGAAACAGATTTCAGGAGGTAGATTCGAATCGCCTTTAAAGCACATGAAAAGCGGCAAAACGTTGACAATGGTGCCCTTGGCCAAAAAGGGCGTATGCGTTTTTTCCTGAATATATTCAGGAAAAAACGCATACGCCCTTTTTGGCCAACCAAGCAACCTGGAAAGGCAAATCAGCGCTACAAAGAAGTCTCGCTTCCCATCGGTCAAAAGGGCCATGCTGAAAAAAGTGTCAAAACCAGAAATGCAGGACAGGCCATGGAGAAATGGGAGCCTTACTACACTGATGGGCGGGATGTAAATTGCCAACAGCCACTCTGGAGAAGTGTACGGTGTGTCCTGAAACATCTAAAAAACACAGCTTAGAGAGCATAGGGCACTTCCACACATGGGGGGATAAAGTGGGAAAATTGAAAATCAGCAAGACACAAGCACCCCAAAGTTTAGGGCTGCTCTGTTGACAAGGACCTCCACTTCATTCCACCTTAAATATCCCAGGAAAGCGAAAAATGGATAAAAAAGTTGTGGTCCTTATGTACAATGGAATATCACTCAGCCATGAAATCAATGTCATAAGGCTAGTAGCAGCATGATGAGTGGATTTAGGTAAGACGATTCTAAGTGAAATAAGTCACACAGAAAAGGACACTTCTCATAAGGTGTCACTTATAGAGGGAATGTAAAAACCGTTACACTTGAACTGAATTACAAAACAGAACAGAGTCACACATGCAGAAAACACACTATGGCTGCTTAACGGGAAAGGTGAGGTGGGGTGATACATAAAACAAGAGTTTCAAATTAGCTCAGATACCGTTCCATAAACCCAATATGGAATAGACAAGACCTACTCCTTGCTCAGAGAACTGGACTCAACACGCCCGATTCACCGCACAAGAATATATCTGACTACTAATAATCTTAAAACCTATGTATTGATATCTCTCTGTTAGTGTGTCAAGTGGGTGTAAAGCGGCCTAAACAAAGCCGTGAAAAGCAGCTAAACCCCATTATAAAAATAAATTACTTTTAAAAACACATGAAACAAAGACAGGGAAAGAGAGAGAGAAATTCTTACACAATTCGTTCAGGGGCTGTGATGCAACCTGCATTGACCATATCTAGACCCACAGCTGGATGAGACATAAGGGTGGACACTCTTGGGGCTGAGAGGTTTGGTGAGGTTGGGTGAGCAAACGCAGACCCTTTAAAGTAATACTGCGTGCTACCCATCACATGGGTCCCAAATCTCCAGGTTCAAGGGCATCTTCCTACATCGAAAACATGCATGAGAAACCCAGAAGATGGTACACCGTGTGATGGGGAAAGGTTTCTAAAACGCACCGCATTTCTCATCTCCTTGTGCTCGGGTTCGCCATTCCAGCCACTTTACTAGCAATCTCCCTACTTGGAGTATCAGCACCTTTAACCTCCTGTTCCGTACAGGTTGCAATTTGTCCTGAGGATGAACGGGAAGACGGGGAACCAATGAGAGACTAGCTCTTGGTGTTGGGACAGGCACAGGTCACTCAATTTTCCCATCAGGAAGAAGAATTAACCACAGGCTCAGCCTGCCCCCCGGAACCAGAACAGGGCCTGAAGCCATCCTGCGCTTTTGCGGCCGACTCCCAAAAAAGCGACTTGTAAAATGGAGCTTCAGGGCACTGCAATTCACAAACCTGCAGAGTTATAAATGATAACTCTCGTCCACAAATATATTGAGGGAAGGCAAAGAAGAGGATTTGAAATCAAGGCAGAATTGCAGGAAATAGATTTCAGGAGGTAGATTCGAATCGCCTTTAAAGCACATGAAAAGCGGCAAAACGTTGACAATGATGCCCTTGGCCAAAAAGGGCGTATGCGTTTTTTCCTGAATATATTCAGGAAAAAACGCATACGCCCTTTTTGGCCAACCAAGCAACCTGGAAAGGCAAATCAGCGCTACAAAGAAGTCTCGCTTCCCATCGGTCAAAAGGGACATGCTGAAAAAGGTGTCAAAACCAGAAATGCAGGACAGGCCATGGAGAAATGGGAGCCTTGCTACACTGATGGGCGGGATGTAAATTGCCAACAGCCACTCTGGAGAAGTGTACAGTGTGTCCTGAAACATCTAAAAAACACAGCTTAGAGAGCATAGGGCACTTCTACGCATGGGGGGATAAAGTGGGAAAATTGAAAATCAGCAAGACACAAGCAACCGAAAGTTTAGGGCTGCTCTGTTGACAAGGACCTCCACTTCATTCCACCTTAAATATCCCAGGAAAGCGAAAAATGGATAAAAAAGTTGTGGTCCTTATGTACAATGGAATATCACTCAGCCATGAAATCAATGTCATAAGGCTAGTAGCAGCATGATGAGTGGATTTAGGTAAGACGATTCTAAGTGAAATAAGTCACACAGAAAAGGACACTTCTCATAAGGTGTCACTTATAGAGGGAATGTAAAAACCGTTACACTTGAACTGAATTACAAAACAGAACAGAGTCACACATGCAGAAAACACACTATGGCTGCTTAACGGGAAAGGTGAGGTGGGGTGATACATAAAACAAGAGTTTCAAATTAGCTCAGATACCGTTCCATAAACCCAATATGGAATAGACAAGACCTACTCCTTGCTCAGAGAACTGGACTCAACACGCCCGATTCACCGCACAAGAATATATCTGACTAGTAATAATCTTAAAACCTATGTATTGATATCTCTCTGTTAGTGTGTCAAGTGGGTGTAAAGCGGCATAAACACAGCCGTGAAAAGCAGCTAAACCCCATTATAAAAATAAATTACTTTTAAAAACCCATGAAACAAAGACAGGGAAAGAGAGAGAAATTCTTACACAATTCGTTCGGGGGCTGTGATGCAACCTGGATTGACCATATCTAGACCCACAGCTGGATGAGACATAAGGGTGGACACTCTTGGGGCTGAGAGGTTTGGTGAGGTTGGGTGAGCAAATGCAGACCCTTTAAAGTAATACTGCGTGCTACCCATCGCATGGGTCCCAAATCTCCAGGTTCAAGGGCATCTTCCTACATCGAAAACATGCATGAGAAACCCAGAAGATGGTACACCGTGTGATGGGGAAAGGTTTCTAAAACGCACCTCATTTCTCACCTCCTTGTGCTCGTGTTCGCCATTCCAGCCACTTTACTAGCAATCTCCCTACTTGGAGCATCAGCACCTTTAACCTCCTGTTCCGTACAGGTTGCAATTTGTCCTGAGGATGAACGGGAAGACGGGAAACCAATGAGAGACTAGCTCTTGGTGTTGGGACAGGCACAGGTCACTCTATTTTCCCATCAGGAAGAAGAATTAACCACAGGCTCAGCCTGCCCCCCGGAACCAGAACAGGGCCTGAAGCCATCCTGCGCTTTTGCAGCCGGCTCCCAAAAAAGCGACTTGTAAAATGCAGCTTCAGGGCACTGCAATTCACAAACCTGCAGAGTTATAAATGATAACTCTCGTCCACAAATATATTGAGGGAAGGCAAAGAAGAGGATTTGAAATCAAGTCAGAATTGCAGGAAACAGATTTCAAGAGGTAGATTCGAATCGCCTTTAAAGCACATGAAAAGCGGCAAAACGTTGACAATGATGCCCTTGGCCAAAAAGGGCGTATGCCTTTTTTCCTGAATATATTCAGGAAAAAACGCATACGCCCTTTTTGGCCAACCAAGCAACCTGGAAAGGCAAATCAGCGCTACAAAGAAGTCTCGCTTCCCATCGGTCAAAAGGGACATGCTGAAAAAAGTGTCAAAACCAGAAATGCAGGACAGGCCATGGAGAAATGGGAGCCTTGCTACACTGATGGGCGGGATGTAAATTGCCAACAGCCACTCTGGAGAAGTGTACGGTGTGTCCTGAAACATCTAAAAAACACAGCTTAGAGAGCATAGGGCACTTCTACGCATGGGGGGATAAAGTGGGAAAATTGAAAATCAGCAAGACACAAGCACCCGAAAGTTTAGGGCTGCTCTGTTGACAAGGACCTCCACTTCATTCCACCTTAAATATCCCAGGAAAGCGAAAAATGGATAAAAAAGTTGTGGTCCTTATGTACAATGGACTATCACTCAGCCATGAAATCAATGTCATAAGGCTAGTAGCAGCATGATGAGTGGATTTAGGTAAGACGATTCTAAGTGAAATAAGTCACACAGAAAAGGACACTTCTCATAAGGTGTCACTTATAGAGGGAATGTAAAAACCGTTACACTTGAACTGAATTACAAAACAGAACAGAGTCACACATGCAGAAAACACACTATGGCTGCTTAACGGGAAAGGTGAGGTGGGGTGATACATAAAACAAGAGTTTCAAATTAGCTCAGATACCGTTCCATAAACCCAATATGTAATAGACAAGACCTACTCCTTGCTCAGAGAACTGGACTCAACACGCCCGTTTCACCGCACAAGAATATATCTGACTAGTAATAATCTTAAAACCTATGTATTGATATCTCTCTGTTAGTGTGTCAAGTGTGTGTAAGGCGGCATAAACACAGCCGTGAAAAGCAGCTAAACCCCATTATAAAAATAAATTACTTTTAAAAACCCATGAAACAAAGACAGGGAAATAGAGAGAAATTCTTACACAATTCGTTCAGGGGCTGTGATGCAACCTGCATTGACCATATCTAGACCCACAGCTGGATGAGACATAAGGGTGGACACTCTTGGGCCTGAGATGTTTGGTGAGGTTGGGTGAGCAAACGCAGACCCTTTAAAGTAATACTGCGTGCTACCCATCGCATGGTTCCCAAATCTCCAGGTTCAAGGGCATCTTCCTACATCGAAAACATGCATGAGAAACCCAGAAGATGGTACACCGTGTGATGGGGAAAGGTTTCTAAAACGCACCGCATTTCTCATCTCCTTGTGCTCGGGTTCGCCATTCCAGCCACTTTACTAGCAATCTCCCTACTTGGAGCATCAGCACCTTTAACCTCCTGTTCCGTACAGGTTGCAATTTGTCCTGAGGATGAACGGGAAGACGGGGAACCAATGAGAGACTAGCTCTTGGTGTTGGGACAGGCACAGGTCACTCAATTTTCCCATCAGGAAGAAGAATTAACCACAGGCTCAGCCTGCCCCCCGGAACCAGAACAGGGCCTGAAGCCATCCTGCGCTTTTGCGGCCGACTCCCAAAAAAGCGACTTGTAAAATGGAGCTTCAGGGCACTGCAATTCACAAACCTGCAGAGTTATAAATGATAACTCTCGTCCACAAATATATTGAGGGAAGGCAAAGAAGAGGATTTGAAATCAAGGCAGAATTGCAGGAAATAGATTTCAGGAGGTAGATTTGAATCGCCTTTAAAGCACATGAAAAGCGGCAAAACGTTGACAATGATGCCCTTGGCCAAAAAGGGCGTATGCGTTTTTTCCTGAATATATTCAGGAAAAAACGCATACGCCCTTTTTGGCCAACCAAGCAACCTGGAAAGGCAAATCAGCGCTACAAAGAAGTCTCGCTTCCCATCGGTCAAAAGGGACATGCTGAAAAAGGTGTCAAAACCAGAAATGCAGGACAGGCCATGGAGAAATGGGAGCCTTGCTACACTGATGGGCGGGATGTAAATTGCCAACAGCCACTCTGGAGAAGTGTACGGTGTGTCCTGAAACATCTAAAAAACACAGCTTTGAGAGCATAGGGCACTTCTACGTATGGGGGGATAAAGTGGGAAAATTGAAAATCAGCAAGACACAAGCACCCGAAAGTTTAGGGCTGCTCTGTTGACAAGGACCTCCACTTCATTCCACCTTAAATATCCCAGGAAAGCGAAAAATGGATAAAAAAGTTGTGGTCCTTATGTACAATGGAATATCACTCAGCCATGAAATCAATGTCATAAGGCTAGTAGCAGCATGATGAGTGGATTTAGGTAAGACGATTCTAAGTGAAATAAGTCACACAGAAAAGGACACTTCTCATAAGGTGTCACTTATAGAGGGAATGTAAAAACCGTTACACTTGAACTGAATTACAAAACAGAACAGAGTCACACATGCAGAAAACACACTATGGCTGCTTAACGGGAAAGGTGAGGTGGGGTGATACATAAAACAAGAGTTTCAAATTAGCTCAGATACCGTTCCATAAACCCAATATGGAATAGACAAGACCTACTCCTTGCTCAGAGAACTGGACTCAACACGCCCGATTCACCACACAAGAATATATCTGACTAGTAATAATCTTAAAACCTATGTATTGATATCTCTCTGTTAGTGTGTCAAGTGGGTGTAAAGCGGCCTAAACACAGCCGTGAAAAGCAGCTAAACCCCATTATAAAAATAAATTACTTTTAAAAACCCATGAAACAAAAACAGGGAAAGAGAGAGAAATTCTTACACAATTCGTTCGGGGGCTGTGATGCAACCTGGATTGACCATATCTAGACCCACAGCTGGATGAGACATAAGGGTGGACACTCTTGGGGCTGAGAGGTTTGGTGAGGTTGGGTGAGCAAACGCAGACCCTTTAAAGTAATACTGCGTGCTACCCATCGCATGGGTCCCAAATCTCCAGGTTCAAGGGCATCTTCCTACATCGAAAACATGCATGAGAAACCCAGAAGATGGTACACCGTGTGATGGGGAAAGGTTTCTAAAACGCACCTCATTTCTCACCTCCTTGTGCTCGTGTTCGCCATTCCAGCCACTTTACTAGCAATCTCCCTACTTGGAGCATCAGCACCTTTAACCTCCTGTTCCGTACAGGTTGCAATTTGTCCTGAGGATGAACGGGAAGACGGGAAACCAATGAGAGACTAGCTCTTGGTGTTGGGACAGGCACAGGTCACTCTATTTTCCCATCAGGAAGAAGAATTAACCACAGGCTCAGCCTGCCACCCGGAACCAGAACAGGGCCTGAAGCCATCCTGCGCTTTTGCGGCCGGCTCCCAAAAAAGCGACTTGTAAAATGCAGCTTCAGGGCACTGCAATTCACAAACCTGCAGAGTTATAAATGATAACTCTCGTCCACAAATATATTGAGGGAAGGCAAAGAAGAGGATTTGAAATCAAGTCAGAATTGCAGGAAACAGATTTCAAGAGGTAGATTCGAATCGCCTTTAAAGCACATGAAAAGCGGCAAAACGTTGACAATGATGCCCTTGGCCAAAAAGGGCGTATGCCTTTTTTCCTGAATATATTCAGGAAAAAACGCATACGCCCTTTTTGGCCAACCAAGCAACCGGGAAAGGCAAATCAGCGCTACAAAGAAGTCTCGCTTCCCATCGGTCAAAAGGGACATGCTGAAAAAGGTGTCAAAACCAGAAATGCAGGACAGGCCATGGAGAAATGGGAGCCTTGCTACACTGATGGGCGGGATGTAAATTGCCAACAGCCACTCTGGAGAAGTGTACGGTGTGTCCTGAAACATCTAAAAAACACAGCTTAGAGAGCATAGGGCACTTCTACGCATGGGGGGATAAAGTGGGAAAATTGAAAATCAGCAAGACACAAGCACCCGAAAGTTTAGGGCTGCTCTGTTGACAAGGACCTCCACTTCATTCCACCTTAAATATCCCAGGAAAGCGAAAAATGGATAAAAAAGTTGTGGTCCTTATGTACAATGGAATATCACTCAGCCATGAAATCAATGTCATAAGGCTAGTAGCAGCATGATGAGTGGATTTAGGTAAGACGATTCTAAGTGAAATAAGTCACACAGAAAAGGACACTTCTCATAAGGTGTCACTTATAGAGGGAATGTAAAAACCGTTACACTTGAACTGAATTACAAAACAGAACAGAGTCACACATGCAGAAAACACACTATGGCTGCTTAACGGGAAAGGTGAGGTGGGGTGATACATAAAACAAGAGTTTCAAATTAGCTCAGATACCGTTCCATAAACCCAATATGGAATAGACAAGACCTACTCCTTGCTCAGAGAACTGGACTCAACACGCCCGATTCACCGCACAAGAATATATCTGACTAGTAATAATCTTAAAACCTATGTATTGATATCTCTCTGTTAGTGTGTCAAGTGGGTGTAAAGCGGCATAAACACAGCCGTGAAAAGCAGCTAAACCCCATTATAAAAATAAATTACTTTTAAAAACCCATGAAACAAAGACAGGGAAAGAGAGAGAAATTCTTACACAATTCGTTCGGGGGCTGTGATGCAACCTGGATTGACCATATCTAGACCCACAGCTGGATGAGACATAAGGGTGGACACTCTTGGGGCTGAGAGGTTTGGTGAGGTTGGGTGAGCAAACGCAGACCCTTTAAAGTAATACTGCGTGCTACCCATCGCATGGGTCCCAAATCTCCAGGTTCAAGGGCATCTTCCTACATCGAAAACATGCATGAGAAACCCAGAAGATGGTACACCGTGTGATGGGGAAAGGTTTCTAAAACGCACCTCATTTCTCACCTCCTTGTGCTCGTGTTCGCCATTCCAGGCACTTTACTAGCAATCTCCCTACTTGGAGCATCAGCACCTTTAACCTCCTGTTCCGTACAGGTTGCAATTTGTCCTGAGGATGAACGGGAAGACGGGAAACCAATGAGAGACTAGCTCTTGGTGTTGGGACAGGCACAGGTCACTCTATTTTCCCATCAGGAAGAAGAATTAACCACAGGCTCAGCCTGCCCCCCGGAACCAGAACAGGGCCTGAAGCCATCCTGCGCTTTTGCGGCCGGCTCCCAAAAAAGCGACTTGTAAAATGCAGCTTCAGGGCACTGCAATTCACAAACCTGCAGAGTTATAAATGATAACTCTCGTCCACAAATATATTGAGGGAAGGCAAAGAAGAGGATTTGAAATCAAGTCAGAATTGCAGGAAACAGATTTCAAGAGGTAGATTCGAATCGCCTTTAAAGCACATGAAAAGCGGCAAAACGTTGACAATGATGCCCTTGGCCAAAAAGGGCGTATGCCTTTTTTCCTGAATATATTCAGGAAAAAACGCATACGCCCTTTTTGGCCAACCAAGCAACCTGGAAAGGCAAATCAGCGCTACAAAGAAGTCTCGCTTCCCATCGGTCAAAAGGGACATGCTGAAAAAAGTGTCAAAACCAGAAATGCAGGACAGGCCATGGAGAAATGGGAGCCTTGCTACACTGATGGGCGGGATGTAAATTGCCAACAGCCACTCTGGAGAAGTGTACAGTGTGTCCTGAAACATCTAAAAAACACAGCTTAGAGAGCATAGGGCACTTCTACGCATGGGGGGATAAAGTGGGAAAATTGAAAATCAGCAAGACACAAGCAACCGAAAGTTTAGGGCTGCTCTGTTGACAAGGACCTCCACTTCATTCCACCTTAAATATCCCAGGAAAGCGAAAAATGGATAAAAAAGTTGTGGTCCTTATGTACAATGGAATATCACTCAGCCATGAAATCAATGTCATAAGGCTAGTAGCAGCATGATGAGTGGATTTAGGTAAGACGATTCTAAGTGAAATAAGTCACACAGAAAAGGACACTTCTCATAAGGTGTCACTTATAGAGGGAATGTAAAAACCGTTACACTTGAACTGAATTACAAAACAGAACAGAGTCACACATGCAGAAAACACACTATGGCTGCTTAACGGGAAAGGTGAGGTGGGGTGATACATAAAACAAGAGTTTCAAATTAGCTCAGATACCGTTCCATAAACCCAATATGGAATAGACAAGACCTACTCCTTGCTCAGAGAACTGGACTCAACACGCCCGATTCACCGCACAAGAATATATCTGACTAGTAATAATCTTAAAACCTATGTATTGATATCTCTCTGTTAGTGTGTCAAGTGGGTGTAAGGCGGCATAAACACAGCCGTGAAAAGCAGCTAAACCCCATTATAAAAATAAATTACTTTTAAAAACCCATGAAACAAAGACAGGGAAATAGAGAGAAATTCTTACACAATTCGTTCAGGGGCTGTGATGCAACCTGCATTGACCATATCTAGACCCACAGCTGGATGAGACATAAGGGTGGACACTCTTGGGCCTGAGATGTTTGGTGAGGTTGGGTGAGCAAACGCAGACCCTTTAAAGTAATACTGCGTGCTACCCATCGCATGGGTCCCAAATCTCCAGGTTCAAGGGCATCTTCCTACATCGAAAACATGCATGAGAAACCCAGAAGATGGTACACCGTGTGATGGGGAAAGGTTTCTAAAACGCACCGCATTTCTCATCTCCTTGTGCTCGGGTTCGCCATTCCAGCCACTTTACTAGCAATCTCCCTACTTGGAGCATCAGCACCTTTAACCTCCTGTTCCGTACAGGTTGCAATTTGTCCTGAGGATGAACGGGAAGACGGGGAACCAATGAGAGACTAGCTCTTGGTGTTGGGACAGGCACAGGTCACTCAATTTTCCCATCAGGAAGAAGAATTAACCACAGGCTCAGCCTGCCCCCCGGAACCAGAACAGGGCCTGAAGCCATCCTGCGCTTTTGCGGCCGACTCCCAAAAAAGCGACTTGTAAAATGGAGCTTCAGGGCACTGCAATTCACAAACCTGCAGAGTTATAAATGATAACTCTCGTCCACAAATATATTGAGGGAAGGCAAAGAAGAGGATTTGAAATCAAGGCAGAATTGCAGGAAATAGATTTCAGGAGGTAGATTTGAATCGCCTTTAAAGCACATGAAAAGCGGCAAAACGTTGACAATGATGCCCTTGGCCAAAAAGGGCCTATGCGTTTTTTCCTGAATATATTCAGGAAAAAACGCATACGCCCTTTTTGGCCAACCAAGCAACCTGGAAAGGCAAATCAGCGCTACAAAGAAGTCTCGCTTCCCATCGGTCAAAAGGGACATGCTGAAAAAGGTGTCAAAACCAGAAATGCAGGACAGGCCATGGAGAAATGGGAGCCTTGCTACACTGATGGGCGGGATGTAAATTGCCAACAGCCACTCTGGAGAAGTGTACGGTGTGTCCTGAAACATCTAAAAAACACAGCTTAGAGAGCATAGGGCACTTCTACGTATGGGGGGATAAAGTGGGAAAATTGAAAATCAGCAAGACACAAGCACCCGAAAGTTTAGGGCTGCTCTGTTGACAAGGACCTCCACTTCATTCCACCTTAAATATCCCAGGAAAGCGAAAAATGGATAAAAAAGTTGTGGTCCTTATGTACAATGGAATATCACTCAGCCATGAAATCAATGTCATAAGGCTAGTAGCAGCATGATGAGTGGATTTAGGTAAGACGATTCTAAGTGAAATAAGTCACACAGAAAAGGACACTTCTCATAAGGTGTCACTTATAGAGGGAATGTAAAAACCGTTACACTTGAACTGAATTACAAAACAGAACAGAGTCACACATGCAGAAAACACACTATGGCTGCTTAACGGGAAAGGTGAGGTGGGGTGATACATAAAACAAGAGTTTCAAATTAGCTCAGATACCGTTCCATAAACCCAATATGGAATAGACAAGACCTACTCCTTGCTCAGAGAACTGGACTCAACACGCCCGATTCACCGCACAAGAATATATCTGACTAGTAATAATCTTAAAACCTATGTATTGATATCTCTCTGTTAGTGTGTCAAGTGGGTGTAAAGCGGCCTAAACACAGCCGTGAAAAGCAGCTAAACCCCATTATAAAAATAAATTACTTTTAAAAACCCATGAAACAAAAACAGGGAAAGAGAGAGAAATTCTTACACAATTCGTTCGGGGGCTGTGATGCAACCTGGATTGACCATATCTAGACCCACAGCTGGATGAGACATAAGGGTGGACACTCTTGGGGCTGAGAGGTTTGGTGAGGTTGGGTGAGCAAACGCAGACCCTTTAAAGTAATACTGCGTGCTACCCATCGCATGGGTCCCAAATCTCCAGGTTCAAGGGCATCTTCCTACATCGAAAACATGCATGAGAAACCCAGAAGATGGTACACCGTGTGATGGGGAAAGGTTTCTAAAACGCACCTCGTTTCTCACCTCCTTGTGCTCGTGTTCGCCATTCCAGCCACTTTACTAGCAATCTCCCTACTTGGAGCATCAGCACCTTTAACCTCCTGTTCCGTACAGGTTGCAATTTGTCCTGAGGATGAACGGGAAGACGGGAAACCAATGAGAGACTAGCTCTTGGTGTTGGGACAGGCACAGGTCACTCTATTTTCCCATCAGGAAGAAGAATTAACCACAGGCTCAGCCTGCCACCCGGAACCAGAACAGGGCCTGAAGCCATCCTGCGCTTTTGCGGCCGGCTCCCAAAAAAGCGACTTGTAAAATGCAGCTTCAGGGCACTGCAATTCACAAACCTGCAGAGTTATAAATGATAACTCTCGTCCACAAATATATTGAGGGAAGGCAAAGAAGAGGATTTGAAATCAAGTCAGAATTGCAGGAAACAGATTTCAAGAGGTAGATTCGAATCGCCTTTAAAGCACATGAAAAGCGGCAAAACGTTGACAATGATGCCCTTGGCCAAAAAGGGCGTATGCCTTTTTTCCTGAATATATTCAGGAAAAAACGCATACGCCCTTTTTGGCCAACCAAGCAACCGGGAAAGGCAAATCAGCGCTACAAAGAAGTCTCGCTTCCCATCGGTCAAAAGGGACATGCTGAAAAAGGTGTCAAAACCAGAAATGCAGGACAGGCCATGGAGAAATGGGAGCCTTGCTACACTGATGGGCGGGATGTAAATTGCCAACAGCCACTCTGGAGAAGTGTACGGTGTGTCCTGAAACATCTAAAAAACACAGCTTAGAGAGCATAGGGCACTTCTACGCATGGGGGGATAAAGTGGGAAAATTGAAAATCAGCAAGACACAAGCACCCGAAAGTTTAGGGCTGCTCTGTTGACAAGGACCTCCACTTCATTCCACCTTAAATATCCCAGGAAAGCGAAAAATGGATAAAAAAGTTGTGGTCCTTATGTACAATGGAATATCACTCAGCCATGAAATCAATGTCATAAGGCTAGTAGCAGCATGATGAGTGGATTTAGGTAAGACGATTCTAAGTGAAATAAGTCACACAGAAAAGGACACTTCTCATAAGGTGTCACTTATAGAGGGAATGTAAAAACCGTTACACTTGAACTGAATTACAAAACAGAACAGAGTCACACATGCAGAAAACACACTATGGCTGCTTAACGGGAAAGGTGAGGTGGGGTGATACATAAAACAAGAGTTTCAAATTAGCTCAGATACCGTTCCATAAACCCAATATGGAATAGACAAGACCTACTCCTTGCTCAGAGAACTGGACTCAACACGCCCGATTCACCGCACAAGAATATATCTGACTAGTAATAATCTTAAAACCTATGTATTGATATCTCTCTGTTAGTGTGTCAAGTGGGTGTAAAGCGGCATAAACACAGCCGTGAAAAGCAGCTAAACCCCATTATAAAAATAAATTACTTTTAAAAACCCATGAAACAAAGACAGGGAAAGAGAGAGAAATTCTTACACAATTCGTTCGGGGGCTGTGATGCAACCTGGATTGACCATATCTAGACCCACAGCTGGATGAGACATAAGGGTGGACACTCTTGGGGCTGAGAGGTTTGGTGAGGTTGGGTGAGCAAACGCAGACCCTTTAAAGTAATACTGCGTGCTACCCATCGCATGGGTCCCAAATCTCCAGGTTCAAGGGCATCTTCCTACATCGAAAACATGCATGAGAAACCCAGAAGATGGTACACCGTGTGATGGGGAAAGGTTTCTAAAACGCACCTCATTTCTCACCTCCTTGTGCTCGTGTTCGCCATTCCAGGCACTTTACTAGCAATCTCCCTACTTGGAGCATCAGCACCTTTAACCTCCTGTTCCGTACAGGTTGCAATTTGTCCTGAGGATGAACGGGAAGACGGGAAACCAATGAGAGACTAGCTCTTGGTGTTGGGACAGGCACAGGTCACTCTATTTTCCCATCAGGAAGAAGAATTAACCACAGGCTCAGCCTGCCCCCCGGAACCAGAACAGGGCCTGAAGCCATCCTGCGCTTTTGCGGCCGGCTCCCAAAAAAGCGACTTGTAAAATGCAGCTTCAGGGCACTGCAATTCACAAACCTGCAGAGTTATAAATGATAACTCTCGTCCACAAATATATTGAGGGAAGGCAAAGAAGAGGATTTGAAATCAAGTCAGAATTGCAGGAAACAGATTTCAAGAGGTAGATTCGAATCGCCTTTAAAGCACATGAAAAGCGGCAAAACGTTGACAATGATGCCCTTGGCCAAAAAGGGCGTATGCCTTTTTTCCTGAATATATTCAGGAAAAAACGCATACGCCCTTTTTGGCCAACCAAGCAACCTGGAAAGGCAAATCAGCGCTACAAAGAAGTCTCGCTTCCCATCGGTCAAAAGGGACATGCTGAAAAAAGTGTCAAAACCAGAAATGCAGGACAGGCCATGGAGAAATGGGAGCCTTGCTACACTGATGGGCGGGATGTAAATTGCCAACAGCCACTCTGGAGAAGTGTACAGTGTGTCCTGAAACATCTAAAAAACACAGCTTAGAGAGCATAGGGCACTTCTACGCATGGGGGGATAAAGTGGGAAAATTGAAAATCAGCAAGACACAAGCAACCGAAAGTTTAGGGCTGCTCTGTTGACAAGGACCTCCACTTCATTCCACCTTAAATATCCCAGGAAAGCGAAAAATGGATAAAAAAGTTGTGGTCCTTATGTACAATGGAATATCACTCAGCCATGAAATCAATGTCATAAGGCTAGTAGCAGCATGATGAGTGGATTTAGGTAAGACGATTCTAAGTGAAATAAGTCACACAGAAAAGGACACTTCTCATAAGGTGTCACTTATAGAGGGAATGTAAAAACCGTTACACTTGAACTGAATTACAAAACAGAACAGAGTCACACATGCAGAAAACACACTATGGCTGCTTAACGGGAAAGGTGAGGTGGGGTGATACATAAAACAAGAGTTTCAAATTAGCTCAGATACCGTTCCATAAACCCAATATGGAATAGACAAGACCTACTCCTTGCTCAGAGAACTGGACTCAACACGCCCGATTCACCGCACAAGAATATATCTGACTAGTAATAATCTTAAAACCTATGTATTGATATCTCTCTGTTAGTGTGTCAAGTGGGTGTAAAGCGGCATAAACACAGCCGTGAAAAGCAGCTAAACCCCATTATAAAAATAAATTACTTTTAAAAACCCATGAAACAAAGACAGGGAAATAGAGAGAAATTCTTACACAATTCGTTCAGGGGCTGTGATGCAACCTGCATTGACCATATCTAGACCCACAGCTGGATGAGACATAAGGGTGGACACTCTTGGGCCTGAGATGTTTGGTGAGGTTGGGTGAGCAAACGCAGACCCTTTAAAGTAATACTGCGTGCTACCCATCGCATGGGTCCCAAATCTCCAGGTTCAAGGGCATCTTCCTACATCGAAAACATGCATGAGAAACCCAGAAGATGGTACACCGTGTGATGGGGAAAGGTTTCTAAAACGCACCGCATTTCTCATCTCCTTGTGCTCGGGTTCGCCATTCCAGCCACTTTACTAGCAATCTCCCTACTTGGAGCATCAGCACCTTTAACCTCCTGTTCCGTACAGGTTGCAATTTGTCCTGAGGATGAACGGGAAGACGGGGAACCAATGAGAGACTAGCTCTTGGTGTTGGGACAGGCACAGGTCACTCAATTTTCCCATCAGGAAGAAGAATTAACCACAGGCTCAGCCTGCCCCCCGGAACCAGAACAGGGCCTGAAGCCATCCTGCGCTTTTGCGGCCGACTCCCAAAAAAGCGACTTGTAAAATGGAGCTTCAGGGCACTGCAATTCACAAACCTGCAGAGTTATAAATGATAACTCTCGTCCACAAATATATTGAGGGAAGGCAAAGAAGAGGATTTGAAATCAAGGCAGAATTGCAGGAAATAGATTTCAGGAGGTAGATTTGAATCGCCTTTAAAGCACATGAAAAGCGGCAAAACGTTGACAATGATGCCCTTGGCCAAAAAGGGCCTATGCGTTTTTTCCTGAATATATTCAGGAAAAAACGCATACGCCCTTTTTGGCCAACCAAGCAACCTGGAAAGGCAAATCAGCGCTACAAAGAAGTCTCGCTTCCCATCGGTCAAAAGGGACATGCTGAAAAAGGTGTCAAAACCAGAAATGCAGGACAGGCCATGGAGAAATGGGAGCCTTGCTACACTGATGGGCGGGATGTAAATTGCCAACAGCCACTCTGGAGAAGTGTACGGTGTGTCCTGAAACATCTAAAAAACACAGCTTAGAGAGCATAGGGCACTTCTACGTATGGGGGGATAAAGTGGGAAAATTGAAAATCAGCAAGACACAAGCACCCGAAAGTTTAGGGCTGCTCTGTTGACAAGGACCTCCACTTCATTCCACCTTAAATATCCCAGGAAAGCGAAAAATGGATAAAAAAGTTGTGGTCCTTATGTACAATGGAATATCACTCAGCCATGAAATCAATGTCATAAGGCTAGTAGCAGCATGATGAGTGGATTTAGGTAAGACGATTCTAAGTGAAATAAGTCACACAGAAAAGGACACTTCTCATAAGGTGTCACTTATAGAGGGAATGTAAAAACCGTTACACTTGAACTGAATTACAAAACAGAACAGAGTCACACATGCAGAAAACACACTATGGCTGCTTAACGGGAAAGGTGAGGTGGGGTGATACATAAAACAAGAGTTTCAAATTAGCTCAGATACCGTTCCATAAACCCAATATGGAATAGACAAGACCTACTCCTTGCTCAGAGAACTGGACTCAACACGCCCGATTCACCGCACAAGAATATATCTGACTAGTAATAATCTTAAAACCTATGTATTGATATCTCTCTGTTAGTGTGTCAAGTGGGTGTAAAGCGGCCTAAACACAGCCGTGAAAAGCAGCTAAACCCCATTATAAAAATAAATTACTTTTAAAAACCCATGAAACAAAAACAGGGAAAGAGAGAGAAATTCTTACACAATTCGTTCGGGGGCTGTGATGCAACCTGGATTGACCATATCTAGACCCACAGCTGGATGAGACATAAGGGTGGACACTCTTGGGGCTGAGAGGTTTGGTGAGGTTGGGTGAGCAAACGCAGACCCTTTAAAGTAATACTGCGTGCTACCCATCGCATGGGTCCCAAATCTCCAGGTTCAAGGGCATCTTCCTACATCGAAAACATGCATGAGAAACCCAGAAGATGGTACACCGTGTGATGGGGAAAGGTTTCTAAAACGCACCTCGTTTCTCACCTCCTTGTGCTCGTGTTCGCCATTCCAGCCACTTTACTAGCAATCTCCCTACTTGGAGCATCAGCACCTTTAACCTCCTGTTCCGTACAGGTTGCAATTTGTCCTGAGGATGAACGGGAAGACGGGAAACCAATGAGAGACTAGCTCTTGGTGTTGGGACAGGCACAGGTCACTCTATTTTCCCATCAGGAAGAAGAATTAACCACAGGCTCAGCCTGCCACCCGGAACCAGAACAGGGCCTGAAGCCATCCTGCGCTTTTGCGGCCGGCTCCCAAAAAAGCGACTTGTAAAATGCAGCTTCAGGGCACTGCAATTCACAAACCTGCAGAGTTATAAATGATAACTCTCGTCCACAAATATATTGAGGGAAGGCAAAGAAGAGGATTTGAAATCAAGTCAGAATTGCAGGAAACAGATTTCAAGAGGTAGATTCGAATCGCCTTTAAAGCACATGAAAAGCGGCAAAACGTTGACAATGATGCCCTTGGCCAAAAAGGGCGTATGCCTTTTTTGCTGAATATATTCAGGAAAAAACGCATACGCCCTTTTTGGCCAACCAAGCAACCTGGAAAGGCAAATCAGCGCTACAAAGAAGTCTCGCTTCCCATCGGTCAAAAGGGACATGCTGAAAAAGGTGTCAAAACCAGAAATGCAGGACAGGCCATGGAGAAATGGGAGCCTTGCTACACTGATGGGCGGGATGTAAATTGCCAACAGCCACTCTGGAGAAGTGTACGGTGTGTCCTGAAACATCTAAAAAACACAGCTTAGAGAGCATAGGGCACTTCTACGTATGGGGGGATAAAGTGGGAAAATTGAAAATCAGCAAGACACAAGCACCCGAAAGTTTAGGGCTGCTCTGTTGACAAGGACCTCCACTTCATTCCACCTTAAATATCCCAGGAAAGCGAAAAATGGATAAAAAAGTTGTGGTCCTTATGTACAATGGAATATCACTCAGCCATGAAATCAATGTCATAAGGCTAGTAGCAGCATGATGAGTGGATTTAGGTAAGACGATTCTAAGTGAAATAAGTCACACAGAAAAGGACACTTCTCATAAGGTGTCACTTATAGAGGGAATGTAAAAACCGTTACACTTGAACTGAATTACAAAACAGAACAGAGTCACACATGCAGAAAACACACTATGGCTGCTTAACGGGAAAGGTGAGGTGGGGTGATACATAAAACAAGAGTTTCAAATTAGCTCAGATACCGTTCCATAAACCCAATATGGAATAGACAAGACCTACTCCTTGCTCAGAGAACTGGACTCAACACGCCCGATTCACCGCACAAGAATATATCTGACTAGTAATAATCTTAAAACCTATGTATTGATATCTCTCTGTTAGTGTGTCAAGTGGGTGTAAAGCGGCATAAACACAGCCGTGAAAAGCAGCTAAACCCCATTATAAAAATAAATTACTTTTAAAAACCCATGAAACAAAGACAGGGAAAGAGAGAGAAATTCTTACACAATTCGTTCGGGGGCTGTGATGCAACCTGGATTGACCATATCTAGACCCACAGCTGGATGAGACATAAGGGTGGACACTCTTGGGGCTGAGAGGTTTGGTGAGGTTGGGTGAGCAAACGCAGACCCTTTAAAGTAATACTGCGTGCTACCCATCGCATGGGTCCCAAATCTCCAGGTTCAAGGGCATCTTCCTACATCGAAAACATGCATGAGAAACCCAGAAGATGGTACACCGTGTGATGGGGAAAGGTTTCTAAAACGCACCTCATTTCTCACCTCCTTGTGCTCGTGTTCGCCATTCCAGCCACTTTACTAGCAATCTCCCTACTTGGAGCATCAGCACCTTTAACCTCCTGTTCCGTACAGGTTGCAATTTGTCCTGAGGATGAACGGGAAGACGGGAAACCAATGAGAGACTAGCTCTTGGTGTTGGGACAGGCACAGGTCACTCTATTTTCCCATCAGGAAGAAGAATTAACCACAGGCTCAGCCTGCCCCCCGGAACCAGAACAGGGCCTGAAGCCATCCTGCGCTTTTGCGGCCGGCTCCCAAAAAAGCGACTTGTAAAATGCAGCTTCAGGGCACTGCAATTCACAAACCTGCAGAGTTATAAATGATAACTCTCGTCCACAAATATATTGAGGGAAGGCAAAGAAGAGGATTTGAAATCAAGTCAGAATTGCAGGAAACAGATTTCAAGAGGTAGATTCGAATCGCCTTTAAAGCACATGAAAAGCGGCAAAACGTTGACAATGATGCCCTTGGCCAAAAAGGGCGTATGCCTTTTTTCCTGAATATATTCAGGAAAAAACGCATACGCCCTTTTTGGCCAACCAAGCAACCTGGAAAGGCAAATCAGCGCTACAAAGAAGTCTCGCTTCCCATCGGTCAAAAGGGACATGCTGAAAAAAGTGTCAAAACCAGAAATGCAGGACAGGCCATGGAGAAATGGGAGCCTTGCTACACTGATGGGCGGGATGTAAATTGCCAACAGCCACTCTGGAGAAGTGTACGGTGTGTCCTGAAACATCTAAAAAACACAGCTTAGAGAGCATAGGGCACTTCTACGCATGGGGGGATAAAGTGGGAAAATTGAAAATCAGCAAGACACAAGCACCCGAAAGTTTAGGGCTGCTCTGTTGACAAGGACCTCCACTTCATTCCACCTTAAATATCCCAGGAAAGCGAAAAATGGATAAAAAAGTTGTGGTCCTTATGTACAATGGACTATCACTCAGCCATGAAATCAATGTCATAAGGCTAGTAGCAGCATGATGAGTGGATTTAGGTAAGACGATTCTAAGTGAAATAAGTCACACAGAAAAGGACACTTCTCATAAGGTGTCACTTATAGAGGGAATGTAAAAACCGTTACACTTGAACTGAATTACAAAACAGAACAGAGTCACACATGCAGAAAACACACTATGGCTGCTTAACGGGAAAGGTGAGGTGGGGTGATACATAAAACAAGAGTTTCAAATTAGCTCAGATACCGTTCCATAAACCCAATATGTAATAGACAAGACCTACTCCTTGCTCAGAGAACTGGACTCAACACGCCCGATTCACCGCACAAGAATATATCTGACTAGTAATAATCTTAAAACCTATGTATTGATATCTCTCTGTTAGTGTGTCAAGTGTGTGTAAGGCGGCATAAACACAGCCGTGAAAAGCAGCTAAACCCCATTAAAAAAATAAATTACTTTTAAAAACCCATGAAACAAAGACAGGGAAATAGAGAGAAATTCTTACACAATTCGTTCAGGGGCTGTGATGCAACCTGGATTGACCATATCTAGACCCACAGCTGGATGAGACATAAGGGTGGACACTCTTGGGGCTGAGATGTTTGGTGAGGTTGGGTGAGCAAACGCAGACCCTTTAAAGTAATACTGCGTGCTACCCATCGCATGGGTCCCAAATCTCCAGGTTCAAGGGCATCTTCCTACATCGAAAACATGCATGAGAAACCCAGAAGATGGTACACCGTGTGATGGGGAAAGGTTTCTAAAACGCACCGCATTTCTCATCTCCTTGTGCTCGGGTTCGCCATTCCAGCCACTTTACTAGCAATCTCCCTACTTGGAGCATCAGCACCTTTAACCTCCTGTTCCGTACAGGTTGCAATTTGTCCTGAGGATGAACGGGAAGACGGGGAACCAATGAGAGACTAGCTCTTGGTGTTGGGACAGGCACAGGTCACTCAATTTTCCCATCAGGAAGAAGAATTAACCACAGGCTCAGCCTGCCCCCCGGAACCAGAACAGGGCCTGAAGCCATCCTGCGCTTTTGCGGCCGACTCCCAAAAAAGCGACTTGTAAAATGGAGCTTCAGGGCACTGCAATTCACAAACCTGCAGAGTTATAAATGATAACTCTCGTCCACAAATATATTGAGGGAAGGCAAAGAAGAGGATTTGAAATCAGGGCAGAATTGCAGGAAACAGAGTTCAGGAGGTAGATTCGAATCGCCTTTAAAGCACATGAAAAGCGGCAAAACGTTGACAATGATGCCCTTGTCCAAAAAGGGCGTATGCGTTTTTTCCTGAATATATTCAGGAAAAAACGCATACGCCCTTTTTGGCCAACCAAACAACCTGGAAAGGCAAATCAGCGCTACAAAGAAGTCTCGCTTCCCATCGATCAAAAGGGACATGCTGAAAAAGGTGTCAAAACCAGAAATGCAGGACAGGCCATGGAGAAATGGGAGCCTTGCTACACTGATGGGCGGGATGTAAATTGCCAACAGCCACTCTGGAGAAGTGTACGGTGTGTCCTGAAACATCTAAAAAACACAGCTTAGAGAGCATAGGGCACTTCTACGCATGGGGGGATAAAGTGGGAAAATTGAAAATCAGCAAGACACAAGCACCCGAAAGTTTAGGGCTGCTCTGTTGACAAGGACCTCCACTTCATTCCACCTTAAATATCCCAGGAAAGCGAAAAATGGATAAAAAAGTTGTGGTCCTTATGTACAATGGACTATCACTCAGCCATGAAATCAATGTCATAAGGCTAGTAGCAGCATGATGAGTGGATTTAGGTAAGACGATTCTAAGTGAAATAAGTCACACAGAAAAGGACACTTCTCATAATGTGTCACTTATAGAGGGAATGTAAAAACCGTTACACTTGAACTGAATTACAAAACAGAATAGAGTCACACATGCAGAAAACACACTATGGCTGCTTAACGGGAAAGGTGAGGTGGGGTGATACATAAAACAAGAGTTTCAAATTAGCTCAGATACCGTTCCATAAACCCAATATGGAATAGACAAGACCTACTCCTTGCTCAGAGAACTGGACTCAACACGCCCGATTCACCGCACAAGAATATATCTGACTACTAATAATCTTAAAACCTATGTATTGATATCTCCATGTTAGTGTGTCAAGTGGGTGTAAAGCGGCCTAAACAAAGCCGTGAAAAGCAGCTAAACCCCATTATAAAAATAAATTACTTTTAAAAACACATGAAACAAAGACAGGGAAAGAGAGAGAAATTCTTACACAATTCGTTCAGGGGCTGTGATGCAACCTGCATTGACCATATCTAGACCCACAGCTGGATGAGACATAAGGGTGGACACTCTTGGGGCTGAGAGGTTTGGTGAGGTTGGGTGAGCAAACGCAGACCCTTTAAAGTAATACTGCGTGCTACCCATCACATGGGTCCCAAATCTCCAGGTTCAAGGGCATCTTCCTACATCGAAAACATGCATGAGAAACCCAGAAGATGGTACACCGTGTGATGGGGAAAGGTTTCTAAAACGCACCGCATTTCTCATCTCCTTGTGCTTGGGTTCGCCATTCCAGCCACTTTACTAGCAATCTCCCTACTTGGAGCATCAGCACCTTTAACCTCCTGTTCCATACAGGTTGCAATTTGTCCTGAGGATGAACGGGAAGACGGGGAACCAATGAGAGACTAGCTCTTGGTGTTGGGACAGGCACAGGTCACTCAATTTTCCCATCAGGAAGAAGAATTAACCACAGGCTCAGCCTGCCCCCCGGAACCAGAACAGGGCCTGAAGCCATCCTGCGCTTTTGAGGCCGAATCCCAAAAAAGCGACTTGTAAAATGGAGCTTCAGGGCACTGCAATTCACAAACCTGCAGAGTTATAAATGATAACTCTCGTCCACAAATATATTGAGGGAAGGCAAAGAAGAGGATTTGAAATCAAGGCAGAATTGCAGGAAATAGATTTCAGGAGGTAGATTTGAATCGCCTTTAAAGCACATGAAAAGCGGCAAAACGTTGACAATGATGCCCTTGGCCAAAAAGGGCGTATGCGTTTTTTCCTGAATATATTCAGGAAAAAACGCATACGCCCTTTTTGGCCAACCAAGCAACCTGGAAAGGCAAATCAGCGCTACAAAGAAGTCTCGCTTCCCATCGGTCAAAAGGGACATGCTGAAAAAAGTGTCAAAACCAAAAATGCAGGACAGGCCATGGAGAAATGGGAGCCTTGCTACACTGATGGGTGGGATGTAAATTGCCAACAGCCACTCTGGAGAAGTGTACAGTGTGTCCTGAAACATCTAAAAAACACAGCTTAGAGAGCATAGGGCACTTCTACGCATGGGGGGATAAAGTGGGAAAATTGAAAATCAGCAAGACACAAGCACCCGAAAGTTTAGGGCTGCTCTGTTGACAAGGACCTCCACTTCATTCCACCTTAAATATCCCAGGAAAGCGAAAAATGGATAAAAAAGTTGTGGTCCTTATGTACAATGGACTATCACTCAGCCATGAAATCAATGTCATAAGGCTAGTAGCAGCATGATGAATGGATTTAGGTAAGACAATTCTAAGTGAAATAAGTCACACAGAAAAGGACACTTCTCATAAGGTGTCACTTATAGAGGGAATGTAAAAACCGTTACACTTGAACTGAATTACAAAACAGAACAGAGTCACACATGCAGAAAACACACTATGGCTGCTTAACGGGAAAGGTGAGGTGGGGTGATACATAAAACAAGAGTTTCAAATTAGCTCAGATACCGTTCCATAAACCCAATATGGAATAGACAAGACCTACTCCTTGCTCAGAGAACTGGACTCAACACGCCCGATTCACCGCACAAGAATATATCTGACTAGTAATAATCTTAAAACCTATGTATTGATATCTCTCTGTTAGTGTGTCAAGTGGGTGTAAAGCGGCCTAAACACAGCCGTGAAAAGCAGCTAAACCCCATTATAAAAATAAATTACTTTTAAAAACCCATGAAACAAAGACAGGGAAAGAGAGAGAAATTCTTACACAATTCGTTCGGGGGCTGTGATGCAACCTGGATTGACCATATCTAGACCCACAGCTGGATGAGACATAAGGGTGGACACTCTTGGGGCTGAGAGGTTTGGTGAGGTTGGGTGAGCAAACGCAGACCCTTTAAAGTAATACTGCGTGCTACCCATCGCATGGGTCCCAAATCTCCAGGTTCAAGGGCATCTTCCTACATCGAAAACATGCATGAGAAACCCAGAAGATGGTACACCGTGTGATGGGGAAAGGTTTCTAAAACGCACCTCATTTCTCACCTCCTTGTGCTCGTGTTCGCCATTCCAGCCACTTTACTAGCAATCTCCCTACTTGGAGCATCAGCACCTTTAACCTCCTGTTCCGTACAGGTTGCAATTTGTCCTGAGGATGAACGGGAAGACGGGAAACCAATGAGAGACTAGCTCTTGGTGTTGGGACAGGCACAGGTCACTCAATTTTCCCATCAGGAAAAAGAATTAACCACAGGCTCAGCCTGCCCCCCGGAACCAGAACAGGGCCTGAAGCCATCCTGCGCTTTTGCGGCCGACTCCCAAAAAAGCGACTTGTAAAATCGAGCCTCAGGGCACTGCAATTCAAAAACCTGCAGAGTTATAAATGATAACTCTCGTCCACAAATATATTGAGGGAAGGCAAAGAAGAGGATTTGAAATCAAGGCAGAATTGCAGGAAATAGATTTCAGGAGGTAGATTTGAATCGCCTTTAAAGCACATGAAAAGCGGCAAAACGTTGACAATGATGCCCTTGGCCAAAAAGGGCGTATGCGTTTTTTCCTGAATATATTCAGGAAAAAACGCATACGCCCTTTTTGGCCAACCAAGCAACCTGGAAAGGCAAATCAGCGCTACAAAGAAGTCTCGCTTCCCATCGGTCAAAAGGGACATGCTGAAAAAGGTGTCAAAACCAGAAATGCAGGACAGGCCATGGAGAAATGGGAGCCTTGCTACACTGATGGGCGGGATGTAAATTGCCAACAGCCACTCTGGAGAAGTGTACGGTGTGTCCTGAAACATCTAAAAAACACAGCTTAGAGAGCATAGGGCACTTCTACGCATGGGGGGATAAAGTGGGAAAATTGAAAATCAGCAAGACACAAGCACCCGAAAGTTTAGGGCTGCTCTGTTGACAAGGACCTCCACTTCATTCCACCTTAAATATCCCAGGAAAGCGAAAAATGGATAAAAAAGTTGTGGTCCTTATGTACAATGGAATATCACTCAGCCATGAAATCAATGTCATAAGGCTAGTAGCAGCATGATGAGTGGATTTAGGTAAGACGATTCTAAGTGAAATAAGTCACACAGAAAAGGACACTTCTCATAAGGTGTCACTTATAGAGGGAATGTAAAAACCGTTACACTTGAACTGAATTACAAAACAGAACAGAGTCACACATGCAGAAAACACACTATGGCTGCTTAACGGGAAAGGTGAGGTGGGGTGATACATAAAACAAGAGTTTCAAATTAGCTCAGATACCGTTCCATAAACCCAATATGGAATAGACAAGACCTACTCCTTGCTCAGAGAACTGGACTCAACACGCCTGATTCACCGCACAAGAATATATCTGACTACTAATAATCTTAAAACCTATGTATTGATATCTCTCTGTTAGTGTGTCAAGTGGGTGTAAAGCGGCCTAAACAAAGCCGTGAAAAGCAGCTAAACCCCATTATAAAAATAAATTACTTTTAAAAACACATGAAACAAAGACAGGGAAAGAGAGAGAGAAATTCTTACACAATTCGTTCAGGGGCTGTGATGCAACCTGCATTGACCATATCTAGACCCACAGCTGGATGAGACATAAGGGTGGACACTCTTGGGGCTGAGAGGTTTGGTGAGGTTGGGTGAGCAAACGCAGACCCTTTAAAGTAATACTGCGTGCTACCCATCACATGGGTCCCAAATCTCCAGGTTCAAGGGCATCTTCCTACATCGAAAACATGCATGAGAAACCCAGAAGATGGTACACCGTGTGATGGGGAAAGGTTTCTAAAACGCACCGCATTTCTCATCTCCTTGTGCTCGGGTTCGCCATTCCAGCCACTTTACTAGCAATCTCCCTACTTGGAGCATCAGCACCTTTAACCTCCTGTTCCGTACAGGTTGCAATTTGTCCTGAGGATGAACGGGAAGACGGGGAACCAATGAGAGACTAGCTCTTGGTGTTGGGACAGGCACAGGTCACTCAATTTTCCCATCAGGAAGAAGAATTAACCACAGGCTCAGCCTGCCCCCCGGAACCAGAACAGGGCCTGAAGCCATCCTGCGCTTTTGCGGCCGACTCCCAAAAAAGCGACTTGTAAAATGGAGCTTCAGGGCACTGCAATTCACAAACCTGCAGAGTTATAAATGATAACTCTCGTCCACAAATATATTGAGGGAAGGCAAAGAAGAGGATTTGAAATCAAGGCAGAATTGCAGGAAATAGATTTCAGGAGGTAGATTCGAATCGCCTTTAAAGCACATGAAAAGCGGCAAAACGTTGACAATGATGCCCTTGGCCAAAAAGGGCGTATGCGTTTTTTCCTGAATATATTCAGGAAAAAACGCATACGCCCTTTTTGGCCAACCAAGCAACCTGGAAAGGCAAATCAGCGCTACAAAGAAGTCTCGCTTCCCATCGGTCAAAAGGGACATGCTGAAAAAGGTGTCAAAACCAGAAATGCAGGACAGGCCATGGAGAAATGGGAGCCTTGCTACACTGATGGGCGGGATGTAAATTGCCAACAGCCACTCTGGAGAAGTGTACGGTGTGTCTTGAAACATCTAAAAAACACAGCTTAGAGAGCATAGGGCACTTCTACGCATGGGGGGATAAAGTGGGAAAATTGAAAATCAGCAAGACACAAGCAACCGAAAGTTTAGGGCTGCTCTGTTGACAAGGACCTCCACTTCATTCCACCTTAAATATCCCAGGAAAGCGAAAAATGGATAAAAAAGTTGTGGTCCTTATGTACAATGGAATATCACTCAGCCATGAAATCAATGTCATAAGGCTAGTAGCAGCATGATGAGTGGATTTAGGTAAGACGATTCTAAGTGAAATAAGTCACACAGAAAAGGACACTTCTCATAAGGTGTCACTTATAGAGGGAATGTAAAAACCGTTACACTTGAACTGAATTACAAAACAGAACAGAGTCACACATGCAGAAAACACACTATGGCTGCTTAACGGGAAAGGTGAGGTGGGGTGATACATAAAACAAGAGTTTCAAATTAGCTCAGATACCGTTCCATAAACCCAATATGGAATAGACAAGACCTACTCCTTGCTCAGAGAACTGGACTCAACACGCCCGATTCACCGCACAAGAATATATCTGACTAGTAATAATCTTAAAACCTATGTATTGATATCTCTCTGTTAGTGTGTCAAGTGGGTGTAAAGCGGCCTAAACACAGCCGTGAAAAGCAGCTAAACCCCATTATAAAAATAAATTACTTTTAAAAACCCATGAAACAAAGACAGGGAAAGAGAGAGAAATTCTTACACAATTCGTTCGGGGGCTGTGATGCAACCTGGATTGACCATATCTAGACCCACAGCTGGATGAGACATAAGGGTGGACACTCTTGGGGCTGAGAGGTTTGGTGAGGTTGGGTGAGCAAACGCAGACCCTTTAAAGTAATACTGCGTGCTACCCATCGCATGGGTCCCAAATCTCCAGGTTCAAGGGCATCTTCCTACATCGAAAACATGCATGAGAAACCCAGAAGATGGTACACCGTGTGATGGGGAAAGGTTTCTAAAACGCACCTCATTTCTCACCTCCTTGTGCTCGTGTTCGCCATTCCAGCCACTTTACTAGCAATCTCCCTACTTGGAGCATCAGCACCTTTAACCTCCTGTTCCGTACAGGTTGCAATTTGTCCTGAGGATGAACGGGAAGACGGGAAACCAATGAGAGACTAGCTCTTGGTGTTGGGACAGGCACAGGTCACTCAATTTTCCCATCAGGAAGAAGAATTAACCACAGGCTCAGCCTGCCCCCCGGAACCAGAACAGGGCCTGAAGCCATCCTGCGCTTTTGCGGCCGACTCCCAAAAAAGCGACTTGTAAAATCGAGCCTCAGGGCACTGCAATTCAAAAACCTGCAGAGTTATAAATGATAACTCTCGTCCACAAATATATTGAGGGAAGGCAAAGAAGAGGATTTGAAATCAAGGCAGAATTGCAGGAAATAGATTTCAGGAGGTAGATTTGAATCGCCTTTAAAGCACATGAAAAGCGGCAAAACGTTGACAATGATGCCCTTGGCCAAAAAGGGCGTATGCGTTTTTTCCTGAATATATTCAGGAAAAAACGCATACGCCCTTTTTGGCCAACCAAGCAACCTGGAAAGGCAAATCAGCGCTACAAAGAAGTCTCGCTTCCCATCGGTCAAAAGGGACATGCTGAAAAAGGTGTCAAAACCAGAAATGCAGGACAGGCCATGGAGAAATGGGAGCCTTGCTACACTGATGGGCGGGATGTAAATTGCCAACAGCCACTCTGGAGAAGTGTACGGTGTGTCCTGAAACATCTAAAAAACACAGCTTAGAGAGCATAGGGCACTTCTACGCATGGGGGGATAAAGTGGGAAAATTGAAAATCAGCAAGACACAAGCATCCGAAAGTTTAGGGCTGCTCTGTTGACAAGGACCTCCACTTCATTCCACCTTAAATATCCCAGGAAAGCGAAAAATGGATAAAAAAGTTGTGGTCCTTATGTACAATGGACTATCACTCAGCCATGAAATCAATGTCATAAGGCTAGTAGCAGCATGATGAATGGATTTAGGTAAGACAATTCTAAGTGAAATAAGTCACACAGAAAAGGACACTTCTCATAAGGTGTCACTTATAGAGGGAATGTAAAAACCGTTACACTTGAACTGAATTACAAAACAGAACAGAGTCACACATGCAGAAAACACACTATGGCTGCTTAACGGGAAAGGTGAGGTGGGGTGATACATAAAACAAGAGTTTCAAATTAGCTCAGATACCGTTCCATAAACCCAATATGTAATAGACAAGACCTACTCCTTGCTCAGAGAACTGGACTCAACACGCCCGATTCACCGCACAAGAATATATCTGACTACTAATAATCTTAAAACCTATGTATTGATATCTCTCTGTTAGTGTGTCAAGTGGGTGTAAAGCGACCTAAACACAGCCGTGAAAAGCAGCTAAACCCCATTATAAAAATAAATTACTTTTAAAAACACATGAAACAAAGACAGGGAAAGAGAGAGAAATTCTTACACAATTCGTTCAGGGGCTGTGATGCAACCTGGATTGACCATATCTAGACCCACAGCTGGATGAGACATAAGGGTGGACACTCTTGGGGCTGAGAGGTTTGGTGAGGTTGGGTGAGCAAACGCAGACCCTTTAAAGTAATACTGCGTGCTACCCATCGCATGGGTCCCAAATCTCCAGGTTCAAGGGCATCTTCCTACATCGAAAACATGCATGAGAAACCCAGAAGATGGTACACCGTGTGATGGGGAAAGGTTTCTAAAACGCACCTCATTTCTCACCTCCTTGTGCTCGGGTTCGCCATTCCAGCCACTTTACTAGCAATCTCCCTACTTGGAGCATCAGCACCTTTAACCTCCTGTTCCGTACAGGTTGCAATTTGTCCTGAGGATGAACGGGAAGACGGGGAACCAATGAGAGACTAGCTCTTGGTGTTGGGACAGGCACAGGTCACTCTATTTTCCCATCAGGAAGAAGAATTAACCACAGGCTCAGCCTGCCCCCCGGAAGCAGAACAGGGCCTGAAGCCATCCTGCGCTTTTGCGGCCAGCTCCCAAAAAAGCGACTTGTAAAATGGAGATTCAGGGCACTGCAATTCACAAACCTGCAGAGTTATAAATGATAACTCTCGTCCACAAATATATTGAGGGAAGGCAAAGAAGAGGATTTGAAATCAAGGCAGAATTGCAGGAAACAGATTTCAGGAGGTAGATTCGAATCGCCTTTAAAGCACATGAAAAGCGGCAAAACGTTGACAATGGTGCCCTTGGCCAAAAAGGGCGTATGCGTTTTTTCCTGAATATATTCAGGAAAAAACGCATACGCCCTTTTTGGCCAACCAAGCAACCTGGAAAGGCAAATCAGCGCTACAAAGAAGTCTCGCTTCCCATCGGTCAAAAGGGCCATGCTGAAAAAAGTGTCAAAACCAGAAATGCAGGACAGGCCATGGAGAAATGGGAGCCTTACTACACTGATGGGCGGGATGTAAATTGCCAACAGCCACTCTGGAGAAGTGTACGGTGTGTCCTGAAACATCTAAAAAACACAGCTTAGAGAGCATAGGGCACTTCCACACATGGGGGGATAAAGTGGGAAAATTGAAAATCAGCAAGACACAAGCACCCCAAAGTTTAGGGCTGCTCTGTTGACAAGGACCTCCACTTCATTCCACCTTAAATATCCCAGGAAAGCGAAAAATGGATAAAAAAGTTGTGGTCCTTATGTACAATGGAATATCACTCAGCCATGAAATCAATGTCATAAGGCTAGTAGCAGCATGATGAGTGGATTTAGGTAAGACGATTCTAAGTGAAATAAGTCACACAGAAAAGGACATTTCTCATAAGGTGTCACTTATAGAGGGAATGTAAAAACCGTTACACTTGAACTGAATTACAAAACAGAACAGAGTCACACATGCAGAAAACACACTATGGCTGCTTAACGGGAAAGGTGAGGTGGGGTGATACATAAAACAAGAGTTTCAAATTAGCTCAGATACCGTTCCATAAACCCAATATGGAATAGACAAGACCTACTCCTTGCTCAGAGAACTGGACTCAACACGCCCGATTCACCGCACAAGAATATATCTGACTACTAATAATCTTAAAACCTATGTATTGATATCTCTCTGTTAGTGTGTCAAGTGGGTGTAAAGCGGCCTAAACAAAGCCGTGAAAAGCAGCTAAACCCCATTATAAAAATAAATTACTTTTAAAAACACATGAAACAAAGACAGGGAAAGAGAGAGAGAAATTCTTACACAATTCGTTCAGGGGCTGTGATGCAACCTGCATTGACCATATCTAGACCCACAGCTGGATGAGACATAAGGGTGGACACTCTTGGGGCTGAGAGGTTTGGTGAGGTTGGGTGAGCAAACGCAGACCCTTTAAAGTAATACTGCGTGCTACCCATCACATGGGTCCCAAATCTCCAGGTTCAAGGGCATCTTCCTACATCGAAAACATGCATGAGAAACCCAGAAGATGGTACACCGTGTGATGGGGAAAGGTTTCTAAAACGCACCGCATTTCTCATCTCCTTGTGCTCGGGTTCGCCATTCCAGCCACTTTACTAGCAATCTCCCTACTTGGAGCATCAGCACCTTTAACCTCCTGTTCCGTACAGGTTGCAATTTGTCCTGAGGATGAACGGGAAGACGGGGAACCAATGAGAGACTAGCTCTTGGTGTTGGGACAGGCACAGGTCACTCAATTTTCCCATCAGGAAGAAGAATTAACCACAGGCTCAGCCTGCCCCCCGGAACCAGAACAGGGCCTGAAGCCATCCTGCGCTTTTGCGGCCGACTCCCAAAAAAGCGACTTGTAAAATGGAGCTTCAGGGCACTGCAATTCACAAACCTGCAGAGTTATAAATGATAACTCTCGTCCACAAATATATTGAGGGAAGGCAAAGAAGAGGATTTGAAATCAAGGCAGAATTGCAGGAAATAGATTTCAGGAGGTAGATTCGAATCGCCTTTAAAGCACATGAAAAGCGGCAAAACGTTGACAATGATGCCCTTGGCCAAAAAGGGCGTATGCGTTTTTTCCTGAATATATTCAGGAAAAAACGCATACGCCCTTTTTGGCCAACCAAGCAACCTGGAAAGGCAAATCAGCGCTACAAAGAAGTCTCGCTTCCCATCGGTCAAAAGGGACATGCTGAAAAAGGTGTCAAAACCAGAAATGCAGGACAGGCCATGGAGAAATGGGAGCCTTGCTACACTGATGGGCGGGATGTAAATTGCCAACAGCCACTCTGGAGAAGTGTACGGTGTGTCTTGAAACATCTAAAAAACACAGCTTAGAGAGCATAGGGCACTTCTACGCATGGGGGGATAAAGTGGGAAAATTGAAAATCAGCAAGACACAAGCAACCGAAAGTTTAGGGCTGCTCTGTTGACAAGGACCTCCACTTCATTCCACCTTAAATATCCCAGGAAAGCGAAAAATGGATAAAAAAGTTGTGGTCCTTATGTACAATGGAATATCACTCAGCCATGAAATCAATGTCATAAGGCTAGTAGCAGCATGATGAGTGGATTTAGGTAAGACGATTCTAAGTGAAATAAGTCACACAGAAAAGGACACTTCTCATAAGGTGTCACTTATAGAGGGAATGTAAAAACCGTTACACTTGAACTGAATTACAAAACAGAACAGAGTCACACATGCAGAAAACACACTATGGCTGCTTAACGGGAAAGGTGAGGTGGGGTGATACATAAAACAAGAGTTTCAAATTAGCTCAGATACCGTTCCATAAACCCAATATGGAATAGACAAGACCTACTCCTTGCTCAGAGAACTGGACTCAACACGCCCGATTCACCGCACAAGAATATATCTGACTAGTAATAATCTTAAAACCTATGTATTGATATCTCTCTGTTAGTGTGTCAAGTGGGTGTAAAGCGGCCTAAACACAGCCGTGAAAAGCAGCTAAACCCCATTATAAAAATAAATTACTTTTAAAAACCCATGAAACAAAGACAGGGAAAGAGAGAGAAATTCTTACACAATTCGTTCGGGGGCTGTGATGCAACCTGGATTGACCATATCTAGACCCACAGCTGGATGAGACATAAGGGTGGACACTCTTGGGGCTGAGAGGTTTGGTGAGGTTGGGTGAGCAAACGCAGACCCTTTAAAGTAATACTGCGTGCTACCCATCGCATGGGTCCCAAATCTCCAGGTTCAAGGGCATCTTCCTACATCGAAAACATGCATGAGAAACCCAGAAGATGGTACACCGTGTGATGGGGAAAGGTTTCTAAAACGCACCTCATTTCTCACCTCCTTGTGCTCGGGTTCGCCATTCCAGCCACTTTACTAGCAATCTCCCTACTTGGAGCATCAGCACCTTTAACCTCCTGTTCCGTACAGGTTGCAATTTGTCCTGAGGATGAACGGGAAGACGGGAAACCAATGAGAGACTAGCTCTTGGTGTTGGGACAGGCACAGGTCACTCAATTTTCCCATCAGGAAGAAGAATTAACCACAGGCTCAGCCTGCCCCCCGGAACCAGAACAGGGCCTGAAGCCATCCTGCGCTTTTGCGGCCGACTCCCAAAAAAGCGACTTGTAAAATCGAGCCTCAGGGCACTGCAATTCAAAAACCTGCAGAGTTATAAATGATAACTCTCGTCCACAAATATATTGAGGGAAGGCAAAGAAGAGGATTTGAAATCAAGGCAGAATTGCAGGAAATAGATTTCAGGAGGTAGATTTGAATCGCCTTTAAAGCACATGAAAAGCGGCAAAACTTTGACAATGATGCCCTTGGCCAAAAAGGGCGTATGCGTTTTTTCCTGAATATATTCAGGAAAAAACGCATACGCCCTTTTTGGCCAACCAAGCAACCTGGAAAGGCAAATCAGCGCTACAAAGAAGTCTCGCTTCCCATCGGTCAAAAGGGACATGCTGAAAAAGGTGTCAAAACCAGAAATGCAGGACAGGCCATGGAGAAATGGGAGCCTTGCTACACTGATGGGCGGGATGTAAATTGCCAACAGCCACTCTGGAGAAGTGTACGGTGTGTCCTGAAACATCTAAAAAACACAGCTTAGAGAGCATAGGGCACTTCTACGCATGGGGGGATAAAGTGGGAAAATTGAAAATCAGCAAGACACAAGCACCCGAAAGTTTAGGGCTGCTCTGTTGACAAGGACCTCCACTTCATTCCACCTTAAATATCCCAGGAAAGCGAAAAATGGATAAAAAAGTTGTGGTCCTTATGTACAATGGAATATCACTCAGCCATGAAATCAATGTCATAAGGCTAGTAGCAGCATGATGAGTGGATTTAGGTAAGACGATTCTAAGTGAAATAAGTCACACAGAAAAGGACACTTCTCATAAGGTGTCACTTATAGAGGGAATGTAAAAACCGTTACACTTGAACTGAATTACAAAACAGAACAGAGTCACACATGCAGAAAACACACTATGGCTGCTTAACGGGAAAGGTGAGGTGGGGTGATACATAAAACAAGAGTTTCAAATTAGCTCAGATACCGTTCCATAAACCCAATATGGAATAGACAAGACCTACTCCTTGCTCAGAGAACTGGACTCAACACGCCCGATTCACCGCACAAGAATATATCTGACTACTAATAATCTTAAAACCTATGTATTGATATCTCTCTGTTAGTGTGTCAAGTGGGTGTAAAGCGGCCTAAACAAAGCCGTGAAAAGCAGCTAAACCCCATTATAAAAATAAATTACTTTTAAAAACACATGAAACAAAGACAGGGAAAGAGAGAGAGAAATTCTTACACAATTCGTTCAGGGGCTGTGATGCAACCTGCATTGACCATATCTAGACCCACAGCTGGATGAGACATAAGGGTGGACACTCTTGGGGCTGAGAGGTTTGGTGAGGTTGGGTGAGCAAACGCAGACCCTTTAAAGTAATACTGCGTGCTACCCATCACATGGGTCCCAAATCTCCAGGTTCAAGGGCATCTTCCTACATCGAAAACATGCATGAGAAACCCAGAAGATGGTACACCGTGTGATGGGGAAAGGTTTCTAAAACGCACCGCATTTCTCATCTCCTTGTGCTCGGGTTCGCCATTCCAGCCACTTTACTAGCAATCTCCCTACTTGGAGCATCAGCACCTTTAACCTCCTGTTCCGTACAGGTTGCAATTTGTCCTGAGGATGAACGGGAAGACGGGGAACCAATGAGAGACTAGCTCTTGGTGTTGGGACAGGCACAGGTCACTCAATTTTCCCATCAGGAAGAAGAATTAACCACAGGCTCAGCCTGCCCCCCGGAACCAGAACAGGGCCTGAAGCCATCCTGCGCTTTTGCGGCCGACTCCCAAAAAAGCGACTTGTAAAATGGAGCTTCAGGGCACTGCAATTCACAAACCTGCAGAGTTATAAATGATAACTCTCGTCCACAAATATATTGAGGGAAGGCAAAGAAGAGGATTTGAAATCAAGGCAGAATTGCAGGAAATAGATTTCAGGAGGTAGATTCGAATCGCCTTTAAAGCACATGAAAAGCGGCAAAACGTTGACAATGATGCCCTTGGCCAAAAAGGGCGTATGCGTTTTTTCCTGAATATATTCAGGAAAAAACGCATACGCCCTTTTTGGCCAACCAAGCAACCTGGAAAGGCAAATCAGCGCTACAAAGAAGTCTCGCTTCCCATCGGTCAAAAGGGACATGCTGAAAAAGGTGTCAAAACCAGAAATGCAGGACAGGCCATGGAGAAATGGGAGCCTTGCTACACTGATGGGCGGGATGTAAATTGCCAACAGCCACTCTGGAGAAGTGTACGGTGTGTCTTGAAACATCTAAAAAACACACCTTAGAGAGCATAGGGCACTTCTACGCATGGGGGGATAAAGTGGGAAAATTGAAAATCAGCAAGACACAAGCAACCGAAAGTTTAGGGCTGCTCTGTTGACAAGGACCTCCACTTCATTCCACCTTAAATATCCCAGGAAAGCGAAAAATGGATAAAAAAGTTGTGGTCCTTATGTACAATGGAATATCACTCAGCCATGAAATCAATGTCATAAGGCTAGTAGCAGCATGATGAGTGGATTTAGGTAAGACGATTCTAAGTGAAATAAGTCACACAGAAAAGGACACTTCTCATAAGGTGTCACTTATAGAGGGAATGTAAAAACCGTTACACTTGAACTGAATTACAAAACAGAACAGAGTCACACATGCAGAAAACACACTATGGCTGCTTAACGGGAAAGGTGAGGTGGGGTGATACATAAAACAAGAGTTTCAAATTAGCTCAGATACCGTTCCATAAACCCAATATGGAATAGACAAGACCTACTCCTTGCTCAGAGAACTGGACTCAACACGCCCGATTCACCGCACAAGAATATATCTGACTAGTAATAATCTTAAAACCTATGTATTGATATCTCTCTGTTAGTGTGTCAAGTGGGTGTAAAGCGGCCTAAACACAGCCGTGAAAAGCAGCTAAACCCCATTATAAAAATAAATTACTTTTAAAAACCCATGAAACAAAGACAGGGAAAGAGAGAGAAATTCTTACACAATTCGTTCGGGGGCTGTGATGCAACCTGGATTGACCATATCTAGACCCACAGCTGGATGAGACATAAGGGTGGACACTCTTGGGGCTGAGAGGTTTGGTGAGTTTGGGTGAGCAAACGCAGACCCTTTAAAGTAATACTGCGTGCTACCCATCGCATGGGTCCCAAATCTCCAGGTTCAAGGGCATCTTCCTACATCGAAAACATGCATGAGAAACCCAGAAGATGGTACACCGTGTGATGGGGAAAGGTTTCTAAAACGCACCTCATTTCTCACCTCCTTGTGCTCGTGTTCGCCATTCCAGCCACTTTACTAGCAATCTCCCTACTTGGAGCATCAGCACCTTTAACCTCCTGTTCCGTACAGGTTGCAATTTGTCCTGAGGATGAACGGGAAGACGGGAAACCAATGAGAGACTAGCTCTTGGTGTTGGGACAGGCACAGGTCACTCAATTTTCCCATCAGGAAGAAGAATTAACCACAGGCTCAGCCTGCCCCCCGGAACCAGAACAGGGCCTGAAGCCATCCTGCGCTTTTGCGGCCGACTCCCAAAAAAGCGACTTGTAAAATCGAGCCTCAGGGCACTGCAATTCAAAAACCTGCAGAGTTATAAATGATAACTCTCGTCCACAAATATATTGAGGGAAGGCAAAGAAGAGGATTTGAAATCAAGGCAGAATTGCAGGAAATAGATTTCAGGAGGTAGATTTGAATCGCCTTTAAAGCACATGAAAAGCGGCAAAACGTTGACAATGATGCCCTTGGCCAAAAAGGGCGTATGCGTTTTTTCCTGAATATATTCAGGAAAAAACGCATACGCCCTTTTTGGCCAACCAAGCAACCTGGAAAGGCAAATCAGCGCTACAAAGAAGTCTCGCTTCCCATCGGTCAAAAGGGACATGCTGAAAAAGGTGTCAAAACCAGAAATGCAGGACAGGCCATGGAGAAATGGGAGCCTTGCTACACTGATGGGCGGGATGTAAATTGCCAACAGCCACTCTGGAGAAGTGTACGGTGTGTCCTGAAACATCTAAAAAACACAGCTTAGAGAGCATAGGGCACTTCTACGCATGGGGGGATAAAGTGGGAAAATTGAAAATCAGCAAGACACAAGCACCCGAAAGTTTAGGGCTGCTCTGTTGACAAGGACCTCCACTTCATTCCACCTTAAATATCCCAGGAAAGCGAAAAATGGATAAAAAAGTTGTGGTCCTTATGTACAATGGAATATCACTCAGCCATGAAATCAATGTCATAAGGCTAGTAGCAGCATGATGAGTGGATTTAGGTAAGACGATTCTAAGTGAAATAAGTCACACAGAAAAGGACACTTCTCATAAGGTGTCACTTATAGAGGGAATGTAAAAACCGTTACACTTGAACTGAATTACAAAACAGAACAGAGTCACACATGCAGAAAACACACTATGGCTGCTTAACGGGAAAGGTGAGGTGGGGTGATACATAAAACAAGAGTTTCAAATTAGCTCAGATACCGTTCCATAAACCCAATATGGAATAGACAAGACCTACTCCTTGCTCAGAGAACTGGACTCAACACGCCCGATTCACCGCACAAGAATATATCTGACTAGTAATAATCTTAAAACCTATGTATTGATATCTCTCTGTTAGTGTGTCAAGTGGGTGTAAAGCGGCCTAAACACAGCCGTGAAAAGCAGCTAAACCCCATTATAAAAATAAATTACTTTTAAAAACCCATGAAACAAAGACAGGGAAAGAGAGAGAAATTCTTACACAATTCGTTCGGGGGCTGTGATGCAACCTGGATTGACCATATCTAGACCCACAGCTGGATGAGACATAAGGGTGGACACTCTTGGGGCTGAGAGGTTTGGTGAGGTTGGGTGAGCAAACGCAGACCCTTTAAAGTAATACTGCGTGCTACCCATCGCATGGGTCCCAAATCTCCAGGTTCAAGGGCATCTTCCTACATCGAAAACATGCATGAGAAACCCAGAAGATGGTACACCGTGTGATGGGGAAAGGTTTCTAAAACGCACCGCATTTCTCATCTCCTTGTGCTCGGGTTCGCCATTCCAGCCACTTTACTAGCAATCTCCCTACTTGGAGCATCAGCACCTTTAACCTCCTGTTCCGTACAGGTTGCAATTTGTCCTGAGGATGAACGGGAAGACGGGGAACCAATGAGAGACTAGCTCTTGGTGTTGGGACAGGCACAGGTCACTCAATTTTCCCATCAGGAAGAAGAATTAACCACAGGCTCAGCCTGCCCCCCGGAACCAGAACAGGGCCTGAAGCCATCCTGCGCTTTTGCGGCCGACTCCCAAAAAAGCGACTTGTAAAATCGAGCCTCAGGGCACTGCAATTCACAAACCTGCAGAGTTATAAATGATAACTCTCGTCCACAAATATATTGAGGGAAGGCAAAGAAGAGGATTTGAAATCAAGGCAGAATTGCAGGAAATAGATTTCAGGAGGTAGATTTGAATCGCCTTTAAAGCACATGAAAAGCGGAAAAACGTTGACAATGATGCCCTTGGCCAAAAAGGGCGTATGCGTTTTTTCCTGAATATATTCAGGAAAAAACGCATACGCCCTTTTTGGCCAACCAAGCAACCTGGAAAGGCAAATCAGCGCTACAAAGAAGTCTCGCTTCCCATCGGTCAAAAGGGACATGCTGAAAAAGGTGTCAAAACCAGAAATGCAGGACAGGCCATGGAGAAATGGGAGCCTTGCTACACTGATGGGCGGGATGTAAATTGCCAACAGCCACTCTGGAGAAGTGTACGGTGTGTCCTGAAACATCTAAAAAACACAGCTTAGAGAGCATAGGGCACTTCTACGCATGGGGGGATAAAGTGGGAAAATTGAAAATCAGCAAGACACAAGCACCCGAAAGTTTAGGGCTGCTCTGTTGACAAGGACCTCCACTTCATTCCACCTTAAATATCCCAGGAAAGCGAAAAATGGATAAAAAAGTTGTGGTCCTTATGTACAATGGAATATCACTCAGCCATGAAATCAATATCATAAGGCTAGTAGCAGCATGATGAGTGGATTTAGGTAAGACGATTCTAAGTGAAATAAGTCACACAGAAAAGGACACTTCTCATAAGGTGTCACTTATAGAGGGAATGTAAAAACCGTTACACTTGAACTGAATTACAAAACAGAACAGAGTCACACATGCAGAAAACACACTATGGCTGCTTAACGGGAAAGGTGAGGTGGGGTGATACATAAAACAAGAGTTTCAAATTAGCTCAGATACCGTTCCATAAACCCAATATGGAATAGACAAGACCTACTCCTTGCTCAGAGAACTGGACTCAACACGCCCGATTCACCGCACAAGAATATATCTGACTAGTAATAATCTTAAAACCTATGTATTGATATCTCTCTGTTAGTGTGTCAAGTGGGTGTAAAGCGGCCTAAACACAGCCGTGAAAAGCAGCTAAACCCCATTATAAAAATAAATTACTTTTAAAAACCCATGAAACAAAGACAGGGAAAGAGAGAGAAATTCTTACACAATTCGTTCAGGGGCTGTGATGCAACCTGGATTGACCATATCTAGACCCACAGCTGGATGAGACATAAGGGTGGACACTCTTGGGGCTGAGAGGTTTGGTGAGGTTGGGTGAGCAAACGCAGACCCTTTAAAGTAATACTGCGTGCTACCCATCGCATGGGTCCCAAATCTCCAGGTTCAAGGGCATCTTCCTACATCGAAAACATGCATGAGAAACCCAGAAGATGGTACACCGTGTGATGGGGAAAGGTTTCTAAAACGCACCTCATTTCTCATCTCCTTGTGCTCGGGTTTGCCATTCCAGCCACTTTACTAGCAATCTCCCTACTTGGAGCATCAGCACCTTTAACCTCCTGTTCCGTACAGGTTGCAATTTGTCCTGAGGATGAACGGGAAGACGGGGAACCAATGAGAGACTAGCTCTTGGTGTTGGGACAGGCACAGGTCACTCTATTTTCCCATCAGGAAGAAGAATTAACCACAGGCTCAGCCTGCCCCCCGGAACCAGAACAGGGCCTGAAGCCATCCTGCGCTTTTGCGGCCGGCTCCCAAAAAAGCGACTTGTAAAATGCAGCTTCAGGGCACTGCAATTCACAAACCTGCAGAGTTATAAATGATAACTCTCGTCCACAAATATATTGAGGGAAGGCAAAGAAGAGGATTTGAAATCAAGTCAGAATTGCAGGAAACAGATTTCAAGAGGTAGATTCGAATCGCCTTTAAAGCACATGAAAAGCGGCAAAACGTTGACAATGATGCCCTTGGCCAAAAAGGGCGTATGCCTTTTTTCCTGAATATATTCAGGAAAAAACGCATACGCCCTTTTTGGCCAACCAAGCAACCTGGAAAGGCAAATCAGCGCTACAAAGAAGTCTCGCTTCCCATCGGTCAAAAGGGACATGCTGAAAAAAGTGTCAAAACCAGAAATGCAGGACAGGCCATGGAGAAATGGGAGCCTTGCTACACTGATGGGTGGGATGTAAATTGCCAACAGCCACTCTGGAGAAGTGTACGGTGTGTCCTGAAACATCTAAAAAACACAGCTTAGAGAGCATAGGGCACTTCTACGCATGGGGGGATAAAGTGGGAAAATTGAAAATCAGCAAGACACAAGCACCCGAAAGTTTAGGGCTGCTCTGTTGACAAGGACCTCCACTTCATTCCACCTTAAATATCCCAGGAAAGCGAAAAATGGATAAAAAAGTTGTGGTCCTTATGTACAATGGACTATCACTCAGCCATGAAATCAATGTCATAAGGCTAGTAGCAGCACGATGAATGGATTTAGGTAAGACGATTCTAAGTGAAATAAGTCACACAGAAAAGGACACTTCTCATAAGGTGTCACTTATAGAGGGAATGTAAAAACCGTTACACTTGAACTGAATTACAAAACAGAACAGAGTCACACATGCAGAAAACACACTATGGCTGCTTAACGGGAAAGGTGAGGTGGGGTGATACATAAAACAAGAGTTTCAAATTAGCTCAGATACCGTTCCATAAACCCAATATGTAATAGACAAGACCTACTTCTTGCTCAGAGAACTGGACTCAACACGCCCGATTCACCGCACAAGAATATATCTGACTACTAATAATCTTAAAACCTATGTATTGATATCTCTCTGTTAGTGTGTCAAGTGGGTGTAAAGCGGCCTAAACACAGCCGTGAAAAGCAGCTAAACCCCATTATAAAAATAAATTACTTTTAAAAACACATGAAACAAAGACAGGGAAAGAGAGAGAAATTCTTACACAATTCGTTCAGGGGCTGTGATGCAACCTGGATTGACCATATCTAGACCCACAGCTGGATGAGACATAAGGGTGGACACTCTTGGGGCTGAGAGGTTTGGTGAGGTTGGGTGAGCAAACGCAGACCCTTTAAAGTAATACTGCGTGCTACCCATCGCATGGGTCCCAAATCTCCAGGTTCAAGGGCATCTTCCTACATCGAAAACATGCATGAGAAACCCAGAAGATGGTACACCGTGTGATGGGGAAAGGTTTCTAAAACGCACCTCATTTCTCACCTCCTTGTGCTCGGGTTCGCCATTCCAGCCACTTTACTAGCAATCTCCCTACTTGGAGCATCAGCACCTTTAACCTCCTGTTCCGTACAGGTTGCAATTTGTCCTGAGGATGAACGGGAAGACGGGGAACCAATGAGAGACTAGCTCTTGGTGTTGGGACAGGCACAGGTCACTCTATTTTCCCATCAGGAAGAAGAATTAACCACAGGCTCAGCCTGCCCCCCGGAAGCAGAACAGGGCCTGAAGCCATCCTGCGCTTTTGCGGCCAGCTCCCAAAAAAGCGACTTGTAAAATGGAGATTCAGGGCACTGCAATTCACAAACCTGCAGAGTTATAAATGATAACTCTCGTCCACAAATATATTGAGGGAAGGCAAAGAAGAGGATTTGAAATCAAGGCAGAATTGCAGGAAACAGATTTCAGGAGGTAGATTCGAATCGCCTTTAAAGCACATGAAAAGCGGCAAAACGTTGACAATGGTGCCCTTGGCCAAAAAGGGCGTATGCGTTTTTTCCTGAATATATTCAGGAAAAAACGCATACGCCCTTTTTGGCCAACCAAGCAACCTGGAAAGGCAAATCAGCGCTACAAAGAAGTCTCGCTTCCCATCGGTCAAAAGGGACATGCTGAAAAAGGTGTCAAAACCAGAAATGCAGGACAGGCCATGGAGAAATGGGAGCCTTGCTACACTGATGGGCGGGATGTAAATTGCCAACAGCCACTCTGGAGAAGTGTACGGTGTGTCCTGAAACATCTAAAAAACACAGCTTAGAGAGCATAGGGCACTTCTACGCATGGGGGGATAAAGTGGGAAAATTGAAAATCAGCAAGACACAAGCACCCCAAAGTTTAGGGCTGCTCTGTTGACAAGGACCTCCACTTCATTCCACCTTAAATATCCCAGGAAAGCGAAAAATGGATAAAAAAGTTGTGGTCCTTATGTACAATGGAATATCACTCAGCCATGAAATCAATGTCATAAGGCTAGTAGCAGCATGATGAGTGGATTTAGGTAAGACGATTCTAAGTGAAATAAGTCACACAGAAAAGGACACTTCTCATAAGGTGTCACTTATAGAGGGAATGTAAAAACCGTTACACGTGAACTGAATTACAAAACAGAACAGAGTCACACATGCAGAAAACACACTATGGCTGCTTAACGGGAAAGGTGAGGTGGGGTGATACATAAAACAAGAGTTTCAAATTAGCTCAGATACCGTTCCATAAACCCAATATGGAATAGACAAGACCTACTCCTTGCTCAGAGAACTGGACTCAACACGCCCGATTCACCGCACAAGAATATATCTGACTAGTAATAATCTTAAAACCTATGTATTGATATCTCTCTGTTAGTGTGTCAAGTGGGTGTAAAGCGGCCTAAACACAGCCGTGAAAAGCAGCTAAACCCCATTATAAAAATAAATTACTTTTAAAAACCCATGAAACAAAGACAGGGAAAGAGAGAGAAATTCTTACACAATTCGTTCGGGGGCTGTGATGCAACCTGGATTGACCATATCTAGACCAACAGCTTGATGAGACATAAGGGTGGACACTCTTGGGGCTGAGAGGTTTGGTGAGGTTGGGTGAGCAAACGCAGACCCTTTAAAGTAATACTGCGTGCTACCCATCGCATGGGTCCCAAATCTCCAGGTTCAAGGGCATCTTCCTACATCGAAAACATGCATGAGAAACCCAGAAGATGGTACACCGTGTGATGGGGAAAGGTTTCTAAAACGCACCTCATTTCTCACCTCCTTGTGCTCGTGTTCGCCATTCCAGCCACTTTACTAGCAATCTCCCTACTTGGAGCATCAGCACCTTTAACCTCCTGTTCCGTACAGGTTGCAATTTGTCCTGAGGATGAACGGGAAGACGGGAAACCAATGAGAGACTAGCTCTTGGTGTTGGGACAGGCACAGGTCACTCTATTTTCCCATCAGGAAGAAGAATTAACCACAGGCTCAGCCTGCCCCCCGGAACCAGAACAGGGCCTGAAGCCATCCTGCGCTTTTGCGGCCGGCTCCCAAAAAAGCGACTTGTAAAATGCAGCTTCAGGGCACTGCAATTCACAAACCTGCAGAGTTATAAATGATAACTCTCGTCCACAAATATATTGAGGGAAGGCAAAGAAGAGGATTTGAAATCAAGGCAGAATTGCAGGAAACAGATTTCAGGAGGTAGATTCGAATCGCCTTTAAAGCACATGAAAAGCGGCAAAACGTTGACAATGGTGCCCTTGGCCAAAAAGGGCGTATGCGTTTTTTCCTGAATATATTCAGGAAAAAACGCATACGCCCTTTTTGGCCAACCAAGCAACCTGGAAAGGCAAATCAGCGCTACAAAGAAGTCTCGCTTCCCATCGGTCAAAAGGGCCATGCTGAAAAAAGTGTCAAAACCAGAAATGCAGGACAGGCCATGGAGAAATGGGAGCCTTACTACACTGATGGGCGGGATGTAAATTGCCAACAGCCACTCTGGAGAAGTGTACGGTGTGTCCTGAAACATCTAAAAAACACAGCTTAGAGAGCATAGGGCACTTCCACACATGGGGGGATAAAGTGGGAAAATTGAAAATCAGCAAGACACAAGCACCCCAAAGTTTAGGGCTGCTCTGTTGACAAGGACCTCCACTTCATTCCACCTTAAATATCCCAGGAACGCGAAAAATGGATAAAAAAGTTGTGGTCCTTATGTACAATGGACTATCACTCAGCCATGAAATCAATGTCATAAGGCTAGTAGCAGCATGATGAGTGGATTTAGGTAAGACGATTCTAAGTGAAATAAGTCACACAGAAAAGGACACTTCTCATAAGGTGTCACTTATAGAGGGAATGTAAAAACCGTTACACTTGAACTGATTTACAAAACAGAACAGAGTCACACATGCAGAAAACACACTATGGCTGCTTAACGGGAAAGGTGAGGTGGGGTGATACATAAAACAAGAGTTTCAAATTAGCTCAGATACCGTTCCATAAACCCAATATGGAATAGACAAGACCTACTCCTTGCTCAGAGAACTGGACTCAACACGCCCGATTCACCGCACAAGAATACATCTGACTACTAATAATCTTAAAACCTATGTATTGATATCTCTCTGTTAGTGTGTCAAGTGGGTGTAAAGCGGCCTAAACACAGCCGTGAAAAGCAGCTAAACCCCATTATAAAAATAAATTACTTTTAAAAACCCATGAAACAAAGACAGGGAAAGAGAGAGAAATTCTTACACAATTCGTTCGGGGGCTGTGATGCAACCTGGATTGACCATATCTAGACCCACAGCTGGATGAGACATAAGGGTGGACACTCTTGGGGCTGAGAGGTTTGGTGAGGTTGGGTGAGCAGACGCAGACCCTTTAAAGTAATACTGCGTGCTACCCATCGCATGGGTCCCAAATCTCCAGGTTCAAGGGCATCTTCCTACATCGAAAACATGCATGAGAAACCCAGAAGATGGTACACCGTGTGATGGGGAAAGGTTTCTAAAACGCACCTCATTTCTCACCTCCTTGTGCTCGGTTTCACCATTCCAGCCACTTTACTAGCAATCTCCCTACTTGGAGCATCAGCACCTTTAACCTCCTGTTCCGTACAGGTTGCAATTTGTCCTGAGGATGAACGGGAAGACGGGGAACCAATGAGAGACTAGCTCTTGGTGTTGGGACAGGCACAGGTCACTCTATTTTCCCATCAGGAAGAAGAATTAACCACAGGCTCAGCCTGCCCCCCGGAAGCAGAACAGGGCCTGAAGCCATCCTCCGCTTTTGCGGCCAGCTCCCAAGAAAGCGACTTGTAAAATGGAGATTCAGGGCACTGCAATTCACAAACCTGCAGAGTTATAAATGATAACTCTCGTCCACAAATATATTGAGGGAAGGCAAAGAAGAGGATTTGAAATCAAGTCAGAATTGCAGGAAACAGATTTCAGGAGGTAGATTCGAATCGCCTTTAAAGCACATGAAAAGCGGCAAAACGTTGACAATGGTGCCCTTGGCCAAAAAGGGCGTATGCGTTTTTTCCTGAATATATTCAGGAAAAAACGCATACGCCCTTTTTGGCCAACCAAGCAACCTGGAAAGGCAAATCAGCGCTACAAAGAAGTCTCGCTTCCCATCGGTCAAAAGGGCCATGCTGAAAAAAGTGTCAAAACCAGAAATGCAGGACAGGCCATGGAGAAATGGGAGCCTTACTACACTGATGGGCGGGATGTAAATTGCCAACAGCCACTCTGGAGAAGTGTACGGTGTGTCCTGAAACATCTAAAAAACACAGCTTAGAGAGCATAGGGCACTTCCACACATGGGGGGATAAAGTGGGAAAATTGAAAATCAGCAAGACACAAGCACCCCAAAGTTTAGGGCTGCTCTGTTGACAAGGACCTCCACTTCATTCCACCTTAAATATCCCAGGAAAGCGAAAAATGGATAAAAAAGTTGTGGTCCTTATGTACAATGGAATATCACTCAGCCATGAAATCAATGTCATAAGGCTAGTAGCAGCATGATGAGTGGATTTAGGTAGGACGATTCTAAGTGAAATAAGTCACACAGAAAAGGACACTTCTCATAAGGTGTCACTTATAGAGGGAATGTAAAAACCGTTACACTTGAACTGATTTACAAAACAGAACAGAGTCACACATGCAGAAAACACACTATGGCTGCTTAACGGGAAAGGTGAGGTGGGGTGATACATAAAACAAGAGTTTCAAATTAGCTCAGATACCGTTCCATAAACCCAATATGGAATAGACAAGACCTACTCCTTGCTCAGAGAACTGGACTCAACACGCCCGATTCACCGCACAAGAATATATCTGACTACAAATAATCTTAAAACCTATGTATTGATATCTCTCTGTTAGTGTGTCAAGTGGGTGTAAAGCGGCCTAAACAAAGCCGTGAAAAGCAGCTAAACCCCATTATAAAAATAAATTACTTTTAAATACCCATGAAACAAAGACAGGGAAAGAGAGAGAAATTCTTACACAATTCGTTCAGGGGCTGTGATGCAACCTGCATTGACCATATCTAGACCCACAGCTGGATGAGACATAAGGGTGGACACTCTTGGGGCTGAGAGGTTTGGTGAGGTTGGGTGAGCAAACGCAGACCCTTTAAAGTAATACTGCGTGCTACCCATCACTTGGGTCCCAAATCTCCAGGTTCAAGGGCATCTTCCTACATCGAAAACATGCATGAGAAACCCAGAAGATGGTACACCGTGTGATGGGGAAAGGTTTCTAAAACGCACCGCATTTCTCATCTCCTTGTGCTCGGGTTCGCCATTCCAGCCACTTTACTAGCAATCTCCCTACTTGGAGCATCAGCACCTTTAACCTCCTGTTCCGTACAGGTTGCAATTTGTCCTGAGGATGAACGGGAAGACGGGGAACCAATGAGAGACTAGCTCTTGGTGTTGGGACAGGCACAGGTCACTCAATTTTCCCATCAGGAAGAAGAATTAACCACAGGCTCAGCCTGCCCCCCGGAACCAGAACAGGGCCTGAAGCCATCCTGCGCTTTTGCGGCCGACTCCCAAAAAAGCGACTTGTAAAATGGAGCTTCAGGGCACTGCAATTCACAAACCTGCAGAGTTATAAATGATAACTCTCGTCCACAAATATATTGAGGGAAGGCAAAGAAGAGGATTTGAAATCAAGGCAGAATTGCAGGAAATAGATTTCAGGAGGTAGATTCGAATCGCCTTTAAAGCACATGAAAAGCGGCAAAACGTTGACAATGATGCCCTTGGCCAAAAAGGGCGTATGCGTTTTTTCCTGAATATATTCAGGAAAAAACGCATACGCCCTTTTTGGCCAACCAAGCAACCTGGAAAGGCAAATCAGCGCTACAAAGAAGTCTCGCTTCCCATCGGTCAAAAGGGACATGCTGAAAAAGGTGTCAAAACCAGAAATGCAGGACAGGCCATGGAGAAATGGGAGCCTTGCTACACTGATGGGCGGGATGTAAATTGCCAACAGCCACTCTGGAGAAGTGTACGGTGTGTCCTGAAACATCTAAAAAACACAGCTTAGAGAGCATAGGGCAATTCTACGCATGGGGGGATAAAGTGGGAAAATTGAAAATCAGCAAGACACAAGCACCCGAAAGTTTAGGGCTGCTCTGTTGACAAGGACCTCCACTTCATTCCACCTTAAATATCCCAGGAAAGCGAAAAATGGATAAAAAAGTTGTGGTCCTTATGTACAATGGAATATCACTCAGCCATGAAATCAATGTCATAAGGCTAGTAGCAGCATGATGAGTGGATTTAGGTAAGACGATTCTAAGTGAAATAAGTCACACAGAAAAGGACACTTCTCATAAGGTGTCACTTATAGAGGGAATGTAAAAACCGTTACACTTGAACTGAATTACAAAACAGAACAGAGTCACACATGCAGAAAACACACTATGGCTGCTTAACGGGAAAGGTGAGGTGGGGTGATACATAAAACAAGAGTTTCAAATTAGCTCAGATACCGTTCCATAAACCCAATATGGAATAGACAAGACCTACTCCTTGCTCAGAGAACTGGACTCAACACGCCCGATTCACCGCACAAGAATATATCTGACTAGTAATAATCTTAAAACCTATGTATTGATATCTCTCTGTTAGTGTGTCAAGTGGGTGTAAAGCGGCCTAAACACAGCCGTGAAAAGCAGCTAAACCCCATTATAAAAATAAATTACTTTTAAAAACCCATGAAACAAAGACAGGGAAAGAGAGAGAAATTCTTACACAATTCGTTCGGGGGCTGTGATGCAACCTGGATTGACCATATCTAGACCCACAGCTGGATGAGACATAAGGGTGGACACTCTTGGGGCTGAGAGGTTTGGTGAGGTTGGGTGAGCAAACGCAGACCCTTTAAAGTAATACTGCGTGCTACCCATCGCATGGGTCCCAAATCTCCAGGTTCAAGGGCATCTTCCTACATCGAAAACATGCATGAGAAACCCAGAAGATGGTACACCGTGTGATGGGGAAAGGTTTCTAAAACGCACCTCATTTCTCACCTCCATGTGCTCGGGTTCGCCATTCCAGCCACTTTACTAGCAATCTCCCTACTTGGAGCATCAGCACCTTTAACCTCCTGTTCCGTACAGGTTGCAATTTGTCCTGAGGATGAACGGGAAGACGGGGAACCAATGAGAGACTAGCTCTTGGTGTTGGGACAGGCACAGGTCACTCTATTTTCCCATCAGGAAGAAGAATTAACCACAGGCTCAGCCTGCCCCCCGGAAGCAGAACAGGGCCTGAAGCCATCCTGCGCTTTTGCGGCCAGCTCCCAAAAAAGCGACTTGTAAAATGGAGATTCAGGGCACTGCAATTCACAAACCTGCAGAGTTATAAATGATAACTCTCGTCCACAAATATATTGAGGGAAGGCAAAGAAGAGGATTTGAAATCAAGGCAGAATTGCAGGAAACAGATTTCAGGAGGTAGATTCGAATCGCCTTTAAAGCACATGAAAAGCGGCAAAACGTTGACAATGGTGCCCTTGGCCAAAAAGGGCGTATGCGTTTTTTCCTGAATATATTCAGGAAAAAACGCATACGCCCTTTTTGGCCAACCAAGCAACCTGGAAAGGCAAATCAGCGCTACAAAGAAGTCTCGCTTCCCATCGGTCAAAAGGGCCATGCTGAAAAAAGTGTCAAAACCAGAAATGCAGGACAGGCCATGGAGAAATGGGAGCCTTACTACACTGATGGGCGGGATGTAAATTGCCAACAGCCACTCTGGAGAAGTGTACGGTGTGTCCTGAAACATCTAAAAAACACAGCTTAGAGAGCATAGGGCACTTCCACACATGGGGGGATAAAGTGGGAAAATTGAAAATCAGCAAGACACAAGCACCCCAAAGTTTAGGGCTGCTCTGTTGACAAGGACCTCCACTTCATTCCACCTTAAATATCCCAGGAACGCGAAAAATGGATAAAAAAGTTGTGGTCCTTATGTACAATGGAATATCACTCAGCCATGAAATCAATGTCATAAGGCTAGTAGCAGCATGATGAGTGGATTTAGGTAAGACGATTCTAAGTGAAATAAGTCACACAGAAAAGGACACTTCTCATAAGGTGTCACTTATAGAGGGAATGTAAAAACCGTTACACTTGAACTGATTTACAAAACAGAACAGAGTCACACATGCAGAAAACACACTATGGCTGCTTAACGGGAAAGGTGAGGTGGGGTGATACATAAAACAAGAGTTTCAAATTAGCTCAGATACCGTTCCATAAACCCAATATGGAATAGACAAGACCTACTCCTTGCTCAGAGAACTGGACTCAACACGCCCGATTCACCGCACAAGAATACATCTGACTACTAATAATCTTAAAACCTATGTATTGATATCTCTCTGTTAGTGTGTCAAGTGGGTGTAAAGCGGCCTAAACACAGCCGTGAAAAGCAGCTAAACCCCATTATAAAAATAAATTACTTTTAAAAACACATGAAACAAAGACAGGGAAAGAGAGAGAAATTCTTACACAATTCGTTCAGGGGCTGTGATGCAACCTGGATTGACCATATCTAGACCCACAGCTGGATGAGACATAAGGGTGGACACTCTTGGGGCTGAGAGGTTTGGTGAGGTTGGGTGAGCAAACGCAGACCCTTTAAAGTAATACTGCGTGCTACCCATCGCATGGGTCCCAAATCTCCAGGTTCAAGGGAATCTTCCTACATCGAAAACATGCATGAGAAACCCAGAAGATGGTACACCGTGTGATGGGGAAAGGTTTCTAAAATGCACCTCATTTCTCACCTCCTTGTGCTCGGGTTCGCCATTCCAGCCACTTTACTAGCAATCTCCCTACTTGGAGCATCAGCACCTTTAACATCCTGTTCCGTACAGGTTGCAATTTGTCCTGAGGATGAACGGGAAGACGGGGAACCAATGAGAGACTAGCTCTTGGTGTTGGGACAGGCACAGGTCACTCTATTTTCCCATCAGGAAGAAGAATTAACCACAGGCTCAGCCTGCCCCCCGGAAGCAGAACAGGGCCTGAAGCCATCCTGCGCTTTTGCGGCCAGCTCCCAAAAAAGCGACTTGTAAAATGGAGCTTCAGGGCACTGCAATTCACAAACCTGCAGAGTTATAAATGATAACTCTCGTCCACAAATATATTGAGGGAAGGCAAAGAAGAGGATTTGAAATCAAGGCAGAATTGCAGGAAACAGATTTCAGGAGGTAGATTCGAATCGCCTTTAAAGCACATGAAAAGCGGCAAAACGTTGACAATGGTGCCCTTGGCCAAAAAGGGCGTATGAGTTTTTTCCTGAATATATTCAGGAAAAAACGCATACGCCCTTTTTGGCCAACCAAGCAACCTGGAAAGGCAAATCAGCGCTACAAAGAAGTCTCGCTTCCCATCGGTCAAAAGGGACATGCTGAAAAAGGTGTCAAAACCAGAAATGCAGGACAGGCCATGGAGAAATGGGAGCCTTGCTACACTGATGGGCGGGATGTAAATTGCCAACAGCCACTCTGGAGAAGTGTACGGTGTGTCCTGAAACATCTAAAAAACACAGCTTAGAGAGCATAGGGCACTTCTACGCATGGGGGGATAAAGTGGGAAAATTGAAAATCAGCAAGACACAAGCACCCCAAAGTTTAGGGCTGCTCTGTTGACAAGGACCTCCACTTCATTCCACCTTAAATATCCCAGGAAAGCGAAAAATGGATAAAAAAGTTGTGGTCCTTATGTACAATGGAATATCACTCAGCCATGAAATCAATGTCATAAGGCTAGTAGCAGCATGATGAGTGGATTTAGGTAAGACGATTCTAAGTGAAATAAGTCACACAGAAAAGGACACTTCTCATAAGGTGTCACTTATAGAGGGAATGTAAAAACCGTTACACTTGAACTGAATTACAAAACAGAACAGAGTCACACATGCAGAAAACACACTATGGCTGCTTAACGGGAAAGGTGAGGTGGGGTGATACATAAAACAAGAGTTTCAAATTAGCTCAGATACCGTTCCATAAACCCAATATGGAATAGACAAGACCTACTCCTTGCTCAGAGAACTGGACTCAACACGCCCGATTCACCGCACAAGAATATATCTGACTAGTAATAATCTTAAAACCTATGTATTGATATCTCTCTGTTAGTGTGTCAAGTGGGTGTAAAGCGGCCTAAACACAGCCGTGAAAAGCAGCTAAACCCCATTATAAAAATAAATTACTTTTAAAAACCCATGAAACAAAGACAGGGAAAGAGAGAGAAATTCTTACACAATTCGTTCGGGGGCTGTGATGCAACCTGGATTGACCATATCTAGACCCACAGCTGGATGAGACATAAGGGTGGACACTCTTGGGGCTGAGAGGTTTGGTGAGGTTGGGTGAGCAGACGCAGACCCTTTAAAGTAATACTGCGTGCTACCCATCGCATGGGTCCCAAATCTCCAGGTTCAAGGGCATCTTCCTACATCGAAAACATGCATGAGAAACCCAGAAGATGGTACACCGTGTGATGGGGAAAGGTTTCTAAAACGCACCTCATTTCTCACCTCCTTGTGCTCGGTTTCACCATTCCAGCCACTTTACTAGCAATCTCCCTACTTGGAGCATCAGCACCTTTAACCTCCTGTTCCGTACAGGTTGCAATTTGTCCTGAGGATGAACGGGAAGACGGGGAACCAATGAGAGACTAGCTCTTGGTGTTGGGACAGGCACAGGTCACTCTATTTTCCCATCAGGAAGAAGAATTAACCACAGGCTCAGCCTGCCCCCCGGAAGCAGAACAGGGCCTGAAGCCATCCTCCGCTTTTGCGGCCAGCTCCCAAGAAAGCGACTTGTAAAATGGAGATTCAGGGCACTGCAATTCACAAACCTGCAGAGTTATAAATGATAACTCTCGTCCACAAATATATTGAGGGAAGGCAAAGAAGAGGATTTGAAATCAAGGCAGAATTGCAGGAAACAGATTTCAGGAGGTAGATTTGACTCGCCTTTAAAGCACATGAAAAGCGGCAAAACGTTGACAATGGTGCCCTTGGCCAAAAAGGGCGTATGCGTTTTTTCCTGAATATATTCAGGAAAAAACGCATACGCCCTTTTTGGCCAACCAAGCAACCTGGAAAGGCAAATCAGCGCTACAAAGAAGTCTCGCTTCCCATCGGTCAAAAGGGCCATGCTGAAAAAAGTGTCAAAACCAGAAATGCAGGACAGGCCATGGAGAAATGGGAGCCTTACTACACTGATGGGCGGGATGTAAATTGCCAACAGCCACTCTGGAGAAGTGTACGGTGTGTCCTGAAACATCTAAAAAACACAGCTTAGAGAGCATAGGGCACTTCCACACATGGGGGGATAAAGTGGGAAAATTGAAAATCAGCAAGACACAAGCACCCCAAAGTTTAGGGCTGCTCTGTTGACAAGGACCTCCACTTCATTCCACCTTAAATATCCCAGGAAAGCGAAAAATGGATAAAAAAGTTGTGGTCCTTATGTACAATGGAATATCACTCAGCCATGAAATCAATGTCATAAGGCTAGTAGCAGCATGATGAGTGGATTTAGGTAAGACGATTCTAAGTGAAATAAGTCACACAGAAAAGGACACTTCTCATAAGGTGTCACTTATAGAGGGAATGTAAAAACCGTTACACTTGAACTGATTTACAAAACAGAACAGAGTCACACATGCAGAAAACACACTATGGCTGCTTAACGGGAAAGGTGAGGTGGGGTGATACATAAAACAAGAGTTTCAAATTAGCTCAGATACCGTTCCATAAACCCAATATGGAATAGACAAGACCTACTCCTTGCTCAGAGAACTGGACTCAACACGCCCGATTCACCGCACAAGAATATATCTGACTACAAATAATCTTAAAACCTATGTATTGATATCTCTCTGTTAGTGTGTCAAGTGGGTGTAAAGCGGCCTAAACAAAGCCGTGAAAAGCAGCTAAACCCCATTATAAAAATAAATTACTTTTAAAAACCCATGAAACAAAGACAGGGAAAGAGAGAGAAATTCTTACACAATTCGTTCAGGGGCTGTGATGCAACCTGCATTGACCATATCTAGACCCACAGCTGGATGAGACATAAGGGTGGACACTCTTGGGGCTGAGAGGTTTGGTGAGGTTGGGTGAGCAAACGCAGACCCTTTAAAGTAATACTGCGTGCTACCCATCACTTGGGTCCCAAATCTCCAGGTTCAAGGGCATCTTCCTACATCGAAAACATGCATGAGAAACCCAGAAGATGGTACACCGTGTGATGGGGAAAGGTTTCTAAAACGCACCGCATTTCTCATCTCCTTGTGCTCGGGTTCGCCATTCCAGCCACTTTACTAGCAATCTCCCTACTTGGAGCATCAGCACCTTTAACCTCCTGTTCCGTACAGGTTGCAATTTGTCCTGAGGATGAACGGGAAGACGGGGAACCAATGAGAGACTAGCTCTTGGTGTTGGGACAGGCACAGGTCACTCAATTTTCCCATCAGGAAGAAGAATTAACCACAGGCTCAGCCTGCCCCCCGGAACCAGAACAGGGCCTGAAGCCATCCTGCGCTTTTGCGGCCGACTCCCAAAAAAGCGACTTGTAAAATGGAGCTTCAGGGCACTGCAATTCACAAACCTGCAGAGTTATAAATGATAACTCTCGTCCACAAATATATTGAGGGAAGGCAAAGAAGAGGATTTGAAATCAAGGCAGAATTGCAGGAAATAGATTTCAGGAGGTAGATTCGAATCGCCTTTAAAGCACATGAAAAGCGGCAAAACGTTGACAATGATGCCCTTGGCCAAAAAGGGCGTATGCGTTTTTTCCTGAATATATTCAGGAAAAAACGCATACGCCCTTTTTGGCCAACCAAGCAACCTGGAAAGGCAAATCAGCGCTACAAAGAAGTCTCGCTTCCCATCGGTCAAAAGGGACATGCTGAAAAAGGTGTCAAAACCAGAAATGCAGGACAGGCCATGGAGAAATGGGAGCCTTGCTACACTGATGGGCGGGATGTAAATTGCCAACAGCCACTCTGGAGAAGTGTACGGTGTGTCCTGAAACATCTAAAAAACACAGCTTAGAGAGCATAGGGCAATTCTACGCATGGGGGGATAAAGTGGGAAAATTGAAAATCAGCAAGACACAAGCACCCGAAAGTTTAGGGCTGCTCTGTTGACAAGGACCTCCACTTCCTTCCACCTTAAATATCCCAGGAAAGCGAAAAATGGATAAAAAAGTTGTGGTCCTTATGTACAATGGAATATCACTCAGCCATGAAATCAATGTCATAAGGCTAGTAGCAGCATGATGAGTGGATTTAGGTAAGACGATTCTAAGTGAAATAAGTCACACAGAAAAGGACACTTCTCATAAGGTGTCACTTATAGAGGGAATGTAAAAACCGTTACACTTGAACTGAATTACAAAACAGAACAGAGTCACACATGCAGAAAACACACTATGGCTGCTTAACGGGAAAGGTGAGGTGGGGTGATACATAAAACAAGAGTTTCAAATTAGCTCAGATACCGTTCCATAAACCCAATATGGAATAGACAAGACCTACTCCTTGCTCAGAGAACTGGACTCAACACGCCCGATTCACCGCACAAGAATATATCTGACTAGTAATAATCTTAAAACCTATGTATTGATATCTCTCTGTTAGTGTGTCAAGTGGGTGTAAAGCGGCCTAAACACAGCCGTGAAAAGCAGCTAAACCCCATTATAAAAATAAATTACTTTTAAAAACCCATGAAACAAAGACAGGGAAAGAGAGAGAAATTCTTACACAATTCGTTCGGGGGCTGTGATGCAACCTGGATTGACCATATCTAGACCCACAGCTGGATGAGACATAAGGGTGGACACTCTTGGGGCTGAGAGGTTTGGTGAGGTTGGGTGAGCAAACGCAGACCCTTTAAAGTAATACTGCGTGCTACCCATCGCATGGGTCCCAAATCTCCAGGTTCAAGGGCATCTTCCTACATCGAAAACATGCATGAGAAACCCAGAAGATGGTACACCGTGTGATGGGGAAAGGTTTCTAAAACGCACCTCATTTCTCACCTCCTTGTGCTCGGGTTCGCCATTCCAGCCACTTTACTAGCAATCTCCCTACTTGGAGCATCAGCACCTTTAACCTCCTGTTCCGTACAGGTTGCAATTTGTCCTGAGGATGAACGGGAAGACGGGGAACCAATGAGAGACTAGCTCTTGGTGTTGGGACAGGCACAGGTCACTCTATTTTCCCATCAGGAAGAAGAATTAACCACAGGCTCAGCCTGCCCCCCGGAAGCAGAACAGGGCCTGAAGCCATCCTGCGCTTTTGCGGCCAGCTCCCAAAAAAGCGACTTGTAAAATGGAGATTCAGGGCACTGCAATTCACAAACCTGCAGAGTTATAAATGATAACTCTCGTCCACAAATATATTGAGGGAAGGCAAAGAAGAGGATTTGAAATCAAGGCAGAATTGCAGGAAACAGATTTCAGGAGGTAGATTCGAATCGCCATTAAAGCACATGAAAAGCGGCAAAACGTTGACAATGGTGCCCTTGGCCAAAAAGGGCGTATGCGTTTTTTCCTGAATATATTCAGGAAAAAACGCATACGCCCTTTTTGGCCAACCAAGCAACCTGGAAAGGCAAATCAGCGCTACAAAGAAGTCTCGCTTCCCATCGGTCAAAAGGGCCATGCTGAAAAAAGTGTCAAAACCAGAAATGCAGGACAGGCCATGGAGAAATGGGAGCCTTACTACACTGATGGGCGGGATGTAAATTGCCAACAGCCACTCTGGAGAAGTGTACGGTGTGTCCTGAAACATCTAAAAAACACAGCTTAGAGAGCATAGGGCACTTCCACACATGGGGGGATAAAGTGGGAAAATTGAAAATCAGCAAGACACAAGCACCCCAAAGTTTAGGGCTGCTCTGTTGACAAGGACCTCCACTTCATTCCACCTTAAATATCCCAGGAAAGCGAAAAATGGATAAAAAAGTTGTGGTCCTTATGTACAATGGAATATCACTCAGCCATGAAATCAATGTCATAAGGCTAGTAGCAGCATGATGAGTGGATTTAGGTAAGACGATTCTAAGTGAAATAAGTCACACAGAAAAGGACAATTCTCATAAGGTGTCACTTATAGAGGGAATGTAAAAACCGTTACACTTGAACTGAATTACAAAACAGAACAGAGTCACACATGCAGAAAACACACTATGGCTGCTTAACGGGAAAGGTGAGGTGGGGTGATACATAAAACAAGAGTTTCAAATTAGCTCAGATACCGTTCCATAAACCCAATATGGAATAGACAAGACCTACTCCTTGCTCAGAGAACTGGACTCAACACGCCCGATTCACCGCACAAGAATATATCTGACTACAAATAATCTTAAAACCTATGTATTGATATCTCTCTGTTAGTGTGTCAAGTGGGTGTAAAGCGGCCTAAACAAAGCCGTGAAAAGCAGCTAAACCCCATTATAAAAATAAATTACTTTTAAAAACACATGAAACAAAGACAGGGAAAGAGAGAGAAATTCTTACACAATTCGTTCGGGGGCTGTGATGCAACCTGGATTGACCATATCTAGACCCACAGCTGGATGAGACATAAGGGTGGACACTCTTGGGGCTGAGAGGTTTGGTGAGGTTGGGTGAGCAAACGCAGACCCTTTAAAGTAATACTGCGTGCTACCCATCACATGGGTCCCAAATCTCCAGGTTCAAGGGCATCTTCCTACATCGAAAACATGCATGAGAAACCCAGAAGATGGTACACCGTGTGATGGGGAAAGGTTTCTAAAACGCACCGCATTTCTCATCTCCTTGTGCTCGGGTTCGCCATTCCAGCCACTTTACTAGCAATCTCCCTACTTGGAGCATCAGCACCTTTAACCTCCTGTTCCGTACAGGTTGCAATTTGTCCTGAGGATGAACGGGAAGACGGGGAACCAATGAGAGACTAGCTCTTGGTGTTGGGACAGGCACAGGTCACTCAATTTTCCCATCAGGAAGAAGAATTAACCACAGGCTCAGCCTGCCCCCCGGAACCAGAACAGGGCCTGAAGCCATCCTGCGCTTTTGCGGCCGACTCCCAAAAAAGAGACTTGTAAAATGGAGCTTCAGGGCACTGCAATTCACAAACCTGCAGAGTTATAAATGATAACTCTCGTCCACAAATATATTGAGGGAAGGCAAAGAAGAGGATTTGAAATCAAGGCAGAATTGCAGGAAATAGATTTCAGGAGGTAGATTCGAATCGCCTTTAAAGCACATGAAAAGCGGCAAAACGTTGACAATGATGCCCTTGGCCAAAAAGGGCGTATGCGTTTTTTCCTGAATATATTCAGGAAAAAACGCATACGCCCTTTTTGGCCAACCAAGCAACCTGGAAAGGCAAATCAGCGCTACAAAGAAGTCTCGCTTCCCATCGGTCAAAAGGGACATGCTGAAAAAGGTGTCAAAACCAGAAATGCAGGACAGGCCATGGAGAAATGGGAGCCTTGCTACACTGATGGGCGGGATGTAAATTGCCAACAGCCACTCTGGAGAAGTGTACGGTGTGTCCTGAAACATCTAAAAAACACAGCTTAGAGAGCATAGGGCACTTCTACGCATGGGGGGATAAAGTGGGAAAATTGAAAATCAGCAAGACACAAGCACCCCAAAGTTTAGGGCTGCTCTGTTGACAAGGACCTCCACTTCATTCCACCTTAAATATCCCAGGAAAGCGAAAAATGGATAAAAAAGTTGTGGTCCTTATGTACAATGGAATATCACTCAGCCATGAAATCAATGTCATAAGGCTAGTAGCAGCATGATGAGTGGATTTAGGTAAGACGATTCTAAGTGAAATAAGTCACACAGAAAAGGACACTTCTCATAAGGTGTCACTTATAGAGGGAATGTAAAAACCGTTACACTTGAACTGAATTACAAAACAGAACAGAGTCACACATGCAGAAAACACACTATGGCTGCTTAACGGGAAAGGTGAGGTGGGGTGATACATAAAACAAGAGTTTCAAATTAGCTCAGATACCGTTCCATAAACCCAATATGGAATAGACAAGACCTACTCCTTGCTCAGAGAACTGGACTCAACACGCCCGATTCACCGCACAAGAATATATCTGACTACTAATAATCTTAAAACCTATGTATTGATATCTCTCTGTTAGTGTGTCAAGTGGGTGTAAAGCGGCCTAAACACAGCCGTGAAAAGCAGCTAAACCCCATTATAAAAATAAATTACTTTTAAAAACCCATGAAACAAAGACAGGGAAAGAGAGAGAAATTCTTACACAATTCGTTCGGGGGCTGTGATGCAACCTGGATTGACCATATCTAGACCCACAGCTGGATGACACATAAGGGTGGACACTCTTGGGGCTGAGAGGTTTGGTGAGGTTGGGTGAGCAAACGCCGACCCTTTAAAGTAATACTGCGTGCTACCCATCGCATGGGTCCCAAATCTCCAGGTTCAAGGGCATCTTCCTACATCGAAAACATGCATGAGAAACCCAGAAGATGGTACACCGTGTGATGGGGAAAGGTTTCTAAAACGCACCTCATTTCTCACCTCCTTGTGCTCGTGTTCGCCATTCCAGCCACTTTACTAGCAATCTCCCTACTTGGAGCATCAGCACCTTTAACCTCCTGTTCCGTACAGGTTGCAATTTGTCCTGAGGATGAACGGGAAGACGGGAAACCAATGAGAGACTAGCTCTTGGTGTTGGGACAGGCACAGGTCACTCTATTTTCCCATCAGGAAGAAGAATTAACCACAGGCTCAGCCTGCCACCCGGAACCAGAACAGGGCCTGAAGCCATCCTGCGCTTTTGCGGCCGGCTCCCAAAAAAGCGACTTGTAAAATGGAGCTTCAGGGCACTGCAATTCACAAACCTGCAGAGTTATAAATGATAACTCTCGTCCACAAATATATTGAGGGAAGGCAAAGAAGAGGATTTGAAATCAAGTCAGAATTGCAGGAAACAGATTTCAAGAGGTAGATTCGAATCGCCTTTAAAGCACATGAAAAGCGGCAAAACGTTGACAATGATGCCCTTGGCCAAAAAGGGCGTATGCCTTTTTTCCTGAATATATTCAGGAAAAAACGCATACGCCCTTTTTGGCCCACCAAGCAACCTGGAAAGGCAAATCAGCGCTACAAAGAAGTCTCGCTTCCCATCGGTCAAAAGGGACATGCTGAAAAAAGTGTCAAAACCAGAAATGCAGGACAGGCCATGGAGAAATGGGAGCCTTGCTACACTGATGGGTGGGATGTAAATTGCCAACAGCCACTCTGGAGAAGTGTACGGTGTGTCCTGAAACATCTAAAAAACACAGCTTAGAGAGCATAGGGCACTTCTACGCATGGGGGGATAAAGTGGGAAAATTGAAAATCAGCAAGACACAAGCACCCGAAAGTTTAGGGCTGCTCTGTTGACAAGGACCTCCACTTCATTCCACCTTAAATATCCCAGGAAAGCGAAAAATGGATAAAAAAGTTGTGGTCCTTATGTACAATGGAATATCACTCAGCCATGAAATCAATGTCATAAGGCTAGTAGCAGCATGATGAGTGGATTTAGGTAAGACGATTCTAAGTGAAATAAGTCACACAGAAAAGGACACTTCTCATAAGGTGTCACTTATAGAGGGAATGTAAAAACCTTTACACTTGAACTGAATTACAAAACAGAACAGAGTCACACATGCAGAAAACACACTACGGCTGCTTAACGGGAAAGGTGAGGTGGGGTGATACATAAAACAAGAGTTTCAAATTAGCTCAGATACCGTTCCATAAACCCAATATGGAATAGACAAGACCTACTCCTTGCTCAGAGAACTGGACTCAACACGCCCGATTCACCGCACAAGAATATATCTGACTAGTAATAATCTTAAAACCTATGTATTGATATCTCTCTGTTAGTGTGTCAAGTGTGTGTAAGGCGGCATAAACACAGCCGTGAAAAGCAGCTAAACCCCATTATAAAAATAAATTACTTTTAAAAACCCATGAAACAAAGACAGGGAAAGAGAGAGAAATTCTTACACAATTCGTTCAGGGGCTGTGATGCAACCTGCATTGACCATATCTAGACCCACAGCTGGATGAGACATAAGGGTGGACACTCTTGGGGCTGAGAGGTTTGGTGAGGTTGGGTGAGCAAACGCAGACCCTTTAAAGTAATACTGCGTGCTACCCATCGCATGGGTCCCAAATCTCCAGGTTCAAGGGCATCTTCCTACATCGAAAACTTGCATGAGAAACCCAGAAGATGGTACACCGTGTGATGGGGAAAGGTTTCTAAAACGCACCGCATTTCTCATCTCCTTGTGCTCGGGTTCGCCATTCCAGCCACTTTACTAGCAATCTCCCTACTTGGAGCATCAGCACCTTTAACCTCCTGTTCCGTACAGGTTGCAATTTGTCCTGAGGATGAACGGGAAGACGGGGAACCAATGAGAGACTAGCTCTTGGTGTTGGGACAGGCACAGGTCACTCAATTTTCCCATCAGGAAGAAGAATTAACCACAGGCTCAGCCTGCCCCCCGGAACCAGAACAGGGCCTGAAGCCATCCTGCGCTTTTGCGGCCGGCTCCCAAAAAAGCGACTTGTAAAATGGAGCTTCAGGGCACTGCAATTCACAAACCTGCAGAATTATAAATGATAACTCTCGTCCACAAATATATTGAGGGAAGGCAAAGAAGAGGATTTGAAATCAAGGCAGAATTGCAGGAAATAGATTTCAGGAGATAGATTCGAATCGCCTTTAAAGCACATGAAAAGCGGCAAAACGTTGACAATGATGCCCTTGGCCAAAAAGTGCGTATGCGTTTTTTCCTGAATATATTCAGGAAAAAACGCATACGCCCTTTTTGGCCAACCAAGCAACCTGGAAAGGCAAATCAGCGCTACAAAGAAGTCTCGCTTCCCATCGGTCAAAAGGGACATGCTGAAAAAGGTGTCAAAACCAGAAATGCAGGACAGGCCATGGAGAAATGGGAGCCTTGCTACACTGATGGGCGGGATGTAAATTGCCAACAGCCACTCTGGAGAAGTGTACGGTGTGTCCTGAAACATCTAAAAAACACAGCTTAGAGAGCATAGGGCACTTCTACGCATGGGGGGATAAAGTGGGAAAATTGAAAATCAGCAAGACACAAGCACCCGAAAGTTTAGGGCTGCTCTGTTGACAAGGACCTCCACTTCCTTCCACCTTAAATATCCCAGGAAAGCGAAAAATGGATAAAAAAGTTGTGGTCCTTATGTACAATGGAATATCACTCAGCCATGAAATCAATGTCATAAGGCTAGTAGCAGCATGATGAGTGGATTTAGGTAAGACGATTCTAAGTGAAATAAGTCACACAGAAAAGGACACTTCTCATAAGGTGTCACTTATAGAGGGAATGTAAAAACCGTTACACTTGAACTGAATTACAAAACAGAACAGAGTCACACATGCAGAAAACACACTATGGCTGCTTAACGGGAAAGGTGAGGTGGGCTGATACATAAAACAAGAGTTTCAAATTAGCTCAGATACCGTTCCATAAACCCAATATGGAATAGACAAGACCTACTCCTTGCTCAGAGAACTGGACTCAACACGCCCGATTCACCGCACAAGAATATATCTGACTAGTAATAATCTTAAAACCTATGTATTGATATCTCTCTGTTAGTGTGTCAAGTGTGTGTAAGGCGGCATAAACACAGCCGTGAAAAGCAGCTAAACCCCATTATAAAAATAAATTACTTTTAAAAACCCATGAAACAAAGACAGGGAAAGAGAGAGAAATTCTTACACAATTCGTTCAGGGGCTGTGATGCAACCTGGATTGACCATATCTAGACCCACAGCTGGATGAGACATAAGGGTGGACACTCTTGGGGCTGAGAGGTTTGGTGAGGTTGGGTGAGCAAACGCAGACCCTTTAAAGTAATACTGCGTGCTACCCATCGCATGGGTCCCAAATCTCCAGGTTCAAGGGCATCTTCCTACATCGAAAACATGCATGAGAAACCCAGAAGATGGTACACCGTGTGATGGGGAAAGGTTTCTAAAACGCACCGCATTTCTCATCTCCTTGTGCTCGGGTTCGCCATTCCAGCCACTTTACTAGCAATCTCCCTACTTGGAGCATCAGCACCTTTAACCTCCTGTTCCGTACAGGTTGCAATTTGTCCTGAGGATGAACGGGAAGACGGGGAACCAATGAGAGACTAGCTCTTGGTGTTGGGACAGGCACAGGTCACTCTATTTTCCCATCAGGAAGAAGAATTAACCACAGGCTCAGCCTGCCCCCCGGAACCAGAACAGGGCCTGAAGCCATCCTGCGCTTTTGCGGCCGGCTCCCAAAAAACCGACTTGTAAAATGGAGCTTCAGGGCACTGCAATTCACAAACCTGCAGAGTTATAAATGATAACTCTCGTCCACAAATATATTGAGGGAAGGCAAAGAAGAGGATTTGAAATCAAGGCAGAATTGCAGGAAACAGATTTCAGGAGGTAGATTCGAATCACCTTTAAAGCACATGAAACGCGGCAAAACGTTGACAATGATGCCCTTGGCCAAAAAGGGCGTATGCGTTTTTTCCTGAATATATTCAGGAAAAAACGCATACGCCCTTTTTGGCCAACCAAGCAACCTGGAAAGGCAAATCAGCGCTACAAAGAAGTCTCGCTTCCCATCGGTCAAAAGGGACATGCTGAAAAAGTTGTCAAAACCAGAAATGCAGGACAGGCCATGGAGAAATGGGAGCCTTGCTACACTGATGGGCGGGATGTAAATTGCCAACAGCCACTCTGGAGAAGTGTACGGTGTGTCCTGAAACATCTAAAAAACACAGCTTAGAGAGCATAGGGCACTTCCACGCATGGGGGGATAAAGTGGGAAAATTGAAAATCAGCAAGACACAAGCACCCCAAAGTTTAGGGCTGCTCTGTTGACAAGGACCTCCACTTCCTTCCACCTTAAATATCCCAGGAAAGCGAAAAATGGATAAAAAAGTTGTGGTCCTTATGTACAATGGAATATCACTCAGCCATGAAATCAATGTCATAAAGCTAGTAGCAGCATGATGAGTGGATTTAGGTAAGACGATTCTAAGTGAAATAAGTCACACAGAAAAGGACAATTCTCATAAGGTGTCACTTATAGAGGGAATGTAAAAACCGTTACACTTGAACTGAATTACAAAACAGAACAGAGTCACACATGCAGAAAACACACTATGGCTGCTTAACGGGAAAGGTGAGGTGGGGTGATACATAAAACAAGAGTTTCAAATTAGCTCAGATACCGTTCCATAAACCCAATATGGAATAGACAAGACCTACTCCTTGCTCAGAGAACTGGACTCAACACGCCCGATTCACCGCACAAGAATATATCTGACTAGTAATAATCTTAAAATCTATGTATTGATATCTCTCTGTTAGTGTGTCAAGTGGGTGTAAAGCGGCCTAAACACAGCCGTGAAAAGCAGCTAAACCCCATTATAAAAATAAATTACTTTTAAAAACCCATGAAACAAAGACAGGGAAAGAGAGAGAAATTCTTACACAATTCGTTCGGGGGCTGTGATGCAACCTGGATTGACCATATCTAGACCCACAGCTGGATGACACATAAGGGTGGACACTCTTGGGGCTGAGAGGTTTGGTGAGGTTGGGTGAGCAAACGCAGACCCTTTAAAGTAATACTGCGTGCTACCCATCGCATGGGTCCCAAATCTCCAGGTTCAAGGGCATCTTCCTACATCGAAAACATGCATGAGAAACCCAGAATATGGTACACCGTGTGATGGGGAAAGGTTTCTAAAATGCACCTCATTTCTCATCTCCTTGTGCTCGGGTTCGTCATTCCAGCCACTTTACTAGCAATCTCCCTACTTGGAGCATCAGCACCTTTAACCTCCTGTTCCGTACAGGTTGCAATTTGTCCTGAGGATGAACGGGAAGACGGGGAACCAATGAGAGACTAGCTCTTGGTGTTGGGACAGGCACAGGTCACTCTATTTTCCCATCAGGAAGAAGAATTAACCACAGGCTCAGCCTGCCCCCCGGAACCAGAACAGGGCCTGAAGCCATCCTGCGCTTTTGCGGCCGGCTCCCAAAAAACCGACTTGTAAAATGGAGCTTCAGGGCACTGCAATTCACAAACCTGCAGAGTTATAAATGATAACTCTCGTCCACAAATATATTGAGGGAAGGCAAAGAAGAGGATTTGAAATCAAGGCAGAATTGCAGGAAACAGATTTCAGGAGGTAGATTCGAATCACCTTTAAAGCACATGAAACGCGGCAAAACGTTGACAATGATGCCCTTGGCCAAAAAGGGCGTATGCGTTTTTTCCTGAATATATTCAGGAAAAAACGCATACGCCCTTTTTGGCCAACCAAGCAACCTGGAAAGGCAAATCAGCGCTACAAAGAAGTCTCGCTTCCCATCGGTCAAAAGGGACATGCTGAAAAAGTTGTCAAAACCAGAAATGCAGGACAGGCCATGGAGAAATGGGAGCCTTGCTACACTGATGGGCGGGATGTAAATTGCCAACAGCCACTCTGGAGAAGTGTACGGTGTGTCCTGAAACATCTAAAAAACACAGCTTAGAGAGCATAGGGCACTTCCACGCATGGGGGGATAAAGTGGGAAAATTGAAAATCAGCAAGACACAAGCACCCAAAAGTTTAGGGCTGCTCTGTTGACAAGGACCTCCACTTCCTTCCACCTTAAATATCCCAGGAAAGCGAAAAATGGATAAAAAAGTTGTGGTCCTTATGTACAATGGAATATCACTCAGCCATGAAATCAATGTCATAAAGCTAGTAGCAGCATGATGAGTGGATTTAGGTAAGACGATTCTAAGTGAAATAAGTCACACAGAAAAGGACAATTCTCATAAGGTGTCACTTATAGAGGGAATGTAAAAACCGTTACACTTGAACTGAATTACAAAACAGAACAGAGTCACACATGCAGAAAACACACTATGGCTGCTTAACGGGAAAGGTGAGGTGGGGTGATACATAAAACAAGAGTTTCAAATTAGCTCAGATACCGTTCCATAAACCCAATATGGAATAGACAAGACCTACTCCTTGCTCAGAGAACTGGACTCAACACGCCCGATTCACCGCACAAGAATATATCTGACTAGTAATAATCTTAAAACCTATGTATTGATATCTCTCTGTTAGTGTGTCAAGTGGGTGTAAAGCGGCCTAAACACAGCCGTGAAAAGCAGCTAAACCCCATTATAAAAATAAATTACTTTTAAAAACCCATGAAACAAAGACAGGGAAAGAGAGAGAAATTCTTACACATTTCGTTCGGGGGCTGTGATGCAACCTGGATTGACCATATCTAGACCCACAGCTGGATGAGACATAAGGGTGGACACTCTTGGGGCTGAGAGGTTTGGTGAGGTTGGGTGAGCAAACGCAGACCCTTTAAAGTAATACTGCGTGCTACCCATCGCATGGGTCCCAAATCTCCAGGTTCAAGGGCATCTTCCTACATCGAAAACATGCATGAGAAACCCAGAAGATGGTACACCGTGTGATGGGGAAAGGTTTCTAAAACGCACCTCATTTCTCACCTCCTTGTGCTCGTCTTCTCCATTCCAGCCACTTTACTAGCAATCTCCCTACTTGGAGCATCAGCACCTTTAACCTCCTGTTCCGTACAGGTTGCAATTTGTCCTGAGGATGAACGGGAAGAAGGGAAACCAATGAGAGACTAGCTCTTGGTGTTGGGACAGGCACAGGTCACTCTATTTTCCCATCAGGAAGAAGAATTAACCACAGGCTCAGCCTGCCCCCCGGAACCAGAACAGGGCCTGAAGCCATCCTGCACTTTTGCGGCCGGCTCCCAAAAAAGCGACTTGTAAAATGCAGCTTCAGGGCACTGCAATTCACAAACCTGCAGAGTTATAAATGATAACTCTCGTCCACAAATATATTGAGGGAAGGCAAAGAAGAGGATTTGAAATCAAGGCAGAATTGCAGGAAACAGATTTCAGGAGGTAGATTCGAATCGCCTTTAAAGCACATGAAAAGCGGCAAAACGTTGACAATGATGCCCTTGGCCAAAAAGGGCGTATGCGTTTTTTCCTGAATATATTCAGGAAAAAACGCATACGCCCTTTTTGGCCAACCAAGCAACCTGGAAAGGCAAATCAGCGCGACAAAGAAGTCTCGCTTCCCATCGGTCAAAAGGGACATGCTGAAAAAAGTGTCAAAACCAGAAATGCAGGACAGGCCATGGAGAAATGGGAGCCTTGCTACACTGATGGGCGGGATGTAAATTGCCAACAGCCACTCTGGAGAAGTGTACGGTGTGTCCTGAAACATCTAAAAAACACAGCTTAGAGAGCATAGGGCACTTCTACGCATGGGGGGATAAAGTGGGAAAATTGAAAATCAGCAAGACACAAGCACCCGAAAGTTTAGGGCTGCTCTGTTGACAAGGACCTCCACTTCCTTCCACCTTAAATATCCCAGGAAAGCGAAAAATGGATAAAAAAGTTGTGGTCCTTATGTACAATGGAATATCACTCAGCCATGAAATCAATGTCATAAGGCTAGTAGCAGCATGATGAGTGGATTTAGGTAAGACGATTCTAAGTGAAATAAGTCACACAGAAAAGGACACTTCTCATAAGGTGTCACTTATAGAGGGAATGTAAAACCGTTACACTTAAACTGAATTACAAAACAGAACAGAGTCACACATGCAGAAAACACACTATGGCTGCTTAACGGGAAAGGTGAGGTGGGGTGATACATAAAACAAGAGTTTCAAATTAGCTCAGATACCGTTCCATAAACTCAATATGGAATAGACAAGACCTACTCCTTGCTCAGAGAACTGGACTCAACACGCCCGATTCACCGCACAAGAATATATCTGACTAGTAATAATCTTAAAACCTATGTATTGATATCTCTCTGTTAGTGTGTCAAGTGTGTGTAAGGCGGCATAAACACAGCCGTGAAAAGCAGCTAAACCCCATTATAAAAATAAATTACTTTTAAAAACCCATGAAACAAAGACAGGGAAAGAGAGAGAAATTCTTACACAATTCGTTCAGGGGCTGTGATGCAACCTGCATTGACCATATCTAGACCCACAGCTGGATGAGACATAAGGGTGGACACTCCTGGGGCTGAGAGGTTTGGTGAGGTTGGGTGAGCAAACGCAGACCCTTTAAAGTAATACTGCGTGCTACCCATCGCATGGGTCCCAAATCTCCAGGTTCAAGGGCATCTTCCTACATCGAAAACATGCATGAGAAACCCAGAAGATGGTACACCGTGTGATGGGGAAAGGTTTCTAAAACGCACCGCATTTCTCATCTCCTTGTGCTCGGGTTCGCCATTCCAGCCACTTTACTAGCAATCTCCCTACTTGGAGCATCAGCACCTTTAACCTCCTGTTCCGTACAGGTTGCAATTTGTCCTGAGGATGAACGGGAAGACGGGGAACCAATGAGAGACTAGCTCTTGGTGTTGGGACAGGCACAGGTCAATCTATTTTCCCATCAGGAAGAAGAATTAACCACAGGCTCAGCCTGCCCCCCGGAACCAGAACAGGGCCTGAAGCCATCCTGCGCTTTTGCGGCCGGCTCCCAAAAAACCGACTTGTAAAATGGAGCTTCAGGGCACTGCAATACACAAACCTGCAGAGTTATAAATGATAACTCTCGTCCACAAATATATTGAGGGAAGGCAAAGAAGAGGATTTGAAATCAAGGCAGAATTGCAGGAAACAGATTTCAGGAGGTAGATTCGAATCGCCTTTAAAGCACATGAAAAGCGGCAAAACGTTGACAGTGATGCCCTTGGCCAAAAAGGGCGTATGCGTTTTTTCCTGAATATATTCAGGAAAAAACGCATACGCCCTTTTTGGCCAACCAAGCAACCTGGAAAGGCAAATCAGCGCTACAAAGAAGTCTCGCTTCCCATCGGTCAAAAGGGACATGCTGAAAAAGTTGTCAAAACCAGAAATGCAGGACAGGCCATGGAGAAATGGGAGCCTTGGTACACTGATGGGCGGGATGTAAATTGCCAACAGCCACTCTGGAGAAGTGTACGGTGTGTCCTGAAACATCTAAAAAACACAGCTTAGAGAGCATAGGGCACTTCCACGCATGGGGGGATAAAGTGGGAAAATTGAAAATCAGCAAGACACAAGCACCCCAAAGTTTAGGGCTGCTCTGTTGACAAGGACCTCCACTTCATTCCACCTTAAATATCCCAGGAAAGCGAAAAATGGATAAAAAAGTTGTGGTCCTTATGTACAATGGAATATCACTCAGCCATGAAATCAATGTCATAAGGCTAGTAGCACCATGATGAGTGGATTTAGGTAAGACGATTCTAAGTGAAATAAGTCACACAGAAAAGGACACTTCTCATAAGGTGTCACTTATAGAGGGAATGTAAAAACCGTTACACTTGAACTGAATTACAAAACAGAACAGAGTCACACATGCAGAAAACACACTATGGCTGCTTAACGGGAAAGGTGAGGTGGGGTGATACATAAAACAAGAGTTTCAAATTAGCTCAGATACCGTTCCATAAACCCAATATGGAATAGACAAGACCTACTCCTTGCTCAGAGAACTGGACTCAACACTCCCGATTCACCGCACAAGAATATATCTGACTAGTAATAATCTTAAAACCTATGTATTGATATCTCTCTGTTAGTGTGTCAAGTGGGTGTAAAGAGGCCTAAACACAGCCGTGAAAAGCAGCTAAACCCCATTATAAAAATAAATTACTTTTAAAAACCCATGAAACAAAGACAGGGAAAGAGAGAGAAATTCTTACACAATTCGTTCAGGGGCTGTGATGCAACCTGGATTGACCATATCTAGACCCACAGCTGGATGAGACATAAGGGTGGACACTCTTGGGGCTGAGAGGTTCGGTGAGGTTGGGTGAGCAAACACAGACCCTTTAAAGTAATACTGCGTGCTACCCATCGCATGGGTCCCAAATCTCCAGGTTCAAGGGCATCTTCCTACATCGAAAACATGCATGAGATACCCAGAAGATGGTACACCGTGTGATGGGGAAAGGTTTCTAAAACGCACCTCATTTCTCATCTCCTTGTGCTCGGGTTCGCCATTCCAGCCACTTTACTAGCAATCTCCCTACTTGGAGCATCAGCACCTTTAACCTCCTGTTCCGTACAGGTTGCAATTTGTCCTGAGGATGAACGGGAAGACGGGGAACCAATGAGAGACTAGCTCTTGGTGTTGGGACAGGCACAGGTCACTCTATTTTCCCATCAGGAAGAAGAATTAACCACAGGCTCAGCCTGCCCCCCGGAACCAGAACAGGGCCTGAAGCCATCCTGCGCTTTTGCGGCCGGCTCCCAAAAAAGCGACTTGTAAAATGGAGCTTCAGGGCACTGCAATTCACAAACCTGCAGAGTTATAAATGATAACTCTCGTCCACAAATATATTGAGGGAAGGCAAAGAAGAGGATTTGAAATCAAGGCAGAATTGCAGGAAACAGATTTCAGGAGGTAGATTCGAATCGCCTTTAAAGCACATGAAAAGCGGCAAAACGTTGACAATGATGCCCTTGGCCAAAAAGGGCGTATGCGTTTTTTCCTGAATATATTCAGGAAAAAACGCATACGCCCTTTTTGGCCAACCAAGCAACCTGGAAAGGCAAATCAGCGCTACAAAGAAGTCTCGCTTCCCATCGGTCAAAAGGGACATGCTGAAAAAGTTGTCAAAACCAGAAATGCAGGACAGGCCATGGAGAAATGGGAGCCTTGCTACACTGATGGGCGGGATGTAAATTGCCAACAGCCACTCTGGAGAAGTGTACGGTGTGTCCTGAAACATCTAAAAAACACAGCTTAGAGAGCATAGGGCACTTCCACGCATGGGGGGATAAAGTGGGAAAATTCAAAATCAACAAGACACAAGCACCCCAAAGTTTAGGGCTGCTCTGTTGACAAGGACCTCCACTTCCTTCCACCTTAAATATCCCAGGAAAGTGAAAAATGGATAAAAAAGTTGTGGTCCTTATGTACAATGGAATATCACTCAGCCATGAAATCAATGTCATAAGGCTAGTAGCAGCATGATGAGTGGATTTAGGTAAGACGATTCTAAGTGAAATAAGTCACACAGAAAAGGACACTTCTCATAAGGTGTCACTTATAGAGGGAATGTAAAAACCGTTACACTTGAACTGAATTACAAAACAGAACAGAGTCACACATGCAGAAAACACACTATGGCTGCTTAACGGGAAAGGTGAGGTGGGGTGATACATAAAACAAGAGTTTCAAATTAGCTCAGATACCGTTCCATAAACCCAATATGGAATAGACAAGACCTACTCCTTGCTCAGAGAACTGGACTCAACACGCCCGATTCACCGCACAAGAATATATCTGACTAGTAATAATCTTAAAACCTATGTATTGATATCTCTCTGTTAGTGTGTCAAGTGGGTGTAAAGCGGCCTAAACACAGCCGTGAAAAGCAGCTAAACCCCATTATAAAAATAAATTACTTTTAAAAACCCATGAAACAAAGACAGGGAAAGAGAGAGAAATTCTTACACAATTCGTTCAGGGGCTGTGATGCAACCTGGATTGACCATATCTAGACCCACAGCTGGATGAGACATAAGGGTGGACACTCTTGGGGCTGAGAGGTTTGGTGAGGTTGGGTGAGCAAACGCAGACCCTTTAAAGTAATACTGCGTGCTACCCATCGCATGGGTCCCAAATCTCCAGGTTCAAGGGTATCTTCCTACATCGAAAACATGCATGAGAAACCCAGAAGATGGTACACCGTGTGATGGGGAAAGGTTTCTAAAACGCACCTCATTTCTCACCTCCTTGTGCTCGGGTTCGCCATTCCAGCCACTTTACTAGCAATCTCCCTACTTGGAGCATCAGCACCTTTAACCTCCTGTTCCGTACAGGTTGCAATTTGTCCTGAGGATGAACCGGAAGACGGGGAACCAATGAGAGACTAGCTCTTGGTGTTGGGACAGGCACAGGTCACTCTATTTTCCCATCAGGAAGAAGAATTAACCACAGGCTCAGCCTGCCCCCCGGAACCAGAACAGGGCCTGAAGCCATCCTGCGCTTTTGCGGCCGGCTCCCAAAAAAGCGACTTGTAAAATGGAGCTTCAGGGCACTGCAATTCAGAAACCTGCAGAGTTATAAATGATAACTCTCGTCCACAAATATATTGAGGGAAGGCAAAGAAGAGGATTTGAAATCAAGGCAGAATTGCAGGAAACAGATTTCAGGAGGTAGATTCGAATCGCCTTTAAAGCACATGAAAAGCGGCAAAACGTTGACAATGATGCCCTTGGCCAAAAAGGGCGTATGCGTTTTTTCCTGAATATATTCAGGAAAAAACGCATACGCCCTTTTTGGCCAACCAAGCAACCTGGAAAGGCAAATCAGCGCGACAAAGAAGTCTCGCTTCCCATCGGTCAAAAGGGCCATGCTGAAAAAAGTGTCAAAACCAGAAATGCAGGACAGGCCATGGAGAAATGGGAGCCTTGCTACACTGATGGGTGGGATGTAAATTGCCAACAGCCACTCTGGAGAAGTGTACGGTGTGTCCTGAAACATCTAAAAAACACAGCTTAGAGAGCATAGGGCACTTCTACGCATGGGGGGATAAAGTGGGAAAATTGAAAATCAGCAAGACACAAGCACCCGAAAGTTTAGGGCTGCTCTGTTGACAAGGACCTCCACTTCATTCCACCTTAAATATCCCAGGAAAGCGAAAAATGGATAAAAAAGTTGTGGTCCTTATGTACAATGGACTATCACTCAGCCATGAAATCAATGTCATAAGGCTAGTAGCAGCATGATGAATGGATTTAGGTAAGACGATTCTAAGTGAAATAACTCACACAGAAAAGGACACTTCTCATAAGGTGTCACTTATAGAGGGAATGTAAAAACCGTTACACTTGAACTGAATTACAAAACAGAACAGAGTCACACATGCAGAAAACACACTATGGCTGCTTAACGGGAAAGGTGAGGTGGGGTGATACATAAAACAAGAGTTTCAAATTAGCTCAGATACCGTTCCATAAACCCAATATGTAATAGACAAGACCTACTCCTTGCTCAGAGAACTGGACTCAACACGCCCGATTCACCGCACAAGAATATATCTGACTACTAATAATCTTAAAACCTATGTATTGATATCTCTCTGTTAGTGTGTCAAGTGGGTGTAAAGCGGCCTAAACACAGCCGTGAAAAGCAGCTAAACCCCATTATAAAAATAAATTACTTTTAAAAACACATGAAACAAAGACAGGGAAAGAGAGAGAAATTCTTACACAATTCGTTCAGGGGCTGTGATGCAACCTGGATTGACCATATCTAGACCCACAGCTGGATGAGACATAAGGGTGGACACTCTTGGGGCTGAGAGGTTTGGTGAGGTTGGGTGAGCAAACGCAGACCCTTTAAAGTAATACTGCGTGCTACCCATCGCATGGGTCCCAAATCTCCAGGTTCAAGGGCATCTTCCTACATCGAAAACATGCATGAGAAACCCAGAAGATGGTACACCGTGTGATGGGGAAAGGTTTCTAAAACGCACCTCATTTCTCACCTCCTTGTGCTCGGGTTCGCCATTCCAGCCACTTTACTAGCAATCTCCCTACTTGGAGCATCAGCACCTTTAACCTCCTGTTCCGTACAGGTTGCAATTTGTCCTGAGGATGAACGGGAAGACGGGGAACCAATGAGAGACTAGCTCTTGGTGTTGGGACAGGCACAGGTCACTCTATTTTCCCATCAGGAAGAAGAATTAACCACAGGCTCAGCCTGCCCCCCGGAAGCAGAACAGGGCCTGAAGCCATCCTGCGCTTTTGCGGCCAGCTCCCAAAAATGCGACTTGTAAAATGGAGATTCAGGGCACTGCAATTCACAAACCTGCAGAGTTATAAATGATAACTCTCGTCCAAAAATATATTGAGGGAAGGCAAAGAAGAGGATTTGAAATCAAGGCAGAATTGCAGGAAACAGATTTCAGGAGGTAGATTCGAATCGCCTTTAAAGCACATGAAAAGCGGCAAAACGTTGACAATGGTGCCCTTGGCCAAAAAGGGCGTATGCGTTTTTTCCTGAATATATTCAGGAAAAAACGCATACGCCCTTTTTGGCCAACCAAGCAACCTGGAAAGGCAAATCAGCGCTACAAAGAAGTCTCGCTTCCCATCGGTCAAAAGGGACATGCTGAAAAAAGTGTCAAAACCAGAAATGCAGGACAGGCCATGGAGAAATGGGAGCCTTACTACACTGATGGGCGGGATGTAAATTGCCAACAGCCACTCTGGAGAAGTGTACGGTGTGTCCTGAAACATCTAAAAAACACAGCTTAGAGAGCATAGGGCACTTCCACACATGGGAGGATAAAGTGGGAAAATTGAAAATCAGCAAGACACAAGCACCCCAAAGTTTAGGGCTGCTCTGTTGACAAGGACCTCCACTTCATTTCACCTTAAATATCCCAGGAAAGCGAAAAATGGATAAAAAAGTTGTGGTCCTTATGTACAATGGAATATCACTCAGCCATGAAATCAATGTCATAAGGCTAGTAGCAGCATGATGAGTGGATTTAGGTAAGACGATTCTAAGTGAAATAAGTCACACAGAAAAGGACACTTCTCATAAGGTGTCACTTATAGAGAGAATGTAAAAACCGTTACACTTGAACTGAATTACAAAACAGAACAGAGTCACACATGCAGAAAACACACTATGGCTGCTTAACGGGAAAGGTGAGGTGGGGTGATACATAAAACAAGAGTTTCAAATTAGCTCAGATACCGTTCCATAAACCCAATATGGAATAGACAAGACCTACTCCTTGCTCAGAGAACTGGACTCAACACGCCCGATTCACCGCACAAGAATATATCTGACTAGTAATAATCTTAAAACCTATGTATTGATATCTCTCTGTTAGTGTGTCAAGTGTGTGTAAGGCGGCATAAACACAGCCGTGAAAAGCAGCTAAACCCCATTATAAAAATAAATTACTTTTAAAAACCCATGAAACAAAGACAGGGAAAGAGAGAGAAATTCTTACACAATTCGTTCAGGGGCTGTGATGCAACCTGCATTGACCATATCTAGACCCACAGCTGGATGAGACATAAGGGTGGACACTCTTGGGGCTGAGAGGTTTGGTGAGGTTGGGTGAGCAAACGCAGACCCTTTAAAGTAATACTGCGTGCTACCCATCGCATGGGTCCCAAATCTCCAGGTTCAAGGGCATCTTCCTACATCGAAAACATGCATGAGAAACCCAGAAGATGGTACACCGTGTGATGGGGATAGGTTTCTAAAACGCACCACATTTCTCATCTCCTTGTGCTCGGATTCGCCATTCCAGCCACTTTACTAGCAATCTCCCTACTTGGAGCATCAGCACCTTTAACCTCCTGTTCCGTACAGGTTGCAATTTGTCCTGAGGATGAACGGGAAGACGGGGAACCAATGAGAGACTAGCTCTTGGTGTTGTGACAGGCACAGGTCACTCAATTTTCCCATCAGGAAGAAGAATTAACCACAGGCTCAGCCTGCCCCCCGGAACCAGAACAGGGCCTGAAGCCATCCTGCGCTTTTGCGGCCGACTCCCAAAAAAGCGACTTGTAAAATGGAGCTTCAGGGCACTGCAATTCACAAACCTGCAGAATTATAAATGATAACTCTCGTCCACAAATATATTGAGGGAAGGCAAAGAAGAGGATTTGAAATCAAGGCAGAATTGCAGGAAACAGATTTCAGGAGGTAGATTCGAATCGCCTTTAAAGCACATGAAAAGCGGCAAAACGTTGACAATGATGCCCTTGGCCAAAAAGGGCGTATGCGTTTTTTCCTGAATATATTCAGGAAAAAACGCATACGCCCTTTTTGGCCAACCAAGCAACCTGGAAAGGCAAATCAGCGCTACAAAGAAGTCTCGCTTCCCATCGGTCAAAAGGGACATGCTGAAAAAGGTGTCAAAACCAGAAATGCAGGACAGGCCATGGAGAAATGGGAGCCTTGCTACACTGATGGGCGGGATGTAAATTGCCAACAGCCACTCTGGAGAAGTGTACGGTGTGTCCTGAAACATCTAAAAAACACAGCTTAGAGAGCATAGGGCACTTCTACGCATGGGGGGATAAAGTGGGAAAATTGAAAATCAGCAAGACACAAGCACCCGAAAGTTTAGGGCTGCTCTGTTGACAAGGACCTCCACTTCCTTCCACCTTAAATATCCCAGGAAAGCGAAAAATGGATAAAAAAGTTGTGGTCCTTATGTACAATGGAATATCACTCAGCCATGAAATCAATGTCATAAGGCTAGTAGCAGCATGATGAGTGGATTTAGGTAAGACGATTCTAAGTGAAATAAGTCACACAGAAAAGGACACTTCTCATAAGGTGTCACTTATAGAGGGAATGTAAAAACCGTTACACTTGAACTGAATTACAAAACAGAACAGAGTCACACATGCAGAAAACACACTATGGCTGCTTAACGGGAAAGGTGAGGTGGGCTGATACATAAAACAAGAGTTTCAAATTAGCTCAGATACCGTTCCATAAACCCAATATGGAATAGACAAGACCTACTCCTTGCTCAGAGAACTGGACTCAACACGCCCGATTCACCGCACAAGAATATATCTGACTAGTAATAATCTTAAAACCTATGTATTGATATCTCTCTGTTAGTGTGTCAAGTGTGTGTAAGGCGGCATAAACACAGCCGTGAAAAGCAGCTAAACCCCATTATAAAAATAAATTACTTTTAAAAACCCATGAAACAAAGACAGGGAAAGAGAGAGAAATTCTTACACAATTCGTTCAGGGGCTGTGATGCAACCTGCATTGACCATATCTAGACCCACAGCTGGATGAGACATAAGGGTGGACACTCTTGGGGCTGAGAGGTTTGGTGAGGTTGGGTGAGCAAACGCAGACCCTTTAAAGTAATACTGCGTGCTACCCATCGCATGGGTCCCAAATCTCCAGGTTCAAGGGCATCTTCCTACATCGAAAACATGCATGAGAAACCCAGAAGATGGTACACCGTGTGATGGGGAAAGGTTTCTAAAACGCACCGCATTTCTCATCTCCTTGTGCTCGGGTTCGCCATTCCAGCCACTTTACTAGCAATCTCCCTACTTGGAGCATCAGCACCTTTAACCTCCTGTTCCGTACAGGTTGCAATTTGTCCTGAGGATGAACGGGAAGACGGGGAACCAATGAGAGACTAGCTCTTGGTGTTGGGACAGGCACAGGTCACTCAATTTTCCCATCAGGAAGAAGAATTAACCACAGGCTCAGCCTGCCCCCCGGAACCAGAACAGGGCCTGAAGCCATCCTGCGCTTTTGCGGCCGACTCCCAAAAAAGCGACTTGTAAAATGGAGCTTCAGGGCACTGCAATTCACAAACCTGCAGAATTATAAATGAAAACTCTCGTCCACAAATATATTGAGGGAAGGCAAAGAAGAGGATTTGAAATCAAGGCAGAATTGCAGGAAATAGATTTCAGGAGGTAGATTCGAATCGCCTTTAAAGCACATGAAAAGCGGCAAAACGTTGACAATGATGCCCTTGGCCAAAAAGGGCGTATGCGTTTTTTCCTGAATATATTCAGGAAAAAAAGCATACGCCCTTTTTGGCCAACCAAGCAACCTGGAAAGGCAAATCAGCGCTACAAAGAAGTCTCGCTTCCCATCGGTCAAAAGGGACATGCTGAAAAAGGTGTCAAAACCAGAAATGCAGGACAGGCCATGGAGAAATGGGAGCCTTGCTACACTGATGGGCGGGATGTAAATTGCCAACAGCCACTCTGGAGAAGTGTACGGTGTGTCCTGAAACATCTAAAAAACACAGCTTAGAGAGCATAGGGCACTTCCATGCATGGGGGGATAAAGTGGGAAAATTGAAAATCAGCAAGACACAAGCACCCCAAAGTTTAGGGCTGCTCTGTTGACAAGGACCTCCACTTCCTTCCACCTTAAATATCCCAGGAAAGCGAAAAATGGATAAAAAAGTTGTGGTCCTTATGTACAATGGAATATCACTCAGCCATGAAATCAATGTCATAAAGCTAGTAGCAGCATGATGAGTGGATTTAGGTAAGACGATTCTAAGTGAAATAAGTCACACAGAAAAGGACAATTCTCATAAGGTGTCACTTATAGAGGGAATGTAAAAACCGTTACACTTGAACTGAATTACAAAACAGAACAGAGTCACACATGCAGAAAACACACTATGGCTGCTTAACGGGAAAGGTGAGGTGGGGTGATACATAAAACAAGAGTTTCAAATTAGCTCAGATACCGTTCCATAAACCCAATATGGAATAGACAAGACCTACTCCTTGCTCAGAGAACTGGACTCAACACGCCCGATTCACCGCACAAGAATATATCTGACTAGGAATAATCTTAAAACCTATGTATTGATATCTCTCTGTTAGTGTGTCAAGTGTGTGTAAGGCGGCATAAACACAGCCGTGAAAAGCAGCTAAACCCCATTATAAAAATAAATTACTTTTAAAAACCCATGAAACAAAGACAGGGAAAGAGAGAGAAATTCTTACACAATTCGTTCAGGGGCTGTGATGCAACCTGCATTGACCATATCTAGACCCACAGCTGGATGAGACATAAGGGTGGACACTCTTGGGGCTGAGAGGTTTGGTGAGGTTGGGTGAGCAAACGCAGACCCTTTAAAGTAATACTGCGTGCTACCCATCGCATGGGTCCCAAATCTCCAGGTTCAAGGGCATCTTCCTACATCGAAAACATGCATGAGAAACCCAGAAGATGGTACACCGTGTGATGGGGAAAGGTTTCTAAAACGCACCGCATTTCTCATCTCCTTGTGCTCGGGTTCGCCATTCCAGCCACTTTACTAGCAATCTCCCTACTTGGAGCATCAGCACCTTTAACCTCCTGTTCCGTACAGGTTGCAATTTGTCCTGAGGATGAACGGGAAGACGGGGAACCAATGAGAGACTAGCTCTTGGTGTTGGGACAGGCACAGGTCACTCTATTTTCCCATCAGGAAGAAGAATTAACCACAGGCTCAGCCTGCCCCCCGGAACCAGAACAGGGCCTGAAGCCATCCTGCGCTTTTGCGGCCGGCTCCCAAAAAAGCGATTTGTAAAATGGAGCTTCAGGGCACTGCAATTCACAAACCTGCAGAGTTATAAATGATAACTCTCGTCCACAAATATATTGAGGGAAGGCAAAGAAGAGGATTTGAAATCAAGGCAGAATTGCAGGAAACAGATTTCAGGAGGTAGATTCGAATCGCCTTTAAAGCACATGAAAAGCGGCAAAACGTTGACAATGATGCCCTTGGCCAAAAAGGGCGTATGCGTTTTTTCCTGAATATATTCAGGAAAAAACGCATACGCCCTTTTTGGCCAACCAAGCAACCTGGAAAGGCAAATCAGCGCTACAAAGAAGTCTCGCTTCCCATCGGTCAAAAGGGACATGCTGAAAAAGTTGTCAAAACCAGAAATGCAGGACAGGCCATGGAGAAATGGGAGCCTTGCTACACTGATGGGCGGGATGTAAATTGCCAACAGCCACTCTGGAGAAGTGTACGGTGTGTCCTGAAACATCTAAAAAACACAGCTTAGAGAGCATAGGGCACTTCCACGCATGGGGGGATAAAGTGGGAAAATTCAAAATCAACAAGACACAAGCACCCCAAAGTTTAGGGCTGCTCTGTTGACAAGGACCTCCACTTCCTTCCACCTTAAATATCCCAGGAAAGTGAAAAATGGATAAAAAAGTTGTGGTCCTTATGTACAATGGAATATCACTCAGCCATGAAATCAATGTCATAAGGCTAGTAGCAGCATGATGAGTGGATTTAGGTAAGACGATTCTAAGTGAAATAAGTCACACAGAAAAGGACACTTCTCATAAGGTGTCACTTATAGAGGGAATGTAAAAACCGTTACACTTGAACTGAATTACAAAACAGAACAGAGTCACACATGCAGAAAACACACTATGGCTGCTTAACGGGAAAGGTGAGGTGGGGTGATACATAAAACAAGAGTTTCAAATTAGCTCAGATACCGTTCCATAAACCCAATATGGAATAGACAAGACCTACTCCTTGCTCAGAGAACTGGACTCAACACGCCCGATTCACCGCACAAGAATATATCTGACTAGTAATAATCTTAAAACCTATGTATTGATATCTCTCTGTTAGTGTGTCAAGTGGGTGTAAAGCGGCCTAAACACAGCCGTGAAAAGCAGCTAAACCCCATTATAAAAATAAATTACTTTTAAAAACCCATGAAACAAAGACAGGGAAAGAGAGAGAAATTCTTACACAATTCGTTCAGGGGCTGTGATGCAACCTGGATTGACCATATCTAGACCCACAGCTGGATGAGACATAAGGGTGGACACTCTTGGGGCTGAGAGGTTTGGTGAGGTTGGGTGAGCAAACGCAGACCCTTTAAAGTAATACTGCGTGCTACCCATCGCATGGGTCCCAAATCTCCAGGTTCAAGGGTATCTTCCTACATCGAAAACATGCATGAGAAACCCAGAAGATGGTACACCGTGTGATGGGGAAAGGTTTCTAAAACGCACCTCATTTCTCACCTCCTTGTGCTCGGGTTCGCCATTCCAGCCACTTTACTAGCAATCTCCCTACTTGGAGCATCAGCACCTTTAACCTCCTGTTCCGTACAGGTTGCAATTTGTCCTGAGGATGAACCGGAAGACGGGGAACCAATGAGAGACTAGCTCTTGGTGTTGGGACAGGCACAGGTCACTCTATTTTCCCATCAGGAAGAAGAATTAACCACAGGCTCAGCCTGCCCCCCGGAACCAGAACAGGGCCTGAAGCCATCCTGCGCTTTTGCGGCCGGCTCCCAAAAAAGCGACTTGTAAAATGGAGCTTCAGGGCACTGCAATTCACAAACCTGCAGAGTTATAAATGATAACTCTCGTCCACAAATATATTGAGGGAAGGCAAAGAAGAGGATTTGAAATCAAGGCAGAATTGCAGGAAACAGATTTCAGGAGGTAGATTCGAATCGCCTTTAAAGCACATGAAAAGCGGCAAAACGTTGACAATGATGCCCTTGGCCAAAAAGGGCGTATGCGTTTTTTCCTGAATATATTCAGGAAAAAACGCATACGCCCTTTTTGGCCAACCAAGCAACCTGGAAAGGCAAATCAGCACGACAAAGAAGTCTCGCTTCCCATCGGTCAAAAGGGCCATGCTGAAAAAAGTGTCAAAACCAGAAATGCAGGACAGGCCATGGAGAAATGGGAGCCTTGCTACACTGATGGGTGGGATGTAAATTGCCAACAGCCACTCTGGAGAAGTGTACGGTGTGTCCTGAAACATCTAAAAAACACAGCTTAGAGAGCATAGGGCACTTCTACGCATGGGGGGATAAAGTGGGAAAATTGAAAATCAGCAAGACACAAGCACCCGAAAGTTTAGGGCTGCTCTGTTGACAAGGACCTCCACTTCATTCCACCTTAAATATCCCAGGAAAGCGAAAAATGGATAAAAAAGTTGTGGTCCTTATGTACAATGGACTATCACTCAGCCATGAAATCAATGTCATAAGGCTAGTAGCAGCATGATGAATGGATTTAGGTAAGACGATTCTAAGTGAAATAACTCACACAGAAAAGGACACTTCTCATAAGGTGTCACTTATAGAGGGAATGTAAAAACCGTTACACTTGAACTGAATTACAAAACAGAACAGAGTCACACATGCAGAAAACACACTATGGCTGCTTAACGGGAAAGGTGAGGTGGGGTGATACATAAAACAAGAGTTTCAAATTAGCTCAGATACCGTTCCATAAACCCAATATGTAATAGACAAGACCTACTCCTTGCTCAGAGAACTGGACTCAACACGCCCGATTCACCGCACAAGAATATATCTGACTACTAATAATCTTAAAACCTATGTATTGATATCTCTCTGTTAGTGTGTCAAGTGGGTGTAAAGCGGCCTAAACACAGCCGTGAAAAGCAGCTAAACCCCATTATAAAAATAAATTACTTTTAAAAACACATGAAACAAAGACAGGGAAAGAGAGAGAAATTCTTACACAATTCGTTCAGGGGCTGTGATGCAACCTGGATTGACCATATCTAGACCCACAGCTGGATGAGACATAAGGGTGGACACTCTTGGGGCTGAGAGGTTTGGTGAGGTTGGGTGAGCAAACGCAGACCCTTTAAAGTAATACTGCGTGCTACCCATCGCATGGGTCCCAAATCTCCAGGTTCAAGGGCATCTTCCTACATCGAAAACATGCATGAGAAACCCAGAAGATGGTACACCGTGTGATGGGGAAAGGTTTCTAAAACGCACCTCATTTCTCACCTCCTTGTGCTCGGGTTCGCCATTCCAGCCACTTTACTAGCAATCTCCCTACTTGGAGCATCAGCACCTTTAACCTCCTGTTCCGTACAGGTTGCAATTTGTCCTGAGGATGAACGGGAAGACGGGGAACCAATGAGAGACTAGCTCTTGGTGTTGGGACAGGCACAGGTCACTCTATTTTCCCATCAGGAAGAAGAATTAACCACAGGCTCAGCCTGCCCCCCGGAAGCAGAACAGGGCCTGAAGCCATCCTGCGCTTTTGCGGCCAGCTCCCAAAAAAGCGACTTGTAAAATGGAGATTCAGGGCACTGCAATTCACAAACCTGCAGAGTTATAAATGATAACTCTCGTCCACAAATATATTGAGGGAAGGCAAAGAAGAGGATTTGAAATCAAGGCAGAATTGCAGGAAACAGATTTCAGGAGGTAGATTCGAATCGCCTTTAAAGCACATGAAAAGCGGCAAAACGTTGACAATGGTGCCCTTGGCCAAAAAGGGCGTATGCGTTTTTTCCTGAATATATTCAGGAAAAAACGCATACGCCCTTTTTGGCCAACCAAGCAACCTGGAAAGGCAAATCAGCGCTACAAAGAAGTCTCGCTTCCCATCGGTCAAAAGGGACATGCTGAAAAAAGTGTCAAAACCAGAAATGCAGGACAGGCCATGGAGAAATGGGAGCCTTACTACACTGATGGGCGGGATGTAAATTGCCAACAGCCACTCTGGAGAAGTGTACGGTGTGTCCTGAAACATCTAAAAAACACAGCTTAGAGAGCATAGGGCACTTCCACACATGGGAGGATAAAGTGGGAAAATTGAAAATCAGCAAGACACAAGCACCCCAAAGTTTAGGGCTGCTCTGTTGACAAGGACCTCCACTTCATTTCACCTTAAATATCCCAGGAAAGCGAAAAATGGATAAAAAAGTTGTGGTCCTTATGTACAATGGAATATCACTCAGCCATGAAATCAATGTCATAAGGCTAGTAGCAGCATGATGAGTGGATTTAGGTAAGACGATTCTAAGTGAAATAAGTCACACAGAAAAGGACACTTCTCATAAGGTGTCACTTATAGAGAGAATGTAAAAACCGTTACACTTGAACTGAATTACAAAACAGAACAGAGTCACACATGCAGAAAACACACTATGGCTGCTTAACGGGAAAGGTGAGGTGGGGTGATACATAAAACAAGAGTTTCAAATTAGCTCAGATACCGTTCCATAAACCCAATATGGAATAGACAAGACCTACTCCTTGCTCAGAGAACTGGACTCAACACGCCCGATTCACCGCACAAGAATATATCTGACTAGTAATAATCTTAAAACCTATGTATTGATATCTCTCTGTTAGTGTGTCAAGTGTGTGTAAGGCGGCATAAACACAGCCGTGAAAAGCAGCTAAACCCCATTATAAAAATAAATTACTTTTAAAAACCCATGAAACAAAGACAGGGAAAGAGAGAGAAATTCTTACACAATTCGTTCAGGGGCTGTGATGCAACCTGCATTGACCATATCTAGACCCACAGCTGGATGAGACATAAGGGTGGACACTCTTGGGGCTGAGAGGTTTGGTGAGGTTGGGTGAGCAAACGCAGACCCTTTAAAGTAATACTGCGTGCTACCCATCGCATGGGTCCCAAATCTCCAGGTTCAAGGGCATCTTCCTACATCGAAAACATGCATGAGAAACCCAGAAGATGGTACACCGTGTGATGGGGAAAGGTTTCTAAAACGCACCGCATTTCTCATCTCCTTGTGCTCGGATTCGCCATTCCAGCCACTTTACTAGCAATCTCCCTACTTGGAGCATCAGCACCTTTAACCTCCTGTTCCGTACAGGTTGCAATTTGTCCTGAGGATGAACGGGAAGACGGGGAACCAATGAGAGACTAGCTCTTGGTGTTGGGACAGGCACAGGTCACTCAATTTTCCCATCAGGAAGAAGAATTAACCACAGGCTCAGCCTGCCCCCCGGAACCAGAACAGGGCCTGAAGCCATCCTGCGCTTTTGCGGCCGACTCCCAAAAAAGCGACTTGTAAAATGGAGCTTCAGGGCACTGCAATTCACAAACCTGCAGAATTATAAATGATAACTCTCGTCCACAAATATATTGAGGGAAGGCAAAGAAGAGGATTTGAAATCAAGGCAGAATTGCAGGAAACAGATTTCAGGAGGTAGATTCGAATCGCCTTTAAAGCACATGAAAAGCGGCAAAACGTTGACAATGATGCCCTTGGCCAAAAAGGGCGTATGCGTTTTTTCCTGAATATATTCAGGAAAAAACGCATACGCCCTTTTTGGCCAACCAAGCAACCTGGAAAGGCAAATCAGCGCTACAAAGAAGTCTCGCTTCCCATCGGTCAAAAGGGACATGCTGAAAAAGGTGTCAAAACCAGAAATGCAGGACAGGCCATGGAGAAATGGGAGCCTTGCTACACTGATGGGCGGGATGTAAATTGCCAACAGCCACTCTGGAGAAGTGTACGGTGTGTCCTGAAACATCTAAAAAACACAGCTTAGAGAGCATAGGGCACTTCTACGCATGGGGGGATAAAGTGGGAAAATTGAAAATCAGCAAGACACAAGCACCCGAAAGTTTAGGGCTGCTCTGTTGACAAGGACCTCCACTTCCTTCCACCTTAAATATCCCAGGAAAGCGAAAAATGGATAAAAAAGTTGTGGTCCTTATGTACAATGGAATATCACTCAGCCATGAAATCAATGTCATAAGGCTAGTAGCAGCATGATGAGTGGATTTAGGTAAGACGATTCTAAGTGAAATAAGTCACACAGAAAAGGACACTTCTCATAAGGTGTCACTTATAGAGGGAATGTAAAAACCGTTACACTTGAACTGAATTACAAAACAGAACAGAGTCACACATGCAGAAAACACACTATGGCTGCTTAACGGGAAAGGTGAGGTGGGCTGATACATAAAACAAGAGTTTCAAATTAGCTCAGATACCGTTCCATAAACCCAATATGGAATAGACAAGACCTACTCCTTGCTCAGAGAACTGGACTCAACACGCCCGATTCACCGCACAAGAATATATCTGACTAGTAATAATCTTAAAACCTATGTATTGATATCTCTCTGTTAGTGTGTCAAGTGTGTGTAAGGCGGCATAAACACAGCCGTGAAAAGCAGCTAAACCCCATTATAAAAATAAATTACTTTTAAAAACCCATGAAACAAAGACAGGGAAAGAGAGAGAAATTCTTACACAATTCGTTCAGGGGCTGTGATGCAACCTGCATTGACCATATCTAGACCCACAGCTGGATGAGACATAAGGGTGGACACTCTTGGGGCTGAGAGGTTTGGTGAGGTTGGGTGAGCAAACGCAGACCCTTTAAAGTAATACTGCGTGCTACCCATCGCATGGGTCCCAAATCTCCAGGTTCAAGGGCATCTTCCTACATCGAAAACATGCATGAGAAACCCAGAAGATGGTACACCGTGTGATGGGGAAAGGTTTCTAAAACGCACCGCATTTCTCATCTCCTTGTGCTCGGGTTCGCCATTCCAGCCACTTTACTAGCAATCTCCCTACTTGGAGCATCAGCACCTTTAACCTCCTGTTCCGTACAGGTTGCAATTTGTCCTGAGGATGAACGGGAAGACGGGGAACCAATGAGAGACTAGCTCTTGGTGTTGGGACAGGCACAGGTCACTCAATTTTCCCATCAGGAAGAAGAATTAACCACAGGCTCAGCCTGCCCCCCGGAACCAGAACAGGGCCTGAAGCCATCCTGCGCTTTTGCGGCCGACTCCCAAAAAAGCGACTTGTAAAATGGAGCTTCAGGGCACTGCAATTCACAAACCTGCAGAATTATAAATGAAAACTCTCGTCCACAAATATATTGAGGGAAGGCAAAGAAGAGGATTTGAAATCAAGGCAGAATTGCAGGAATTAGATTTCAGGAGGTAGATTCGAATCGCCTTTAAAGCACATGAAAAGCGGCAAAACGTTGACAATGATGCCCTTGGCCAAAAAGGGCGTATGCGTTTTTTCCTGAATATATTCAGGAAAAAAAGCATACGCCCTTTTTGGCCAACCAAGCAACCTGGAAAGGCAAATCAGCGCTACAAAGAAGTCTCGCTTCCCATCGGTCAAAAGGGACATGCTGAAAAAGGTGTCAAAACCAGAAATGCAGGACAGGCCATGGAGAAATGGGAGCCTTGCTACACTGATGGGCGGGATGTAAATTGCCAACAGCCACTCTGGAGAAGTGTACGGTGTGTCCTGAAACATCTAAAAAACACAGCTTAGAGAGCATAGGGCACTTCCACGCATGGGGGGATAAAGTGGGAAAATTGAAAATCAGCAAGACACAAGCACCCCAAAGTTTAGGGCTGCTCTGTTGACAAGGACCTCCACTTCCTTCCACCTTAAATATCCCAGGAAAGCGAAAAATGGATAAAAAAGTTGTGGTCCTTATGTACAATGGAATATCACTCAGCCATGAAATCAATGTCATAAAGCTAGTAGCAGCATGATGAGTGGATTTAGGTAAGACGATTCTAAGTGAAATAAGTCACACAGAAAAGGACAATTCTCATAAGGTGTCACTTATAGAGGGAATGTAAAAACCGTTACACTTGAACTGAATTACAAAACAGAACAGAGTCACACATGCAGAAAACACACTATGGCTGCTTAACGGGAAAGGTGAGGTGGGGTGATACATAAAACAAGAGTTTCAAATTAGCTCAGATACCGTTCCATAAACCCAATATGGAATAGACAAGACCTACTCCTTGCTCAGAGAACTGGACTCAACACGCCCGATTCACCGCACAAGAATATATCTGACTAGTAATAATCTTAAAACCTATGTATTGATATCTCTCTGTTAGTGTGTCAAGTGTGTGTAAGGCGGCATAAACACAGCCGTGAAAAGCAGCTAAACCCCATTATAAAAATAAATTACTTTTAAAAACCCATGAAACAAAGACAGGGAAAGAGAGAGAAATTCTTACACAATTCGTTCAGGGGCTGTGATGCAACCTGCATTGACCATATCTAGACCCACAGCTGGATGAGACATAAGGGTGGACACTCTTGGGGCTGAGAGGTTTGGTGAGGTTGGGTGAGCAAACGCAGACCCTTTAAAGTAATACTGCGTGCTACCCATCGCATGGGTCCCAAATCTCCAGGTTCAAGGGCATCTTCCTACATCGAAAACATGCATGAGAAACCCAGAAGATGGTACACCGTGTGATGGGGAAAGGTTTCTAAAACGCACCGCATTTCTCATCTCCTTGTGCTCGGGTTCGCCATTCCAGCCACTTTACTAGCAATCTCCCTACTTGGAGCATCAGCACCTTTAACCTCCTGTTCCGTACAGGTTGCAATTTGTCCTGAGGATGAACGGGAAGACGGGGAACCAATGAGAGACTAGCTCTTGGTGTTGGGACAGGCACAGGTCACTCAATTTTCCCATCAGGAAGAAGAATTAACCACAGGCTCAGCCTGCCCCCCGGAACCAGAACAGGGCCTGAAGCCATCCTGCGCTTTTGCGGCCGACTCCCAAAAAAGCGACTTGTAAAATGGAGCTTCAGGGCACTGCAATTCACAAACCTGCAGAATTATAAATGAAAACTCTCGTCCACAAATATATTGAGGGAAGGCAAAGAAGAGGATTTGAAATCAAGGCAGAATTGCAGGAAATAGATTTCAGGAGGTAGATTCGAATCGCCTTTAAAGCACATGAAAAGCGGCAAAACGTTGACAATGATGCCCTTGGCCAAAAAGGGCGTATGCGTTTTTTCCTGAATATATTCAGGAAAAAAAGCATACGCCCTTTTTGGCCAACCAAGCAACCTGGAAAGGCAAATCAGCGCTACAAAGAAGTCTCGCTTCCCATCGGTCAAAAGGGACATGCTGAAAAAGGTGTCAAAACCAGAAATGCAGGACAGGCCATGGAGAAATGGGAGCCTTGCTACACTGATGGGCGGGATGTAAATTGCCAACAGCCACTCTGGAGAAGTGTACGGTGTGTCCTGAAACATCTAAAAAACACAGCTTAGAGAGCATAGGGCACTTCCACGCATGGGGGGATAAAGTGGGAAAATTGAAAATCAGCAAGACACAAGCACCCCAAAGTTTAGGGCTGCTCTGTTGACAAGGACCTCCACTTCCTTCCACCTTAAATATCCCAGGAAAGCGAAAAATGGATAAAAAAGTTGTGGTCCTTATGTACAATGGAATATCACTCAGCCATGAAATCAATGTCATAAAGCTAGTAGCAGCATGATGAGTGGATTTAGGTAAGACGATTCTAAGTGAAATAAGTCACACAGAAAAGGACAATTCTCATAAGGTGTCACTTATAGAGGGAATGTAAAAACCGTTACACTTGAACTGAATTACAAAACAGAACAGAGTCACACATGCAGAAAACACACTATGGCTGCTTAACGGGAAAGGTGAGGTGGGGTGATACATAAAACAAGAGTTTCAAATTAGCTCAGATACCGTTCCATAATCCCAATATGGAATAGACAAGACCTACTCCTTGCTCAGAGAACTGGACTCAACACGCCCGATTCACCGCACAAGAATATATCTGACTAGTAATAATCTTAAAACCTATGTATTGATATCTCTCTGTTAGTGTGTCAAGTGTGTGTAAGGCGGCATAAACACAGCCGTGAAAAGCAGCTAAACCCCATTATAAAAATAAATTACTTTTAAAAACCCATGAAACAAAGACAGGGAAAGAGAGAGAAATTCTTACACAATTCGTTCAGGGGCTGTGATGCAACCTGCATTGACCATATCTAGACCCACAGCTGGATGAGACATAAGGGTGGACACTCTTGGGGCTGAGAGGTTTGGTGAGGTTGGGTGAGCAAACGCAGACCCTTTAAAGTAATACTGCGTGCTACCCATCGCATGGGTCCCAAATCTCCAGGTTCAAGGGCATCTTCCTACATCGAAAACATGCATGAGAAACCCAGAAGATGGTACACCGTGTGATGGGGAAAGGTTTCTAAAACGCACCGCATTTCTCATCTCCTTGTGCTCGGGTTCGCCATTCCAGCCACTTTACTAGCAATCTCCCTACTTGGAGCATCAGCACCTTTAACCTCCTGTTCCGTACAGGTTGCAATTTGTCCTGAGGATGAACGGGAAGACGGGGAACCAATGAGAGACTAGCTCTTGGTGTTGGGACAGGCACAGGTCACTCAATTTTCCCATCAGGAAGAAGAATTAACCACAGGCTCAGCCTGCCCCCCGGAACCAGAACAGGGCCTGAAGCCATCCTGCGCTTTTGCGGCCGACTCCCAAAAAAGCGACTTGTAAAATGGAGCTTCAGGGCACTGCAATTCACAAACCTGCAGAATTATAAATGAAAACTCTCGTCCACAAATATATTGAGGGAAGGCAAAGAAGAGGATTTGAAATCAAGGCAGAATTGCAGGAAATAGATTTCAGGAGGTAGATTCGAATCGCCTTTAAAGCACATGAAAAGCGGCAAAACGTTGACAATGATGCCCTTGGCCAAAAAGGGCGTATGCGTTTTTTCCTGAATATATTCAGGAAAAAAAGCATACGCCCTTTTTGGCCAACCAAGCAACCTGGAAAGGCAAATCAGCGCTACAAAGAAGTCTCGCTTCCCATCGGTCAAAAGGGACATGCTGAAAAAGGTGTCAAAACCAGAAATGCAGGACAGGCCATGGAGAAATGGGAGCCTTGCTACACTGATTGGCGGGATGTAAATTGCCAACAGCCACTCTGGAGAAGTGTACGGTGTGTCCTGAAACATCTAAAAAACACAGCTTAGAGAGCATAGGGCACTTCCACGCATGGGGGGATAAAGTGGGAAAATTGAAAATCAGCAAGACACAAGCACCCCAAAGTTTAGGGCTGCTCTGTTGACAAGGACCTCCACTTCCTTCCACCTTAAATATCCCAGGAAAGCGAAAAATGGATAAAAAAGTTGTGGTCCTTATGTACAATGGAATATCACTCAGCCATGAAATCAATGTCATAAAGCTAGTAGCAGCATGATGAGTGGATTTAGGTAAGACGATTCTAAGTGAAATAAGTCACACAGAAAAGGACAATTCTCATAAGGTGTCACTTATAGAGGGAATGTAAAAACCGTTACACTTGAACTGAATTACAAAACAGAACAGAGTCACACATGCAGAAAACACACTATGGCTGCTTAACGGGAAAGGTGAGGTGGGGTGATACATAAAACAAGAGTTTCAAATTAGCTCAGATACCGTTCCATAAACCCAATATGGAATAGACAAGACCTACTCCTTGCTCAGAGAACTGGACTCAACACGCCCGATTCACCGCACAAGAATATATCTGACTAGTAATAATCTTAAAACCTATGTATTGATATCTCTCTGTTAGTGTGTCAAGTGGGTGTAAAGCGGCCTAAACACAGCCGTGAAAAGCAGCTAAACCCCATTATAAAAATAAATTACTTTTAAAAACCCATGAAACAAAGACAGGGAAAGAGAGAGAAATTCTTACACATTTCGTTCGGGGGCTGTGATGCAACCTGGATTGACCATATCTAGACCCACAGCTGGATGAGACATAAGGGTGGACACTCTTGGGGCTGAGAGGTTTGGTGAGGTTGGGTGAGCAAACGCAGACCCTTTAAAGTAATACTGCGTGCTACCCATCGCATGGGTCCCAAATCTCCAGGTTCATGGGCATCTTCCTACATCGAAAACATGCATGAGAAACCCAGAAGATGGTACACCGTGTGATGGGGAAAGGTTTCTAAAACGCACCTCATTTCTCACCTCCTTGTGCTCGTCTTCTCCATTCCAGCCACTTTACTAGCAATCTCCCTACTTGGAGCATCAGCACCTTTAACCTCCTGTTCCGTACAGGTTGCAATTTGTCCTGAGGATGAACGGGAAGACGGGAAACCAATGAGAGACTAGCTCTTGGTGTTGGGACAGGCACAGGTCACTCTATTTTCCCATCAGGAAGAAGAATTAACCACAGGCTCAGCCTGCCCCCCGGAACCAGAACAGGGCCTGAAGCCATCCTGCGCTTTTGCGGCCGGCTCCCAAAAAAGCGACTTGTAAAATGCAGCTTCAGGGCACTGCAATTCACAAACCTGCAGAGTTATAAATGATAACTCTCGTCCACAAATATATTGAGGGAAGGCAAAGAAGAGGATTTGAAATCAAGGCAGAATTGCAGGAAACAGATTTCAGGAGGTAGATTCGAATCGCCTTTAAAGCACATGAAAAGCGGCAAAACGTTGACAATGATGCCCTTGGCCAAAAAGGGCGTATGCGTTTTTTCCTGAATATATTCAGGAAAAAACGCATACGCCCTTTTTGGCCAACCAAGCAACCTGGAAAGGCAAATCAGCGCTACAAAGAAGTCTCGCTTCCCATCGGTCAAAAGGGACATGCTGAAAAAAGTGTCAAAACCAGAAATGCAGGACAGGCCATGGAGAAATGGGAGCCTTGCTACACTGATGGGCGGGATGTAAATTGCCAACAGCCACTCTGGAGAAGTGTACGGTGTGTCCTGAAACATCTAAAAAACACAGCTTAGAGAGCATAGGGCACTTCTACGCATGGGGGGATAAAGTGGGAAAATTGAAAATCAGCAAGACACAAGCACCCGAAAGTTTAGGGCTGCTCTGTTGACAAGGACCTCCACTTCCTTCCACCTTAAATATCCCAGGAAAGCGAAAAATGGATAAAAAAGTTGTGGTCCTTATGTACAATGGAATATCACTCAGCCATGAAATCAATGTCATAAGGCTAGTAGCAGCATGATGAGTGGATTTAGGTAAGACGATTCTAAGTGAAATAAGTCACACAGAAAAGGACACTTCTCATAAGGTGTCACTTATAGAGGGAATGTAAAAACCGTTACACTTGAACTGAATTACAAAACAGAACAGAGTCACACATGCAGAAAACACACTATGGCTGCTTAACGGGAAAGGTGAGGTGGGGTGATACATAAAACAAGAGTTTCAAATTAGCTCAGATACCGTTCCATAAACACAATATGGAATAGACAAGACCTACTCCTTGCTCAGAGAACTGGACTCAACACGCCCGATTCACCGCACAAGAATATATCTGACTAGTAATAATCTTAAAACCTATGTATTGATATCTCTCTGTTAGTGTGTCAAGTGTGTGTAAGGCGGCATAAACACAGCCGTGAAAAGCAGCTAAACCCCATTATGAAAATAAATTACTTTTAAAAACCCATGAAACAAAGACAGGGAAAGAGAGAGAAATTCTTACACAATTCGTTCAGGGGCTGTGATGCAACCTGCATTGACCATATCTAGACCCACAGCTGGATGAGACATAAGGGTGGACACTCTTGGGGCTGAGAGGTTTGGTGAGGTTGGGTGAGCAAACGCAGACCCTTTAAAGTAATACTGCGTGCTACCCATCACATGGGTCCAAAATCTCCAGGTTCAAGGGCATCTTCCTACATCGAAAACATGCATGAGAAACCCAGAAGATGGTACACCGTGTGATGGGGAAAGGTTTCTAAAACGCACCGCATTTCTCATCTCCTTGTGCTCGGGTTCGCCATTCCAGCCACTTTACTAGCAATCTCCCTACTTGGAGCATCAGCACCTTTAACCTCCTGTTCCGTACAGGTTGCAATTTGTCCTGAGGATGAACGGGAAGACGGGAAACCAATGAGAGACTAGCTCTTGGTGTTGGGACAGGCACAGGTCACTCTATTTTCCCATCAGGAAGAAGAATTAACCACAGGCTCAGCCTGCCCCCCGGAACCAGAACAGGGCCTGAAGCCATCCTGCGCTTTTGCGGCCGGCTCCCAAAAAAGCGACTTGTAAAATGCAGCTTCAGGGCACTGCAATTCACAAACCTGCAGAGTTATAAATGATAACTCTCGTCCACAAATATATTGAGGGAAGGCAAAGAAGAGGATTTGCAATCAAGGCAGAATTGCAGGAAACAGATTTCAGGAGGTAGATTCGAATCGCCTTTAAAGCACATGAAAAGCGGCAAAACGTTGACAATGATGCCCTTGGCCAAAAAGGGCGTATGCGTTTTTTCCTGAATATATTCAGGAAAAAACGCATACGCCCTTTTTGGCCAACCAAGCAACCTGGAAAGGCAAATCAGCGCTACACAGAAGTCTCGCTTCCCATCGGTCAAAAGGGACATGCTGAAAAAAGTGTCAAAACCAGAAATGCAGGACAGGCCATGGAGAAATGGGAGCCTTGGTACACTGATGGGCGGGATGTAAATTGCCAACAGCCACTCTGGAGAAGTGTACGGTGTGTCCTGAAACATCTAAAAAACACAGCTTAGAGAGCATAGGGCACTTCCACGCATGGGGGGATAAAGTGGGAAAATTGAAAATCAGCAAGACACAAGCACCCCAAAGTTTAGGGCTGCTCTGTTGACAAAGACCTCCACTTCATTCCACCTTAAATATCCCAGGAAAGCGAAAAATGGATAAAAAAGTTGTGGTCCTTATGTACAATGGAATATCACTCAGCCATGAAATCAATGTCATAAGGCTAGTAGCAGCATGATGAGTGGATTTAGGTAAGACGATTCTAAGTGAAATAAGTCACACAGAAAAGGACACTTCTCATAAGGTGTCACTTATAGAGGGAATGTAAAAACCGTTACACTTGAACTGAATTACAAAACAGAACAGAGTCACACATGCAGAAAACACACTATGGCTGCTTAACGGGAAAGGTGAGGTGGGGTGATACATAAAACAAGAGTTTCAAATTAGCTCAGATACCGTTCCATAAACCCAATATGGAATAGACAAGACCTACTCCTTGCTCAGAGAACTGGACTCAACACGCCCGATTCACCGCACAAGAATATATCTGACTAGTAATAATCTTAAAACCTATGTATTGATATCTCTCTGTTAGTGTGTCAAGTGGGTGTAAAGCGGCCTAAACACAGCCGTGAAAAGCAGCTAAACCCCATTATAAAAATAAATTACTTTTAAAAACCCATGAAACAAAGACAGGGAAAGAGAGAGAAATTCTTACACAATTCGTTCAGGGGCTGTGATGCAACCTGGATTGACCATATCTAGACCCACAGCTGGATGAGACATAAGGGTGGACACTCTTGGGGCTGAGAGGTTCGGTGAGGTTGGGTGAGCAAACGCAGACCCTTTAAAGTAATACTGCGTGCTACCCATCGCATGGGTCCCAAATCTCCAGGTTCAAGGGCATCTTCCTACATCGAAAACATGCATGAGAAACCCAGAAGATGGTACACCGTGTGATGGGGAAAGGTTTCTAAAACGCACCTCATTTCTCATCTCCTTGTGCTCGGGTTCGCCATTCCAGCCACTTTACTAGCAATCTCCCTACTTGGAGCATCAGCACCTTTAACCTCCTGTTCCGTACAGGTTGCAATTTGTCCTGAGGATGAACGGGAAGACGGGGAACCAATGAGAGACTAGCTCTTGGTGTTGGGACAGGCACAGGTCACTCTATTTTCCCATCAGGAAGAAGAATTAACCACAGGCTCTGCCTGCCCCCCGGAACCAGAACAGGGCCTGAAGCCATCCTGCGCTTTTGCGGCCGGCTCCCAAAAAACCGACTTGTAAAATGGAGCTTCAGGGCACTGCAATTCACAAACCTGCAGAGTTATAAATGATAACTCTCGTCCACAAATATATTGAGGGAAGGCAAAGAAGAGGATTTGAAATCAAGGCAGAATTGCAGGAAACAGATTTCAGGAGGTAGATTCGAATCGCCTTTAAAGCACATGAAAAGCGGCAAAACGTTGACAATGATGCCCTTGGCCAAAAAGGGCGTATGCGTTTTTTCCTGAATATATTCAGGAAAAAACGCATACGCCCTTTTTGGCCAACCAAGCAACCTGGAAAGGCAAATCAGCGCTACAAAGAAGTCTCGCTTCCCATCGGTCAAAAGGGACATGCTGAAAAAGTTGTCAAAACCAGAAATGCAGGACAGGCCATGGAGAAATGGGAGCCTTGCTACACTGATGGGCGGGATGTAAATTGCCAACAGCCACTCTGGAGAAGTGTACGGTGTGTCCTGAAACATCTAAAAAACACAGCTTAGAGAGCATAGGGCACTTCCACGCATGGGGGGATAAAGTGGGAAAATTGAAAATCAGCAAGACACAAGCACCCCAAAGTTTAGGGCTGCTCTGTTGACAAGGACCTCCACTTCCTTCCACCTTAAATATCCCAGGAAAGCGAAAAATGGATAAAAAAGTTGTGGTCCTTATGTACAATGGAATATCACTCAGCCATGAAATCAATGTCATAAGGCTAGTAGCAGCATGATGAGTGGATTTAGGTAAGACGATTCTAAGTGAAATAAGTCACACAGAAAAGGACACTTCTCCTAAGGTGTCACTTATAGAGGGAATGTAAAAACCGTTACACTTGAACTGAATTACAAAACAGAACAGAGTCACACATGCAGAAAACACACTATGGCTGCTTAACGGGAAAGGTGAGGTGGGGTGATACATAAAACAAGAGTTTCAAATTAGCTCAGATACCGTTCCATAAACCCAATATGGAATAGACAAGACCTACTCCTTGCTCAGAGAACTGGACTCAACACGCCCGATTCACCGCACAAGAATATATCTGACTACTAATAATCTTAAAACCTATGTATTGATATCTCTCTGTTAGTGTGTCAAGTGGGTGTAAAGCGGCCTAAACAAAGCCGTGAAAAGCAGCTAAACGCCATTATAAAAATAAATTACTTTTAAAAACACATGAAACAAAGACAGGGAAAGAGAGAGAGAAATTCTTACACAATTCGTTCAGGGGCTGTGATGCAACCTGCATTGACCATATCTAGACCCACAGCTGGATGAGACATAAGGGTGGACACTCTTGGGGCTGAGAGGTTTGGTGAGGTTGGGTGAGCAAACGCAGACCCTTTAAAGTAATACTGCGTGCTACCCATCACATGGGTCCAAAATCTCCAGGTTCAAGGGCATCTTCCTACATCGAAAACATGCATGAGTAACCCAGAAGATGGTACACCGTGTGATGGGGAAAGGTTTCTAAAACGCACCGCATTTCTCATCTCCTTGTGCTCGGGTTCGCCATTCCAGCCACTTTACTAGCAATCTCCCTACTTGGAGCATCAGCACCTTTAACCTCCTGTTCCGTACAGGTTGCAATTTGTCCTGAGGATGAACCGGAAGACGGGGAACCAATGAGAGACTAGCTCTTGGTGTTGGGACAGGCACAGGTCACTCTATTTTCCCATCAGGAAGAAGAATTAACCACAGGCTCAGCCTGCCCCCCGGAACCAGAACAGGGCCTGAAGCCATCCTGCGCTTTTGCGGCCGGCTCCCAAAAAAGCAACTTGTAAAATGGAGCTTCAGGGCACTGCAATTCACAAACCTGCAGAGTTATAAATGATAACTCTCGTCCACAAATATATTGAGGGAAGGCAAAGAAGAGGATTTGAAATCAAGGCAGAATTGCAGGAAACAGATTTCAGGAGGTAGATTCGAATCGCCTTTAAAGCACATGAAAAGCGGCAAAACGTTGACAATGATGCCCTTGGCCAAAAAGGGCGTATGCGTTTTTTCCTGAATATATTCAGGAAAAAACGCATACGCCCTTTTTGGCCAACCAAGCAACCTGGAAATGCAAATCAGCGCTACAAAGAAGTCTCGCTTCCCATCGGTCAAAAGGGACATGCTGAAAAAGTTGTCAAAACCAGAAATGCAGGACAGGCCATGGAGAAATGGGAGCCTTGCTACACTGATGGCGGGATGTAAATTGCCAACAGCCACTCTGGAGAAGTGTACGGTGTGTCCTGAAACATCTAAAAAACACAGCTTAGAGAGCATAGGGCACTTCCACGCATGGGGGGATAAAGTGGGAAAATTGAAAATCAGCAAGACACAAGCACCCCAAAGTTTAGGGCTGCTCTGTTGACAAGGACCTCCACTTCCTTCCACCTTAAATATCCCAGGAAAGCGAAAAATGGATAAAAAAGTTGTGGTCCTTATGTACAATGGAATATCACTCAGCCATGAAATCAATGTCATAAGGCTAGTAGCAGCATGATGAGTGGATTTAGGTAAGACGATTCTAAGTGAAATAAGTCACACAGAAAAGGACACTTCTCCTAAGGTGTCACTTATAGAGGGAATGTAAAAACCGTTACACTTGAACTGAATTACAAAACAGAACAGAGTCACACATGCAGAAAACACACTATGGCTGCTTAACGGGAAAGGTGAGGTGGGGTGATACATAAAACAAGAGTTTCAAATTAGCTCAGATACCGTTCCATAAACCCAATATGGAATAGACAAGACCTACTCCTTGCTCAGAGAACTGGACTCAACACGCCCGATTCACCGCACAAGAATATATCTGACTAGTAATAATCTTAAAACCTATGTATTGATATCTCTCTGTTAGTGTGTCAAGTGGGTGTAAAGCGGCCTAAACACAGCCGTGAAAAGCAGCTAAACCCCATTATAAAAATAAATTACTTTTAAAAACACATGAAACAAAGACAGGGAAAGAGAGAGAGAAATTCTTACACAATTCGTTCAGGGGCTGTGATGCAACCTGCATTGACCATATCTAGACCCACAGCTGGATGAGACATAAGGGTGGACACTCTTGGGGCTGAGAGGTTTGGTGAGGTTGGGTGAGCAAACGCAGACCCTTTAAAGTAATACTGCGTGCTACCCATCGCATGGGTCCCAAATCTCCAGGTTCAAGGGTATCTTCCTACATCGAAAACATGCATGAGAAACCCAGAAGATGGTACACCGTGTGATGGGGAAAGGTTTCTAAAACGCACCTCATTTCTCACCTCCTTGTGCTCGGGTTCGCCATTCCAGCCACTTTACTAGCAATCTCCCTACTTGGAGCATCAGCACCTTTAACCTCCTGTTCCGTACAGGTTGCAATTTGTCCTGAGGATGAACCGGAAGACGGGGAACCAATGAGAGACTAGCTCTTGGTGTTGGGACAGGCACAGGTCACTCTATTTTCCCATCAGGAAGAAGAATTAACCACAGGCTCAGCCTGCCCCCCGGAACCAGAACAGGGCCTGAAGCCATCCTGCGCTTTTGCGGCCGGCTCCCAAAAAAGCGACTTGTAAAATGGAGCTTCAGGGCACTGCAATTCACAAACCTGCAGAGTTATAAATGATAACTCTCGTCCACAAATATATTGAGGGAAGGCAAAGAAGAGGATTTGAAATCAAGGCAGAATTGCAGGAAACAGATTTCAGGAGGTAGATTCGAATCGCCTTTAAAGCACATGAAAAGCGGCAAAACGTTGACAATGATGCCCTTGGCCAAAAAGGGCGTATGCGTTTTTTCCTGAATATATTCAGGAAAAAACGCATACGCCCTTTTTGGCCAACCAAGCAACCTGGAAATGCAAATCAGCGCTACAAAGAAGTCTCGCTTCCCATCGGTCAAAAGGGACATGCTGAAAAAGTTGTCAAAACCAGAAATGCAGGACAGGCCATGGAGAAATGGGAGCCTTGCTACACTGATGGCGGGATGTAAATTGCCAACAGCCACTCTGGAGAAGTGTACGGTGTGTCCTGAAACATCTAAAAAACACAGCTTAGAGAGCATAGGGCACTTCCACGCATGGGGGGATAAAGTGGGAAAATTGAAAATCAGCAAGACACAAGCACCCCAAAGTTTAGGGCTGCTCTGTTGACAAGGACCTCCACTTCCTTCCACCTTAAATATCCCAGGAAAGCGAAAAATGGATAAAAAAGTTGTGGTCCTTATGTACAATGGAATATCACTCAGCCATGAAATCAATGTCATAAGGCTAGTAGCAGCATGATGAGTGGATTTAGGTAAGACGATTCTAAGTGAAATAAGTCACACAGAAAAGGACACTTCTCCTAAGGTGTCACTTATAGAGGGAATGTAAAAACCGTTACACTTGAACTGAATTACAAAACAGAACAGAGTCACACATGCAGAAAACACACTATGGCTGCTTAACGGGAAAGGTGAGGTGGGGTGATACATAAAACAAGAGTTTCAAATTAGCTCAGATACCGTTCCATAAACCCAATATGGAATAGACAAGACCTACTCCTTGCTCAGAGAACTGGACTCAACACGCCCGATTCACCGCACAAGAATATATCTGACTAGTAATAATCTTAAAACCTATGTATTGATATCTCTCTGTTAGTGTGTCAAGTGGGTGTAAAGCGGCCTAAACACAGCCGTGAAAAGCAGCTAAACCCCATTATAAAAATAAATTACTTTTAAAAACACATGAAACAAAGACAGGGAAAGAGAGAGAGAAATTCTTACACAATTCGTTCAGGGGCTGTGATGCAACCTGCATTGACCATATCTAGACCCACAGCTGGATGAGACATAAGGGTGGACACTCTTGGGGCTGAGAGGTTTGGTGAGGTTGGGTGAGCAAACGCAGACCCTTTAAAGTAATACTGCGTGCTACCCATCACATGGGTCCAAAATCTCCAGGTTCAAGGGCATCTTCCTACATCGAAAACATGCATGAGAAACCCAGAAGATGGTACACCGTGTGATGGGGAAAGGTTTCTAAAACGCACCGCATTTCTCATCTCCTTGTGCTCGGGTTCGCCATTCCAGCCACTTTACTAGCAATCTCCCTACTTGGAGCATCAGCACCTTTAACCTCCTGTTCCGTACAGGTTGCAATTTGTCCTGAGGATGAACGGGAAGACGGGGAACCAATGAGAGACTAGCTCTTGGTGTTGGGACAGGCACAGGTCACTCAATTTTCCCATCAGGAAGAAGAATTAACCACAGGCTCAGCCTGCCCCCCGGAACCAGAACAGGGCCTGAAGCCATCCTGCGCTTTTGCGACCGACTCCCAAAAAAGCGACTTGTAAAATGGAGCTTCAGGTCACTGCAATTCACAAACCTGCAGAGTTATAAATGATAACTCTCGTCCACAAATATATTGAGGGAAGGCAAAGAAGAGGATTTGAAATCAAGGCAGAATTGCAGGAAACAGATTTCAGGAGGTAGATTCGAATCGCCTTTAAAGCACATGAAAAGCGGCAAAACGTTGACAATGGTGCCCTTGGCCAAAAAGGGCGTATGCGTTTTTTCCTGAATATATTCAGGAAAAAACGCATACGCCCTTTTTGGCCAACCAAGCAACCTGGAAAGGCAAATCAGCGCTACAAAGAAGTCTCGCTTCCCATCGGTCAAAAGGGCCATGCTGAAAAAAGTGTCAAAACCAGAAATGCAGGACAGGCCATGGAGAAATGGGAGCCTTACTACACTGATGGGCGGGATGTAAATTGCCAACAGCCACTCTGGAGAAGTGTACGGTGTGTCCTGAAACATCTAAAAAACACAGCTTAGAGAGCATAGGGCACTTCCACACATGGGGGGATAAAGTGGGAAAATTGAAAATCAGCAAGACACAAGCACCCCAAAGTTTAGGGCTGCTCTGTTGACAAGGACCTCCACTTCCTTCCACCTTAAATATCCCAGGAAAGCGAAAAATGGATAAAAAAGTTGTGGTCCTTATGTACAATGGAATATCACTCAGCCATGAAATCAATGTCATAAGGCTAGTAGCAGCATGATGAGTGGATTTAGGTAAGACGATTCTAAGTGAAATAAGTCACACAGAAAAGGACACTTCTCATAAGGTGTCACTTATAGAGGGAATGTAAAAACCGTTACACTTGAACTGAATTACAAAACAGAACAGAGTCACACATGCAGAAAACACACTATGGCTGCTTAACGGGAAAGGTGAGGTGGGGTGATACATAAAACAAGAGTTTCAAATTAGCTCAGATACCGTTCCATAAACCCAATATGGAATAGACAAGACCTACTCCTTGCTCAGAGAACTGGACTCAACACGCCCGATTCACCGCACAAGAATATATCTGACTACTAATAATCTTAAAACCTATGTATTGATATCTCTCTGTTAGTGTGTCAAGTGGGTGTAAAGCGGCCTAAACAAAGCCGTGAAAAGCAGCTAAACGCCATTATAAAAATAAATTACTTTTAAAAACACATGAAACAAAGACAGGGAAAGAGAGAGAGAAATTCTTACACAATTCGTTCAGGGGCTGTGATGCAACCTGCATTGACCATATCTAGACCCACAGCTGGATGAGACATAAGGGTGGACACTCTTGGGGCTGAGAGGTTTGGTGAGGTTGGGTGAGCAAACGCAGACCCTTTAAAGTAATACTGCGTGCTACCCATCACATGGGTCCAAAATCTCCAGGTTCAAGGGCATCTTCCTACATCGAAAACATGCATGAGAAACCCAGAAGATGGTACACCGTGTGATGGGGAAAGGTTTCTAAAACGCACCGCATTTCTCATCTCCTTGTGCTCGGGTTCGCCATTCCAGCCACTTTACTAGCAATCTCCCTACTTGGAGCATCAGCACCTTTAACCTCCTGTTCCGTACAGGTTGCAATTTGTCCTGAGGATGAACGGGAAGACGGGGAACCAATGAGAGACTAGCTCTTGGTGTTGGGACAGGCACAGGTCACTCTATTTTCCCATCAGGAAGAAGAATTAACCACAGGCTCAGCCTGCCCCCCGGAAGCAGAACAGGGCCTGAAGCCATCCTGCGCTTTTGCGGCCAGCTCCCAAAAAAGCGACTTGTAAAATGGAGATTCAGGGCACTGCAATTCACAAACCTGCAGAGTTATAAATGATAACTCTCGTCCACAAATATATTGAGGGAAGGCAAAGAAGAGGATTTGAAATCAAGGCAGAATTGCAGGAAACAGATTTCAGGAGGTAGATTCGAATCGCCTTTAAAGCACATGAAAAGCGGCAAAACGTTGACAATGGTGCCCTTGGCCAAAAAGGGCGTATGCGTTTTTTCCTGAATATATTCAGGAAAAAACGCATACGCCTTTTTTGGCCAACCAAGCAACCTGGAAAGGCAAATCAGCGCTACAAAGAAGTCTCGCTTCCCATCGGTCAAAAGGGCCATGCTGAAAAAAGTGTCAAAACCAGAAATGCAGGACAGGCCATGGAGAAATTGGAGCCTTACTACACTGATGGGCGGGATGTAAATTGCCAACAGCCACTCTGGAGAAGTGTACGGTGTGTCCTGAAACATCTAAAAAACACAGCTTAGAGAGCATAGGGCACTTCCACACATGGGGGGATAAAGTGGGAAAATTGAAAATCAGCAAGACACAAGCACCCCAAAGTTTAGGGCTGCTCTGTTGACAAGGACCTCCACTTCATTCCACCTTAAATATCCCAGGAAAGCGAAAAATGGATAAAAAAGTTGTGGTCCTTATGTACAATGGAATATCACTCAGCCATGAAATCAATGTCATAAGGCTAGTAGCAGCATGATGAGTGGATTTAGGTAAGACGATTCTAAGTGAAATAAGTCACACAGAAAAGGACACTTCTCATAAGGTGTCACTTATAGAGGGAATGTAAAAACCGTTACACTTGAACTGAATTACAAAACAGAACAGAGTCACACATGCAGAAAACACACTATGGCTGCTTAACGGGAAAGGTGAGGTGGGGTGATACATAAAACAAGAGTTTCAAATTAGCTCAGATACCGTTCCATAAACCCAATATGGAATAGACAAGACCTACTCCTTGCTCAGAGAACTGGACTCAACACGCCCGATTCACCGCACAAGAATATATCTGACTAGTAATAATCTTAAAACCTATGTATTGATATCTCTCTGTTAGTGTGTCAAGTGGGTGTAAAGCGGCCTAAACACAGCCGTGAAAAGCAGCTAAACCCCATTATAAAAATAAATTACTTTTAAAAACCCATGAAACAAAGACAGGGAAAGAGAGAGAAATTCTTACACAATTCGTTCAGGGGCTGTGATGCAACCTGCATTGACCATATCTAGACCCACAGCTGGATGAGACATAAGGGTGGACACTCTTGGGGCTGAGAGGTTTGGTGAGGTTGGGTGAGCAAACGCAGACCCTTTAAAGTAATACTGCGTGCTACCCATCGCATGGGTCCCAAATCTCCAGGTTCAAGGGCATCTTCCTACATCGAAAACATGCATGAGAAACCCAGAAGATGGTACACCGTGTGATGGGGAAAGGTTTCTAAAACGCACCTCATTTCTCATCTCCTTGTGCTCGGGTTCGCCATTCCAGCCACTTTACTAGCAATCTCCCTACTTGGAGCATCAGCACCTTTAACCTCCTGTTCCGTACAGGTTGCAATTTGTCCTGAGGATGAACGGGAAGACGGGGAACCAATGAGAGACTAGCTCTTGGTGTTGGGACAGGCACAGGTCACTCAATTTTCCCATCAGGAAGAAGAATTAACCACAGGCTCAGCCTGCCCCCCGGAACCAGAACAGGGCCTGAAGCCATCCTGCGCTTTTGCGGCCGACTCCCAAAAAAGCGACTTGTAAAATGGAGCTTCAGGGCACTGCAATTCACAAACCTGCATAATTATAAATGAAAACTCTCGTCCACAAATATATTGAGGGAAGGCAAAGAAGAGGATTTGAAATCAAGGCAGAATTGCAGGAAATAGATTTCAGGAGGTAGATTCGAATCGCCTTTAAAGCACATGAAAAGCGGCAAAACGTTGACAATGATGCCCTTGGCCAAAAAGGGCGTATGCGTTTTTTCCTGAATATATTCAGGAAAAAAAGCATACGCCCTTTTTGGCCAACCAAGCAACCTGGAAAGGCAAATCAGCGCTACAAAGAAGTCTCGCTTCCCATCGGTCAAAAGGGCCATGCTGAAAAAAGTGTCAAAACCAGAAATGCAGGACAGGCCATGGAGAAATTGGAGCCTTACTACACTGATGGGCGGGATGTAAATTGCCAACAGCCACTCTGGAGAAGTGTACGGTGTGTCCTGAAACATCTAAAAAACACAGCTTAGAGAGCATAGGGCACTTCCACACATGGGGGGATAAAGTGGGAAAATTGAAAATCAGCAAGACACAAGCACCCCAAAGTTTAGGGCTGCTCTGTTGACAAGGACCTCCACTTCATTCCACCTTAAATATCCCAGGAAAGCGAAAAATGGATAAAAAAGTTGTGGTCCTTATGTACAATGGAATATCACTCAGCCATGAAATCAATGTCATAAGGCTAGTAGCAGCATGATGAGTGGATTTAGGTAAGACGATTCTAAGTGAAATAAGTCACACAGAAAAGGACACTTCTCATAAGGTGTCACTTATAGAGGGAATGTAAAAACCGTTACACTTGAACTGAATTACAAAACAGAACAGAGTCACACATGCAGAAAACACACTATGGCTGCTTAACGGGAAAGGTGAGGTGGGGTGATACATAAAACAAGAGTTTCAAATTAGCTCAGATACCGTTCCATAAACCCAATATGGAATAGACAAGACCTACTCCTTGCTCAGAGAACTGGACTCAACACGCCCGATTCACCGCACAAGAATATATCTGACTAGTAATAATCTTAAAACCTATGTATTGATATCTCTCTGTTAGTGTGTCAAGTGGGTGTAAAGCGGCCTAAACACAGCCGTGAAAAGCAGCTAAACCCCATTATAAAAATAAATTACTTTTAAAAACCCATGAAACAAAGACAGGGAAAGAGAGAGAAATTCTTACACAATTCGTTCAGGGGCTGTGATGCAACCTGCATTGACCATATCTAGACCCACAGCTGGATGAGACATAAGGGTGGACACTCTTGGGGCTGAGAGGTTTGGTGAGGTTGGGTGAGCAAACGCAGACCCTTTAAAGTAATACTGCGTGCTACCCATCGCATGGGTCCCAAATCTCCAGGTTCAAGGGCATCTTCCTACATCGAAAACATGCATGAGAAACCCAGAAGATGGTACACCGTGTGATGGGGAAAGGTTTCTAAAACGCACCTCATTTCTCATCTCCTTGTGCTCGGGTTCGCCATTCCAGCCACTTTACTAGCAATCTCCCTACTTGGAGCATCAGCACCTTTAACCTCCTGTTCCGTACAGGTTGCAATTTGTCCTGAGGATGAACGGGAAGACGGGGAACCAATGAGAGACTAGCTCTTGGTGTTGGGACAGGCACAGGTCACTCAATTTTCCCATCAGGAAGAAGAATTAACCACAGGCTCAGCCTGCCCCCCGGAACCAGAACAGGGCCTGAAGCCATCCTGCGCTTTTGCGGCCGACTCCCAAAAAAGCGACTTGTAAAATGGAGCTTCAGGGCACTGCAATTCACAAACCTGCATAATTATAAATGAAAACTCTCGTCCACAAATATATTGAGGGAAGGCAAAGAAGAGGATTTGAAATCAAGGCAGAATTGCAGGAAATAGATTTCAGGAGGTAGATTCGAATCGCCTTTAAAGCACATGAAAAGCGGCAAAACGTTGACAATGATGCCCTTGGCCAAAAAGGGCGTATGCGTTTTTTCCTGAATATATTCAGGAAAAAACGCATACGCCCTTTTTGGCCAACCAAGCAACCTGGAAAGGCAAATCAGCGCTACAAAGAAGTCTCGCTTCCCATCGGTCAAAAGGGACATGCTGAAAAAGTTGTCAAAACCAGAAATGCAGGACAGGCCATGGAGAAATGGGAGCCTTGCTACACTGATGGGCGGGATGTAAATTGCCAACAGCCACTCTGGAGAAGTGTACGGTGTGTCCTGAAACATCTAAAAAACACAGCTTAGAGAGCATAGGGCACTTCCACGCATGGGGGGATAAAGTGGGAAAATTGAAAATCAGCAAGACACAAGCACCCCAAAGTTTAGGGCTGCTCTGTTGACAAGGACCTCCACTTCCTTCCACCTTAAATATCCCAGGAAAGCGAAAAATGGATAAAAAAGTTGTGGTCCTTATGTACAATGGAATATCACTCAGCCATGAAATCAATGTCATAAGGCTAGTAGCAGCATGATGAGTGGATTTAGGTAAGACGATTCTAAGTGAAATAAGTCACACAGAAAAGGACACTTCTCCTAAGGTGTCACTTATAGAGGGAATGTAAAAACCGTTACACTTGAACTGAATTACAAAACAGAACAGAGTCACACATGCAGAAAACACACTATGGCTGCTTAACGGGAAAGGTGAGGTGGGGTGATACATAAAACAAGAGTTTCAAATTAGCTCAGATACCGTTCCATAAACCCAATATGGAATAGACAAGACCTACTCCTTGCTCAGAGAACTGGACTCAACACGCCCGATTCACCGCACAAGAATATATCTGACTAGTAATAATCTTAAAACCTATGTATTGATATCTCTCTGTTAGTGTGTCAAGTGGGTGTAAAGCGGCCTAAACACAGCCGTGAAAAGCAGCTAAACCCCATTATAAAAATAAATTACTTTTAAAAACCCATGAAACAAAGACAGGGAAAGAGAGAGAAATTCTTACACAATTCGTTCAGGGGCTGTGATGCAACCTGGATTGACCATATCTAGACCCACAGCTGGATGAGACATAAGGGTGGACACTCTTGGGGCTGAGAGGTTTGGTGAGGTTGGGTGAGCAAACGCAGACCCTTTAAAGTAATACTGCGTGCTACCCATCGCATGGGTCCCAAATCTCCAGGTTCAAGGGTATCTTCCTACATCGAAAACATGCATGAGAAACCCAGAAGATGGTACACCGTGTGATGGGGAAAGGTTTCTAAAACGCACCTCATTTCTCACCTCCTTGTGCTCGGGTTCGCCATTCCAGCCACTTTACTAGCAATCTCCCTACTTGGAGCATCAGCACCTTTAACCTCCTGTTCCGTACAGGTTGCAATTTGTCCTGAGGATGAACCGGAAGACGGGGAACCAATGAGAGACTAGCTCTTGGTGTTGGGACAGGCACAGGTCACTCTATTTTCCCATCAGGAAGAAGAATTAACCACAGGCTCAGCCTGCCCCCCGGAACCAGAACAGGGCCTGAAGCCATCCTGCGCTTTTGCGGCCGGCTCCCAAAAAAGCGACTTGTAAAATGGAGCTTCAGGGCACTGCAATTCACAAACCTGCAGAGTTATAAATGATAACTCTCGTCCACAAATATATTGAGGGAAGGCAAAGAAGAGGATTTGAAATCAAGGCAGAATTGCAGGAAACAGATTTCAGGAGGTAGATTCGAATCGCCTTTAAAGCACATGAAAAGCGGCAAAACGTTGACAATGATGCCCTTGGCCAAAAAGGGCGTATGCGTTTTTTCCTGAATATATTCAGGAAAAAACGCATACGCCCTTTTTGGCCAACCAAGCAACCTGGAAATGCAAATCAGCGCTACAAAGAAGTCTCGCTTCCCATCGGTCAAAAGGGACATGCTGAAAAAGTTGTCAAAACCAGAAATGCAGGACAGGCCATGGAGAAATGGGAGCCTTGCTACACTGATGGCGGGATGTAAATTGCCAACAGCCACTCTGGAGAAGTGTACGGTGTGTCCTGAAACATCTAAAAAACACAGCTTAGAGAGCATAGGGCACTTCCACGCATGGGGGGATAAAGTGGGAAAATTGAAAATCAGCAAGACACAAGCACCCCAAAGTTTAGGGCTGCTCTGTTGACAAGGACCTCCACTTCCTTCCACCTTAAATATCCCAGGAAAGCGAAAAATGGATAAAAAAGTTGTGGTCCTTATGTACAATGGAATATCACTCAGCCATGAAATCAATGTCATAAGGCTAGTAGCAGCATGATGAGTGGATTTAGGTAAGACGATTCTAAGTGAAATAAGTCACACAGAAAAGGACACTTCTCCTAAGGTGTCACTTATAGAGGGAATGTAAAAACCGTTACACTTGAACTGAATTACAAAACAGAACAGAGTCACACATGCAGAAAACACACTATGGCTGCTTAACGGGAAAGGTGAGGTGGGGTGATACATAAAACAAGAGTTTCAAATTAGCTCAGATACCGTTCCATAAACCCAATATGGAATAGACAAGACCTACTCCTTGCTCAGAGAACTGGACTCAACACGCCCGATTCACCGCACAAGAATATATCTGACTAGTAATAATCTTAAAACCTATGTATTGATATCTCTCTGTTAGTGTGTCAAGTGGGTGTAAAGCGGCCTAAACACAGCCGTGAAAAGCAGCTAAACCCCATTATAAAAATAAATTACTTTTAAAAACACATGAAACAAAGACAGGGAAAGAGAGAGAGAAATTCTTACAGAATTCGTTCAGGGGCTGTGATGCAACCTGCATTGACCATATCTAGACCCACAGCTGGATGAGACATAAGGGTGGACACTCTTGGGGCTGAGAGGTTTGGTGAGGTTGGGTGAGCAAACGCAGACCCTTTAAAGTAATACTGCGTGCTACCCATCGCATGGGTCCCAAATCTCCAGGTTCAAGGGTATCTTCCTACATCGAAAACATGCATGAGAAACCCAGAAGATGGTACACCGTGTGATGGGGAAAGGTTTCTAAAACGCACCTCATTTCTCACCTCCTTGTGCTCGGGTTCGCCATTCCAGCCACTTTACTAGCAATCTCCCTACTTGGAGCATCAGCACCTTTAACCTCCTGTTCCGTACAGGTTGCAATTTGTCCTGAGGATGAACCGGAAGACGGGGAACCAATGAGAGACTAGCTCTTGGTGTTGGGACAGGCACAGGTCACTCTATTTTCCCATCAGGAAGAAGAATTAACCACAGGCTCAGCCTGCCCCCCGGAACCAGAACAGGGCCTGAAGCCATCCTGCGCTTTTGCGGCCGGCTCCCAAAAAAGCGACTTGTAAAATGGAGCTTCAGGGCACTGCAATTCACAAACCTGCAGAGTTATAAATGATAACTCTCGTCCACAAATATATTGAGGGAAGGCAAAGAAGAGGATTTGAAATCAAGGCAGAATTGCAGGAAACAGATTTCAGGAGGTAGATTCGAATCGCCTTTAAAGCACATGAAAAGCGGCAAAACGTTGACAATGATGCCCTTGGCCAAAAAGGGCGTATGCGTTTTTTCCTGAATATATTCAGGAAAAAACGCATACGCCCTTTTTGGCCAACCAAGCAACCTGGAAATGCAAATCAGCGCTACAAAGAAGTCTCGCTTCCCATCGGTCAAAAGGGACATGCTGAAAAAGTTGTCAAAACCAGAAATGCAGGACAGGCCATGGAGAAATGGGAGCCTTGCTACACTGATGGCGGGATGTAAATTGCCAACAGCCACTCTGGAGAAGTGTACGGTGTGTCCTGAAACATCTAAAAAACACAGCTTAGAGAGCATAGGGCACTTCCACGCATGGGGGGATAAAGTGGGAAAATTGAAAATCAGCAAGACACAAGCACCCCAAAGTTTAGGGCTGCTCTGTTGACAAGGACCTCCACTTCCTTCCACCTTAAATATCCCAGGAAAGCGAAAAATGGATAAAAAAGTTGTGGTCCTTATGTACAATGGAATATCACTCAGCCATGAAATCAATGTCATAAGGCTAGTAGCAGCATGATGAGTGGATTTAGGTAAGACGATTCTAAGTGAAATAAGTCACACAGAAAAGGACACTTCTCCTAAGGTGTCACTTATAGAGGGAATGTAAAAACCGTTACACTTGAACTGAATTACAAAACAGAACAGAGTCACACATGCAGAAAACACACTATGGCTGCTTAACGGGAAAGGTGAGGTGGGGTGATACATAAAACAAGAGTTTCAAATTAGCTCAGATACCGTTCCATAAACCCAATATGGAATAGACAAGACCTACTCCTTGCTCAGAGAACTGGACTCAACACGCCCGATTCACCGCACAAGAATATATCTGACTAGTAATAATCTTAAAACCTATGTATTGATATCTCTCTGTTAGTGTGTCAAGTGGGTGTAAAGCGGCCTAAACACAGCCGTGAAAAGCAGCTAAACCCCATTATAAAAATAAATTACTTTTAAAAACACATGAAACAAAGACAGGGAAAGAGAGAGAGAAATTCTTACACAATTCGTTCAGGGGCTGTGATGCAACCTGCATTGACCATATCTAGACCCACAGCTGGATGAGACATAAGGGTGGACACTCTTGGGGCTGAGAGGTTTGGTGAGGTTGGGTGAGCAAACGCAGACCCTTTAAAGTAATACTGCGTGCTACCCATCACATGGGTCCAAAATCTCCAGGTTCAAGGGCATCTTCCTACATCGAAAACATGCATGAGAAACCCAGAAGATGGTACACCGTGTGATGGGGAAAGGTTTCTAAAACGCACCGCATTTCTCATCTCCTTGTGCTCGGGTTCACCATTCCAGCCACTTTACTAGCAATCTCCCTACTTGGAGCATCAGCACCTTTAACCTCCTGTTCCGTACAGGTTGCAATTTGTCCTGAGGATGAACGGGAAGACGGGGAACCAATGAGAGACTAGCTCTTGGTGTTGGGACAGGCACAGGTCACTCAATTTTCCCATCAGGAAGAAGAATTAACCACAGGCTCAGCCTGCCCCCCGGAACCAGAACAGGGCCTGAAGCCATCCTGCGCTTTTGCGGCCGACTCCCAAAAAAGCGACTTGTAAAATGGAGCTTCAGGTCACTGCAATTCACAAACCTGCAGAGTTATAAATGATAACTCTCGTCCACAAATATATTGAGGGAAGGCAAAGAAGAGGATTTGAAATCAAGGCAGAATTGCAGGAAACAGATTTCAGGAGGTAGATTCGAATCGCCTTTAAAGCACATGAAAAGCGGCAAAACGTTGACAATGGTGCCCTTGGCCAAAAAGGGCGTATGCGTTTTTTCCTGAATATATTCAGGAAAAAACGCATACGCCCTTTTTGGCCAACCAAGCAACCTGGAAAGGCAAATCAGCGCTACAAAGAAGTCTCGCTTCCCATCGGTCAAAAGGGCCATGCTGAAAAAAGTGTCAAAACCAGAAATGCAGGACAGGCCATGGAGAAATGGGAGCCTTACTACACTGATGGGCGGGATGTAAATTGCCAACAGCCACTCTGGAGAAGTGTACGGTGTGTCCTGAAACATCTAAAAAACACAGCTTAGAGAGCATAGGGCACTTCCACACATGGGGGGATAAAGTGGGAAAATTGAAAATCAGCAAGACACAAGCACCCCAAAGTTTAGGGCTGCTCTGTTGACAAGGACCTCCACTTCCTTCCACCTTAAATATCCCAGGAAAGCGAAAAATGGATAAAAAAGTTGTGGTCCTTATGTACAATGGAATATCACTCAACCATGAAATCAATGTCATAAGGCTAGTAGCAGCATGATGAGTGGATTTAGGTAAGACGATTCTAAGTGAAATAAGTCACACAGAAAAGGACACTTCTCATAAGGTGTCACTTATAGAGGGAATGTAAAAACCGTTACACTTGAACTGAATTACAAAACAGAACAGAGTCACACATGCAGAAAACACACTATGGCTGCTTAACGGGAAAGGTGAGGTGGGGTGATACATAAAACAAGAGTTTCAAATTAGCTCAGATACCGTTCCATAAACCCAATATGGAATAGACAAGACCTACTCCTTGCTCAGAGAACTGGACTCAACACGCCCGATTCACCGCACAAGAATATATCTGACTACTAATAATCTTAAAACCTATGTATTGATATCTCTCTGTTAGTGTGTCAAGTGGGTGTAAAGCGGCCTAAACAAAGCCGTGAAAAGCAGCTAAACGCCATTATAAAAATAAATTACTTTTAAAAACACATGAAACAAAGACAGGGAAAGAGAGAGAGAAATTCTTACACAATTCGTTCAGGGGCTGTGATGCAACCTGCATTGACCATATCTAGACCCACAGCTGGATGAGACATAAGGGTGGACACTCTTGGGGCTGAGAGGTTTGGTGAGGTTGGGTGAGCAAACGCAGACCCTTTAAAGTAATACTGCGTGCTACCCATCACATGGGTCCAAAATCTCCAGGTTCAAGGGCATCTTCCTACATCGAAAACATGCATGAGAAACCCAGAAGATGGTACACCGTGTGATGGGGAAAGGTTTCTAAAACGCACCGCATTTCTCATCTCCTTGTGCTCGGGTTCGCCATTCCAGCCACTTTACTAGCAATCTCCCTACTTGGAGCATCAGCACCTTTAACCTCCTGTTCCGTACAGGTTGCAATTTGTCCTGAGGATGAACGGGAAGACGGGGAACCAATGAGAGACTAGCTCTTGGTGTTGGGACAGGCACAGGTCACTCAATTTTCCCATCAGGAAGAAGAATTAACCACAGGCTCAGCCTGCCCCCCGGAACCAGAACAGGGCCTGAAGCCATCCTGCGCTTTTGCGGCCGACTCCCAAAAAAGCGACTTGTAAAATGGAGCTTCAGGTCACTGCAATTCACAAACCTGCAGAGTTATAAATGATAACTCTCGTCCACAAATATATTGAGGGAAGGCAAAGAAGAGGATTTGAAATCAAGGCAGAATTGCAGGAAATAGATTTCAGGAGGTAGATTCGAATCGCCTTTAAAGCACATGAAAAGCGGCAAAACGTTGACAATGATGCCCTTGGCCAAAAAGGGCGTATGCGTTTTTTCCTGAATATATTCAGGAAAAAACGCATACGCCCTTTTTGGCCAACCAAGCAACCTGGAAAGGCAAATCAGCGCTACAAAGAAGTCTCGCTTCCCATCGGTCCAAAGGGACATGCTGAAAAAGGTGTCAAAACCAGAAATGCAGGACAGGCCATGGAGAAATGGGAGCCTTGCTACACTGATGGGCGGGATGTAAATTGCCAACAGCCACTCTGGAGAAGTGTACGGTGTGTCCTGAAACATCTAAAAAACACAGCTTAGAGAGCATAGGGCACTTCTACGCATGGGGGGATAAAGTGGGAAAATTGAAAATCAGCAAGACACAAGCACCCGAAAGTTTAGGGCTGCTCTGTTGACAAGGACCTCCACTTCATTCCACCTTAAATATCCCAGGAAAGCGAAAAATGGATAAAAAAGTTGTGGTCCTTATGTACAATGGACTATCACTCAGCCATGAAATCAATGTCATAAGGCGAGTAGCAGCATGATGAATGGATTTAGGTAAGACGATTCTAAGTGAAATAAGTCACACAGAAAAGGACACTTCTCATAAGGTGTCACTTATAGAGGGAATGTAAAAACCGTTACACTTGAACTGAATTACAAAACAGAACAGAGTCACACATGCAGAAAACACACTATGGCTGCTTAACGGGAAAGGTGAGGTGGGGTGATACATAAAACAAGAGTTTCAAATTAGCTCAGATACCGTTCCATAAACCCAATATGGAATAGACAAGACCTACTCCTTGCTCAGAGAACTGGACTCAACACGCCCGATTCACCGCACAAGAATATATCTGACTACTAATAATCTTAAAACCTATGTATTGATATCTCTCTGTTAGTGTGTCAAGTGGGTGTAAAGCGGCCTAAACACAGCCGTGAAAAGCAGCTAAACCCCATTATAAAAATAAATTACTTTTAAAAACACATGAAACAAAGACAGGGAAAGAGAGAGAAATTCTTACACAATTCGTTCAGGGGCTGTGATGCAACCTGGATTGACCATATCTAGACCCACAGCTGGATGAGACATAAGGTTGGACACTCTTGGGGCTGAGAGGTTTGGTGAGGTTGGGTGAGCAAACGCAGACCTTTTAAAGTAATACTGCGTGCTACCCATCGCATGGGTCCCAAATCTCCAGGTTCAAGGGAATCTTCCTACATCGAAAACATGCATGAGAAACCCAGAAGATGGTACACCGTGTGATGGGGAAAGGTTTCTAAAACGCACCTCATTTCTCACCTCCTTGTGCTCGGGTTCGCCATTCCAGCCACTTTACTAGCAATCTCCCTACTTGGAGCATCAGCACCTTTAACCTCCTGTTCCGTACAGGTTGCAATTTGTCCTGAGGATGAACGGGAAGACGGGGAACCAATGAGAGACTAGCTCTTGGTGTTGGGACAGGCACAGGTCACTCTATTTTCCCATCAGGAAGAAGAATTAACCACAGGCTCAGCCTGCCCCCCGGAAGCAGAACAGGGCCTGAAGCCATCCTGCGCTTTTGCGGGCAGCTCCCAAAAAAGCGACTTGTAAAATGGAGATTCAGGGCACTGCAATTCACAAACCTGCAGAGTTATAAATGATAACTCTCGTCCACAAATATATTGAGGGAAGGCAAAGAAGAGGATTTGAAATCAAGGCAGAATTGCAGGAAACAGATTTCAGGAGGTAGATTCGAATCGCCTTTAAAGCACATGAAAAGCGGCAAAACGTTGACAATGGTGCCCTTGGCCAAAAAGGGCGTATGCGTTTTTTCCTGAATATATTCAGGAAAAAACGCATACGCCCTTTTTGGCCAACCAAGCAACCTGGAAAGGCAAATCAGCGCTACAAAGAAGTCTCGCTTCCCATCGGTCAAAAGGGCCATGCTGAAAAAAGTGTCAAAACCAGAAATGCAGGACAGGCCATGGAGAAATTGGAGCCTTACTACACTGATGGGCGGGATGTAAATTGCCAACAGCCACTCTGGAGAAGTGTACGGTGTGTCCTGAAACATCTAAAAAACACAGCTTAGAGAGCATAGGGCACTTCCACACATGGGGGGATAAAGTGGGAAAATTGAAAATCAGCAAGACACAAGCACCCCAAAGTTTAGGGCTGCTCTGTTGACAAGGACCTCCACTTCATTCCACCTTAAATATCCCAGGAAAGCGAAAAATGGATAAAAAAGTTGTGGTCCTTATGTACAATGGAATATCACTCAGCCATGAAATCAATGTCATAAGGCTAGTAGCAGCATGATGAGTGGATTTAGGTAAGACGATTCTAAGTGAAATAAGTCACACAGAAAAGGACACTTCTCATAAGGTGTCACTTATAGAGGGAATGTAAAAACCGTTACACTTGAACTGAATTACAAAACAGAACAGAGTCACACATGCAGAAAACACACTATGGCTGCTTAACGGGAAAGGTGAGGTGGGGTGATACATAAAACAAGAGTTTCAAATTAGCTCAGATACCGTTCCATAAACCCAATATGGAATAGACAAGACCTACTCCTTGCTCAGAGAACTGGACTCAACACGCCCGATTCACCGCACAAGAATATATCTGACTACTAATAATCTTAAAACCTATGTATTGATATCTCTCTGTTAGTGTGTCAAGTGGGTGTAAAGCGGCCTAAACAAAGCCGTGAAAAGCAGCTAAACCCCATTATAAAAATAAATTACTTTTAAAAACACATGAAACAAAGACAGGGAAAGAGAGAGAAATTCTTACACAATTCGTTCAGGGGCTGTGATGCAACCTGCATTGACCATATCTAGACCCACAGCTGGATGAGACATAAGGGTGGACACTCTTGGGGCTGAGAGGTTTGGTGAGGTTGGGTGAGCAAACGCAGACCCTTTAAAGTAATACTGCGTGCTACCCATCACATGGGTCCCAAATCTCCAGGTTCAAGGGCATCTTCCTACATCGAAAACATGCATGAGAAACCCAGAAGATGGTACACCGTGTGATGGGGAAAGGTTTCTAAAACGCACCGCATTTCTCATCTCCTTGTGCTCGGGTTCGCCATTCCAGCCACTTTACTAGCAATCTCCCTACTTGGAGCATCAGCACCTTTAACCTCCTGTTCCGTACAGGTTGCAATTTGTCCTGAGGATGAACGGGAAGACGGGGAACCAATGAGAGACTAGCTCTTGGTGTTGGGACAGGCACAGGTCACTCAATTTTCCCATCAGGAAGAAGAATTAACCACAGGCTCAGCCTGCCCCCCGGAACCAGAACAGGGCCTGAAGCCATCCTGCGCTTTTGCGGCCGACTCCCAAAAAAGCGACTTGTAAAATGGAGCTTCAGGGCACTGCAATTCACAAACCTGCAGAGTTATAAATTATAACTCTCGTCCACAAATATATTGAGGGAAGGCAAAGAAGAGGATTTGAAATCAAGGCAGAATTGCAGGAAATAGATTTCAGGAGGTAGATTCGAATCGCCTTTAAAGCACATGAAAAGCGGCAAAACGTTGACAATGATGCCCTTGGCCAAAAAGGGCGTATGCGTTTTTTCCTGAATATATTCAGGAAAAAACGCATACGCCCTTTTTGGCCAACCAAGCAACCTGGAAAGGCAAATCAGCGCTACAAAGAAGTCTCGCTTCCCATCGGTCAAAAGGGACATGCTGAAAAAGGTGTCAAAACCAGAAATGCAGGACAGGCCATGGAGAAATGGGAGCCTTGCTACACTGATGGGCGGGATGTAAATTGCCAACAGCCACTCTGGAGAAGTGTACGGTGTGTCCTGAAACATCTAAAAAACACAGCTTAGAGAGCATAGGGCACTTCTACGCATGGGGGGATAAAGTGGGAAAATTGAAAATCAGCAAGACACAAGCACCCGAAAGTTTAGGGCTGCTCTGTTGACAAGGACCTCCACTTCATTCCACCTTAAATATCCCAGGAAAGCGAAAAATGGATAAAAAAGTTGTGGTCCTTATGTACAATGGAATATCACTCAGCCATGAAATCAATGTCATAAGGCTAGTAGAAGCATGATGAGTGGATTTAGGTAAGACGATTCTAAGTGAAATAAGTCACACAGAAAAGGACACTTCTCATAAGGTGTCACTTATAGAGGGAATGTAAAAACCGTTACACTTGAACTGAATTACAAAACAGAACAGAGTCACACATGCAGAAAACACACTATGGCTGCTTAACGGGAAAGGTGAGGTGGGGTGATACATAAAACAAGAGTTTCAAATTAGCTCAGATACCGTTCCATAAACCCAATATGGAATAGACAAGACCTACTCCTTGCTCAGAGAACTGGACTCAACACGCCCGATTCACCGCACAAGAATATATCTGACTAGTAATAATCTTAAAACCTATGTATTGATATCTCTCTGTTAGTGTGTCAAGTGGGTGTAAAGCGGCCTAAACACAGCCGTGAAAAGCAGCTAAACCCCATTATAAAAATAAATTACTTTTAAAAACCCATGAAACAAAGACAGGGAAAGAGAGAGAAATTCTTACACAATTCGTTCGGGGGCTGTGATGCAACCTGGATTGACCATATCTAGACCCACAGCTGGATGAGACATAAGGGTGGACACTCTTGGGGCTGAGAGGTTTGGTGAGGTTGGGTGAGCAAACGCAGACCCTTTAAAGTAATACTGCGTGCTACCCATCGCATGGGTCCCAAATCTCCAGGTTCAAGGGCATCTTCCTACATCGAAAACATGCATGAGAAACCCAGAAGATGGTACACCGTGTGATGGGGAAAGGTTTCTAAAACGCACCTCATTTCTCACCTCCTTGTGCTCGTGTTCGCCATTCCAGCCACTTTACTAGCAATCTCCCTACTTGGAGCATCAGCACCTTTAACCTCCTGTTCCGTACAGGTTGCAATTTGTCCTGAGGATGAACGGGAAGATGGGAAACCAATGAGAGACTAGCTCTTGGTGTTGGGACAGGCACAGGTCACTCTATTTTCCCATCAGGAAGAAGAATTAACCACAGGCTCAGCCTGCCCCCCGGAACCAGAACAGGGCCTGAAGCCATCCTGCGCTTTTGCGGCCGGCTCCCAAAAAAGCGACTTGTAAAATGCAGCTTCAGGGCACTGCAATTCACAAACCTGCAGAGTTATAAATGATAACTCTCGTCCACAAATATATTGAGGGAAGGCAAAGAAGAGGATTTGAAATCAAGTCAGAATTGCAGGAAACAGATTTCAAGAGGTAGATTCGAATCGCCTTTAAAGCATATGAAAAGCGGCAAAACGTTGACAATGATGCCCTTGGCCAAAAAGGGCGTATGCCTTTTTTCCTGAATATATTCAGGAAAAAACGCATACGCCCTTTTTGGCCAACCAAGCAACCTGGAAAGGCAAATCAGCGCTACAAAGAAGTCTCGCTTCCCATCGGTCAAAAGGGACATGCTGAAAAAACTGTCAAAACCAGAAATGCAGGACAGGCCATGGAGAAATGGGAGCCTTGCTACACTGATGGGTGGGATGTAAATTGCCAACAGCCACTCTGGAGAAGTGTACGGTGTGTCCTGAAACATCTAAAAAACACAGCTTAGAGAGCATAGGGCACTTCTACGCATGGGGGGATAAAGTGGGAAAATTGAAAATCAGCAAGACACAAGCACCCGAAAGTTTAGGGCTGCTCTGTTGACAAGGACCTCCACTTCATTCCACCTTAAATATCCCAGGAAAGCGAAAAATGGATAAAAAAGTTGTGGTCCTTATGTACAATGGACTATCACTCAGCCATGAAATCAATGTCATAAGGCTAGTAGCAGCATGATGAATGGATTTAGGTAAGACGATTCTAAGTGAAATAAGTCACACAGAAAAGGACACTTCTCATAAGGTGTCACTTATAGAGGGAATGTAAAAACCGTTACACTTGAACTGAATTACAAAACAGAACAGAGTCACACATGCAGAAAACACACTATGGCTGCTTAACGGGAAAGGTGAGGTGGGGTGATACATAAAACAAGAGTTTCAAATTAGCTCAGATACCGTTCCATAAACCCAATATGTAATAGAAAAGACCTACTCCTTGCTCAGAGAACTGGACTCAACACGCCCGATTCACCGCACAAGAATATATCTGACTACTAATAATCGTAAAACCTATGTATTGATATCTCTCTGTTAGTGTGTCAAGTGGGTGTAAAGCGGCCTAAACACAGCCGTGAAAAGCAGCTAAACCCCATTATAAAAATAAATTACTTTTAAAAACACATGAAACAAAGACAGGGAAAGAGAGAGAAATTCTTACACAATTCGTTCGGGGGCTGTGATGCAACCTGGATTGACCATATCTAGACCCACAGCTGGATGACACATAAGGGTGGACACTCTTGGGGCTGAGAGGTTTGGTGAGGTTGGGTGAGCAAACGCAGACCATTTAAAGTAATACTGCGTGCTACCCATCGCATGGGTCCCAAATCTCCAGGTTCAAGGGCATCTTCCTACATCGAAAACATGCATGAGAAACCCAGAAGATGGTACACCGTGTGATGGGGAAAGGTTTCTAAAACGCACCTCATTTCTCACCTCCTTGTGCTCGGGTTCGCCATTCCAGCCACTTTACTAGCAATCTCCCTACTTGGAGCATCAGCACCTTTAACCTCCTGTTCCGTACAGGTTGCAATTTGTCCTGAGGATGAACGGGAAGACGGGGAACCAATGAGAGACTAGCTCTTGGTGTTGGGACAGGCACAGGTCACTCTATTTTCCCATCAGGAAGAAGAATTAACCACAGGCTCAGCCTGCCCCCCGGAAGCAGAACAGGGCCTGAAGCCATCCTGCGCTTTTGCGGCCAGCTCCCAAAAAAGCGACTTGTAAAATGGAGATTCAGGGCACTGCAATTCACAAACCTGCAGAGTTATAAATGATAACTCTCGTCCACAAATATATTGAGGGAAGGCAAAGAAGAGGATTTGAAATCAAGGCAGAATTGCAGGAAACAGATTTCAGGAGGTAGATTCGAATCGCCTTTAAAGCACATGAAAAGCGGCAAAACGTTGACAATGGTGCCCTTGGCCAAAAAGGGCGTATGCGTTTTTTCCTGAATATATTCAGGAAAAAACGCATACGCCCTTTTTGGCCAACCAAGCAACCTGGAAAGGCAAATCAGCGCTACAAAGAAGTCTCGCTTCCCATCGGTCAAAAGGGCCATGCTGAAAAAAGTGTCAAAACCAGAAATGCAGGACAGGCCATGGAGAAATGGGAGCCTTACTACACTGATGGGCGGGATGTAAATTGCCAACAGCCACTCTGGAGAAGTGTACGGTGTGTCCTGAAACATCTAAAAAACACAGCTTAGAGAGCATAGGGCACTTCCACACATGGGGGGATAAAGTGGGAAAATTGAAAATCAGCAAGACACAAGCACCCCAAAGTTTAGGGCTGCTCTGTGGACAAGGACCTCCACTTCATTCCACCTTAAATATCCCAGGAAAGCGAAAAATGGATAAAAAAGTTGTGGTCCTTATGTACAATGGAATATCACTCAGCCATGAAATCAATGTCATAAGGCTAGTAGCAGCATGATGAGTGGATTTAGGTAAGACGATTCTAAGTGAAATAAGTCACACAGAAAAGGACACTTCTCATAAGGTGTCACTTATAGAGGGAATGTAAAAACCGTTACACTTGAACTGATTTACAAAACAGAACAGAGTCACACATGCAGAAAACACACTATGGCTGCTTAACGGGAAAGGTGAGGTGGGGTGATACATAAAACAAGAGTTTCAAATTAGCTCAGATACCGTTCCATAAACCCAATATGGAATAGACAAGACCTACTCCTTGCTCAGAGAACTGGACTCAACACGCCCGATTCACCGCACAAGAATATATCTGACTAGTAATAATCTTAAAACCTATGTATTGATATCTCTCTGTTAGTGTGTCAAGTGGGTGTAAAGCGGCCTAAACACAGCCGTGAAAAGCAGCTAAACCCCATTATAAAAATAAATTACTTTTAAAAACCCATGAAACAAAGACAGGGAAAGAGAGAGAAATTCTTACACAATTCGTTCGGGGGCTGTGATGCAACCTGGATTGACCATATCTAGACCCACAGCTGGATGAGACATAAGGGTGGACACTCTTGGGGCTGAGAGGTTTGGTGAGGTTGGGTGAGCAAACGCAGACCCTTTAAAGTAATACTGCGTGCTACCCATCGCATGGGTCCCAAATCTCCAGGTTCAAGGGCATCTTCCTACATCGAAAACATGCATGAGAAACCCAGAAGATGGTACACCGTGTGATGGGGAAAGGTTTCTAAAACGCACCTCATTTCTCACCTCCTTGTGCTCGGGTTCGCCATTCCAGCCACTTTACTAGCAATCTCCCTACTTGGAGCATCAGCACCTTTAACCTCCTGTTCCGTACAGGTTGCAATTTGTCCTGAGGATGAACGGGAAGACGGGGAACCAATGAGAGACTAGCTCTTGGTGTTGGGACAGGCACAGGTCACTCTATTTTCCCATCAGGAAGAAGAATTAACCACAGGCTCAGCCTGCCCCCCGGAAGCAGAACAGGGCCTGAAGCCATCCTGCGCTTTTGCGGCCAGCTCCCAAAAAAGCGACTTGTAAAATGGAGATTCAGGGCACTGCAATTCACAAACCTGCAGAGTTATAAATGATAACTCTCGTCCACAAATATATTGAGGGAAGGCAAAGAAGAGGATTTGAAATCAAGGCAGAATTGCAGGAAACAGATTTCAGGAGGTAGATTCGAATCGCCTTTAAAGCACATGAAAAGCGGCAAAACGTTGACAATGGTGCCCTTGGCCAAAAAGGGCGTATGCGTTTTTTCCTGAATATATTCAGGAAAAAACGCATACGCCCTTTTTGGCCAACCAAGCAACCTGGAAAGGCAAATCAGCGCTACAAAGAAGTCTCGCTTCCCATCGGTCAAAAGGGCCATGCTGAAAAAAGTGTCAAAACCAGAAATGCAGGACAGGCCATGGAGAAATGGGAGCCTTACTACACTGATGGGCGGGATGTAAATTGCCAACAGCCACTCTGGAGAAGTGTACGGTGTGTCCTGAAACATCTAAAAAACACAGCTTAGAGAGCATAGGGCACTTCCACACATGGGGGGATAAAGTGGGAAAATTGAAAATCAGCAAGACACAAGCACCCCAAAGTTTAGGGCTGCTCTGTTGACAAGGACCTCCACTTCATTCCACCTTAAATATCCCAGGAAAGCGAAAAATGGATAAAAAAGTTGTGGTCCTTATGTACAATGGAATATCACTCAGCCATGAAATCAATGTCATAAGGCTAGTAGCAGCATGATGAGTGGATTTAGGTAAGACGATTCTAAGTGAAATAAGTCACACAGAAAAGGACACTTCTCATAAGGTGTCACTTATAGAGGGAATGTAAAAACCGTTACACTTGAACTGAATTACAAAACAGAACAGAGTCACACATGCAGAAAACACACTATGGCTGCTTAACGGGAAAGGTGAGGTGGGGTGATACATAAAACAAGAGTTTCAAATTAGCTCAGATACCGTTCCATAAACCCAATATGGAATAGACAAGACCTACTCCTTGCTCAGAGAACTGGACTCAACACGCCCGATTCACCGCACAAGAATATATCTGACTACAAATAATCTTAAAACCTATGTATTGATATCTCTCTGTTAGTGTGTCAAGTGGGTGTAAAGCGGCCTAAACAAAGCCGTGAAAAGCAGCTAAACCCCATTATAAAAATAAATTACTTTTAAAAACACATGAAACAAAGACAGGGAAAGAGAGAGAAATTCTTACACAATTCGTTCAGGGGCTGTGATGCAACCTGCATTGACCATATCTAGACCCACAGCTGGATGAGACATAAGGGTGGACACTCTTGGGGCTGAGAGGTTTGGTGAGGTTGGGTGAGCAAACGCAGACCCTTTAAAGTAATACTGCGTGCTACCCATCACATGGGTCCCAAATCTCCAGGTTCAAGGGCATCTTCCTACATCGAAAACATGCATGAGAAACCCAGAAGATGGTACACCATGTGATGGGGAAAGGTTTCTAAAACGCACCGCATTTCTCATCTCCTTGTGCTCGTGTTCGCCATTCCAGCCACTTTACTAGCAATCTCCCTACTTGGAGCATCAGCACCTTTAACCTCCTGTTCCGTACAGGTTGCAATTTGTCCTGAGGATGAACGGGAAGACGGGGAACCAATGAGAGACTAGCTCTTGGTGTTGGGACAGGCACAGGTCACTCAATTTTCCCATCAGGAAGAAGAATTAACCACAGGCTCAGCCTGCCCCCCGGAACCAGAACAGGGCCTGAAGCCATCCTGCGCTTTTGCGGCCGACTCCCAAAAAAGCGACTTGTAAAATGGAGCTTCAGGGCACTGCAATTCACAAACCTGCAGAGTTATAAATGATAACTCTCCTCCACAAATATATTGAGGGAAGGCAAAGAAGAGGATTTGAAATCAAGGCAGAATTGCAGGAAATAGATTTCAGGAGGTAGATTCGAATCGCCTTTAAAGCACATGAAAAGCGGCAAAACGTTGACAATGATGCCCTTGGCCAAAAAGGGCGTATGCGTTTTTTCCTGAATATATTCAGGAAAAAACGCATACGCCCTTTTTGGCCAACCAAGCAACCTGGAAAGGCAAATCAGCGCTACAAAGAAGTCTCGCTTCCCATCGGTCAAAAGGGACATGCTGAAAAAGGTGTCAAAACCAGAAATGCAGGACAGGCCATGGAGAAATGGGAGCCTTGCTACACTGATGGGCGGGATGTAAATTGCCAACAGCCACTCTGGAGAAGTGTACGGTGTGTCCTGAAACATCTAAAAAACACAGCTTAGAGAGCATAGGGCACTTCTACGCATGGGGGGATAAAGTGGGAAAATTGAAAATCAGCAAGACACAAGCACCCGAAAGTTTAGGGCTGCTCTGTTGACAAGGACCTCCACTTCATTCCACCTTAAATATCCCAGGAAAGCGAAAAATGGATAAAAAAGTTGTGGTCCTTATGTACAATGGAATATCACTCAGCCATGAAATCAATGTCATAAGGCTAGTAGCAGCATGATGAGTGGATTTAGGTAAGACGATTCTAAGTGAAATAAGTCACACAGAAAAGGACACTTCTCATAAGGTGTCACTTATAGAGGGAATGTAAAAACCGTTACACTTGAACTGAATTACAAAACAGAACAGAGTCACACATGCAGAAAACACACTATGGCTGCTTAACGGGAAAGGTGAGGTGGGGTGATACATAAAACAAGAGTTTCAAATTAGCTCAGATACCGTTCCATAAACCCAATATGGAATAGACAAGACCTACTCCTTGCTCAGAGAACTGGACTCAACACGCCCGATTCACCGCACAAGAATATATCTGACTAGTAATAATCTTAAAACTTATGTATTGATATCTCTCTGTTAGTGTGTCAAGTGGGTGTAAAGCGGCCTAAACACAGCCGTGAAAAGCAGCTAAACCCCATTATAAAAATAAATTACTTTTAAAAACCCATGAAACAAAGACAGGGAAAGAGAGAGAAATTCTTACACAATTCGTTCGGGGGCTGTGATGCAACCTGGATTGACCATATCTAGACCCACAGCTGGATGAGACATAAGGGTGGACACTCTTGGGGCTGAGAGGTTTGGTGAGGTTGGGTGAGCAAACGCAGACCCTTTAAAGTAATACTGCGTGCTACCCATCGCATGGGTCCCAAATCTCCAGGTTCAAGGGCATCTTCCTACATCGAAAACATGCATGAGAAACCCAGAAGATGGTACACCGTGTGATGGGGAAAGGTTTCTAAAACGCACCTCATTTCTCACCTCCTTGTGCTCGTGTTCGCCATTCCAGCCACTTTACTAGCAATCTCCCTACTTGGAGCATCAGCACCTTTAACCTCCTGTTCCGTACAGGTTGCAATTTGTCCTGAGGATGAACGGGAAGACGGGAAACCAATGAGAGACTAGCTCTTGGTGTTGGGACAGGCACAGGTCACTCTATTTTCCCATCAGGAAGAAGAATTAACCACAGGCTCAGCCTGCCCCCCGGAACCAGAACAGGGCCTGAAGCCATCCTGCGCTTTTGCGGCCGGCTCCCAAAAAAGCGACTTGTAAAATGCAGCTTCAGGGCACTGCAATTCACAAACCTGCAGAGTTATAAATGATAACTCTCGTCCACAAATATATTGAGGGAAGGCAAAGAAGAGGATTTGAAATCAAGTCAGAATTGCAGGAAACAGATTTCAAGAGGTAGATTCGAATCGCCTTTAAAGCACATGAAAAGCGGCAAAACGTTGACAATGATGCCCTTGGCCAAAAAGGGCGTATGCCTTTTTTCCTGAATATATTCAGGAAAAAACGCATACGCCCTTTTTGGCCAACCAAGCAACCTGGAAAGGCAAATCAGCGCTACAAAGAAGTCTCGCTTCCCATCGGTCAAAAGGGACATGCTGAAAAAAGTGTCAAAACCAGAAATGCAGGACAGGCCATGGAGAAATGGGAGCCTTGCTACACTGATGGGTGGGATGTAAATTGCCAACAGCCACTCTGGAGAAGTGTACGGTGTGTCCTGAAACATCTAAAAAACACAGCTTAGAGAGCATAGGGCACTTCTACGCATGGGGGGATAAAGTGGGAAAATTGAAAATCAGCAAGACACAAGCACCCGAAAGTTTAGGGCTGCTCTGTTGACAAGGACCTCCACTTCATTCCACCTTAAATATCCCAGGAAAGCGAAAAATGGATAAAAAAGTTGTGGTCCTTATGTACAATGGACTATCACTCAGCCATGAAATCAATGTCATAAGGCTAGTAGCAGCATGATGAATGGATTTAGGTAAGACGATTCTAAGTGAAATAAGTCACACAGAAAAGGACACTTCTCATAAGGTGTCACTTATAGAGGGAATGTAAAAACCGTTACACTTGAACTGAATTACAAAACAGAACAGAGTCACACATGCAGAAAACACACTATGGCTGCTTAACGGGAAAGGTGAGGTGGGGTGATACATAAAACAAGAGTTTCAAATTAGCTCAGATACCGTTCCATAAACCCAATATGTAATAGACAAGACCTACTCCTTGCTCAGAGAACTGGACTCAACACGCCCGATTCACCGCACAAGAATATATCTGACTACTAATAATCTTAAAACCTATGTATTGATATCTCTCTGTTAGTGTGTCAAGTGGGTGTAAAGCGGCCTAAACACAGCCGTGAAAAGCAGCTAAACCCCATTATAAAAATAAATTACTTTTAAAAACACATGAAACAAAGACAGGGAAAGAGAGAGAAATTCTTACACAATTCGTTCGGGGGCTGTGATGCAACCTGGATTGACCATATCTAGACCCACAGCTGGATGACACATAAGGGTGGACACTCTTGGGGCTGAGAGGTTTGGTGAGGTTGGGTGAGCAAACGCAGACCATTTAAAGTAATACTGCGTGCTACCCATCGCATGGGTCCCAAATCTCCAGGTTCAAGGGCATCTTCCTACATCGAAAACATGCATGAGAAACCCAGAAGATGGTACACCGTGTGATGGGGAAAGGTTTCTAAAACGCACCTCATTTCTCACCTCCTTGTGCTCGGGTTCGCCATTCCAGCCACTTTACTAGCAATCTCCCTACTTGGAGCATCAGCACCTTTAACCTCCTGTTCCGTACAGGTTGCAATTTGTCCTGAGGATGAACGGGAAGACGGGGAACCAATGAGAGACTAGCTCTTGGTGTTGGGACAGGCACAGGTCACTCTATTTTCCCATCAGGAAGAAGAATTAACCACAGGCTCAGCCTGCCCCCCGGAAGCAGAACAGGGCCTGAAGCCATCCTGCGCTTTTGCGGCCAGCTCCCAAAAAAGCGACTTGTAAAATGGAGATTCAGGGCACTGCAATTCACAAACCTGCAGAGTTATAAATGATAACTCTCGTCCACAAATATATTGAGGGAAGGCAAAGAAGAGGATTTGAAATCAAGGCAGAATTGCAGGAAACAGATTTCAGGAGGTAGATTCGAATCGCCTTTAAAGCACATGAAAAGCGGCAAAACGTTGACAATGGTGCCCTTGGCCAAAAAGGGCGTATGCGTTTTTTCCTGAATATATTCAGGAAAAAACGCATACGCCCTTTTTGGCCAACCAAGCAACCTGGAAAGGCAAATCAGCGCTACAAAGAAGTCTCGCTTCCCATCGGTCAAAAGGGCCATGCTGAAAAAAGTGTCAAAACCAGAAATGCAGGACAGGCCATGGAGAAATGGGAGCCTTACTACACTGATGGGCGGGATGTAAATTGCCAACAGCCACTCTGGAGAAGTGTACGGTGTGTCCTGAAACATCTAAAAAACACAGCTTAGAGAGCATAGGGCACTTCCACACATGGGGGGATAAAGTGGGAAAATTGAAAATCAGCAAGACACAAGCACCCCAAAGTTTAGGGCTGCTCTGTTGACAAGGACCTCCACTTCATTCCACCTTAAATATCCCAGGAAAGCGAAAAATGGATAAAAAAGTTGTGGTCCTTATGTACAATGGAATATCACTCAGCCATGAAATCAATGTCATAAGGCTAGTAGCAGCATGATGAGTGGATTTAGGTAAGACGATTCTAAATGAAATAAGTCACACAGAAAAGGACACTTCTCATAAGGTGTCACTTATAGAGGGAATGTAAAAACCGTTACACTTGAACTGATTTACAAAACAGAACAGAGTCACACATGCAGAAAACACACTATGGCTGCTTAACGGGAAAGGTGAGGTGGGGTGATACATAAAACAAGAGTTTCAAATTAGCTCAGATACCGTTCCATAAACCCAATATGGAATAGACAAGACCTACTCCTTGCTCAGAGAACTGGACTCAACACGCCCGATTCACCGCACAAGAATATATCTGACTAGTAATAATCTTAAAACCTATGTATTGATATCTCTCTGTTAGTGTGTCAAGTGGGTGTAAAGCGGCCTAAACACAGCCGTGAAAAGCAGCTAAACCCCATTATAAAAATAAATTACTTTTAAAAACCCATGAAACAAAGACAGGGAAAGAGAGAGAAATTCTTACACAATTCGTTCGGGGGCTGTGATGCAACCTGGATTGACCATATCTAGACCCACAGCTGGATGAGACATAAGGGTGGACACTCTTGGGGCTGAGAGGTTTGGTGAGGTTGGGTGAGCAAACGCAGACCCTTTAAAGTAATACTGCGTGCTACCCATCGCATGGGTCCCAAATCTCCAGGTTCAAGGGCATCTTCCTACATCGAAAACATGCATGAGAAACCCAGAAGATGGTACACCGTGTGATGGGGAAAGGTTTCTAAAACGCACCTCATTTCTCACCTCCTTGTGCTCGGGTTCGCCATTCCAACCACTTTACTAGCAATCTCCCTACTTGGAGCATCAGCACCTTTAACCTCCTGTTCCGTACAGGTTGCAATTTGTCCTGAGGATGAACGGGAAGACGGGAAACCAATGAGAGACTAGCTCTTGGTGTTGGGACAGGCACAGGTCACTCTATTTTCCCATCAGGAAGAAGAATTAACCACAGGCTCAGCCTGCCCCCCGGAACCAGAACAGGGCCTGAAGCCATCCTGCGCTTTTGCGGCCGGCTCCCAAAAAAGCGACTTGTAAAATGCAGCTTCAGGGCACTGCAATTCACAAACCTGCAGAGTTATAAATGATAACTCTCGTCCACAAATATATTGAGGGAAGGCAAAGAAGAGGATTTGAAATCAAGTCAGAATTGCAGGAAACAGATTTCAAGAGGTAGATTCGAATCTCCTTTAAAGCACATGAAAAGCGGCAAAACGTTGACAATGATGCCCTTGGCCAAAAAGGGCGTATGCCTTTTTTCCTGAATATATTCAGGAAAAAACGCATACGCCCTTTTTGGCCAACCAAGCAACCTGGAAAGGCAAATCAGCGCTACAAAGAAGTCTCGCTTCCCATCGGTCAAAAGGGACATGCTGAAAAAAGTGTCAAAACCAGAAATGCAGGACAGGCCATGGAGAAATGGGAGCCTTGCTACACTGATGGGTGGGATGTAAATTGCCAACAGCCACTCTGGAGAAGTGTACGGTGTGTCCTGAAACATCAAAAAAACACAGCTTAGAGAGCATAGGGCACTTCTACGCATGGGGGGATAAAGTGGGAAAATTGAAAATCAGCAAGACACAAGCACCCGAAAGTTTAGGGCTGCTCTGTTGACAAGGACCTCCACTTCATTCCACCTTAAATATCCCAGGAAAGCGAAAAATGGATAAAAAAGTTGTGGTCCTTATGTACAATGGACTATCACTCAGCCATGAAATCAATGTCATAAGGCTAGTAGCAGCATGATGAATGGATTTAGGTAAGACGATTCTAAGTGAAATAAGTCACACAGAAAAGGACACTTCTCATAAGGTGTCACTTATAGAGGGAATGTAAAAACCGTTACACTTGAACTGAATTACAAAACAGAACAGAGTCACACATGCAGAAAACACACTATGGCTGCTTAACGGGAAAGGTGAGGTGGGGTGATACATAAAACAAGAGTTTCAAATTAGCTCAGATACCGTTCCATAAACCCAATATGGAATAGACAAGACCTACTCCTTGCTCAGAGAACTGGACTCAACACGCCCGATTCACCGCACAAGAATATATCTGACTACTAATAATCTTAAAACCTATGTATTGATATCTCTCTGTTAGTGTGTCAAGTGGGTGTAAAGCGGCCTAAACACAGCCGTGAAAAGCAGCTAAACCCCATTATAAAAATAAATTACTTTTAAAAACACATGAAACAAAGACAGGGAAAGAGAGAGAAATTCTTACACAATTCGTTCAGGGGCTGTGATGCAACCTGGATTGACCATATATAGACCCACAGCTGGATGAGACATAAGGGTGGACACTCTTGGGGCTGAGAGGTTTGGTGAGGTTGGGTGAGCAAACGCAGACCCTTTAAAGTAATACTGCGTGCTACCCATCGCATGGGTCCCAAATCTCCAGGTTCAAGGGCATCTTCCTACATCGAAAACATGCATGAGAAACCCAGAAGATGGTACACCGTGTGATGGGGAAAGGTTTCTAAAACGCACCTCATTTTTCACCTCCTTGTGCTCGGGTTCGCCATTCCAGCCACTTTACTAGCAATCTCCCTACTTGGAGCATCAGCACCTTTAACCTCCTGTTCCGTACAGGTTGCAATTTGTCCTGAGGATGAACGGGAAGACGGGGAACCAATGAGAGACTAGCTCTTGGTGTTGGGACAGGCACAGGTCACTCTATTTTCCCATCAGGAAGAAGAATTAACCACAGGCTCAGCCTGCCCCCCGGAAGCAGAACAGGGCCTGAAGCCATCCTGCGCTTTTGCGGCCAGCTCCCAAAAAAGCGATTTGTAAAATGGAGCTTCAGGGCACTGCAATTCACAAACCTGCAGAGTTATAAATGATAACTCTCGTCCACAAATATATTGAGGGAAGGCAAAGAAGAGGATTTGAAATCAAGGCAGAATTGCAGGAAACAGATTTCAGGAGGTAGATTCGAATCGCCTTTAAAGCACATGAAAAGCGGCAAAACGTTGACAATGGTGCCCTTGGCCAAAAAGGGCGTATGCGTTTTTTCCTGAATATATTCAGGAAAAAACGCATACGCCCTTTTTGGCCAACCAAGCAACCTGGAAAGGCAAATCAGCGCTACAAAGAAGTCTCGCTTCCCATCGGTCAAAAGGGTCATGCTGAAAAAAGTGTCAACACCAGAAATGCAGGACAGGCCATGGAGAAATGGGAGCCTTACTACACTGATGGGCGGGATGTAAATTGCCAACAGCCACTCTGGAGAAGTGTACGGTGTGTCCTGAAACATCTAAAAAACACAGCTTAGAGAGCATAGGGCACTTCCACACATGGGGGGATAAAGTGGGAAAATTGAAAATCAGCAAGACACAAGCACCCCAAAGTTTAGGGCTGCTCTGTTGACAAGGACCTCCACTTCATTCCACCTTAAATATCCCAGGAAAGCGAAAAATGGATCAAAAAGTTGCGGTCCTTATGTACAATGTAATATCACTCAGCCATGAAATCAAAGTCATAAGGCTAGTAGCAGCATGATGAGTGGATTTAGGTAAGACGATTCTAAGTGAAATAAGTCACACAGAAAAGGACACTTCTCATAAGGTGTCACTTATAGAGGGAATGTAAAAACCGTTACACTTGAACTGAATTACAAAACAGAACAGAGTCACACATGCAGAAAACACACTATGGCTGCTTAACGGGAAAGGTGAGGTGGGGTGATACATAAAACAAGAGTTTCAAATTAGCTCAGATACCGTTCCATAAACCCAATATGGAATAGACAAGACCTACTCCTTGCTCAGAGAACTGGACTCAACACGCCCGATTCACCGCACAAGAATATATCTGACTACTAATAATCTTAAAACCTATGTATTGATATCTCTCTGTTAGTGTGTCAAGTGGGTGTAAAGCGGCCTAAACACAGCCGTGAAAAGCAGCTAAACCCCATTATAAAAATAAATTACTTTTAAAAACACATGAAACAAAGACAGGGAAAGAGAGAGAAATTCTTACACAATTCGTTCAGGGGCTGTGATGCAACCTGGATTGACCATATCTAGACCCACAGCTGGATGAGACATAAGGTTGGACACTCTTGGGGCTGAGAGGTTTGGTGAGGTTGGGTGAGCAAACGCAGACCTTTTAAAGTAATACTGCGTGCTACCCATCGCATGGGTCCCAAATCTCCAGGTTCAAGGGAATCTTCCTACATCGAAAACATGCATGAGAAACCCAGAAGATGGTACACCGTGTGATGGGGAAAGGTTTCTAAAACGCACCTCATTTCTCACCTCCTTGTGCTCGGGTTCGCCATTCCAGCCACTTTACTAGCAATCTCCCTACTTGGAGCATCAGCACCTTTAACCTCCTGTTCCGTACAGGTTGCAATTTGTCCTGAGGATGAACGGGAAGACGGGGAACCAATGAGAGACTAGCTCTTGGTGTTGGGACAGGCACAGGTCACTCTATTTTCCCATCAGGAAGAAGAATTAACCACAGGCTCAGCCTGCCCCCCGGAAGCAGAACAGGGCCTGAAGCCATCCTGCGCTTTTGCGGGCAGCTCCCAAAAAAGCGACTTGTAAAATGGAGATTCAGGGCACTGCAATTCACAAACCTGCAGAGTTATAAATGATAACTCTCGTCCACAAATATATTGAGGGAAGGCAAAGAAGAGGATTTGAAATCAAGGCAGAATTGCAGGAAACAGATTTCAGGAGGTAGATTCGAATCGCCTTTAAAGCACATGAAAAGCGGCAAAACGTTGACAATGGTGCCCTTGGCCAAAAAGGGCGTATGCGTTTTTTCCTGAATATATTCAGGAAAAAACGCATACGCCCTTTTTGGCCAACCAAGCAACCTGGAAAGGCAAATCAGCGCTACAAAGAAGTCTCGCTTCCCATCGGTCAAAAGGGCCATGCTGAAAAAAGTGTCAAAACCAGAAATGCAGGACAGGCCATGGAGAAATTGGAGCCTTACTACACTGATGGGCGGGATGTAAATTGCCAACAGCCACTCTGGAGAAGTGTACGGTGTGTCCTGAAACATCTAAAAAACACAGCTTAGAGAGCATAGGGCACTTCCACACATGGGGGGATAAAGTGGGAAAATTGAAAATCAGCAAGACACAAGCACCCCAAAGTTTAGGGCTGCTCTGTTGACAAGGACCTCCACTTCATTCCACCTTAAATATCCCAGGAAAGCGAAAAATGGATAAAAAAGTTGTGGTCCTTATGTACAATGGAATATCACTCAGCCATGAAATCAATGTCATAAGGCTAGTAGCAGCATGATGAGTGGATTTAGGTAAGACGATTCTAAGTGAAATAAGTCACACAGAAAAGGACACTTCTCATAAGGTGTCACTTATAGAGGGAATGTAAAAACCGTTACACTTGAACTGAATTACAAAACAGAACAGAGTCACACATGCAGAAAACACACTATGGCTGCTTAACGGGAAAGGTGAGGTGGGGTGATACATAAAACAAGAGTTTCAAATTAGCTCAGATACCGTTCCATAAACCCAATATGGAATAGACAAGACCTACTCCTTGCTCAGAGAACTGGACTCAACACGCCCGATTCACCGCACAAGAATATATCTGACTACTAATAATCTTAAAACCTATGTATTGATATCTCTCTGTTAGTGTGTCAAGTGGGTGTAAAGCGGCCTAAACAAAGCCGTGAAAAGCAGCTAAACCCCATTATAAAAATAAATTACTTTTAAAAACACATGAAACAAAGACAGGGAAAGAGAGAGAAATTCTTACACAATTCGTTCAGGGGCTGTGATGCAACCTGCATTGACCATATCTAGACCCACAGCTGGATGAGACATAAGGGTGGACACTCTTGGGGCTGAGAGGTTTGGTGAGGTTGGGTGAGCAAACGCAGACCCTTTAAAGTAATACTGCGTGCTACCCATCACATGGGTCCCAAATCTCCAGGTTCAAGGGCATCTTCCTACATCGAAAACATGCATGAGAAACCCAGAAGATGGTACACCGTGTGATGGGGAAAGGTTTCTAAAACGCACCGCATTTCTCATCTCCTTGTGCTCGGGTTCGCCATTCCAGCCACTTTACTAGCAATCTCCCTACTTGGAGCATCAGCACCTTTAACCTCCTGTTCCGTACAGGTTGCAATTTGTCCTGAGGATGAACGGGAAGACGGGGAACCAATGAGAGACTAGCTCTTGGTGTTGGGACAGGCACAGGTCACTCAATTTTCCCATCAGGAAGAAGAATTAACCACAGGCTCAGCCTGCCCCCCGGAACCAGAACAGGGCCTGAAGCCATCCTGCGCTTTTGCGGCCGACTCCCAAAAAAGCGACTTGTAAAATGGAGCTTCAGGGCACTGCAATTCACAAACCTGCAGAGTTATAAATTATAACTCTCGTCCACAAATATATTGAGGGAAGGCAAAGAAGAGGATTTGAAATCAAGGCAGAATTGCAGGAAATAGATTTCAGGAGGTAGATTCGAATCGCCTTTAAAGCACATGAAAAGCGGCAAAACGTTGACAATGATGCCCTTGGCCAAAAAGGGCGTATGCGTTTTTTCCTGAATATATTCAGGAAAAAACGCATACGCCCTTTTTGGCCAACCAAGCAACCTGGAAAGGCAAATCAGCGCTACAAAGAAGTCTCGCTTCCCATCGGTCAAAAGGGACATGCTGAAAAAGGTGTCAAAACCAGAAATGCAGGACAGGCCATGGAGAAATGGGAGCCTTGCTACACTGATGGGCGGGATGTAAATTGCCAACAGCCACTCTGGAGAAGTGTACGGTGTGTCCTGAAACATCTAAAAAACACAGCTTAGAGAGCATAGGGCACTTCTACGCATGGGGGGATAAAGTGGGAAAATTGAAAATCAGCAAGACACAAGCACCCGAAAGTTTAGGGCTGCTCTGTTGACAAGGACCTCCACTTCATTCCACCTTAAATATCCCAGGAAAGCGAAAAATGGATAAAAAAGTTGTGGTCCTTATGTACAATGGAATATCACTCAGCCATGAAATCAATGTCATAAGGCTAGTAGAAGCATGATGAGTGGATTTAGGTAAGACGATTCTAAGTGAAATAAGTCACACAGAAAAGGACACTTCTCATAAGGTGTCACTTATAGAGGGAATGTAAAAACCGTTACACTTGAACTGAATTACAAAACAGAACAGAGTCACACATGCAGAAAACACACTATGGCTGCTTAACGGGAAAGGTGAGGTGGGGTGATACATAAAACAAGAGTTTCAAATTAGCTCAGATACCGTTCCATAAACCCAATATGGAATAGACAAGACCTACTCCTTGCTCAGAGAACTGGACTCAACACGCCCGATTCACCGCACAAGAATATATCTGACTAGTAATAATCTTAAAACCTATGTATTGATATCTCTCTGTTAGTGTGTCAAGTGGGTGTAAAGCGGCCTAAACACAGCCGTGAAAAGCAGCTAAACCCCATTATAAAAATAAATTACTTTTAAAAACCCATGAAACAAAGACAGGGAAAGAGAGAGAAATTCTTACACAATTCGTTCGGGGGCTGTGATGCAACCTGGATTGACCATATCTAGACCCACAGCTGGATGAGACATAAGGGTGGACACTCTTGGGGCTGAGAGGTTTGGTGAGGTTGGGTGAGCAAACGCAGACCCTTTAAAGTAATACTGCGTGCTACCCATCGCATGGGTCCCAAATCTCCAGGTTCAAGGGCATCTTCCTACATCGAAAACATGCATGAGAAACCCAGAAGATGGTACACCGTGTGATGGGGAAAGGTTTCTAAAACGCACCTCATTTCTCACCTCCTTGTGCTCGTGTTCGCCATTCCAGCCACTTTACTAGCAATCTCCCTACTTGGAGCATCAGCACCTTTAACCTCCTGTTCCGTACAGGTTGCAATTTGTCCTGAGGATGAACGGGAAGATGGGAAACCAATGAGAGACTAGCTCTTGGTGTTGGGACAGGCACAGGTCACTCTATTTTCCCATCAGGAAGAAGAATTAACCACAGGCTCAGCCTGCCCCCCGGAACCAGAACAGGGCCTGAAGCCATCCTGCGCTTTTGCGGCCGGCTCCCAAAAAAGCGACTTGTAAAATGCAGCTTCAGGGCACTGCAATTCACAAACCTGCAGAGTTATAAATGATAACTCTCGTCCACAAATATATTGAGGGAAGGCAAAGAAGAGGATTTGAAATCAAGTCAGAATTGCAGGAAACAGATTTCAAGAGGTAGATTCGAATCGCCTTTAAAGCATATGAAAAGCGGCAAAACGTTGACAATGATGCCCTTGGCCAAAAAGGGCGTATGCCTTTTTTCCTGAATATATTCAGGAAAAAACGCATACGCCCTTTTTGGCCAACCAAGCAACCTGGAAAGGCAAATCAGCGCTACAAAGAAGTCTCGCTTCCCATCGGTCAAAAGGGACATGCTGAAAAAACTGTCAAAACCAGAAATGCAGGACAGGCCATGGAGAAATGGGAGCCTTGCTACACTGATGGGTGGGATGTAAATTGCCAACAGCCACTCTGGAGAAGTGTACGGTGTGTCCTGAAACATCTAAAAAACACAGCTTAGAGAGCATAGGGCACTTCTACGCATGGGGGGATAAAGTGGGAAAATTGAAAATCAGCAAGACACAAGCACCCGAAAGTTTAGGGCTGCTCTGTTGACAAGGACCTCCACTTCATTCCACCTTAAATATCCCAGGAAAGCGAAAAATGGATAAAAAAGTTGTGGTCCTTATGTACAATGGACTATCACTCAGCCATGAAATCAATGTCATAAGGCTAGTAGCAGCATGATGAATGGATTTAGGTAAGACGATTCTAAGTGAAATAAGTCACACAGAAAAGGACACTTCTCATAAGGTGTCACTTATAGAGGGAATGTAAAAACCGTTACACTTGAACTGAATTACAAAACAGAACAGAGTCACACATGCAGAAAACACACTATGGCTGCTTAACGGGAAAGGTGAGGTGGGGTGATACATAAAACAAGAGTTTCAAATTAGCTCAGATACCGTTCCATAAACCCAATATGTAATAGAAAAGACCTACTCCTTGCTCAGAGAACTGGACTCAACACGCCCGATTCACCGCACAAGAATATATCTGACTACTAATAATCGTAAAACCTATGTATTGATATCTCTCTGTTAGTGTGTCAAGTGGGTGTAAAGCGGCCTAAACACAGCCGTGAAAAGCAGCTAAACCCCATTATAAAAATAAATTACTTTTAAAAACACATGAAACAAAGACAGGGAAAGAGAGAGAAATTCTTACACAATTCGTTCGGGGGCTGTGATGCAACCTGGATTGACCATATCTAGACCCACAGCTGGATGACACATAAGGGTGGACACTCTTGGGGCTGAGAGGTTTGGTGAGGTTGGGTGAGCAAACGCAGACCATTTAAAGTAATACTGCGTGCTACCCATCGCATGGGTCCCAAATCTCCAGGTTCAAGGGCATCTTCCTACATCGAAAACATGCATGAGAAACCCAGAAGATGGTACACCGTGTGATGGGGAAAGGTTTCTAAAACGCACCTCATTTCTCACCTCCTTGTGCTCGGGTTCGCCATTCCAGCCACTTTACTAGCAATCTCCCTACTTGGAGCATCAGCACCTTTAACCTCCTGTTCCGTACAGGTTGCAATTTGTCCTGAGGATGAACGGGAAGACGGGGAACCAATGAGAGACTAGCTCTTGGTGTTGGGACAGGCACAGGTCACTCTATTTTCCCATCAGGAAGAAGAATTAACCACAGGCTCAGCCTGCCCCCCGGAAGCAGAACAGGGCCTGAAGCCATCCTGCGCTTTTGCGGCCAGCTCCCAAAAAAGCGACTTGTAAAATGGAGATTCAGGGCACTGCAATTCACAAACCTGCAGAGTTATAAATGATAACTCTCGTCCACAAATATATTGAGGGAAGGCAAAGAAGAGGATTTGAAATCAAGGCAGAATTGCAGGAAACAGATTTCAGGAGGTAGATTCGAATCGCCTTTAAAGCACATGAAAAGCGGCAAAACGTTGACAATGGTGCCCTTGGCCAAAAAGGGCGTATGCGTTTTTTCCTGAATATATTCAGGAAAAAACGCATACGCCCTTTTTGGCCAACCAAGCAACCTGGAAAGGCAAATCAGCGCTACAAAGAAGTCTCGCTTCCCATCGGTCAAAAGGGCCATGCTGAAAAAAGTGTCAAAACCAGAAATGCAGGACAGGCCATGGAGAAATGGGAGCCTTACTACACTGATGGGCGGGATGTAAATTGCCAACAGCCACTCTGGAGAAGTGTACGGTGTGTCCTGAAACATCTAAAAAACACAGCTTAGAGAGCATAGGGCACTTCCACACATGGGGGGATAAAGTGGGAAAATTGAAAATCAGCAAGACACAAGCACCCCAAAGTTTAGGGCTGCTCTGTGGACAAGGACCTCCACTTCATTCCACCTTAAATATCCCAGGAAAGCGAAAAATGGATAAAAAAGTTGTGGTCCTTATGTACAATGGAATATCACTCAGCCATGAAATCAATGTCATAAGGCTAGTAGCAGCATGATGAGTGGATTTAGGTAAGACGATTCTAAGTGAAATAAGTCACACAGAAAAGGACACTTCTCATAAGGTGTCACTTATAGAGGGAATGTAAAAACCGTTACACTTGAACTGATTTACAAAACAGAACAGAGTCACACATGCAGAAAACACACTATGGCTGCTTAACGGGAAAGGTGAGGTGGGGTGATACATAAAACAAGAGTTTCAAATTAGCTCAGATACCGTTCCATAAACCCAATATGGAATAGACAAGACCTACTCCTTGCTCAGAGAACTGGACTCAACACGCCCGATTCACCGCACAAGAATATATCTGACTAGTAATAATCTTAAAACCTATGTATTGATATCTCTCTGTTAGTGTGTCAAGTGGGTGTAAAGCGGCCTAAACACAGCCGTGAAAAGCAGCTAAACCCCATTATAAAAATAAATTACTTTTAAAAACCCATGAAACAAAGACAGGGAAAGAGAGAGAAATTCTTACACAATTCGTTCGGGGGCTGTGATGCAACCTGGATTGACCATATCTAGACCCACAGCTGGATGAGACATAAGGGTGGACACTCTTGGGGCTGAGAGGTTTGGTGAGGTTGGGTGAGCAAACGCAGACCCTTTAAAGTAATACTGCGTGCTACCCATCGCATGGGTCCCAAATCTCCAGGTTCAAGGGCATCTTCCTACATCGAAAACATGCATGAGAAACCCAGAAGATGGTACACCGTGTGATGGGGAAAGGTTTCTAAAACGCACCTCATTTCTCACCTCCTTGTGCTCGGGTTCGCCATTCCAGCCACTTTACTAGCAATCTCCCTACTTGGAGCATCAGCACCTTTAACCTCCTGTTCCGTACAGGTTGCAATTTGTCCTGAGGATGAACGGGAAGACGGGGAACCAATGAGAGACTAGCTCTTGGTGTTGGGACAGGCACAGGTCACTCTATTTTCCCATCAGGAAGAAGAATTAACCACAGGCTCAGCCTGCCCCCCGGAAGCAGAACAGGGCCTGAAGCCATCCTGCGCTTTTGCGGCCAGCTCCCAAAAAAGCGACTTGTAAAATGGAGATTCAGGGCACTGCAATTCACAAACCTGCAGAGTTATAAATGATAACTCTCGTCCACAAATATATTGAGGGAAGGCAAAGAAGAGGATTTGAAATCAAGGCAGAATTGCAGGAAACAGATTTCAGGAGGTAGATTCGAATCGCCTTTAAAGCACATGAAAAGCGGCAAAACGTTGACAATGGTGCCCTTGGCCAAAAAGGGCGTATGCGTTTTTTCCTGAATATATTCAGGAAAAAACGCATACGCCCTTTTTGGCCAACCAAGCAACCTGGAAAGGCAAATCAGCGCTACAAAGAAGTCTCGCTTCCCATCGGTCAAAAGGGCCATGCTGAAAAAAGTGTCAAAACCAGAAATGCAGGACAGGCCATGGAGAAATGGGAGCCTTACTACACTGATGGGCGGGATGTAAATTGCCAACAGCCACTCTGGAGAAGTGTACGGTGTGTCCTGAAACATCTAAAAAACACAGCTTAGAGAGCATAGGGCACTTCCACACATGGGGGGATAAAGTGGGAAAATTGAAAATCAGCAAGACACAAGCACCCCAAAGTTTAGGGCTGCTCTGTTGACAAGGACCTCCACTTCATTCCACCTTAAATATCCCAGGAAAGCGAAAAATGGATAAAAAAGTTGTGGTCCTTATGTACAATGGAATATCACTCAGCCATGAAATCAATGTCATAAGGCTAGTAGCAGCATGATGAGTGGATTTAGGTAAGACGATTCTAAGTGAAATAAGTCACACAGAAAAGGACACTTCTCATAAGGTGTCACTTATAGAGGGAATGTAAAAACCGTTACACTTGAACTGAATTACAAAACAGAACAGAGTCACACATGCAGAAAACACACTATGGCTGCTTAACGGGAAAGGTGAGGTGGGGTGATACATAAAACAAGAGTTTCAAATTAGCTCAGATACCGTTCCATAAACCCAATATGGAATAGACAAGACCTACTCCTTGCTCAGAGAACTGGACTCAACACGCCCGATTCACCGCACAAGAATATATCTGACTACAAATAATCTTAAAACCTATGTATTGATATCTCTCTGTTAGTGTGTCAAGTGGGTGTAAAGCGGCCTAAACAAAGCCGTGAAAAGCAGCTAAACCCCATTATAAAAATAAATTACTTTTAAAAACACATGAAACAAAGACAGGGAAAGAGAGAGAAATTCTTACACAATTCGTTCAGGGGCTGTGATGCAACCTGCATTGACCATATCTAGACCCACAGCTGGATGAGACATAAGGGTGGACACTCTTGGGGCTGAGAGGTTTGGTGAGGTTGGGTGAGCAAACGCAGACCCTTTAAAGTAATACTGCGTGCTACCCATCACATGGGTCCCAAATCTCCAGGTTCAAGGGCATCTTCCTACATCGAAAACATGCATGAGAAACCCAGAAGATGGTACACCATGTGATGGGGAAAGGTTTCTAAAACGCACCGCATTTCTCATCTCCTTGTGCTCGTGTTCGCCATTCCAGCCACTTTACTAGCAATCTCCCTACTTGGAGCATCAGCACCTTTAACCTCCTGTTCCGTACAGGTTGCAATTTGTCCTGAGGATGAACGGGAAGACGGGGAACCAATGAGAGACTAGCTCTTGGTGTTGGGACAGGCACAGGTCACTCAATTTTCCCATCAGGAAGAAGAATTAACCACAGGCTCAGCCTGCCCCCCGGAACCAGAACAGGGCCTGAAGCCATCCTGCGCTTTTGCGGCCGACTCCCAAAAAAGCGACTTGTAAAATGGAGCTTCAGGGCACTGCAATTCACAAACCTGCAGAGTTATAAATGATAACTCTCCTCCACAAATATATTGAGGGAAGGCAAAGAAGAGGATTTGAAATCAAGGCAGAATTGCAGGAAATAGATTTCAGGAGGTAGATTCGAATCGCCTTTAAAGCACATGAAAAGCGGCAAAACGTTGACAATGATGCCCTTGGCCAAAAAGGGCGTATGCGTTTTTTCCTGAATATATTCAGGAAAAAACGCATACGCCCTTTTTGGCCAACCAAGCAACCTGGAAAGGCAAATCAGCGCTACAAAGAAGTCTCGCTTCCCATCGGTCAAAAGGGACATGCTGAAAAAGGTGTCAAAACCAGAAATGCAGGACAGGCCATGGAGAAATGGGAGCCTTGCTACACTGATGGGCGGGATGTAAATTGCCAACAGCCACTCTGGAGAAGTGTACGGTGTGTCCTGAAACATCTAAAAAACACAGCTTAGAGAGCATAGGGCACTTCTACGCATGGGGGGATAAAGTGGGAAAATTGAAAATCAGCAAGACACAAGCACCCGAAAGTTTAGGGCTGCTCTGTTGACAAGGACCTCCACTTCATTCCACCTTAAATATCCCAGGAAAGCGAAAAATGGATAAAAAAGTTGTGGTCCTTATGTACAATGGAATATCACTCAGCCATGAAATCAATGTCATAAGGCTAGTAGCAGCATGATGAGTGGATTTAGGTAAGACGATTCTAAGTGAAATAAGTCACACAGAAAAGGACACTTCTCATAAGGTGTCACTTATAGAGGGAATGTAAAAACCGTTACACTTGAACTGAATTACAAAACAGAACAGAGTCACACATGCAGAAAACACACTATGGCTGCTTAACGGGAAAGGTGAGGTGGGGTGATACATAAAACAAGAGTTTCAAATTAGCTCAGATACCGTTCCATAAACCCAATATGGAATAGACAAGACCTACTCCTTGCTCAGAGAACTGGACTCAACACGCCCGATTCACCGCACAAGAATATATCTGACTAGTAATAATCTTAAAACTTATGTATTGATATCTCTCTGTTAGTGTGTCAAGTGGGTGTAAAGCGGCCTAAACACAGCCGTGAAAAGCAGCTAAACCCCATTATAAAAATAAATTACTTTTAAAAACCCATGAAACAAAGACAGGGAAAGAGAGAGAAATTCTTACACAATTCGTTCGGGGGCTGTGATGCAACCTGGATTGACCATATCTAGACCCACAGCTGGATGAGACATAAGGGTGGACACTCTTGGGGCTGAGAGGTTTGGTGAGGTTGGGTGAGCAAACGCAGACCCTTTAAAGTAATACTGCGTGCTACCCATCGCATGGGTCCCAAATCTCCAGGTTCAAGGGCATCTTCCTACATCGAAAACATGCATGAGAAACCCAGAAGATGGTACACCGTGTGATGGGGAAAGGTTTCTAAAACGCACCTCATTTCTCACCTCCTTGTGCTCGTGTTCGCCATTCCAGCCACTTTACTAGCAATCTCCCTACTTGGAGCATCAGCACCTTTAACCTCCTGTTCCGTACAGGTTGCAATTTGTCCTGAGGATGAACGGGAAGACGGGAAACCAATGAGAGACTAGCTCTTGGTGTTGGGACAGGCACAGGTCACTCTATTTTCCCATCAGGAAGAAGAATTAACCACAGGCTCAGCCTGCCCCCCGGAACCAGAACAGGGCCTGAAGCCATCCTGCGCTTTTGCGGCCGGCTCCCAAAAAAGCGACTTGTAAAATGCAGCTTCAGGGCACTGCAATTCACAAACCTGCAGAGTTATAAATGATAACTCTCGTCCACAAATATATTGAGGGAAGGCAAAGAAGAGGATTTGAAATCAAGTCAGAATTGCAGGAAACAGATTTCAAGAGGTAGATTCGAATCGCCTTTAAAGCACATGAAAAGCGGCAAAACGTTGACAATGATGCCCTTGGCCAAAAAGGGCGTATGCCTTTTTTCCTGAATATATTCAGGAAAAAACGCATACGCCCTTTTTGGCCAACCAAGCAACCTGGAAAGGCAAATCAGCGCTACAAAGAAGTCTCGCTTCCCATCGGTCAAAAGGGACATGCTGAAAAAAGTGTCAAAACCAGAAATGCAGGACAGGCCATGGAGAAATGGGAGCCTTGCTACACTGATGGGTGGGATGTAAATTGCCAACAGCCACTCTGGAGAAGTGTACGGTGTGTCCTGAAACATCTAAAAAACACAGCTTAGAGAGCATAGGGCACTTCTACGCATGGGGGGATAAAGTGGGAAAATTGAAAATCAGCAAGACACAAGCACCCGAAAGTTTAGGGCTGCTCTGTTGACAAGGACCTCCACTTCATTCCACCTTAAATATCCCAGGAAAGCGAAAAATGGATAAAAAAGTTGTGGTCCTTATGTACAATGGACTATCACTCAGCCATGAAATCAATGTCATAAGGCTAGTAGCAGCATGATGAATGGATTTAGGTAAGACGATTCTAAGTGAAATAAGTCACACAGAAAAGGACACTTCTCATAAGGTGTCACTTATAGAGGGAATGTAAAAACCGTTACACTTGAACTGAATTACAAAACAGAACAGAGTCACACATGCAGAAAACACACTATGGCTGCTTAACGGGAAAGGTGAGGTGGGGTGATACATAAAACAAGAGTTTCAAATTAGCTCAGATACCGTTCCATAAACCCAATATGTAATAGACAAGACCTACTCCTTGCTCAGAGAACTGGACTCAACACGCCCGATTCACCGCACAAGAATATATCTGACTACTAATAATCTTAAAACCTATGTATTGATATCTCTCTGTTAGTGTGTCAAGTGGGTGTAAAGCGGCCTAAACACAGCCGTGAAAAGCAGCTAAACCCCATTATAAAAATAAATTACTTTTAAAAACACATGAAACAAAGACAGGGAAAGAGAGAGAAATTCTTACACAATTCGTTCGGGGGCTGTGATGCAACCTGGATTGACCATATCTAGACCCACAGCTGGATGACACATAAGGGTGGACACTCTTGGGGCTGAGAGGTTTGGTGAGGTTGGGTGAGCAAACGCAGACCATTTAAAGTAATACTGCGTGCTACCCATCGCATGGGTCCCAAATCTCCAGGTTCAAGGGCATCTTCCTACATCGAAAACATGCATGAGAAACCCAGAAGATGGTACACCGTGTGATGGGGAAAGGTTTCTAAAACGCACCTCATTTCTCACCTCCTTGTGCTCGGGTTCGCCATTCCAGCCACTTTACTAGCAATCTCCCTACTTGGAGCATCAGCACCTTTAACCTCCTGTTCCGTACAGGTTGCAATTTGTCCTGAGGATGAACGGGAAGACGGGGAACCAATGAGAGACTAGCTCTTGGTGTTGGGACAGGCACAGGTCACTCTATTTTCCCATCAGGAAGAAGAATTAACCACAGGCTCAGCCTGCCCCCCGGAAGCAGAACAGGGCCTGAAGCCATCCTGCGCTTTTGCGGCCAGCTCCCAAAAAAGCGACTTGTAAAATGGAGATTCAGGGCACTGCAATTCACAAACCTGCAGAGTTATAAATGATAACTCTCGTCCACAAATATATTGAGGGAAGGCAAAGAAGAGGATTTGAAATCAAGGCAGAATTGCAGGAAACAGATTTCAGGAGGTAGATTCGAATCGCCTTTAAAGCACATGAAAAGCGGCAAAACGTTGACAATGGTGCCCTTGGCCAAAAAGGGCGTATGCGTTTTTTCCTGAATATATTCAGGAAAAAACGCATACGCCCTTTTTGGCCAACCAAGCAACCTGGAAAGGCAAATCAGCGCTACAAAGAAGTCTCGCTTCCCATCGGTCAAAAGGGCCATGCTGAAAAAAGTGTCAAAACCAGAAATGCAGGACAGGCCATGGAGAAATGGGAGCCTTACTACACTGATGGGCGGGATGTAAATTGCCAACAGCCACTCTGGAGAAGTGTACGGTGTGTCCTGAAACATCTAAAAAACACAGCTTAGAGAGCATAGGGCACTTCCACACATGGGGGGATAAAGTGGGAAAATTGAAAATCAGCAAGACACAAGCACCCCAAAGTTTAGGGCTGCTCTGTTGACAAGGACCTCCACTTCATTCCACCTTAAATATCCCAGGAAAGCGAAAAATGGATAAAAAAGTTGTGGTCCTTATGTACAATGGAATATCACTCAGCCATGAAATCAATGTCATAAGGCTAGTAGCAGCATGATGAGTGGATTTAGGTAAGACGATTCTAAATGAAATAAGTCACACAGAAAAGGACACTTCTCATAAGGTGTCACTTATAGAGGGAATGTAAAAACCGTTACACTTGAACTGATTTACAAAACAGAACAGAGTCACACATGCAGAAAACACACTATGGCTGCTTAACGGGAAAGGTGAGGTGGGGTGATACATAAAACAAGAGTTTCAAATTAGCTCAGATACCGTTCCATAAACCCAATATGGAATAGACAAGACCTACTCCTTGCTCAGAGAACTGGACTCAACACGCCCGATTCACCGCACAAGAATATATCTGACTAGTAATAATCTTAAAACCTATGTATTGATATCTCTCTGTTAGTGTGTCAAGTGGGTGTAAAGCGGCCTAAACACAGCCGTGAAAAGCAGCTAAACCCCATTATAAAAATAAATTACTTTTAAAAACCCATGAAACAAAGACAGGGAAAGAGAGAGAAATTCTTACACAATTCGTTCGGGGGCTGTGATGCAACCTGGATTGACCATATCTAGACCCACAGCTGGATGAGACATAAGGGTGGACACTCTTGGGGCTGAGAGGTTTGGTGAGGTTGGGTGAGCAAACGCAGACCCTTTAAAGTAATACTGCGTGCTACCCATCGCATGGGTCCCAAATCTCCAGGTTCAAGGGCATCTTCCTACATCGAAAACATGCATGAGAAACCCAGAAGATGGTACACCGTGTGATGGGGAAAGGTTTCTAAAACGCACCTCATTTCTCACCTCCTTGTGCTCGGGTTCGCCATTCCAACCACTTTACTAGCAATCTCCCTACTTGGAGCATCAGCACCTTTAACCTCCTGTTCCGTACAGGTTGCAATTTGTCCTGAGGATGAACGGGAAGACGGGAAACCAATGAGAGACTAGCTCTTGGTGTTGGGACAGGCACAGGTCACTCTATTTTCCCATCAGGAAGAAGAATTAACCACAGGCTCAGCCTGCCCCCCGGAACCAGAACAGGGCCTGAAGCCATCCTGCGCTTTTGCGGCCGGCTCCCAAAAAAGCGACTTGTAAAATGCAGCTTCAGGGCACTGCAATTCACAAACCTGCAGAGTTATAAATGATAACTCTCGTCCACAAATATATTGAGGGAAGGCAAAGAAGAGGATTTGAAATCAAGTCAGAATTGCAGGAAACAGATTTCAAGAGGTAGATTCGAATCTCCTTTAAAGCACATGAAAAGCGGCAAAACGTTGACAATGATGCCCTTGGCCAAAAAGGGCGTATGCCTTTTTTCCTGAATATATTCAGGAAAAAACGCATACGCCCTTTTTGGCCAACCAAGCAACCTGGAAAGGCAAATCAGCGCTACAAAGAAGTCTCGCTTCCCATCGGTCAAAAGGGACATGCTGAAAAAAGTGTCAAAACCAGAAATGCAGGACAGGCCATGGAGAAATGGGAGCCTTGCTACACTGATGGGTGGGATGTAAATTGCCAACAGCCACTCTGGAGAAGTGTACGGTGTGTCCTGAAACATCTAAAAAACACAGCTTAGAGAGCATAGGGCAGTTCTACGCATGGGGGGATAAAGTGGGAAAATTGAAAATCAGCAAGACACAAGCACCCGAAAGTTTAGGGCTGCTCTGTTGACAAGGACCTCCACTTCATTCCACCTTAAATATCCCAGGAAAGCGAAAAATGGATAAAAAAGTTGTGGTCCTTATGTACAATGGAATATCACTCAGCCATGAAATCAATGTCATAAGGCTAGTAGCAGCATGATGAGTGGATTTAGGTAAGACGATTCTAAGTGAAATAAGTCACACAGAAAAGGACACTTCTCATAAGGTGTCACTTATAGAGGGAATGTAAAAACCGTTACACTTGAACTGAATTACAAAACAGAACAGAGTCACACATGCAGAAAACACACTATGGCTGCTTAACAGGAAAGGTGAGGTGGGGTGATACATAAAACAAGAGTTTCAAATTAGCTCAGATACCGTTCCATAAACCCAATATGGAATAGACAAGACCTACTCCTTGCTCAGAGAACTGGACTCAACACGCCCGATTCACCGCACAAGAATATATCTGACTAGTAATAATCTTAAAACCTATGTATTGATATCTCTCTCTTAGTGTGTCAAGTGGGTGTAAAGCGGCCTAAACACAGCCGTGAAAAGCAGCTAAACCCCATTATAAAAATAAATTACTTTTAAAAACCCATGAAACAAAGACAGGGAAAGAGAGAGAAATTCTTACACAATTCGTTCGGGGGCTGTGATGCAACCTGGATTGACCATATCTAGACCCACAGCTGGATGAGACATAAGGGTGGACACTCTTGGGGCTGAGAGGTTTGGTGAGGTTGGGTGAGCAAACGCAGACCCTTTAAAGTAATACTGCGTGCTACCCATCGCATGGGTCCCAAATCTCCAGGTTCAAGGGCATCTTCCTACATCGAAAACATGCATGAGAAACCCAGAAGATGGTACACCGTGTGATGGGGAAAGGTTTCTAAAACGCACCTCATTTCTCACCTCCTTGTGCTCGTGTTCGCCATTCCAGCCACTTTACTAGCAATCTCCCTACTTGGAGCATCAGCACCTTTAACCTCCTGTTCCGTACAGGTTGCAATTTGTCCTGAGGATGAACGGGAAGACGGGAAACCAATGAGAGACTAGCTCTTGGTGTTGGGACAGGCACAGGTCACTCTATTTTCCCATCTGGAAGAAGAATTAACCACAGGCTCAGCCTGCCCCCCGGAACCAGAACAGGGCCTGAAGCCATCCTGCGCTTTTGCGGCCGGCTCCCAAAAAAGCGACTTGTAAAATGCAGCTTCAGGGCACTGCAATTCACAAACCTGCAGAGTTATAAATGATAACTCTCGTCCACAAATATATTGAGGGAAGGCAAAGAAGAGGATTTGAAATCAAGTCAGAATTGAAGGAAACAGATTTCAAGAGGTAGATTCGAATTGCCTTTAAAGCACATGAAAAGCGGCAAAACGTTGACAGTGATGCCCTTGGCCAAAAAGGGCGTATGCGTTTTTTCCTGAATATATTCAGGAAAAAACGCATACGCCCTTTTTGGCCAACCAAGCAACCTGGAAAGGCAAATCAGCGCTACAAAGAAGTCTCGCTTCCCATCGGTCAAAAGGGACATGCTGAAAAAAGTGTCAAAACCAGAAATGCAGGACAGGCCATGGAGAAATGGGAGCCTTGCTACACTGATGGGTGGGATGTAAATTGCCAACAGCCACTCTGGAGAAGTGTACGGTGTGTCCTGAAACATCAAAAAAACACAGCTTAGAGAGCATAGGGCACTTCTACGCATGGGGGGATAAAGTGGGAAAATTGAAAATCAGCAAGACACAAGCACCCGAAAGTTTAGGGCTGCTCTGTTGACAAGGACCTCCACTTCATTCCACCTTAAATATCCCAGGAAAGCGAAAAATGGATAAAAAAGTTGTGGTCCTTATGTACAATGGACTATCACTCAGCCATGAAATCAATGTCATAAGGCTAGTAGCAGCATGATGAATGGATTTAGGTAAGACGATTCTAAGTGAAATAAGTCACACAGAAAAGGACACTTCTCATAAGGTGTCACTTATAGAGGGAATGTAAAAACCGTTACACTTGAACTGAATTACAAAACAGAACAGAGTCACACATGCAGAAAACACACTATGGCTGCTTAACGGGAAAGGTGAGGTGGGGTGATACATAAAACAAGAGTTTCAAATTAGCTCAGATACCGTTCCATAAACCCAATATGTAATAGACAAGACCTACTCCTTGCTCAGAGAACTGGACTCAACACGCCCGATTCACCGCACAAGAATATATCTGACTACTAATAATCTTAAAACCTATGTATTGATATCTCTCTGTTAGTGTGTCAAGTGGGTGTAAAGCGGCCTAAACACAGCCGTGAAAAGCAGCTAAACCCCATTATAAAAATAAATTACTTTTAAAAACACATGAAACAAAGACAGGGAAAGAGAGAGAAATTCTTACACAATTCGTTCAGGGGCTGTGATGCAACCTGGATTGACCATATATAGACCCACAGCTGGATGAGACATAAGGGTGGACACTCTTGGGGCTGAGAGGTTTGGTGAGGTTGGGTGAGCAAACGCAGACCCTTTAAAGTAATACTGCGTGCTACCCATCGCATGGGTCCCAAATCTCCAGGTTCAAGGGCATCTTCCTACATCGAAAACATGCATGAGAAACCCAGAAGATGGTACACCGTGTGATGGGGAAAGGTTTCTAAAACGCACCTCATTTTTCACCTCCTTGTGCTCGGGTTCGCCATTCCAGCCACTTTACTAGCAATCTCCCTACTTGGAGCATCAGCACCTTTAACCTCCTGTTCCGTACAGGTTGCAATTTGTCCTGAGGATGAACGGGAAGACGGGGAACCAATGAGAGACTAGCTCTTGGTGTTGGGACAGGCACAGGTCACTCTATTTTCCCATCAGGAAGAAGAATTAACCACAGGCTCAGCCTGCCCCCCGGAAGCAGAACAGGGCCTGAAGCCATCCTGCGCTTTTGCGGCCAGCTCCCAAAAAAGCGATTTGTAAAATGGAGCTTCAGGGCACTGCAATTCACAAACCTGCAGAGTTATAAATGATAACTCTCGTCCACAAATATATTGAGGGAAGGCAAAGAAGAGGATTTGAAATCAAGGCAGAATTGCAGGAAACAGATTTCAGGAGGTAGATTCGAATCGCCTTTAAAGCACATGAAAAGCGGCAAAACGTTGACAATGGTGCCCTTGGCCAAAAAGGGCGTATGCGTTTTTTCCTGAATATATTCAGGAAAAAACGCATACGCCCTTTTTGGCCAACCAAGCAACCTGGAAAGGCAAATCAGCGCTACAAAGAAGTCTCGCTTCCCATCGGTCAAAAGGGTCATGCTGAAAAAAGTGTCAAAACCAGAAATGCAGGACAGGCCATGGAGAAATGGGAGCCTTACTACACTGATGGGCGGGATGTAAATTGCCAACAGCCACTCTGGAGAAGTGTACGGTGTGTCCTGAAACATCTAAAAAACACAGCTTAGAGAGCATAGGGCACTTCCACACATGGGGGGATAAAGTGGGAAAATTGAAAATCAGCAAGACACAAGCACCCCAAAGTTTAGGGCTGCTCTGTTGACAAGGACCTCCACTTCATTCCACCTTAAATATCCCAGGAAAGCGAAAAATGGATAAAAAAGTTGTGGTCCTTATGTACAATGGAATATCACTCAGCCATGAAATCAATGTCATAAGGCTAGTAGCAGCATGATGAGTGGATTTAGGTAAGACGATTCTAAATGAAATAAGTCACACAGAAAAGGACACTTCTCATAAGGTGTCACTTATAGAGGGAATGTAAAAACCGTTACACTTGAACTGATTTACAAAACAGAACAGAGTCACACATGCAGAAAACACACTATGGCTGCTTAACGGGAAAGGTGAGGTGGGGTGATACATAAAATAAGAGTTTCAAATTAGCTCAGATACCGTTCCATAAACCCAATATGGAATAGACAAGACCTACTCCTTGCTCAGAGAACTGGACTCAACACGCCCGATTCACCGCACAAGAATATATCTGACTAGTAATAATCTTAAAACCTATGTATTGATATCTCTCTGTTAGTGTGTCAAGTGGGTGTAAAGCGGCCTAAACACAACCGTGAAAAGCAGCTAAACCCCATTATAAAAATAAATTACTTTTAAAAACCCATGAAACAAAGACAGGGAAAGAGAGAGAAATTCTTACACAATTCGTTCAGGGGCTGTGATGCAACCTGGATTGACCATATCTAGACCCACAGCTGGATGAGACATAAGGGTGGACACTCTTGGGGCTGAGAGGTTTGGTGAGGTTGGGTGAGCAAACGCAGACCCTTTAAAGTAATACTGCGTGCTACCCATCGCATGGGTCCCAAATCTCCAGGTTCAAGGGCATCCTCCTACATCGAAAACATGCATGAGAAACCCAGAAGATGGTACACCGTGTGATGGGGAAAGGTTTCTAAAACGCACCTCATTTCTCACCTCCTTGTGCTCGGGTTCGCCATTCCAGCCACTTTACTAGCAATCTCCCTACTTGGAGCATCAGCACCTTTAACCTCCTGTTCCGTACAGGTTGCAATTTGTCCTGAGGATGAACGGGAAGACGGGGAACCAATGAGAGACTAGCTCTTGGTGTTGGGACAGGCACAGGTCACTCTATTTTCCCATCAGGAAGAAGAATTAACCACAGGCTCAGCCTGCCCCCCGGAAGCAGAACAGGGCCTGAAGCCATCCTGCGCTTTTGCGGCCAGCTCCCAAAAAAGCGACTTGTAAAATGGAGATTCAGGGCACTGCAATTCACAAACCTGCAGAGTTATAAATGATAACTCTCGTCCACAAATATATTGAGGGAAGGCAAAGAAGAGGATTTGAAATCAAGGCAGAATTGCAGGAAACAGATTTCAGGAGGTAGATTCGAATCGCCTTTAAAGCACATGAAAAGCGGCAAAACGTTGACAATGGTGCCCTTGGCCAAAAAGGGCGTATGCGTTTTTTCCTGAATATATTCAGGAAAAAACGCATACGCCCTTTTTGGCCAACCAAGCAACCTGGAAAGGCAAATCAGCGCTACAAAGAAGTCTCGCTTCCCATCGGTCAAAAGGGCCATGCTGAAAAAAGTGTCAAAACCAGAAATGCAGGACAGGCCATGGAGAAATGGGAGCCTTACTACACTGATGGGCGGGATGTAAATTGCCAACAGCCACTCTGGAGAAGTGTACGGTGTGTCCTGAAACATCTAAAAAACACAGCTTAGAGAGCATAGGGCACTTCCACACATGGGGGGATAAAGTGGGAAAATTGAAAATCAGCAAGACACAAGCACCCCAAAGTTTAGGGCTGCTCTGTTGACAAGGACCTCCACTTCATTCCACCTTAAATATCCCAGGAAAGCGAAAAATGGATAAAAAAGTTGTGGTCCTTATGTACAATGGAATATCACTCAGCCATGAAATCAATGTCATAAGGCTAGTAGCAGCATGATGAGTGGATTTAGGTAAGACGATTCTAAGTGAAATAAGTCACACAGAAAAGGACACTTCTCATAAGGTGTCACTTATAGAGGGAATGTAAAAACCGTTACACTTGAACTGAATTACAAAACAGAACAGAGTCACACATGCAGAAAACACACTATGGCTGCTTAACGGGAAAGGTGAGGTGGGGTGATACATAAAACAAGAGTTTCAAATTAGCTCAGATACCGTTCCATAAACCCAATATGGAATAGACAAGACCTACTCCTTGCTCAGAGAACTGGACTCAACACGCCCGATTCACCGCACAAGAATATATCTGACTACAAATAATCTTAAAACCTATGTATTGATATCTCTCTGTTAGTGTGTCAAGTGGGTGTAAAGCGGCCTAAACAAAGCCGTGAAAAGCAGCTAAACCCCATTATAAAAATAAATTACTTTTAAAAACACATGAAACAAAGACAGGGAAAGAGAGAGAAATTCTTACACAATTCGTTCAGGGGCTGTGATGCAACCTGCATTGACCATATCTAGACCCACAGCTGGATGAGACATAAGGGTGGACACTCTTGGGGCTGAGAGGTTTGGTGAGGTTGGGTGAGCAAACGCAGACCCTTTAAAGTAATACTGCGGGCTACCCATCACATGGGTCCCAAATCTCCAGGTTCAAGGGCATCTTCCTACATCGAAAACATGCATGAGAAACCCAGAAGATGGTACACCATGTGATAGGGAAAGGTTTCTAAAACGCACCGCATTTCTCATCTCCTTGTGCTCGGGTTCGCCATTCCAGCCACTTTACTAGCAATCTCCCTACTTGGAGCATCAGCACCTTTAACCTCCTGTTCCGTACAGGTTGCAATTTGTCCTGAGGATGAACGGGAAGACGGGGAACCAATGAGAGACTAGCTCTTGGTGTTGGGACAGGCACAGGTCACTCAATTTTCCCATCAGGAAGAAGAATTAACCACAGGCTCAGCCTGCCCCCCGGAACCAGAACAGGGCCTGAAGCCATCCTGCGCTTTTGCGGCCGACTCCCAAAAAAGCGACTTGTAAAATGGAGCTTCAGGGCACTGCAATTCACAAACCTGCAGAGTTATAAATGATAACTCTCGTCCACAAATATATTGAGGGAAGGCAAAGAAGAGGATTTGAAATCAAGGCAGAATTGCAGGAAATAGATTTCAGGAGGTAGATTCGAATCGCCTTTAAAGCACATGAAAAGCGGCAAAACGTTGACAATGATGCCCTTGGCCAAAAAGGGCGTATGCGTTTTTTCCTGAATATATTCAGGAAAAAACGCATACGCCCTTTTTGGCCAACCAAGCAACCTGGAAAGGCAAATCAGCGCTACAAAGAAGTCTCGCTTCCCATCGGTCAAAAGGGACATGCTGAAAAAAGTGTCAAAACCAGAAATGCAGGACAGGCCATGGAGAAATGGGAGCCTTGCTACACTGATGGGTGGGATGTAAATTGCCAACAGCCACTCTGGAGAAGTGTACGGTGTGTCCTGAAACATCTATAAAACACAGCTTAGAGAGCATAGGGCACTTCTACGCATGGGGGGATAAAGTGGGAAAATTGAAAATCAGCAAGACACAAGCACCCGAAAGTTTAGGGCTGCTCTGTTGACAAGGACCTCCACTTCATTCCAACTTAAATATCCCAGGAAAGCGAAAAATGGATAAAAAAGTTGTGGTCCTTATGTACAATGGAATATCACTCAGCCATGAAATCAATGTCATAAGGCTAGTAGCAGCATGATGAGTGGATTTAGGTAAGACGATTCTAAGTGAAATAAGTCACACAGAAAAGGACACTTCTCATAAGGTGTCACTTATAGAGGGAATGTAAAAACCGTTACACTTGAACTGAATTACAAAACAGAACAGAGTCACACATGCAGAAAACACACTATGGCTGCTTAACGGGAAAGGTGAGGTGGGGTGATACATAAAACAAGAGTTTCAAATTAGCTCAGATACCGTTCCATAAACCCAATATGGAATAGACAAGACCTACTCCTTGCTCAGAGAACTGGACTCAACACGCCCGATTCACCGCACAAGAATATATCTGACTAGTAATAATCTTAAAACCTATGTATTGATATCTCTCTGTTAGTGTGTCAAGTGGGTGTAAAGCGGCCTAAACACAGCCGTGAAAAGCAGCTAAACCCCATTATAAAAATAAATTACTTTTAAAAACCCATGAAACAAAGACAGGGAAAGAGAGAGAAATTCTTACACAATTCGTTCGGGGGCTGTGATGCAACCTGGATTGACCATATCTAGACCCACAGCTGGATGAGACATAAGGGTGGACACTCTTGGGGCTGAGAGGTTTGGTGAGGTTGGGTGAGCAAACGCAGACCCTTTAAAGTAATACTGCGTGCTACCCATCGCATGGGTCCCAAATCTCCAGGTTCAAGGGCATCTTCCTACATCGAAAACATGCATGAGAAACCCAGAAGATGGTACACCGTGTGATGGGGAAAGGTTTCTAAAACGCACCTCATTTCTCACCTCCTTGTGCTCGTGTTCGCCATTCCAGCCACTTTACTAGCAATCTCCCTACTTGGAGCATCAGCACCTTTAACCTCGTGTTCCGTACAGGTTGCAATTTGTCCTGAGGATGAACGGGAAGACGGGAAACCAATGAGAGACTAGCTCTTGGTGTTGGGACAGGCACAGGTCACTCTATTTTCCCATCAGGAAGAAGAATTAACCACAGGCTCAGCCTGCCCCCCGGAACCAGAACAGGGCCTGAAGCCATCCTGCGCTTTTGCGGCCGGCTCCCAAAAAAGCGACTTGTAAAATGCAGCTTCAGGGCACTGCAATTCACAAACCTGCAGAGTTATAAATGATAACTCTCGTCCACAAATATATTGAGGGAAGGCAAAGAAGAGGATTTGAAATCAAGTCAGAATTGCAGGAAACAGATTTCAAGAGGTAGATTCGAATCGCCTTTAAAGCACATGAAAAGCGGCAAAACGTTGACAGTGATGCCCTTGGCCAAAAAGGGCGTATGCGTTTTTTCCTGAATATATTCAGGAAAAAACGCATACGCCCTTTTTGGCCAACCAAGCAAACTGGAAAGGCAAATCAGCGCTACAAAGAAGTCTCGCTTCCCATCGGTCAAAAGGGACATGCTGAAAAAAGTGTCAAAACCAGAAATGCAGGACAGGCCATGGAGAAATGGGAGCCTTGCTACACTGATGGGTGGGATGTAAATTGCCAACAGCCACTCTGGAGAAGTGTACGGTGTGTCCTGAAACATCAAAAAAACACAGCTTAGAGAGCATAGGGCACTTCTACGCATGGGGGGATAAAGTGGGAAAATTGAAAATCAGCAAGACACAAGCACCCGAAAGTTTAGGGCTGCTCTGTTGACAAGGACCTCCACTTCATTCCACCTTAAATATCCCAGGAAAGCGAAAAATGGATAAAAAAGTTGTGGTCCTTATGTACAATGGACTATCACTCAGCCATGAAATCAATGTCATAAGGCTAGTAGCAGCATGATGAATGGATTTAGGTAAGACGATTCTAAGTGAAATAAGTCACACAGAAAAGGACACTTCTCATAAGGTGTCACTTATAGAGGGAATGTAAAAACCGTTACACTTGAACTGAATTACAAAACAGAACAGAGTCACACATGCAGAAAACACACTATGGCTGCTTAACGGGAAAGGTGAGGTGGGGTGATACATAAAACAAGAGTTTCAAATTAGCTCAGATACCGTTCCATAAACCCAATATGGAATAGACAAGACCTACTCCTTGCTCAGAGAACTGGACTCAACACGCCCGATTCACCGCACAAGAATATATCTGACTAGTAATAATCTTAAAACCTATGTATTGATATCTCTCTGTTAGTGTGTCAAGTGGGTGTAAAGCGGCCTAAACACAGCCGTGAAAAGCAGCTAAACCCCATTATAAAAATAAATTACTTTTAAAAACCCATGAAACAAAGACAGGGAAAGAGAGAGAAATTCTTACACAATTCGTTCGGGGGCTGTGATGCAACCTGGATTGACCATATCTAGACCCACAGCTGGATGAGACATAAGGGTGGACACTCTTGGGGCTGAGAGGTTTGGTGAGGTTGGGTGAGCAAACGCAGACCCTTTAAAGTAATACTGCGTGCTACCCATCGCATGGGTCCCAAATCTCCAGGTTCAAGGGCATCTTCCTACATCGAAAACATGCATGAGAAACCCAGAAGATGGTACACCGTGTGATGGGGAAAGGTTTCTAAAACGCACCTCATTTCTCACCTCCTTGTGCTCGTGTTCGCCATTCCAGCCACTTTACTAGCAATCTCCCTACTTGGAGCATCAGCACCTTTAACCTCGTGTTCCGTACAGGTTGCAATTTGTCCTGAGGATGAACGGGAAGACGGGAAACCAATGAGAGACTAGCTCTTGGTGTTGGGACAGGCACAGGTCACTCTATTTTCCCATCAGGAAGAAGAATTAACCACAGGCTCAGCCTGCCCCCCGGAACCAGAACAGGGCCTGAAGCCATCCTGCGCTTTTGCGGCCGGCTCCCAAAAAAGCGACTTGTAAAATGCAGCTTCAGGGCACTGCAATTCACAAACCTGCAGAGTTATAAATGATAACTCTCGTCCACAAATATATTGAGGGAAGGCAAAGAAGAGGATTTGAAATCAAGTCAGAATTGCAGGAAACAGATTTCAAGAGGTAGATTCGAATCGCCTTTAAAGCACATGAAAAGCGGCAAAACGTTGACAGTGATGCCCTTGGCCAAAAAGGGCGTATGCGTTTTTTCCTGAATATATTCAGGAAAAAACGCATACGCCCTTTTTGGCCAACCAAGCAACCTGGAAAGGCAAATCAGCGCTACAAAGAAGTCTCGCTTCCCATCGGTCAAAAGGGACATGCTGAAAAAAGTGTCAAAACCAGAAATGCAGGACAGGCCATGGAGAAATGGGAGCCTTGCTACACTGATGGGTGGGATGTAAATTGCCAACAGCCACTCTGGAGAAGTGTACGGTGTGTCCTGAAACATCAAAAAAACACAGCTTAGAGAGCATAGGGCAGTTCTACGCATGGGGGGATAAAGTGGGAAAATTGAAAATCAGCAAGACACAAGCACCCGAAAGTTTAGGGCTGCTCTGTTGACAAGGACCTCCACTTCATTCCACCTTAAATATCCCAGGAAAGCGAAAAATGGATAAAAAAGTTGTGGTCCTTATGTACAATGGACTATCACTCAGCCATGAAATCAATGTCATAAGGCTAGTAGCAGCATGATGAATGGATTTAGGTAAGACGATTCTAAGTGAAATAAGTCACACAGAAAAGGACACTTCTCATAAGGTGTCACTTATAGAGGGAATGTAAAAACCGTTACACTTGAACTGAATTACAAAACAGAACAGAGTCACACATGCAGAAAACACACTATGGCTGCTTAACGGGAAAGGTGAGGTGGGGTGATACATAAAACAAGAGTTTCAAATTAGCTCAGATACCGTTCCATAAACCCAATATGTAATAGACAAGACCTACTCCTTGCTCAGAGAACTGGACTCAACACGCCCGATTCACCGCACAAGAATATATCTGACTAGTAATAATCTTAAAACCTATGTATTGATATCTCTCTGTTAGTGTGTCAAGTGGGTGTAAAGCGGCCTAAACACAGCCGTGAAAAGCAGCTAAACCCCATTATAAAAATAAATTACTTTTAAAAACACATGAAACAAAGACAGGGAAAGAGAGAGAAATTCTTACACAATTCGTTCAGGGGCTGTGATGCAACCTGGATTGACCATATCTAGACCCACAGCTGGATGAGACATAAGGGTGGACACTCTTGGGGCTGAGAGGTTTGGTGAGGTTGGGTGAGCAAACGCAGACCCTTTAAAGTAATACTGCGTGCTACCCATCGCATGGGTCCCAAATCTCCAGGTTCAAGGGCATCTTCCTACATCGAAAACATGCATGAGAAACCCAGAAGATGGTACACCGTGTGATGGGGAAAGGTTTCTAAAACGCACCTCATTTTTCACCTCCTTGTGCTCGGGTTCGCCATTCCAGCCACTTTACTAGCAATCTCCCTACTTGGAGCATCAGCACCTTTAACCTCCTGTTCCGTACAGGTTGCAATTTGTCCTGAGGATGAACGGGAAGACGGGGAACCAATGAGAGACTAGCTCTTGGTGTTGGGACAGGCACAGGTCACTCTATTTTCCCATCAGGAAGAAGAATTAACCACAGGCTCAGCCTGCCCCCCGGAAGCAGAACAGGGCCTGAAGCCATCCTGCGCTTTTGCGGCCAGCTCCCAAAAAAGCGACTTGTAAAATGGAGCTTCAGGGCACTGCAATTCACAAACCTGCAGAGTTATAAATGATAACTCTCGTCCACAAATATATTGAGGGAAGGCAAAGAAGAGGATTTGAAATCAAGGCAGAATTGGAGGAAATAGATTTCAGGAGGTAGATTCGAATCGCCTTTAAAGCACATGAAAAGCGGCAAAACGTTGACAATGATGCCCTTGGCCAAAAAGGGCGTATGCGTTTTTTCCTGAATATATTCAGGAAAAAACGCATACGCCCTTTTTGGCCAACCAAGCAACCTGGAAAGGCAAATCAGCGCTACAAAGAAGTCTCGCTTCCCATCGGTCAAAAGGGACATGCTGAAAAATGTGTCAAAACCAGAAATGCAGGACAGGCCATGGAGAAATGGGAGCCTTGCTACACTGATGGGCGGGATGTAAATTGCCAACAGCCACTCTGGAGAAGTGTACGGTGTGTCCTGAAACATCTAAAAAACACAGCTTAGAGAGCATAGGTCACTTCTACGCATGGGGGGATAAAGTGGGAAAATTGAAAATCAGCAAGACACAAGCACCCGAAAGTTTAGGGCTGCTCTGTTGACAAGGACCTCCACTTCATTCCACCTTAAATATCCCAGGAAAGCGAAAAATGGATAAAAAAGTTGTGGTCCTTATGTACAATGGACTATCACTCAGCCATGAAATCAATGTCATAAGGCTAGTAGCAGCATGATGAGTGGATTTAGGTAAGACGATTCTAAGTGAAATAAGTCACACAGAAAAGGACACTTCTCATAAGGTGTCACTTATAGAGGGAATGTAAAAACTGTTACACTTGAACTGAATTACAAAACAGAACAGAGTCACACATGCAGAAAACACACTATGGCTGCTTAACGGGAAAGGTGAGGTGGGGTGATACATAAAACAAGAGTTTCAAATTAGCTCAGATACCGTTCCATAAACCCAATATGGAATAGACAAGACCTACTCCTTGCTCAGAGAACTGGACTCAACACGCCCGATTCACCGCACAAGAATATATCTGACTAGTAATAATCTTAAAACCTATGTATTGATATCTCTCTGTTAGTGTGTCAAGTGGGTGTAAAGCGGCCTAAACACAGCCGTGAAAAGCAGCTAAACCCCATTATAAAAATAAATTACTTTTAAAAACCCATGAAACAAAGACAGGGAAAGAGAGAGAAATTCTTACACAATTAGTTCGGGGGTTGTGATGCAACCTGGATTGACCATATCTAGACCCACAGCTGGATGAGACATAAGGGTGGACACTCTTGGGGCTGAGAAGTTTGGTGAGGTTGGGTGAGCAAACGCAGACCCTTTAAAGTAATACTGCGTGCTACCCATCGCATGGGTCCCAAATCTCCAGGTTCAAGGGCATCTTCCTACATCGAAAACATGCATGAGAAACCCAGAAGATGGTACACCGTGTGATGGGGAAATGTTTCTAAAACGCACCTCATTTCTCACCTCCTTGTGCTCGTGTTCGCCATTCCAGCCACTTTACTAGCAATCTCCCTACTTGGAGCATCAGCACCTTTAACCTCCTGTTCCGTACAGGTTGCAATTTGTCCTGAGGATGAACGGGAAGACGGGAAACCAATGAGAGACTAGCTCTTGGTGTTGGGACAGGCACAGGTCACTCTATTTTCCCATCAGGAAGAAGAATTAACCACAGGCTCAGCCTGCCCCCCGGAACCAGAACAGGGCCTGAAGCCATCCTGCGCTTTTGCGGCCGGCTCCCAAAAAAGCGACTTGTAAAATGCAGCTTCAGGGCACTGCAATTCACAAACCTGCAGAGTTATAAATGATAACTCTCGTCCACAAATATATTGAGGGAAGGCAAAGAAGAGGATTTGAAATCAAGTCAGAATTGCAGGAAACAGATTTCAAGAGTTAGATTCGAATCGCCTTTAAAGCACATGAAAAGCGGCAAAACGTTGACAATGATGCCCTTGGCCAAAAAGGGCGTATACGTTTTTTCCTGAATATATTCAGGAAAAAACGCATACGCCCTTTTTGGCCAACCAAGCAACCTGGAAAGGCAAATCAGCGCTACAAAGAAGTCTCGCTTCCCATCGGTCAAAAGGGACATGCTGAAAAAAGTGTCAAAACCAGAAATGCAGGACAGGCCATGGAGAAATGGGAGCCTTGCTACACTGATGGGTGGGATGTAAATTGCCAACAGCCACTCTGGAGAAGTGTACGGTGTGTCCTGAAACATCTAAAAAACACAGCTTAGAGAGCATAGGGCAGTTCTACGCATGGGGGGATAAAGTGGGAAAATTGAAAATCAGCAAGACACAAGCACCCGAAAGTTTAGGGCTGCTCTGTTGACAAGGACCTCCACTTCATTCCACCTTAAATATCCCAGGAAAGCGAAAAATGGATAAAAAAGTTGTGGTCCTTATGTACAATGGACTATCACTCAGCCATGAAATCAATGTCATAAGGCTAGTAGCAGCATGATGAATGGATTTAGGTAAGACGATTCTAAGTGAAATAAGTCACACAGAAAAGGACACTTCTCATAAGGTGTCACTTATAGAGGGAATGTAAAAACCGTTACACTTGAACTGAATTACAAAACAGAACAGAGTCACACATGCAGAAAACACACTATGGCTGCTTAACGGGAAAGGTGAGGTGGGGTGATACATAAAACAAGAGTTTCAAATTAGCTCAGATACCGTTCCATAAACCCAATATGTAATAGACAAGACCTACTCCTTGCTCAGAGAACTGGACTCAACACGCCCGATTCACCGCACAAGAATATATCTGACTACTAATAATCTTAAAACCTATGTATTGATATCTCTCTGTTAGTGTGTCAAGTGGGTGTAAAGCGGCCTAAACACAGCCGTGAAAAGCAGCTAAACCCCATTATAAAAATAAATTACTTTTAAAAACACATGAAACAAAGACAGGGAAAGAGAGAGAAATTCTTACACAATTCGTTCAGGGGCTGTGATGCAACCTGGATTGACCATATCTAGACCCACAGCTGGATGAGACATAAGGGTGGACACTCTTGGGGCTGAGAGGTTTGGTGAGGTTGGGTGAGCAAACGCAGACCCTTTAAAGTAATACTGCGTGCTACCCATCGCATGGGTCCCAAATCTCCAGGTTCAAGGGCATCTTCCTACATCGAAAACATGCATGAGAAACCCAGAAGATGGTACACCGTGTGATGGGGAAAGGTTTCTAAAACGCACCTCATTTCTCACCTCCTTGTGCTCGGGTTCGCCATTCCAGCCACTTTACTAGCAATCTCCCTACTTGGAGCATCAGCACCTTTAACCTCCTGTTCCGTACAGGTTGCAATTTGTCCTGAGGATGAACGGGAAGACGGGGAACCAATGAGAGACTAGCTCTTGGTGTTGGGACAGGCACAGGTCACTCTATTTTCCCATCAGGAAGAAGAATTAACCACAGGCTCAGCCTGCCCCCCGGAAGCAGAACAGGGCCTGAAGCCATCTTGCGCTTTTGCGGCCAGCTCCCAAAAAAGCGACTTGTAAAATGGAGATTCAGGGCACTGCAATTCACAAACCTGCAGAGTTATAAATGAAAACTCTCGTCCACAAATATATTGAGGGAAGGCAAAGAAGAGGATTTGAAATCAAGGCAGAATTGCAGGAAACAGATTTCAGGAGGTAGATTCGAATCGCCTTTAAAGCACATGAAAAGCGGCAAAACGTTGACAATGGTGCCCTTGGCCAAAAAGGGCGTATGCGTTTTTTCCTGAATATATTCAGGAAAAAACGCATACGCCCTTTTTGGCCAACCAAGCAACCTGGAAAGGCAAATCAGCGCTACAAAGAAGTCTCGCTTCCCATCGGTCAAAAGGGCCATGCTGAAAAAAGTGTCAAAACCAGAAATGCAGGACAGGCCATGGAGAAATGGGAGCCTTACTACACTGATGGGCGGGATGTAAATTGCCAACAGCCACTCTGGAGAAGTGTACGGTGTGTCCTGAAACATCTAAAAAACACAGCTTAGAGAGCATAGGGCACTTCCACACATGGGGGGATAAAGTGGGAAAATTGAAAATCAGCAAGACACAAGCACCCCAAAGTTTAGGGCTGCTCTGTTGACAAGGACCTCCACTTCATTCCACCTTAAATATCCCAGGAAAGCGAAAAATGGATAAAAAAGTTGTGGTCCTTATGTACAATGGAATATCACTCAGCCATGAAATCAATGTCATAAGGCTAGTAGCAGCATGATGAGTGGATTTAGGTAAGACGATTCTAAGTGAAATAAGTCACACAGAAAAGGACACTTCTCATAAGATGTCACTTATAGAGAGAATGTAAAATCCGTTACACTTGAACTGAATTACAAAACAGAACAGAGTCACACATGCAGAAAACACACTATGGCTGCTTAACGGGAAAGGTGAGGTGGGGTGATACATAAAACAAGAGTTTCAAATTAGCTCAGATACCGTTCCATAAACCCAATATGGAATAGACAAGACCTACTCCTTGCTCAGAGAACTGGACTCAACACGCCCGATTCACCGCACAAGAATATATCTGACTAGTAATAATCTTAAAACCTATGTATTGATATCTCTCTGTTAGTGTGTCAAGTGTGTGTAAGGCGGCATAAACACAGCCGTGAAAAGCAGCTAAACCCCATTATAAAAATAAATTACTTTTAAAAACCCATGAAACAAAGACAGGGAAAGAGAGAGAAATTCTTACACAATTCGTTCAGGGGCTGTGATGCAACCTGCATTGACCATATCTAGACCCACAGCTGGATGAGACATAAGGGTGGACACTCTTGGGGCTGAGAGGTTTGGTGAGGTTGGGTGAGCAAACGCAGACCCTTTAAAGTAATACTGCGTGCTACCCATCGCATGGGTCCCAAATCTCCAGGTTCAAGGGCATCTTCCTACATCGAAAACATGCATGAGAAACCCAGAAGATGGTACACCGTGTGATGGGGAAAGGTTTCTAAAACGCACCGCATTTCTCATCTCCTTGTGCTCGGGTTCGCCATTCCAGCCACTTTACTAGCAATCTCCCTACTTGGAGCATCAGCACCTTTAACCTCCTGTTCCGTACAGGTTGCAATTTGTCCTGAGGATGAACGGGAAGACGGGGAACCAATGAGAGACTAGCTCTTGGTGTTGGGACAGGCACAGGTCACTCAATTTTCCCATCAGGAAGAAGAATTAACCACAGGCTCAGCCTGCCCCCCGGAACCAGAACAGGGCCTGAAGCCATCCTGCGCTTTTGCGGCCGGCTCCCAAAAAAGCGACTTGTAAAATGCAGCTTCAGGGCACTGCAATTCACAAACCTGCAGAGTTATAAATGATAACTCTCGTCCACAAATATATTGAGGGAAGGCAAAGAAGAGGATTTGAAATCAAGTCAGAATTGCAGGAAACAGATTTCAAGAGGTAGATTCGAATCGCCTTTAAAGCACATGAAAAGCGGCAAAACGTTGACAGTGATGCCCTTGGCCAAAAAGGGCGTATGCGTTTTTTCCTGAATATATTCAGGAAAAAACGCATACGCCCTTTTTGGCCAACCAAGCAACCTGGAAAGGCAAATCAGCGCTACAAAGAAGTCTCGCTTCCCATCGGTCAAAAGGGACATGCTGAAAAAAGTGTCAAAACCAGAAATGCAGGACAGGCCATGGAGAAATGGGAGCCTTGCTACACTGATGGGTGGGATGTAAATTGCCAACAGCCACTCTGGAGAAGTGTACGGTGTGTCCTGAAACATCAAAAAAACACAGCTTAGAGAGCATAGGGCAGTTCTACGCATGGGGGGATAAAGTGGGAAAATTGAAAATCAGCAAGACACAAGCACCCGAAAGTTTAGGGCTGCTCTGTTGACAAGGACCTCCACTTCATTCCACCTTAAATATCCCAGGAAAGCGAAAAATGGATAAAAAAGTTGTGGTCCTTATGTACAATGGACTATCACTCAGCCATGAAATCAATGTCATAAGGCTAGTAGCAGCATGATGAATGGATTTAGGTAAGACGATTCTAAGTGAAATAAGTCACACAGAAAAGGACACTTCTCATAAGGTGTCACTTATAGAGGGAATGTAAAAACCGTTACACTTGAACTGAATTACAAAACAGAACAGAGTCACACATGCAGAAAACACACTATGGCTGCTTAACGGGAAAGGTGAGGTGGGGTGATACATAAAACAAGAGTTTCAAATTAGCTCAGATACCGTTCCATAAACCCAATATGTAATAGACAAGACCTACTCCTTGCTCAGAGAACTGGACTCAACACGCCCGATTCACCGCACAAGAATATATCTGACTAGTAATAATCTTAAAACCTATGTATTGATATCTCTCTGTTAGTGTGTCAAGTGGGTGTAAAGCGGCCTAAACACAGCCGTGAAAAGCAGCTAAACCCCATTATAAAAATAAATTACTTTTAAAAACACATGAAACAAAGACAGGGAAAGAGAGAGAAATTCTTACACAATTCGTTCAGGGGCTGTGATGCAACCTGGATTGACCATATCTAGACCCACAGCTGGATGAGACATAAGGGTGGACACTCTTGGGGCTGAGAGGTTTGGTGAGGTTGGGTGAGCAAACGCAGACCCTTTAAAGTAATACTGCGTGCTACCCATCGCATGGGTCCCAAATCTCCAGGTTCAAGGGCATCTTCCTACATCGAAAACATGCATGAGAAACCCAGAAGATGGTACACCGTGTGATGGGGAAAGGTTTCTAAAACGCACCTCATTTTTCACCTCCTTGTGCTCGGGTTCGCCATTCCAGCCACTTTACTAGCAATCTCCCTACTTGGAGCATCAGCACCTTTAACCTCCTGTTCCGTACAGGTTGCAATTTGTCCTGAGGATGAACGGGAAGACGGGGAACCAATGAGAGACTAGCTCTTGGTGTTGGGACAGGCACAGGTCACTCTATTTTCCCATCAGGAAGAAGAATTAACCACAGGCTCAGCCTGCCCCCCGGAAGCAGAACAGGGCCTGAAGCCATCCTGCGCTTTTGCGGCCAGCTCCCAAAAAAGCGACTTGTAAAATGGAGCTTCAGGGCACTGCAATTCACAAACCTGCAGAGTTATAAATGATAACTCTCGTCCACAAATATATTGAGGGAAGGCAAAGAAGAGGATTTGAAATCAAGGCAGAATTGGAGGAAATAGATTTCAGGAGGTAGATTCGAATCGCCTTTAAAGCACATGAAAAGCGGCAAAACGTTGACAATGATGCCCTTGGCCAAAAAGGGCGTATGCGTTTTTTCCTGAATATATTCAGGAAAAAACGCATACGCCCTTTTTGGCCAACCAAGCAACCTGGAAAGGCAAATCAGCGCTACAAAGAAGTCTCGCTTCCCATCGGTCAAAAGGGACATGCTGAAAAATGTGTCAAAACCAGAAATGCAGGACAGGCCATGGAGAAATGGGAGCCTTGCTACACTGATGGGCGGGATGTAAATTGCCAACAGCCACTCTGGAGAAGTGTACGGTGTGTCCTGAAACATCTAAAAAACACAGCTTAGAGAGCATAGGTCACTTCTACGCATGGGGGGATAAAGTGGGAAAATTGAAAATCAGCAAGACACAAGCACCCGAAAGTTTAGGGCTGCTCTGTTGACAAGGACCTCCACTTCATTCCACCTTAAATATCCCAGGAAAGCGAAAAATGGATAAAAAAGTTGTGGTCCTTATGTACAATGGACTATCACTCAGCCATGAAATCAATGTCATAAGGCTAGTAGCAGCATGATGAGTGGATTTAGGTAAGACGATTCTAAGTGAAATAAGTCACACAGAAAAGGACACTTCTCATAAGGTGTCACTTATAGAGGGAATGTAAAAACTGTTACACTTGAACTGAATTACAAAACAGAACAGAGTCACACATGCAGAAAACACACTATGGCTGCTTAACGGGAAAGGTGAGGTGGGGTGATACATAAAACAAGAGTTTCAAATTAGCTCAGATACCGTTCCATAAACCCAATATGGAATAGACAAGACCTACTCCTTGCTCAGAGAACTGGACTCAACACGCCCGATTCACCGCACAAGAATATATCTGACTAGTAATAATCTTAAAACCTATGTATTGATATCTCTCTGTTAGTGTGTCAAGTGGGTGTAAAGCGGCCTAAACACAGCCGTGAAAAGCAGCTAAACCCCATTATAAAAATAAATTACTTTTAAAAACCCATGAAACAAAGACAGGGAAAGAGAGAGAAATTCTTACACAATTAGTTCGGGGGTTGTGATGCAACCTGGATTGACCATATCTAGACCCACAGCTGGATGAGACATAAGGGTGGACACTCTTGGGGCTGAGAAGTTTGGTGAGGTTGGGTGAGCAAACGCAGACCCTTTAAAGTAATACTGCGTGCTACCCATCGCATGGGTCCCAAATCTCCAGGTTCAAGGGCATCTTCCTACATCGAAAACATGCATGAGAAACCCAGAAGATGGTACACCGTGTGATGGGGAAATGTTTCTAAAACGCACCTCATTTCTCACCTCCTTGTGCTCGTGTTCGCCATTCCAGCCACTTTACTAGCAATCTCCCTACTTGGAGCATCAGCACCTTTAACCTCCTGTTCCGTACAGGTTGCAATTTGTCCTGAGGATGAACGGGAAGACGGGAAACCAATGAGAGACTAGCTCTTGGTGTTGGGACAGGCACAGGTCACTCTATTTTCCCATCAGGAAGAAGAATTAACCACAGGCTCAGCCTGCCCCCCGGAACCAGAACAGGGCCTGAAGCCATCCTGCGCTTTTGCGGCCGGCTCCCAAAAAAGCGACTTGTAAAATGCAGCTTCAGGGCACTGCAATTCACAAACCTGCAGAGTTATAAATGATAACTCTCGTCCACAAATATATTGAGGGAAGGCAAAGAAGAGGATTTGAAATCAAGTCAGAATTGCAGGAAACAGATTTCAAGAGTTAGATTCGAATCGCCTTTAAAGCACATGAAAAGCGGCAAAACGTTGACAATGATGCCCTTGGCCAAAAAGGGCGTATACGTTTTTTCCTGAATATATTCAGGAAAAAACGCATACGCCCTTTTTGGCCAACCAAGCAACCTGGAAAGGCAAATCAGCGCTACAAAGAAGTCTCGCTTCCCATCGGTCAAAAGGGACATGCTGAAAAAAGTGTCAAAACCAGAAATGCAGGACAGGCCATGGAGAAATGGGAGCCTTGCTACACTGATGGGTGGGATGTAAATTGCCAACAGCCACTCTGGAGAAGTGTACGGTGTGTCCTGAAACATCTAAAAAACACAGCTTAGAGAGCATAGGGCAGTTCTACGCATGGGGGGATAAAGTGGGAAAATTGAAAATCAGCAAGACACAAGCACCCGAAAGTTTAGGGCTGCTCTGTTGACAAGGACCTCCACTTCATTCCACCTTAAATATCCCAGGAAAGCGAAAAATGGATAAAAAAGTTGTGGTCCTTATGTACAATGGACTATCACTCAGCCATGAAATCAATGTCATAAGGCTAGTAGCAGCATGATGAATGGATTTAGGTAAGACGATTCTAAGTGAAATAAGTCACACAGAAAAGGACACTTCTCATAAGGTGTCACTTATAGAGGGAATGTAAAAACCGTTACACTTGAACTGAATTACAAAACAGAACAGAGTCACACATGCAGAAAACACACTATGGCTGCTTAACGGGAAAGGTGAGGTGGGGTGATACATAAAACAAGAGTTTCAAATTAGCTCAGATACCGTTCCATAAACCCAATATGTAATAGACAAGACCTACTCCTTGCTCAGAGAACTGGACTCAACACGCCCGATTCACCGCACAAGAATATATCTGACTACTAATAATCTTAAAACCTATGTATTGATATCTCTCTGTTAGTGTGTCAAGTGGGTGTAAAGCGGCCTAAACACAGCCGTGAAAAGCAGCTAAACCCCATTATAAAAATAAATTACTTTTAAAAACACATGAAACAAAGACAGGGAAAGAGAGAGAAATTCTTACACAATTCGTTCAGGGGCTGTGATGCAACCTGGATTGACCATATCTAGACCCACAGCTGGATGAGACATAAGGGTGGACACTCTTGGGGCTGAGAGGTTTGGTGAGGTTGGGTGAGCAAACGCAGACCCTTTAAAGTAATACTGCGTGCTACCCATCGCATGGGTCCCAAATCTCCAGGTTCAAGGGCATCTTCCTACATCGAAAACATGCATGAGAAACCCAGAAGATGGTACACCGTGTGATGGGGAAAGGTTTCTAAAACGCACCTCATTTCTCACCTCCTTGTGCTCGGGTTCGCCATTCCAGCCACTTTACTAGCAATCTCCCTACTTGGAGCATCAGCACCTTTAACCTCCTGTTCCGTACAGGTTGCAATTTGTCCTGAGGATGAACGGGAAGACGGGGAACCAATGAGAGACTAGCTCTTGGTGTTGGGACAGGCACAGGTCACTCTATTTTCCCATCAGGAAGAAGAATTAACCACAGGCTCAGCCTGCCCCCCGGAAGCAGAACAGGGCCTGAAGCCATCTTGCGCTTTTGCGGCCAGCTCCCAAAAAAGCGACTTGTAAAATGGAGATTCAGGGCACTGCAATTCACAAACCTGCAGAGTTATAAATGAAAACTCTCGTCCACAAATATATTGAGGGAAGGCAAAGAAGAGGATTTGAAATCAAGGCAGAATTGCAGGAAACAGATTTCAGGAGGTAGATTCGAATCGCCTTTAAAGCACATGAAAAGCGGCAAAACGTTGACAATGGTGCCCTTGGCCAAAAAGGGCGTATGCGTTTTTTCCTGAATATATTCAGGAAAAAACGCATACGCCCTTTTTGGCCAACCAAGCAACCTGGAAAGGCAAATCAGCGCTACAAAGAAGTCTCGCTTCCCATCGGTCAAAAGGGCCATGCTGAAAAAAGTGTCAAAACCAGAAATGCAGGACAGGCCATGGAGAAATGGGAGCCTTACTACACTGATGGGCGGGATGTAAATTGCCAACAGCCACTCTGGAGAAGTGTACGGTGTGTCCTGAAACATCTAAAAAACACAGCTTAGAGAGCATAGGGCACTTCCACACATGGGGGGATAAAGTGGGAAAATTGAAAATCAGCAAGACACAAGCACCCCAAAGTTTAGGGCTGCTCTGTTGACAAGGACCTCCACTTCATTCCACCTTAAATATCCCAGGAAAGCGAAAAATGGATAAAAAAGTTGTGGTCCTTATGTACAATGGAATATCACTCAGCCATGAAATCAATGTCATAAGGCTAGTAGCAGCATGATGAGTGGATTTAGGTAAGACGATTCTAAGTGAAATAAGTCACACAGAAAAGGACACTTCTCATAAGGTGTCACTTATAGAGAGAATGTAAAATCCGTTACACTTGAACTGAATTACAAAACAGAACAGAGTCACACATGCAGAAAACACACTATGGCTGCTTAACGGGAAAGGTGAGGTGGGGTGATACATAAAACAAGAGTTTCAAATTAGCTCAGATACCGTTCCATAAACCCAATATGGAATAGACAAGACCTACTCCTTGCTCAGAGAACTGGACTCAACACGCCCGATTCACCGCACAAGAATATATCTGACTAGTAATAATCTTAAAACCTATGTATTGATATCTCTCTGTTAGTGTGTCAAGTGTGTGTAAGGCGGCATAAACACAGCCGTGAAAAGCAGCTAAACCCCATTATAAAAATAAATTACTTTTAAAAACCCATGAAACAAAGACAGGGAAAGAGAGAGAAATTCTTACACAATTCGTTCAGGGGCTGTGATGCAACCTGCATTGACCATATCTAGACCCACAGCTGGATGAGACATAAGGGTGGACACTCTTGGGGCTGAGAGGTTTGGTGAGGTTGGGTGAGCAAACGCAGACCCTTTAAAGTAATACTGCGTGCTACCCATCGCATGGGTCCCAAATCTCCAGGTTCAAGGGCATCTTCCTACATCGAAAACATGCATGAGAAACCCAGAAGATGGTACACCGTGTGATGGGGAAAGGTTTCTAAAACGCACCGCATTTCTCATCTCCTTGTGCTCGGGTTCGCCATTCCAGCCACTTTACTAGCAATCTCCCTACTTGGAGCATCAGCACCTTTAACCTCCTGTTCCGTACAGGTTGCAATTTGTCCTGAGGATGAACGGGAAGACGGGGAACCAATGAGAGACTAGCTCTTGGTGTTGGGACAGGCACAGGTCACTCAATTTTCCCATCAGGAAGAAGAATTAACCACAGGCTCAGCCTGCCCCCCGGAACCAGAACAGGGCCTGAAGCCATCCTGCGCTTTTGCGGCCGACTCCCAAAAAAGCGACTTGTAAAATGGAGCTTCAGGGCACTGCAATTCACAAACCTGCAGAATTATAAATGATAACTCTCGTCCACAAATATATTGAGGGAAGGCAAAGAAGAGGATTTGAAATCAAGGCAGAATTGCAGGAAATAGATTTCAGGAGGTAGATTCGAATCGCCTTTAAAGCACATGAAAAGCGGCAAAACGTTGACAATGATGCCCTTGGCCAAAAAGGGCGTATGCGTTTTTTCCTGAATATATTCAGGAAAAAACGCATACGCCCTTTTTGGCCAACCAAGCAACCGGGAAAGGCAAATCAGCGCTACAAAGAAGTCTCGCTTCCCATCGGTCAAAAGGGACATGCTGAAAAAGGTGTCAAAACCAGAAATGCAGGACAGGCCATGGAGAAATGGGAGCCTTGCTACACTGATGGGCGGGATGTAAATTGCCAACAGCCACTCTGGAGAAGTGTACGGTGTGTCCTGAAACATCTAAAAAACACAGCTTAGAGAGCATAGGGCACTTCTACGCATGGGGGGATAAAGTGGGAAAATTGAAAATCAGCAAGACACAAGCACCCGAAAGTTTAGGGCTGCTCTGTTGACAAGGACCTCCACTTCCTTCCACCTTAAATATCCCAGGAAAGCGAAAAATGGATAAAAAAGTTGTGGTCCTTATGTACAATGGAATATCACTCAGCCATGAAATCAATGTCATAAGGCTAGTAGCAGCATGATGAGTGGATTTAGGTAAGACGATTCTAAGTGAAATAAGTCACACAGAAAAGGACACTTCTCATAAGGTGTCACTTATAGAGGGAATGTAAAAACCGTTACACTTGAACTGAATTACAAAACAGAACAGAGTCACACATGCAGAAAACACACTATGGCTGCTTAACGGGAAAGGTGAGGTGGGCTGATACATAAAACAAGAGTTTCAAATTAGCTCAGATACCGTTCCATAAACCCAATATGGAATAGACAAGACCTACTCCTTGCTCAGAGAACTGGACTCAACACGCCCGATTCACCGCACAAGAATATATCTGACTAGTAATAATCTTAAAATCTATGTATTGATATCTCTCTGTTAGTGTGTCAAGTGGGTGTAAAGCGGCCTAAACACAGCCGTGAAAAGCAGCTAAACCCCATTATAAAAATAAATTACTTTTAAAAACCCATGAAACAAAGACAGGGAAAGAGAGAGAAATTCTTACACAATTCGTTCGGGGGCTGTGATGCAACCTGGATTGACCATATCTAGACCCACAGCTGGATGACACATAAGGGTGGACACTCTTGGGGCTGAGAGGTTTGGTGAGGTTGGGTGAGCAAACGCAGACCCTTTAAAGTAATACTGCGTGCTACCCATCGCATGGGTCCCAAATCTCCAGGTTCAAGGGCATCTTCCTACATCGAAAACATGCATGAGAAACCCAGAATATGGTACACCGTGTGATGGGGAAAGGTTTCTAAAATGCACCTCATTTCTCATCTCCTTGTGCTCGGGTTCGTCATTCCAGCCACTTTACTAGCAATCTCCCTACTTGGAGCATCAGCACCTTTAACCTCCTGTTCCGTACAGGTTGCAATTTGTCCTGAGGATGAACGGGAAGACGGGGAACCAATGAGAGACTAGCTCTTGGTGTTGGGACAGGCACAGGTCACTCTATTTTCCCATCAGGAAGAAGAATTAACCACAGGCTCAGCCTGCCCCCCGGAACCAGAACAGGGCCTGAAGCCATCCTGCGCTTTTGCGGCCGGCTCCCAAAAAACCGACTTGTAAAATGGAGCTTCAGGGCACTGCAATTCACATACCTGCAGAGTTATAAATGATAACTCTCGTCCACAAATATATTGAGGGAAGGCAAAGAAGAGGATTTGAAATCAAGGCAGAATTGCAGGAAACAGATTTCAGGAGGTAGATTCGAATCGCCTTTAAAGCACATGAAAAGCGGCAAAACGTTGACAATGATGCCCTTGGCCAAAAAGGGCGTATGCGTTTTTTCCTGAATATATTCAGGAAAAAACGCATACGCCCTTTTTGGCCAACCAAGCAACCTGGAAAGGCAAATCAGCGCTACAAAGAAGTCTCGCTTCCCATCGGTCAAAAGGGACATGCTGAAAAAGTTGTCAAAACCAGAAATGCAGGACAGGCCATGGAGAAATGGGAGCCTTGCTACACTGATGGGCGGGATGTAAATTGCCAACAGCCACTCTGGAGAAGTGTACGGTGTGTCCTGAAACATCTAAAAAACACAGCTTAGAGAGCATAGGGCACTTCCACGCATGGGGGGATAAAGTGGGAAAATTGAAAATCAGCAAGACACAAGCACCCCAAAGTTTAGGGCTGCTCTGTTGACAAGGACCTCCACTTCCTTCCACCTTAAATATCCCAGGAAAGCGAAAAATGGATAAAAAAGTTGTGGTCCTTATGTACAATGGAATATCACTCAGCCATGAAATCAATGTCATAAAGCTAGTAGCAGCATGATGAGTGGATTTAGGTAAGACGATTCTAAGTGAAATAAGTCACACAGAAAAGGACAATTCTCATAAGGTGTCACTTATAGAGGGAATGTAAAAACCGTTACACTTGAACTGAATTACAAAACAGAACAGAGTCACACATGCAGAAAACACACTATGGCTGCTTAACGGGAAAGGTGAGGTGGGGTGATACATAAAACAAGAGTTTCAAATTAGCTCAGATACCGTTCCATAAACCCAATATGGAATAGACAAGACCTACTCCTTGCTCAGAGAACTGGACTCAACACGCCCGATTCACCGCACAAGAATATATCTGACTACTAATAATCTTAAAACCTATGTATTGATATCTCTCTGTTAGTGTGTCAAGTGGGTGTAAAGCGGCCTAAACACAGCCGTGAAAAGCAGCTAAACCCCATTATAAAAATAAATTACTTTTAAAAACACATGAAACAAAGACAGGGAAAGAGAGAGTAATTCTTACACAATTCGTTCAGGGGCTGTGATGCAACCTGGATTGACCATATCTAGACCCACAGCTGGATGAGACATAAGGGTGGACACTCTTGGGGCTGAGAGGTTTGGTGAGGTTGGGTGAGCAAACGCAGACCCTTTAAAGTAATACTGCGTGCTACCCATCGCATGGGTCCCAAATCTCCAGGTTCAAGGGCATCTTCCTACATCGAAAACATGCATGAGAAACCCAGAAGATGGTACACCGTGTGATGGGGAAAGGTTTCTAAAACGCACCTCATTTTTCACCTCCTTGTGCTCGGGTTCGCCATTCCAGCCACTTTACTAGCAATCTCCCTACTTGGAGCATCAGCACCTTTAACCTCCTGTTCCGTACAGGTTGCAATTTGTCCTGAGGATGAACGGGAAGACGGGGAACCAATGAGAGACTAGCTCTTGGTGTTGGGACAGGCACAGGTCACTCTATTTTCCCATCAGGAAGAAGAATTAACCACAGGCTCAGCCTGCCCCCCGGAAGCAGAACAGGGCCTGAAGCCATCCTGCGCTTTTGCGGCCAGCTCCCAAAAAAGCGACTTGTAAAATGGAGCTTCAGGGCACTGCAATTCACAAACCTGCAGAGTTATAAATGATAACTCTCGTCCACAAATATATTGAGGGAAGGCAAAGAAGAGGATTTGAAATCAAGGCAGAATTGCAGGAAATAGATTTCAGGAGGTAGATTCGAATCGCCTTTAAAGCACATGAAAAGCGGCAAAACGTTGACAATGATGCCCTTGGCCAAAAAGGGCGTATGCGTTTTTTCCTGAATATATTCAGGAAAAAACGCATACGCCCTTTTTGGCCAACCAAGCAACCTGGAAAGGCAAATCAGCGCTACAAAGAAGTCTCGCTTCCCATCGGTCAAAAGGGACATGCTGAAAAATGTGTCAAAACCAGAAATGCAGGACAGGCCATGGAGAAATGGGAGCCTTGCTACACTGATGGGCGGGATGTAAATTGCCAACAGCCACTCTGGAGAAGTGTACGGTGTGTCCTGAAACATCTAAAAAACACAGCTTAGAGAGCATAGGGCACTTCTACGCATGGGGGGATAAAGTGGGAAAATTGAAAATCAGCAAGACACAAGCACCCGAAAGTTTAGGGCTGCTCTGTTGACAAGGACCTCCACTTCATTCCACCTTAAATATCCCAGGAAAGCGAAAAATGGATAAAAAAGTTGTGGTCCTTATGTACAATGGACTATCACTCAGCCATGAAATCAATGTCATAAGGCTAGTAGCAGCATGATGAGTGGATTTAGGTAAGACGATTCTAAGTGAAATAAGTCACACAGAAAATGACACTTCTCATAAGGTGTCACTTATAGAGGGAATGTAAAAACCGTTACACTTGAACTGAATTACAAAACAGAACAGAGTCACACATGCAGAAAACACACTATGGCTGCTTAACGGGAAAGGTGAGGTGGGGTGATACATAAAACAAGAGTTTCAAATTAGCTCAGATACCGTTCCATAAACCCAATATGGAATAGACAAGACCTACTCCTTGCTCAGAGAACTGGACTCAACACGCCCGATTCACCGCACAAGAATATATCTGACTAGTAATAATCTTAAAACCTATGTATTGATATCTCTCTGTTAGTGTGTCAAGTGGGTGTAAAGCGGCCTAAACACAGCCGTGAAAAGCAGCTAAACCCCATTATAAAAATAAATTACTTTTAAAAACCCATGAAACAAAGACAGGGAAAGAGAGAGAAATTCTTACACAATTAGTTCGGGGGTTGTGATGCAACCTGGATTGACCATATCTAGACCCACAGCTGGATGAGACATAAGGGTGGACACTCTTGGGGCTGAGAAGTTTGGTGAGGTTGGGTGAGCAAACGCAGACCCTTTAAAGTAATACTGCGTGCTACCCATCGCATGGGTCCCAAATCTCCAGGTTCAAGGGCATCTTCCTACATCGAAAACATGCATGAGAAACCCAGAAGATGGTACACCGTGTGATGGGGAAAGGTTTCTAAAACGCACCTCATTTCTCACCTCCTTGTGCTCGTGTTCGCCATTCCAGCCACTTTACTAGCAATCTCCCTACTTGGAGCATCAGCACCTTTAACCTCCTGTTCCGTACAGGTTGCAATTTGTCCTGAGGATGAACGGGAAGACGGGAAACCAATGAGAGACTAGCTCTTGGTGTTGGGACAGGCACAGGTCACTCTATTTTCCCATCAGGAAGAAGAATTAACCACAGGCTCAGCCTGCCCCCCGGAACCAGAACAGGGCCTGAAGCCATCCTGCGCTTTTGCGGCCGGCTCCCAAAAAAGCGACTTGTAAAATGCAGCTTCAGGGCACTGCAATTCACAAACCTGCAGAGTTATAAATGATAACTCTCGTCCACAAATATATTGAGGGAAGGCAAAGAAGAGGATTTGAAATCAAGTCAGAATTGCAGGAAACAGATTTCAAGAGTTAGATTCGAATCGCCTTTAAAGCACATGAAAAGCGGCAAAACGTTGACAATGATGCCCTTGGCCAAAAAGGGCGTATACGTTTTTTCCTGAATATATTCAGGAAAAAACGCATACGCCCTTTTTGGCCAACCAAGCAACCTGGAAAGGCAAATCAGCGCTACAAAGAAGTCTCGCTTCCCATCGGTCAAAAGGGACATGCTGAAAAAAGTGTCAAAACCAGAAATGCAGGACAGGCCATGGAGAAATGGGAGCCTTGCTACACTGATGGGTGGGATGTAAATTGCCAACAGCCACTCTGGAGAAGTGTACGGTGTGTCCTGAAACATCTAAAAAACACAGCTTAGAGAGCATAGGGCAGTTCTACGCATGGGGGGATAAAGTGGGAAAATTGAAAATCAGCAAGACACAAGCACCCGAAAGTTTAGGGCTGCTCTGTTGACAAGGACCTCCACTTCATTCCACCTTAAATATCCCAGGAAAGCGAAAAATGGATAAAAAAGTTGTGGTCCTTATGTACAATGGACTATCACTCAGCCATGAAATCAATGTCATAAGGCTAGTAGCAGCATGATGAATGGATTTAGGTAAGACGATTCTAAGTGAAATAAGTAACACAGAAAAGGACACTTCTCATAAGGTGTCACTTATAGAGGGAATGTAAAAACCGTTACACTTGAACTGAATTACAAAACAGAACAGAGTCACACATGCAGAAAACACACTATGGCTGCTTAACGGGAAAGGTGAGGTGGGGTGAAACATAAAACAAGAGTTTCAAATTAGCTCAGATACCGTTCCATAAACCCAATATGTAATAGACAAGACCTACTCCTTGCTCAGAGAACTGGACTCAACACGCCCGATTCACCGCACAAGAATATATCTGACTACTAATAATCTTAAAACCTATGTATTGATATCTCTCTGTTAGTGTGTCAAGTGGGTGTAAAGCGGCCTAAACACAGCCGTGAAAAGCAGCTAAACCCCATTATAAAAATAAATTACTTTTAAAAACACATGAAACAACGACAGGGAAAGAGAGAGAAATTCTTACACAATTCGTTCAGGGGCTGTGATGCAACCTGGATTGACCATATCTAGACCCACAGCTGGATGAGACATAAGGGTGGACACTCTTGGGGCTGAGAGGTTTGGTGAGGTTGGGTGAGCAAACGCAGACCCTTTAAAGTAATACTGCGTGCTACCCATCGCATGGGTCCCAAATCTCCAGGTTCAAGGGCATCTTCCTACATCGAAAACATGCATGAGAAACCCAGAAGATGGTACACCGTGTGATGGGGAAAGGTTTCTAAAACGCACCTCATTTCTCACCTCCTTGTGCTCGGGTTCGCCATTCCAGCCACTTTACTAGCAATCTCCCTACTTGGAGCATCAGCACCTTTAACCTCCTGTTCCGTACAGGTTGCAATTTGTCCTGAGGATGAACGGGAAGACGGGGAACCAATGAGAGACTAGCTCTTGGTGTTGGGACAGACACAGGTCACTCTATTTTCCCATCAGGAAGAAGAATTAACCACAGGCTCAGCCTGCCCCCCGGAAGCAGAACAGGGCCTGAAGCCATCTTGCGCTTTTGCGGCCAGCTCCCAAAAAAGCGACTTGTAAAATGGAGATTCAGGGCACTGCAATTCACAAACCTGCAGAGTTATAAATGAAAACTCTCGTCCACAAATATATTGAGGGAAGGCAAAGAAGAGGATTTGAAATCAAGGCAGAATTGCAGGAAACAGATTTCAGGAGGTAGATTCGAATCGCCTTTAAAGCACATGAAAAGCGGCAAAACGTTGACAATGGTGCCCTTGGCCAAAAAGGGCGTATGCGTTTTTTCCTGAATATATTCAGGAAAAAACGCATACGCCCTTTTTGGCCAACCAAGCAACCTGGAAAGGCAAATCAGCGCTACAAAGAAGTCTCGCTTCCCATCGGTCAAAAGGGCCATGCTGAAAAAAGTGTCAAAACCAGAAATGCAGGACAGGCCATGGAGAAATGGGAGCCTTACTACACTGATGGGCGGGATGTAAATTGCCAACAGCCACTCTGGAGAAGTGTACGGTGTGTCCTGAAACATCTAAAAAACACAGCTTAGAGAGCATAGGGCACTTCTACGCATGGGGGGATAAAGTGGGAAAATTGAAAATCAGCAAGACACAAGCACCCGAAAGTTTAGGGCTGCTCTGTTGACAAGGACCTCCACTTCCTTCCACCTTAAATATCCCAGGAAAGCGAAAAATGGATAAAAAAGTTGTGGTCCTTATGTACAATGGAATATCACTCAGCCATGAAATCAATGTCATAAGGCTAGTAGCAGCATGATGAGTGGATTTAGGTAAGACGATTCTAAGTGAAATAAGTCACACTGAAAAGGACACTTCTCATAAGGTGTCACTTATAGAGGGAATGTAAAAACCGTTACACTTGAACTGAATTACAAAACAGAACAGAGTCACACATGCAGAAAACACACTATGGCTGCTTAACGGGAAAGGTGAGGTGGGCTGATACATAAAACAAGAGTTTCAAATTAGCTCAGATACCGTTCCATAAACCCAATATGGAATAGAAAAGACCTACTCCTTGCTCAGAGAACTGGACTCAACACGCCCGATTCACCGCACAAGAATATATCTGACTAGTAATAATCTTAAAACCTATGTATTGATATCTCTCTGTTAGTGTGTCAAGTGTGTGTAAGGCGGCATAAACACAGCCGTGAAAAGCAGCTAAACCCCATTATAAAAATAAATTACTTTTAAAAACCCATGAAACAAAGACAGGGAAAGAGAGAGAAATTCTTACACAATTCGTTCAGGGGCTGTGATGCAACCTGCATAGACCATATCTAGACCCACAGCTGGATGAGACATAAGGGTGGACACTCTTGGGGCTGAGAGGTTTGGTGAGGTTGGGTGAGCAAACGCAGACCCTTTAAAGTAATACTGCGTGCTACCCATCGCATGGGTCCCAAATCTCCAGGTTCAAGGGCATCTTCCTACATCAAAAACATGCATGAGAAACCCAGAATATGGTACACCGTGTGATGGGGAAAGGTTTCTAAAATGCACCTCATTTCTCATCTCCTTGTGCTCGGGTTCGTCATTCCAGCCACTTTACTAGCAATCTCCCTACTTGGAGCATCAGCACCTTTAACCTCCTGTTCCATACAGGTTGCAATTTGTCCTGAGGATGAACGGGAAGACGGGGAACCAATGAGAGACTAGCTCTTGGTGTTGGGACAGGCACAGGTCACTCTATTTTCCCATCAGGAAGAAGAATTAACCACAGGCTCAGCCTGCCCCCCGGAACCAGAACAGGGCCTGAAGCCATCCTGCGCTTTTGCGGCCGGCTCCCAAAAAACCGACTTGTAAAATGGAGCTTCAGGGCACTGCAATTCACAAACCTGCAGAGTTATAAATGATAACTCTCGTCCACAAATATATTGAGGGAAGGCAAAGAAGAGGATTTGAAATCAAGGCAGAATTGCAGGAAACAGATTTCAGGAGGTAGATTCGAATCGCCTTTAAAGCACATGAAAAGCGGCAAAACGTTGACAATGATGCCCTTGGCCAAAAAGGGCGTATGCGTTTTTTCCTGAATATATTCAGGAAAAAACGCATACGCCCTTTTTGGCCAACCAAGCAACCTGGAAAGGCAAATCAGCGCTACAAAGAAGTCTCGCTTCCCATCGGTCAAAAGGGACATGCTGAAAAAGTTGTCAAAACCAGAAATGCAGGACAGGCCATGGAGAAATGGGAGCCTTGCTACACTGATGGGCGGGATGTAAATTGCCAACAGCCACTCTGGAGAAGTGTACGGTGTGTCCTGAAACATCTAAAAAACACAGCTTAGAGAGCATAGGGCACTTCCACGCATGGGGGGATAAAGTGGGAAAATTGAAAATCAGCAAGACACAAGCACCCCAAAGTTTAGGGCTGCTCTGTTGACAAGGACCTCCACTTCCTTCCACCTTAAATATCCCAGGAAAGCGAAAAATGGATAAAAAAGTTGTGGTCCTTATGTACAATGGAATATCACTCAGCCATGAAATCAATGTCATAAAGCTAGTAGCAGCATGATGAGTGGATTTAGGTAAGACGATTCTAAGTGAAATAAGTCACACAAAAAGGACAATTCTCATAAGGTGTCACTTATAGAGGGAATGTAAAAACCGTTACACTTGAACTGAATTACAAAACAGAACAGAGTCACACATGCAGAAAACACACTATGGCTGCTTAACGGGAAAGGTGAGGTGGGGTGATACATAAAACAAGAGTTTCAAATTAGCTCAGATACCGTTCCATAAACCCAATATGGAATAGACAAGACCTACTCCTTGCTCAGAGAACTGGACTCAACACGCCCGATTCACCGCACAAGAATATATCTGACTAGTAATAATCTTAAAACCTATGTATTGATATCTCTCTGTTAGTGTGTCAAGTGGGTGTAAAGCGGCCTAAACACAGCCGTGAAAAGCAGCTAAACCCCATTATAAAAATAAATTACTTTTAAAAACCCATGAAACAAAGACAGGGAAAGAGAGAGAAATTCTTACACAATTCGTTCAGGGGCTGTGATGCAACCTGGATTGACCATATCTAGACCCACAGCTGGATGAGACATAAGGGTGGACACTCTTGGGGCTGAGAGGTTTGGTGAGGTTGGGTGAGCAAACGCAGACCCTTTAAAGTAATACTGCGTGCTACCCATCGCATGGGTCCCAAATCTCCAGGTTCAAGGGCATCTTCCTACATCGAAAACATGCATGAGAAACCCAGAAGATGGTACACCGTGTGATGGGGAAAGGTTTCTAAAACGCACCTCATTTTTCACCTCCTTGTGCTCGGGTTCGCCATTCCAGCCACTTTACTAGCAATCTCCCTACTTGGAGCATCAGCACCTTTAACCTCCTGTTCCGTACAGGTTGCAATTTGTCCTGAGGATGAACGGGAAGACGGGGAACCAATGAGAGACTAGCTCTTGGTGTTGGGACAGGCACAGGTCACTCTATTTTCCCATCAGGAAGAAGAATTAACCACAGGCTCAGCCTGCCCCCCGGAAGCAGAACAGGGCCTGAAGCCATCCTGCGCTTTTGCGGCCAGCTCCCAAAAAAGCGACTTGTAAAATGGAGCTTCAGGGCACTGCAATTCACAAACCTGCAGAGTTATAAATGATAACTCTCGTCCACAAATATATTGAGGGAAGGCAAAGAAGAGGATTTGAAATCAAGGCAGAATTGCAGGAAATAGATTTCAGGAGGTAGATTCGAATCGCCTTTAAAGCACATGAAAAGCGGCAAAACGTTGACAATGATGCCCTTGGCCAAAAAGGGCGTATGCGTTTTTTCCTGAATATATTCAGGAAAAAACGCATACGCCCTTTTTGGCCAACCAAGCAACCTGGAAAGGCAAATCAGCGCTACAAAGAAGTCTCGCTTCCCATCGGTCAAAAGGGACATGCTGAAAAATGTGTCAAAACCAGAAATGCAGGACAGGCCATGGAGAAATGGGAGCCTTGCTACACTGATGGGCGGGATGTAAATTGCCAACAGCCACTCTGGAGAAGTGTACGGTGTGTCCTGAAACATCTAAAAAACACAGCTTAGAGAGCATAGGGCACTTCTACGCATGGGGGGATAAAGTGGGAAAATTGAAAATCAGCAAGACACAAGCACCCGAAAGTTTAGGGCTGCTCTGTTGACAAGGACCTCCACTTCATTCCACCTTAAATATCCCAGGAAAGCGAAAAATGGATAAAAAAGTTGTGGTCCTTATGTACAATGGACTATCACTCAGCCATGAAATCAATGTCATAAGGCTAGTAGCAGCATGATGAGTGGATTTAGGTAAGACGATTCTAAGTGAAATAAGTCACACAGAAAATGACACTTCTCATAAGGTGTCACTTATAGAGGGAATGTAAAAACCGTTACACTTGAACTGAATTACAAAACAGAACAGAGTCACACATGCAGAAAACACACTATGGCTGCTTAACGGGAAAGGTGAGGTGGGGTGATACATAAAACAAGAGTTTCAAATTAGCTCAGATACCGTTCCATAAACCCAATATGGAATAGACAAGACCTACTCCTTGCTCAGAGAACTGGACTCAACACGCCCGATTCACCGCACAAGAATATATCTGACTAGTAATAATCTTAAAACCTATGTATTGATATCTCTCTGTTAGTGTGTCAAGTGGGTGTAAAGCGGCCTAAACACAGCCGTGAAAAGCAGCTAAACCCCATTATAAAAATAAATTACTTTTAAAAACCCATGAAACAAAGACAGGGAAAGAGAGAGAAATTCTTACACAATTAGTTCGGGGGTTGTGATGCAACCTGGATTGACCATATCTAGACCCACAGCTGGATGAGACATAAGGGTGGACACTCTTGGGGCTGAGAAGTTTGGTGAGGTTGGGTGAGCAAACGCAGACCCTTTAAAGTAATACTGCGTGCTACCCATCGCATGGGTCCCAAATCTCCAGGTTCAAGGGCATCTTCCTACATCGAAAACATGCATGAGAAACCCAGAAGATGGTACACCGTGTGATGGGGAAAGGTTTCTAAAACGCACCTCATTTCTCACCTCCTTGTGCTCGTGTTCGCCATTCCAGCCACTTTACTAGCAATCTCCCTACTTGGAGCATCAGCACCTTTAACCTCCTGTTCCGTACAGGTTGCAATTTGTCCTGAGGATGAACGGGAAGACGGGAAACCAATGAGAGACTAGCTCTTGGTGTTGGGACAGGCACAGGTCACTCTATTTTCCCATCAGGAAGAAGAATTAACCACAGGCTCAGCCTGCCCCCCGGAACCAGAACAGGGCCTGAAGCCATCCTGCGCTTTTGCGGCCGGCTCCCAAAAAAGCGACTTGTAAAATGCAGCTTCAGGGCACTGCAATTCACAAACCTGCAGAGTTATAAATGATAACTCTCGTCCACAAATATATTGAGGGAAGGCAAAGAAGAGGATTTGAAATCAAGTCAGAATTGCAGGAAACAGATTTCAAGAGTTAGATTCGAATCGCCTTTAAAGCACATGAAAAGCGGCAAAACGTTGACAATGATGCCCTTGGCCAAAAAGGGCGTATACGTTTTTTCCTGAATATATTCAGGAAAAAACGCATACGCCCTTTTTGGCCAACCAAGCAACCTGGAAAGGCAAATCAGCGCTACAAAGAAGTCTCGCTTCCCATCGGTCAAAAGGGACATGCTGAAAAAAGTGTCAAAACCAGAAATGCAGGACAGGCCATGGAGAAATGGGAGCCTTGCTACACTGATGGGTGGGATGTAAATTGCCAACAGCCATTCTGGAGAAGTGTACGGTGTGTCCTGAAACATCTAAAAAACACAGCTTAGAGAGCATAGGGCAGTTCTACGCATGGGGGGATAAAGTGGGAAAATTGAAAATCAGCAAGACACAAGCACCCGAAAGTTTAGGGCTGCTCTGTTGACAAGGACCTCCACTTCATTCCACCTTAAATATCCCAGGAAAGCGAAAAATGGATAAAAAAGTTGTGGTCCTTATGTACAATGGACTATCACTCAGCCATGAAATCAATGTCATAAGGCTAGTAGCAGCATGATGAATGGATTTAGGTAAGACGATTCTAAGTGAAATAAGTAACACAGAAAAGGACACTTCTCATAAGGTGTCACTTATAGAGGGAATGTAAAAACCGTTACACTTGAACTGAATTACAAAACAGAACAGAGTCACACATGCAGAAAACACACTATGGCTGCTTAACGGGAAAGGTGAGGTGGGGTGATACATAAAACAAGAGTTTCAAATTAGCTCAGATACCGTTCCATAAACCCAATATGTAATAGACAAGACCTACTCCTTGCTCAGAGAACTGGACTCAACACGCCCGATTCACCGCACAAGAATATATCTGACTACTAATAATCTTAAAACCTATGTATTGATATCTCTCTGATAGTGTGTCAAGTGGGTGTAAAGCGGCCTAAACACAGCCGTGAAAAGCAGCTAAACCCCATTATAAAAATAAATTACTTTTAAAAACACATGAAACTACGACAGGGAAAGAGAGAGAAATTCTTACACAATTCGTTCAGGGGCTGTGATGCAACCTGGATTGACCATATCTAGACCCACAGCTGGATGAGACATAAGGGTGGACACTCTTGGGGCTGAGAGGTTTGGTGAGGTTGGGTGAGCAAACGCAGACCCTTTAAAGTAATACTGCGTGCTACCCATCGCATGGGTCCCAAATCTCCAGGTTCAAGGGCATCTTCCTACATCGAAAACATGCATGAGAAACCCAGAAGATGGTACACCGTGTGATGGGGAAAGGTTTCTAAAACGCACCTCATTTCTCACCTCCTTGTGCTCGGGTTCGCCATTCCAGCCACTTTACTAGCAATCTCCCTACTTGGAGCATCAGCACCTTTAACCTCCTGTTCCGTACAGGTTGCAATTTGTCCTGAGGATGAACGGGAAGACGGGGAACCAATGAGAGACTAGCTCTTGGTGTTGGGACAGGCACAGGTCACTCTATTTTCCCATCAGGAAGAAGAATTAACCACAGGCTCAGCCTGCCCCCCGGAAGCAGAACAGGGCCTGAAGCCATCTTGCGCTTTTGCGGCCAGCTCCCAAAAAAGCGACTTGTAAAATGGAGATTCAGGGCACTGCAATTCACAAACCTGCAGAGTTATAAATGAAAACTCTCGTCCACAAATATATTGAGGGAAGGCAAAGAAGAGGATTTGAAATCAAGGCAGAATTGCAGGAAACAGATTTCAGGAGGTAGATTCGAATCGCCTTTAAAGCACATGAAAAGCGGCAAAACGTTGACAATGGTGCCCTTGGCCAAAAAGGGCGTATGCGTTTTTTCCTGAATATATTCAGGAAAAAACGCATACGCCCTTTTTGGCCAACCAAGCAACCTGGAAAGGCAAATCAGCGCTACAAAGAAGTCTCGCTTCCCATCGGTCAAAAGGGCCATGCTGAAAAAAGTGTCAAAACCAGAAATGCAGGACAGGCCATGGAGAAATGGGAGCCTTACTACACTGATGGGCGGGATGTAAATTGCCAACAGCCACTCTGGAGAAGTGTACGGTGTGTCCTGAAACATCTAAAAAACACAGCTTAGAGAGCATAGGGCACTTCTACGCATGGGGGGATAAAGTGGGAAAATTGAAAATCAGCAAGACACAAGCACCCGAAAGTTTAGGGCTGCTCTGTTGACAAGGACCTCCACTTCCTTCCACCTTAAATATCCCAGGAAAGCGAAAAATGGATAAAAAAGTTGTGGTCCTTATGTACAATGGAATATCACTCAGCCATGAAATCAATGTCATAAGGCTAGTAGCAGCAGGATGAGTGGATTTAGGTAAGACGATTCTAAGTGAAATAAGTCACACTGAAAAGGACACTTCTCATAAGGTGTCACTTATAGAGGGAATGTAAAAACCGTTACACTTGAACTGAATTACAAAACAGAACAGAGTCACACATGCAGAAAACACACTATGGCTGCTTAACGGGAAAGGTGAGGTGGGCTGATACATAAAACAAGAGTTTCAAATTAGCTCAGATACCGTTCCATAAACCCAATATGGAATAGACAAGACCTACTCCTTGCTCAGAGAACTGGACTCAACACGCCCGATTCACCGCACAAGAATATATCTGACTAGTAATAATCTTAAAACCTATGTATTGATATCTCTCTGTTAGTGTGTCAAGTGTGTGTAAGGCGGCATAAACACAGCCGTGAAAAGCAGCTAAACCCCATTATAAAAATAAATTACTTTTAAAAACCCATGAAACAAAGACAGGGAAAGAGAGAGAAATTCTTACACAATTCGTTCAGGGGCTGTGATGCAACCTGCATTGACCATATCTAGACCCACAGCTGGATGAGACATAAGGGTGGACACTCTTGGGGCTGAGAGGTTTGGTGAGGTTGGGTGAGCAAACGCAGACCCTTTAAAGTAATACTGCGTGCTACCCATCGCATGGGTCCCAAATCTCCAGGTTCAAGGGCATCTTCCTACATCGAAAACATGCATGAGAAACCCAGAAGATGGTACACCGTGTGATGGGGAAAGGTTTCTAAAACGCACCGCATTTCTCATCTCCTTGTGCTCGGGTTCGCCATTCCAGCCACTTTACTAGCAATCTCCCTACTTGGAGCATCAGCACCTTTAACCTCCTGTTCCGTACAGGTTGCAATTTGTCCTGAGGATGAACGGGAAGACTGGGAACCAATGAGAGACTAGCTCTTGGTGTTGGGACAGGCACAGGTCACTCAATTTTCCCATCAGGAAGAAGAATTAACCACAGGCTCAGCCTGCCCCCCGGAACCAGAACAGGGCCTGAAGCCATCCTGCGCTTTTGCGGCCGACTCCCAAAAAAGCGACTTGTAAAATGGAGCTTCAGGGCACTGCAATTCACAAACCTGCAGAATTATAAATGATAACTCTCGTCCACAAATATATTGAGGGAAGGCAAAGAAGAGGATTTGAAATCAAGGCAGAATTGCAGGAAATAGATTTCAGGAGGTAGATTCGAATCGCCTTTAAAGCACATGAAAAGCGGCAAAACGTTGACAATGATGCCCTTGGCCAAAAAGGGCGTATGCGTTTTTTCCTGAATATATTCAGGAAAAAACGCATACGCCCTTTTTGGCCAACCAAGCAACCTGGAAAGGCAAATCAGCGCTACAAAGAAGTCTCGCTTCCCATCGGTCAAAAGGGACATGCTGAAAAAGGTGTCAAAACCAGAAATGCAGGACAGGCCATGGAGAAATGGGAGCCTTGCTACACTGATGGGCGGGATGTAAATTGCCAACAGCCACTCTGGAGAAGTGTACGGTGTGTCCTGAAACATCTAAAAAACACAGCTTAGAGAGCATAGGGCACTTCTACGCATGGGGGGATAAAGTGGGAAAATTGAAAATCAGCAAGACACAAGCACCCGAAAGTTTAGGGCTGCTCTGTTGACAAGGACCTCCACTTCCTTCCACCTTAAATATGCCAGGAAAGCGAAAAATGGATAAAAAAGTTGTGGTCCTTATGTACAATGGAATATCACTCAGCCATGAAATCAATGTCATAAGGCTAGTAGCAGCATGATGAGTGGATTTAGGTAAAACGATTCTAAGTGAAATAAGTCACACAGAAAAGGACACTTCTCATAAGGTGTCACTTATAGAGGGAATGTAAAAACCGTTACACTTGAACTGAATTACAAAACAGAACAGAGTCACACATGCAGAAAACACACTATGGCTGCTTAACGGGAAAGGTGAGGTGGGCTGATACATAAAACAAGAGTTTCAAATTAGCTCAGATACCGTTCCATAAACCCAATATGGAATAGACAAGACCTACTCCTTGCTCAGAGAACTGGACTCAACACGCCCGATTCACCGCACAAGAATATATCTGACTAGTAATAATCTTAAAATCTATGTATTGATATCTCTCTGTTAGTGTGTCAAGTGGGTGTAAAGCGGCCTAAACACAGCCGTGAAAAGCAGCTAAACCCCATTATAAAAATAAATTACTTTTAAAAACCCATGAAACAAAGACAGGGAAAGAGAGAGAAATTCTTACACAATTCGTTAGGGGGCTGTGATGCAACCTGGATTGACCATATCTAGACCCACAGCTGGATGACACATAAGGGTGGACACTCTTGGGGCTGAGAGGTTTGGTGAGGTTGGGTGAGCAAACGCAGACCCTTTAAAGTAATACTGCGTGCTACCCATCGCATGGGTCCCAAATCTCCAGGTTCAAGGGCATCTTCCTACATCGAAAACATGCATGAGAAACCCAGAATATGGTACACCGTGTGATGGGGAAAGGTTTCTAAAATGCACCTCATTTCTCATCTCCTTGTGCTCGGGTTCGTCATTCCAGCCACTTTACTAGCAATCTCCCTACTTGGAGCATCAGCACCTTTAACCTCCTGTTCCGTACAGGTTGCAATTTGTCCTGAGGATGAACGGGAAGACGGGGAACCAATGAGAGACTAGCTCTTGGTGTTGGGACAGGCACAGGTCACTCTATTTTCCCATCAGGAAGAAGAATTAACCACAGGCTCAGCCTGCCCCCCGGAACCAGAACAGGGCCTGAAGCCATCCTGCGCTTTTGCGGCCGGCTCCCAAAAAACCGACTTGTAAAATGGAGCTTCAGGGCACTGCAATTCACAAACCTGCAGAGTTATAAATGATAACTCTCGTCCACAAATATATTGAGGGAAGGCAAAGAAGAGGATTTGAAATCAAGGCAGAATTGCAGGAAACAGATTTCAGGAGGTAGATTCGAATCGCCTTTAAAGCACATGAAAAGCGGCAAAACGTTGACAATGATGCCCTTGGCCAAAAAGGGCGTATGCGTTTTTTCCTGAATATATTCAGGAAAAAACGCATACGCCCTTTTTGGCCAACCAAGCAACCTGGAAAGGCAAATCAGCGCTACAAAGAAGTCTCGCTTCCCATCGGTCAAAAGGGACATGCTGAAAAAGTTGTCAAAACCAGAAATGCAGGACAGGCCATGGAGAAATGGGAGCCTTGCTACACTGATGGGCGGGATGTAAATTGCCAACAGCCACTCTGGAGAAGTGTACGGTGTGTCCTGAAACATCTAAAAAACACAGCTTAGAGAGCATAGGGCACTTCCACGCATGGGGGGATAAAGTGGGAAAATTGAAAATCAGCAAGACACAAGCACCCCAAAGTTTAGGGCTGCTCTGTTGACAAGGACCTCCACTTCCTTCCACCTTAAATATCCCAGGAAAGCGAAAAATGGATAAAAAAGTTGTGGTCCTTATGTACAATGGAATATCACTCAGCCATGAAATCAATGTCATAAAGCTAGTAGCAGCATGATGAGTGGATTTAGGTAAGACGATTCTAAGTGAAATAAGTCACACAGAAAAGGACACTTCTCATAAGGTGTCACTTATAGAGGGAATGTAAAAACCGTTACACTTGAACTGAATTACAAAACAGAACAGAGTCACACATGCAGAAAACACACTATGGCTGCTTAACGGGAAAGGTGAGGTGGGGTGATACATAAAACAAGAGTTTCAAATTAGCTCAGATACCGTTCCATAAACCCAATATGGAATAGACAAGACCTACTCCTTGCTCAGAGAACTGGACTCAACACGCCCGATTCACCGCACAAGAATATATCTGACTAGTAATAATCTTAAAACCTATGTATTGATATCTCTCTGTTAGTGTGTCAAGTGGGTGTAAAGCGGCCTAAACACAGCCGTGAAAAGCAGCTAAACCCCATTATAAAAATAAATTACTTTTAAAAACCCATGAAACAAAGACAGGGAAAGAGAGAGAAATTCTTACACATTTCGTTCGGGGGCTGTGATGCAACCTGGATTGACCATATCTAGACCCACAGCTGGATGAGACATAAGGGTGGACACTCTTGGGGCTGAGAGGTTTGGTGAGGTTGGGTGAGCAAACGCAGACCCTTTAAAGTAATACTGCGTGCTACCCATCGCATGGGTCCCAAATCTCCAGGTTCAAGGGCATCTTCCTACATCGAAAACATGCATGAGAAACCCAGAAGATGGTACACCGTGTGATGGGGAAAGGTTTCTAAAACGCACCTCATTTCTCACCTCCTTGTGCTCGTCTTCTCCATTCCAGCCACTTTACTAGCAATCTCCCTACTTGGAGCATCAGCACCTTTAACCTCCTGTTCCGTACAGGTTGCAATTTGTCCTGAGGATGAACGGGAAGACGGGGAACCAATGAGAGACTAGCTCTTGGTGTTGGGACAGGCACAGGTCACTCTATTTTCCCATCAGGAAGAAGAATTAACCACAGGCTCAGCCTGCCCCCCGGAACCAGAACAGGGCCTGAAGCCATCCTGCGCTTTTGCGGCCGGCTCCCAAAAAACCGACTTGTAAAATGGAGCTTCAGGGCACTGCAATTCACAAACCTGCAGAGTTATAAATGATAACTCTCGTCCACAAATATATTGAGGGAAGGCAAAGAAGAGGATTTGAAATCAAGGCAGAATTGCAGGAAACAGATTTCAGGAGGTAGATTCGAATCGCCTTTAAAGCACATGAAAAGCGGCAAAACGTTGACAATGATGCCCTTGGCCAAAAAGGGCGTATGCGTTTTTTCCTGAATATATTCAGGAAAAAACGCATACGCCCTTTTTGGCCAACCAAGCAACCTGGAAAGGCAAATCAGCGCTACAAAGAAGTCTCGCTTCCCATCGGTCAAAAGAGACATGCTGAAAAAGTTGTCAAAACCAGAAATGCAGGACAGGCCATGGAGAAATGGGAGCCTTGCTACACTGATGGGCGGGATGTAAATTGCCAACAGCCACTCTGGAGAAGTGTACGGTGTGTCCTGAAACATCTAAAAAACACAGCTTAGAGAGCATAGGGCACTTCCACGCATGGGGGGATAAAGTGGGAAAATTGAAAATCAGCAAGACACAAGCACCCCAAAGTTTAGGGCTGCTCTGTTGACAAGGACCTCCACTTCCTTCCACCTTAAATATCCCAGGAAAGCGAAAAATGGATAAAAAAGTTGTGGTCCTTATGTACAATGGAATATCACTCAGCCATGAAATCAATGTCATAAGGCTAGTAGCAGCATGATGAGTGGATTTAGGTAAGACGATTCTAAGTGAAATAAGTCACACAGAAAAGGACACTTCTCATAAGGTGTCACTTATAGAGGGAATGTAAAAACCGTTACACTTGAACTGAATTACAAAACAGAACAGAGTCACACATGCAGAAAACACACTATGGCTGCTTAACGGGAAAGGTGAGGTGGGGTGATACATAAAACAAGAGTTTCAAATTAGCTCAGATACCGTTCCATAAACCCAATATGGAATAGACAAGACCTACTCCTTGCTCAGAGAACTGGACTCAACACGCCCGATTCACCGCACAAGAATATATCTGACTAGTAATAATCTTAAAACCTATGTATTGATATCTCTCTGTTAGTGTGTCAAGTGTGTGTAAAGCGGCCTAAACACAGCCGTGAAAAGCAGCTAAACCCCATTATAAAAATAAATTACTTTTAAAAACCCATGAAACAAAGACAGGGAAAGAGAGAGAAATTCTTACACAATTCGTTCAGGGGCTGTGATGCAACCTGCATTGACCATATCTAGACCCACAGCTGGATGAGACATAAGGGTGGACACTCTTGGGGCTGAGAGGTTTGGTGAGGTTGGGTGAGCAAACGCAGACCCTTTAAAGTAATACTGCGTGCTACCCATCGCATGGGTCCCAAATCTCCAGGTTCAAGGGTATCTTCCTACATCGAAAACATGCATGAGAAACCCAGAAGATGGTACACCGTGTGATGGGGAAAGGTTTCTAAAACGCACCTCATTTCTCACCTCCTTGTGCTCGGGTTCGCCATTCCAGCCACTTTACTAGCAATCTCCCTACTTGGAGCATCAGCACCTTTAACCTCCTGTTCCGTACAGGTTGCAATTTGTCCTGAGGATGAACCGGAAGACGGGGAACCAATGAGAGACTAGCTCTTGGTGTTGGGACAGGCACAGGTCACTCTATTTTCCCATCAGGAAGAAGAATTAACCACAGGCTCAGCCTGCCCCCCGGAACCAGAACAGGGCCTGAAGCCATCCTGCGCTTTTGCGGCCGTCTCCCAAAAAAGCGACTTGTAAAATGGAGCTTCAGGGCACTGCAATTCACAAACCTGCAGAGTTATAAATGATAACTCTCGTCCACAAATATATTGAGGGAAGGCAAAGAAGAGGATTTGAAATCAAGGCAGAATTGCAGGAAACAGATTTCAGGAGGTAGATTCGAATCGCCTTTAAAGCACATGAAAAGCGGCAAAACGTTGACAATGATGCCCTTGGCCAAAAAGGGCGTATGCGTTTTTTCCTGAATATATTCAGGAAAAAACGCATACGCCCTTTTTGGCCAACCAAGCAACCTGGAAAGGCAAATCAGCGCGACAAAGAAGTCTCGCTTCCCATCGGTCAAAAGGGACATGCTGAAAAAAGTGTCAAAACCAGAAATGCAGGACAGGCCATGGAGAAATGGGAGCCTTGCTACACTGATGGGTGGGATGTAAATTGCCAACAGCCACTCTGGAGAAGTGTACGGTGTGTCCTGAAACATCTAAAAAACACAGCTTAGAGAGCATAGGGCACTTCTACGCATGGGGGGATAAAGTGGGAAAATTGAAAATCAGCAAGACACAAGCACCCGAAAGTTTAGGGCTGCTCTGTTGACAAGGACCTCCACTTCATTCCACCTTAAATATCCCAGGAAAGCGAAAATTGGATAATAAAGTTGTGGTCCTTATGTACAATGGACTATCACTCAGCCATGAAATCAATGTCATAAGGCTAGTAGCAGCATGATGAATGGATTTAGGTAAGACGATTCTAAGTGAAATAAGTCACACAGAAAAGGACACTTCTCATAAGGTGTCACTTATAGAGGGAATGTAAAAACCGTTACACTTGAACTGAATTACAAAACAGAACAGAGTCACACATGCAGAAAACACACTATGGCTGCTTAACGGGAAAGGTGAGGTGGGGTGATACATAAAACAAGAGTTTCAAATTAGCTCAGATACCGTTCCATAAACCCAATATGGAATAGACAAGACCTACTCCTTGCTCAGAGAACTGGACTCAACACGCCCGATTCACCGCACAAGAATATATCTGACTACTAATAATCTTAAAACCTATGTATTGATATCTCTCTGTTAGTGTGTCAAGTGGGTGTAAAGCCGCCTAAACACAGCCGTGAAAAGCAGCTAAACCCCATTATAAAAATAAATTACTTTTAAAAACACATGAAACAAAGACAGGGAAAGAGAGAGAAATTCTTACACAATTCGTTCAGGGGCTGTGATGCAACCTGGATTGACCATATCTAGACCCACAGCTGGATGAGACATAAGGGTGGACACTCTTGGGGCTGAGAGGTTTGGTGAGGTTGGGTGAGCAAACGCAGACCCTTTAAAGTAATACTGCGTGCTACCCATCGCATGGGTCCCAAATCTCCAGGTTCAAGGGCATCTTCCTACATCGAAAACATGCATGAGAAACCCAGAAGATGGTACACCGTGTGATGGGGAAAGGTTTCTAAAACGCACCTCATTTCTCACCTCCTTGTGCTCGGGTTCGCCATTCCAGCCACTTTACTAGCAATCTCCCTACTTGGAGCATCAGCACCTTTAACCTCCTGTTCCGTACAGGTTGCAATTTGTCCTGAGGATGAACGGGAAGACGGGGAACCAATGAGAGACTAGCTCTTGGTGTTGGGACAGGCACAGGTCACTCTATTTTCCCATCAGGAAGAAGAATTAACCACAGGCTCAGCCTGCCCCCCGGAACCAGAACAGGGCCTGAAGGCATCCTGCGCTTTTGCGGCCAGCTCCCAAAAAAGCGACTTGTAAAATGGAGATTCAGGGCACTGCAATTCACAAACCTGCAGAGTTATAAATGATAACTCTCGTCCACAAATATATTGAGGGAAGGCAAAGAAGAGGATTTGAAATCAAGGCAGAATTGCAGGAAACAGATTTCAGGAGGTAGATTCGAATCGCCTTTAAAGCACATGAAAAGCGGCAAAACGTTGACAATGGTGCCCTTGGCCAAAAAGGGCGTATGCGTTTTTTCCTGAATATATTCAGGAAAAAACGCATACGCCCTTTTTGGCCAACCAAGCAACCTGGAAAGGCAAATCAGCGCTACAAAGAAGTCTCGCTTCCCATCGGTCAAAAGGGCCATGCTGAAAAAAGTGTCAAAACCAGAAATGCAGGACAGGCCATGGAGAAATGGGAGCCTTACTACACTGATGGGCGGGATGTAAATTGCCAACAGCCACTCTGGAGAAGTGTACGGTGTGTCCTGAAACATCTAAAAAACAGAGCTTAGAGAGCATAGGGCACTTCCACACATGGGGGGATAAAGTGGGAAAATTGAAAATCAGCAAGACACAAGCACCCCAAAGTTTAGGGCTGCTCTGTTGACAAGGACCTCCACTTCATTCCACCTTAAATATCCCAGGAAAGCGAAAAATGGATCAAAAAGTTGTGGTCCTTATGTACAATGGAATATCACTCAGCCATGAAATCAATGTCATAAGGCTAGTAGCAGCATGATGAGTGGATTTAGGTAAGACGATTCTAAGTGAAATAAGTCACACAGAAAAGGACACTTCTCATAAGGTGTCACTTATAGAGAGAATGTAAAAACCGTTACACTTGAACTGAATTACAAAACAGAACAGAGTCACACATGCAGAAAACACACTATGGCTGCTTAACGGGAAAGGTGAGGTGGGGTGATACATAAAACAAGAGTTTCAAATTAGCTCAGATACCGTTCCATAAACCCAATATGGAATAGACAAGACCTACTCCTTGCTCAGAGAACTGGACTCAACACGCCCGATTCACCGCACAAGAATATATCTGACTAGTAATAATCTTAAAACCTATGTATTGATATCTCTCTGTTAGTGTGTCAAGTGTGTGTAAGGCGGCATAAACACAGCCGTGAAAAGCAGCTAAACCCCATTATAAAAATAAATTACTTTTAAAAACCCATGAAACAAAGACAGGGAAAGAGAGAGAAATTCTTACACAATTCGTTCAGGGGCTGTGATGCAACCTGCATTGACCATATCTAGACCCACAGCTGGATGAGACATAAGGGTGGACACTCTTGGGGCTGAGAGGTTTGGTGAGGTTGGGTGAGCAAACGCAGACCCTTTAAAGTAATACTGCGTGCTACCCATCGCATGGGTCCCAAATCTCCAGGTTCAAGGGCATCTTCCTACATCGAAAACATGCATGAGAAACCCAGAAGATGGTACACCGTGTGATGGGGAAAGGTTTCTAAAACGCACCGCATTTCTCATCTCCTTGTGCTCGGGTTCGCCATTCCAGCCACTTTACTAGCAATCTCCCTACTTGGAGCATCAGCACCTTTAACCTCCTGTTCCGTACAGGTTGCAATTTGTCCTGAGGATGAACGGGAAGACGGGGAACCAATGAGAGACTAGCTCTTGGTGTTGGGACAGGCACAGGTCACTCAATTTTCCCATCAGGAAGAAGAATTAACCACAGGCTCAGCCTGCCCCCCGGAACCAGAACAGGGCCTGAAGCCATCCTGCGCTTTTGCGGCCGACTCCCAAAAAAGCGACTTGTAAAATGGAGCTCCAGGGCACTGCAATTCACAAACCTGCAGAATTATAAATGATAACTCTCGTCCACAAATATATTGAGGGAAGGCAAAGAAGAGGATTTGAAATCAAGGCAGAATTGCAGGAAACAGATTTCAGGAGGTAGATTCGAATCGCCTTTAAAGCACATGAAAAGCGGCAAAACGTTGACAATGATGCCCTTGGCCAAAAAGGGCGTATGCGTTTTTTCCTGAATATATTCAGGAAAAAACGCATACGCCCTTTTTGGCCAACCAAGCAACCTGGAAAGGCAAATCAGCGCTACAAAGAAGTCTCGCTTCCCATCGGTCAAAAGGGACATGCTGAAAAAGGTGTCAAAACCAGAAATGCAGGACAGGCCATGGAGAAATGGGAGCCTTGCTACACTGATGGGCGGGATGTAAATTGCCAACAGCCACTCTGGAGAAGTGTACGGTGTGTCCTGAAACATCTAAAAAACACAGCTTAGAGAGCATAGGGCACTTCTACGCATGGGGGGATAAAGTGGGAAAATTGAAAATCAGCAAGACACAAGCACCCCAAAGTTTAGGGCTGCTCTGTTGACAAGGACCTCCACTTCCTTCCACCTTAAATATCCCAGGAAAGCGAAAAATGGATAAAAAAGTTGTGGTCCTTATGTACAATGGAATATCACTCAGCCATGAAATCAATGTCATAAGGCTAGTAGCAGCATGATGAGTGGATTTAGGTAAGACGATTCTAAGTGAAATAAGTCACACAGAAAAGGACACTTCTCATAAGGTGTCACTTATAGAGGGAATGTAAAAACCGTTACACTTGAACTGAATTACAAAACAGAACAGAGTCACACATGCAGAAAACACACTATGGCTGCTTAACGGGAAAGGTGAGGTGGGCTGATACATAAAACAAGAGTTTCAAATTAGCTCAGATACCGTTCCATAAACCCAATATGGAATAGACAAGACCTACTCCTTGCTCAGAGAACTGGACTCAACACGCCCGATTCACCGCACAAGAATATATCTGACTAGTAATAATCTTAAAACCTATGTATTGATATCTCTCTGTTAGTGTGTCAAGTGTGTGTAAGGCGGCATAAACACAGCCGTGAAAAGCAGCTAAACCCCATTATAAAAATAAATTACTTTTAAAAACCCATGAAACAAAGACAGGGAAAGAGAGAGAAATTCTTACACAATTCGTTCAGGGGCTGTGATGCAACCTGCATTGACCATATCTAGACCCACAGCTGGATGAGACATAAGGGTGGACACTCTTGGGGCTGAGAGGTTTGGTGAGGTTGGGTGAGCAAACGCAGACCCTTTAAAGTAATACTGCGTGCTACCCATCGCATGGGTCCCAAATCTCCAGGTTCAAGGGCATCTTCCTAAATCGAAAACATGCATGAGAAACCCAGAAGATGGTACACCGTGTGATGGGGAAAGGTTTCTAAAACGCACCGCATTTCTCATTTCCTTGTGCTCGGGTTCGCCATTCCAGCCACTTTACTAGCAATCTCCCTACTTGGAGCATCAGCACCTTTAACCTCCTGTTCCGTACAGGTTGCAATTTGTCCTGAGGATGAACGGGAAGACGGGGAACCAATGAGAGACTAGCTCTTGGTGTTGGGACAGGCACAGGTCACTCAATTTTCCCATCAGGAAGAAGAATTAACCACAGGCTCAGCCTGCCCCCCGGAACCAGAACAGGGCCTGAAGCCATCCTGCGCTTTTGCGGCCGACTCCCAAAAAAGCGACTTGTAAAATGGAGCTTCAGGGCACTGCAATTCACAAACCTGCAGAATTATAAATGATAACTCTCGTCCACAAATATATTGAGGGAAGGCAAAGAAGAGGATTTGAAATCAAGGCAGAATTGCAGGAAACAGATTTCAGGAGGTAGATTCGAATCGCCTTTAAAGCACATGAAAAGCGGCAAAACGTTGACAATGATGCCCTTGGCCAAAAAGGGCGTATGCGTTTTTTCCTGAATATATTCAGGAAAAAACGCATACGCCCTTTTTGGCCAACCAAGCAACCTGGAAAGGCAAATCAGCGCTACAAAGAAGTCTCGCTTCCCATCGGTCAAAAGGGACATGCTGAAAAAGGTGTCAAAACCAGAAATGCAGGACAGGCCATGGAGAAATGGGAGCCTTGCTACACTGATGGGCGGGATGTAAATTGCCAACAGCCACTCTGGAGAAGTGTACGGTGTGTCCTGAAACATCTAAAAAACACAGCTTAGAGAGCATAGGGCACTTCTACGCATGGGGGGATAAAGTGGGAAAATTGAAAATCAGCAAGACACAAGCACCCGAAAGTTTAGGGCTGCTCTGTTGACAAGGACCTCCACTTCCTTCCACCTTAAATATCCCAGGAAAGCGAAAAATGGATAAAAAAGTTGTGGTCCTTATGTACAATGGAATATCACTCAGCCATGAAATCAATGTCATAAGGCTAGTAGCAGCATGATGAGTGGATTTAGGTAAGACGATTCTAAGTGAAATAAGTCACACAGAAAAGGACACTTCTCATAAGGTGTCACTTATAGAGGGAATGTAAAAACCGTTACACTTGAACTGAATTACAAAACAGAACAGAGTCACACATGCAGAAAACACACTATGGCTGCTTAACGGGAAAGGTGAGGTGGGCTGATACATAAAACAAGAGTTTCAAATTAGCTCAGATACCGTTCCATAAACCCAATATGGAATAGACAAGACCTACTCCTTGCTCAGAGAACTGGACTCAACACGCCCGATTCACCGCACAAGAATATATCTGACTAGTAATAATCTTAAAACCTATGTATTGATATCTCTCTGTTAGTGTGTCAAGTGTGTGTAAGGCGGCATAAACACAGCCGTGAAAAGCAGCTAAACCCCATTATAAAAATAAATTACTTTTAAATCCCATGAAACAAAGACAGGGAAAGAGAGAGAAATTCTTACACAATTCGTTCAGGGGCTGTGATGCAACCTGCATTGACCATATCTAGACCCACAGCTGGATGAGACATAAGGGTGGACACTCTTGGGGCTGAGAGGTTTGGTGAGGTTGGGTGAGCAAACGCAGACCCTTTAAAGTAATACTGCGTGCTACCCATCGCATGGGTCCCAAATCTCCAGGTTCAAGGGCATCTTCCTACATCGAAAACATGCATGAGAAACCCAGAAGATGGTACACCGTGTGATGGGGAAAGGTTTCTAAAACGCACCGCATTTCTCATCTCCTTGTGCTCGGGTTCGCCATTCCAGCCACTTTACTAGCAATCTCCCTACTTGGAGCATCAGCACCTTTAACCTCCTGTTCCGTACAGGTTGCAATTTGTCCTGAGGATGAACGGGAAGACGGGGAACCAATGAGAGACTAGCTCTTGGTGTTGGGACAGGCACAGGTCACTCAATTTTCCCATCAGGAAGAAGAATTAACCACAGGCTCAGCCTGCCCCCCGGAACCAGAACAGGGCCTGAAGCCATCCTGCGCTTTTGCGGCCGACTCCCAAAAAAGCGACTTGTAAAATGGAGCTTCAGGGCACTGCAATTCACAAACCTGCAGAATTATAAATGATAACTCTCGTCCACAAATATATTGAGGGAAGGCAAAGAAGAGGATTTGAAATCAAGGCAGAATTGCAGGAAATAGATTTCAGGAGGTAGATTCGAATCGCCTTTAAAGCACATGAAAAGCGGCAAAACGTTCACAATGATGCCCTTGGCCAAAAAGGGCGTATGCGTTTTTTCCTGAATATATTCAGGAAAAAACGCATACGCCCTTTTTGGCCAACCAAGCAACCTGGAAAGGCAAATCAGCGCTACAAAGAAGTCTCGCTTCCCATCGGTCAAAAGGGACATGCTGAAAAAGGTGTCAAAACCAGAAATGCAGGACAGGCCATGGAGAAATGGGAGCCTTGCTACACTGATGGGCGGGATGTAAATTGCCAACAGCCACTCTGGAGAAGTGTACGGTGTGTCCTGAAACATCTAAAAAACACAGCTTAGAGAGCATAGGGCACTTCTACGCATGGGGGGATAAAGTGGGAAAATTGAAAATCAGCAAGACACAAGCACCCCAAAGTTTAGGGCTGCTCTGTTGACAAGGACCTCCACTTCCTTCCACCTTAAATATCCCAGGAAAGCGAAAAATGGATAAAAAAGTTGTGGTCCTTATGTACAATGGAATATCACTCAGCCATGAAATCAATGTCATAAGGCTAGTAGCAGCATGATGAGTGGATTTAGGTAAGACGATTCTAAGTGAAATAAGTCACACAGAAAAGGACACTTCTCATAAGGTGTCACTTATAGAGGGAATGTAAAAACCGTTACACTTGAACTGAATTACAAAACAGAACAGAGTCACACATGCAGAAAACACACTATGGCTGCTTAACGGGAAAGGTGAGGTGGGCTGATACATAAAACAAGAGTTTCAAATTAGCTCAGATACCGTTCCATAAACCCAATATGGAATAGACAAGACCTACTCCTTGCTCAGAGAACTGGACTCAACACGCCCGATTCACCGCACAAGAATATATCTGACTAGTAATAATCTTAAAATCTATGTATTGATATCTCTCTGTTAGTGTGTCAAGTGGGTGTAAAGCGGCCTAAACACAGCCGTGAAAAGCAGCTATACCCCATTATAAAAATAAATTACTTTTAAAAACCCATGAAACAAAGACAGGGAAAGAGAGACAAATTCTTACACAATTCGTTCGGGGGCTGTGATGCAACCTGGATTGACCATATCTAGACCCACAGCTGGATGACACATAAGGGTGGACACTCTTGGGGCTGAGAGGTTTGGTGAGGTTGGGTGAGCAAACGCAGACCCTTTAAAGTAATACTGCGTGCTACCCATCGCATGGGTCCCAAATCTCCAGGTTCAAGGGCATCTTCCTACATCGAAAACATGCATGAGAAACCCAGAATATGGTACACCATGTGATGGGGAAAGGTTTCTAAAATGCACCTCATTTCTCATCTCCTTGTGCTCGTGTTCGCCATTCCAGCCACTTTACTAGCAATCTCCCTACTTGGAGCATCAGCACCTTTAACCTCCTGTTCCGTACAGGTTGCAATTTGTCCTGAGGATGAACGGGAAGACGGGGAACCAATGAGAGACTAGCTCTTGGTGTTGGGACAGGCACAGGTCACTCTATTTTCCCATCAGGAAGAAGAATTAACCACAGGCTCAGCCTGCCACCCGGAACCAGAACAGGGCCTGAAGCCATCCTGCGCTTTTGCGGCCGGCTCCCAAAAACCCGACTTGTAAAATGGAGCTTCAGGGCACTGCAATTCACAAACCTGCAGAGTTATAAATGATAACTCTCGTCCACAAATATATTGAGGGAAGGCAAAGAAGAGGATTTGAAATCAAGGCAGAATTGCAGGAAACAGATTTCAGGAGGTAGATTCGAATCGCCTTTAAAGCACATGAAAAGCGGCAAAACGTTGACAATGATGCCCTTGGCCAAAAAGGGCGTATGCGTTTTTTCCTGAATATATTCAGGAAAAAACGCATACGCCCTTTTTGGCCAACCAAGCAACCTGGAAAGGCAAATCAGCGCTACAAAGAAGTCTCGCTTCCCATCGGTCAAAAGGGACATGCTGAAAAAGTTGTCAAAACCAGAAATGCAGGACAGGCCATGGAGAAATGGGAGCCTTGCTACACTGATGGGCGGGATGTAAATTGCCAACAGCCACTCTGGAGAAGTGTACGGTGTGTCCTGAAACATCTAAAAAACACAGCTTAGAGAGCATAGGGCACTTCCACGCATGGGGGGATAAAGTGGGAAAATTGAAAATCAGCAAGACACAAGCACCCCAAAGTTTAGGGCTGCTCTGTTGACAAGGACCTCCACTTCCTTCCACCTTAAATATCCCAGGAAAGCGAAAAATGGATAAAAAAGTTGTGGTCCTTATGTACAATGGAATATCACTCAGCCATGAAATCAATGTCATAAAGCTAGTAGCAGCATGATGAGTGGATTTAGGTAAGACGATTCTAAGTGAAATAAGTCACACAGAAAAGGACAATTCTCATAAGGTGTCACTTATAGAGGGAATGTAAAAACCGTTACACTTGAACTGAATTACAAAACAGAACAGAGTCACACATGCAGAAAACACACTATGGCTGCTTAACGGGAAAGGTGAGGTGGGGTGATACATAAAACAAGAGTTTCAAATTAGCTCAGATACCGTTCCATAAACCCAATATGGAATAGACAAGACCTACTCCTTGCTCAGAGAACTGGACTCAACACGCCCGATTCACCGCACAAGAATATATCTGACTAGTAATAATCTTAAAACCTATGTATTGATATCTCTCTGTTAGTGTGTCAAGTGGGTGTAAAGCGGCCTAAACACAGCCGTGAAAAGCAGCTAAACCCCATTATAAAAATAAATTACTTTTAAAAACCCATGAAACAAAGACAGGGAAAGAGAGAGAAATTCTTACACATTTCGTTCGGGGGCTGTGATGCAACCTGGAATGACCATATCTAGACCCACAGCTGGATGAGACATAAGGGTGGACACTCTTGGGGCTGAGAGGTTTGGTGAGGTTGGGTGAGCAAACGCAGACCCTTTAAAGTAATACTGCGTGCTACCCATCGCATGGGTCCCAAATCTCCAGGTTCAAGGGCATCTTCCTACATCGAAAACATGCATGAGAAACCCAGAAGATGGTACACCGTGTGATGGGGAAAGGTTTCTAAAACGCACCTCATTTCTCACCTCCTTGTGCTCGTCTTCTCCATTCCAGCCACTTTACTAGCAATCTCCCTACTTGGAGCATCAGCACCTTTAACCTCCTGTTCCGTACAGGTTGCAATTTGTCCTGAGGATGAACGGGAAGACGGGAAACCAATGAGAGACTAGCTCTTGGTGTTGGGACAGGCACAGGTCACTCTATTTTCCCATCAGGAAGAAGAATTAACCACAGGCTCAGCCTGCCCCCCGGAACCAGAACAGGGCCTGAAGCCATCCTGCGCTTTTGCGGCCGGCTCCCAAAAAAGCGACTTGTAAAATGCAGCTTCAGGGCACTGCAATTCACAAACCTGCAGAGTTATAAATGATAACTCTCGTCCACAAATATATTGAGGGAAGGCAAAGAAGAGGATTTGAAATCAAGGCAGAATTGCAGGAAACAGATTTCAGGAGGTAGATTCGAATCGCCTTTAAAGCACATGAAAAGCGGCAAAACGTTGACAATGATGCCCTTGGCCAAAAAGGGCGTATGCGTTTTTTCCTGAATATATTCAGGAAAAAACGCATACGCACTTTTTGGCCAACCAAGCAACCTGGAAAGGCAAATCAGCGCTACAAAGAAGTCTCGCTTCCCATCGGTCAAAAGGGACATGCTGAAAAAAGTGTCAAAACCAGAAATGCAGGACAGGCCATGGAGAAATGGGAGCCTTGCTACACTGATGGGCGGGATGTAAATTGCCAACAGCCACTCTGGAGAAGTGTACGGTGTGTCCTGAAACATCTAAAAAACACAGCTTAGAGAGCATAGGGCACTTCTACGCATGGGGGGATAAAGTGGGAAAATTGAAAATCAGCAAGACACAAGCACCCGAAAGTTTAGGGCTGCTCTGTTGACAAGGACCTCCACTTCCTTCCACCTTAAATATCCCAGGAAAGCGAAAAATGGATAAAAAAGTTGTGGTCCTTATGTACAATGGAATATCACTCAGCCATGAAATCAATGTCATAAGGCTAGTAGCAGCATGATGAGTGGATTTAGGTAAGACGATTCTAAGTGAAATAAGTCACACAGAAAAGGACACTTCTCATAAGGTGTCACTTATAGAGGGAATGTAAAAACCGTTACACTTGAACTGAATTACAAAACAGAACAGAGTCACACATGCAGAAAACACACTATGGCTGCTTAACGGGAAAGGTGAGGTGGGGTGATACATAAAACAAGAGTTTCAAATTAGCTCAGATACCGTTCCATAAACCCAATATGGAATAGACAAGACCTACTCCTTGCTCAGAGAACTGGACTCAACACGCCCGATTCACCGCACAAGAATATATCTGACTAGTAATAATCTTAAAACCTATGTATTGATATCTCTCTGTTAGTGTGTCAAGTGTGTGTAAGGCGGCATAAACACAGCCGTGAAAAGCAGCTAAACCCCATTATAAAAATAAATTACTTTTAAAAACCCATGAAACAAAGACAGGGAAAGAGAGAGAAATTCTTACACAATTCGTTCAGGGGCTGTGATGCAACCTGCATTGACCATATCTAGACCCACAGCTGGATGAGACATAAGGGTGGACACTCTTGGGGCTGAGAGGTTTGGTGAGGTTGGGTGAGCAAACGCAGACCCTTTAAAGTAATACTGCGTGCTACCCATCGCATGGGTCCCAAATCTCCAGGTTCAAGGGCATCTTCCTACATCGAAAACATGCATGAGAAACCCAGAAGATGGTACACCGTGTGATGGGGAAAGGTTTCTAAAACGCACCGCATTTCTCATCTCCTTGTGCTCGGGTTCGCCATTCCAGCCACTTTACTAGCAATCTCCCTACTTGGAGCATCAGCACCTTTAACCTCCTGTTCCGTACAGGTTGCAATTTGTCCTGAGGATGAACGGGAAGACGGGGAACCAATGAGAGACTAGCTCTTGGTGTTGGGACAGGCACAGGTCACTCAATTTTCCCATCAGGAAGAAGAATTAACCACAGGCTCAGCCTGCCCCCCAGAACCAGAACAGGGCCTGAAGCCATCCTGCGCTTTTGCGGCCGACTCCCAAAAAAGCGACTTGTAAAATGGAGCTTCAGGGCACTGCAATTCACAAACCTGCAGAATTATAAATGATAACTCTCGTCCACAAATATATTGAGGGAAGGCAAAGAAGAGGATTTGAAATCAAGGCAGAATTGCAGGAAATAGATTTCAGGAGGTAGATTCGAATCGCCTTTAAAGCACATGAAAAGCGGCAAAACGTTCACAATGATGCCCTTGGCCAAAAAGGGCGTATGCGTTTTTTCCTGAATATATTCAGGAAAAAACGCATACGCCCTTTTTGGCCAACCAAGCAACCTGGAAAGGCAAATCAGCGCTACAAAGAAGTCTCGCTTCCCATCGGTCAAAAGGGACATGCTGAAAAAGGTGTCAAAACCAGAAATGCAGGACAGGCCATGGAGAAATGGGAGCCTTGCTACACTGATGGGCGGGATGTAAATTGCCAACAGCCACTCTGGAGAAGTGTACGGTGTGTCCTGAAACATCTAAAAAACACAGCTTAGAGAGCATAGGGCACTTCTACGCATGGGGGGATAAAGTGGGAAAATTGAAAATCAGCAAGACACAAGCACCCGAAAGTTTAGGGCTGCTCTGCTGACAAGGACCTCCACTTCCTTCCACCTTAAATATCCCAGGAAAGCGAAAAATGGATAAAAAAGTTGTGGTCCTTATGTACAATGGAATATCACTCAGCCATGAAATCAATGTCATAAGGCTAGTAGCAGCATGATGAGTGGATTTAGGTAAGACGATTCTAAGTGAAATAAGTCACACAGAAAAGGACACTTCTCATAAGGTGTCACTTATAGAGGGAATGTAAAAACCGTTACACTTGAACTGAATTACAAAACAGAACAGAGTCACACATGCAGAAAACACACTATGGCTGCTTAACGGGAAAGGTGAGGTGGGCTGATACATAAAACAAGAGTTTCAAATTAGCTCAGATACCGTTCCATAAACCCAATATGGAATAGACAAGACCTACTCCTTGCTCAGAGAACTGGACTCAACACGCCCGATTCACCGCACAAGAATATATCTGACTAGTAATAATCTTAAAATCTATGTATTGATATCTCTCTGTTAGTGTGTCAAGTGGGTGTAAAGCGGCCTAAACACAGCCGTGAAAAGCAGCTAAACCCCATTATAAAAATAAATTACTTTTAAAAACCCATGAAACAAAGACAGGGAAAGAGAGAGAAATTCTTACACAATTCGTTCGGGGGCTGTGATGCAACCTGGATTGACCATATCTAGACCCACAGCTGGATGACACATAAGGGTGGACACTCTTGGGGCTGAGAGGTTTGGTGAGGTTGGGTGAGCAAACGCAGACCCTTTAAAGTAATACTGCGTGCTACCCATCGCATGGGTCCCAAATCTCCAGGTTCAAGGGCATCTTCCTACATCGAAAACATGCATGAGAAACCCAGAATATGGTACACCGTGTGATGGGGAAAGGTTTCTAAAATGCACCTCATTTCTCATCTCCTTGTGCTCGTGTTCGCCATTCCAGCCACTTTACTAGTAATCTCCCTACTTGGAGCATCAGCACCTTTAACCTCCTGTTCCGTACAGGTTGCAATTTGTCCTGAGGATGAACGGGAAGACGGGGAACCAATGAGAGACTAGCTCTTGGTGTTGGGACAGGCACAGGTCACTCTATTTTCCCATCAGGAAGAAGAATTAACCACAGGCTCAGCCTGCCACCCGGAACCAGAACAGGGCCTGAAGCCATCCTGCGCTTTTGCGGCCGGCTCCCAAAAACCCGACTTGTAAAATGGAGCTTCAGGGCACTGCAATTCACAAACCTGCAGAGTTATAAATGATAACTCTCGTCCACAAATATATTGAGGGAAGGCAAAGAAGAGGATTTGAAATCAAGGCAGAATTGCAGGAAACAGATTTCAGGAGGTAGATTCGAATCGCCTTTAAAGCACATGAAAAGCGGCAAAACGTTGACAATGATGCCCTTGGCCAAAAAGGGCGTATGCGTTTTTTCCTGAATATATTCAGGAAAAAACGCATACGCCCTTTTTGGCCAACCAAGCAACCTGGAAAGGCAAATCAGCGCTACAAAGAAGTCTCGCTTCCCATCGGTCAAAAGGGACATGCTGAAAAAGTTGTCAAAACCAGAAATGCAGGACAGGCCATGGAGAAATGGGAGCCTTGCTACACTGATGGGCGGGATGTAAATTGCCAACAGCCACTCTGGAGAAGTGTACGGTGTGTCCTGAAACATCTAAAAAACACAGCTTAGAGAGCATAGGGCACTTCCACGCATGGGGGGATAAAGTGGGAAAATTGAAAATCAGCAAGACACAAGCACCCCAAAGTTTAGGGCTGCTCTGTTGACAAGGACCTCCACTTCCTTCCACCTTAAATATCCCAGGAAAGCGAAAAATGGATAAAAAAGTTGTGGTCCTTATGTACAATGGAATATCACTCAGCCATGAAATCAATGTCATAAAGCTAGTAGCAGCATGATGAGTGGATTTAGGTAAGACGATTCTAAGTGAAATAAGTCACACAGAAAAGGACAATTCTCATAAGGTGTCACTTATAGAGGGAATGTAAAAACCGTTACACTTGAACTGAATTACAAAACAGAACAGAGTCACACATGCAGAAAACACACTATGGCTGCTTAACGGGAAAGGTGAGGTGGGGTGATACATAAAACAAGAGTTTCAAATTAGCTCAGATACCGTTCCATAAACCCAATATGGAATAGACAAGACCTACTCCTTGCTCAGAGAACTGGACTCAACACGCCCGATTCACCGCACAAGAATATATCTGACTAGTAATAATCTTAAAACCTATGTATTGATATCTCTCTGTTAGTGTGTCAAGTGGGTGTAAAGCGGCCTAAACACAGCCGTGAAAAGCAGCTAAACCCCATTATAAAAATAAATTACTTTTAAAAACCCATGAAACAAAGACAGGGAAAGAGAGAGAAATTCTTACACATTTCGTTCGGGGGCTGTGATGCAACCTGGAATGACCATATCTAGACCCACAGCTGGATGAGACATAAGGGTGGACACTCTTGGGGCTGAGAGGTTTGGTGAGGTTGGGTGAGCAAACGCAGACCCTTTAAAGTAATACTGCGTGCTACCCATCGCATGGGTCCCAAATCTCCAGGTTCAAGGGCATCTTCCTACATCGAAAACATGCATGAGAAACCCAGAAGATGGTACACCGTGTGATGGGGAAAGGTTTCTAAAACGCACCTCATTTCTCACCTCCTTGTGCTCGTCTTCTCCATTCCAGCCACTTTACTAGCAATCTCCCTACTTGGAGCATCAGCACCTTTAACCTCCTGTTCCGTACAGGTTGCAATTTGTCCTGAGGATGAACGGGAAGACGGGAAACCAATGAGAGACTAGCTCTTGGTGTTGGGACAGGCACAGGTCACTCTATTTTCCCATCAGGAAGAAGAATTAACCACAGGCTCAGCCTGCCCCCCGGAACCAGAACAGGGCCTGAAGCCATCCTGCGCTTTTGCGGCCGGCTCCCAAAAAAGCGACTTGTAAAATGCAGCTTCAGGGCACTGCAATTCACAAACCTGCAGAGTTATAAATGATAACTCTCGTCCACAAATATATTGAGGGAAGGCAAAGAAGAGGATTTGAAATCAAGGCAGAATTGCAGGAAACAGATTTCAGGAGGTAGATTCGAATCGCCTTTAAAGCACATGAAAAGCGGCAAAACGTTGACAATGATGCCCTTGGCCAAAAAGGGCGTATGCGTTTTTTCCTGAATATATTCAGGAAAAAACGCATACGCACTTTTTGGCCAACCAAGCAACCTGGAAAGGCAAATCAGCGCTACAAAGAAGTCTCGCTTCCCATCGGTCAAAAGGGACATGCTGAAAAAAGTGTCAAAACCAGAAATGCAGGACAGGCCATGGAGAAATGGGAGCCTTGCTACACTGATGGGCGGGATGTAAATTGCCAACAGCCACTCTGGAGAAGTGTACGGTGTGTCCTGAAACATCTAAAAAACACAGCTTAGAGAGCATAGGGCACTTCTACGCATGGGGGGATAAAGTGGGAAAATTGAAAATCAGCAAGACACAAGCACCCGAAAGTTTAGGGCTGCTCTGTTGACAAGGACCTCCACTTCCTTCCACCTTAAATATCCCAGGAAAGCGAAAAATGGATAAAAAAGTTGTGGTCCTTATGTACAATGGAATATCACTCAGCCATGAAATCAATGTCATAAGGCTAGTAGCAGCATGATGAGTGGATTTAGGTAAGACGATTCTAAGTGAAATAAGTCACACAGAAAAGGACACTTCTCATAAGGTGTCACTTATAGAGGGAATGTAAAAACCGTTACACTTGAACTGAATTACAAAACAGAACAGAGTCACACATGCAGAAAACACACTATGGCTGCTTAACGGGAAAGGTGAGGTGGGGTGATACATAAAACAAGAGTTTCAAATTAGCTCAGATACCGTTCCATAAACCCAATATGGAATAGACAAGACCTACTCCTTGCTCAGAGAACTGGACTCAACACGCCCGATTCACCGCACAAGAATATATCTGACTAGTAATAATCTTAAAACCTATGTATTGATATCTCTCTGTTAGTGTGTCAAGTGTGTGTAAGGCGGCATAAACACAGCCGTGAAAAGCAGCTAAACCCCATTATAAAAATAAATTACTTTTAAAAACCCATGAAACAAAGACAGGGAAAGAGAGAGAAATTCTTACACAATTCGTTCAGGGGCTGTGATGCAACCTGCATTGACCATATCTAGACCCACAGCTGGATGAGACATAAGGGTGGACACTCTTGGGGCTGAGAGGTTTGGTGAGGTTGGGTGAGCAAACGCAGACCCTTTAAAGTAATACTGCGTGCTACCCATCGCATGGGTCCCAAATCTCCAGGTTCAAGGGCATCTTCCTACATCGAAAACATGCATGAGAAACCCAGAAGATGGTACACCGTGTGATGGGGAAAGGTTTCTAAAACGCACCGCATTTCTCATCTCCTTGTGCTCGGGTTCGCCATTCCAGCCACTTTACTAGCAATCTCCCTACTTGGAGCATCAGCACCTTTAACCTCCTGTTCCGTACAGGTTGCAATTTGTCCTGAGGATGAACGGGAAGACGGGGAACCAATGAGAGACTAGCTCTTGGTGTTGGGACAGGCACAGGTCACTCAATTTTCCCATCAGGAAGAAGAATTAACCACAGGCTCAGCCTGCCCCCCAGAACCAGAACAGGGCCTGAAGCCATCCTGCGCTTTTGCGGCCGACTCCCAAAAAAGCGACTTGTAAAATGGAGCTTCAGGGCACTGCAATTCACAAACCTGCAGAATTATAAATGATAACTCTCGTCCACAAATATATTGAGGGAAGGCAAAGAAGAGGATTTGAAATCAAGGCAGAATTGCAGGAAATAGATTTCAGGAGGTAGATTCGAATCGCCTTTAAAGCACATGAAAAGCGGCAAAACGTTCACAATGATGCCCTTGGCCAAAAAGGGCGTATGCGTTTTTTCCTGAATATATTCAGGAAAAAACGCATACGCCCTTTTTGGCCAACCAAGCAACCTGGAAAGGCAAATCAGCGCTACAAAGAAGTCTCGCTTCCCATCGGTCAAAAGGGACATGCTGAAAAAGGTGTCAAAACCAGAAATGCAGGACAGGCCATGGAGAAATGGGAGCCTTGCTACACTGATGGGCGGGATGTAAATTGCCAACAGCCACTCTGGAGAAGTGTACGGTGTGTCCTGAAACATCTAAAAAACACAGCTTAGAGAGCATAGGGCACTTCTACGCATGGGGGGATAAAGTGGGAAAATTGAAAATCAGCAAGACACAAGCACCCGAAAGTTTAGGGCTGCTCTGCTGACAAGGACCTCCACTTCCTTCCACCTTAAATATCCCAGGAAAGCGAAAAATGGATAAAAAAGTTGTGGTCCTTATGTACAATGGAATATCACTCAGCCATGAAATCAATGTCATAAGGCTAGTAGCAGCATGATGAGTGGATTTAGGTAAGACGATTCTAAGTGAAATAAGTCACACAGAAAAGGACACTTCTCATAAGGTGTCACTTATAGAGGGAATGTAAAAACCGTTACACTTGAACTGAATTACAAAACAGAACAGAGTCACACATGCAGAAAACACACTATGGCTGCTTAACGGGAAAGGTGAGGTGGGCTGATACATAAAACAAGAGTTTCAAATTAGCTCAGATACCGTTCCATAAACCCAATATGGAATAGACAAGACCTACTCCTTGCTCAGAGAACTGGACTCAACACGCCCGATTCACCGCACAAGAATATATCTGACTAGTAATAATCTTAAAATCTATGTATTGATATCTCTCTGTTAGTGTGTCAAGTGGGTGTAAAGCGGCCTAAACACAGCCGTGAAAAGCAGCTAAACCCCATTATAAAAATAAATTACTTTTAAAAACCCATGAAACAAAGACAGGGAAAGAGAGAGAAATTCTTACACAATTCGTTCGGGGGCTGTGATGCAACCTGGATTGACCATATCTAGACCCACAGCTGGATGACACATAAGGGTGGACACTCTTGGGGCTGAGAGGTTTGGTGAGGTTGGGTGAGCAAACGCAGACCCTTTAAAGTAATACTGCGTGCTACCCATCGCATGGGTCCCAAATCTCCAGGTTCAAGGGCATCTTCCTACATCGAAAACATGCATGAGAAACCCAGAATATGGTACACCGTGTGATGGGGAAAGGTTTCTAAAATGCACCTCATTTCTCATCTCCTTGTGCTCGTGTTCGCCATTCCAGCCACTTTACTAGCAATCTCCCTACTTGGAGCATCAGCACCTTTAACCTCCTGTTCCGTACAGGTTGCAATTTGTCCTGAGGATGAACGGGAAGACGGGGAACCAATGAGAGACTAGCTCTTGGTGTTGGGACAGGCACAGGTCACTCTATTTTCCCATCAGGAAGAAGAATTAACCACAGGCTCAGCCTGCCACCCGGAACCAGAACAGGGCCTGAAGCCATCCTGCGCTTTTGCGGCCGGCTCCCAAAAACCCGACTTGTAAAATGGAGCTTCAGGGCACTGCAATTCACAAACCTGCAGAGTTATAAATGATAACTCTCGTCCACAAATATATTGAGGGAAGGCAAAGAAGAGGATTTGAAATCAAGGCAGAATTGCAGGAAACAGATTTCAGGAGGTAGATTCGAATCGCCTTTAAAGCACATGAAAAGCGGCAAAACGTTGACAATGATGCCCTTGGCCAAAAAGGGCGTATGCGTTTTTTCCTGAATATATTCAGGAAAAAACGCATACGCACTTTTTGGCCAACCAAGCAACCTGGAAAGGCAAATCAGCGCTACAAAGAAGTCTCGCTTCCCATCGGTCAAAAGGGACATGCTGAAAAAGTTGTCAAAACCAGAAATGCAGGACAGGCCATGGAGAAATGGGAGCCTTGCTACACTGATGGGCGGGATGTAAATTGCCAACAGCCACTCTGGAGAAGTGTACGGTGTGTCCTGAAACATCTAAAAAACACAGCTTAGAGAGCATAGGGCACTTCCACGCATGGGGGGATAAAGTGGGAAAATTGAAAATCAGCAAGACACAAGCACCCCAAAGTTTAGGGCTGCTCTGTTGACAAGGACCTCCACTTCCTTCCACCTTAAATATCCCAGGAAAGCGAAAAATGGATAAAAAAGTTGTGGTCCTTATGTACAATGGAATATCACTCAGCCATGAAATCAATGTCATAAAGCTAGTAGCAGCATGATGAGTGGATTTAGGTAAGACGATTCTAAGTGAAATAAGTCACACAGAAAAGGACAATTCTCATAAGGTGTCACTTATAGAGGGAATGTAAAAACCGTTACACTTGAACTGAATTACAAAACAGAACAGAGTCACACATGCAGAAAACACACTATGGCTGCTTAACGGGAAAGGTGAGGTGGGGTGATACATAAAACAAGAGTTTCAAATTAGCTCAGATACCGTTCCATAAACCCAATATGGAATAGACAAGACCTACTCCTTGCTCAGAGAACTGGACTCAACACGCCCGATTCACCGCACAAGAATATATCTGACTAGTAATAATCTTAAAACCTATGTATTGATATCTCTCTGTTAGTGTGTCAAGTGGGTGTAAAGCGGCCTAAACACAGCCGTGAAAAGCAGCTAAACCCCATTATAAAAATAAATTACTTTTAAAAACCCATGAAACAAAGACAGGGAAAGAGAGAGAAATTCTTACACATTTCGTTCGGGGGCTGTGATGCAACCTGGAATGACCATATCTAGACCCACAGCTGGATGAGACATAAGGGTGGACACTCTTGGGGCTGAGAGGTTTGGTGAGGTTGGGTGAGCAAACGCAGACCCTTTAAAGTAATACTGCGTGCTACCCATCGCATGGGTCCCAAATCTCCAGGTTCAAGGGCATCTTCCTACATCGAAAACATGCATGAGAAACCCAGAAGATGGTACACCGTGTGATGGGGAAAGGTTTCTAAAACGCACCTCATTTCTCACCTCCTTGTGCTCGTCTTCTCCATTCCAGCCACTTTACTAGCAATCTCCCTACTTGGAGCATCAGCACCTTTAACCTCCTGTTCCGTACAGGTTGCAATTTGTCCTGAGGATGAACGGGAAGACGGGAAACCAATGAGAGACTAGCTCTTGGTGTTGGGACAGGCACAGGTCACTCTATTTCCCATCAGGAAGAAGAATTAACCACAGGCTCAGCCTGCCCCCCGGAACCAGAACAGGGCCTGAAGCCATCCTGCGCTTTTGCGGCCGGCTCCCAAAAAAGCGACTTGTAAAATGCAGCTTCAGGGCACTGCAATTCACAAACCTGCAGAGTTATAAATGATAACTCTCGTCCACAAATATATTGAGGGAAGGCAAAGAAGAGGATTTGAAATCAAGGCAGAATTGCAGGAAACAGATTTCAGGAGGTAGATTCGAATCGCCTTTAAAGCACATGAAAAGCGGCAAAACGTTGACAATGATGCCCTTGGCCAAAAAGGGCGTATGCGTTTTTTCCTGAATATATTCAGGAAAAAACGCATACGCCCTTTTTGGCCAACCAAGCAACCTGGAAAGGCAAATCAGCGCTACAAGGAAGTCTCGCTTCCCATCGGTCAAAAGGGACATGCTGAAAAAAGTGTCAAAACCAGAAATGCAGGACAGGCCATGGAGAAATGGGAGCCTTGCTACACTGATGGGCGGGATGTAAATTGCCAACAGCCACTCTGGAGAAGTGTACGGTGTGTCCTGAAACATCTAAAAAACACAGCTTAGAGAGCATAGGGCACTTCTACGCATGGGGGGATAAAGTGGGAAAATTGAAAATCAGCAAGACACAAGCACCCGAAAGTTTAGGGCTGCTCTGTTGACAAGGACCTCCACTTCCTTCCACCTTAAATATCCCAGGAAAGCGAAAAATGGATAAAAAAGTTGTGGTCCTTATGTACAATGGAATATCACTCAGCCATGAAATCAATGTCATAAGGCTAGTAGCAGCATGATGAGTGGATTTAGGTAAGACGATTCTAAGTGAAATAAGTCACACAGAAAAGGACACTTCTCATAAGGTGTCACTTATAGAGGGAATGTAAAAACCGTTACACTTGAACTGAATTACAAAACAGAACAGAGTCACACATGCAGAAAACACACTATGGCTGCTTAACGGGAAAGGTGAGGTGGGGTGATACATAAAACAAGAGTTTCAAATTAGCTCAGATACCGTTCCATAAACCCAATATGGAATAGACAAGACCTACTCCTTGCTCAGAGAACTGGACTCAACACGCCCGATTCACCGCACAAGAATATATCTGACTAGTAATAATCTTAAAACCTATGTATTGATATCTCTCTGTTAGTGTGTCAAGTGTGTGTAAGGCGGCATAAACACAGCCGTGAAAAGCAGCTAAACCCCATTATAAAAATAAATTACTTTTAAAAACCCATGAAACAAAGACAGGGAAAGAGAGAGAAATTCTTACACAATTCGTTCAGGGGCTGTGATGCAACCTGCATTGACCATATCTAGACCCACAGCTGGATGAGACATAAGGGTGGACACTCTTGGGGCTGAGAGGTTTGGTGAGGTTGGGTGAGCAAACGCAGACCCTTTAAAGTAATACTGCGTGCTACCCATCGCATGGGTCCCAAATCTCCAGGTTCAAGGGCATCTTCCTACATCGAAAACATGCATGAGAAACCCAGAAGATGGTACACCGTGTGATGGGGAAAGGTTTCTAAAACGCACCGCATTTCTCATCTCCTTGTGCTCGGGTTCGCCATTCCAGCCACTTTACTAGCAATCTCCCTACTTGGAGCATCAGCACCTTTAACCTCCTGTTCCGTACAGGTTGCAATTTGTCCTGAGGATGAACGGGAAGACGGGGAACCAATGAGAGACTAGCTCTTGGTGTTGGGACAGGCACAGGTCACTCAATTTTCCCATCAGGAAGAAGAATTAACCACAGGCTCAGCCTGCCCCCCGGAACCAGAACAGGGCCTGAAGCCATCCTGCGCTTTTGCGGCCGACTCCCAAAAAAGCGACTTGTAAAATGGAGCTTCAGGGCACTGCAATTCACAAACCTGCAGAATTATAAATGATAACTCTCGTCCACAAATATATTGAGGGAAGGCAAAGAAGAGGATTTGAAATCAAGGCAGAATTGCAGGAAATAGATTTCAGGAGGTAGATTCGAATCGCCTTTAAAGCACATGAAAAGCGGCAAAACGTTCACAATGATGCCCTTGGCCAAAAAGGGCGTATGCGTTTTTTCCTGAATATATTCAGGAAAAAACGCATACGCCCTTTTTGGCCAACCAAGCAACCTGGAAAGGCAAATCAGCGCTACAAAGAAGTCTCGCTTCCCATCGGTCAAAAGGGACATGCTGAAAAAGGTGTCAAAACCAGAAATGCAGGACAGGCCATGGAGAAATGGGAGCCTTGCTACACTGATGGGCGGGATGTAAATTGCCAACAGCCACTCTGGAGAAGTGTACGGTGTGTCCTGAAACATCTAAAAAACACAGCTTAGAGAGCATAGGGCACTTCTACGCATGGGGGGATAAAGTGGGAAAATTGAAAATCAGCAAGACACAAGCACCCGAAAGTTTAGGGCTGCTCTGCTGACAAGGACCTCCACTTCCTTCCACCTTAAATATCCCAGGAAAGCGAAAAATGGATAAAAAAGTTGTGGTCCTTATGTACAATGGAATATCACTCAGCCATGAAATCAATGTCATAAGGCTAGTAGCAGCATGATGAGTGGATTTAGGTAAGACGATTCTAAGTGAAATAAGTCACACAGAAAAGGACACTTCTCATAAGGTGTCACTTATAGAGGGAATGTAAAAACCGTTACACTTGAACTGAATTACAAAACAGAACAGAGTCACACATGCAGAAAACACACTATGGCTGCTTAACGGGAAAGGTGAGGTGGGCTGATACATAAAACAAGAGTTTCAAATTAGCTCAGATACCGTTCCATAAACCCAATATGGAATAGACAAGACCTACTCCTTGCTCAGAGAACTGGACTCAACACGCCCGATTCACCGCACAAGAATATATCTGACTAGTAATAATCTTAAAATCTATGTATTGATATCTCTCTGTTAGTGTGTCAAGTGGGTGTAAAGCGGCCTAAACACAGCCGTGAAAAGCAGCTAAACCCCATTATAAAAATAAATTACTTTTAAAAACCCATGAAACAAAGACAGGGAAAGAGAGAGAAATTCTTACACAATTCGTTCGGGGGCTGTGATGCAACCTGGATTGACCATATCTAGACCCACAGCTGGATGACACATAAGGGTGGACACTCTTGGGGCTGAGAGGTTTGGTGAGGTTGGGTGAGCAAACGCAGACCCTTTAAAGTAATACTGCGTGCTACCCATCGCATGGGTCCCAAATCTCCAGGTTCAAGGGCATCTTCCTACATCGAAAACATGCATGAGAAACCCAGAATATGGTACACCGTGTGATGGGGAAAGGTTTCTAAAATGCACCTCATTTCTCATCTCCTTGTGCTCGTGTTCGCCATTCCAGCCACTTTACTAGCAATCTCCCTACTTGGAGCATCAGCACCTTTAACCTCCTGTTCCGTACAGGTTGCAATTTGTCCTGAGGATGAACGGGAAGACGGGGAACCAATGAGAGACTAGCTCTTGGTGTTGGGACAGGCACAGGTCACTCTATTTTCCCATCAGGAAGAAGAATTAACCACAGGCTCAGCCTGCCACCCGGAACCAGAACAGGGCCTGAAGCCATCCTGCGCTTTTGCGGCCGGCTCCCAAAAACCCGACTTGTAAAATGGAGCTTCAGGGCACTGCAATTCACAAACCTGCAGAGTTATAAATGATAACTCTCGTCCACAAATATATTGAGGGAAGGCAAAGAAGAGGATTTGAAATCAAGGCAGAATTGCAGGAAACAGATTTCAGGAGGTAGATTCGAATCGCCTTTAAAGCACATGAAAAGCGGCAAAACGTTGACAATGATGCCCTTGGCCAAAAAGGGCGTATGCGTTTTTTCCTGAATATATTCAGGAAAAAACGCATACGCACTTTTTGGCCAACCAAGCAACCTGGAAAGGCAAATCAGCGCTACAAAGAAGTCTCGCTTCCCATCGGTCAAAAGGGACATGCTGAAAAAGTTGTCAAAACCAGAAATGCAGGACAGGCCATGGAGAAATGGGAGCCTTGCTACACTGATGGGCGGGATGTAAATTGCCAACAGCCACTCTGGAGAAGTGTACGGTGTGTCCTGAAACATCTAAAAAACACAGCTTAGAGAGCATAGGGCACTTCCACGCATGGGGGGATAAAGTGGGAAAATTGAAAATCAGCAAGACACAAGCACCCCAAAGTTTAGGGCTGCTCTGTTGACAAGGACCTCCACTTCCTTCCACCTTAAATATCCCAGGAAAGCGAAAAATGGATAAAAAAGTTGTGGTCCTTATGTACAATGGAATATCACTCAGCCATGAAATCAATGTCATAAAGCTAGTAGCAGCATGATGAGTGGATTTAGGTAAGACGATTCTAAGTGAAATAAGTCACACAGAAAAGGACAATTCTCATAAGGTGTCACTTATAGAGGGAATGTAAAAACCGTTACACTTGAACTGAATTACAAAACAGAACAGAGTCACACATGCAGAAAACACACTATGGCTGCTTAACGGGAAAGGTGAGGTGGGGTGATACATAAAACAAGAGTTTCAAATTAGCTCAGATACCGTTCCATAAACCCAATATGGAATAGACAAGACCTACTCCTTGCTCAGAGAACTGGACTCAACACGCCCGATTCACCGCACAAGAATATATCTGACTAGTAATAATCTTAAAACCTATGTATTGATATCTCTCTGTTAGTGTGTCAAGTGGGTGTAAAGCGGCCTAAACACAGCCGTGAAAAGCAGCTAAACCCCATTATAAAAATAAATTACTTTTAAAAACCCATGAAACAAAGACAGGGAAAGAGAGAGAAATTCTTACACATTTCGTTCGGGGGCTGTGATGCAACCTGGAATGACCATATCTAGACCCACAGCTGGATGAGACATAAGGGTGGACACTCTTGGGGCTGAGAGGTTTGGTGAGGTTGGGTGAGCAAACGCAGACCCTTTAAAGTAATACTGCGTGCTACCCATCGCATGGGTCCCAAATCTCCAGGTTCAAGGGCATCTTCCTACATCGAAAACATGCATGAGAAACCCAGAAGATGGTACACCGTGTGATGGGGAAAGGTTTCTAAAACGCACCTCATTTCTCACCTCCTTGTGCTCGTCTTCTCCATTCCAGCCACTTTACTAGCAATCTCCCTACTTGGAGCATCAGCACCTTTAACCTCCTGTTCCGTACAGGTTGCAATTTGTCCTGAGGATGAACGGGAAGACGGGAAACCAATGAGAGACTAGCTCTTGGTGTTGGGACAGGCACAGGTCACTCTATTTTCCCATCAGGAAGAAGAATTAACCACAGGCTCAGCCTGCCCCCCGGAACCAGAACAGGGCCTGAAGCCATCCTGCGCTTTTGCGGCCGGCTCCCAAAAAAGCGACTTGTAAAATGCAGCTTCAGGGCACTGCAATTCACAAACCTGCAGAGTTATAAATGATAACTCTCGTCCACAAATATATTGAGGGAAGGCAAAGAAGAGGATTTGAAATCAAGGCAGAATTGCAGGAAACAGATTTCAGGAGGTAGATTCGAATCGCCTTTAAAGCACATGAAAAGCGGCAAAACGTTGACAATGATGCCCTTGGCCAAAAAGGGCGTATGCGTTTTTTCCTGAATATATTCAGGAAAAAACGCATACGCCCTTTTTGGCCAACCAAGCAACCTGGAAAGGCAAATCAGCGCTACAAAGAAGTCTCGCTTCCCATCGGTCAAAAGGGACATGCTGAAAAAAGTGTCAAAACCAGAAATGCAGGACAGGCCATGGAGAAATGGGAGCCTTGCTACACTGATGGGCGGGATGTAAATTGCCAACAGCCACTCTGGAGAAGTGTACGGTGTGTCCTGAAACATCTAAAAAACACAGCTTAGAGAGCATAGGGCACTTCTACGCATGGGGGGATAAAGTGGGAAAATTGAAAATCAGCAAGACACAAGCACCCGAAAGTTTAGGGCTGCTCTGTTGACAAGGACCTCCACTTCCTTCCACCTTAAATATCCCAGGAAAGCGAAAAATGGATAAAAAAGTTGTGGTCCTTATGTACAATGGAATATCACTCAGCCATGAAATCAATGTCATAAGGCTAGTAGCAGCATGATGAGTGGATTTAGGTAAGACGATTCTAAGTGAAATAAGTCACACAGAAAAGGACACTTCTCATAAGGTGTCACTTATAGAGGGAATGTAAAAACCGTTACACTTGAACTGAATTACAAAACAGAACAGAGTCACACATGCAGAAAACACACTATGGCTGCTTAACGGGAAAGGTGAGGTGGGGTGATACATAAAACAAGAGTTTCAAATTAGCTCAGATACCGTTCCATAAACCCAATATGGAATAGACAAGACCTACTCCTTGCTCAGAGAACTGGACTCAACACGCCCGATTCACCGCACAAGAATATATCTGACTAGTAATAATCTTAAAACCTATGTATTGATATCTCTCTGTTAGTGTGTCAAGTGTGTGTAAGGCGGCATAAACACAGCCGTGAAAAGCAGCTAAACCCCATTATAAAAATAAATTACTTTTAAAAACCCATGAAACAAAGACAGGGAAAGAGAGAGAAATTCTTACACAATTCGTTCAGGGGCTGTGATGCAACCTGCATTGACCATATCTAGACCCACAGCTGGATGAGACATAAGGGTGGACACTCTTGGGGCTGAGAGGTTTGGTGAGGTTGGGTGAGCAAACGCAGACCCTTTAAAGTAATACTGCGTGCTACCCATCGCATGGGTCCCAAATCTCCAGGTTCAAGGGCATCTTCCTACATCGAAAACATGCATGAGAAACCCAGAAGATGGTACACCGTGTGATGGGGAAAGGTTTCTAAAACGCACCGCATTTCTCATCTCCTTGTGCTTGGGTTCGCCATTCCAGCCACTTTACTAGCAATCTCCCTACTTGGAGCATCAGCACCTTTAACCTCCTGTTCCGTACAGGTTGCAATTTGTCCTGAGGATGAACGGGAAGACGGGGAACCAATGAGAGACTAGCTCTTGGTGTTGGGACAGGCACAGGTCACTCAATTTTCCCATCAGGAAGAAGAATTAACCACAGGCTCAGCCTGCCCCCCGGAACCAGAACAGGGCCTGAAGCCATCCTGCGCTTTTGCGGCCGGCTCCCAAAAAAGCGACTTGTAAAATGGAGCTTCAGGGCACTGCAATTCACAAACCTGCAGAGTTATAAATGATAACTCTCGTCCACAAATATATTGAGGGAAGGCAAAGAAGAGGATTTGAAATCAAGGCAGAATTGCAGGAAACAGATTTCAGGAGGTAGATTCGAATCGCCTTTAAAGCACATGAAAAGCGGCAAAACGTTGACAATGATGCCCTTGGCCAAAAAGGGCGTATGCGTTTTTTCCTGAATATATTCAGGAAAAAACGCATACGCCCTTTTTGGCCAACCAAGCAACCTGGAAAGGCAAATCAGCGCTACAAAGAAGTCTCGCTTCCCATCGGTCAAAAGGGCCATGCTGAAAAAAGTGTCAAAACCAGAAATGCAGGACAGGCCATGGAGAAATGGGAGCCTTGGTACACTGATGGGCGGGATGTAAATTGCCAACAGCCACTCTGGAGAAGTGTACGGTGTGTCCTGAAACATCTAAAAAACACAGCTTAGAGAGCATAGGGCACTTCCACGCATGGGGGGATAAAGTGGGAAAATTGAAAATCAGGAAGACACAAGCACCCCAAAGTTTAGGGCTGCTCTGTTGACAAGGACCTCCACTTCATTCCACCTTAAATATCCCAGGAAAGCGAAAAATGGATAAAAAAGTTGTGGTCCTTATGTACAATGGAATATCACTCAGCCATGAAATCAATGTCATAAGGCTAGTAGCAGCATGATGAGTGGATTTAGGTAAGACGATTCTAAGTGAAATAAGTCACACAGAAAAGGACACTTCTCATAAGGTGTCACTTATAGAGGGAATGTAAAAACCGTTACACTTGAACTGAATTACAAAACAGAACAGAGTCACACATGCAGAAAACACACTATGGCTGCTTAACGGGAAAGGTGAGGTGGGGTGATACATAAAACAAGAGTTTCAAATTAGCTCAGATACCGTTCCATAAACCCAATATGGAATAGACAAGACCTACTCCTTGCTCAGAGAACTGGACTCAACACGCCCGATTCACCGCACAAGAATATATCTGACTAGTAATAATCTTAAAACCTATGTATTGATATCTCTCTGTTAGTGTGTCAAGTGGGTGTAAAGCGGCCTAAACACAGCCGTGAAAAGCAGCTAAACCCCATTATAAAAATAAATTACTTTTAAAAACCCATGAAACAAAGACAGGGAAAGAGAGAGAAATTCTTACACATTTCGTTCGGGGGCTGTGATGCAACCTGGAATGACCATATCTAGACCCACAGCTGGATGAGACATAAGGGTGGACACTCTTGGGGCTGAGAGGTTTGGTGAGGTTGGGTGAGCAAACGCAGACCCTTTAAAGTAATACTGCGTGCTACCCATCGCATGGGTCCCAAATCTCCAGGTTCAAGGGCATCTTCCTACATCGAAAACATGCATGAGAAACCCAGAAGATGGTACACCGTGTGATGGGGAAAGGTTTCTAAAACGCACCTCATTTCTCACCTCCTTGTGCTCGTCTTCTCCATTCCAGCCACTTTACTAGCAATCTCCCTACTTGGAGCATCAGCACCTTTAACCTCCTGTTCCGTACAGGTTGCAATTTGTCCTGAGGATGAACGGGAAGACGGGAAACCAATGAGAGACTAGCTCTTGGTGTTGGGACAGGCACAGGTCACTCTATTTTCCCATCAGGAAGAAGAATTAACCACAGGCTCAGCCTGCCCCCCGGAACCAGAACAGGGCCTGAAGCCATCCTGCGCTTTTGCGGCCGGCTCCCAAAAAAGCGACTTGTAAAATGCAGCTTCAGGGCACTGCAATTCACAAACCTGCAGAGTTATAAATGATAACTCTCGTCCACAAATATATTGAGGGAAGGCAAAGAAGAGGATTTGAAATCAAGGCAGAATTGCAGGAAACAGATTTCAGGAGGTAGATTCGAATCGCCTTTAAAGCACATGAAAAGCGGCAAAACGTTGACAATGATGCCCTTGGCCAAAAAGGGCGTATGCGTTTTTTCCTGAATATATTCAGGAAAAAACGCATACGCCCTTTTTGGCCAACCAAGCAACCTGGAAAGGCAAATCAGCGCTACAAGGAAGTCTCGCTTCCCATCGGTCAAAAGGGACATGCTGAAAAAAGTGTCAAAACCAGAAATGCAGGACAGGCCATGGAGAAATGGGAGCCTTGCTACACTGATGGGCGGGATGTAAATTGCCAACAGCCACTCTGGAGAAGTGTACGGTGTGTCCTGAAACATCTAAAAAACACAGCTTAGAGAGCATAGGGCACTTCTACGCATGGGGGGATAAAGTGGGAAAATTGAAAATCAGCAAGACACAAGCACCCCAAAGTTTAGGGCTGCTCTGTTGACAAGGACCTCCACTTCCTTCCACCTTAAATATCCCAGGAAAGCGAAAAATGGATAAAAAAGTTGTGGTCCTTATGTACAATGGAATATCACTCAGCCATGAAATCAATGTCATAAGGCTAGTAGCAGCATGATGAGTGGATTTAGGTAAGACGATTCTAAGTGAAATAAGTCACACAGAAAAGGACACTTCTCATAAGGTGTCACTTATAGAGGGAATGTAAAAACCGTTACACTTGAACTGAATTACAAAACAGAACAGAGTCACACATGCAGAAAACACACTATGGCTGCTTAACGGGAAAGGTGAGGTGGGGTGATACATAAAACAAGAGTTTCAAATTAGCTCAGATACCGTTCCATAAACCCAATATGGAATAGACAAGACCTACTCCTTGCTCAGAGAACTGGACTCAACACGCCCGATTCACCGCACAAGAATATATCTGACTAGTAATAATCTTAAAACCTATGTATTGATATCTCTCTGTTAGTGTGTCAAGTGTGTGTAAGGCGGCATAAACACAGCCGTGAAAAGCAGCTAAACCCCATTATAAAAATAAATTACTTTTAAAAACCCATGAAACAAAGACAGGGAAAGAGAGAGAAATTCTTACACAATTCGTTCAGGGGCTGTGATGCAACCTGCATTGACCATATCTAGACCCACAGCTGGATGAGACATAAGGGTGGACACTCTTGGGGCTGAGAGGTTTGGTGAGGTTGGGTGAGCAAACGCAGACCCTTTAAAGTAATACTGCGTGCTACCCATCGCATGGGTCCCAAATCTCCAGGTTCAAGGGCATCTTCCTACATCGAAAACATGCATGAGAAACCCAGAAGATGGTACACCGTGTGATGGGGAAAGGTTTCTAAAACGCACCGCATTTCTCATCTCCTTGTGCTTGGGTTCGCCATTCCAGCCACTTTACTAGCAATCTCCCTACTTGGAGCATCAGCACCTTTAACCTCCTGTTCCGTACAGGTTGCAATTTGTCCTGAGGATGAACGGGAAGACGGGGAACCAATGAGAGACTAGCTCTTGGTGTTGGGACAGGCACAGGTCACTCAATTTTCCCATCAGGAAGAAGAATTAACCACAGGCTCAGCCTGCCCCCCGGAACCAGAACAGGGCCTGAAGCCATCCTGCGCTTTTGCGGCCGGCTCCCAAAAAAGCGACTTGTAAAATGGAGCTTCAGGGCACTGCAATTCACAAACCTGCAGAGTTATAAATGATAACTCTCGTCCACAAATATATTGAGGGAAGGCAAAGAAGAGGATTTGAAATCAAGGCAGAATTGCAGGAAACAGATTTCAGGAGGTAGATTCGAATCGCCTTTAAAGCACATGAAAAGCGGCAAAACGTTGACAATGATGCCCTTGGCCAAAAAGGGCGTATGCGTTTTTTCCTGAATATATTCAGGAAAAAACGCATACGCCCTTTTTGGCCAACCAAGCAACCTGGAAAGGCAAATCAGCGCTACAAAGAAGTCTCGCTTCCCATCGGTCAAAAGGGCCATGCTGAAAAAAGTGTCAAAACCAGAAATGCAGGACAGGCCATGGAGAAATGGGAGCCTTGGTACACTGATGGGCGGGATGTAAATTGCCAACAGCCACTCTGGAGAAGTGTACGGTGTGTCCTGAAACATCTAAAAAACACAGCTTAGAGAGCATAGGGCACTTCCACGCATGGGGGGATAAAGTGGGAAAATTGAAAATCAGGAAGACACAAGCACCCCAAAGTTTAGGGCTGCTCTGTTGACAAGGACCTCCACTTCATTCCACCTTAAATATCCCAGGAAAGCGAAAAATGGATAAAAAAGTTGTGGTCCTTATGTACAATGGAATATCACTCAGCCATGAAATCAATGTCATAAGGCTAGTAGCAGCATGATGAGTGGATTTAGGTAAGACGATTCTAAGTGAAATAAGTCACACAGAAAAGGACACTTCTCATAAGGTGTCACTTATAGAGGGAATGTAAAAACCGTTACACTTGAACTGAATTACAAAACAGAACAGAGTCACACATGCAGAAAACACACTATGGCTGCTTAACGGGAAAGGTGAGGTGGGGTGATACATAAAACAAGAGTTTCAAATTAGCTCAGATACCGTTCCATAAACCCAATATGGAATAGACAAGACCTACTCCTTGCTCAGAGAACTGGACTCAACACGCCCGATTCACCGCACAAGAATATATCTGACTAGTAATAATCTTAAAACCTATGTATTGATATCTCTCTGTTAGTGTGTCAAGTGGGTGTAAAGCGGCCTAAACACAGCCGTGAAAAGCAGCTAAACCCCATTATAAAAATAAATTACTTTTAAAAACCCATGAAACAAAGACAGGGAAAGAGAGAGAAATTCTTACACAATTCGTTCAGGGGCTGTGATGCAACCTGGATTGACCATATCTAGACCCACAGCTGGATGAGACATAAGGGTGGACACTCTTGGGGCTGAGAGGTTTGGTGAGGTTGGGTGAGCAAACGCAGACCCTTTAAAGTAATACTGCGTGCTACCCATCGCATGGGTCCCAAATCTCCAGGTTCAAGGGCATCTTCCTACATCGAAAACATGCATGAGAAACCCAGAAGATGGTACACCGTGTGATGGGGAAAGGTTTCTAAAACGCACCGCATTTCTCATCTCCTTGTGCTCGGGTTCGCCATTCCAGCCACTTTACTAGCAATCTCCCTACTTGGAGCATCAGCACCTTTAACCTCCTGTTCCGTACAGGTTGCAATTTGTCCTGAGGATGAACGGGAAGACGGGGAACCAATGAGAGACTAGCTCTTGGTGTTGGGACAGGCACAGGTCACTCAATTTTCCCATCAGGAAGAAGAATTAACCACAGGCTCAGCCTGCCCCCCGGAACCAGAACAGGGCCTGAAGCCATCCTGCGCTTTTGCGGCCGACTCCCAAAAAAGCGACTTGTAAAATGGAGCTTCAGGGCACTGCAATTCACAAACCTGCAGAATTATAAATGATAACTCTCGTCCACAAATATATTGAGGGAAGGCAAAGAAGAGGATTTGAAATCAAGGCAGAATTGCAGGAAATAGATTTCAGGAGGTAGATTCGAATCGCCTTTAAAGCACATGAAAAGCGGCAAAACGTTCACAATGATGCCCTTGGCCAAAAAGGGCGTATGCGTTTTTTCCTGAATATATTCAGGAAAAAACGCATACGCCCTTTTTGGCCAACCAAGCAACCTGGAAAGGCAAATCAGCGCTACAAAGAAGTCTCGCTTCCCATCGGTCAAAAGGGACATGCTGAAAAAGGTGTCAAAACCAGAAATGCAGGACAGGCCATGGAGAAATGGGAGCCTTGCTACACTGATGGGCGGGATGTAAATTGCCAACAGCCACTCTGGAGAAGTGTACGGTGTGTCCTGAAACATCTAAAAAACACAGCTTAGAGAGCATAGGGCACTTCTACGCATGGGGGGATAAAGTGGGAAAATTGAAAATCAGCAAGACACAAGCACCCGAAAGTTTAGGGCTGCTCTGTTGACAAGGACCTCCACTTCCTTCCACCTTAAATATCCCAGGAAAGCGAAAAATGGATAAAAAAGTTGTGGTCCTTATGTACAATGGAATATCACTCAGCCATGAAATCAATGTCATAAGGCTAGTAGCAGCATGATGAGTGGATTTAGGTAAGACGATTCTAAGTGAAATAAATCACACAGAAAAGGACACTTCTCATAAGGTGTCACTTATAGAGGGAATGTAAAAACCGTTACACTTGAACTGAATTACAAAACAGAACAGAGTCACACATGCAGAAAACACACTATGGCTGCTTAACGGGAAAGGTGAGGTGGGCTGATACATAAAACAAGAGTTTCAAATTAGCTCAGATACCGTTCCATAAACCCAATATGGAATAGACAAGACCTACTCCTTGCTCAGAGAACTGGACTCAACACGCCCGATTCACCGCACAAGAATATATCTGACTAGTAATAATCTTAAAATCTATGTATTGATATCTCTCTGTTAGTGTGTCAAGTGGGTGTAAAGCGGCCTAAACACAGCCGTGAAAAGCAGCTAAACCCCATTATAAAAATAAATTACTTTTAAAAACCCATGAAACAAAGACAGGGAAAGAGAGAGAAATTCTTACACAATTCGTTCGGGGGCTGTGATGCAACCTGGATTGACCATATCTAGACCCACAGCTGGATGACACATAAGGGTGGAAACTCTTGGGGCTGAGAGGTTTGGTGAGGTTGGGTGAGCAAACGCAGACCCTTTAAAGTAATACTGCGTGCTACCCATCGCATGGGTCCCAAATCTCCAGGTTCAAGGGCATCTTCCTACATCGAAAACATGCAAGAGAAACCCAGAATATGGTACACCGTGTGATGGGGAAAGGTTTCTAAAATGCACCTCATTTCTCATCTCCTTGTGCTCGTGTTCGCCATTCCAGCCACTTTACTAGCAATCTCCCTACTTGGAGCATCAGCACCTTTAACCTCCTGTTCCGTACAGGTTGCAATTTGTCCTGAGGATGAACGGGAAGACGGGGAACCAATGAGAGACTAGCTCTTGGTGTTGGGACAGGCACAGGTCACTCTATTTTCCCATCAGGAAGAAGAATTAACCACAGGCTCAGCCTGCCACCCGGAACCAGAACAGGGCCTGAAGCCATCCTGCGCTTTTGCGGCCTGCTCCCAAAAACCCGACTTGTAAAATGGAGCTTCAGGGCACTGCAATTCACAAACCTGCAGAGTTATAAATGATAACTCTCCTCCACAAATATATTGAGGGAAGGCAAAGAAGAGGATTTGAAATCAAGGCAGAATTGCAGGAAACAGATTTCAGGAGGTAGATTCGAATCGCCTTTAAAGCACATGAAAAGCGGCAAAACGTTGACAATGATGCCCTTGGCCAAAAAGGGCGTATGCGTTTTTTCCTGAATATATTCAGGAAAAAACGCATACGCCCTTTTTGGCCAACCAAGCAACCTGGAAAGGCAAATCAGCGCTACAAAGAAGTCTCGCTTCCCATCGGTCAAAAGGGACATGCTGAAAAAGTTGTCAAAACCAGAAATGCAGGACAGGCCATGGAGAAATGGGAGCCTTGCTACACTGATGGGCGGGATGTAAATTGCCAACAGCCACTCTGGAGAAGTGTACGGTGTGTCCTGAAACATCTAAAAAACACAGCTTAGAGAGCATAGGGCACTTCCACGCATGGGGGGATAAAGTGGGAAAATTGAAAATCAGCAAGACACAAGCACCCCAAAGTTTAGGGCTGCTCTGTTGACAAGGACCTCCACTTCCTTCCACCTTAAATATCCCAGGAAAGCGAAAAATGGATAAAAAAGTTGTGGTCCTTATGTACAATGGAATATCACTCAGCCATGAAATCAATGTCATAAAGCTAGTAGCAGCATGATGAGTGGATTTAGGTAAGACGATTCTAAGTGAAATAAGTCACACAGAAAAAGACAATTCTCATAAGGTGTCACTTATAGAGGGAATGTAAAAACCGTTACACTTGAACTGAATTACAAAACAGAACAGAGTCACACATGCAGAAAACACACTATGGCTGCTTAACGGGAAAGGTGAGGTGGGGTGATACATAAAACAAGAGTTTCAAATTAGCTCAGATACCGTTCCATAAACCCAATATGGAATAGACAAGACCTACTCCTTGCTCAGAGAACTGGACTCAACACGCCCGATTCACCGCACAAGAATATATCTGACTAGTAATAATCTTAAAACCTATGTATTGATATCTCTCTGTTAGTGTGTCAAGTGGGTGTAAAGCGGCCTAAACACAGCCGTGAAAAGCAGCTAAACCCCATTATAAAAATAAATTACTTTTAAAAACCCATGAAACAAAGACAGGGAAAGAGAGAGAAATTCTTACACATTTCGTTCGGGGGCTGTGATGCAACCTGGAATGACCATATCTAGACCCACAGCTGGATGAGACATAAGGGTGGACACTCTTGGGGCTGAGAGGTTTGGTGAGGTTGGGTGAGCAAACGCAGACCCTTTAAAGTAATACTGCGTGCTACCCATCGCATGGGTCCCAAATCTCCAGGTTCAAGGGCATCTTCCTACATCGAAAACATGCATGAGAAACCCAGAAGATGGTACACCGTGTGATGGGGAAAGGTTTCTAAAACGCACCTCATTTCTCACCTCCTTGTGCTCGTCTTCTCCATTCCAGCCACTTTACTAGCAATCTCCCTACTTGGAGCATCAGCACCTTTAACCTCCTGTTCCGTACAGGTTGCAATTTGTCCTGAGGATGAACGGGAAGACGGGAAACCAATGAGAGACTAGCTCTTGGTGTTGGGACAGGCACAGGTCACTCTATTTTCCCATCAGGAAGAAGAATTAACCACAGGCTCAGCCTGCCCCCCGGAACCAGAACAGGGCCTGAAGCCATCCTGCGCTTTTGCGGCCGGCTCCCAAAAAAGCGACTTGTAAAATGCAGCTTCAGGGCACTGCAATTCACAAACCTGCAGAGTTATAAATGATAACTCTCGTCCACAAATATATTGAGGGAAGGCAAAGAAGAGGATTTGAAATCAAGGCAGAATTGCAGGAAACAGATTTCAGGAGGTAGATTCGAATCGCCTTTAAAGCACATGAAAAGCGGCAAAACGTTGACAATGATGCCCTTGGCCAAAAAGGGCGTATGCGTTTTTTCCTGAATATATTCAGGAAAAAACGCATACGCCCTTTTTGGCCAACCAAGCAACCTGGAAAGGCAAATCAGCGCTACAAAGAAGTCTCGCTTCCCATCGGTCAAAAGGGACATGCTGAAAAAAGTGTCAAAACCAGAAATGCAGGACAGGCCATGGAGAAATGGGAGCCTTGCTACACTGATGGGCGGGATGTAAATTGCCAACAGCCACTCTGGAGAAGTGTACGGTGTGTCCTGAAACATCTAAAAAACACAGCTTAGAGAGCATAGGGCACTTCTACGCATGGGGGGATAAAGTGGGAAAATTGAAAATCAGCAAGACACAAGCACCCGAAAGTTTAGGGCTGCTCTGTTGACAAGGACCTCCACTTCCTTCCACCTTAAATATCCCAGGAAAGCGAAAAATGGATAAAAAAGTTGTGGTCCTTATGTACAATGGAATATCACTCAGCCATGAAATCAATGTCATAAGGCTAGTAGCAGCATGATGAGTGGATTTAGGTAAGACGATTCTAAGTGAAATAAGTCACACAGAAAAGGACACTTCTCATAAGGTGTCACTTATAGAGGGAATGTAAAAACCGTTACACTTGAACTGAATTACAAAACAGAACAGAGTCACACATGCAGAAAACACACTATGGCTGCTTAACGGGAAAGGTGAGGTGGGGTGATACATAAAACAAGAGTTTCAAATTAGCTCAGATACCGTTCCATAAACCCAATATGGAATAGACAAGACCTACTCCTTGCTCAGAGAACTGGACTCAACACGCCCGATTCACCGCACAAGAATATATCTGACTAGTAATAATCTTAAAACCTATGTATTGATATCTCTCTGTTAGTGTGTCAAGTGTGTGTAAGTCGGCATAAACACAGCCGTGAAAAGCAGCTAAACCCCATTATAAAAATAAATTACTTTTAAAAACCCATGAAACAAAGACAGGGAAAGAGAGAGAAATTCTAACACAATTCGTTCAGGGGCTGTGATGCAACCTGCATTGACCATATCTAGACCCACAGCTGGATGAGACATAAGGGTGGACACTCTTGGGGCTGAGAGGTTTGGTGAGGTTGGGTGAGCAAACGCAGACCCTTTAAAGTAATACTGCGTGCTACCCATCGCATGGGTCCCAAATCTCCAGGTTCAAGGGCATCTTCCTACATCGAAAACATGCATGAGAAACCCAGAAGATGGTACACCGTGTGATGGGGAAAGGTTTCTAAAACGCACCGCATTTCTCATCTCCTTGTGCTCGGGTTCGCCATTCCAGCCACTTTACTAGCAATCTCCCTACTTGGAGCATCAGCACCTTTAACCTCCTGTTCCGTACAGGTTGCAATTTGTCCTGAGGATGAACGGGAAGACGGGGAACCAATGAGAGACTAGCTCTTGGTGTTGGGACAGGCACAGGTCACTCAATTTTCCCATCAGGAAGAAGAATTAACCACAGGCTCAGCCTGCCCCCCGGAACCAGAACAGGGCCTGAAGCCATCCTGCGCTTTTGCGGCCGACTCCCAAAAAAGCGACTTGTAAAATGGAGCTTCAGGGCACTGCAATTCACAAACCTGCAGAATTATAAATGATAACTCTCGTCCACAAATATATTGAGGGAAGGCAAAGAAGAGGATTTGAAATCAAGGCAGAATTGCAGGAAACAGATTTCAGGAGGTAGATTCGAATCGCCTTTAAAGCACATGAAAAGCGGCAAAACGTTGACAATGATGCCCTTGGCCAAAAAGGGCGTATGCGTTTTTTCCTGAATATATTCAGGAAAAAACGCATACGCCCTTTTTGGCCAACCAAGCAACCTGGAAAGGCAAATCAGCGCTACAAAGAAGTCTCGCTTCCCATCGGTCAAAAGGGACATGCTGAAAAAGGTGTCAAAACCAAAAATGCAGGACAGGCCATGGAGAAATGGGAGCCTTGCTACACTGATGGGCGGGATGTAAATTGCCAACAGCCACTCTGGAGAAGTGTACGGTGTGTCCTGAAACATCTAAAAAACACAGCTTAGAGAGCATAGGGCACTTCCACGCATGGGGGGATAAAGTGGGAAAATTGAAAATCAGCAAGACACAAGCACCCGAAAGTTTAGGGCTGCTCTGTTAACAAGGACCTCCACTTCCTTCCACCTTAAATATCCCAGGAAAGCGAAAAATGGATAAAAAAGTTGTGGTCCTTATGTACAATGGAATATCACTCAGCCATGAAATCAATGTCATAAGGCTAGTAGCAGCATGATGAGTGGATTTAGGTAAGACGATTCTAAGTGAAATAAGTCACACAGAAAAGGACACTTCTCATAAGGTGTCACTTATAGAGGGAATGTAAAAACCGTTACACTTGAACTGAATTACAAAACAGAACAGAGTCACACATGCAGAAAACACACTATGGCTGCTTAACGGGAAAGGTGAGGTGGGCTGATACATAAAACAAGAGTTTCAAATTAGCTCAGATACCGTTCCATAAACCCAATATGGAATAGACAAGACCTACTCCTTGCTCAGAGAACTGGACTCAACACGCCCGATTCACCGCACAAGAATATATCTGACTAGTAATAATCTTAAAACCTATGTATTGATATCTCTCTGTTAGTGTGTCAAGTGTGTGTAAGGCGGCATAAACACAGCCGTGAAAAGCAGCTAAACCCCATTATAAAAATAAATTACTTTTAAAAACCCATGAAACAAAGACAGGGAAAGAGAGAGAAATTCTTACACAATTCGTTCAGGGGCTGTGATGCAACCTGCATTGACCATATCTAGACCCACAGCTGGATGAGACATAAGGGTGGACACTCTTGGGGCTGAGAGGTTTGGTGAGGTTGGGTGAGCAAACGCAGACCCTTTAAAGTAATACTGCGTGCTACCCATCGCATGGGTCCCAAATCTCCAGGTTCAAGGGCATCTTCCTACATCGAAAACATGCATGAGAAACCCAGAAGATGGTACACCGTGTGATGGGGAAAGGTTTCTAAAACGCACCGCATTTCTCATCTCCTTGTGCTCGGGTTCGCCATTCCAGCCACTTTACTAGCAATCTCCCTACTTGGAGCATCAGCACCTTTAACCTCCTGTTCCGTACAGGTTGCAATTTGTCCTGAGGATGAACGGGAAGACGGGGAACCAATGAGAGACTAGCTCTTGGTGTTGGGACAGGCACAGGTCACTCAATTTTCCCATCAGGAAGAAGAATTAACGACAGGCTCAGCCTGCCCCCCAGAACCAGAACAGGGCCTGAAGCCATCCTGCGCTTTTGCGGCCGACTCCCAAAAAAGCGACTTGTAAAATGGAGCTTCAGGGCACTGCAATTCACAAACCTGCAGAATTATAAATGATAACTCTCGTCCACAAATATATTGAGGGAAGGCAAAGAAGAGGATTTGAAATCAAGGCAGAATTGCAGGAAATAGATTTCAGGAGGTAGATTCGAATCGCCTTTAAAGCACATGAAAAGCGGCAAAACGTTCACAATGATGCCCTTGGCCAAAAAGGGCGTATGCGTTTTTTCCTGAATATATTCAGGAAAAAACGCATACGCCCTTTTTGGCCAACCAAGCAACCTGGAAAGGCAAATCAGCGCTACAAAGAAGTCTCGCTTCCCATCGGTCAAAAGGGACATGCTGAAAAAGGTGTCAAAACCAGAAATGCAGGACAGGCCATGGAGAAATGGGAGCCTTGCTACACTGATGGGCGGGATGTAAATTGCCAACAGCCACTCTGGAGAAGTGTACGGTGTGTCCTGAAACATCTAAAAAACACAGCTTAGAGAGCATAGGGCACTTCCACGCATGGGGGGATAAAGTGGGAAAATTGAAAATCAGCAAGACACAAGCACCCCAAAGTTTAGGGCTGCTCTGTTGACAAGGACCTCCACTTCCTTCCACCTTAAATATCCCAGGAAAGCGAAAAATGGATAAAAAAGTTGTGGTCCTTATGTACAATGGAATATCACTCAGCCATGAAATCAATGTCATAAAGCTAGTAGCAGCATGATGAGTGGATTTAGGTAAGACGATTCTAAGTGAAATAAGTCACACAGAAAAGGACAATTCTCATAAGGTGTCACTTATAGAGGGAATGTAAAAACCGTTACACTTGAACTGAATTACAAAACAGAACAGAGTCACACATGCAGAAAACACACTATGGCTGCTTAACGGGAAAGGTGAGGTGGGGTGATACATAAAACAAGAGTTTCAAATTAGCTCAGATACCGTTCCATAAACCCAATATGGAATAGACAAGACCTACTCCTTGCTCAGAGAACTGGACTCAACACGCCCGATTCACCGCACAAGAATATATCTGACTAGTAATAATCTTAAAACCTATGTATTGATATCTCTCTGTTAGTGTGTCAAGTGGGTGTAAAGCGGCCTAAACACAGCCGTGAAAAGCAGCTAAACCCCATTATAAAAATAAATTACTTTTAAAAACCCATGAAACAAAGACAGGGAAAGAGAGAGAAATTCTTACACATTTCGTTCGGGGGCTGTGATGCAACCTGGAATGACCATATCTAGACCCACAGCTGGATGAGACATAAGGGTGGACACTCTTGGGGCTGAGAGGTTTGGTGAGGTTGGGTGAGCAAACGCAGACCCTTTAAAGTAATACTGCGTGCTACCCATCGCATGGGTCCCAAATCTCCAGGTTCAAGGGCATCTTCCTACATCGAAAACATGCATGAGAAACCCAGAAGATGGTACACCGTGTGATGGGGAAAGGTTTCTAAAACGCACCTCATTTCTCACCTCCTTGTGCTCGTCTTCTCCATTCCAGCCACTTTACTAGCAATCTCCCTACTTGGAGCATCAGCACCTTTAACCTCCTGTTCCGTACAGGTTGCAATTTGTCCTGAGGATGAACGGGAAGACGGGAAACCAATGAGAGACTAGCTCTTGGTGTTGGGACAGGCACAGGTCACTCTATTTTCCCATCAGGAAGAAGAATTAACCACAGGCTCAGCCTGCCCCCCGGAACCAGAACAGGGCCTGAAGCCATCCTGCGCTTTTGCGGCCGGCTCCCAAAAAAGCGACTTGTAAAATGCAGCTTCAGGGCACTGCAATTCACAAACCTGCAGAGTTATAAATGATAACTCTCGTCCACAAATATATTGAGGGAAGGCAAAGAAGAGGATTTGAAATCAAGGCAGAATTGCAGGAAACAGATTTCAGGAGGTAGATTCGAATCGCCTTTAAAGCACATGAAAAGCGGCAAAACGTTGACAATGATGCCCTTGGCCAAAAAGGGCGTATGCGTTTTTTCCTGAATATATTCAGGAAAAAACGCATACGCCCTTTTTGGCCAACCAAGCAACCTGGAAAGGCAAATCAGCGCTACAAAGAAGTCTCGCTTCCCATCGGTCAAAAGGGACATGCTGAAAAAAGTGTCAAAACCAGAAATGCAGGACAGGCCATGGAGAAATGGGAGCCTTGCTACACTGATGGGCGGGATGTAAATTGCCAACAGCCACTCTGGAGAAGTGTACGGTGTGTCCTGAAACATCTAAAAAACACAGCTTAGAGAGCATAGGGCACTTCTACGCATGGGGGGATAAAGTGGGAAAATTGAAAATCAGCAAGACACAAGCACCCGAAAGTTTAGGGCTGCTCTGTTGACAAGGACCTCCACTTCCTTCCACCTTAAATATCCCAGGAAAGCGAAAAATGGATAAAAAAGTTGTGGTCCTTATGTACAATGGAATATCACTCAGCCATGAAATCAATGTCATAAGGCTAGTAGCAGCATGATGAGTGGATTTAGGTAAGACGATTCTAAGTGAAATAAGTCACACAGAAAAGGACACTTCTCATAAGGTGTCACTTATAGAGGGAATGTAAAAACCGTTACACTTGAACTGAATTACAAAACAGAACAGAGTCACACATGCAGAAAACACACTATGGCTGCTTAACGGGAAAGGTGAGGTGGGGTGATACATAAAACAAGAGTTTCAAATTAGCTCAGATACCGTTCCATAAACCCAATATGGAATAGACAAGACCTACTCCTTGCTCAGAGAACTGGACTCAACACGCCCGATTCACCGCACAAGAATATATCTGACTAGTAATAATCTTAAAACCTATGTATTGATATCTCTCTGTTAGTGTGTCAAGTGTGTGTAAGGCGGCATAAACACAGCCGTGAAAAGCAGCTAAACCCCATTATAAAAATAAATTACTTTTAAAAACCCATGAAACAAAGACAGGGAAAGAGAGAGAAATTCTAACACAATTCGTTCAGGGGCTGTGATGCAACCTGCATTGACCATATCTAGACCCACAGCTGGATGAGACATAAGGGTGGACACTCTTGGGGCTGAGAGGTTTGGTGAGGTTGGGTGAGCAAACGCAGACCCTTTAAAGTAATACTGCGTGCTACCCATCGCATGGGTCCCAAATCTCCAGGTTCAAGGGCATCTTCCTACATCGAAAACATGCATGAGAAACCCAGAAGATGGTACACCGTGTGATGGGGAAAGGTTTCTAAAACGCACCGCATTTCTCATCTCCTTGTGCTCGGGTTCGCCATTCCAGCCACTTTACTAGCAATCTCCCTACTTGGAGCATCAGCACCTTTAACCTCCTGTTCCGTACAGGTTGCAATTTGTCCTGAGGATGAACGGGAAGACGGGGAACCAATGAGAGACTAGCTCTTGGTGTTGGGACAGGCACAGGTCACTCAATTTTCCCATCAGGAAGAAGAATTAACCACAGGCTCAGCCTGCCCCCCGGAACCAGAACAGGGCCTGAAGCCATCCTGCGCTTTTGCGGCCGACTCCCAAAAAAGCGACTTGTAAAATGGAGCTTCAGGGCACTGCAATTCACAAACCTGCAGAATTATAAATGATAACTCTCGTCCACAAATATATTGAGGGAAGGCAAAGAAGAGGATTTGAAATCAAGGCAGAATTGCAGGAAACAGATTTCAGGAGGTAGATTCGAATCGCCTTTAAAGCACATGAAAAGCGGCAAAACGTTGACAATGATGCCCTTGGCCAAAAAGGGCGTATGCGTTTTTTCCTGAATATATTCAGGAAAAAACGCATACGCCCTTTTTGGCCAACCAAGCAACCTGGAAAGGCAAATCAGCGCTACAAAGAAGTCTCGCTTCCCATCGGTCAAAAGGGACATGCTGAAAAAGGTGTCAAAACCAAAAATGCAGGACAGGCCATGGAGAAATGGGAGCCTTGCTACACTGATGGGCGGGATGTAAATTGCCAACAGCCACTCTGGAGAAGTGTACGGTGTGTCCTGAAACATCTAAAAAACACAGCTTAGAGAGCATAGGGCACTTCCACGCATGGGGGGATAAAGTGGGAAAATTGAAAATCAGCAAGACACAAGCACCCGAAAGTTTAGGGCTGCTCTGTTAACAAGGACCTCCACTTCCTTCCACCTTAAATATCCCAGGAAAGCGAAAAATGGATAAAAAAGTTGTGGTCCTTATGTACAATGGAATATCACTCAGCCATGAAATCAATGTCATAAGGCTAGTAGCAGCATGATGAGTGGATTTAGGTAAGACGATTCTAAGTGAAATAAGTCACACAGAAAAGGACACTTCTCATAAGGTGTCACTTATAGAGGGAATGTAAAAACCGTTACACTTGAACTGAATTACAAAACAGAACAGAGTCACACATGCAGAAAACACACTATGGCTGCTTAACGGGAAAGGTGAGGTGGGCTGATACATAAAACAAGAGTTTCAAATTAGCTCAGATACCGTTCCATAAACCCAATATGGAATAGACAAGACCTACTCCTTGCTCAGAGAACTGGACTCAACACGCCCGATTCACCGCACAAGAATATATCTGACTAGTAATAATCTTAAAACCTATGTATTGATATCTCTCTGTTAGTGTGTCAAGTGTGTGTAAGGCGGCATAAACACAGCCGTGAAAAGCAGCTAAACCCCATTATAAAAATAAATTACTTTTAAAAACCCATGAAACAAAGACAGGGAAAGAGAGAGAAATTCTTACACAATTCGTTCAGGGGCTGTGATGCAACCTGCATTGACCATATCTAGACCCACAGCTGGATGAGACATAAGGGTGGACACTCTTGGGGCTGAGAGGTTTGGTGAGGTTGGGTGAGCAAACGCAGACCCTTTAAAGTAATACTGCGTGCTACCCATCGCATGGGTCCCAAATCTCCAGGTTCAAGGGCATCTTCCTACATCGAAAACATGCATGAGAAACCCAGAAGATGGTACACCGTGTGATGGGGAAAGGTTTCTAAAACGCACCGCATTTCTCATCTCCTTGTGCTCGGGTTCGCCATTCCAGCCACTTTACTAGCAATCTCCCTACTTGGAGCATCAGCACCTTTAACCTCCTGTTCCGTACAGGTTGCAATTTGTCCTGAGGATGAACGGGAAGACGGGGAACCAATGAGAGACTAGCTCTTGGTGTTGGGACAGGCACAGGTCACTCAATTTTCCCATCAGGAAGAAGAATTAACGACAGGCTCAGCCTGCCCCCCAGAACCAGAACAGGGCCTGAAGCCATCCTGCGCTTTTGCGGCCGACTCCCAAAAAAGCGACTTGTAAAATGGAGCTTCAGGGCACTGCAATTCACAAACCTGCAGAATTATAAATGATAACTCTCGTCCACAAATATATTGAGGGAAGGCAAAGAAGAGGATTTGAAATCAAGGCAGAATTGCAGGAAATAGATTTCAGGAGGTAGATTCGAATCGCCTTTAAAGCACATGAAAAGCGGCAAAACGTTCACAATGATGCCCTTGGCCAAAAAGGGCGTATGCGTTTTTTCCTGAATATATTCAGGAAAAAACGCATACGCCCTTTTTGGCCAACCAAGCAACCTGGAAAGGCAAATCAGCGCTACAAAGAAGTCTCGCTTCCCATCGGTCAAAAGGGACATGCTGAAAAAGGTGTCAAAACCAGAAATGCAGGACAGGCCATGGAGAAATGGGAGCCTTGCTACACTGATGGGCGGGATGTAAATTGCCAACAGCCACTCTGGAGAAGTGTACGGTGTGTCCTGAAACATCTAAAAAACACAGCTTAGAGAGCATAGGGCACTTCTACGCATGGGGGGATAAAGTGGGAAAATTGAAAATCAGCAAGACACAAGCACCCGAAAGTTTAGGGCTGCTCTGCTGACAAGGACCTCCACTTCCTTCCACCTTAAATATCCCAGGAAAGCGAAAAATGGATAAAAAAGTTGTGGTCCTTATGTACAATGGAATATCACTCAGCCATGAAATCAATGTCATAAGGCTAGTAGCAGCATGATGAGTGGATTTAGGTAAGACGATTCTAAGTGAAATAAGTCACACAGAAAAGGACACTTCTCATAAGGTGTCACTTATAGAGGGAATGTAAAAACCGTTACACTTGAACTGAATTACAAAACAGAACAGTGTCACACATGCAGAAAACACACTATGGCTGCTTAACGGGAAAGGTGAGGTGGGCTGATACATAAAACAAGAGTTTCAAATTAGCTCAGATACCGTTCCATAAACCCAATATGGAATAGACAAGACCTACTCCTTGCTCAGAGAACTGGACTCAACACGCCCGATTCACCGCACAAGAATATATCTGACTAGTAATAATCTTAAAATCTATGTATTGATATCTCTCTGTTAGTGTGTCAAGTGGGTGTAAAGCGGCCTAAACACAGCCGTGAAAAGCAGCTAAACCCCATTATAAAAATAAATTACTTTTAAAAACCCATGAAACAAAGACAGGGAAAGAGAGAGAAATTCTTACACAATTCGTTCGGGGGCTGTGATGCAACCTGGATTGACCATATCTAGACCCACAGCTGGATGACACATAAGGGTGGACACTCTTGGGGCTGAGAGGTTTGGTGAGGTTGGGTGAGCAAACGCAGACCCTTTAAAGTAATACTGCGTGCTACCCATCGCATGGGTCCCAAATCTCCAGGTTCAAGGGCATCTTCCTACATCGAAAACATGCATGAGAAACCCAGAATATGGTACACCGTGTGATGGGGAAAGGTTTCTAAAATGCACCTCATTTCTCATCTCCTTGTGCTCGTGTTCGCCATTCCAGCCACTTTACTAGCAATCTCCCTACTTGGAGCATCAGCACCTTTAACCTCCTGTTCCGTACAGGTTGCAATTTGTCCTGAGGATGAACGGGAAGACGGGGAACCAATGAGAGACTAGCTCTTGGTGTTGGGACAGGCACAGGTCACTCTATTTTCCCATCAGGAAGAAGAATTAACCACAGGCTCAGCCTGCCACCCGGAACCAGAACAGGGCCTGAAGCCATCCTGCGCTTTTGCGGCCGGCTCCCAAAAACCCGACTTGTAAAATGGAGCTTCAGGGCACTGCAATTCACAAACCTGCAGAGTTATAAATGATAACTCTCGTCCACAAATATATTGAGGGAAGGCAAAGAAGAGGATTTGAAATCAAGGCAGAATTGCAGGAAACAGATTTCAGGAGGTAGATTCGAATCGCCTTTAAAGCACATGAAAAGCGGCAAAACGTTGACAATGATGCCCTTGGCCAAAAAGGGCGTATGCGTTTTTTCCTGAATATATTCAGGAAAAAACGCATACGCCCTTTTTGGCCAACCAAGCAACCTGGAAAGGCAAATCAGCGCTACAAAGAAGTCTCGCTTCCCATCGGTCAAAAGGGACATGCTGAAAAAGTTGTCAAAACCAGAAATGCAGGACAGGCCATGGAGAAATGGGAGCCTTGCTACACTGATGGGCGGGATGTAAATTGCCAACAGCCACTCTGGAGAAGTGTACGGTGTGTCCTGAAACATCTAAAAAACACAGCTTAGAGAGCATAGGGCACTTCCACGCATGGGGGGATAAAGTGGGAAAATTGAAAATCAGCAAGACACAAGCACCCCAAAGTTTAGGGCTGCTCTGTTGACAAGGACCTCCACTTCCTTCCACCTTAAATATCCCAGGAAAGCGAAAAATGGATAAAAAAGTTGTGGTCCTTATGTACAATGGAATATCACTCAGCCATGAAATCAATGTCATAAAGCTAGTAGCAGCATGATGAGTGGATTTAGGTAAGACGATTCTAAGTGAAATAAGTCACACAGAAAAGGACAATTCTCATAAGGTGTCACTTATAGAGGGAATGTAAAAACCGTTACACTTGAACTGAATTACAAAACAGAACAGAGTCACACATGCAGAAAACACACTATGGCTGCTTAACGGGAAAGGTGAGGTGGGGTGATACATAAAACAAGAGTTTCAAATTAGCTCAGATACCGTTCCATAAACCCAATATGGAATAGACAAGACCTACTCCTTGCTCAGAGAACTGGACTCAACACGCCCGATTCACCGCACAAGAATATATCTGACTAGTAATAATCTTAAAACCTATGTATTGATATCTCTCTGTTAGTGTGTCAAGTGGGTGTAAAGCGGCCTAAACACAGCCGTGAAAAGCAGCTAAACCCCATTATAAAAATAAATTACTTTTAAAAACCCATGAAACAAAGACAGGGAAAGAGAGAGAAATTCTTACACATTTCGTTCGGGGGCTGTGATGCAACCTGGAATGACCATATCTAGACCCACAGCTGGATGAGACATAAGGGTGGACACTCTTGGGGCTGAGAGGTTTGGTGAGGTTGGGTGAGCAAACGCAGACCCTTTAAAGTAATACTGCGTGCTACCCATCGCATGGGTCCCAAATCTCCAGGTTCAAGGGCATCTTCCTACATCGAAAACATGCATGAGAAACCCAGAAGATGGTACACCGTGTGATGGGGAAAGGTTTCTAAAACGCACCTCATTTCTCACCTCCTTGTGCTCGTCTTCTCCATTCCAGCCACTTTACTAGCAATCTCCCTACTTGGAGCATCAGCACCTTTAACCTCCTGTTCCGTACAGGTTGCAATTTGTCCTGAGGATGAACGGGAAGACGGGAAACCAATGAGAGACTAGCTCTTGGTGTTGGGACAGGCACAGGTCACTCTATTTTCCCATCAGGAAGAAGAATTAACCACAGGCTCAGCCTGCCCCCCGGAACCAGAACAGGGCCTGAAGCCATCCTGCGCTTTTGCGGCCGGCTCCCAAAAAAGCGACTTGTAAAATGGAGCTTCAGGGCACTGCAATTCACAAACCTGCAGAGTTATAAATGATAACTCTCGTCCACAAATATATTGAGGGAAGGCAAAGAAGAGGATTTGAAATCAAGGCAGAATTGCAGGAAACAGATTTCAGGAGGTAGATTCGAATCGCCTTTAAAGCACATGAAAAGCGGCAAAACGTTGACAATGATGCCCTTGGCCAAAAAGGGCGTATGCGTTTTTTCCTGAATATATTCAGGAAAAAACGCATACGCCCTTTTTGGCCAACCAAGCAACCTGGAAAGGCAAATCAGCGCTACAAAGAAGTCTCGCTTCCCATCGGTCAAAAGGGACATGCTGAAAAAAGTGTCAAAACCAGAAATGCAGGACAGGCCATGGAGAAATGGGAGCCTTGCTACACTGATGGGCGGGATGTAAATTGCCAACAGCCACTCTGGAGAAGTGTACGGTGTGTCCTGAAACATCTAAAAAACACAGCTTAGAGAGCATAGGGCACTTCTACGCATGGGGGGATAAAGTGGGAAAATTGAAAATCAGCAAGACACAAGCACCCGAAAGTTTAGGGCTGCTCTGTTGACAAGGACCTCCACTTCCTTCCACCTTAAATATCCCAGGAAAGCGAAAAATGGATAAAAAAGTTGTGGTCCTTATGTACAATGGAATATCACTCAGCCATGAAATCAATGTCATAAGGCTAGTAGCAGCATGATGAGTGGATTTAGGTAAGACGATTCTAAGTGAAATAAGTCACACAGAAAAGGACACTTCTCATAAGGTGTCACTTATAGAGGGAATGTAAAAACCGTTACACTTGAACTGAATTACAAAACAGAACAGAGTCACACATGCAGAAAACACACTATGGCTGCTTAACGGGAAAGGTGAGGTGGGGTGATACATAAAACAAGAGTTTCAAATTAGCTCAGATACCGTTCCATAAACCCAATATGGAATAGACAAGACCTACTCCTTGCTCAGAGAACTGGACTCAACACGCCCGATTCACCGCACAAGAATATATCTGACTAGTAATAATCTTAAAACCTATGTATTGATATCTCTCTGTTAGTGTGTCAAGTGGGTGTAAAGCGGCCTAAACACAGCCGTGAAAAGCAGCTAAACCCCATTATAAAAATAAATTACTTTTAAAAACCCATGAAACAAAGACAGGGAAAGAGAGAGAAATTCTTACACAATTCGTTCAGGGGCTGTGATGCAACCTGGATTGACCATATCTAGACCCACAGCTGGATGAGACATAAGGGTGGACACTCTTGGGGCTGAGAGGTTCGGTGAGGTTGGGTGAGCAAACGCAGACCCTTTAAAGTAATACTGTGTGCTACCCATCGCATGGGTCCCAAATCTCCAGGTTCAAGGGCATCTTCCTACATCGAAAACATGCATGAGAAACCCAGAAGATGGTACACCGTGTGATGGGGAAAGGTTTCTAAAACGCACCTCATTTCTCATCTCCTTGTGCTCGGGTTCGCCATTCCAGCCACTTTACTAGCAATCTCCCTACTTGGAGCATCAGCACCTTTAACCTCCTGTTCCGTACAGGTTGCAATTTGTCCTGAGGATGAACGGGAAGACGGGGAACCAATGAGAGACTAGCTCTTGGTGCTGGGACAGGCACAGGTCACTCTATTTTCCCATCAGGAAGAAGAATTAACCACAGGCTCAGCCTGCCCCCCGGAACCAGAACAGGGCCTGAAGCCATCCTGCGCTTTTGCGGCCGGCTCCCAAAAAACCGACTTGTAAAATGGAGCTTCAGGGCACTGCAATTCACAAACCTGCAGAGTTATAAATGATAACTCTCCTCCACAAATATATTGAGGGAAGGCAAAGAAGAGGATTTGAAATCAAGGCAGAATTGCAGGAAACAGATTTCAGGAGGTAGATTCGAATCGCCTTTAAAGCACATGAAAAGCGGCAAAACGTTGACAATGATGCCCTTGGCCAAAAAGGGCGTATGCGTTTTTTCCTGAATATATTCAGGAAAAAACGCATACGCCCTTTTTGGCCAACCAAGCAACCTGGAAAGGCAAATCAGCGCTACAAAGAAGTCTCGCTTCCCATCGGTCAAAAGGGACATGCTGAAAAAGTTGTCAAAACTAGAAATGCAGGACAGGCCATGGAGAAATGGGAGCCTTGCTACACTGATGGGCGGGATGTAAATTGCCAACAGCCACTCTGGAGAAGTGTACGGTGTGTCCTGAAACATCTAAAAAACACAGCTTAGAGAGCATAGGGCACTTCCACGCATGGGGGGATAAAGTGGGAAAATTGAAAATCAGCAAGACACAAGCACCCCAAAGTTTAGGGCTGCTCTGTTGACAAGGACCTCCACTTCCTTCCACCTTAAATATCCCAGGAAAGCGAAAAATGGATAAAAAAGTTGTGGTCCTTATGTACAATGGAATATCACTCAGCCATGAAATCAATGTCATAAGGCTAGTAGCAGCATGATGAGTGGATTTAGGTAAGACGATTCTAAGTGAAATAAGTCACACAGAAAAGGACACTTCTCATAAGGTGTCACTTATAGAGGGAATGTAAAAACCGTTACACTTGAACTGAATTACAAAACAGAACAGAGTCACACATGCAGAAAACACACTATGGCTGCTTAACGGGAAAGGTGAGGTGGGGTGATACATAAAACAAGAGTTTCAAATTAGCTCAGATACCGTTCCATAAACCCAATATGGAATAGACAAGACCTACTCCTTGCTCAGAGAACTGGACTCAACACGCCCGATTCACCGCACAAGAATATATCTGACTAGTAATAATCTTAAAACCTATGTATTGATATCTCTCTGTTAGTGTGTCAAGTGGGTGTAAAGCGGCCTAAACACAGCCGTGAAAAGCAGCTAAACCCCATTATAAAAATAAATTACTTTTAAAAACCCATGAAACAAAGACAGGGAAAGAGAGAGAAATTCTTACACAATTCGTTCAGGGGCTGTGATGCAACCTGGATTGACCATATCTAGACCCACAGCTGGATGAGACATAAGGGTGGACACTCTTGGGGCTGAGAGGTTTGGTGAGGTTGGGTGAGCAAATGCAGACCCTTTAAAGTAATACTGCGTGCTACCCATCGCATGGGTCCCAAATCTCCAGGTTCAAGGGCATCTTCCTACATCGAAAACATGCATGAGAAACCCAGAAGATGGTACACCGTGTGATGGGGAAAGGTTTCTAAAACGCACCGCATTTCTCATCTCCTTGTGCTCGGGTTCGCCATTCCAGCCACTTTACTAGCAATCTCCCTACTTGGAGCATCAGCACCTTTAACCTCCTGTTCCGTACAGGTTGCAATTTGTCCTGAGGATGAACGGGAAGACGGGGAACCAATGAGAGACTAGCTCTTGGTGTTGGGACAGGCACAGGTCACTCAATTTTCCCATCAGGAAGAAGAATTAACCACAGGCTCAGCCTGCCCCCCGGAACCAGAACAGGGCCTGAAGCCATCCTGCGCTTTTGCGGCCGACTCCCAAAAAAGCGACTCGTAAAATGGAGCTTCAGGGCACTGCAATTCACAAACCTGCAGAATTATAAATGATAACTCTCGTCCACAAATATATTGAGGGAAGGCAAAGAAGAGGATTTGAAATCAAGGCAGAATTGCAGGAAATAGATTTCAGGAGGTAGATTCGAATCGCCTTTAAAGCACATGAAAAGCGGCAAAACGTTCACAATAATGCCCTTGGCCAAAAAGGGCGTATGCGTTTTTTCCTGAATATATTCAGGAAAAAACGCATACGCCCTTTTTGGCCAACCAAGCAACCTGGAAAGGCAAATCAGCGCTACAAAGAAGTCTCGCTTCCCATCGGTCAAAAGGGACATGCTGAAAAAGGTGTCAAAACCAGAAATGCAGGACAGGCCATGGAGAAATGGGAGCCTTGCGACACTGATGGGCGGGATGTAAATTGCCAACAGCCACTCTGGAGAAGTGTACGGTGTGTCCTGAAACATCTAAAAAACACAGCTTAGAGAGCATAGGGCACTTCTACGCATGGGGGGATAAAGTGGGAAAATTGAAAATCAGCAAGACACAAGCACCCGAAAGTTTAGGGCTGCTCTGTTGACAAGGACCTCCACTTCCTTCCACCTTAAATATCCCAGGAAAGCGAAAAATGGATAAAAAAGTTGTGGTCCTTATGTACAATGGAATATCACTCAGCCATGTAATCAATGTCATAAGGCTAGTAGCAGCATGATGAGTGGATTTAGGTAAGACGATTCTAAGTGAAATAAGTCACACAGAAAAGGACACTTCTCATAAGGTGTCACTTATAGAGGGAATGTAAAAACCGTTACACTTGAACTGAATTACAAAACAGAACAGAGTCACACATGCAGAAAACACACTATGGCTGCTTAATGGGAAAGGTGAGGTGGGGTGATACATAAAACAAGAGTTTCAAATTAGCTCAGATACCGTTCCATAAACCCAATATGGAATAGACAAGACCTACCCCTTGCTCAGAGAACTGGACTCAACACGCCCGATTCACCGCACAAGAATATATCTGACTAGTAATAATCTTAAAACCTATGTATTGATATCTCTCTGTTAGTGTGTCAAGTGGGTGTAAAGCGGCCTAAACACAGCCGTGAAAAGCAGCTAAACCCCATTATAAAAATAAATTACTTTTAAAAACCCATGAAACAAAGACAGGGAAAGAGAGAGAAATTCTTACACATTTCGTTCGGGGGCTGTGATGCAACCTGGAATGACCATATCTAGACCCACAGCTGGATGAGACATAAGGGTGGACACTCTTGGGGCTGAGAGGTTTGGTGAGGTTGGGTGAGCAAACGCAGACCCTTTAAAGTAATACTGCGTGCTACCCATCGCATGGGTCCCAAATCTCCAGGTTCAAGGGTATCTTCCTACATCGAAAACATGCATGAGAAACCCAGAAGATGGTACACCGTGTGATGGGGAAAGGTTTCTAAAACGCACCTCATTTCTCACCTCCTTGTGCTCGGGTTCGCCATTCCAGCCACTTTACTAGCAATCTCCCTACTTGGAGCATCAGCACCTTTAACCTCCTGTTCCGTACAGGTTGCAATTTGTCCTGAGGATGAACCGGAAGACGGGGAACCAATGAGAGACTAGCTCTTGGTGTTGGGACAGGCACAGGTCACTCTATTTTCCCATCAGGAAGAAGAATTAACCACAGGCTCAGCCTGCCCCCCGGAACCAGAACAGGGCCTGAAGCCATCCTGCGCTTTTGCGGCCGGCTCCCAAAAAAGCGACTTGTAAAATGGAGCTTCAGGGCACTGCAATTCACAAACCTGCAGAGTTATAAATGATAACTCTCGTCCACAAATATATTGAGGGAAGGAAAAGAAGAGGATTTGAAATCAAGGCAGAATTGCAGGAAACAGATTTCAGGAGGTAGATTCGAATCGCCTTTAAAGCACATGAAAAGCGGCAAAACGTTGACAATGATGCCCTTGGCCAAAAAGGGCGTATGCGTTTTTTCCTGAATATATTCAGGAAAAAACGCATACGCCCTTTTTGGCCAACCAAGCAACCTGGAAAGGCAAATCAGCGCTACAAAGAAGTCTCGCTTCCCATCGGTCAAAAGGGACATGCTGAAAAAGTTGTCAAAACCAGAAATGCAGGACAGGCCATGGAGAAATGGGAGCCTTGCTACACTGATGGGCGGGATGTAAATTGCCAACAGCCACTCTGGAGAAGTGTACGGTGTGTCCTGAAACATCTAAAAAACACAGCTTAGAGAGCATAGGGCACTTCCACGCATGGGGGGATAAAGTGGGAAAATTGAAAATCAGCAAGACACAAGCACCCCAAAGTTTAGGGCTGCTCTGTTGACAAGGACCTCCACTTCCTTCCACCTTAAATATCCCAGGAAAGCGAAAAATGGATAAAAAAGTTGTGGTCCTTATGTACAATGGAATATCACTCAGCCATGAAATCAATGTCATAAGGCTAGTAGCAGCATGATGAGTGGATTTAGGTAAGACGATTCTAAGTGAAATAAGTCACACAGAAAAGGACACTTCTCATAAGGTGTCACTTATAGAGGGAATGTAAAAACCGTTACACTTGAACTGAATTACAAAACAGAACAGAGTCACACATGCAGAAAACACACTATGGCTGCTTAACGGAAAAGGTGAGGTGGGGTGATACATAAAACAAGAGTTTCAAATTAGCTCAGATACCGTTCCATAAACCCAATATGGAATAGACAAGACCTACTCCTTGCTCAGAGAACTGGACTCAACACGCCCGATTCACCGCACAAGAATATATCTGACTAGGAATAATCTTAAAACCTATGTATTGATATCTCTCTGTTAGTGTGTCAAGTGGGTGTAAAGCGGCCTAAACACAGCCGTGAAAAGCAGCTAAACCCCATTATAAAAATAAATTACTTTTAAAAACCCATGAAACAAAGACAGGGAAAGAGAGAGAAATTCTTACACAATTCGTTCAGGGGCTGTGATGCAACCTGGATTGACCATATTTGGACCCACAGCTGGATGAGACATAAGGGTGGACACTCTTGGGGCTGAGAGTTTTGGTGAGGTTATGTGAGCAAACGCAGACCCTTTAAAGTAATACTGCGTGCTACCCATCGCATGGGTCCCAAATCTCCAGGTTCAAGGGCATCTTCCTACATCGAAAACATGCATGAGAAACCCAGAAGATGGTACACCGTGTGATGGGGAAAGGTTTCTAAAACGCACCTCATTTCTCACCTCCTTGTGCTCGGGTTCGCCATTCCAGCCACTTTACTAGCAATCTCCCTACTTGGAGCATCAGCACCTTTAACCTCCAGTTCCGTACAGGTTGCAATTTGTCCTGAGGATGAACGGGAAGACGGGAAACCAATGAGAGACTAGCTCTTGGTGTTGGGACAGTCACAGGTCACTCTATTTTCCCATCAGGAAGAAGAATTAACCACAGGCTCAGCCTGCCCCCCGGAACCAGAACAGGGCCTGAAGCCATCCTGCGCTTTTGCGGCCGGCTCCCAAAAAAGCGACTTGTAAAATGCAGCTTCAGGGCACTGCAATTCACAAACCTGCAGAGTTATAAATGATAACTCTCGTCCACAAATATATTGAGGGAAGGCAAAGAAGAGGATTTGAAATCAAGGCAGAATTGCAGGAAACAGATTTCAGGAGGTAGATTCGAATCGCCTTTAAAGCACATGAAAAGCGGCAAAACGTTGACAATGATGCCCTTGGCCAAAAAGGGCGTATGCGTTTTTTCCTGAATATATTCAGGAAAAAACGCATACGCCCTTTTTGGCCAACCAAGCAACCTGGAAAGGCAAATCAGCGCTACAAAGAAGTCTCGCTTCCCATCGGTCAAAAGGGACATGCTGAAAAAGTTGTCAAAACCAGAAATGCAGGACAGGCCATGGAGAAATGGGAGCCTTGCTACACTGATGGGCGGGATGTAAATTGCCAACAGCCACTCTGGAGAAGTGTACGGTGTGTCCTGAAACATCTAAAAAACACAGCTTAGAGAGCATAGGGCACTTCCACGCATGGGGGGATAAAGTGGGAAAATTGAAAATCAGCAAGACACAAGCACCCCAAAGTTTAGGGCTGCTCTGTTGACAAGGACCTCCACTTCCTTCCACCTTAAATATCCCAGGAAAGCGAAAAATGGATAAAAAAGTTGTGGTCCTTATGTACAATGGAATATCACTCAGCCATGAAATCAATGTCATAAGGCTAGTAGCAGCATGATGAGTGGATTTAGGTAAGACGATTCTAAGTGAAATAAGTCACACAGAAAAGGACACTTCTCCTAAGGTGTCACTTATAGAGGGAATGTAAAAACCGTTACACTTGAACTGAATTACAAAACAGAACAGAGTCACACATGCAGAAAACACACTATGGCTGCTTAACGGGAAAGGTGAGGTGGGGTGATACATAAAACAAGAGTTTCAAATTAGCTCAGATACCGTTCCATAAACCCAATATGGAATAGACAAGACCTACTCCTTGCTCAGAGAACTGGACTCAACACGCCCGATTCACCGCACAAGAATATATCTGACTAGTAATAATCTTAAAACCTATGTATTGATATCTCTCTGTTAGTGTGTCAAGTGGGTGTAAAGCGGCCTAAACACAGCCGTGAAAAGCAGCTAAACCCCATTATAAAAATAAATTACTTTTAAAAACCCATGAAACAAAGACAGGGAAAGAGAGAGAAATTCTTACACAATTCGTTCGGGGGCTGTGATGCAACCTGGATTGACCATATCTAGACCCACAGCTGGATGACACATAAGGGTGGACACTCTTGGGGCTGAGAGGTTTGGTGAGGTTGGGTGAGCAAACGCAGACCCTTTAAAGTAATACTGCGTGCTACCCATCGCATGGGTCCCAAATCTCCAGGTTCAAGGGCATCTTCCTACATCGAAAACATGCATGAGAAACCCAGAATATGGTACACCGTGTGATGGGGAAAGGTTTCTAAAATGCACCTCATTTCTCATCTCCTTGTGCTCGGGTTCGTCATTCCAGCCACTTTACTAGCAATCTCCCTACTTGGAGCATCAGCACCTTTAACCTCCTGTTCCGTACAGGTTGCAATTTGTCCTGAGGATGAACGGGAAGACGGGGAACCAATGAGAGACTAGCTCTTGGTGTTGGGACAGGCACAGGTCACTCTATTTTCCCATCAGGAAGAAGAATTAACCACAGGCTCAGCCTGCCCCCCGGAACCAGAACAGGGCCTGAAGCCATCCTGCGCTTTTGCGGCCGGCTCCCAAAAAACCGACTTGTAAAATGGAGCTTCAGGGCACTGCAATTCACAAACCTGCAGAGTTATAAATGATAACTCTCGTCCACAAATATATTGAGGGAAGGCAAAGAAGAGGATTTGAAATCAAGGCAGAATTGCAGGAAACAGATTTCAGGAGGTAGATTCGAATAGCCTTTAAAGCACATGAAAAGCGGCAAAACGTTGACAATGATGCCCTTGGCCAAAAAGGGCGTATGCGTTTTTTCCTGAATATATTCAGGAAAAAACGCATACGCCCTTTTTGGCCAACCAAGCAACCTGGAAAGGCAAATCAGCGCTACAAAGAAGTCTCGCTTCCCATCGGTCAAAAGGGACATGCTGAAAAAGTTGTCAAAACCAGAAATGCAGGACAGGCCATGGAGAAATGGGAGCCTTGCTACACTGATGGGCGGGATGTAAATTGCCAACAGCCACTCTGGAGAAGTGTACGGTGTGTCCTGAAACATCTAAAAAACACAGCTTAGAGAGCATAGGGCACTTCCACGCATGGGGGGATAAAGTGGGAAAATTGAAAATCAGCAAGACACAAGCACCCCAAAGTTTAGGGCTGCTCTGTTGACAAGGACCTCCACTTCCTTCCACCTTAAATATCCCAGGAAAGCGAAAAATGGATAAAAAAGTTGTGGTCCTTATGTACAATGGAATATCACTCAGCCATGAAATCAATGTCATAAAGCTAGTAGCAGCATGATGAGTGGATTTAGGTAAGACGATTCTAAGTGAAATAAGTCACACAGAAAAGGACAATTCTCATAAGGTGTCACTTATAGAGGGAATGTAAAAACCGTTACACTTGAACTGAATTACAAAACAGAACAGAGTCACACATGCAGAAAACACACTATGGCTGCTTAACGGGAAAGGTGAGGTGGGGTGATACATAAAACAAGAGTTTCAAATTAGCTCAGATACCGTTCCATAAACCCAATATGGAATAGACAAGACCTACTCCTTGCTCAGAGAACTGGACTCAACACGCCCGATTCACCGCACAAGAATATATCTGACTAGTAATAATCTTAAAACCTATGTATTGATATCTCTCTGTTAGTGTGTCACGTGGGTGTAAAGCGGCCTAAACACAGCCGTGAAAAGCAGCTAAACCCCATTATAAAAATAAATTACTTTTAAAAACCCATGAAACAAAGACAGGGAAAGAGAGAGAAATTCTTACACATTTCGTTCGGGGGCTGTGATGCAACCTGGATTGACCATATCTAGACCCACAGCTGGATGAGACATAAGGGTGGACACTCTTGGGGCTGAGAGGTTTGGTGAGGTTGGGTGAGCAAACGCAGACCCTTTAAAGTAATACTGCGTGCTACCCATCGCATGGGTCCCAAATCTCCAGGTTCAAGGGCATCTTCCTACATCGAAAACATGCATGAGAAACCCAGAAGATGGTACACCGTGTGATGGGGAAAGGTTTCTAAAACGCACCTCATTTCTCACCTCCTTGTGCTCGTCTTCTCCATTCCAGCCACTTTACTAGCAATCTCCCTACTTGGAGCATCAGCACCTTTAACCTCCTGTTCCGTACAGGTTGCAATTTGTCCTGAGGATGAACGGGAAGACGGGGAACCAATGAGAGACTAGCTCTTGGTGTTGGGACAGGCACAGGTCACTCTATTTTCCCATCAGGAAGAAGAATTAACCACAGGCTCAGCCTGCCCCCCGGAACCAGAACAGGGCCTGAAGCCATCCTGCGCTTTTGCGGCCGGCTCCCAAAAAAGCGACTTGTAAAATGGAGCTTCAGGGCACTGCAATTCACAAACCTGCAGAGTTATAAATGATAACTCTCGTCCACAAATATATTGAGGGAAGGCAAAGAAGAGGATTTGAAATCAAGGCAGAATTGCAGGAAACAGATTTCAGGAGGTAGATTCGAATAGCCTTTAAAGCACATGAAAAGCGGCAAAACGTTGACAATGATGCCCTTGGCCAAAAAGGGCGTATGCGTTTTTTCCTGAATATATTCAGGAAAAAACGCATACGCCCTTTTTGGCCAACCAAGCAACCTGGAAAGGCAAATCAGCGCTACAAAGAAGTCTCGCTTCCCATCGGTCAAAAGGGACATGCTGAAAAAGTTGTCAAAACCAGAAATGCAGGACAGGCCATGGAGAAATGGGAGCCTTGGTACACTGATGGGCGGGATGTAAATTGCCAACAGCCACTCTGGAGAAGTGTACGGTGTGTCCTGAAACATCTAAAAAACACAGCTTAGAGAGCATAGGGCACTTCCACGCATGGGGGGATAAAGTGGGAAAATTGAAAATCAGCAAGACACAAGCACCCCAAAGTTTAGGGCTGCTCTGTTGACAAGGACCTCCACTTCATTCCACCTTAAATATCCCAGGAAAGCGAAAAATGGATAAAAAAGTTGTGGTCCTTATGTACAATGGAATATCACTCAGCCATGAAATCAATGTCATAAGGCTAGTAGCAGCATGATGAGTGGATTTAGGTAAGACGATTCTAAGTGAAATAAGTCACACAGAAAAGGACACTTCTCATAAGGTGTCACTTATAGAGGGAATGTAAAAACCGTTACACTTGAACTGAATTACAAAACAGAACAGAGTCACACATGCAGAAAACACACTATGGCTGCTTAACGGGAAAGGTGAGGTGGGGTGATACATAAAACAAGAGTTTCAAATTAGCTCAGATACCGTTCCATAAACCCAATATGGAATAGACAAGACCTACTCCTTGCTCAGAGAACTGGACTCAACACGCCCGATTCACCGCACAAGAATATATCTGACTAGTAATAATCTTAAAACCTATGTATTGATATCTCTCTGTTAGTGTGTCAAGTGGGTGTAAAGCGGCCTAAACACAGCCGTGAAAAGCAGCTAAACCCCATTATAAAAATAAATTACTTTTAAAAACCCATGAAACAAAGACAGGGAAAGAGAGAGAAATTCTTACACAATTCGTTCAGGGGCTGTGATGCAACCTGGATTGACCATATCTAGACCCACAGCTGGATGAGACATAAGGGTGGACACTCTTGGGGCTGAGAGGTTCGGTGAGGTTGGGTGAGCAAACGCAGACCCTTTAAAGTAATACTGCGTGCTACCCATCGCATGGGTCCCAAATCTCCAGGTTCAAGGGCATCTTCCTACATCGAAAACATGCATGAGAAACCCAGAAGATGGTACACCGTGTGATGGGGAAAGGTTTCTAAAACGCACCTCATTTCTCATCTCCTTGTGCTCGAGTTCGCCATTCCAGCCACTTTACTAGCAATCTCCCTACTTGGAGCATCAGCACCTTTAACCTCCTGTTCCGTACAGGTTGCAATTTGTCCTGAGGATGAACGGGAAGACGGGGAACCAATGAGAGACTAGCTCTTGGTGTTGGGACAGGCACAGGTCACTCTATTTTCCCATCAGGAAGAAGAATTAACCACAGGCTCAGCCTGCCCCCCGGAACCAGAACAGGGCCTGAAGCCATCCTGCGCTTTTGCGGCCGGCTCCCAAAAAACCGACTTGTAAAATGGAGCTTCAGGGCACTGCAATTCACAAACCTGCAGAGTTATAAATGATAACTCTCGTCCACAAATATATTGAGGGAAGGCAAAGAAGAGGATTTGAAATCAAGGCAGAATTGCAGGAAACAGATTTCAGGAGGTAGATTCGAATCGCCTTTAAAGCACATGAAAAGCGGCAAAACGTTGACAATGATGCCCTTGGCCAAAAAGGGCGTATGCGTTTTTTCCTGAATATATTCAGGAAAAAACGCATACGCCCTTTTTGGCCAACCAAGCAACCTGGAAAGGCAAATCAGCGCTACAAAGAAGTCTCGCTTCCCATCGGTCAAAAGAGACATGCTGAAAAAGTTGTCAAAACCAGAAATGCAGGACAGGCCATGGAGAAATGGGAGCCTTGCTACACTGATGGGCGGGATGTAAATTGCCAACAGCCACTCTGGAGAAGTGTACGGTGTGTCCTGAAACATCTAAAAAACACAGCTTAGAGAGCATAGGGCACTTCCACGCATGGGGGGATAAAGTGGGAAAATTGAAAATCAGCAAGACACAAGCACCCCAAAGTTTAGGGCTGCTCTGTTGACAAGGACCTCCACTTCCTTCCACCTTAAATATCCCAGGAAAGCGAAAAATGGATAAAAAAGTTGTGGTCCTTATGTACAATGGAATATCACTCAGCCATGAAATCAATGTCATAAGGCTAGTAGCAGCATGATGAGTGGATTTAGGTAAGACGATTCTAAGTGAAATAAGTCACACAGAAAAGGACACTTCTCATAAGGTGTCACTTATAGAGGGAATGTAAAAACCGTTACACTTGAACTGAATTACAAAACAGAACAGAGTCACACATGCAGAAAACACACTATGGCTGCTTAACGGGAAAGGTGAGGTGGGGTGATACATAAAACAAGAGTTTCAAATTAGCTCAGATACCGTTCCATAAACCCAATATGGAATAGACAAGACCTACTCCTTGCTCAGAGAACTGGACTCAACACGCCCGATTCACCGCACAAGAATATATCTGACTAGTAATAATCTTAAAACCTATGTATTGATATCTCTCTGTTAGTGTGTCAAGTGTGTGTAAAGCGGCCTAAACACAGCCGTGAAAAGCAGCTAAACCCCATTATAAAAATAAATTACTTTTAAAAACCCATGAAACAAAGACAGGGAAAGAGAGAGAAATTCTTACACAATTCGTTCAGGGGCTGTGATGCAACCTGCATTGACCATATCTAGACCCACAGCTGGATGAGACATAAGGGTGGACACTCTTGGGGCTGAGAGGTTTGGTGAGGTTGGGTGAGCAAACGCAGACCCTTTAAAGTAATACTGCGTGCTACCCATCGCATGGGTCCCAAATCTCCAGGTTCAAGGGTATCTTCCTACATCGAAAACATGCATGAGAAACCCAGAAGATGGTACACCGTGTGATGGGGAAAGGTTTCTAAAACGCACCTCATTTCTCACCTCCTTGTGCTCGGGTTCGCCATTCCAGCCACTTTACTAGCAATCTCCCTACTTGGAGCATCAGCACCTTTAACCTCCTGTTCCGTACAGGTTGCAATTTGTCCTGAGGATGAACCGGAAGACGGGGAACCAATGAGAGACTAGCTCTTGGTGTTGGGACAGGCACAGGTCACTCTATTTTCCCATCAGGAAGAAGAATTAACCACAGGCTCAGCCTGCCCCCCGGAACCAGAACAGGGCCTGAAGCCATCCTGCGCTTTTGCGGCCGGCTCCCAAAAAAGCGACTTGTAAAATGGAGCTTCAGGGCACTGCAATTCACAAACCTGCAGAGTTATAAATGATAACTCTCGTCCACAAATATATTGAGGGAAGGCAAAGAAGAGGATTTGAAATCAAGGCAGAATTGCAGGAAACAGATTTCAGGAGGTAGATTCGAATCGCCTTTAAAGCACATGAAAAGCGGCAAAACGTTGACAATGATGCCCTTGGCCAAAAAGGGCGTATGCGTTTTTTCCTGAATATATTCAGGAAAAAACGCATACGCCCTTTTTGGCCAACCAAGCAACCTGGAAAGGCAAATCAGCGCGACAAAGAAGTCTCGCTTCCCATCGGTCAAAAGGGACATGCTGAAAAAGTTGTCAAAACCAGAAATGCAGGACAGGCCATGGAGAAATGGGAGCCTTGCTACACTGATGGGCGGGATGTAAATTGCCAACAGCCACTCTGGAGAAGTGTACGGTGTGTCCTGAAACATCTAAAAAACACAGCTTAGAGAGCATAGGGCACTTCCACGCATGGGGGGATAAAGTGGGAAAATTGAAAATCAGCAAGACACAAGCACCCCAAAGTTTAGGGCTGCTCTGTTGACAAGGACCTCCACTTCCTTCCACCTTAAATATCCCAGGAAAGCGAAAAATGGATAAAAAAGTTGTGGTCCTTATGTACAATGGAATATCACTCAGCCATGAAATCAATGTCATAAGGCTAGTAGCAGCATGATGAGTGGATTTAGGTAAGACGATTCTAAGTGAAATAAGTCACACAGAAAAGGACACTTCTCATAAGGTGTCACTTATAGAGGGAATGTAAAAACCGTTACACTTGAACTGAATTACAAAACAGAACAGAGTCACACATGCAGAAAACACACTATGGCTGCTTAACGGGAAAGGTGAGGTGGGGTGATACATAAAACAAGAGTTTCAAATTAGCTCAGATACCGTTCCATAAACCCAATATGGAATAGACAAGACCTACTCCTTGCTCAGAGAACTGGACTCAACACGCCCGATTCACCGCACAAGAATATATCTGACTAGTAATAATCTTAAAACCTATGTATTGATATCTCTCTGTTAGTGTGTCAAGTGGGTGTAAAGCGGCCTAAACACAGCCGTGAAAAGCAGCTAAACCCCATTATAAAAATAAATTACTTTTAAAAACCCATGAAACAAAGACAGGGAAAGAGAGAGAAATTCTTACACAATTCGTTCAGGGGCTGTGATGCAACCTGGATTGACCATATCTAGACCCACAGCTGGATGAGACATAAGGGTGGACACTCTTGGGGCTGAGAGGTTTGGTGAGGTTGGGTGAGCAAACGCAGACCCTTTAAAGTAATACTGCGTGCTACCCATCGCATGGGTCCCAAATCTCCAGGTTCAAGGGTATCTTCCTACATCGAAAACATGCATGAGAAACCCAGAAGATGGTACACCGTGTGATGGGGAAAGGTTTCTAAAACGCACCTCATTTCTCACCTCCTTGTGCTCGGGTTCGCCATTCCAGCCACTTTACTAGCAATCTCCCTACTTGGAGCATCAGCACCTTTAACCTCCTGTTCCGTACAGGTTGCAATTTGTCCTGAGGATGAACCGGAAGACGGGGAACCAATGAGAGACTAGCTCTTGGTGTTGGGACAGGCACAGGTCACTCTATTTTCCCATCAGGAAGAAGAATTAACCACAGGCTCATCCTGCCCCCCAGAACCAGAACAGGGCCTGAAGCCATCCTGCGCTTTTGCGGCCGGCTCCCAAAAAAGCGACTTGTAAAATGGAGCTTCAGGGCACTGCAATTCACAAACCTGCAGAGTTATAAATGATAACTCTCGTCCACAAATATATTGAGGGAAGGCAAAGAAGAGGATTTGAAATCAAGGCAGAATTGCAGGAAACAGATTTCAGGAGGTAGATTCGAATCGCCTTTAAAGCACATGAAAAGCGGCAAAACGTTGACAATGATGCCCTTGGCCAAAAAGGGCGTATGCGTTTTTTCCTGAATATATTCAGGAAAAAACGCATACGCCCTTTTTGGCCAACCAAGCAACCTGGAAAGGCAAATCAGCGCGACAAAGAAGTCTCGCTTCCCATCGGTCAAAAGGGCCATGCTGAAAAAAGTGTCAAAACCAGAAATGCAGGACAGGCCATGGAGAAATGGGAGCCTTGCTACACTGATGGGTGGGATGTAAATTGCCAACAGCCACTCTGGAGAAGTGTACGGTGTGTCCTGAAACATCTAAAAAACACAGCTTAGAGAGCATAGGGCACTTCTACGCATGGGGGGATAAAGTGGGAAAATTGAAAATCAGCAAGACACAAGCACCCGAAAGTTTAGGGCTGCTCTGTTGACAAGGACCTCCACTTCATTCCACCTTAAATATCCCAGGAAAGCGAAAAATGGATAAAAAAGTTGTGGTCCTTATGTACAATGGACTATCACTCAGCCATGAAATCAATGTCATAAGGCTAGTAGCAGCATGATGAATGGATTTAGGTAAGACGATTCTAAGTGAAATAAGTCACACAGAAAAGGACACTTCTCATAAGGTGTCACTTATAGAGGGAATGTAAAAACCGTTACACTTGAACTGAATTACAAAACAGAACAGAGTCACACATGCAGAAAACACACTATGGCTGCTTAACGGGAAAGGTGAGGTGGGGTGATACATAAAACAAGAGTTTCAAATTAGCTCAGATACCGTTCCATAAACCCAATATGGAATAGACAAGACCTACTCCTTGCTCAGAGAACTGGACTCAACACGCCCGATTCACCGCACAAGAATATATCTGACTAGGAATAATCTTAAAACCTATGTATTGATATCTCTCTGTTAGTGTGTCAAGTGGGTGTAAAGCGGCCTAAACACAGCCGTGAAAAGCAGCTAAACCCCATTATAAAAATAAATTACTTTTAAAAACCCATGAAACAAAGACAGGGAAAGAGAGAGAAATTCTTACACAATTCGTTCAGGGGCTGTGATGCAACCTGGATTGACCATATTTGGACCCACAGCTGGATGAGACATAAGGGTGGACACTCTTGGGGCTGAGAGTTTTGGTGAGGTTATGTGAGCAAACGCAGACCCTTTAAAGTAATACTGCGTGCTACCCATCGCATGGGTCCCAAATCTCCAGGTTCAAGGGCATCTTCCTACATCGAAAACATGCATGAGAAACCCAGAAGATGGTACACCGTGTGATGGGGAAAGGTTTCTAAAACGCACCTCATTTCTCACCTCCTTGTGCTCGGGTTCGCCATTCCAGCCACTTTACTAGCAATCTCCCTACTTGGAGCATCAGCACCTTTAACCTCCAGTTCCGTACAGGTTGCAATTTGTCCTGAGGATGAACGGGAAGACGGGAAACCAATGAGAGACTAGCTCTTGGTGTTGGGACAGTCACAGGTCACTCTATTTTCCCATCAGGAAGAAGAATTAACCACAGGCTCAGCCTGCCCCCCGGAACCAGAACAGGGCCTGAAGCCATCCTGCGCTTTTGCGGCCGGCTCCCAAAAAAGCGACTTGTAAAATGCAGCTTCAGGGCACTGCAATTCACAAACCTGCAGAGTTATAAATGATAACTCTCGTCCACAAATATATTGAGGGAAGGCAAAGAAGAGGATTTGAAATCAAGGCAGAATTGCAGGAAACAGATTTCAGGAGGTAGATTCGAATCGCCTTTAAAGCACATGAAAAGCGGCAAAACGTTGACAATGATGCCCTTGGCCAAAAAGGGCGTATGCGTTTTTTCCTGAATATATTCAGGAAAAAACGCATACGCCCTTTTTGGCCAACCAAGCAACCTGGAAAGGCAAATCAGCGCTACAAAGAAGTCTCGCTTCCCATCGGTCAAAAGGGACATGCTGAAAAAGTTGTCAAAACCAGAAATGCAGGACAGGCCATGGAGAAATGGGAGCCTTGCTACACTGATGGGCGGGATGTAAATTGCCAACAGCCACTCTGGAGAAGTGTACGGTGTGTCCTGAAACATCTAAAAAACACAGCTTAGAGAGCATAGGGCACTTCCACGCATGGGGGGATAAAGTGGGAAAATTGAAAATCAGCAAGACACAAGCACCCCAAAGTTTAGGGCTGCTCTGTTGACAAGGACCTCCACTTCCTTCCACCTTAAATATCCCAGGAAAGCGAAAAATGGATAAAAAAGTTGTGGTCCTTATGTACAATGGAATATCACTCAGCCATGAAATCAATGTCATAAGGCTAGTAGCAGCATGATGAGTGGATTTAGGTAAGACGATTCTAAGTGAAATAAGTCACACAGAAAAGGACACTTCTCCTAAGGTGTCACTTATAGAGGGAATGTAAAAACCGTTACACTTGAACTGAATTACAAAACAGAACAGAGTCACACATGCAGAAAACACACTATGGCTGCTTAACGGGAAAGGTGAGGTGGGGTGATACATAAAACAAGAGTTTCAAATTAGCTCAGATACCGTTCCATAAACCCAATATGGAATAGACAAGACCTACTCCTTGCTCAGAGAACTGGACTCAACACGCCCGATTCACCGCACAAGAATATATCTGACTAGTAATAATCTTAAAACCTATGTATTGATATCTCTCTGTTAGTGTGTCAAGTGGGTGTAAAGCGGCCTAAACACAGCCGTGAAAAGCAGCTAAACCCCATTATAAAAATAAATTACTTTTAAAAACCCATGAAACAAAGACAGGGAAAGAGAGAGAAATTCTTACACAATTCGTTCGGGGGCTGTGATGCAACCTGGATTGACCATATCTAGACCCACAGCTGGATGACACATAAGGGTGGACACTCTTGGGGCTGAGAGGTTTGGTGAGGTTGGGTGAGCAAACGCAGACCCTTTAAAGTAATACTGCGTGCTACCCATCGCATGGGTCCCAAATCTCCAGGTTCAAGGGCATCTTCCTACATCGAAAACATGCATGAGAAACCCAGAATATGGTACACCGTGTGATGGGGAAAGGTTTCTAAAATGCACCTCATTTCTCATCTCCTTGTGCTCGGGTTCGTCATTCCAGCCACTTTACTAGCAATCTCCCTACTTGGAGCATCAGCACCTTTAACCTCCTGTTCCGTACAGGTTGCAATTTGTCCTGAGGATGAACGGGAAGACGGGGAACCAATGAGAGACTAGCTCTTGGTGTTGGGACAGGCACAGGTCACTCTATTTTCCCATCAGGAAGAAGAATTAACCACAGGCTCAGCCTGCCCCCCGGAACCAGAACAGGGCCTGAAGCCATCCTGCGCTTTTGCGGCCGGCTCCCAAAAAACCGACTTGTAAAATGGAGCTTCAGGGCACTGCAATTCACAAACCTGCAGAGTTATAAATGATAACTCTCGTCCACAAATATATTGAGGGAAGGCAAAGAAGAGGATTTGAAATCAAGGCAGAATTGCAGGAAACAGATTTCAGGAGGTAGATTCGAATAGCCTTTAAAGCACATGAAAAGCGGCAAAACGTTGACAATGATGCCCTTGGCCAAAAAGGGCGTATGCGTTTTTTCCTGAATATATTCAGGAAAAAACGCATACGCCCTTTTTGGCCAACCAAGCAACCTGGAAAGGCAAATCAGCGCTACAAAGAAGTCTCGCTTCCCATCGGTCAAAAGGGACATGCTGAAAAAGTTGTCAAAACCAGAAATGCAGGACAGGCCATGGAGAAATGGGAGCCTTGCTACACTGATGGGCGGGATGTAAATTGCCAACAGCCACTCTGGAGAAGTGTACGGTGTGTCCTGAAACATCTAAAAAACACAGCTTAGAGAGCATAGGGCACTTCCACGCATGGGGGGATAAAGTGGGAAAATTGAAAATCAGCAAGACACAAGCACCCCAAAGTTTAGGGCTGCTCTGTTGACAAGGACCTCCACTTCCTTCCACCTTAAATATCCCAGGAAAGCGAAAAATGGATAAAAAAGTTGTGGTCCTTATGTACAATGGAATATCACTCAGCCATGAAATCAATGTCATAAAGCTAGTAGCAGCATGATGAGTGGATTTAGGTAAGACGATTCTAAGTGAAATAAGTCACACAGAAAAGGACAATTCTCATAAGGTGTCACTTATAGAGGGAATGTAAAAACCGTTACACTTGAACTGAATTACAAAACAGAACAGAGTCACACATGCAGAAAACACACTATGGCTGCTTAACGGGAAAGGTGAGGTGGGGTGATACATAAAACAAGAGTTTCAAATTAGCTCAGATACCGTTCCATAAACCCAATATGGAATAGACAAGACCTACTCCTTGCTCAGAGAACTGGACTCAACACGCCCGATTCACCGCACAAGAATATATCTGACTAGTAATAATCTTAAAACCTATGTATTGATATCTCTCTGTTAGTGTGTCACGTGGGTGTAAAGCGGCCTAAACACAGCCGTGAAAAGCAGCTAAACCCCATTATAAAAATAAATTACTTTTAAAAACCCATGAAACAAAGACAGGGAAAGAGAGAGAAATTCTTACACATTTCGTTCGGGGGCTGTGATGCAACCTGGATTGACCATATCTAGACCCACAGCTGGATGAGACATAAGGGTGGACACTCTTGGGGCTGAGAGGTTTGGTGAGGTTGGGTGAGCAAACGCAGACCCTTTAAAGTAATACTGCGTGCTACCCATCGCATGGGTCCCAAATCTCCAGGTTCAAGGGCATCTTCCTACATCGAAAACATGCATGAGAAACCCAGAAGATGGTACACCGTGTGATGGGGAAAGGTTTCTAAAACGCACCTCATTTCTCACCTCCTTGTGCTCGTCTTCTCCATTCCAGCCACTTTACTAGCAATCTCCCTACTTGGAGCATCAGCACCTTTAACCTCCTGTTCCGTACAGGTTGCAATTTGTCCTGAGGATGAACGGGAAGACGGGGAACCAATGAGAGACTAGCTCTTGGTGTTGGGACAGGCACAGGTCACTCTATTTTCCCATCAGGAAGAAGAATTAACCACAGGCTCAGCCTGCCCCCCGGAACCAGAACAGGGCCTGAAGCCATCCTGCGCTTTTGCGGCCGGCTCCCAAAAAAGCGACTTGTAAAATGGAGCTTCAGGGCACTGCAATTCACAAACCTGCAGAGTTATAAATGATAACTCTCGTCCACAAATATATTGAGGGAAGGCAAAGAAGAGGATTTGAAATCAAGGCAGAATTGCAGGAAACAGATTTCAGGAGGTAGATTCGAATAGCCTTTAAAGCACATGAAAAGCGGCAAAACGTTGACAATGATGCCCTTGGCCAAAAAGGGCGTATGCGTTTTTTCCTGAATATATTCAGGAAAAAACGCATACGCCCTTTTTGGCCAACCAAGCAACCTGGAAAGGCAAATCAGCGCTACAAAGAAGTCTCGCTTCCCATCGGTCAAAAGGGACATGCTGAAAAAGTTGTCAAAACCAGAAATGCAGGACAGGCCATGGAGAAATGGGAGCCTTGGTACACTGATGGGCGGGATGTAAATTGCCAACAGCCACTCTGGAGAAGTGTACGGTGTGTCCTGAAACATCTAAAAAACACAGCTTAGAGAGCATAGGGCACTTCCACGCATGGGGGGATAAAGTGGGAAAATTGAAAATCAGCAAGACACAAGCACCCCAAAGTTTAGGGCTGCTCTGTTGACAAGGACCTCCACTTCATTCCACCTTAAATATCCCAGGAAAGCGAAAAATGGATAAAAAAGTTGTGGTCCTTATGTACAATGGAATATCACTCAGCCATGAAATCAATGTCATAAGGCTAGTAGCAGCATGATGAGTGGATTTAGGTAAGACGATTCTAAGTGAAATAAGTCACACAGAAAAGGACACTTCTCATAAGGTGTCACTTATAGAGGGAATGTAAAAACCGTTACACTTGAACTGAATTACAAAACAGAACAGAGTCACACATGCAGAAAACACACTATGGCTGCTTAACGGGAAAGGTGAGGTGGGGTGATACATAAAACAAGAGTTTCAAATTAGCTCAGATACCGTTCCATAAACCCAATATGGAATAGACAAGACCTACTCCTTGCTCAGAGAACTGGACTCAACACGCCCGATTCACCGCACAAGAATATATCTGACTAGTAATAATCTTAAAACCTATGTATTGATATCTCTCTGTTAGTGTGTCAAGTGGGTGTAAAGCGGCCTAAACACAGCCGTGAAAAGCAGCTAAACCCCATTATAAAAATAAATTACTTTTAAAAACCCATGAAACAAAGACAGGGAAAGAGAGAGAAATTCTTACACAATTCGTTCAGGGGCTGTGATGCAACCTGGATTGACCATATCTAGACCCACAGCTGGATGAGACATAAGGGTGGACACTCTTGGGGCTGAGAGGTTCGGTGAGGTTGGGTGAGCAAACGCAGACCCTTTAAAGTAATACTGCGTGCTACCCATCGCATGGGTCCCAAATCTCCAGGTTCAAGGGCATCTTCCTACATCGAAAACATGCATGAGAAACCCAGAAGATGGTACACCGTGTGATGGGGAAAGGTTTCTAAAACGCACCTCATTTCTCATCTCCTTGTGCTCGAGTTCGCCATTCCAGCCACTTTACTAGCAATCTCCCTACTTGGAGCATCAGCACCTTTAACCTCCTGTTCCGTACAGGTTGCAATTTGTCCTGAGGATGAACGGGAAGACGGGGAACCAATGAGAGACTAGCTCTTGGTGTTGGGACAGGCACAGGTCACTCTATTTTCCCATCAGGAAGAAGAATTAACCACAGGCTCAGCCTGCCCCCCGGAACCAGAACAGGGCCTGAAGCCATCCTGCGCTTTTGCGGCCGGCTCCCAAAAAACCGACTTGTAAAATGGAGCTTCAGGGCACTGCAATTCACAAACCTGCAGAGTTATAAATGATAACTCTCGTCCACAAATATATTGAGGGAAGGCAAAGAAGAGGATTTGAAATCAAGGCAGAATTGCAGGAAACAGATTTCAGGAGGTAGATTCGAATCGCCTTTAAAGCACATGAAAAGCGGCAAAACGTTGACAATGATGCCCTTGGCCAAAAAGGGCGTATGCGTTTTTTCCTGAATATATTCAGGAAAAAACGCATACGCCCTTTTTGGCCAACCAAGCAACCTGGAAAGGCAAATCAGCGCTACAAAGAAGTCTCGCTTCCCATCGGTCAAAAGAGACATGCTGAAAAAGTTGTCAAAACCAGAAATGCAGGACAGGCCATGGAGAAATGGGAGCCTTGCTACACTGATGGGCGGGATGTAAATTGCCAACAGCCACTCTGGAGAAGTGTACGGTGTGTCCTGAAACATCTAAAAAACACAGCTTAGAGAGCATAGGGCACTTCCACGCATGGGGGGATAAAGTGGGAAAATTGAAAATCAGCAAGACACAAGCACCCCAAAGTTTAGGGCTGCTCTGTTGACAAGGACCTCCACTTCCTTCCACCTTAAATATCCCAGGAAAGCGAAAAATGGATAAAAAAGTTGTGGTCCTTATGTACAATGGAATATCACTCAGCCATGAAATCAATGTCATAAGGCTAGTAGCAGCATGATGAGTGGATTTAGGTAAGACGATTCTAAGTGAAATAAGTCACACAGAAAAGGACACTTCTCATAAGGTGTCACTTATAGAGGGAATGTAAAAACCGTTACACTTGAACTGAATTACAAAACAGAACAGAGTCACACATGCAGAAAACACACTATGGCTGCTTAACGGGAAAGGTGAGGTGGGGTGATACATAAAACAAGAGTTTCAAATTAGCTCAGATACCGTTCCATAAACCCAATATGGAATAGACAAGACCTACTCCTTGCTCAGAGAACTGGACTCAACACGCCCGATTCACCGCACAAGAATATATCTGACTAGTAATAATCTTAAAACCTATGTATTGATATCTCTCTGTTAGTGTGTCAAGTGTGTGTAAAGCGGCCTAAACACAGCCGTGAAAAGCAGCTAAACCCCATTATAAAAATAAATTACTTTTAAAAACCCATGAAACAAAGACAGGGAAAGAGAGAGAAATTCTTACACAATTCGTTCAGGGGCTGTGATGCAACCTGCATTGACCATATCTAGACCCACAGCTGGATGAGACATAAGGGTGGACACTCTTGGGGCTGAGAGGTTTGGTGAGGTTGGGTGAGCAAACGCAGACCCTTTAAAGTAATACTGCGTGCTACCCATCGCATGGGTCCCAAATCTCCAGGTTCAAGGGTATCTTCCTACATCGAAAACATGCATGAGAAACCCAGAAGATGGTACACCGTGTGATGGGGAAAGGTTTCTAAAACGCACCTCATTTCTCACCTCCTTGTGCTCGGGTTCGCCATTCCAGCCACTTTACTAGCAATCTCCCTACTTGGAGCATCAGCACCTTTAACCTCCTGTTCCGTACAGGTTGCAATTTGTCCTGAGGATGAACCGGAAGACGGGGAACCAATGAGAGACTAGCTCTTGGTGTTGGGACAGGCACAGGTCACTCTATTTTCCCATCAGGAAGAAGAATTAACCACAGGCTCAGCCTGCCCCCCGGAACCAGAACAGGGCCTGAAGCCATCCTGCGCTTTTGCGGCCGGCTCCCAAAAAAGCGACTTGTAAAATGGAGCTTCAGGGCACTGCAATTCACAAACCTGCAGAGTTATAAATGATAACTCTCGTCCACAAATATATTGAGGGAAGGCAAAGAAGAGGATTTGAAATCAAGGCAGAATTGCAGGAAACAGATTTCAGGAGGTAGATTCGAATCGCCTTTAAAGCACATGAAAAGCGGCAAAACGTTGACAATGATGCCCTTGGCCAAAAAGGGCGTATGCGTTTTTTCCTGAATATATTCAGGAAAAAACGCATACGCCCTTTTTGGCCAACCAAGCAACCTGGAAAGGCAAATCAGCGCGACAAAGAAGTCTCGCTTCCCATCGGTCAAAAGGGACATGCTGAAAAAGTTGTCAAAACCAGAAATGCAGGACAGGCCATGGAGAAATGGGAGCCTTGCTACACTGATGGGCGGGATGTAAATTGCCAACAGCCACTCTGGAGAAGTGTACGGTGTGTCCTGAAACATCTAAAAAACACAGCTTAGAGAGCATAGGGCACTTCCACGCATGGGGGGATAAAGTGGGAAAATTGAAAATCAGCAAGACACAAGCACCCCAAAGTTTAGGGCTGCTCTGTTGACAAGGACCTCCACTTCCTTCCACCTTAAATATCCCAGGAAAGCGAAAAATGGATAAAAAAGTTGTGGTCCTTATGTACAATGGAATATCACTCAGCCATGAAATCAATGTCATAAGGCTAGTAGCAGCATGATGAGTGGATTTAGGTAAGACGATTCTAAGTGAAATAAGTCACACAGAAAAGGACACTTCTCATAAGGTGTCACTTATAGAGGGAATGTAAAAACCGTTACACTTGAACTGAATTACAAAACAGAACAGAGTCACACATGCAGAAAACACACTATGGCTGCTTAACGGGAAAGGTGAGGTGGGGTGATACATAAAACAAGAGTTTCAAATTAGCTCAGATACCGTTCCATAAACCCAATATGGAATAGACAAGACCTACTCCTTGCTCAGAGAACTGGACTCAACACGCCCGATTCACCGCACAAGAATATATCTGACTAGTAATAATCTTAAAACCTATGTATTGATATCTCTCTGTTAGTGTGTCAAGTGGGTGTAAAGCGGCCTAAACACAGCCGTGAAAAGCAGCTAAACCCCATTATAAAAATAAATTACTTTTAAAAACCCATGAAACAAAGACAGGGAAAGAGAGAGAAATTCTTACACAATTCGTTCAGGGGCTGTGATGCAACCTGGATTGACCATATCTAGACCCACAGCTGGATGAGACATAAGGGTGGACACTCTTGGGGCTGAGAGGTTTGGTGAGGTTGGGTGAGCAAACGCAGACCCTTTAAAGTAATACTGCGTGCTACCCATCGCATGGGTCCCAAATCTCCAGGTTCAAGGGTATCTTCCTACATCGAAAACATGCATGAGAAACCCAGAAGATGGTACACCGTGTGATGGGGAAAGGTTTCTAAAACGCACCTCATTTCTCACCTCCTTGTGCTCGGGTTCGCCATTCCAGCCACTTTACTAGCAATCTCCCTACTTGGAGCATCAGCACCTTTAACCTCCTGTTCCGTACAGGTTGCAATTTGTCCTGAGGATGAACCGGAAGACGGGGAACCAATGAGAGACTAGCTCTTGGTGTTGGGACAGGCACAGGTCACTCTATTTTCCCATCAGGAAGAAGAATTAACCACAGGCTCATCCTGCCCCCCAGAACCAGAACAGGGCCTGAAGCCATCCTGCGCTTTTGCGGCCGGCTCCCAAAAAAGCGACTTGTAAAATGGAGCTTCAGGGCACTGCAATTCACAAACCTGCAGAGTTATAAATGATAACTCTCGTCCACAAATATATTGAGGGAAGGCAAAGAAGAGGATTTGAAATCAAGGCAGAATTGCAGGAAACAGATTTCAGGAGGTAGATTCGAATCGCCTTTAAAGCACATGAAAAGCGGCAAAACGTTGACAATGATGCCCTTGGCCAAAAAGGGCGTATGCGTTTTTTCCTGAATATATTCAGGAAAAAACGCATACGCCCTTTTTGGCCAACCAAGCAACCTGGAAAGGCAAATCAGCGCGACAAAGAAGTCTCGCTTCCCATCGGTCAAAAGGGCCATGCTGAAAAAAGTGTCAAAACCAGAAATGCAGGACAGGCCATGGAGAAATGGGAGCCTTGCTACACTGATGGGTGGGATGTAAATTGCCAACAGCCACTCTGGAGAAGTGTACGGTGTGTCCTGAAACATCTAAAAAACACAGCTTAGAGAGCATAGGGCACTTCTACGCATGGGGGGATAAAGTGGGAAAATTGAAAATCAGCAAGACACAAGCACCCGAAAGTTTAGGGCTGCTCTGTTGACAAGGACCTCCACTTCATTCCACCTTAAATATCCCAGGAAAGCGAAAAATGGATAAAAAAGTTGTGGTCCTTATGTACAATGGACTATCACTCAGCCATGAAATCAATGTCATAAGGCTAGTAGCAGCATGATGAATGGATTTAGGTAAGACGATTCTAAGTGAAATAAGTCACACAGAAAAGGACACTTCTCATAAGGTGTCACTTATAGAGGGAATGTAAAAACCGTTACACTTGAACTGAATTACAAAACAGAACAGAGTCACACATGCAGAAAACACACTATGGCTGCTTAACGGGAAAGGTGAGGTGGGGTGATACATAAAACAAGAGTTTCAAATTAGCTCAGATACCGTTCCATAAACCCAATATGTAATAGACAAGACCTACTCCTTGCTCAGAGAACTGGACTCAACACGCCCGATTCACCGCACAAGAATATATCTGACTAGTAATAATCTTAAAACCTATGTATTGATATCTCTCTGTTAGTGTGTCAAGTGGGTGTAAAGCGGCCTAAACACAGCCGTGAAAAGCAGCTAAACCCCATTATAAAAATAAATTACTTTTAAAAACCCATGAAACAAAGACAGGGGAAAGAGAGAGAAATTCTTACACAATTCGTTCAGGGGCTGTGATGCAACCTGGATTGACCATATCTAGACCCACAGCTGGATGAGACATAAGGGTGGACACTCTTGGGGCTGAGAGGTTCGGTGAGGTTGGGTGAGCAAACGCAGACCCTTTAAAGTAATACTGCGTGCTACCCATCGCATGGGTCCCAAATCTCCAGGTTCAAGGGCATCTTCCTACATCGAAAACATGCATGAGAAACCCAGAAGATGGTACACCGTGTGATGGGGAAAGGTTTCTAAAACGCACCTCATTTCTCATCTCCTTGTGCTCGAGTTCGCCATTCCAGCCACTTTACTAGCAATCTCCCTACTTGGAGCATCAGCACCTTTAACCTCCTGTTCCTACAGGTTGCAATTTGTCCTGAGGATGAACGGGAAGACGGGGAACCAATGAGAGACTAGCTCTTGGTGTTGGGACAGGCACAGGTCACTCTATTTTCCCATCAGGAAGAAGAATTAACCACAGGCTCAGCCTGCCCCCCGGAACCAGAACAGGGCCTGAAGCCATCCTGCGCTTTTGCGGCCGGCTCCCAAAAAACCGACTTGTAAAATGGAGCTTCAGGGCACTGCAATTCACAAACCTGCAGAGTTATAAATGATAACTCTCGTCCACAAATATATTGAGGGAAGGCAAAGAAGAGGATTTGAAATCAAGGCAGAATTGCAGGAAACAGATTTCAGGAGGTAGATTCGAATCGCCTTTAAAGCACATGAAAAGCGGCAAAACGTTGACAATGATGCCCTTGGCCAAAAAGGGCGTATGCGTTTTTTCCTGAATATATTCAGGAAAAAACGCATACGCCCTTTTTGGCCAACCAAGCAACCTGGAAAGGCAAATCAGCGCTACAAAGAAGTCTCGCTTCCCATCGGTCAAAAGAGACATGCTGAAAAAGTTGTCAAAACCAGAAATGCAGGACAGGCCATGGAGAAATGGGAGCCTTGCTACACTGATGGGCGGGATGTAAATTGCCAACAGCCACTCTGGAGAAGTGTACGGTGTGTCCTGAAACATCTAAAAAACACAGCTTAGAGAGCATAGGGCACTTCCACGCATGGGGGGATAAAGTGGGAAAATTGAAAATCAGCAAGACACAAGCACCCCAAAGTTTAGGGCTGCTCTGTTGACAAGGACCTCCACTTCCTTCCACCTTAAATATCCCAGGAAAGCGAAAAATGGATAAAAAAGTTGTGGTCCTTATGTACAATGGAATATCACTCAGCCATGAAATCAATGTCATAAGGCTAGTAGCAGCATGATGAGTGGATTTAGGTAAGACGATTCTAAGTGAAATAAGTCACACAGAAAAGGACACTTCTCATAAGGTGTCACTTATAGAGGGAATGTAAAAACCGTTACACTTGAACTGAATTACAAAACAGAACAGAGTCACACATGCAGAAAACACACTATGGCTGCTTAACGGGAAAGGTGAGGTGGGGTGATACATAAAACAAGAGTTTCAAATTAGCTCAGATACCGTTCCATAAACCCAATATGGAATAGACAAGACCTACTCCTTGCTCAGAGAACTGGACTCAACACGCCCGATTCACCGCACAAGAATATATCTGACTAGTAATAATCTTAAAACCTATGTATTGATATCTCTCTGTTAGTGTGTCAAGTGTGTGTAAAGCGGCCTAAACACAGCCGTGAAAAGCAGCTAAACCCCATTATAAAAATAAATTACTTTTAAAAACCCATGAAACAAAGACAGGGAAAGAGAGAGAAATTCTTACACAATTCGTTCAGGGGCTGTGATGCAACCTGCATTGACCATATCTAGACCCACAGCTGGATGAGACATAAGGGTGGACACTCTTGGGGCTGAGAGGTTTGGTGAGGTTGGGTGAGCAAACGCAGACCCTTTAAAGTAATACTGCGTGCTACCCATCGCATGGGTCCCAAATCTCCAGGTTCAAGGGTATCTTCCTACATCGAAAACATGCATGAGAAACCCAGAAGATGGTACACCGTGTGATGGGGAAAGGTTTCTAAAACGCACCTCATTTCTCACCTCCTTGTGCTCGGGTTCGCCATTCCAGCCACTTTACTAGCAATCTCCCTACTTGGAGCATCAGCACCTTTAACCTCCTGTTCCGTACAGGTTGCAATTTGTCCTGAGGATGAACCGGAAGACGGGGAACCAATGAGAGACTAGCTCTTGGTGTTGGGACAGGCACAGGTCACTCTATTTTCCCATCAGGAAGAAGAATTAACCACAGGCTCAGCCTGCCCCCCGGAACCAGAACAGGGCCTGAAGCCATCCTGCGCTTTTGCGGCCGGCTCCCAAAAAAGCGACTTGTAAAATGGAGCTTCAGGGCACTGCAATTCACAAACCTGCAGAGTTATAAATGATAACTCTCGTCCACAAATATATTGAGGGAAGGCAAAGAAGAGGATTTGAAATCAAGGCAGAATTGCAGGAAACAGATTTCAGGAGGTAGATTCGAATCGCCTTTAAAGCACATGAAAAGCGGCAAAACGTTGACAATGATGCCCTTGGCCAAAAAGGGCGTATGCGTTTTTTCCTGAATATATTCAGGAAAAAACGCATACGCCCTTTTTGGCCAACCAAGCAACCTGGAAAGGCAAATCAGCGCGACAAAGAAGTCTCGCTTCCCATCGGTCAAAAGGGACATGCTGAAAAAGTTGTCAAAACCAGAAATGCAGGACAGGCCATGGAGAAATGGGAGCCTTGCTACACTGATGGGCGGGATGTAAATTGCCAACAGCCACTCTGGAGAAGTGTACGGTGTGTCCTGAAACATCTAAAAAACACAGCTTAGAGAGCATAGGGCACTTCCACGCATGGGGGGATAAAGTGGGAAAATTGAAAATCAGCAAGACACAAGCACCCCAAAGTTTAGGGCTGCTCTGTTGACAAGGACCTCCACTTCCTTCCACCTTAAATATCCCAGGAAAGCGAAAAATGGATAAAAAAGTTGTGGTCCTTATGTACAATGGAATATCACTCAGCCATGAAATCAATGTCATAAGGCTAGTAGCAGCATGATGAGTGGATTTAGGTAAGACGATTCTAAGTGAAATAAGTCACACAGAAAAGGACACTTCTCATAAGGTGTCACTTATAGAGGGAATGTAAAAACCGTTACACTTGAACTGAATTACAAAACAGAACAGAGTCACACATGCAGAAAACACACTATGGCTGCTTAACGGGAAAGGTGAGGTGGGGTGATACATAAAACAAGAGTTTCAAATTAGCTCAGATACCGTTCCATAAACCCAATATGGAATAGACAAGACCTACTCCTTGCTCAGAGAACTGGACTCAACACGCCCGATTCACCGCACAAGAATATATCTGACTAGTAATAATCTTAAAACCTATGTATTGATATCTCTCTGTTAGTGTGTCAAGTGGGTGTAAAGCGGCCTAAACACAGCCGTGAAAAGCAGCTAAACCCCATTATAAAAATAAATTACTTTTAAAAACCCATGAAACAAAGACAGGGAAAGAGAGAGAAATTCTTACACAATTCGTTCAGGGGCTGTGATGCAACCTGGATTGACCATATCTAGACCCACAGCTGGATGAGACATAAGGGTGGACACTCTTGGGGCTGAGAGGTTTGGTGAGGTTGGGTGAGCAAACGCAGACCCTTTAAAGTAATACTGCGTGCTACCCATCGCATGGGTCCCAAATCTCCAGGTTCAAGGGTATCTTCCTACATCGAAAACATGCATGAGAAACCCAGAAGATGGTACACCGTGTGATGGGGAAAGGTTTCTAAAACGCACCTCATTTCTCACCTCCTTGTGCTCGGGTTCGCCATTCCAGCCACTTTACTAGCAATCTCCCTACTTGGAGCATCAGCACCTTTAACCTCCTGTTCCGTACAGGTTGCAATTTGTCCTGAGGATGAACCGGAAGACGGGGAACCAATGAGAGACTAGCTCTTGGTGTTGGGACAGGCACAGGTCACTCTATTTTCCCATCAGGAAGAAGAATTAACCACAGGCTCATCCTGCCCCCCAGAACCAGAACAGGGCCTGAAGCCATCCTGCGCTTTTGCGGCCGGCTCCCAAAAAAGCGACTTGTAAAATGGAGCTTCAGGGCACTGCAATTCACAAACCTGCAGAGTTATAAATGATAACTCTCGTCCACAAATATATTGAGGGAAGGCAAAGAAGAGGATTTGAAATCAAGGCAGAATTGCAGGAAACAGATTTCAGGAGGTAGATTCGAATCGCCTTTAAAGCACATGAAAAGCGGCAAAACGTTGACAATGATGCCCTTGGCCAAAAAGGGCGTATGCGTTTTTTCCTGAATATATTCAGGAAAAAACGCATACGCCCTTTTTGGCCAACCAAGCAACCTGGAAAGGCAAATCAGCGCGACAAAGAAGTCTCGCTTCCCATCGGTCAAAAGGGCCATGCTGAAAAAAGTGTCAAAACCAGAAATGCAGGACAGGCCATGGAGAAATGGGAGCCTTGCTACACTGATGGGTGGGATGTAAATTGCCAACAGCCACTCTGGAGAAGTGTACGGTGTGTCCTGAAACATCTAAAAAACACAGCTTAGAGAGCATAGGGCACTTCTACGCATGGGGGGATAAAGTGGGAAAATTGAAAATCAGCAAGACACAAGCACCCGAAAGTTTAGGGCTGCTCTGTTGACAAGGACCTCCACTTCATTCCACCTTAAATATCCCAGGAAAGCGAAAAATGGATAAAAAAGTTGTGGTCCTTATGTACAATGGACTATCACTCAGCCATGAAATCAATGTCATAAGGCTAGTAGCAGCATGATGAATGGATTTAGGTAAGACGATTCTAAGTGAAATAAGTCACACAGAAAAGGACACTTCTCATAAGGTGTCACTTATAGAGGGAATGTAAAAACCGTTACACTTGAACTGAATTACAAAACAGAACAGAGTCACACATGCAGAAAACACACTATGGCTGCTTAACGGGAAAGGTGAGGTGGGGTGATACATAAAACAAGAGTTTCAAATTAGCTCAGATACCGTTCCATAAACCCAATATGTAATAGACAAGACCTACTCCTTGCTCAGAGAACTGGACTCAACACGCCCGATTCACCGCACAAGAATATATCTGACTACTAATAATCTTAAAACCTATGTATTGATATCTCTCTGTTAGTGTGTCAAGTGGGTGTAAAGCGGCCTAAACACAGCCGTGAAAAGCAGCTAAACCCCATTATAAAAATAAATTACTTTTAAAAACACATGAAACAAAGACAGGGAAAGAGAGAGAAATTCTTACACAATTCGTTCAGGGGCTGTGATGCAACCTGGATTGACCATATCTAGACCCACAGCTGGATGAGACATAAGGGTGGACACTCTTAGGGCTGAGAGGTTTGGTGAGGTTGGGTGAGCAAACGCAGACCCTTTAAAGTAATACTGCGTGCTACCCATCGCATGGGTCCCAAATCTCCAGGTTCAAGGGCATCTTCCTACATCGAAAACATGCATGAGAAACCCAGAAGATGGTACACCGTGTGATGGGGAAAGGTTTCTAAAACGCACCTCATTTCTCACCTCCTTGTGCTCGGGTTCGCCATTCCAGCCACTTTACTAGCAATCTCCCTACTTGGAGCATCAGCACCTTTAACCTCCTGTTCCGTACAGGTTGCAATTTGTCCTGAGGATGAACGGGAAGACGGGGAACCAATGAGAGACTAGCTCTTGGTGTTGGGACAGGCACAGGTCACTCTATTTTCCCATCAGGAAGAAGAATTAACCACAGGCTCAGCCTGCCCCCCGGAAGCAGAACAGGGCCTGAAGGCATCCTGCGCTTTTGCGGCCAGCTCCCAAAAAAGCGACTTGTAAAATGGAGATTCAGGGCACTGCAATTCACAAACCTGCAGAGTTATAAATGATAACTCTCGTCCACAAATATATTGAGGGAAGGCAAAGAAGAGGATTTGAAATCAAGGCAGAATTGCAGGAAACAGATTTCAGGAGGTAGATTCGAATCGCCTTTAAAGCACATGAAAAGCGGCAAAACGTTGACAATGGTGCCCTTGGCCAAAAAGGGCGTATGCGTTTTTTCCTGAATATATTCAGGAAAAAACGCATACGCCCTTTTTGGCCAACCAAGCAACCTGGAAAGGCAAATCAGCGCTACAAAGAAGTCTCGCTTCCCATCGGTCAAAAGGGCCATGCTGAAAAAAGTGTCAAAACCAGAAATGCAGGACAGGCCATGGAGAAATGGGAGCCTTACTACACTGATGGGCGGGATGTAAATTGCCAACAGCCACTCTGGAGAAGTGTACGGTGTGTCCTGAAACATCTAAAAAACAGAGCTTAGAGAGCATAGGGCACTTCCACACATGGGGGGATAAAGTGGGAAAATTGAAAATCAGCAAGACACAAGCACCCCAAAGTTTAGGGCTGCTCTGTTGACAAGGACCTCCACTTCATTCCACCTTAAATATCCCAGGAAAGCGAAAAATGGATCAAAAAGTTGTGGTCCTTATGTACAATGGAATATCACTCAGCCATGAAATCAATGTCATAAGGCTAGTAGCAGCATGATGAGTGGATTTAGGTAAGACGATTCTAAGTGAAATAAGTCACACAGAAAAGGACACTTCTCATAAGGTGTCACTTATAGAGAGAATGTAAAAACCGTTACACTTGAACTGAATTACAAAACAGAACAGAGTCACACATGCAGAAAACACACTATGGCTGCTTAACGGGAAAGGTGAGGTGGGGTGATACATAAAACAAGAGTTTCAAATTAGCTCAGATACCGTTCCATAAACCCAATATGGAATAGACAAGACCTACTCCTTGCTCAGAGAACTGGACTCAACACGCCCGATTCACCGCACAAGAATATATCTGACTAGTAATAATCTTAAAACCTATGTATTGATATCTCTCTGTTAGTGTGTCAAGTGTGTGTAAGGCGGCATAAACACAGCCGTGAAAAGCAGCTAAACCCCATTATAAAAATAAATTACTTTTAAAAACCCATGAAACAAAGACAGGGAAAGAGAGAGAAATTCTTACACAATTCGTTCAGGGGCTGTGATGCAACCTGCATTGACCATATCTAGACCCACAGCTGGATGAGACATAAGGGTGGACACTCTTGGGGCTGAGAGGTTTGGTGAGGTTGGGTGAGCAAACGCAGACCCTTTAAAGTAATACTGCGTGCTACCCTTCGCATGGGTCCCAAATCTCCAGGTTCAAGGGCATCTTCCTACATCGAAAACATGCATGAGAAACCCAGAAGATGGTACACCGTGTGATGGGGAAAGGTTTCTAAAACGCACCGCATTTCTCATCTCCTTGTGCTCGGGTTCGCCATTCCAGCCACTTTACTAGCAATCTCCCTACTTGGAGCATCAGCACCTTTAACCTCCTGTTCCGTACAGGTTGCAATTTGTCCTGAGGATGAACGGGAAGACGGGGAACCAATGAGAGACTAGCTCTTGGTGTTGGGACAGGCACAGGTCACTCAATTTTCCCATCAGGAAGAAGAATTAACCACAGGCTCAGCCTGCCCCCCGGAACCAGAACAGGGCCTGAAGCCATCCTGCGCTTTTGCGGCCGACTCCCAAAAAAGCGACTTGTAAAATGGAGCTTCAGGGCACTGCAATTCACAAACCTGCAGAATTATAAATGATAACTCTCGTCCACAAATATATTGAGGGAAGGCAAAGAAGAGGATTTGAAATCAAGGCAGAATTGCAGGAAACAGATTTCAGGAGGTAGATTCGAATCGCCTTTAAAGCACATGAAAAGCGGCAAAACGTTGACAATGATGCCCTTGGCCAAAAAGGGCGTATGCGTTTTTTCCTGAATATATTCAGGAAAAAACGCATACGCCCTTTTTGGCCAACCAAGCAACCTGGAAAGGCAAATCAGCGCTACAAAGAAGTCTCGCTTCCCATCGGTCAAAAGGGACATGCTGAAAAAGGTGTCAAAACCAGAAATGCAGGACAGGCCATAGAGAAATGGGAGCCTTGCTACACTGATGGGCGGGATGTAAATTGCCAACAGCCACTCTGGAGAAGTGTACGGTGTGTCCTGAAACATCTAAAAAACACAGCTTAGAGAGCATAGGGCACTTCCACGCATGGGGGGATAAAGTGGGAAAATTGAAAATCAGCAAGACACAAGCACCCGAAAGTTTAGGGCTGCTCTGTTGACAAGGACCTCCACTTCCTTCCACCTTAAATATCCCAGGAAAGCGAAAAATGGATAAAAAAGTTGTGGTCCTTATGTACAATGGAATATCACTCAGCCATGAAATCAATGTCATAAGGCTAGTAGCAGCATGATGAGTGGATTTAGGTAAGACGATTCTAAGTGAAATAAGTCACACAGAAAAGGACACTTCTCATAAGGTGTCACTTATAGAGGGAATGTAAAAACCGTTACACTTGAACTGAATTACAAAACAGAACAGAGTCACACATGCAGAAAACACACTATGGCTGCTTAACGGGAAAGGTGAGGTGGGCTGATACATAAAACAAGAGTTTCAAATTAGCTCAGATACCGTTCCATAAACCCAATATGGAATAGACAAGACCTACTCCTTGCTCAGAGAACTGGACTCAACACGCCCGATTCACCGCACAAGAATATATCTGACTAGTAATAATCTTAAAACCTATGTATTGATATCTCTCTGTTAGTGTGTCAAGTGTGTGTAAGGCGGCATAAACACAGCCGTGAAAAGCAGCTAAACCCCATTATAAAAATAAATTACTTTTAAAAACCCATGAAACAAAGACAGGGAAAGAGAGAGAAATTCTTACACAATTCGTTCAGGGGCTGTGATGCAACCTGCATTGACCATATCTACACCCACAGCTGGATGAGACATAAGGGTGGACACTCTTGGGGCTGAGAGGTTTGGTGAGGTTGGGTGAGCAAACGCAGACCCTTTAAAGTAATACTGCGTGCTACCCATCGCATGGGTCCCAAATCTCCAGGTTCAAGGGCATCTTCCTACATCGAAAACATGCATGAGAAACCCAGAAGATGGTACACCGTGTGATGGGGAAAGGTTTCTAAAACGCACCGCATTTCTCATCTCCTTGTGCTCGGGTTCGCCATTCCAGCCACTTTACTAGCAATCTCCCTACTTGGAGCATCAGCACCTTTAACCTCCTGTTCCGTACAGGTTGCAATTTGTCCTGAGGATGAACGGGAAGACGGGGAACCAATGAGAGACTAGCTCTTGGTGTTGGGACAGGCACAGGTCACTCAATTTTCCCATCAGGAAGAAGAATTAACCACAGGCTCAGCCTGCCCCCCGGAACCAGAACAGGGCCTGAAGCCATCCTGCGCTTTTGCGGCCGACTCCCAAAAAAGCGACTTGTAAAATGGAGCTTCAGGGCACTGCAATTCACAAACCTGCAGAATTATAAATGATAACTCTCGTCCACAAATATATTGAGGGAAGGCAAAGAAGAGGATTTGAAATCAAGGCAGAATTGCAGGAAACAGATTTCAGGAGGTAGATTCGAATCGCCTTTAAAGCACATGAAAAGCGGCAAAACGTTGACAATGATGCCCTTGGCCAAAAAGGGCGTATGCGTTTTTTCCTGAATATATTCAGGAAAAAACGCATACGCCCTTTTTGGCCAACCAAGCAACCTGGAAAGGCAAATCAGCGCTACAAAGAAGTCTCGCTTCCCATCGGTCAAAAGGGACATGCTGAAAAAGGTGTCAAAACCAGAAATGCAGGACAGGCCATGGAGAAATGGGAGCCTTGCTACACTGATGGGCGGGATGTAAATTGCCAACAGCCACTCTGGAGAAGTGTACGGTGTGTCCTGAAACATCTAAAAAACACAGCTTAGAGAGCATAGGGCACTTCTACGCATGGGGGGATAAAGTGGGAAAATTGAAAATCAGCAAGACACAAGCACCCGAAAGTTTAGGGCTGCTCTGCTGACAAGGACCTCCACTTCCTTCCACCTTAAATATCCCAGGAAAGCGAAAAATGGATAAAAAAGTTGTGGTCCTTATGTACAATGGAATATCACTCAGCCATGAAATCAATGTCATAAGGCTAGTAGCAGCATGATGAGTGGATTTAGGTAAGACGATTCTAAGTGAAATAAGTCACACAGAAAAGGACACTTCTCATAAGGTGTCACTTATAGAGGGAATGTAAAAACCGTTACACTTGAACTGAATTACAAAACAGAACAGAGTCACACATGCAGAAAACACACTATGGCTGCTTAACGGGAAAGGTGAGGTGGGCTGATACATAAAACAAGAGTTTCAAATTAGCTCAGATACCGTTCCATAAACCCAATATGGAATAGACAAGACCTACTCCTTGCTCAGAGAACTGGACTCAACACGCCCGATTCACCGCACAAGAATATATCTGACTAGTAATAATCTTAAAACCTATGTATTGATATCTCTCTGTTAGTGTGTCAAGTGTGTGTAAGGCGGCATAAACACAGCCGTGAAAAGCAGCTAAACCCCATTACAAAAATAAATTACTTTTAAAAACCCATGAAACAAAGACAGGGAAAGAGAGAGAAATTCTTACACAATTCGTTCAGGGGCTGTGATGCAACCTGCATTGACCATATCTAGACCCACAGCTGGATGAGACATAAGGGTGGACACTCTTGGGGCTGAGAGGTTTGGTGAGGTTGGGTGAGCAAACGCAGACCCTTTAAAGTAATACTGCGTGCTACCCATCGCATGGGTCCCAAATCTCCAGGTTCAAGGGCATCTTCCTACATCGAAAACATGCATGAGAAACCCAGAAGATGGTACACCGTGTGATGGGGAAAGGTTTCTAAAACGCACCGCATTTCTCATCTCCTTGTGCTCGGGTTCGCCATTCCAGCCACTTTACTAGCAATCTCCCTACTTGGAGCATCAGCACCTTTAACCTCCTGTTCCGTACAGGTTGCAATTTGTCCTGAGGATGAACGGGAAGACGGGGAACCAATGAGAGACTAGCTCTTGGTGTTGGGACAGGCACAGGTCACTCAATTTTCCCATCAGGAAGAAGAATTAACCACAGGCTCAGCCTGCCCCCCGGAACCAGAACAGGGCCTGAAGCCATCCTGCGCTTTTGCGGCCGACTCCCAAAAAAGCGACTTGTAAAATGGAGCTTCAGGGCACTGCAATTCACAAACCTGCAGAATTATAAATGATAACTCTCGTCCACAAATATATTGAGGGAAGGCAAAGAAGAGGATTTGAAATCAAGGCAGAATTGCAGGAAACAGATTTCAGGAGGTAGATTCGAATCGCCTTTAAAGCACATGAAAAGCGGCAAAACGTTGACAATGATGCCCTTGGCCAAAAAGGGCGTATGCGTTTTTTCCTGAATATATTCAGGAAAAAACGCATACGCCCTTTTTGGCCAACCAAGCAACCTGGAAAGGCAAATCAGCGCTACAAAGAAGTCTCGCTTCCCATCGGTCAAAAGGGACATGCTGAAAAAGGTGTCAAAACCAGAAATGCAGGACAGGCCATGGAGAAATGGGAGCCTTGCTACACTGATGGGCGGGATGTAAATTGCCAACAGCCACTCTGGAGAAGTGTACGGTGTGTCCTGAAACATCTAAAAAACACAGCTTAGAGAGCATAGGGCACTTCTACGCATGGGGGGATAAAGTGGGAAAATTGAAAATCAGCAAGACACAAGCACCCCAAAGTTTAGGGCTGCTCTGTTGACAAGGACCTCCACTTCCTTCCACCTTAAATATCCCAGGAAAGCGAAAAATGGATAAAAAAGTTGTGGTCCTTATGTACAATGGAATATCACTCAGCCATGAAATCAATGTCATAAGGCTAGTAGCAGCATGATGAGTGGATTTAGGTAAGACGATTCTAAGTGAAATAAGTCACACAGAAAAGGACACTTCTCATAAGGTGTCACTTATAGAGGGAATGTAAAAACCGTTACACTTGAACTGAATTACAAAACAGAACAGAGTCACACATGCAGAAAACACACTATGGCTGCTTAACGGGAAAGGTGAGGTGGGCTGATACATAAAACAAGAGTTTCAAATTAGCTCAGATACCGTTCCATAAACCCAATATGGAATAGACAAGACCTACTCCTTGCTCAGAGAACTGGACTCAACACGCCCGATTCACCGCACAAGAATATATCTGACTAGTAATAATCTTAAAACCTATGTATTGATATCTCTCTGTTAGTGTGTCAAGTGTGTGTAAGGCGGCATAAACACAGCCGTGAAAAGCAGCTAAACCCCATTATAAAAATAAATTACTTTTAAAAACCCATGAAACAAAGACAGGGAAAGAGAGAGAAATTCTTACACAATTCGTTCAGGGGCTGTGATGCAACCTGCATTGACCATATCTAGACCCACAGCTGGATGAGACATAAGGGTGGACACTCTTGGGGCTGAGAGGTTTGGTGAGGTTGGGTGAGCAAACGCAGACCCTTTAAAGTAATACTGCGTGCTACCCATCGCATGGGTCCCAAATCTCCAGGTTCAAGGGCATCTTCCTACATCGAAAACATGCATGAGAAACCCAGAAGATGGTACACCGTGTGATGGGGAAAGGTTTCTAAAACGCACCGCATTTCTCATCTCCTTGTGCTCGGGTTCGCCATTCCAGCCACTTTACTAGCAATCTCCCTACTTGGAGCATCAGCACCTTTAACCTCCTGTTCCGTACAGGTTGCAATTTGTCCTGAGGATGAACGGGAAGACGGGGAACCAATGAGAGACTAGCTCTTGGTGTTGGGACAGGCACAGGTCACTCTATTTTCCCATCAGGAAGAAGAATTAACCACAGGCTCAGCCTGCCCCCCGGAACCAGAACAGGGCCTGAAGCCATCCTGCGCTTTTGCGGCCGGCTCCCAAAAAACCGACTTGTAAAATGGAGCTTCAGGGCACTGCAATTCACAAACCTGCAGAGTTATAAATGATAACTCTCGTCCACAAATATATTGAGGGAAGGCAAAGAAGAGGATTTGAAATCAAGGCAGAATTGCAGGAAACAGATTTCAGGAGGTAGATTCGAATCGCCTTTAAAGCACATGAAAAGCGGCAAAACGTTGACAATGATGCCCTTGGCCAAAAAGGGCGTATGCGTTTTTTCCTGAATATATTCAGGAAAAAACGCATACGCCCTTTTTGGCCAACCAAGCAACCTGGAAAGGCAAATCAGCGCTACAAAGAAGTCTCGCTTCCCATCGGTCAAAAGAGACATGCTGAAAAAGTTGTCAAAACCAGAAATGCAGGACAGGCCATGGAGAAATGGGAGCCTTGCTACACTGATGGGCGGGATGTAAATTGCCAACAGCCACTCTGGAGAAGTGTACGGTGTGTCCTGAAACATCTAAAAAACACAGCTTAGAGAGGATAGGGCACTTCCACGCATGGGGGGATAAAGTGGGAAAATTGAAAATCAGCAAGACACAAGCACCCGAAAGTTTAGGGCTGCTCTGTTGACAAGGACCTCCACTTCCTTCCACCTTAAATATCCCAGGAAAGCGAAAAATGGATAAAAAAGTTGTGGTCCTTATGTACAATGGAATATCACTCAGCCATGAAATCAATGTCATAAGGCTAGTAGCAGCATGATGAGTGGATTTAGGTAAGACGATTCTAAGTGAAATAAGTCACACAGAAAAGGACACTTCTCATAAGGTGTCACTTATAGAGGGAATGTAAAAACCGTTACACTTGAACTGAATTACAAAACAGAACAGAGTCACACATGCAGAAAACACACTATGGCTGCTTAACGGGAAAGGTGAGGTGGGCTGATACATAAAACAAGAGTTTCAAATTAGCTCAGATACCGTTCCATAAACCCAATATGGAATAGACAAGACCTACTCCTTGCTCAGAGAACTGGACTCAACACGCCCGATTCACCGCACAAGAATATATCTGACTAGTAATAATCTTAAAACCTATGTATTGATATCTCTCTGTTAGTGTGTCAAGTGTGTGTAAGGCGGCTTAAACACAGCCGTGAAAAGCAGCTAAACCCCATTATAAAAATAAATTACTTTTAAAAACCCATGAAACAAAGACAGGGAAAGAGAGAGAAATTCTTACACAATTCGTTCAGGGGCTGTGATGCAACCTGCATTGACCATATCTAGACCCACAGCTGGATGAGACATAAGGGTGGACACTCTTGGGGCTGAGAGGTTTGGTGAGGTTGGGTGAGCAAACGCAGACCCTTTAAAGTAATACTGCGTGCTACCCATCGCATGGGTCCCAAATCTCCAGGTTCAAGGGCATCTTCCTACATCGAAAACATGCATGAGAAACCCAGAAGATGGTACACCGTGTGATGGGGAAAGGTTTCTAAAACGCACCGCATTTCTCATCTCCTTGTGCTCGGGTTCGCCATTCCAGCCACTTTACTAGCAATCTCCCTACTTGGAGCATCAGCACCTTTAACCTCCTGTTCCGTACAGGTTGCAATTTGTCCTGAGGATGAACGGGAAGACGGGGAACCAATGAGAGACTAGCTCTTGGTGTTGGGACAGGCACAGGTCACTCAATTTTCCCATCAGGAAGAAGAATTAACCACAGGCTCAGCCTGCCCCCCGGAACCAGAACAGGGCCTGAAGCCATCCTGCGCTTTTGCGGCCGACTCCCAAAAAAGCGACTTGTAAAATGGAGCTTCAGGGCACTGCAATTCACAAACCTGCAGAATTATAAATGATAACTCTCGTCCACAAATATATTGAGGGAAGGCAAAGAAGAGGATTTGAAATCAAGGCAGAATTGCAGGAAATAGATTTCAGGAGGTAGATTCGAATCGCCTTTAAAGCACATGAAAAGCGGCAAAACGTTGACAATGATGCCCTTGGCCAAAAAGGGCGTATGCGTTTTTTCCTGAATATATTCAGGAAAAAACGCATACGCCCTTTTTGGCCAACCAAGCAACCTGGAAAGGCAAATCAGCGCTACAAAGAAGTCTCGCTTCCCATCGGTCAAAAGGGACATGCTGAAAAAGGTGTCAAAACCAGAAATGCAGGACAGGCCATGGAGAAATGGGAGCCTTGCTACACTGATGGGCGGGATGTAAATTGCCAACAGCCACTCTGGAGAAGTGTACGGTGTGTCCTGAAACATCTAAAAAACACAGCTTAGAGAGCATAGGGCACTTCTACGCATGGGGGGATAAAGTGGGAAAATTGAAAATCAGCAAGACACAAGCACCCGAAAGTTTAGGGCTGCTCTGCTGACAAGGACCTCCACTTCCTTCCACCTTAAATATCCCAGGAAAGCGAAAAATGGATAAAAAAGTTGTGGTCCTTATGTACAATGGAATATCACTCAGCCATGAAATCAATGTCATAAGGCTAGTAGCAGCATGATGAGTGGATTTAGGTAAGACGATTCTAAGTGAAATAAGTCACACAGAAAAGGACACTTCTCATAAGGTGTCACTTATAGAGGGAATGTAAAAACCGTTACACTTGAACTGAATTACAAAACAGAACAGAGTCACACATGCAGAAAACACACTATGGCTGCTTAACGGGAAAGGTGAGGTGGGCTGATACATAAAACAAGAGTTTCAAATTAGCTCAGATACCGTTCCATAAACCCAATATGGAATAGACAAGACCTACTCCTTGCTCAGAGAACTGGACTCAACACGCCCGATTCACCGCACAAGAATATATCTGACTAGTAATAATCTTAAAACCTATGTATTGATATCTCTCTGTTAGTGTGTCAAGTGTGTGTAAGGCGGCATAAACACAGCCGTGAAAAGCAGCTAAACCCCATTACAAAAATAAATTACTTTTAAAAACCCATGAAACAAAGACAGGGAAAGAGAGAGAAATTCTTACACAATTCGTTCAGGGGCTGTGATGCAACCTGCATTGACCATATCTAGACCCACAGCTGGATGAGACATAAGGGTGGACACTCTTGGGGCTGAGAGGTTTGGTGAGGTTGGGTGAGCAAACGCAGACCCTTTAAAGTAATACTGCGTGCTACCCATCGCATGGGTCCCAAATCTCCAGGTTCAAGGGCATCTTCCTACATCGAAAACATGCATGAGAAACCCAGAAGATGGTACACCGTGTGATGGGGAAAGGTTTCTAAAACGCACCGCATTTCTCATCTCCTTGTGCTCGGGTTCGCCATTCCAGCCACTTTACTAGCAATCTCCCTACTTGGAGCATCAGCACCTTTAACCTCCTGTTCCGTACAGGTTGCAATTTGTCCTGAGGATGAACGGGAAGACGGGGAACCAATGAGAGACTAGCTCTTGGTGTTGGGACAGGCACAGGTCACTCAATTTTCCCATCAGGAAGAAGAATTAACCACAGGCTCAGCCTGCCCCCCGGAACCAGAACAGGGCCTGAAGCCATCCTGCGCTTTTGCGGCCGACTCCCAAAAAAGCGACTTGTAAAATGGAGCTTCAGGGCACTGCAATTCACAAACCTGCAGAATTATAAATGATAACTCTCGTCCACAAATATATTGAGGGAAGGCAAAGAAGAGGATTTGAAATCAAGGCAGAATTGCAGGAAACAGATTTCAGGAGGTAGATTCGAATCGCCTTTAAAGCACATGAAAAGCGGCAAAACGTTGACAATGATGCCCTTGGCCAAAAAGGGCGTATGCGTTTTTTCCTGAATATATTCAGGAAAAAACGCATACGCCCTTTTTGGCCAACCAAGCAACCTGGAAAGGCAAATCAGCGCTACAAAGAAGTCTCGCTTCCCATCGGTCAAAAGGGACATGCTGAAAAAGGTGTCAAAACCAGAAATGCAGGACAGGCCATGGAGAAATGGGAGCCTTGCTACACTGATGGGCGGGATGTAAATTGCCAACAGCCACTCTGGAGAAGTGTACGGTGTGTCCTGAAACATCTAAAAAACACAGCTTAGAGAGCATAGGGCACTTCTACGCATGGGGGGATAAAGTGGGAAAATTGAAAATCAGCAAGACACAAGCACCCCAAAGTTTAGGGCTGCTCTGTTGACAAGGACCTCCACTTCCTTCCACCTTAAATATCCCAGGAAAGCGAAAAATGGATAAAAAAGTTGTGGTCCTTATGTACAATGGAATATCACTCAGCCATGAAATCAATGTCATAAGGCTAGTAGCAGCATGATGAGTGGATTTAGGTAAGACGATTCTAAGTGAAATAAGTCACACAGAAAAGGACACTTCTCATAAGGTGTCACTTATAGAGGGAATGTAAAAACCGTTACACTTGAACTGAATTACAAAACAGAACAGAGTCACACATGCAGAAAACACACTATGGCTGCTTAACGGGAAAGGTGAGGTGGGCTGATACATAAAACAAGAGTTTCAAATTAGCTCAGATACCGTTCCATAAACCCAATATGGAATAGACAAGACCTACTCCTTGCTCAGAGAACTGGACTCAACACGCCCGATTCACCGCACAAGAATATATCTGACTAGTAATAATCTTAAAACCTATGTATTGATATCTCTCTGTTAGTGTGTCAAGTGTGTGTAAGGCGGCATAAACACAGCCGTGAAAAGCAGCTAAACCCCATTATAAAAATAAATTACTTTTAAAAACCCATGAAACAAAGACAGGGAAAGAGAGAGAAATTCTTACACAATTCGTTCAGGGGCTGTGATGCAACCTGCATTGACCATATCTAGACCCACAGCTGGATGAGACATAAGGGTGGACACTCTTGGGGCTGAGAGGTTTGGTGAGGTTGGGTGAGCAAACGCAGACCCTTTAAAGTAATACTGCGTGCTACCCATCGCATGGGTCCCAAATCTCCAGGTTCAAGGGCATCTTCCTACATCGAAAACATGCATGAGAAACCCAGAAGATGGTACACCGTGTGATGGGGAAAGGTTTCTAAAACGCACCGCATTTCTCATCTCCTTGTGCTCGGGTTCGCCATTCCAGCCACTTTACTAGCAATCTCCCTACTTGGAGCATCAGCACCTTTAACCTCCTGTTCCGTACAGGTTGCAATTTGTCCTGAGGATGAACGGGAAGACGGGGAACCAATGAGAGACTAGCTCTTGGTGTTGGGACAGGCACAGGTCACTCTATTTTCCCATCAGGAAGAAGAATTAACCACAGGCTCAGCCTGCCCCCCGGAACCAGAACAGGGCCTGAAGCCATCCTGCGCTTTTGCGGCCGGCTCCCAAAAAACCGACTTGTAAAATGGAGCTTCAGGGCACTGCAATTCACAAACCTGCAGAGTTATAAATGATAACTCTCGTCCACAAATATATTGAGGGAAGGCAAAGAAGAGGATTTGAAATCAAGGCAGAATTGCAGGAAACAGATTTCAGGAGGTAGATTCGAATCGCCTTTAAAGCACATGAAAAGCGGCAAAACGTTGACAATGATGCCCTTGGCCAAAAAGGGCGTATGCGTTTTTTCCTGAATATATTCAGGAAAAAACGCATACGCCCTTTTTGGCCAACCAAGCAACCTGGAAAGGCAAATCAGCGCTACAAAGAAGTCTCGCTTCCCATCGGTCAAAAGAGACATGCTGAAAAAGTTGTCAAAACCAGAAATGCAGGACAGGCCATGGAGAAATGGGAGCCTTGCTACACTGATGGGCGGGATGTAAATTGCCAACAGCCACTCTGGAGAAGTGTACGGTGTGTCCTGAAACATCTAAAAAACACAGCTTAGAGAGGATAGGGCACTTCCACGCATGGGGGGATAAAGTGGGAAAATTGAAAATCAGCAAGACACAAGCACCCGAAAGTTTAGGGCTGCTCTGTTGACAAGGACCTCCACTTCCTTCCACCTTAAATATCCCAGGAAAGCGAAAAATGGATAAAAAAGTTGTGGTCCTTATGTACAATGGAATATCACTCAGCCATGAAATCAATGTCATAAGGCTAGTAGCAGCATGATGAGTGGATTTAGGTAAGACGATTCTAAGTGAAATAAGTCACACAGAAAAGGACACTTCTCATAAGGTGTCACTTATAGAGGGAATGTAAAAACCGTTACACTTGAACTGAATTACAAAACAGAACAGAGTCACACATGCAGAAAACACACTATGGCTGCTTAACGGGAAAGGTGAGGTGGGCTGATACATAAAACAAGAGTTTCAAATTAGCTCAGATACCGTTCCATAAACCCAATATGGAATAGACAAGACCTACTCCTTGCTCAGAGAACTGGACTCAACACGCCCGATTCACCGCACAAGAATATATCTGACTAGTAATAATCTTAAAACCTATGTATTGATATCTCTCTGTTAGTGTGTCAAGTGTGTGTAAGGCGGCTTAAACACAGCCGTGAAAAGCAGCTAAACCCCATTATAAAAATAAATTACTTTTAAAAACCCATGAAACAAAGACAGGGAAAGAGAGAGAAATTCTTACACAATTCGTTCAGGGGCTGTGATGCAACCTGCATTGACCATATCTAGACCCACAGCTGGATGAGACATAAGGGTGGACACTCTTGGGGCTGAGAGGTTTGGTGAGGTTGGGTGAGCAAACGCAGACCCTTTAAAGTAATACTGCGTGCTACCCATCGCATGGGTCCCAAATCTCCAGGTTCAAGGGCATCTTCCTACATCGAAAACATGCATGAGAAACCCAGAAGATGGTACACCGTGTGATGGGGAAAGGTTTCTAAAACGCACCGCATTTCTCATCTCCTTGTGCTCGGGTTCGCCATTCCAGCCACTTTACTAGCAATCTCCCTACTTGGAGCATCAGCACCTTTAACCTCCTGTTCCGTACAGGTTGCAATTTGTCCTGAGGATGAACGGGAAGACGGGGAACCAATGAGAGACTAGCTCTTGGTGTTGGGACAGGCACAGGTCACTCAATTTTCCCATCAGGAAGAAGAATTAACCACAGGCTCAGCCTGCCCCCCGGAACCAGAACAGGGCCTGAAGCCATCCTGCGCTTTTGCGGCCGACTCCCAAAAAAGCGACTTGTAAAATGGAGCTTCAGGGCACTGCAATTCACAAACCTGCAGAATTAAAAATGATAACTCTCGTCCACAAATATATTGAGGGAAGGCAAAGAAGAGGATTTGAAATCAAGGCAGAATTGCAGGAAATAGATTTCAGGAGGTAGATTCGAATCGCCTTTAAAGCACATGAAAAGCGGCAAAACGTTCACAATGATGCCCTTGGCCAAAAAGGGCGTATGCGTTTTTTCCTGAATATATTCAGGAAAAAACGCATACGCCCTTTTTGGCCAACCAAGCAACCTGGAAAGGCAAATCAGCGCTACAAAGAAGTCTCGCTTCCCATCGGTCAAAAGGGACATGCTGAAAAAGGTGTCAAAACCAGAAATGCAGGACAGGCCATGGAGAAATGGGAGCCTTGCTACACTGATGGGCGGGATGTAAATTGCCAACAGCCACTCTGGAGAAGTGTACGGTGTGTCCTGAAACATCTAAAAAACACAGCTTAGAGAGCATAGGGCACTTCTACGCATGGGGGGATAAAGTGGGAAAATTGAAAATCAGCAAGACACAAGCACCCGAAAGTTTAGGGCTGCTCTGCTGACAAGGACCTCCACTTCCTTCCACCTTAAATATCCCAGGAAAGCGAAAAATGGATAAAAAAGTTGTGGTCCTTATGTACAATGGAATATCACTCAGCCATGAAATCAATGTCATAAGGCTAGTAGCAGCATGATGAGTGGATTTAGGTAAGACGATTCTAAGTGAAATAAGTCACACAGAAAAGGACACTTCTCATAAGGTGTCACTTATAGAGGGAATGTAAAAACCGTTACACTTGAACTGAATTACAAAACAGAACAGAGTCACACATGCAGAAAACACACTATGGCTGCTTAACGGGAAAGGTGAGGTGGGCTGATACATAAAACAAGAGTTTCAAATTAGCTCAGATACCGTTCCATAAACCCAATATGGAATAGACAAGACCTACTCCTTGCTCAGAGAACTGGACTCAACACGCCCGATTCACCGCACAAGAATATATCTGACTAGTAATAATCTTAAAATCTATGTATTGATATCTCTCTGTTAGTGTGTCAAGTGGGTGTAAAGCGGCCTAAACACAGCCGTGAAAAGCAGCTAAACCCCATTATAAAAATAAATTACTTTTAAAAACCCATGAAACAAAGACAGGGAAAGAGAGAGAAATTCTTACACAATTCGTTCGGGGGCTGTGATGCAACCTGGATTGACCATATCTAGACCCACAGCTGGATGACACATAAGGGTGGACACTCTTGGGGCTGAGAGGTTTGGTGAGGTTGGGTGAGCAAACGCAGACCCTTTAAAGTAATACTGCGTGCTACCCATCGCATGGGTCCCAAATCTCCAGGTTCAAGGGCATCTTCCTACATCGAAAACATGCATGAGAAACCCAGAAGATGGTACACCGTGTGATGGGGAAAGGTTTCTAAAACGCACCTCATTTCTCACCTCCTTGTGCTCGTCTTCTCCATTCCAGCCACTTTACTAGCAATCTCCCTACTTGGAGCATCAGCACCTTTAACCTCCTGTTCCGTACAGGTTGCAATTTGTCCTGAGGATGAACGGGAAGACGGGGAACCAATGAGAGACTAGCTCTTGGTGTTGGGACAGGCACAGGTCACTCTATTTTCCCATCAGGAAGAAGAATTAACCACAGGCTCAGCCTGCCCCCCGGAACCAGAACAGGGCCTGAAGCCATCCTGCGCTTTTGCGGCCGGCTCCCAAAAAAGCGACTTGTAAAATGCAGCTTCAGGGCACTGCAATTCACAAACCTGCAGAGTTATAAATGATAACTCTCGTCCACAAATATATTGAGGGAAGGCAAAGAAGAGGATTTGAAATCAAGGCAGAATTGCAGGAAACAGATTTCAGGAGGTAGATTCGAATCGCCTTTAAAGCACATGAAAAGCGGCAAAACGTTGACAATGATGCCCTTGGCCAAAAAGGGCGTATGCGTTTTTTCCTGAATATATTCAGGAAAAAACGCATACGCCCTTTTTGGCCAACCAAGCAACCTGGAAAGGCAAATCAGCGCTACAAAGAAGTCTCGCTTCCCATCGGTCAAAAGGGACATGCTGAAAAAAGTGTCAAAACCAGAAATGCAGGACAGGCCATGGAGAAATGGGAGCCTTGCTACACTGATGGGCGGGATGTAAATTGCCAACAGCCACTCTGGAGAAGTGTACGGTGTGTCCTGAAACATCTAAAAAACACAGCTTAGAGAGCATAGGGCACTTCTACGCATGGGGGGATAAAGTGGGAAAATTGAAAATCAGCAAGACACAAGCACCCGAAAGTTTAGGGCTGCTCTGTTGACAAGGACCTCCACTTCCTTCCACCTTAAATATCCCAGGAAAGCGAAAAATGGATAAAAAAGTTGTGGTCCTTATGTACAATGGAATATCACTCAGCCATGAAATCAATGTCATAAGGCTAGTAGCAGCATGATGAGTGGATTTAGGTAAGACGATTCTAAGTGAAATAAGTCACACAGAAAAGGACACTTCTCATAAGGTGTCACTTATAGAGGGAATGTAAAAACCGTTACACTTGAACTGAATTACAAAACAGAACAGAGTCACACATGCAGAAAACACACTATGGCTGCTTAACGGGAAAGGTGAGGTGGGGTGATACATAAAACAAGAGTTTCAAATTAGCTCAGATACCGTTCCATAAACCCAATATGGAATAGACAAGACCTACTCCTTGCTCAGAGAACTGGACTCAACACGCCCGATTCACCGCACAAGAATATATCTGACTAGGAATAATCTTAAAACCTATGTATTGATATCTCTCTGTTAGTGTGTCAAGTGTGTGTAAGGCGGCATAAACACAGCCGTGAAAAGCAGCTAAACCCCATTATAAAAATAAATTACTTTTAAAAACCCATGAAACAAAGACAGGGAAAGAGAGAGAAATTCTTACACAATTCGTTCAGGGGCTGTGATGCAACCTGCATTGACCATATCTAGACCCACAGCTGGATGAGACATAAGGGTGGACACTCTTGGGGCTGAGAGGTTTGGTGAGGTTGGGTGAGCAAACGCAGACCCTTTAAAGTAATACTGCGTGCTACCCATCGCATGGGTCCCAAATCTCCAGGTTCAAGGGCATCTTCCTACATCGAAAACATGCATGAGAAACCCAGAAGATGGTACACCGTGTGATGGGGAAAGGTTTCTAAAACGCACCGCATTTCTCATCTCCTTGTGCTCGGGTTCGCCATTCCAGCCACTTTACTAGCAATCTCCCTACTTGGAGCATCAGCACCTTTAACCTCCTGTTCCGTACAGGTTGCAATTTGTCCTGAGGATGAACGGGAAGACGGGGAACCAATGAGAGACTAGCTCTTGGTGTTGGGACAGGCACAGGTCACTCAATTTTCCCATCAGGAAGAAGAATTAACCACAGGCTCAGCCTGCCCCCCGGAACCAGAACAGGGCCTGAAGCCATCCTGCGCTTTTGCGGCCGGCTCCCAAAAAAGCGACTTGTAAAATGGAGCTTCAGGGCACTGCAATTCACAAACCTGCAGAGTTATAAATGATAACTCTCGTCCACAAATATATTGAGGGAAGGCAAAGAAGAGGATTTGAAATCAAGGCAGAATTGCAGGAAACAGATTTCAGGAGGTAGATTCGAATTGCCTTTAAAGCACATGAAAAGCGGCAAAACGTTGACAATGATGCCCTTGGCCAAAAAGGGCGTATGCGTTTTTTCCTGAATATATTCAGGAAAAAACGCATACGCCCTTTTTGGCCAACCAAGCAACCTGGAAAGGCAAATCAGCGCTACAAAGAAGTCTCGCTTCCCATCGGTCAAAAGGGCCATGCTGAAAAAAGTGTCAAAACCAGAAATGCAGGACAGGCCATGGAGAAATGGGAGCCTTGGTACACTGATGGGCGGGATGTAAATTGCCAACAGCCACTCTGGAGAAGTGTACGGTGTGTCCTGAAACATCTAAAAAACACAGCTTAGAGAGCATAGGGCACTTCCACGCATGGGGGGATAAAGTGGGAAAATTGAAAATCAGCAAGACACAAGCACCCGAAAGTTTAGGGCTGCTCTGTTGACAAGGACCTCCACTTCCTTCCACCTTAAATATCCCAGGAAAGCGAAAAATGGATAAAAAAGTTGTGGTCCTTATGTACAATGGAATATCACTCAGCCATGAAATCAATGTCATAAGGCTAGTAGCAGCATGATGAGTGGATTTAGGTAAGACGATTCTAAGTGAAATAAGTCACACAGAAAAGGACACTTCTCATAAGGTGTCACTTATAGAGGGAATGTAAAAACCGTTACACTTGAACTGAATTACAAAACAGAACAGAGTCACACATGCAGAAAACACACTATGGCTGCTTAACGGGAAAGGTGAGGTGGGGTGATACATAAAACAAGAGTTTCAAATTAGCTCAGATACCGTTCCATAAACCCAATATGGAATAGACAAGACCTACTCCTTGCTCAGAGAACTGGACTCAACACGCCCGATTCACCGCACAAGAATATATCTGACTAGTAATAATCTTAAAACCTATGTATTGATATCTCTCTGTTAGTGTGTCAAGTGTGTGTAAGGCGGCATAAACACAGCCGTGAAAAGCAGCTAAACCCCATTATAAAAATAAATTACTTTTAAAAACCCATGAAACAAAGACAGGGAAAGAGAGAGAAATTCTTACACAATTCGTTCAGGGGCTGTGATGCAACCTGCATTGACCATATCTAGACCCACAGCTGGATGAGACATAAGGGTGGACACTCTTGGGGCTGAGAGGTTTGGTGAGGTTGGGTGAGCAAACGCAGACCCTTTAAAGTAATACTGCGTGCTACCCATCGCATGGGTCCCAAATCTCCAGGTTCAAGGGCATCTTCCTACATCGAAAACATGCATGAGAAACCCAGAAGATGGTACACCGTGTGATGGGGAAAGGTTTCTAAAACGCACCGCATTTCTCATCTCCTTGTGCTCGGGTTCGCCATTCCAGCCACTTTACTAGCAATCTCCCTACTTGGAGCATCAGCACCTTTAACCTCCTGTTCCGTACAGGTTGCAATTTGTCCTGAGGATGAACGGGAAGACGGGGAACCAATGAGAGACTAGCTCTTGGTGTTGGGACAGGCACAGGTCACTCAATTTTCCCATCAGGAAGAAGAATTAACCACAGGCTCAGCATGCCCCCCGGAACCAGAACAGGGCCTGAAGCCATCCTGCGCTTTTGCGGCCGGCTCCCAAAAAAGCGACTTGTAAAATGGAGCTTCAGGGCACTGCAATTCACAAACCTGCAGAGTTATAAATGATAACTCTCGTCCACAAATATATTGAGGGAAGGCAAAGAAGAGGATTTGAAATCAAGGCAGAATTGCAGGAAACAGATTTCAGGAGGTAGATTCGAATCGCCTTTAAAGCACATGAAAAGCGGCAAAACGTTGACAATGATGCCCTTGGCCAAAAAGGGCGTATGCGTTTTTTCCTGAATATATTCAGGAAAAAACGCATACGCCCTTTTTGGCCAACCAAGCAACCTGGAAAGGCAAATCAGCGCTACAAAGAAGTCTCGCTTCCCATCGGTCAAAAGGGCCATGCTGAAAAAAGTGTCAAAACCAGAAATGCAGGACAGGCCATGGAGAAATGGGAGCCTTGGTACACTGATGGGCGGGATGTAAATTGCCAACAGCCACTCTGGAGAAGTGTACGGTGTGTCCTGAAACATCTAAAAAACACAGCTTAGAGAGCATAGGGCACTTCCACGCATGGGGGGATAAAGTGGGAAAATTGAAAATCAGCAAGACACAAGCACCCGAAAGTTTAGGGCTGCTCTGTTGACAAGGACCTCCACTTCCTTCCACCTTAAATATCCCAGGAAAGCGAAAAATGGATAAAAAAGTTGTGGTCCTTATGTACAATGGAATATCACTCAGCCATGAAATCAATGTCATAAGGCTAGTAGCAGCATGATGAGTGGATTTAGGTAAGACGATTCTAAGTGAAATAAGTCACACAGAAAAGGACACTTCTCATAAGGTGTCACTTATAGAGGGAATGTAAAAACCGTTACACTTGAACTGAATTACAAAACAGAACAGAGTCACACATGCAGAAAACACACTATGGCTGCTTAACGGGAAAGGTGAGGTGGGCTGATACATAAAACAAGAGTTTCAAATTAGCTCAGATACCGTTCCATAAACCCAATATGGAATAGACAAGACCTACTCCTTGCTCAGAGAACTGGACTCAACACGCCCGATTCACCGCACAAGAATATATCTGACTAGTAATAATCTTAAAACCTATGTATTGATATCTCTCTGTTAGTGTGTCAAGTGTGTGTAAGGCGGCATAAACACAGCCGTGAAAAGCAGCTAAACCCCATTATAAAAATAAATTACTTTTAAAAACCCATGAAACAAAGACAGGGAAAGAGAGAGAAATTCTTACACAATTCGTTCAGGGGCTGTGATGCAACCTGCATTGACCATATCTAGACCCACAGCTGGATGAGACATAAGGGTGGACACTCTTGGGGCTGAGAGGTTTGGTGAGGTTGGGTGAGCAAACGCAGACCCTTTAAAGTAATACTGCGTGCTACCCATCGCATGGGTCCCAAATCTCCAGGTTCAAGGGCATCTTCCTACATCGAAAACATGCATGAGAAACCCAGAAGATGGTACACCGTGTGATGGGGAAAGGTTTCTAAAACGCACCGCATTTCTCATCTCCTTGTGCTCGGGTTCGCCATTCCAGCCACTTTACTAGCAATCTCCCTACTTGGAGCATCAGCACCTTTAACCTCCTGTTCCGTACAGGTTGCAATTTGTCCTGAGGATGAACGGGAAGACGGGGAACCAATGAGAGACTAGCTCTTGGTGTTGGGACAGGCACAGGTCACTCAATTTTCCCATCAGGAAGAAGAATTAACCACAGGCTCAGCCTGCCCCCCGGAACCAGAACAGGGCCTGAAGCCATCCTGCGCTTTTGCGGCCGACTCCCAAAAAAGCGACTTGTAAAATGGAGCTTCAGGGCACTGCAATTCACAAACCTGCAGAATTATAAATGATAACTCTCGTCCACAAATATATTGAGGGAAGGCAAAGAAGAGGATTTGAAATCAAGGCAGAATTGCAGGAAACAGATTTCAGGAGGTAGATTCGAATCGCCTTTAAAGCACATGAAAAGCGGCAAAACGTTGACAATGATGCCCTTGGCCAAAAAGGGCGTATGCGTTTTTTCCTGAATATATTCAGGAAAAAACGCATACGCCCTTTTTGGCCAACCAAGCAACCTGGAAAGGCAAATCAGCGCTACAAAGAAGTCTCGCTTCCCATCGGTCAAAAGGGACATGCTGAAAAAGGTGTCAAAACCAGAAATGCAGGACAGGCCATGGAGAAATGGGAGCCTTGCTACACTGATGGGCGGGATGTAAATTGCCAACAGCCACTCTGGAGAAGTGTACGGTGTGTCCTGAAACATCTAAAAAACACAGCTTAGAGAGCATAGGGCACTTCCACGCATGGGGGGATAAAGTGGGAAAATTGAAAATCAGCAAGACACAAGCACCCGAAAGTTTAGGGCTGCTCTGCTGACAAGGACCTCCACTTCCTTCCACCTTAAATATCCCAGGAAAGCGAAAAATGGATAAAAAAGTTGTGGTCCTTATGTACAATGGAATATCACTCAGCCATGAAATCAATGTCATAAGGCTAGTAGCAGCATGATGAGTGGATTTAGGTAAGACGATTCTAAGTGAAATAAGTCACACAGAAAAGGACACTTCTCATAAGGTGTCACTTATAGAGGGAATGTAAAAACCGTTACACTTGAACTGAATTACAAAACAGAACAGAGTCACACATGCAGAAAACACACTATGGCTGCTTAACGGGAAAGGTGAGGTGGGCTGATACATAAAACAAGAGTTTCAAATTAGCTCAGATACCGTTCCATAAACCCAATATGGAATAGACAAGACCTACTCCTTGCTCAGAGAACTGGACTCAACACGCCCGATTCACCGCACAAGAATATATCTGACTAGTAATAATCTTAAAACCTATGTATTGATATCTCTCTGTTAGTGTGTCAAGTGTGTGTAAGGCGGCATAAACACAGCCGTGAAAAGCAGCTAAACCCCATTATAAAAATAAATTACTTTTAAAAACCCATGAAACAAAGACAGGGAAAGAGAGAGAAATTCTTACACAATTCGTTCAGGGGCTGTGATGCAACCTGCATTGACCATATCTAGACCCACAGCTGGATGAGACATAAGGGTGGACACTCTTGGGGCTGAGAGGTTTGGTGAGGTTGGGTGAGCAAACGCAGACCCTTTAAAGTAATACTGCGTGCTACCCATCGCATGGGTCCCAAATCTCCAGGTTCAAGGGCATCTTCCTACATCGAAAACATGCATGAGAAACCCAGAAGATGGTACACCGTGTGATGGGGAAAGGTTTCTAAAACGCACCGCATTTCTCATCTCCTTGTGCTCGGGTTCGCCATTCCAGCCACTTTACTAGCAATCTCCCTACTTGGAGCATCAGCACCTTTAACCTCCTGTTCCGTACAGGTTGCAATTTGTCCTGAGGATGAACGGGAAGACGGGGAACCAATGAGAGACTAGCTCTTGGTGTTGGGACAGGCACAGGTCACTCAATTTTCCCATCAGGAAGAAGAATTAACCACAGGCTCAGCCTGCCCCCCGGAACCAGAACAGGGCCTGAAGCCATCCTGCGCTTTTGCGGCCGACTCCCAAAAAAGCGACTTGCAAAATCGAGCTTCAGGGCACTGCAATTCACAAACCTGCAGAATTATAAATGATAACTCTCGTCCACAAATATATTGAGGGAAGGCAAAGAAGAGGATTTGAAATCAAGGCAGAATTGCAGGAAATAGATTTCAGGAGGTAGATTCGAATCGCCTTTAAAGCACATGAAAAGCGGCAAAACGTTCACAATGATGCCCTTGGCCAAAAAGGGCGTATGCGTTTTTTCCTGAATATATTCAGGAAAAAACGCATACGCCCTTTTTGGCCAACCAAGCAACCTGGAAAGGCAAATCAGCGCTACAAAGAAGTCTCGCTTCCCATCGGTCAAAAGGGACATGCTGAAAAAGGTGTCAAAACCAGAAATGCAGGACAGGCCATGGAGAAATGGGAGCCTTGCTACACTGATGGGCGGGATGTAAATTGCCAACAGCCACTCTGGAGAAGTGTACGGTGTGTCCTGAAACATCTAAAAAACACAGCTTAGAGAGCATAGGGCACTTCTACGCATGGGGGGATAAAGTGGGAAAATTGAAAATCAGCAAGACACAAGCACCCGAAAGTTTAGGGCTGCTCTGCTGACAAGGACCTCCACTTCCTTCCACCTTAAATATCCCAGGAAAGCGAAAAATGGATAAAAAAGTTGTGGTCCTTATGTACAATGGAATATCACTCAGCCATGAAATCAATGTCATAAGGCTAGTAGCAGCATGATGAGTGGATTTAGGTAAGACGATTCTAAGTGAAATAAGTCACACAGAAAAGGACACTTCTCATAAGGTGTCACTTATAGAGGGAATGTAAAAACCGTTACACTTGAACTGAATTACAAAACAGAACAGAGTCACACATGCAGAAAACACACTATGGCTGCTTAACGGGAAAGGTGAGGTGGGCTGATACATAAAACAAGAGTTTCAAATTAGCTCAGATACCGTTCCATAAACCCAATATGGAATAGACAAGACCTACTCCTTGCTCAGAGAACTGGACTCAACACGCCCGATTCACCGCACAAGAATATATCTGACTAGTAATAATCTTAAAATCTATGTATTGATATCTCTCTGTTAGTGTGTCAAGTGGGTGTAAAGCGGCCTAAACACAGCCGTGAAAAGCAGCTAAACCCCATTATAAAAATAAATTACTTTTAAAAACCCATGAAACAAAGACAGGGAAAGAGAGAGAAATTCTTACACAATTCGTTCGGGGGCTGTGATGCAACCTGGATTGACCATATCTAGACCCACAGCTGGATGACACATAAGGGTGGACACTCTTGGGGCTGAGAGGTTTGGTGAGGTTGGGTGAGCAAACGCAGACCCTTTAAAGTAATACTGCGTGCTACCCATCGCATGGGTCCCAAATCTCCAGGTTCAAGGGCATCTTCCTACATCGAAAACATGCATGAGAAACCCAGAATATGGTACACCGTGTGATGGGGAAAGGTTTCTAAAATGCACCTCATTTCTCATCTCCTTGTGCTCGTGTTCGCCATTCCAGCCACTTTACTAGCAATCTCCCTACTTGGAGCATCAGCACCTTTAACCTCCTGTTCCGTACAGGTTGCAATTTGTCCTGAGGATGAACGGGAAGACGGGGAACCAATGAGAGACTAGCTCTTGGTGTTGGGACAGGCACAGGTCACTCTATTTTCCCATCAGGAAGAAGAATTAACCACAGGCTCAGCCTGCCACCCGGAACCAGAACAGGGCCTGAAGCCATCCTGCGCTTTTGCGGCCGGCTCCCAAAAAAGCGACTTGTAAAATGGAGCTTCAGGGCACTGCAATTCACAAACCTGCAGAGTTATAAATGATAACTCTCGTCCACAAATATATTGAGGGAAGGCAAAGAAGAGGATTTGAAATCAAGGCAGAATTGCAGGAAACAGATTTCAGGAGGTAGATTCGAATCGCCTTTAAAGCACATGAAAAGCGGCAAAACGTTGACAATGATGCCCTTGGCCAAAAAGGGCGTATGCGTTTTTTCCTGAATATATTCAGGAAAAAACGCATACGCCCTTTTTGGCCAACCAAGCAACCTGGAAAGGCAAATCAGCGCTACAAAGAAGTCTCGCTTCCCATCGGTCAAAAGGGACATGCTGAAAAAGTTGTCAAAACCAGAAATGCAGGACAGGCCATGGAGAAATGGGAGTCTTGCTACACTGATGGGCGGGATGTAAATTGCCAACAGCCACTCTGGAGAAGTGTACGGTGTGTCCTGAAACATCTAAAAAACACAGCTTAGAGAGCATAGGGCACTTCCACGCATGGGGGGATAAAGTGGGAAAATTGAAAATCAGCAAGACACAAGCACCCCAAAGTTTAGGGCTGCTCTGTTGACAAGGACCTCCACTTCCTTCCACCTTAAATATCCCAGGAAAGCGAAAAATGGATAAAAAAGTTGTGGTCCTTATGTACAATGGAATATCACTCAGCCATGAAATCAATGTCATAAAGCTAGTAGCAGCATGATGAGTGGATTTAGGTAAGACGATTCTAAGTGAAATAAGTCACACAGAAAAGGACAATTCTCATAAGGTGTCACTTATACAGGGAATGTAAAAACCGTTACACTTGAACTGAATTACAAAACAGAACAGAGTCACACATGCAGAAAACACACTATGGCTGCTTAACGGGAAAGGTGAGGTGGGGTGATACATAAAACAAGAGTTTCAAATTAGCTCAGATACCGTTCCATAAACCCAATATGGAATAGACAAGACCTACTCCTTGCTCAGAGAACTGGACTCAACACGCCCGATTCACCGCACAAGAATATATCTGACTAGTAATAATCTTAAAACCTATGTATTGATATCTCTCTGTTAGTGTGTCAAGTGGGTGTAAAGCGGCCTAAACACAGCCGTGAAAAGCAGCTAAACCCCATTATAAAAATAAATTACTTTTAAAAACCCATGAAACAAAGACAGGGAAAGAGAGAGAAATTCTTACACATTTCGTTCGGGGGCTGTGATGCAACCTGGAATGACCATATCTAGACCCACAGCTGGATGAGACATAAGGGTGGACACTCTTGGGGCTGAGAGGTTTGGTGAGGTTGGGTGAGCAAACGCAGACCCTTTAAAGTAATACTGCGTGCTACCCATCGCATGGGTCCCAAATCTCCAGGTTCAAGGGCATCTTCCTACATCGAAAACATGCATGAGAAACCCAGAAGATGGTACACCGTGTGATGGGGAAAGGTTTCTAAAACGCACCTCATTTCTCATCTCCTTGTGCTCGGGTTCGCCATTCCAGCCACTTTACTAGCAATCTCCCTACTTGGAGCATCAGCACCTTTAACCTCCTGTTCCGTACAGGTTGCAATTTGTCCTGAGGATGAACGGGAAGACGGGGAACCAATGAGAGACTAGCTCTTGGTGTTGGGACAGGCACAGGTCACTCAATTTTCCCATCAGGAAGAAGAATTAACCACAGGCTCAGCCTGCCCCCCGGAACCAGAACAGGGCCTGAAGCCATCCTGCGCTTTTGCGGCCGGCTCCCAAAAAAGCGACTTGTAAAATGGAGCTTCAGGGCACTGCAATTCACAAACCTGCAGAGTTATAAATGATAACTCTCGTCCACAAATATATTGAGGGAAGGCAAAGAAGAGGATTTGAAATCAAGGCAGAATTGCAGGAAACAGATTTCAGGAGGTAGATTCGAATCGCCTTTAAAGCACATGAAAAGCGGCAAAACGTTGACAATGATGCCCTTGGCCAAAAAGGGCGTATGCGTTTTTTCCTGAATATATTCAGGAAAAAACGCATACGCCCTTTTTGGCCAACCAAGCAACCTGGAAAGGCAAATCAGCGCTACAAAGAAGTCTCGCTTCCCATCGGTCAAAAGGGCCATGCTGAAAAAAGTGTCAAAACCAGAAATGCAGGACAGGCCATGGAGAAATGGGAGCCTTGGTACACTGATGGGCGGGATGTAAATTGCCAACAGCCACTCTGGAGAAGTGTACGGTGTGTCCTGAAACATCTAAAAAACACAGCTTAGAGAGCATAGGGCACTTCCACGCATGGGGGGATAAAGTGGGAAAATTGAAAATCAGCAAGACACAAGCACCCCAAAGTTTAGGGCTGCTCTGTTGACAAGGACCTCCACTTCATTCCACCTTAAATATCCAAGGAAAGCGAAAAATGGATAAAAAAGTTGTGGTCCTTATGTACAATGGAATATCACTCAGCCATGAAATCAATGTCATAAGGCTAGTAGCAGCATGATGAGTGGATTTAGGTAAGACGATTCTAAGTGAAATAAGTCACACAGAAAAGGACACTTCTCATAAGGTGTCACTTATAGAGGGAATGTAAAAACCGTTACACTTGAACTGAATTACAAAACAGAACAGAGTCACACATGCAGAAAACACACTATGGCTGCTTAACGGGAAAGGTGAGGTGGGGTGATACATAAAACAAGAGTTTCAAATTAGCTCAGATACCGTTCCATAAACCCAATATGGAATAGACAAGACCTACTCCTTGCTCAGAGAACTGGACTCAACACGCCCGATTCACCGCACAAGAATATATCTGACTAGTAATAATCTTAAAACCTATGTATTGATATCTCTCTGTTAGTGTGTCAAGTGGGTGTAAAGCGGCCTAAACACAGCCGTGAAAAGCAGCTAAACCCCATGATAAAAATAAATTACTTTTAAAAACCCATGAAACAAAGACAGGGAAAGAGAGAGAAATTCTTACACAATTCGTTCAGGGGCTGTGATGCAACCTGGATTGACCATATCTAGACCCACAGCTGGATGAGTCATAAGGGTGGACACTCTTGGGGCTGAGAGGTTCGGTGAGGTTGGGTGAGCAAACGCAGACCCTTTAAAGTAATACTGCGTGCTACCCATCGCATGGGTCCCAAATCTCCAGGTTCAAGGGCATCTTCCTACATCGAAAACATGCATGAGAAACCCAGAAGATGGTACACCGTGTGATGGGGAAAGGTTTCTAAAACGCACCTCATTTCTCATCTCCTTGTGCTCGGGTTCGCCATTCCAGCCACTTTACTAGCAATCTCCCTACTTGGAGCATCAGCACCTTTAACCTCCTGTTCCGTACAGGTTGCAATTTGTCCTGAGGATGAACGGGAAGACGGGGAACCAATGAGAGACTAGCTCTTGGTGTTGGGACAGGCACAGGTCACTCTATTTTCCCATCAGGAAGAAGAATTAACCACAGGCTCAGCCTGCCCCCCGGAACCAGAACAGGGCCTGAAGCCATCCTGCGCTTTTGCGGCCGGCTCCCAAAAAACCGACTTGTAAAATGGAGCTTCAGGGCACTGCAATTCACAAACCTGCAGAGTTATAAATGATAACTCTCGTCCACAAATATATTGAGGGAAGGCAAAGAAGAGGATTTGAAATCAAGGCAGAATTGCAGGAAACAGATTTCAGGAGGTAGATTCGAATCGCCTTTAAAGCACATGAAAAGCGGCAAAACGTTGACAATGATGCCCTTGGCCAAAAAGGGCGTATGCGTTTTTTCCTGAATATATTCAGGAAAAAACGCATACGCCCTTTTTGGCCAACCAAGCAACCTGGAAAGGCAAATCAGCGCTACAAAGAAGTCTCGCTTCCCATCGGTCAAAAGGGACATGCTGAAAAAGTTGTCAAAACTAGAAATGCAGGACAGGCCATGGAGAAATGGGAGCCTTGCTACACTGATGGGCGGGATGTAAATTGCCAACAGCCACTCTGGAGAAGTGTACGGTGTGTCCTGAAACATCTAAAAAACACAGCTTAGAGAGCATAGGGCACTTCCACGCATGGGGGGATAAAGTGGGAAAATTGAAAATCAGCAAGACACAAGCACCCCAAAGTTTAGAGCTGCTCTGTTGACAAGGACCTCCACTTCCTTCCACCTTAAATATCCCAGGAAAGCGAAAAATGGATAAAAAAGTTGTGGTCCTTATGTACAATGGAATATCACTCAGCCATGAAATCAATGTCATAAGGCTAGTAGCAGCATGATGAGTGGATTTAGGTAAGACGATTCTAAGTGAAATAAGTCACACAGAAAAGGACACTTCTCATAAGGTGTCACTTATAGAGGGAATGTAAAAACCGTTACACTTGAACTGAATTACAAAACAGAACAGAGTCACACATGCAGAAAACACACTATGGCTGCTTAACGGGAAAGGTGAGGTGGGGTGATACATAAAACAAGAGTTTCAAATTAGCTCAGATACCGTTCCATAAACCCAATATGGAATAGACAAGACCTACTCCTTGCTCAGAGAACTGGACTCAACACGCCCGATTCACCGCACAAGAATATATCTGACTAGTAATAATCTTAAAACCTATGTATTGATATCTCTCTGTTAGTGTGTCAAGTGGGTGTAAAGCGGCCTAAACACAGCCGTGAAAAGCAGCTAAACCCCATGATAAAAATAAATTACTTTTAAAAACCCATGAAACAAAGACAGGGAAAGAGAGAGAAATTCTTACACAATTCGTTCAGGGGCTGTGATGCAACCTGGATTGACCATATCTAGACCCACAGCTGGATGAGTCATAAGGGTGGACACTCTTGGGGCTGAGAGGTTCGGTGAGGTTGGGTGAGCAAACGCAGACCCTTTAAAGTAATACTGCGTGCTACCCATCGCATGGGTCCCAAATCTCCAGGTTCAAGGGCATCTTCCTACATCGAAAACATGCATGAGAAACCCAGAAGATGGTACACCGTGTGATGGGGAAAGGTTTCTAAAACGCACCTCATTTCTCATCTCCTTGTGCTCGGGTTCGCCATTCCAGCCACTTTACTAGCAATCTCCCTACTTGGAGCATCAGCACCTTTAACCTCCTGTTCCGTACAGGTTGCAATTTGTCCTGAGGATGAACGGGAAGACGGGGAACCAATGAGAGACTAGCTCTTGGTGTTGGGACAGGCACAGGTCACTCTATTTTCCCATCAGGAAGAAGAATTAACCACAGGCTCAGCCTGCCCCCCGGAACCAGAACAGGGCCTGAAGCCATCCTGCGCTTTTGCGGCCGGCTCCCAAAAAACCGACTTGTAAAATGGAGCTTCAGGGCACTGCAATTCACAAACCTGCAGAGTTATAAATGATAACTCTCGTCCACAAATATATTGAGGGAAGGCAAAGAAGAGGATTTGAAATCAAGGCAGAATTGCAGGAAACAGATTTCAGGAGGTAGATTCGAATCGCCTTTAAAGCACATGAAAAGCGGCAAAACGTTGACAATGATGCCCTTGGCCAAAAAGGGCGTATGCGTTTTTTCCTGAATATATTCAGGAAAAAACGCATACGCCCTTTTTGGCCAACCAAGCAACCTGGAAAGGCAAATCAGCGCTACAAAGAAGTCTCGCTTCCCATCGGTCAAAAGGGACATGCTGAAAAAGTTGTCAAAACTAGAAATGCAGGACAGGCCATGGAGAAATGGGAGCCTTGCTACACTGATGGGCGGGATGTAAATTGCCAACAGCCACTCTGGAGAAGTGTACGGTGTGTCCTGAAACATCTAAAAAACACAGCTTAGAGAGCATAGGGCACTTCCACGCATGGGGGGATAAAGTGGGAAAATTGAAAATCAGCAAGACACAAGCACCCCAAAGTTTAGAGCTGCTCTGTTGACAAGGACCTCCACTTCCTTCCACCTTAAATATCCCAGGAAAGCGAAAAATGGATAAAAAAGTTGTGGTCCTTATGTACAATGGAATATCACTCAGCCATGAAATCAATGTCATAAGGCTAGTAGCAGCATGATGAGTGGATTTAGGTAAGACGATTCTAAGTGAAATAAGTCACACAGAAAAGGACACTTCTCATAAGGTGTCACTTATAGAGGGAATGTAAAAACCGTTACACTTGAACTGAATTACAAAACAGAACAGAGTCACACATGCAGAAAACACACTATGGCTGCTTAACGGGAAAGGTGAGGTGGGGTGATACATAAAACAAGAGTTTCAAATTAGCTCAGATACCGTTCCATAAACCCAATATGGAATAGACAAGACCTACTCCTTGCTCAGAGAACTGGACTCAACACGCCCGATTCACCGCACAAGAATATATCTGACTAGTAATAATCTTAAAACCTATGTATTGATATCTCTCTGTTAGTGTGTCAAGTGGGTGTAAAGCGGCCTAAACACAGCCGTGAAAAGCAGCTAAACCCCATTATAAAAATAAATTACTTTTAAAAACCCATGAAACAAAGACAGGGAAAGAGAGAGAAATTCTTACACAATTCGTTCAGGGGCTGTGATGCAACCTGGATTGACCATATCTAGACCCACAGCTGGATGAGACATAAGGGTGGACACTCTTGGGGCTGAGAGTTTCGGTGAGGTTGGGTGAGCAAACGCAGACCCTTTAAAGTAATACTGCGTGCTACCCATCGCATGGGTCCCAAATCTCCAGGTTCAAGGGCATCTTCCTACATCGAAAACATGCATGAGAAACCCAGAAGATGGTACACCGTGTGATGGGGAAAGGTTTCTAAAACGCACCGCATTTCTCATCTCCTTGTGCTCGGGTTCGCCATTCCAGCCACTTTACTAGCAATCTCCCTACTTGGAGCATCAGCACCTTTAACCTCCTGTTCCGTACAGGTTGCAATTTGTCCTGAGGATGAACGGGAAGACGGGGAACCAATGAGAGACTAGCTCTTGGTGTTGGGACAGGCACAGGTCACTCAATTTTCCCATCAGGAAGAAGAATTAACCACAGGCTCAGCCTGCCCCCCGGAACCAGAACAGGGCCTGAAGCCATCCTGCGCTTTTGCGGCCGACTCCCAAAAAAGCGACTTGTAAAATGGAGCTTCAGGGCACTGCAATTCACAAACCTGCAGAATTATAAATGATAACTCTCGTCCACAAATATATTGAGGGAAGGCAAAGAAGAGGATTTGAAATCAAGGCAGAATTGCAGGAAACAGATTTCAGGAGGTAGATTCGAATCGCCTTTAAAGCACATGAAAAGCGGCAAAACGTTGACAATGATGCCCTTGGCCAAAAAGGGCGTATGCGTTTTTTCCTGAATATATTCAGGAAAAAACGCATACGCCCTTTTTGGCCAACCAAGCAACCTGGAAAGGCAAATCAGCGCTACAAAGAAGTCTCGCTTCCCATCGGTCAAAAGGGACATGCTGAAAAAGGTGTCAAAACCAGAAATGCAGGACAGGCCATGGAGAAATGGGAGCCTTGCTACACTGATGGGCGGGATGTAAATTGCCAACAGCCACTCTGGAGAAGTGTACGGTGTGTCCTGAAACATCTAAAAAACACAGCTTAGAGAGCATAGGGCACTTCTACGCATGGGGGGATAAAGTGGGAAAATTGAAAATCAGCAAGACACAAGCACCCGAAAGTTTAGGGCTGCTCTGTTGACAAGGACCTCCACTTCCTTCCACCTTAAATATCCCAGGAAAGCGAAAAATGGATAAAAAAGTTGTGGTCCTTATGTACAATGGAATATCACTCAGCCATGAAATCAATGTCATAAGGCTAGTAGCAGCATGATGAGTGGATTTAGGTAAGACGATTCTAAGTGAAATAAGTCACACAGAAAAGGACACTTCTCATAAGGTGTCACTTATAGAGGGAATGTAAAAACCGTTACACTTGAACTGAATTACAAAACAGAACAGAGTCACACATGCAGAAAACACACTATGGCTGCTTAACGGGAAAGGTGAGGTGGGCTGATACATAAAACAAGAGTTTCAAATTAGCTCAGATACCGTTCCATAAACCCAATATGGAATAGACAAGACCTACTCCTTGCTCAGAGAACTGGACTCAACACGCCCGATTCACCGCACAAGAATATATCTGACTAGTAATAATCTTAAAATCTATGTATTGATATCTCTCTGTTAGTGTGTCAAGTGGGTGTAAAGCGGCCTAAACACAGCCGTGAAAAGCAGCTAAACCCCATTATAAAAATAAATTACTTTTAAAAACCCATGAAACAAAGACAGGGAAAGAGAGAGAAATTCTTACACAATTCGTTCGGGGGCTGTGATGCAACCTGGATTGACCATATCTAGACCCACAGCTGGATGACACATAAGGGTGGACACTCTTGGGGCTGAGAGGTTTGGTGAGGTTGGGTGAGCAAACGCAGACCCTTTAAAGTAATACTGCGTGCTACCCATCGCATGGGTCCCAAATCTCCAGGTTCAAGGGCATCTTCCTACATCGAAAACATGCATGAGAAACCCAGAATATGGTACACCGTGTGATGGGGAAAGGTTTCTAAAATGCACCTCATTTCTCATCTCCTTGTGCTCGTGTTCGCCATTCCAGCCACTTTACTAGCAATCTCCCTACTTGGAGCATCAGCACCTTTAACCTCCTGATCCGTACAGGTTGCAATTTGTCCTGAGGATGAACGGGAAGACGGGGAACCAATGAGAGACTAGCTCTTGGTGTTGGGACAGGCACAGGTCACTCTATTTTCCCATCAGGAAGAAGAATTAACCACAGGCTCAGCCTGCCACCCGGAACCAGAACAGGGCCTGAAGCCATCCTGCGCTTTTGCGGCCGGCTCCCAAAAACCCGACTTGTAAAATGGAGCTTCAGGGCACTGCAATTCACAAACCTGCAGAGTTATAAATGATAACTCTCGTCCACAAATATATTGAGGGAAGGCAAAGAAGAGGATTTGAAATCAAGGCAGAATTGCAGGAAACAGATTTCAGGAGGTAGATTCGAATCGCCTTTAAAGCACATGAAAAGCGGCAAAACGTTGACAATGATGCCCTTGGCCAAAAAGAGCGTATGCGTTTTTTCCTGAATATATTCAGGAAAAAACGCATACGCTCTTTTTGGCCAACCAAGCAACCTGGAAAGGCAAATCAGCGCTACAAAGAAGTCTCGCTTCCCATCGGTCAAAAGGGACATGCTGAAAAAGTTGTCAAAACCAGAAATGCAGGACAGGCCATGGAGAAATGGGAGCCTTGCTACACTGATGGGCGGGATGTAAATTGCCAACAGCCACTCTGGAGAAGTGTACGGTGTGTCCTGAAACATCTAAAAAACACAGCTTAGAGAGCATAGGGCACTTCCACGCATGGGGGGATAAAGTGGGAAAATTGAAAATCAGCAAGACACAAGCACCCCAAAGTTTAGGGCTGCTCTGTTGACAAGGACCTCCACTTCCTTCCACCTTAAATATCCCAGGAAAGCGAAAAATGGATAAAAAAGTTGTGGTCCTTATGTACAATGGAATATCACTCAGCCATGAAATCAATGTCATAAAGCTAGTAGCAGCATGATGAGTGGATTTAGGTAAGACGATTCTGAGTGAAATAAGTCACACAGAAAAGGACAATTCTCATAAGGTGTCACTTATAGAGGGAATGTAAAAACCGTTACACTTGAACTGAATTACAAAACAGAACAGAGTCACACATGCAGAAAACACACTATGGCTGCTTAATGGGAAAGGTGAGGTGGGGTGATACATAAAACAAGAGTTTCAAATTAGCTCAGATACCGTTCCATAAACCCAATATGGAATAGACAAGACCTACCCCTTGCTCAGAGAACTGGACTCAACACGCCCGATTCACCGCACAAGAATATATCTGACTAGTAATAATCTTAAAACCTATGTATTGATATCTCTCTGTTAGTGTGTCAAGTGGGTGTAAAGCGGCCTAAACACAGCCGTGAAAAGCAGCTAAACCCCATTATAAAAATAAATTACTTTTAAAAACCCATGAAACAAAGACAGGGAAAGAGAGAGAAATTCTTACACATTTCGTTCGGGGGCTGTGATGCAACCTGGAATGACCATATCTAGACCCACAGCTGGATGAGACATAAGGGTGGACACTCTTGGGGCTGAGAGGTTTGGTGAGGTTATGTGAGCAAACGCAGACCCTTTAAAGTAATACTGCGTGCTACCCATCGCATGGGTCCCAAATCTCCAGGTTCAAGGGTATCTTCCTACATCGAAAACATGCATGAGAAACCCAGAAGATGGTACACCGTGTGATGGGGAAAGGTTTCTAAAACGCACCTCATTTCTCACCTCCTTGTGCTCGGGTTCGCCATTCCAGCCACTTTACTAGCAATCTCCCTACTTGGAGCATCAGCACCTTTAACCTCCTGTTCCGTACAGGTTGCAATTTGTCCTGAGGATGAACCGGAAGACGGGGAACCAATGAGAGACTAGCTCTTGGTGTTGGGACAGGCACAGGTCACTCTATTTTCCCATCAGGAAGAAGAATTAACCACAGGCTCAGCCTGCCCCCCGGAACCAGAACAGGGCCTGAAGCCATCCTGCGCTTTTGCGGCCGGCTCCCAAAAAAGCGACTTGTAAAATGGAGCTTCAGGGCACTGCAATTCACAAACCTGCAGAGTTATAAATGATAACTCTCGTCCACAAATATATTGAGGGAAGGAAAAGAAGAGGATTTGAAATCAAGGCAGAATTGCAGGAAACAGATTTCAGGAGGTAGATTCGAATCGCCTTTAAAGCACATGAAAAGCGGCAAAACGTTGACAATGATGCCCTTGGCCAAAAAGGGCGTATGCGTTTTTTCCTGAATATATTCAGGAAAAAACGCATACGCCCTTTTTGGCCAACCAAGCAACCTGGAAAGGCAAATCAGCGCTACAAAGAAGTCTCGCTTCCCATCGGTCAAAAGGGACATGCTGAAAAAGTTGTCAAAACCAGAAATGCAGGACAGGCCATGGAGAAATGGGAGCCTTGCTACACTGATGGGCGGGATGTAAATTGCCAACAGCCACTCTGGAGAAGTGTACGGTGTGTCCTGAAACATCTAAAAAACACAGCTTAGAGAGCATAGGGCACTTCCACGCATGGGGGGATAAAGTGGGAAAATTGAAAATCAGCAAGACACAAGCACCCCAAAGTTTAGGGCTGCTCTGTTGACAAGGACCTCCACTTCCTTCCACCTTAAATATCCCAGGAAAGCGAAAAATGGATAAAAAAGTTGTGGTCCTTATGTACAATGGAATATCACTCAGCCATGAAATCAATGTCATAAGGCTAGTAGCAGCATGATGAGTGGATTTAGGTAAGACGATTCTAAGTGAAATAAGTCACACAGAAAAGGACACTTCTCATAAGGTGTCACTTATAGAGGGAATGTAAAAACCGTTACACTTGAACTGAATTACAAAACAGAACAGAGTCACACATGCAGAAAACACACTATGGCTGCTTAACGGAAAAGGTGAGGTGGGGTGATACATAAAACAAGAGTTTCAAATTAGCTCAGATACCGTTCCATAAACCCAATATGGAATAGACAAGACCTACTCCTTGCTCAGAGAACTGGACTCAACACGCCCGATTCACCGCACAAGAATATATCTGACTAGTAATAATCTTAAAACCTATGTATTGATATCTCTCTGTTAGTGTGTCAAGTGGGTGTAAAGCGGCCTAAACACAGCCGTGAAAAGCAGCTAAACCCCATTATAAAAATAAATTACTTTTAAAAACCCATGAAACAAAGACAGGGAAAGAGAGAGAAATTCTTACACAATTCGTTCAGGGGCTGTGATGCAACCTGGATTGACCATATCTAGACCCACAGCTGGATGAGACATAAGGGTGGACACTCTTGGGGCTGAGAGGTTTGGTGAGGTTGGGTGAGCAAACGCAGACCCTTTAAAGTAATACTGCGTGCTACCCATCGCATGGGTCCCAAATCTCCAGGTTCAAGGGTATCTTCCTACATCGAAAACATGCATGAGAAACCCAGAAGATGGTACACCGTGTGATGGGGAAAGGTTTCTAAAACGCACCTCATTTCTCACCTCCTTGTGCTCGGGTTCGCCATTCCAGCCACTTTACTAGCAATCTCCCTACTTGGAGCATCAGCACCTTTAACCTCCTGTTCCGTACAGGTTGCAATTTGTCCTGAGGATGAACCGGAAGACGGGGAACCAATGAGAGACTAGCTCTTGGTGTTGGGACAGGCACAGGTCACTCTATTTTCCCATCAGGAAGAAGAATTAACCACAGGCTCAGCCTGCCACCCGGAACCAGAACAGGGCCTGAAGCCATCCTGCGCTTTTGCGGCCGGCTCCCAAAAAAGCGACTTGTAAAATGGAGCTTCAGGGCACTGCAATTCACATACCTGCAGAGTTATAAATGATAACTCTCGTCCACAAATATATTGAGGGAAGGAAAAGAAGAGGATTTGAAATCAAGGCAGAATTGCAGGAAACAGATTTCAGGAGGTAGATTCGAATCGCCTTTAAAGCACATGAAAAGCGGCAAAACGTTGACAATGATGCCCTTGGCCAAAAAGGGCGTATGCGTTTTTTCCTGAATATATTCAGGAAAAAATGCATACGCCCTTTTTGGCCAACCAAGCAACCTGGAAAGGCAAATCAGCGCTACAAAGAAGTCTCGCTTCCCATCGGTCAAAAGGGCCATGCTGAAAAAAGTGTCAAAACCAGAAATGCAGGACAGGCCATGGAGAAATGGGAGCCTTGCTACACTGATGGGCGGGATGTAAATTGCCAACAGCCACTCTGGAGAAGTGTACGGTGTTTCCTGAAACATCTAAAAAACACAGCTTAGAGAGCATAGGGCACTTCCACGCATGGGGGGATAAAGTGGGAAAATTGAAAATCAGCAAGACACAAGCACCCCAAAGTTTAGGGCTGCTCTGTTGACAAGGACCTCCACTTCCTTCCACCTTAAATATCCCAGGAAAGCGAAAAATGGATAAAAAAGTTGTGGTCCTTATGTACAATGGAATATCACTCAGCCATGAAATCAATGTCATAAGGCTAGTAGCAGCATGATGAGTGGATTTAGGTAAGACGATTCTAAGTGAAATAAGTCACACAGAAAAGGACACTTCTCATAAGGTGTCACTTATAGAGGGAATGTAAAAACCGTTACACTTGAACTGAATTACAAAACAGAACAGAGTCACACATGCAGAAAACACACTATGGCTGCTTAACGGGAAAGGTGAGGTGGGGTGATACATAAAACAAGAGTTTCAAATTAGCTCAGATACCGTTCCATAAACCCAATATGGAATAGACAAGACCTACTCCTTGCTCAGAGAACTGGACTCAACACGCCCGATTCACCGCACAAGAATATATCTGACTAGGAATAATCTTAAAACCTATGTATTGATATCTCTCTGTTAGTGTGTCAAGTGGGTGTAAAGCGGCCTAAACACAGCCGTGAAAAGCAGCTAAACCCCATTATAAAAATAAATTACTTTTAAAAACCCATGAAACAAAGACAGGGAAAGAGAGAGAAATTCTTACACAATTCGTTCAGGGGCTGTGATGCAACCTGGATTGACCATATTTGGACCCACAGCTGGATGAGACATAAGGGTGGACACTCTTGGGGCTGAGAGTTTTGGTGAGGTTATGTGAGCAAACGCAGACCCTTTAAAGTAATACTGCGTGCTACCCATCGCATGGGTCCCAAATCTCCAGGTTCAAGGGCATCTTCCTACATCGAAAACATGCATGAGAAACCCAGAAGATGGTACACCGTGTGATGGGGAAAGGTTTCTAAAACGCCCCTCATTTCTCATCTCCTTGTGCTCGGGTTCGCCATTCCAGCCACTTTACTAGCAATCTCCCTACTTGGAGCATCAGCACCTTTAACCTCCTGTTCCGTACAGGTTGCAATTTGTCCTGAGGATGAACGGGAAGACGGGGAACCAATGAGAGACTAGCTCTTGGTGTTGGGACAGGCACAGGTCACTCTATTTTCCCATCAGGAAGAAGAATTAACCACAGGCTCAGCCTGCCCCCCGGAACCAGAACAGGGCCTGAAGCCATCCTGCGCTTTTGCGGCCGGCTCCCAAAAAACCGACTTGTAAAATGGAGCTTCAGGGCACTGCAATTCACAAACCTGCAGAGTTATAAATGATAACTCTCGTCCACAAATATATTGAGGGAAGGCAAAGAAGAGGATTTGAAATCAAGGCAGAATTGCAGGAAACAGATTTCAGGAGGTAGATTCGAATCGCCTTTAAAGCACATGAAAAGCGGCAAAACGTTGACAATGATGCCCTTGGCCAAAAAGGGCGTATGCGTTTTTTCCTGAATATATTCAGGAAAAAACGCATACGCCCTTTTTGGCCAACCAAGCAACCTGGAAAGGCAAATCAGCGCTACAAAGAAGTCTCGCTTCCCATCGGTCAAAAGGGACATGCTGAAAAAGTTGTCAAAACTAGAAATGCAGGACAGGCCATGGAGAAATGGGAGCCTTGCTACACTGATGGGCGGGATGTAAATTGCCAACAGCCACTCTGGAGAAGTGTACGGTGTGTCCTGAAACATCTAAAAAACACAGCTTAGAGAGCATAGGGCACTTCCACGCATGGGGGGATAAAGTGGGAAAATTGAAAATCAGCAAGACACAAGCACCCCAAAGTTTAGGGCTGCTCTGTTGACAAGGACCTCCACTTCCTTCCACCTTAAATATCCCAGGAAAGCGAAAAATGGATAAAAAAGTTGTGGTCCTTATGTACAATGGAATATCACTCAGCCATGAAATCAATGTCATAAGGCTAGTAGCAGCATGATGAGTGGATTTAGGTAAGACGATTCTAAGTGAAATAAGTCACACAGAAAAGGACACTTCTCATAAGGTGTCACTTATAGAGGGAATGTAAAAACCGTTACACTTGAACTGAATTACAAAACAGAACAGAGTCACACATGCAGAAAACACACTATGGCTGCTTAACGGGAAAGGTGAGGTGGGGTGATACATAAAACAAGAGTTTCAAATTAGCTCAGATACCGTTCCATAAACCCAATATGGAATAGACAAGACCTACTCCTTGCTCAGAGAACTGGACTCAACACGCCCGATTCACCGCACAAGAATATATCTGACTAGTAATAATCTTAAAACCTATGTATTGATATCTCTCTGTTAGTGTGTCAAGTGGGTGTAAAGCGGCCTAAACACAGCCGTGAAAAGCAGCTAAACCCCATTATAAAAATAAATTACTCTTAAAAACCCATGAAACAAAGACAGGGAAAGAGAGAGAAATTCTTACACAATTCGTTCAGGGGCTGTGATGCAACCTGGATTGACCATATCTAGACCCACAGCTGGATGAGACATAAGGGTGGACACTCTTGGGGCTGAGAGGTTTGGTGAGGTTGGGTGAGCAAACGCAGACCCTTTAAAGTAATACTGCGTGCTACCCATCGCATGGGTCCCAAATCTCCAGGTTCAAGGGTATCTTCCTACATCGAAAACATGCATGAGAAACCCAGAAGATGGTACACCGTGTGATGGGGAAAGGTTTCTAAAACGCACCTCATTTCTCACCTCCTTGTGCTCGGGTTCGCCATTCCAGCCACTTTACTAGCAATCTCCCTACTTGGAGCATCAGCACCTTTAACCTCCTGTTCCGTACAGGTTGCAATTTGTCCTGAGGATGAACCGGAAGACGGGGAACCAATGAGAGACTAGCTCTTGGTGTTGGGACAGGCACAGGTCACTCTATTTTCCCATCAGGAAGAAGAATTAACCACAGGCTCAGCCTGCCCCCCGGAACCAGAACAGGGCCTGAAGCCATCCTGCGCTTTTGCGGCCGGCTCCCAAAAAAGCGACTTGTAAAATGGAGCTTCAGGGCACTGCAATTCACAAACCTGCAGAGTTATAAATGATAACTCTCGTCCACAAATATATTGAGGGAAGGAAAAGAAGAGGATTTGAAATCAAGGCAGAATTGCAGGAAACAGATTTCAGGAGGTAGATTCGAATCGCCTTTAAAGCACATGAAAAGCGGCAAAACGTTGACAATGATGCCCTTGGCCAAAAAGGGCGTATGCGTTTTTTCCTGAATATATTCAGGAAAAAATGCATACGCCCTTTTTGGCCAACCAAGCAACCTGGAAAGGCAAATCAGCGCTACAAAGAAGTCTCGCTTCCCATCGGTCAAAAGGGCCATGCTGAAAAAAGTGTCAAAACCAGAAATGCAGGACAGGCCATGGAGAAATGGGAGCCTTGCTACACTGATGGGCGGGATGTAAATTGCCAACAGCCACTCTGGAGAAGTGTACGGTGTTTCCTGAAACATCTAAAAAACACAGCTTAGAGAGCATAGGGCACTTCCACGCATGGGGGGATAAAGTGGGAAAATTGAAAATCAGCAAGACACAAGCACCCCAAAGTTTAGGGCTGCTCTGTTGACAAGGACCTCCACTTCCTTCCACCTTAAATATCCCAGGAAAGCGAAAAATGGATAAAAAAGTTGTGGTCCTTATGTACAATGGAATATCACTCAGCCATGAAATCAATGTCATAAGGCTAGTAGCAGCATGATGAGTGGATTTAGGTAAGACGATTCTAAGTGAAATAAGTCACACAGAAAAGGACACTTCTCATAAGGTGTCACTTATAGAGGGAATGTAAAAACCGTTACACTTGAACTGAATTACAAAACAGAACAGAGTCACACATGCAGAAAACACACTATGGCTGCTTAACGGGAAAGGTGAGGTGGGGTGATACATAAAACAAGAGTTTCAAATTAGCTCAGATACGGTTCCATAAACCCAATATGGAATAGACAAGACCTACTCCTTGCTCAGAGAACTGGACTCAACACGCCCGATTCACCGCACAAGAATATATCTGACTAGGAATAATCTTAAAACCTATGTATTGATATCTCTCTGTTAGTGTGTCAAGTGGGTGTAAAGCGGCCTAAACACAGCCGTGAAAAGCAGCTAAACCCCATTATAAAAATAAATTACTTTTAAAAACCCATGAAACAAAGACAGGGAAAGAGAGAGAAATTCTTACACAATTCGTTCAGGGGCTGTGATGCAACCTGGATTGACCATATTTGGACCCACAGCTGGATGAGACATAAGGGTGGACACTCTTGGGGCTGAGAGTTTTGGTGAGGTTATGTGAGCAAACGCAGACCCTTTAAAGTAATACTGCGTGCTACCCATCGCATGGGTCCCAAATCTCCAGGTTCAAGGGCATCTTCCTACATCGAAAACATGCATGAGAAACCCAGAAGATGGTACACCGTGTGATGGGGAAAGGTTTCTAAAACGCACCTCATTTCTCACCTCCTTGTGCTCGGGTTCGCCATTCCAGCCACTTTACTAGCAATCTCCCTACTTGGAGCATCAGCACCTTTAACCTCCAGTTCCGTACAGGTTGCAATTTGTCCTGAGGATGAACGGGAAGACGGGAAACCAATGAGAGACTAGCTCTTGGTGTTGGGACAGTCACAGGTCACTCTATTTTCCCATCAGGAAGAAGAATTAACCACAGGCTCAGCCTGCCCCCCGGAACCAGAACAGGGCCTGAAGCCATCCTGCGCTTTTGCGGCCGGCTCCCAAAAAAGCGACTTGTAAAATGCAGCTTCAGGGCACTGCAATTCACAAACCTGCAGAGTTATAAATGATAACTCTCGTCCACAAATATATTGAGGGAAGGCAAAGAAGAGGATTTGAAATCAAGGCAGAATTGCAGGAAACAGATTTCAGGAGGTAGATTCGAATCGCCTTTAAAGCACATGAAATGCGGCAAAACGTTGACAATGATGACCTTGGCCAAAAAGGGCGTATAAGTTTTTTCCTGAATATATTCAGGAAAAAACGCATACGCCCTTTTTGGCCAACCAAGCAACCTGGAAAGGCAAATCAGCGCTACAAAGAAGTATCGCTTCCCATCGTTCAAAAGGGACATTCTGAAAAAAGTGTCAAAACCAGAAATGCAGGACAGCCCATGGAGAAATGGGAGCCTTGCTACACTGATGGGCGGGATGTAAATTGCCAACAGCCACTCTGGAGAAGTGTACGGTGTGTCCTGAAACATCTAAAAAACACAGCTTAGAGAGCATAGGGAACTTCCACACATGGGGGGATAAAGTGGGAAAATTGAAAATCAGCAAGACACAAGCACCCCAAAGTTTAGGGCTGCTCTGTTGACAAGGACCTCCACTTCCTTCCACCTTAAATATCCCAGGAAAGCGAAAAATGGATAAAAAAGTTGTGGTCCTTATGTACAATGGAATATCACTCAGCCATGAAATCAATGTCATAAGGCTAGTAGCAGCATGATGAGTGGATTTAGGTAAGACGATTCTAAGTGAAATAAGTCACACAGAAAAGGACACTTCTCCTAAGGTGTCACTTATAGAGGGAATGTAAAAACCGTTACACTTGAACTGAATTACAAAACAGAACAGAGTCACACATGCAGAAAACACACTATGGCTGCTTAACGGGAAAGGTGAGGTGGGGTGATACATAAAACAAGAGTTTCAAATTAGCTCAGATACCGTTCCATAAACCCAATATGGAATAGACAAGACCTACTCCTTGCTCAGAGAACTGGACTCAACACGCCCGATTCACCGCACAAGAATATATCTGACTAGTAATAATCTTAAAACCTATGTATTGATATCTCTCTGTTAGTGTGTCAAGTGGGTGTAAAGCGGCCTAAACACAGCCGTGAAAAGCAGTTAAACCCCATTATAAAAATAAATTACTTTTAAAAACCCATGAAACAAAGACAGGGAAAGAGAGAGAAATTCTTACACAATTCGTTCAGGGGCTGTGATGCAACCTGGATTGACCATATCTAGACCCACAGCTGGATGAGACATAAGGGTGGACACTCTTGGGGCTGAGAGGTTTGGTGAGGTTGGGTGAGCAAACGCAGACCCTTTAAAGTAATACTGCGTGCTACCCATCGCATGGGTCCCAAATCTCCAGGTTCAAGGGCATCTTCCTACATCGAAAACATGCATGAGAAACCCAGAAGATGGTACACCGTGTGATGGGGAAAGGTTTCTAAAACGCACCTCATTTCTCACCTCCTTGTGCTCGTGTTCGCCATTCCAGCCACTTTACTAGCAATCTCCCTACTTGGAGCATCAGCACCTTTAACCTCCTGTTCCGTACAGGTTGCAATTTGTCCTGAGGATGAACGGGAAGACGGGAAACCAATGAGAGACTAGCTCTTGGTGTTGGGACAGTCACAGGTCACTCAATTTTCCCATCAGGAAGAAGAATTAACCACAGGCTCAGCCTGCCCCCCGGAACCAGAACAGGGCCTGAAGCCACCCTGCGCTTTTGCGGCCGGCTCCCAAAAAAGCGACTTGTAAAATGCAGCTTCAGGGCACTGCAATTCACAAACCTGCAGAGTTATAAATGATAACTCTCGTCCACAAATATATTGAGGGAAGGCAAAGAAGAGGATTTGAAATCAAGGCAGAATTGCAGGAAACAGATTTCAGGAGGTAGATTCGAATCGCCTTTAAAGCACATGAAAAGCGGCAAAACGTTGACAATGATGCCCTTGGCCAAAAAGGGCGTATGCGTTTTTTCCTGAATATATTCAGGAAAAAACGCATACGCCCTTTTTGGCCAACCAAGCAACCTGGAAAGGCAAATCAGCGCTACAAAGAAGTCTCGCTTCCCATCGGTCAAAAGGGACATGCTGAAAAAGGTGTCAAAACCAGAAATGCAGGACAGGCCATGGAGAAATGGGAGCCTTGCTACACTGATGGGCGGGATGTAAATTGCCAACAGCCACTCTGGAGAAGTGTACGGTGTTTCCTGAAACATCTAAAAAACACAGCTTAGAGAGCATAGGGCACTTCCACGCATGGGGGGATAAAGTGGGAAAATTGAAAATCAGCAAGACACAAGCACCCCAAAGTTTAGGGCTGCTCTGTTGACAAGGACCTCCACTTCCTTCCACCTTAAATATCCCAGGAAAGCGAAAAATGGATAAAAAAGTTGTGGTCCTTATGTACAATGGAATATCACTCAGCCATGAAATCAATGTCATAAGGCTAGTAGCAGCATGATGAGTGGATTTAGGTAAGACGATTCTAAGTGAAATAAGTCACACAGAAAAGGACACTTCTCATAAGGTGTCACTTATAGAGGGAATGTAAAAACCGTTACACTTGAACTGAATTACAAAACAGAACAGAGTCACACATGCAGAAAACACACTATGGCTGCTTAACGGGAAAGGTGAGGTGGGGTGATACATAAAACAAGAGTTTCAAATTAGCTCAGATACCGTTCCATAAACCCAATATGGAATAGACAAGACCTACTCCTTGCTCAGAGAACTGGACTCAACACGCCCGATTCACCGCACAAAAATATATCTGACTAGGAATAATCTTAAAACCTATGTATTGATATATCTCTGTTAGTGTGTCAAGTGGGTGTAAAGCGGCCTAAACACAGCCGTGAAAAGCAGCTAAACCCCATTATAAAAATAAATTACTTTTAAAAACCCATGAAACAAAGACAGGGAAAGAGAGAGAAATTCTTACACAATTCGTTCAGGGGCTGTGATGTAACCTGGATTGACCATATTTGGACCCACAGCTGGATGAGACATAAGGGTGGACACTCTTGGGGCTGAGAGTTTTGGTGAGGTTATGTGAGCAAACGCAGACCCTTTAAAGTAATACTGCGTGCTACCCATCGCATGGGTCCCAAATCTCCAGGTTCAAGGGCATCTTCCTACATCGAAAACATGCATGAGAAACCCAGAAGATGGTACACCGTGTGATGGGGAAAGGTTTCTAAAACGCACCTCATTTCTCACCTCCTTGTGCTCGGGTTCGCCATTCCAGCCACTTTACTAGCAATCTCCCTACTTGGAGCATCAGCACCTTTAACCTCCAGTTCCGTACAGGTTGCAATTTGTCCTGAGGATGAACGGGAAGACGGGAAACCAATGAGAGACTAGCTCTTGGTGTTGGGACAGTCACAGGTCACTCTATTTTCCCATCAGGAAGAAGAATTAACCACAGGCTCAGCCTGCCCCCCGGAACCAGAACAGGGCCTGAAGCCATCCTGCGCTTTTGCGGCCGGCTCCCAAAAAAGGGACTTGTAAAATGCAGCTTCAGGGCACTGCAATTCACAAACCTGCAGAGTTATAAATGATAACTCTCGTCCACAAATATATTGAGGGAAGGCAAAGAAGAGGATTTGAAATCAAGGCAGAATTGCAGGAAACAGATTTCAGGAGGTAGATTCGAATCGCCTTTAAAGCACATGAAAAGCGGCAAAACGTTGACAATGATGCCCTTGGCCAAAAAGGGCGTATGCGTTTTTTCCTGAATATATTCAGGAAAAAACGCATACGCCCTTTTTGGCCAACCAAGCAACCTGGAAAGGCAAATCAGCGCTACAAAGAAGTCTCGCTTCCCATCGGTCAAAAGGGACATGCTGAAAAAGTTGTCAAAACCAGAAATGCAGGACAGGCCATGGAGAAATGGGAGCCTTGCTACACTGATGGGCGGGATGTAAATTGCCAACAGCCACTCTGGAGAAGTGTACGGTGTGTCCTGAAACATCTAAAAAACACAGCTTAGAGAGCATAGGGCACTTCCACGCATGGGGGGATAAAGTGGGAAAATTGAAAATCAGCAAGACACAAGCACCCCAAAGTTTAGGGCTGCTCTGTTGACAAGGACCTCCACTTCCTTCCACCTTAAATATCCCAGGAAAGCGAAAAATGGATAAAAAAGTTGTGGTCCTTATGTACAATGGAATATCACTCAGCCATGAAATCAATGTCATAAGGCTAGTAGCAGCATGATGAGTGGATTTAGGTAAGACGATTCTAAGTGAAATAAGTCACACAGAAAAGGACACTTCTCCTAAGGTGTCACTTATAGAGGGAATGTAAAAACCGTTACACTTGAACTGAATTACAAAACAGAACAGAGTCACACATGCAGAAAACACACTATGGCTGCTTAACGGGAAAGGTGAGGTGGGGTGATACATAAAACAAGAGTTTCAAATTAGCTCAGATACCGTTCCATAAACCCAATATGGAATAGACAAGACCTACTCCTTGCTCAGAGAACTGGACTCAACACGCCCGATTCACCGCACAAGAATATATCTGACTAGTAATAATCTTAAAACCTATGTATTGATATCTCTCTGTTAGTGTGTCAAGTGGGTGTAAAGCGGCCTAAACACAGCCGTGAAAAGCAGCTAAACCCCATTATAAAAATAAATTACTTTTAAAAACCCATGAAACAAAGACAGGGAAAGAGAGAGAAATTCTTACACAATTCGTTCAGGGGCTGTGATGCAACCTGGATTGACCATATCTAGACCCACAGCTGGATGAGACATAAGGGTGGACACTCTTGGGGCTGAGAGGTTCGGTGAGGTTGGGTGAGCAAACGCAGACCCTTTAAAGTAATACTGCGTGCTACCCATCGCATGGGTCCCAAATCTCCAGGTTCAAGGGCATCTTCCTACATCGAAAACATGCATGAGAAACCCAGAAGATGGTACACCGTGTGATGGGGAAAGGTTTCTAAAACGCACCTCATTTCTCATCTCCTTGTGCTCGGGTTCGCCATTCCAGCCACTTTACTAGCAATCTCCCTACTTGGAGCATCAGCACCTTTAACCTCCTGTTCCGTACAGGTTGCAATTTGTCCTGAGGATGAACGGGAAGACGGGGAACTAATGAGAGACTAGCTCTTGGTGTTGGGACAGGCACAGGTCACTCTGTTTTCCCATCAGGAAGAAGAATTAACCACAGGCTCAGCCTGCCCCCCGGAACCAGAACAGGGCCTGAAGCCATCCTGCGCTTTTGCGGCCGGCTCCCAAAAAAGCGACTTGTAAAATGCAGCTTCAGGGCACTGCAATTCACAAACCTGCAGAGTTATAAATGATAACTCTCGTCCACAAATATATTGAGGGAAGGCAAAGAAGAGGATTTGAAATCAAGGCAGAATTGCAGGAAACAGATTTCAGGAGGTAGATTCGAATCGCCTTTAAAGCACATGAAAAGCGGCAAAACGTTGACAATGATGACCTTGGCCAAAAAGGGCGTATAAGTTTTTTCCTGAATATATTCAGGAAAAAACGCATACGCCCTTTTTGGCCAACCAAGCAACCTGGAAAGGCAAATCAGCGCTACAAAGAAGTCTCGCTTCCCATCGGTCAAAAGGGACATGCTGAAAAAGTTGTCAAAACCAGAAATGCAGGACAGGCCATGGAGAAATGGGAGCCTTGCTACACTGATGGGCGGGATGTAAATTGCCAACAGCCACTCTGGAGAAGTGTACGGTGTGTCCTGAAACATCTAAAAAACACAGCTTAGAGAGCATAGGGCACTTCCACGCATGGGGGGATAAAGTGGGAAAATTGAAAATCAGCAAGACACAAGCACCCCAAAGTTTAGGGCTGCTCTGTTGACAAGGACCTCCACTTCCTTCCACCTTAAATATCCCAGGAAAGCGAAAAATGGATAAAAAAGTTGTGGTCCTTATGTACAATGGAATATCACTCAGCCATGAAATCAATGTCATAAGGCTAGTAGCAGCATGATGAGTGGATTTAGGTAAGACGATTCTAAGTGAAATAAGTCACACAGAAAAGGACACTTCTCCTAAGGTGTCACTTATAGAGGGAATGTAAAAACCGTTACACTTGAACTGAATTACAAAACAGAACAGAGTCACACATGCAGAAAACACACTATGGCTGCTTAACGGGAAAGGTGAGGTGGGGTGATACATAAAACAAGAGTTTCAAATTAGCTCAGATACCGTTCCATAAACCCAATATGGAATAGACAAGACCTACTCCTTGCTCAGAGAACTGGACTCAACACGCCCGATTCACCGCACAAGAATATATCTGACTAGTAATAATCTTAAAACCTATGTATTGATATCTCTCTGTTAGTGTGTCAAGTGGGTGTAAAGCGGCCTAAACACAGCCGTGAAAAGCAGCTAAACCCCATTATAAAAATAAATTACTTTTAAAAACCCATGAAACAAAGACAGGGAAAGAGAGAGAAATTCTTACACAATTCGTTCAGGGGCTGTGATGCAACCTGGATTGACCATATCTAGACCCACAGCTGGATGAGACATAAGGGTGGACACTCTTGGGGCTGAGAGGTTTGGTGAGGTTGGGTGAGCAAACGCAGACCCTTTAAAGTAATACTGCGTGCTACCCATCGCATGGGTCCCAAATCTCCAGGTTCAAGGGCATCTTCCTACATCGAAAACATGCATGAGAAACCCAGAAGATGGTACACCGTGTGATGGAGAAAGGTTTCTAAAACGCACCTCATTTCTCACCTCCTTGTGCTCGTGTTCGCCATTCCAGCCACTTTACTAGCAATCTCCCTACTTGGAGCATCAGCACCTTTAACCTCCTGTTCCGTACAGGTTGCAATTTGTCCTGAGGATGAACGGGAAGACGGGAAACCAATGAGAGACTAGCTCTTGGTGTTGGGACAGTCACAGGTCACTCTATTTTCCCATCAGGAAGAAGAATTAACCACAGGCTCAGCCTGCCCCCCGGAACAAGAACAGGGCCTGAAGCCATCCTGCGCTTTTGCGGCCGGCTCCCAAAAAAGCGACTTGTAAAATGCAGCTTCAGGGCACTGCAATTCACAAACCTGCAGAGTTATAAATGATAACTCTCGTCCACAAATATATTGAGGGAAGGCAAAGAAGAGGATTTGAAATCAAGGCAGAATTGCAGGAAACAGATTTCAGGAGGTAGATTCGAATCGCCTTTAAAGCACATGAAAAGCGGCAAAACGTTGACAATGATGACCTTGGCCAAAAAGGGCGTATAAGTTTTTTCCTGAATATATTCAGGAAAAAACGCATACGCCCTTTTTGGCCAACCAAGCAACCTGGAAAGGCAAATCAGCGCTACAAAGAAGTCTCGCTTCCCATCGGTCAAAAGGGACATGCTGAAAAAAGTGTCAAAACCAGAAATGCAGGACAGCCCATGGAGAAATGGGAGCCTTGCTACACTGATGGGCGGGATGTAAATTGCCAACAGCCACTCTGGAGAAGTGTACGGTGTGTCCTGAAACATCTAAAAAACACAGCTTAGAGAGCATAGGGCACTTCCACACATGGGGGGATAAAGTGGGAAAATTGAAAATCAGCAAGACACAAGCACCCCAAAGTTTAGGGCTGCTCTGTTGACAAGGACCTCCACTTCATTCCACCTTAAATATCCCAGGAAAGCGAAAAATGGATAAAAAAGTTGTGGTCCTTATGTACAATGGAATATCACTCAGCCATGAAATCAATGTCATAAGGCTAGTAGCAGCATGATGAGTGGATTTAGGTAAGACGATTCTAAGTGAAATAAGTCACACAGAAAAGGACACTTCTCATAAGGTGTCACTTATAGAGGGAATGTAAAAACCGTTACACTTGAACTGAATTACAAAACAGAACAGAGTCACACATGCAGAAAACACACTATGGCTGCTTAACGGGAAAGGTGAGGTGGGGTGATATATAAAACAAGAGTTTCAAATTAGCTCAGATACCGTTCCATAAACCCAATATGGAATAGACAAGACCTACTCCTTGCTCAGAGAACTGGACTCAACACGCCCGATTCACCGCACAAGAATATATCTGACTAGTAATAATCTTAAAACCTATGTATTGATATCTCTCTGTTAGTGTGTCAAGTGGGTGTAAAGCGGCCTAAACACAGCCGTGAAAAGCAGCTAAACCCCATTATAAAAATAAATTACTTTTAAAAACCCATGAAACAAAGACAGGGAAAGAGAGAGAAATTCTTACACAATTCGTTCAGGGGCTGTGATGCAACCTGGATTGACCATATCTAGACCCACAGCTGGATGAGACATAAGGGTGGACACTCTTGGGGCTGAGAGTTTTGGTGAGGTTGGGTGAGCAAACGCAGACCCTTTAAAGTAATACTGCGTGCTACCCATCGCATGGGTCCCAAATCTCCAGGTTCAAGGGAATCTTCCTACATCGAAAACATGCATGAGAAACCCAGAAGATGGTACACCGTGTGATGGGGAAAGGTTTCTAAAACGCACCTCATTTCTCACCTCCTTGTGCTCGGGTTCGCCATTCCAGCCACTTTACTAGCAATCTCCCTACTTGGAGCATCAGCACCTTTAACCTCCTGTTCCGTACAGGTTGCAATTTGTCCTGAGGATGAACGGGAAGACGGGGAACCAATGAGAGACTAGCTCTTGGTGTTGGGACAGGCACAGGTCACTCTATTTTCCCATCAGGAAGAAGAATTAACCACAGGCTCAGCCTGCCCCCCGGAACCAGAACAGGGCCTGAAGCCATCCTGCGCTTTTGCGGCCGACTCCCAAAAAAGCGACTTGTAAAATGGAGCTTCAGGGCACTGCAATTCACAAACCTGCAGAATTATAAATGATAACTCTCGTCCACAAATATATTGAGGGAAGGCAAAGAAGAGGATTTGAAATCAAGGCAGAATTGCAGGAAACAGATTTCAGGAGGTAGATTCGAATCGCCTTTAAAGCACATGAAAAGCGGCAAAACGTTGACAATGATGCCCTTGGCCAAAAAGGGCGTATGCGTTTTTTCCTGAATATATTCAGGAAAAAACGCATACGCCCTTTTTGGCCAACCAAGCAACCTGGAAAGGCAAATCAGCGCTACAAAGAAGTCTCGCTTCCCATCGGTCAAAAGGGACATGCTGAAAAAGGTGTCAAAACCAGAAATGCAGGACAGGCCATGGAGAAATGGGAGCCTTGCTACACTGATGGGCGGGATGTAAATTGCCAACAGCCACTCTGGAGAAGTGTACGGTGTGTCCTGAAACATCTAAAAAACACAGTTTAGAGAGCATAGGGCACTTCCACGCATGGGGGGATAAAGTGGGAAAATTGAAAATCAGCAAGACACAAGCACCCCAAAGGTTAGGGCTGTTCTGTTGACAAGGACCTCCACTTCCTTCCACCTTAAATATCCCAGGAAAGCGAAAAATGGATAAAAAAGTTGTGGTCCTTATGTACAATGGAATATCACTCAGCCATGAAATCAATGTCATAAGGCTAGTAGCAGCATGATGAGTGGATTTAGGTAAGACGATTCTAAGTGAAATAAGTCACACAGAAAAGGACACTTCTCATAAGGTGTCACTTATAGAGGGAATGTTAAAACCGTTACACTTGAACTGAATTACAAAACAGAACAGAGTCACACATGCAGAAAACACACTATGGCTGCTTAACGGGAAAGGTGAGGTGGGGTGATACATAAAACAAGAGTTTCAAATTAGCTCAGATACCGTTCCATAAACCCAATATGGAATAGACAAGACCTACTCCTTGCTCAGAGAACTGGACTCAACACGCCCGATTCACCGCACAAGAATATATCTTACTAGTAATAATCTTAAAACCTATGTATTGATATCTCTCTGTTAGTGTGTCAAGTGGGTGTAAAGCGGCCTAAACACAGCCGTGAAAAGCAGCTAAACCCCATTATAAAAATAAATTACTTTTAAAAACCCATGAAACAAAGACAGGGAAAGAGAGAGAAATTCTTACACAATTCGTTCAGGGGCTGTGATGCAACCTGGATTGACCATATCTAGACCCACAGCTGGATGAGACATAAGGGTGGACACTCTTGGGGCTGAGAGGTTCGGTGAGGTTGGGTGAGCAAACGCAGACCCTTTAAAGTAATACTGCGTGCTACCCATCGCATGGGTCCCAAATCTCCAGGTTCAAGGGCATCTTCCTACATCGAAAACATGCATGAGAAACCCAGAAGATGGTACACCGTGTGATGGGGAAAGGTTTCTAAAACGCACCTCATTTCTCATCTCCTTGTGCTCGGGTTCGCCATTCCAGCCACTTTACTAGCAATCTCCCTACTTGGAGCATCAGCACCTTTAACCTCCTGTTCCGTACAGGTTGCAATTTGTCCTGAGGATGAACGGGAAGACGGGGAACCAATGAGAGACTAGCTCTTGGTGTTGGGACAGGCACAGGTCACTCTGTTTTCCCATCAGGAAGAAGAATTAACCACAGGCTCAGCCTGCCCCCCGGAACCAGAACAGGGCCTGAAGCCATCCTGCGCTTTTGCGGCCGGCTCCCAAAAAACCGACTTGTAAAATGGAGCTTAAGGGCACTGCAATTCACAAACCTGCAGAGTTATAAATGATAACTCTCGTCCACAAATATATTGAGGGAAGGCAAAGAAGAGGATTTGAAATCAAGGCAGAATGGCAGGAAACAGATTTCAGGAGGTAGATTCGAATCGCCTTTAAAGCACATGAAAAGCGGCAAAACGTTGACAATGATGCCCTTGGCCAAAAAGGGCGTATGCGTTTTTTCCTGAATATATTCAGGAAAAAACGCATACGCCCTTTTTGGCCAACCAAGCAACCTGGAAAGGCAAATCAGCGCTACAAAGAAGTCTCGCTTCCCATCGGTCAAAAGGGCCATGCTGAAAAAAGTGTCAAAACCAGAAATGCAGGACAGGCCATGGAGAAATGGGAGCCTTGCTACACTGATGGGCGGGATGTAAATTGCCAACAGCCACTCTGGAGAAGTGTACGGTGTGTCCTGAAACATCTAAAAAACACAGCTTAGAGAGCATAGGGCACTTCCACGCATGGGGGGATAAAGTGGGAAAATTGAAAATCAGCAAGACACAAGCACCCCAAAGTTTAGGGCTGCTCTGTTGACAAGGACCTCCACTTCCTTCCACCTTAAATATCCCAGGAAAGCGAAAAATGGATAAAAAAGTTGTGGTCCTTATGTACAATGGAATATCACTCAGCCATGAAATCAATGTCATAAGGCTAGTAGCAGCATGATGAGTGGATTTAGGTAAGACGATTCTAAGTGAAATAAGTCACACAGAAAAGGACACTTCTCCTAAGGTGTCACTTATAGAGGGAATGTAAAAACCGTTACACTTGAACTGAATTACAAAACAGAACAGAGTCACACATGCAGAAAACACACTATGGCTGCTTAACGGGAAAGGTGAGGTGGGGTGATACATAAAACAAGAGTTTCAAATTAGCTCAGATACCGTTCCATAAACCCAATATGGAATAGACAAGACCTACTCCTTGCTCAGAGAACTGGACTCAACACGCCCGATTCACCGCACAAGAATATATCTGACTAGTAATAATCTTAAAACCTATGTATTGATATCTCTCTGTTAGTGTGTCAAGTGGGTGTAAAGCGGCCTAAACACAGCCGTGAAAAGCAGCTAAACCCCATTATAAAAATAAATTACTTTTAAAAACCCATGAAACAAAGACAGGGAAAGAGAGAGAAATTCTTACACAATTCGTTCAGGGGCTGTGATGCAACCTGGATTGACCATATCTAGACCCACAGCTGGATGAGACATAAGGGTGGACACTCTTGGGGCTGAGAGGTTTGGTGAGGTTGGGTGAGCAAACGCAGACCCTTTAAAGTAATACTGCGTGCTACCCATCGCATGGGTCCCAAATCTCCAGGTTCAAGGGCATCTTCCTACATCGAAAACATGCATGAGAAACCCAGAAGATGGTACACCGTGTGATGGAGAAAGTTTTCTAAAACGCACCTCATTTCTCACCTCCTTGTGCTCGTGTTCGCCATTCCAGCCACTTTACTAGCAATCTCCCTACTTGGAGCATCAGCACCTTTAACCTCCTGTTCCGTACAGGTTGCAATTTGTCCTGAGGATGAACGGGAAGACGGGAAACCAATGAGAGACTAGCTCTTGGTGTTGGGACAGTCACAGGTCACTCTATTTTCCCATCAGGAAGAAGAATTAACCACAGGCTCAGCCTGCCCCCCGGAACCAGAACAGGGCCTGAAGCCATCCTGCGCTTTTGCGGCCGGCTCCCAAAAAAGCGACTTGTAAAATGCAGCTTCAGGGCACTGCAATTCACAAACCTGCAGAGTTATAAATGATAACTCTCGTCCACAAATATATTGAGGGAAGGCAAAGAAGAGGATTTGAAATCAAGGCAGAATTGCAGGAAACAGATTTCAGGAGGTAGATTCGAATCGCCTTTAAAGCACATGAAAAGCGGCAAAACGTTGACAATGATGACCTTGGCCAAAAAGGGCGTATAAGTTTTTTCCTGAATATATTCAGGAAAAAACGCATACGCCCTTTTTGGCCAACCAAGCAACCTGGAAAGGCAAATCAGCGCTACAAAGAAGTCTCGCTTCCCATCGGTCAAAAGGGACATGCTGAAAAAAGTGTCAAAACCAGAAATGCAGGACAGCCCATGGAGAAATGGGAGCCTTGCTACACTGATGGGCGGGATGTAAATTGCCAACAGCCACTCTGGAGAAGTGTACGGTGTGTCCTGAAACATCTAAAAAACACAGCTTAGAGAGCATAGGGCACTTCCACACATGGGGGGATAAAGTGGGAAAATTGAAAATCAGCAAGACACAAGCACCCCAAAGTTTAGGGCTGCTCTGTTGACAAGGACCTCCACTTCATTCCACCTTAAATATCCCAGGAAAGCGAAAAATGGATAAAAAAGTTGTGGTCCTTATGTACAATGGAATATCACTCAGCCATGAAATCAATGTCATAAGGCTAGTAGCAGCATGATGAGTGGATTTAGGTAAGACGATTCTAAGTGAAATAAGTCACACAGAAAAGGACACTTCTCATAAGGTGTCACTTATAGAGGGAATGTAAAAACCGTTACACTTGAACTGAATTACAAAACAGAACAGAGTCACACATGCAGAAAACACACTATGGCTGCTTAACGGGAAAGGTGAGGTGGGGTGATACATAAAACAAGAGTTTCAAATTAGCTCAGATACCGTTCCATAAACCCAATATGGAATAGACAACACCTACTCCTTGCTCAGAGAACTGGACTCAACACGCCCGATTCACCGCACAAGAATATATCTGACTAGTAATAATCTTAAAACCTATGTATTGATATCTCTCTGTTAGTGTGTCAAGTGGGTGTAAAGCGGCCTAAACACAGCCGTGAAAAGCAGCTAAACCCCATTATAAAAATAAATTACTTTTAAAAACCCATGAAACAAAGACAGGGAAAGAGAGAGAAATTCTTACACAATTCGTTCAGGGGCTGTGATGCAACCTGGATTGACCATATCTAGACCCACAGCTGGATGAGACATAAGGGTGGACACTCTTGGGGCTGAGAGTTTTGGTGAGGTTGGGTGAGCAAACGCAGACCCTTTAAAGTAATACTGCGTGCTACCCATCGCATGGGTCCCAAATCTCCAGGTTCAAGGGCATCTTCCTACATCGAAAACATGCATGAGAAACCCAGAAGATGGTACACCGTGTGATGGGGAAAGGTTTCTAAAACGCACCTCATTTCTCACCTCCTTGTGCTCGGGTTCGCCATTCCAGCCACTTTACTAGCAATCTCCCTACTTGGAGCATCAGCACCTTTAACCTCCTGTTCCGTACAGGTTGCAATTTGTCCTGAGGATGAACGGGAAGACGGGGAACCAATGAGAGACTAGCTCTTGGTGTTGGGACAGGCACAGGTCACTCTATTTTCCCATCAGGAAGAAGAATTAACCACAGGCTCAGCCTGCCCCCCGGAACCAGAACAGGGCCTGAAGCCATCCTGCGCTTTTGCGGCCGACTCCCAAAAAAGCGACTTGTAAAATGGAGCTTCAGGGCACTGCAATTCACAAACCTGCAGAATTATAAATGATAACTCTCGTCCACAAATATATTGAGGGAAGGCAAAGAAGAGGATTTGAAATCAAGGCAGAATTGCAGGAAACAGATTTCAGGAGGTAGATTCGAATCGCCTTTAAAGCACATGAAAAGCGGCAAAACGTTGACAATGATGCCCTTGGCCAAAAAGGGCGTATGCGTTTTTTCCTGAATATATTCAGGAAAAAACGCGTACGCCCTTTTTGGCCAACCAAGCAACCTGGAAAGGCAAATCAGCGCTACAAAGAAGTCTCGCTTCCCATCGGTCAAAAGGGACATGCTGAAAAAGGTGTCAAAACCAGAAATGCAGGACAGGCCATGGAGAAATGGGAGCCTTGCTACACTGATGGGCGGGATGTAAATTGCCAACAGCCACTCTGGAGAAGTGTACGGTGTGTCCTGAAACATCTAAAAAACACAGTTTAGAGAGCATAGGGCACTTCCACGCATGGGGGGATAAAGTGGGAAAATTGAAAATCAGCAAGACACAAGCACCCCAAAGGTTAGGGCTGTTCTGTTGACAAGGACCTCCACTTCCTTCCACCTTAAATATCCCAGGAAAGCGAAAAATGGATAAAAAAGTTGTGGTCCTTATGTACAATGGAATATCACTCAGCCATGAAATCAATGTCATAAGGCTAGTAGCAGCATGATGAGTGGATTTAGGTAAGACGATTCTAAGTGAAATAAGTCACACAGAAAAGGACACTTCTCATAAGGTGTCACTTATAGAGGGAATGTTAAAACCGTTACACTTGAACTGAATTACAAAACAGAACAGAGTCACACATGCAGAAAACACACTATGGCTGCTTAACGGGAAAGGTGAGGTGGGGTGATACATAAAACAAGAGTTTCAAATTAGCTCAGATACCGTTCCATAAACCCAATATGGAATAGACAAGACCTACTCCTTGCTCAGAGAACTGGACTCAACACGCCCGATTCACCGCACAAGAATATATCTTACTAGTAATAATCTTAAAACCTATGTATTGATATCTCTCTGTTAGTGTGTCAAGTGGGTGTAAAGCGGCCTAAACACAGCCGTGAAAAGCAGCTAAACCCCATTATAAAAATAAATTACTTTTAAAAACCCATGAAACAAAGACAGGGAAAGAGAGAGAAATTCTTACACAATTCGTTCAGGGGCTGTGATGCAACCTGGATTGACCATATCTAGACCCACAGCTGGATGAGACATAAGGGTGGACACTCTTGGGGCTGAGAGGTTCGGTGAGGTTGGGTGAGCAAACGCAGACCCTTTAAAGTAATACTGCGTGCTACCCATCGCATGGGTCCCAAATCTCCAGGTTCAAGGGCATCTTCCTACATCGAAAACATGCATGAGAAACCCAGAAGATGGTACACCGTGTGATGGGGAAAGGTTTCTAAAACGCACCTCATTTCTCATCTCCTTGTGCTCGGGTTCGCCATTCCAGCCACTTTACTAGCAATCTCCCTACTTGGAGCATCAGCACCTTTAACCTCCTGTTCCGTACAGGTTGCAATTTGTCCTGAGGATGAACGGGAAGACGGGGAACCAATGAGAGACTAGCTCTTGGTGTTGGGACAGGCACAGGTCACTCTGTTTTCCCATCAGGAAGAAGAATTAACCACAGGCTCAGCCTGCCCCCCGGAACCAGAACAGGGCCTGAAGCCATCCTGCGCTTTTGCGGCCGGCTCCCAAAAAACCGACTTGTAAAATGGAGCTTCAGGGCACTGCAATTCACAAACCTGCAGAGTTATAAATGATAACTCTCGTCCACAAATATATTGAGGGAAGGCAAAGAAGAGGATTTGAAATCAAGGCAGAATGGCAGGAAACAGATTTCAGGAGGTAGATTCGAATCGCCTTTAAAGCACATGAAAAGCGGCAAAACGTTGACAATGATGCCCTTGGCCAAAAAGGGCGTATGCGTTTTTTCCTGAATATATTCAGGAAAAAACGCATACGCCCTTTTTGGCCAACCAAGCAACCTGGAAAGGCAAATCAGCGCTACAAAGAAGTCTCGCTTCCCATCGGTCAAAAGGGACATGCTGAAAAAGTTGTCAAAACCAGAAATGCAGGACAGGCCATGGAGAAATGGGAGCCTTGCTACACTGATGGGCGGGATGTAAATTGCCAACAGACACTCTGGAGAAGTGTACGGTGTGTCCTGAAACATCTAAAAAACACAGCTTAGAGAGCAAAGGGCACTTCCACGCATGGGGGGATAAAGTGGGAAAATTGAAAATCAGCAAGACACAAGCACCCCAAAGTTTAGGGCTGCTCTGTTGACAAGGACCTCCACTTCCTTCCACCTTAAATATCCCAGGAAAGCGAAAAATGGATAAAAAAGTTGTGGTCCTTATGTACAATGGAATATCACTCAGCCATGAAATCAATGTCATAAGGCTAGTAGCAGCATGATGAGTGGATTTAGGTAAGACGATTCTAAGTGAAATAAGTCACACAGAAAAGGACACTTCTCATAAGGTGTCACTTATAGAGGGAATGTAAAAACCGTTACACTTGAACTGAATTACAAAACAGAACAGAGTCACACATGCAGAAAACACACTATGGCTGCTTAACGGGAAAGGTGAGGTGGGGTGATACATAAAACAAGAGTTTCAAATTAGCTCAGATACCGTTCCATAAACCCAATATGGAATAGACAAGACCTACTCCTTGCTCAGAGAACTGGACTCAACACGCCCGATTCACCGCACAAGAATATATCTGACTAGGAATAATCTTAAAACCTATGTATTGATATCTCTCTGTTAGTGTGTCAAGTGGGTGTAAAGCGGCCTAAACACAGCCGTGAAAAGCAGCTAAACCCCATTATAAAAATAAATTACTTTTAAAAACCCATGAAACAAAGACAGGGAAAGAGAGAGAAATTCTTACACAATTCGTTCAGGGGCTGTGATGCAACCTGGATTGACCATATCTAGACCCACAGCTGGATGAGACATAAGGGTGGACACTCTTGGGGCTGAGAGTTTTGGTGAGGTTGGGTGAGCAAACGCAGACCCTTTAAAGTAATACTGCGTGCTACCCATCGCATGGGTCCCAAATCTCCAGGTTCAAGGGCATCTTCCTACATCGAAAACATGCATGAGAAACCCAGAAGATGGTACACCGTGTGATGGGGAAAGGTTTCTAAAACGCACCTCATTTCTCACCTCCTTGTGCTCGGGTTCGCCATTCCAGCCACTTTACTAGCAATCTCCCTACTTGGAGCATCAGCACCTTTAACCTCCAGTTCCGTACAGGTTGCAATTTGTCCTGAGGATGAACGGGAAGACGGGAAACCAATGAGAGACTAGCTCTTGGTGTTGGGACAGTCACAGGTCACTCTATTTTCCCATCAGGAAGAAGAATTAACCACAGGCTCAGCCTGCCCCCCGGAACCAGAACAGGGCCTGAAGCCATCCTGCGCTTTTGCGGCCGGCTCCCAAAAAAGCGACTTGTAAAATGCAGCTTCAGGGCACTGCAATTCACAAACCTGCAGAGTTATAAATGATAACTCTCGTCCACAAATATATTGAGGGAAGGCAAAGAAGAGGATTTGAAATCAAGGCAGAATTGCAGGAAACAGATTTCAGGAGGTAGATTCGAATCGCCTTTAAAGCACATGAAAAGCGGCAAAACGTTGACAATGATGCCCTTGGCCAAAAAGGGCGTATACGTTTTTTCCTGAATATATTCAGGAAAAAACGCATACGCCCTTTTTGGCCAACCAAGCAACCTGGAAAGGCAAATCAGCGCTCCAAAGAAGTCTCGCTTCCCAACGGTCAAAAGGGCCATGCTGAAAAAAGTGTCAAAACCAGAAATGCAGGACAGGCCATGGAGAAATGGGAGCCTTGCTACACTGATGGGCGGGATGTAAATTGCCAACAGCCACTCTGGAGAAGTGTACGGTGTGTCCTGAAACATCTAAAAAACACAGCTTAGAGAGCATAGGGCACTTCCACGCATGGGGGGATAAAGTGGGAACATTGAAAATCAGCAAGACACAAGCACCCCAAAGTTTAGGGCTGCTCTGTTGACAAGGACCTCCACTTCCTTCCACCTTAAATATCCCAGGAAAGCGAAAAATGGATAAAAAAGTTGTGGTCCTTATGTACAATGGAATATCACTCAGCCATGAAATCAATGTCATAAGGCTAGTAGCAGCATGATGAGTGGATTTAGGTAAGACGATTCTAAGTGAAATAAGTCACACAGAAAAGGACACTTCTCATAAGGTGTCACTTATAGAGGGAATGTAAAAACCGTTACACTTGAACTGAATTACAAAACAGAACAGAGTCACACATGCAGAAAACACACTATGGCTGCTTAACGGGAAAGGTGAGGTGGGGTGATACATAAAACAAGAGTTTCAAATTAGCTCAGATACCGTTCCATAAACCCAATATGGAATAGACAAGACCTACTCCTTGCTCAGAGAACTGGACTCAACACGCCCGATTCACCGCACAAGAATATATCTGACTAGTAATAATCTTAAAACCTATGTATTGATATCTCTCTGTTAGTGTGTCAAGTGTGTGTAAGGCGGCATAAACACAGCCGTGAAAAGCAGCTAAACCCCATTATAAAAATAAATTACTTTTAAAAACCCATGAAACAAAGACAGGGAAAGAGAGAGAAATTCTTACAAAATTCGTTCAAGGGCTGTGATGCAACCTGCATTGACCATATCTAGACCCACAGCTGGATGAGACATAAGGGTGGACACTCTTGGGGCTGAGAGGTTTGGTGAGGTTGGGTGAGCAAACGCAGACCCTTTAAAGTAATACTGCGTGCTACCCATCGCATGGGTCCCAAATCTCCAGGTTCAAGGGCATCTTCCTACATCGAAAACATGCATGAGAAACCCAGAAGATGGTACACCGTGTGATGGGGAAAGGTTTCTAAAACGCACCGCATTTCTCATCTCCTTGTGCTCGGGTTCGTCATTCCAGCCACTTTACTAGCAATCTCCCTACTTGGAGCATCAGCACCTTTAACCTCCTGTTCCGTACAGGTTGCAATTTGTCCTGAGGATGAACGGGAAGACGGGGAACCAATGAGAGACTAGCTCTTGGTGTTGGGACAGGCACAGGTCACTCAATTTTCCCATCAGGAAGAAGAATTAACCACAGGCTCAGCCTGCCCCCCGGAACCAGAACAGGGCCTGAAGCCATCCTGCGCTTTTGCGGCCGACTCCCAAAAAAGCGACTTGTAAAATGGAGCTTCAGGGCACTGCAATTCACAAACCTGCAGAATTATAAATGATAACTCTCGTCCACAAATATATTGAGGGAAGGCAAAGAAGAGGATTTGAAATCAAGGCAGAATTGCAGGAAACAGATTTCAGGAGGTAGATTCGAATCGCCTTTAAAGCACATGAAAAGCGGCAAAACGTTGACAATGATGCCCTTGGCCAAAAAGGGCGTATGCGTTTTTTCCTGAATATATTCAGGAAAAAACGCATACGCCCTTTTTGGCCAACCAAGCAACCTGGAAAGGCAAATCAGCGCTACAAAGAAGTCTCGCTTCCCATCGGTCCAAAGGGACATGCTGAAAAAGGTGTCAAAACCAGAAATGCAGGACAGGCCATGGAGAAATGGGAGCCTTGCTACACTGATGGGCGGGATGTAAATTGCCAACAGCCACTCTGGAGAAGTGTACGGTGTGTCCTGAAACATCTAAAAAACACAGTTTAGAGAGCATAGGGCACTTCCACGCATGGGGGGATAAAGTGGGAAAATTGAAAATCAGCAAGACACAAGCACCCCAAAGGTTAGGGCTGCTCTGTTGACAAGGACCTCCACTTCCTTCCACCTTAAATATCCCAGGAAAGCGAAAAATGGATAAAAAAGTTGTGGTCCTTATGTACAATGGAATATCACTCAGCCATGAAATCAATGTCATAAGGCTAGTAGCAGCATGATGAGTGGATTTAGGTAAGACGATTCTAAGTGAAATAAGTCACACAGAAAAGGACACTTCTCATAAGGTGTCACTTATAGAGGGAATGTTAAAACCGTTACACTTGAACTGAATTACAAAACAGAACAGAGTCACACATGCAGAAAACACACTATGGCTGCTTAACGGGAAAGGTGAGGTGGGGTGATACATAAAACAAGAGTTTCAAATTAGCTCAGATACCGTTCCATAAACCCAATATGGAATAGACAAGACCTACTCCTTGCTCAGAGAACTGGACTCAACACGCCCGATTCACCGCACAAGAATATATCTTACTAGTAATAATCTTAAAACCTATGTATTGATATCTCTCTGTTAGTGTGTCAAGTGGGTGTAAAGCGGCCTAAACACAGCCGTGAAAAGCAGCTAAACCCCATTATAAAAATAAATTACTTTTAAAAACCCATGAAACAAAGACAGGGAAAGAGAGAGAAATTCTTACACAATTCGTTCAGGGGCTGTGATGCAACCTGGATTGACCATATCTAGACCCACAGCTGGATGAGACATAAGGGTGGACACTCTTGGGGCTGAGAGGTTCGGTGAGGTTGGGTGAGCAAACGCAGACCCTTTAAAGTAATACTGCGTGCTACCCATCGCATGGGTCCCAAATCTCCAGGTTCAAGGGCATCTTCCTACATCGAAAACATGCATGAGAAACCCAGAAGATGGTACACCGTGTGATGGGGAAAGGTTTCTAAAACGCACCTCATTTCTCATCTCCTTGAACTCGGGTTCGCCATTCCAGCCACTTTACTAGCAATCTCCCTACTTGGAGCATCAGCACCTTTAACCTCCTGTTCCGTACAGGTTGCAATTTGTCCTGAGGATGAACGGGAAGACGGGGAACCAATGAGAGACTAGCTCTTGGTGTTGGGACAGGCACAGGTCACTCTGTTTTCCCATCAGGAAGAAGAATTAACCACAGGCTCAGCCTGCCCCCCGGAACCAGAACAGGGCCTGAAGCCATCCTGCGCTTTTGCGGCCGGCTCCCAAAAAACCGACTTGTAAAATGGAGCTTCAGGGCACTGCAATTCACAAACCTGCAGAGTTATAAATGATAACTCTCGTCCACAAATATATTGAGGGAAGGCAAAGAAGAGGATTTGAAATCAAGGCAGAATTGCAGGAAACAGATTTCAGGAGGTAGATTCGAATCGCCTTTAAAGCACATGAAAAGCGGCAAAACGTTGACAATGATGCCCTTGGCCAAAAAGGGCGTATGCGTTTTTTCCTGAATATATTCAGGAAAAAACGCATACGCCCTTTTTGGCCAACCAAGCAACCTGGAAAGGCAAATCAGCGCTACAAAGAAGTCTCGCTTCCCATCGGTCAAAAGGGCCATGCTGAAAAAAGTGTCAAAACCAGAAATGCAGGACAGGCCATGGAGAAATGGGAGCCTTGCTACACTGATGGGCGGGATGTAAATTGCCAACAGCCACTCTGGAGAAGTGTACGTTGTGTCCTGAAACATCTAAAAAACACAGCTTAGAGAGCATAGGGCACTTCCACGCATGGGGGGATAAAGTGGGAAAATTGAAAATCAGCAAGACACAAGCACCCCAAAGTTTAGGGCTGCTCTGTTGACAAGGACCTCCACTTCCTTCCACCTTAAATATCCCAGGAAAGCGAAAAATGGATAAAAAAGTTGTGGTCCTTATGTACAATGGAATATCACTCAGCCATGAAATCAATGTCATAAGGCTAGTAGCAGCATGATGAGTAGATTTAGGTAAGACGATTCTAAGTGAAATAAGTCACACAGAAAAGGACACTTCTCATAAGGTGTCACTTATAGAGGGAATGTAAAAACCGTTACACTTGAACTGAATTACAAAACAGAACAGAGTCACACATGCAGAAAACACACTATGGCTGCTTAACGGGAAAGGTGAGGTGGGGTGATACATAAAACAAGAGTTTCAAATTAGCTCAGATACCGTTCCATAAACCCAATATGGAATAGACAAGACCTACTCCTTGCTCAGAGAACTGGACTCAACACGCCCGATTCACCGCACAAGAATATATCTGACTAGGAATAATCTTAAAACCTATGTATTGATATCTCTCTGTTAGTGTGTCAAGTGGGTGTAAAGCGGCCTAAACACAGCCGTGAAAAGCAGCTAAACCCCATTATAAAAATAAATTACTTTTAAAAACCCATGAAACAAAGACAGGGAAAGAGAGAGAAATTCTTACACAATTCGTTCAGGGGCTGTGATGCAACCTGGATTGACCATATCTAGACCCACAGCTGGATGAGACATAAGGGTGGACACTCTTGGGGCTGAGAGTTTTGGTGAGGTTGGGTGAGCAAACGCAGACCCTTTAAAGTAATACTGCGTGCTACCCATCGCATGGGTCCCAAATCTCCAGGTTCAAGGGCATCTTCCTACATCGAAAACATGCATGAGAAACCCAGAAGATGGTACACCGTGTGATGGGGAAAGGTTTCTAAAACGCACCTCATTTCTCACCTCCTTGTGCTCGGGTTCGCCATTCCAGCCACTTTACTAGCAATCTCCCTACTTGGAGCATCAGCACCTTTAACCTCCAGTTCCGTACAGGTTGCAATTTGTCCTGAGGATGAACGGGAAGACGGGAAACCAATGAGAGACTAGCTCTTGGTGTTGGGACAGTCACAGGTCACTCTATTTTCCCATCAGGAAGAAGAATTAACCACAGGCTCAGCCTGCCCCCCGGAACCAGAACAGGGCCTGAAGCCATCCTGCGCTTTTGCGGCCGGCTCCCAAAAAAGCGACTTGTAAAATGCAGCTTCAGGGCACTGCAATTCACAAACCTGCAGAGTTATAAATGATAACTCTCGTCCACAAATATATTGAGGGAAGGCAAAGAAGAGGATTTGAAATCAAGGCAGAATTGCAGGAAACAGATTTCAGGAGGTAGATTCGAATCGCCTTTAAAGCACATGAAAAGCGGCAAAACGTTGACAATGATGCCCTTGGCCAAAAAGGGCGTATACGTTTTTTCCTGAATATATTCAGGAAAAAACGCATACGCCCTTTTTGGCCAACCAAGCAACCTGGAAAGGCAAATCAGCGCTCCAAAGAAGTCTCGCTTCCCATCGGTCAAAAGGGCCATGCTGAAAAAAGTGTCAAAACCAGAAATGCAGGACAGGCCATGGAGAAATGGGAGCCTTGCTACACTGATGGGCGGGATGTAAATTGCCAACAGCCACTCTGGAGAAGTGTACGGTGTGTCCTGAAACATCTAAAAAACACAGCTTAGAGAGCATAGGGCACTTCCACGCATGGGGGGATAAAGTGGGAACATTGAAAATCAGCAAGACACAAGCACCCCAAAGTTTAGGGCTGCTCTGTTGACAAGGACCTCCACTTCCTTCCACCTTAAATATCCCAGGAAAGCGAAAAATGGATAAAAAAGTTGTGGTCCTTATGTACAATGGAATATCACTCAGCCATGAAATCAATGTCATAAGGCTAGTAGCAGCATGATGAGTGGATTTAGGTAAGACGATTCTAAGTGAAATAAGTCACACAGAAAAGGACACTTCTCATAAGGTGTCACTTATAGAGGGAATGTAAAAACCGTTACACTTGAACTGAATTACAAAACAGAACAGAGTCACACATGCAGAAAACACACTATGGCTGCTTAACGGGAAAGGTGAGGTGGGGTGATACATAAAAGAAGAGTTTCAAATGAGCTCAGATACCGTTCCATAAACCCAATATGGAATAGACAAGACCTACTCCTTGCTCAGAGAACTGGACTCAACACGCCCGATTCACCGCACAAGAATATATCTGACTAGTAATAATCTTAAAACCTATGTATTGATATCTCTCTGTTAGTGTGTCAAGTGGGTGTAAAGCAGCCTAAACACAGCCGTGAAAAGCAGCTAAACCCCATTATAAAAATAAATTACTTTTAAAAACCCATGAAACAAAGACAGGGAAAGAGAGAGAAATTCTTACACAATTCGTTCAGGGGCTGTGATGCAACCTGGATTGACCATATCTAGACCCACAGCTGGATGAGACATAAGGGTGGACACTCTTGGGGCTGAGAGGTTTGGTGAGGTTGGGTGAGCAAACGCAGACCCTTTAAAGTAATACTGCGTGCTACCCATCGCATGGGTCCCAAATCTCCAGGTTCAAGGGCATCTTCCTACATCGAAAACATGCATGAGAAACCCAGAAGATGGTACACCGTGTGATGGGGAAAGGTTTCTAAAACGCACCTCATTTCTCACCTCCTTGTGCTCGGGTTCGCCATTCCAGCCACTTTACTAGCAATCTCCCTACTTGGAGCATCAGCACCTTTAACCTCCTGTTCCGTACAGGTTGCAATTTGTCCTGAGGATGAACCAGAAGACGGGGAACCAATGAGAGACTAGCTCTTGGTGTTGTGACAGGCACAGTTCACTCTATTTTCCCATCAGGAAGAAGAATTAACCACAGGCTCAGCCTGCCCCCCGGAACCAGAACAGGGCCTGAAGCCATCCTGCGCTTTTGCGGCCGGCTCCCAAAAAAGCGACTTGTAAAATGCAGCTTCAGGGCACTGCAATTCACAAACCTGCAGAGTTATAAATGATAACTCTCGTCCACAAATATATTGAGGGAAGGCAAAGAAGAGGATTTGAAATCAAGGCAGAATTGCAGGAAACAGATTTCAGGAGGTAGATTCGAATCGCCTTTAAAGCACATGAAAAGCGGCAAAACGTTGACAATGATGCCCTTGGCCAAAAAGGGCGTATGCGTTTTTTCCTGAATATATTCAGGAAAAAACGCATACGCCCTTTTTGGCCAACCAAGCAACCTGGAAAGGCAAATCAGCGCTACAAAGAAGTCTCGCTTCCCATCGGTCAAAAGGGACATGCTGAAAAAGTTGTCAAAACCAGAAATGCAGGACAGGCCATGGAGAAATGGGAGCCTTGCTACACTGATGGGCGGGATGTAAATTGCCAACAGCCACTCTGGAGAAGTGTACGGTGTGTCCTGAAACATCTAAAAAACACAGCTTAGAGAGCATAGGGCACTTCCACGCATGGGGGGATAAAGTGGGAAAATTGAAAATCAGCAAGACACAAGCACCCCAAAGTTTAGGGCTGCTCTGTTGACAAGGACCTCCACTTCCTTCCACCTTAAATATCCCAGGAAAGCGAAAAATGGATAAAAAAGTTGTGGTCCTTATGTACAATGGAATATCACTCAGCCATGAAATCAATGTCATAAGGCTAGTAGCAGCATGATGAGTGGATTTAGGTAAGACGATTCTAAGTGAAATAAGTCACACAGAAAAGGACACTTCTCCTAAGGTGTCACTTATAGAGGGAATGTAAAAACCGTTACACTTGAACTGAATTACAAAACAGAACAGAGTCACACATGCAGAAAACACACTATGGCTGCTTAACGGGAAAGGTGAGGTGGGGTGATACATAAAACAAGAGTTTCAAATTAGCTCAGATACCGTTCCATAAACCCAATATGGAATAGACAAGACCTACTCCTTGCTCAGAGAACTGGACTCAACACGCCCGATTCACCGCACAAGAATATATCTGACTAGTAATAATCTTAAAACCTATGTATTGATATCTCTCTGTTAGTGTGTCAAGTGGGTGTAAAGCGGCCTAAACACAGCCGTGAAAAGCAGCTAAACCCCATTATAAAAATAAATTACTTTTAAAAACCCATGAAACAAAGACAGGGAAAGAGAGAGAAATTCTTACACAATTCGTTCAGGGGCTGTGATGCAACCTGGATTGACCATATCTAGACCCACAGCTGGATGAGACATAAGGGTGGACACTCTTGGGGCTGAGAGGTTTGGTGAGGTTGGGTGAGCAAACGCAGACCCTTTAAAGTAATACTGCGTGCTACCCATCGCATGGGTCCCAAATCTCCAGGTTCAAGGGCATCTTCCTACATCGAAAACATGCATGAGAAACCCAGAAGATGGTACACCGTGTGATGGGGAAAGGTTTCTAAAACGCACCTCATTTCTCACCTCCTTGTGCTCGTGTTCGCCATTCCAGCCACTTTACTAGCAATCTCCCTACTTGGAGCATCAGCACCTTTAACCTCCTGTTCCGTACAGGTTGCAATTTGTCCTGAGGATGAACGGGAAGACGGGAAACCAATGAGAGACTAGCTCTTGGTGTTGGGACAGTCACAGGTCACTCTATTTTCCCATCAGGAAGAAGAATTAACCACAGGCTCAGCCTGCCCCCCGGAACCAGAACAGGGCCTGAAGCCATCCTGCGCTTTTGCGGCCGGCTCCCAAAAAAGCGACTTGTAAAATGCAGCTTCAGGGCACTGCAATTCACAAACCTGCAGAGTTATAAATGATAACTCTCGTCCACAAATATATTGAGGGAAGGCAAAGAAGAGGATTTGAAATCAAGGCAGAATTGCAGGAAACAGATTTCAGGAGGTAGATTCGAATCGCCTTTAAAGCACATGAAAAGCGGCAAAACGTTGACAATGATGCCCTTGGCCAAAAAGGGCGTATGCGTTTTTTCCTGAATATATTCAGGAAAAAACGCATACGCCCTTTTTGGCCAACCAAGCAACCTGGAAAGGCAAATCAGCGCTACAAAGAAGTCTCGCTTCCCATCGGTCAAAAGGGCCATGCTGAAAAAAGTGTCAAAACCAGAAATGCAGGACAGCCCATGGAGAAATGGGAGCCTTGCTACACTGATGGGCGGGATGTAAATTGCCAACAGCCACTCTGGAGAAGTGTACGTTGTGTCCTGAAACATCTAAAAAACACAGCTTAGAGAGCATAGGGCACTTCCACGCATGGGGGGATAAAGTGGGAAAATTGAAAATCAGCAAGACACAAGCACCCCAAAGTTTAGGGCTGCTCTGTTGACAAGGACCTCCACTTCCTTCCACCTTAAATATCCCAGGAAAGCGAAAAATGGATAAAAAAGTTGTGGTCCTTATGTACAATGGAATATCACTCAGCCATGAAATCAATGTCATAAGGCTAGTAGCAGCATGATGAGTAGATTTAGGTAAGACGATTCTAAGTGAAATAAGTCACACAGAAAAGGACACTTCTCATAAGGTGTCACTTATAGAGGGAATGTAAAAACCGTTACACTTGAACTGAATTACAAAACAGAACAGAGTCACACATGCAGAAAACACACTATGGCTGCTTAACGGGAAAGGTGAGGTGGGGTGATACATAAAACAAGAGTTTCAAATTAGCTCAGATACCGTTCCATAAACCCAATATGGAATAGACAAGACCTACTCCTTGCTCAGAGAACTGGACTCAACACGCCCGATTCACCGCACAAGAATATATCTGACTAGGAATAATCTTAAAACCTATGTATTGATATCTCTCTGTTAGTGTGTCAAGTGGGTGTAAAGCGGCCTAAACACAGCCGTGAAAAGCAGCTAAACCCCATTATAAAAATAAATTACTTTTAAAAACCCATGAAACAAAGACAGGGAAAGAGAGAGAAATTCTTACACAATTCGTTCAGGGGCTGTGATGCAACCTGGATTGACCATATCTAGACCCACAGCTGGATGAGACATAAGGGTGGACACTCTTGGGGCTGAGAGTTTTGGTGAGGTTGGGTGAGCAAACGCAGACCCTTTAAAGTAATACTGCGTGCTACCCATCGCATGGGTCCCAAATCTCCAGGTTCAAGGGCATCTTCCTACATCGAAAACATGCATGAGAAACCCAGAAGATGGTACACCGTGTGATGGGGAAAGGTTTCTAAAACGCACCTCATTTCTCACCTCCTTGTGCTCGGGTTCGCCATTCCAGCCACTTTACTAGCAATCTCCCTACTTGGAGCATCAGCACCTTTAACCTCCAGTTCCGTACAGGTTGCAATTTGTCCTGAGGATGAACGGGAAGACGGGAAACCAATGAGAGACTAGCTCTTGGTGTTGGGACAGTCACAGGTCACTCTATTTTCCCATCAGGAAGAAGAATTAACCACAGGCTCAGCCTGCCCCCCGGAACCAGAACAGGGCCTGAAGCCATCCTGCGCTTTTGCGGCCGGCTCCCAAAAAAGCGACTTGTAAAATGCAGCTTCAGGGCACTGCAATTCACAAACCTGCAGAGTTATAAATGATAACTCTCGTCCACAAATATATTGAGGGAAGGCAAAGAAGAGGATTTGAAATCAAGGCAGAATTGCAGGAAACAGATTTCAGGAGGTAGATTCGAATCGCCTTTAAAGCACATGAAAAGCGGCAAAACGTTGACAATGATGCCCTTGGCCAAAAAGGGCGTATACGTTTTTTCCTGAATATATTCAGGAAAAAACGCATACGCCCTTTTTGGCCAACCAAGCAACCTGGAAAGGCAAATCAGCGCTCCAAAGAAGTCTCGCTTCCCATCGGTCAAAAGGGCCATGCTGAAAAAAGTGTCAAAACCAGAAATGCAGGACAGGCCATGGAGAAATGGGAGCCTTGCTACACTGATGGGCGGGATGTAAATTGCCAACAGCCACTCTGGAGAAGTGTACGGTGTGTCCTGAAACATCTAAAAAACACAGCTTAGAGAGCATAGGGCACTTCCACGCATGGGGGGATAAAGTGGGAACATTGAAAATCAGCAAGACACAAGCACCCCAAAGTTTAGGGCTGCTCTGTTGACAAGGACCTCCACTTCCTTCCACCTTAAATATCCCAGGAAAGCGAAAAATGGATAAAAAAGTTGTGGTCCTTATGTACAATGGAATATCACTCAGCCATGAAATCAATGTCATAAGGCTAGTAGCAGCATGATGAGTGGATTTAGGTAAGACGATTCTAAGTGAAATAAGTCACACAGAAAAGGACACTTCTCATAAGGTGTCACTTATAGAGGGAATGTAAAAACCGTTACACTTGAACTGAATTACAAAACAGAACAGAGTCACACATGCAGAAAACACACTATGGCTGCTTAACGGGAAAGGTGAGGTGGGGTGATACATAAAAGAAGAGTTTCAAATGAGCTCAGATACCGTTCCATAAACCCAATATGGAATAGACAAGACCTACTCCTTGCTCAGAGAACTGGACTCAACACGCCCGATTCACCGCACAAGAATATATCTGACTAGTAATAATCTTAAAACCTATGTATTGATATCTCTCTGTTAGTGTGTCAAGTGGGTGTAAAGCAGCCTAAACACAGCCGTGAAAAGCAGCTAAACCCCATTATAAAAATAAATTACTTTTAAAAACCCATGAAACAAAGACAGGGAAAGAGAGAGAAATTCTTACACAATTCGTTCAGGGGCTGTGATGCAACCTGGATTGACCATATCTAGACCCACAGCTGGATGAGACATAAGGGTGGACACTCTTGGGGCTGAGAGGTTTGGTGAGGTTGGGTGAGCAAACGCAGACCCTTTAAAGTAATACTGCGTGCTACCCATCGCATGGGTCCCAAATCTCCAGGTTCAAGGGCATCTTCCTACATCGAAAACATGCATGAGAAACCCAGAAGATGGTACACCGTGTGATGGGGAAAGGTTTCTAAAACGCACCTCATTTCTCACCTCCTTGTGCTCGGGTTCGCCATTCCAGCCACTTTACTAGCAATCTCCCTACTTGGAGCATCAGCACCTTTAACCTCCTGTTCCGTACAGGTTGCAATTTGTCCTGAGGATGAACCAGAAGACGGGGAACCAATGAGAGACTAGCTCTTGGTGTTGTGACAGGCACAGTTCACTCTATTTTCCCATCAGGAAGAAGAATTAACCACAGGCTCAGCCTGCCCCCCGGAACCAGAACAGGGCCTGAAGCCATCCTGCGCTTTTGCGGCCGGCTCCCAAAAAAGCGACTTGTAAAATGCAGCTTCAGGGCACTGCAATTCACAAACCTGCAGAGTTATAAATGATAACTCTCGTCCACAAATATATTGAGGGAAGGCAAAGAAGAGGATTTGAAATCAAGGCAGAATTGCAGGAAACAGATTTCAGGAGGTAGATTCGAATCGCCTTTAAAGCACATGAAAAGCGGCAAAACGTTGACAATGATGCCCTTGGCCAAAAAGGGCGTATGCGTTTTTTCCTGAATATATTCAGGAAAAAACGCATACGCCCTTTTTGGCCAACCAAGCAACCTGGAAAGGCAAATCAGCGCTACAAAGAAGTCTCGCTTCCCATCGGTCAAAAGGGACATGCTGAAAAAGTTGTCAAAACCAGAAATGCAGGACAGGCCATGGAGAAATGGGAGCCTTGCTACACTGATGGGCGGGATGTAAATTGCCAACAGCCACTCTGGAGAAGTGTACGGTGTGTCCTGAAACATCTAAAAAACACAGCTTAGAGAGCATAGGGCACTTCCACGCATGGGGGGATAAAGTGGGAAAATTGAAAATCAGCAAGACACAAGCACCCCAAAGTTTAGGGCTGCTCTGTTGACAAGGACCTCCACTTCCTTCCACCTTAAATATCCCAGGAAAGCGAAAAATGGATAAAAAAGTTGTGGTCCTTATGTACAATGGAATATCACTCAGCCATGAAATCAATGTCATAAGGCTAGTAGCAGCATGATGAGTGGATTTAGGTAAGACGATTCTAAGTGAAATAAGTCACACAGAAAAGGACACTTCTCCTAAGGTGTCACTTATAGAGGGAATGTAAAAACCGTTACACTTGAACTGAATTACAAAACAGAACAGAGTCACACATGCAGAAAACACACTATGGCTGCTTAACGGGAAAGGTGAGGTGGGGTGATACATAAAACAAGAGTTTCAAATTAGCTCAGATACCGTTCCATAAACCCAATATGGAATAGACAAGACCTACTCCTTGCTCAGAGAACTGGACTCAACACGCCCGATTCACCGCACAAGAATATATCTGACTAGTAATAATCTTAAAACCTATGTATTGATATCTCTCTGTTAGTGTGTCAAGTGGGTGTAAAGCGGCCTAAACACAGCCGTGAAAAGCAGCTAAACCCCATTATAAAAATAAATTACTTTTAAAAACCCATGAAACAAAGACAGGGAAAGAGAGAGAAATTCTTACACAATTCGTTCAGGGGCTGTGATGCAACCTGGATTGACCATATCTAGACCCACAGCTGGATGAGACATAAGGGTGGACACTCTTGGGGCTGAGAGGTTTGGTGAGGTTGGGTGAGCAAACGCAGACCCTTTAAAGTAATACTGCGTGCTACCCATCGCATGGGTCCCAAATCTCCAGGTTCAAGGGCATCTTCCTACATCGAAAACATGCATGAGAAACCCAGAAGATGGTACACCGTGTGATGGGGAAAGGTTTCTAAAACGCACCTCATTTCTCACCTCCTTGTGCTCGTGTTCGCCATTCCAGCCACTTTACTAGCAATCTCCCTACTTGGAGCATCAGCACCTTTAACCTCCTGTTCCGTACAGGTTGCAATTTGTCCTGAGGATGAACGGGAAGACGGGAAACCAATGAGAGACTAGCTCTTGGTGTTGGGACAGTCACAGGTCACTCTATTTTCCCATCAGGAAGAAGAATTAACCACAGGCTCAGCCTGCCCCCCGGAACCAGAACAGGGCCTGAAGCCATCCTGCGCTTTTGCGGCCGGCTCCCAAAAAAGCGACTTGTAAAATGCAGCTTCAGGGCACTGCAATTCACAAACCTGCAGAGTTATAAATGATAACTCTCGTCCACAAATATATTGAGGGAAGGCAAAGAAGAGGATTTGAAATCAAGGCAGAATTGCAGGAAACAGATTTCAGGAGGTAGATTCGAATCGCCTTTAAAGCACATGAAAAGCGGCAAAACGTTGACAATGATGACCTTGGCCAAAAAGGGCGTATAAGTTTTTTCCTGAATATATTCAGGAAAAAACGCATACGCCCTTTTTGGCCAACCAAGCAACCTGGAAAGGCAAATCAGCGCTACAAAGAAGTCTCGCTTCCCATCGGTCAAAAGGGACATGCTGAAAAAAGTGTCAAAACCAGAAATGCAGGACAGCCCATGGAGAAATGGGAGCCTTGCTACACTGATGGGCGGGATGTAAATTGCCAACAGCCACTCTGGAGAAGTGTACGGTGTGTCCTGAAACATCTAAAAAACACAGCTTAGAGAGCATAGGGCACTTCTACGCATGGGGGGATAAAGTGGGAAAATTGAAAATCAGCAAGACACAAGCACCCGAAAGTTTAGGGCTGCTCTGTTGACAAGGACCTCCACTTCCTTCCACCTTAAATATCCCAGGAAAGCGAAAAATGGATAAAAAAGTTGTGGTCCTTATGTACAATGGAATATCACTCAGCCATGAAATCAATGTCATAAGGCTAGTAGCAGCATGATGAGTGGATTTAGGTAAGACGATTCTAAGTGAAATAAGTCACACAGAAAAGGACACTTCTCATAAGGTGTCACTTATAGAGGGAATGTAAAAACCGTTACACTTGAACTGAATTACAAAACAGAACAGAGTCACACATGCAGAAAACACACTATGGCTGCTTAACGGGAAAGGTGAGGTGGGGTGATACATAAAACAAGAGTTTCAAATTAGCTCAGATACCGTTCCATAAACCCAATATGGAATAGACAAGACCTACTCCTTGCTCAGAGAACTGGACTCAACACGCCCGATTCACCGCACAAGAATATATCTGACTAGTAATAATCTAAAAACCTATGTATTGATATCTCTCTGTTAGTGTGTCAAGTGTGTGTAAGGCGGCATAAACACAGCCGTGAAAAGCAGCTAAACCCCATTATAAAAATAAATTACTTTTAAAAACCCATGAAACAAAGACAGGGAAAGAGAGAGAAATTCTTACACAATTCGTTCAGGGGCTGTGATGCAACCTGCATTGACCATATCTAGACCCACAGCTGGATGAGACATAAGGGTGGACACTCTTGGGGCTGAGAGGTTTGGTGAGGTTGGGTGAGCAAACGCAGACCCTTTAAAGTAATACTGCGTGCTACCCATCGCATGGGTCCCAAATCTCCAGGTTCAAGGGCATCTTCCTACATCGAAAACATGCATGAGAAACCCAGAATATGGTACACCGTGTGATGGGGAAAGGTTTCTAAAATGCACCTCATTTCTCATCTCCTTGTGCTCGTGTTCGCCATTCCAGCCACTTTACTAGCAATCTCCCTACTTGGAGCATCAGCACCTTTAACCTCCTGTTCCGTACAGGTTGCAATTTGTCCTGAGGATGAACGGGAAGACGGGGAACCAATGAGAGACTAGCTCTTGGTGTTGGGACAGGCACAGGTCACTCTATTTTCCCATCAGGAAGAAGAATTAACCACAGGCTCAGCCTGCCCCCTGGAACCAGAACAGGGCCTGAAGCCATCCTGCGCTTTTGCGGCCGGCTCCCAAAAAAGCGACTTGTAAAATGGAGCTTCAGGGCACTGCAATTCACAAACCTGCAGAGTTATAAATGATAACTCTCGTCCACAAATATATTGAGGGAAGGCAAAGAAGAGGATTTGAAATCAAGGCAGAATTGCAGGAAACAGATTTCAGGAGGTAGATTCGAATCGCCTTTAAAGCACATGAAAAGCGGCAAAACGTTGACAATGATGCCCTTGGCCAAAAAGGGCGTATGCGTTTTTTCCTGAATATATTCAGGAAAAAACGCATACGCCCTTTTTAGCCAACCAAGCAACCTGGAAAGGCAAATCAGCGCTCCAAAGAAGTCTCGCTTCCCATCGGTCAAAAGGGACATGCTGAAAAAGGTGTCAAAACCAGAAATGCAGGACAGGCCATGGAGAAATGGGAGCCTTGCTACACTGATGGGCGGGATGTAAATTGCCAACAGCCACTCTGGAGAAGTGTACGGTGTGTCCTGAAACATCTAAAAAACACAGCTTAGAGAGCATAGGGCACTTCCACGCATGGGGGGATAAAGTGGGAAAATTGAAAATCAGCAAGACACAAGCACCCCAAAGTTTAGGGCTGCTCTGTTGACAAGGACCTCCACTTCCTTCCACCTTAAATATCCCAGGAAAGCGAAAAATGGATAAAAATGTTGTGGTCCTTATGTACAATGGAATATCACTCAGCCATGAAATCAATGTCATAAGGCTAGTAGCAGCATGATGAGTGGATTTAGGTAAGACGATTCTAAGTGAAATAAGTCACACAGAAAAGGACACTTCTCATAAGGTGTCACTTATAGAGGGAATGTAAAAACCGTTACACTTGAACTGAATTACAAAACAGAACAGAGTCACACATGCAGAAAACACACTATGGCTGCTTAACGGGAAAGGTGAGGTGGGGTGATACATAAAACAAGAGTTTCAAATTAGCTCAGATACCGTTCCATAAACCCAATATGGAATAGACAAGACCTACTCCTTGCTCAGAGAACTGGACTCAACACGCCCGATTCACCGCACAAGAATATATCTGACTAGTAATAATCTTAAAACCTATGTATTGATATCTCTCTGTTAGTGTGTCAAGTGGGTGTAAAGCGGCCTAAACACAGCCGTGAAAAGCAGCTAAACCCCATTATAAAAATAAATTACTTTTAAAAACCCATGAAACAAAGACAGGGAAAGAGAGAGAAATTCTTACACAATTCGTTCAGGGGCTGTGATGCAACCTGGATTGACCATATCTAGACCCACAGCTGGATGAGACATAAGGGTGGACACTCTTGGGGCTGAGAGTTTTGGTGAGGTTGGGTGAGCAAACGCAGACCCTTTAAAGTAATACTGCGTGCTACCCATCGCATGGGTCCCAAATCTCCAGGTTCAAGGGCATCTTCCTACATCGAAAACATGCATGAGAAACCCAGAAGATGGTACACCGTGTGATGGGGAAAGGTTTCTAAAACGCACCTCATTTCTCATCTCCTTGTGCTCGGGTTCGCCATTCCAGCCACTTTACTAGAAATCTCCCTACTTGGAGCATCAGCACCTTTAACCTCCTGTTCCGTACAGGCTGCAATTTGTCCTGAGGATGAACGGGAAGACGGGAAACCAATGAGAGACTAGCTCTTGGTGTTGGGACAGTCAGAGGTCACTCTATTTTCCCATCAGGAAGAAGAATTAACCACAGGCTCAGCCTGCCCCCCGGAACCAGAACAGGGCCTGAAGCCATCCTGCGCTTTTGCGGCCGGCTCCCAAAAAAGCGACTTGTAAAATGCAGCTTCAGGGCACTGCAATTCACAAACCTGCAGAGTTATAAATGATAACTCTCGTCCACAAATATATTGAGGGAAGGCAAAGAAGAGGATTTGAAATCAAGGCAGAATTGCAGGAAACAGATTTCAGGAGGTAGATTCGAATCGCCTTTAAAGCACATGAAAAGCGGCAAAACGTTGACAATGATGCCCTTGGCCAAAAAGGGCGTATGCGTTTTTTCCTGAATATATTCAGGAAAAAACGCATACGCCCTTTTTGGCCAACCAAGCAACCTGGAAAGGCAAATCAGCGCTACAAAGAAGTCTCGCTTCCCATCGGTCAAAAGGGACATGCTGAAAAAAGTGTCAAAACCAGAAATGCAGGACAGGCCATGGAGAAATGGGAGCCTTGCTACACTGATGGGCGGGATGTAAATTGCCAACAGCCACTCTGGAGAAGTGTACGGTGTGTCCTGAAACATCTAAAAAACACAGCTTAGAGAGCATAGGGCACTTCCACACATGGGGGGATAAAGTGGGAAAATTGAAAATCAGCAAGACACAAGCACCCCAAAGTTTAGGGCTGCTCTGTTGACAAGGACCTCCACTTCATTCTACCTTAAATATCCCAGGAAAGCGAAAAATGGATAAAAAAGTTGTGGTCCTTATGTACAATGGAATATCACTCAGCCATGAAATCAATGTCATAAGGCTAGTAGCAGCATGATGAGTGGATTTAGGTAAGACGATTCTAAGTGAAATAAGTCACACAGAAAAGGACACTTCTCATAAGGTGTCACTTATAGAGGGAATGTAAAAACCGTTACACTTGAACTGAATTACAAAACAGAACAGAGTCACACATGCAGAAAACACACTATGGCTGCTTAACGGGAAAGGTGAGGTGGGGTGATACATAAAACAAGAGTTTCAAATTAGCTCAGATACCGTTCCATAAACCCAATATGGAATAGACAAGACCTACTCCTTGCTCAGAGAACTGGACTCAACACGCCCGATTCACCGCACAAGAATATATCTGACTAGTAATAATCTTAAAACCTATGTATTGATATCTCTCTGTTAGTGTGTCAAGTGTGTGTAAGGCGGCATAAACACAGCCGTGAAAAGCAGCTAAACCCCATTATAAAAATAAATTACTTTTAAAAACCCATGAAACAAAGACAGGGAAAGAGAGAGAAATTCTTACAAAATTCGTTCAAGGGCTGTGATGCAACCTGCATTGACCATATCTAGACCCACAGCTGGATGAGACATAAGGGTGGACACTCTTGGGGCTGAGAGGTTTGGTGAGGTTGGGTGAGCAAACGCAGACCCTTTAAAGTAATACTGCGTGCTACCCATCGCATGGGTCCCAAATCTCCAGGTTCAAGGGCATCTTCCTTCATCGAAAACATGCATGAGAAACCCAGAAGATGGTACACCGTGTGATGGGGAAAGGTTTCTAAAACGCACCGCATTTCTCATCTCCTTGTGCTCGGGTTCGCCATTCCAGCCACTTTACTAGCAATCTCCCTACTTGGAGCATCAGCACCTTTAACCTCCTGTTCCGTACAGGTTGCAATTTGTCCTGAGGATGAACGGGAAGACAGGGAACCAATGAGAGACTAGCTCTTGGTGTTGGGACAGGCACAGGTCACTCAATTTTCCCATCAGGAAGAAGAATTAACCACAGGCTCAGCCTGCCCCCCGGAACCAGAACAGGGCCTGAAGCCATCCTGCGCTTTTGCGGCCGACTCCCAAAAAAGCGACTTGTAAAATGGAGCTTCAGGGCACTGCAATTCACAAACCTGCAGAATTATAAATGATAACTCTCGTCCACAAATATATTGAGGGAAGGCAAAGAAGAGGATTTGAAATCAAGGCAGAATTGCAGGAAACAGATTTCAGGAGGTAGATTCGAATCGCCTTTAAAGCACATGAAAAGCGGCAAAACGTTGACAATGATGCCCTTGGCCAAAAAGGGCGTATGCGTTTTTTCCTGAATATATTCAGGAAAAAACGCATACGCCCTTTTTGGCCAACCAAGCAACCTGGAAAGGCAAATCAGCGCTACAAAGAAGTCTCGCTTCCCATCGGTCAAAAGGGACATGCTGAAAAAGGTGTCAAAACCAGAAATGCAGGACAGGCCATGGAGAAATGGGAGCCTTGCTACACTGATGGGCGGGATGTAAATTGCCAACAGCCACTCTGGAGAAGTGTACGGTGTGTCCTGAAACATCTAAAAAACACAGCTTAGAGAGCATAGGGCACTTCCACACATGGGGGGATAAAGTGGGAAAATTGAAAATCAGCAAGACACAAGCACCCCAAAGGTTAGGGCTGCTCTGTTGACAAGGACCTCCACTTCCTTCCACCTTAAATATCCCAGGAAAGCGAAAAATGGATAAAAAAGTTGTGGTCCTTATGTACAATGGAATATCACTCAGCCATGAAATCAATGTCATAAGGCTAGTAGCAGCATGATGAGTGGATTTAGGTAAGACGATTCTAAGTGAAATAAGTCACACAGAAAAGGACACTTCTCATAAGGTGTCACTTATAGAGGGAATGTTAAAACCGTTACACTTGAACTGAATTACAAAACAGAACAGAGTCACACATGCAGAAAACACACTATGGCTGCTTAACGGGAAAGGTGAGGTGGGGTGATACATAAAACAAGAGTTTCAAATTAGCTCAGATACCGTTCCATAAACCCAATATGGAATAGACAAGACCTACTCCTTGCTCAGAGAACTGGACTCAACACGCCCGATTCACCGCACAAGAATATATCTTACTAGTAATAATCTTTAAACCTATGTATTGATATCTCTCTGTTAGTGTGTCAAGTGGGTGTAAAGCGGCCTAAACACAGCCGTGAAAAGCAGCTAAACCCCATTATAAAAATAAATTACTTTTAAAAACCCATGAAACAAAGACAGGGAAAGAGAGAGAAATTCTTACACAATTCGTTCAGGGGCTGTGATGCAACCTGGATTGACCATATCTAGACCCACAGCTGGATGAGACATAAGGGTGGACACTCTTGGGGCTGAGAGGTTCGGTGAGGTTGGGTGAGCAAACACAGACCCTTTAAAGTAATACTGCGTGCTACCCATCGCATGGGTCCCAAATCTCCAGGTTCAAGGGCATCTTCCTACATCGAAAACATGCATGAGAAACCCAGAAGATGGTACACCGTGTGATGGGGAAAGGTTTCTAAAACGCACCTCATTTCTCATCTCCTTGTGCTCGGGTTCGCCATTCCAGCCACTTTACTAGCAATCTCCCTACTTGGAGCATCAGCACCTTTAACCTCCTGTTCCGTACAGGTTGCAATTTGTCCTGAGGATGAACGGGAAGACGGGGAACCAATGAGAGACTAGCTCTTGGTGTTGGGACAGGCACAGGTCACTCTGTTTTCCCATCAGGAAGAAGAATTAACCACAGGCTCAGCCTGCCCCCCGGAACCAGAACAGGGCCTGAAGCCATCCTGCGCTTTTGCGGCCGGCTCCCAAAAAACCGACTTGTAAAATGCAGCTTCAGGGCACTGCAATTCACAAACCTGCAGAGTTATAAATGATAACTCTCGTCCACAAATATATTGAGGGAAGGCAAAGAAGAGGTTTTGAAATCAAGGCAGAATTGCAGGAAACAGATTTCAGGAGGTAGATTCGAATCGCCTTTAAAGCACATGAAAAGCGGCAAAACGTTGACAATGATGCCCTTGGCCAAAAAGGGCGTATGCGTTTTTTCCTGAATATATTCAGGAAAAAACGCATACGCCCTTTTTGGCCAACCAAGCAACCTGGAAAGGCAAATCAGCGCTACAAAGAAGTCTCGCTTCCCATCGGTCAAAAGGGACATGCTGAAAAAGTTGTCAAAACCAGAAATGCAGGACAGGCCATGGAGAAATGGGAGCCTTGCTACACTGATGGGCGGGATGTAAATTGCCAACAGCCACTCTGGAGAAGTGTACGGTGTGTCCTGAAACATCTAAAAAACACAGCTTAGAGAGCATAGGGCACTTCCACGCATGGGGGGATAAAGTGGGAAAATTGAAAATCAGCAAGACACAAGCACCCCAAAGTTTAGGGCTGCTCTGTTGACAAGGACCTCCACTTCCTTCCAACTTAAATATCCCAGGAAAGCGAAAAATGGATAAAAAAGTTGTGGTCCTTATGTACAATGGAATATCACTCAGCCATGAAATCAATGTCATAAGGCTAGTAGCAGCATGATGAGTGAATTTAGGTAAGACGATTCTAAGTGAAATAAGTCACACAGAAAAGGACACTTCTCATAAGGTGTCACTTATAGAGGGAATGTAAAAACCGTTACACTTGAACTGAATTACAAAACAGAACAGAGTCACACATGCAGAAAACACACTATGGCTGCTTAACGGGAAAGGTGAGGTGGGGTTATACATAAAACAAGAGTTTCAAATTAGCTCAGATACCGTTCCATAAACCCAATATGGAATAGACAAGACCTACTCCTTGCTCAGAGAACTGGACTCAACACGCCCAATTCACCGCACAAGAATATATCTGACTAGTAATAATCTTAAAACCTATGTATTGATATCTCTCTGTTAGTGTGTCAAGTGGGTGTAAAGCGGCCTAAACACAGACGTGAAAAGCAGCTAAACCCCATTATAAAAATAAATTACTTTTAAAAACCCATGAAACAAAGACAGGGAAAGAGAGAGAAATTCTTACACAATTCGTTCAGGGGCTGTGATGCAACCTGGATTGACCATATCTAGACCCACAGCTGGATGAGACATAAGGGTGGACACTCTTGGGGCTGAGAGGTTCGGTGAGGTTGGGTGAGCAAACGCAGACCCTTTAAAGTAATACTGCGTGCTACCCATCGCATGGGTCCCAAATCTCCATGTTCAAGGGCATCTTCCTACATCGAAAACATGCATGAGAAACCCAGAAGATGGTACACCGTGTGATGGGGAAAGGTTTCTAAAACGCATCTAATTTCTCATCTCCTTGTGCTCGGGTTCGCCATTCCAGCCACTTTACTAGCAATCTCCCTACTTGGAGCATCAGCACCTTTAACCTCCTGTTCCGTACAGGTTGCAATTTGTCCTGAGGATGAACGGGAAGACGGGGAACCAATGAGAGACTAGCTCTTGGTGTTGGGACAGGCACAGGTCACTCAATTTTCCCATCAGGAAGAAGAATTAACCACAGGCTCAGCCTGCCCCCCGGAACCAGAACAGGGCCTGAAGCCATCCTGCGCTTTTGCGGCCGACTCCCAAAAAAGCGACTTGTAAAATGGAGCTTCAGGGCACTGCAATTCACAAACCTGCAGAATTATAAATGATAACTCTCGTCCACAAATATATTGAGGGAAGGCAAAGAAGAGGATTTGAAATCAAGGCAGAATTGCAGGAAACAGATTTCAGGAGGTAGATTCGAATCGCCTTTAAAGCACATGAAAAGCGGCAAAACGTTGACAATGATGCCCTTGGCCAAAAAGGGCGTATGCGTTTTTTCCTGAATATATTCAGGAAAAAACGCATACGCCCTTTTTGGCCAACCAAGCAACCTGGAAAGGCAAATCAGCGCTACAAAGAAGTCTCGCTTCCCATCGGTCAAAAGGGACATGCTGAAAAAGGTGTCAAAACCAGAAATGCAGGACAGGCCATGGAGAAATGGGAGCCTTGCTACACTGATGGGCGGGATGTAAATTGCCAACAGCCACTCTGGAGAAGTGTACGGTGTGTCCTGAAACATCTAAAAAACACAGCTTAGAGAGCATAGGGCACTTCCACGCATGGGGGGATAAAGTGGGAAAATTGAAAATCAGCAAGACACAAGCACCCCAAAGGTTAGGGCTGCTCTGTTGACAAGGACCTCCACTTCCTTCCACCTTAAATATCCCAGGAAAGCGAAAAATGGATAAAAAAGTTGTGGTCCTTATGTACAATGGAATATCACTCAGCCATGAAATCAATGTCATAAGGCTAGTAGCAGCATGATGAGTGGATTTAGGTAAGACGATTCTAAGTGAAATAAGTCACACAGAAAAGGACACTTCTCATAAGGTGTCACTTATAGAGGGAATGTTAAAACCGTTACACTTGAACTGAATTACAAAACAGAACAGAGTCACACATGCAGAAAACACACTATGGCTGCTTAACGGGAAAGGTGAGGTGGGGTGATACATAAAACAAGAGTTTCAAATTAGCTCAGATACCGTTCCATAAACCCAATATGGAATAGACAAGACCTACTCCTTGCTCAGAGAACTGGACTCAACACGCCCGATTCACCGCACAAGAATATATCTGACTAGTAATAATCTTAAAACCTATGTATTGATATCTCTCTGTTAGTGTGTCAAGTGGGTGTAAAGCGGCCTAAACACAGCCGTGAAAAGCAGCTAAACCCCATTATAAAAATAAATTACTTTTAAAAACCCATGAAACAAAGACAGGGAAAGAGAGAGAAATTCTTACACAATTCGTTCAGGGGTTGTGATGCAACCTGGATTGACCATATCTAGACCCACAGCTGGATGAGACATAAGGGTGGACACTCTTGGGGCTGAGAGTTTCGGTGAGGTTGGGTGAGCAAACGCAGACCCTTTAAAGTAATACTGCGTGCTACCCATCGCATGGGTCCCAAATCTCCAGGTTCAAGGGCATCTTCCTACATCGAAAACATGCATGAGAAACCCAGAAGATGGTACACCGTGTGATGGGGAAAGGTTTCTAAAACGCACCTCATTTCTCATCTCCTTGTGCTCGGGTTCGCCATTCCAGCCACTTTACTAGCAATCTCCCTACTTGGAGCATCAGCACCTTTAACCTCCTGTTCCGTACAGGTTGCAATTTGTCCTGAGGATGAACGGGAAGACGGGGAACCAATGAGAGACTAGCTCTTGGTGTTGGGACAGGCACAGGTCACTCTGTTTTCCCATCAGGAAGAAGAATTAACCACAGGCTCAGCCTGTCCCCCGGAACCAGAACAGGGCCTGAAGCCATCCTGCGCTTTTGCGGCCGGCTCCCAAAAAACCGACTTGTAAAATGGAGCTTCAGGGCACTGCAATTCACAAACCTGCAGAGTTATAAATGATAACTCTCGTCCACAAATATATTGAGGGAAGGCAAAGAAGAGGATTTGAAATCAAGGCAGAATTGCAGGAAACAGATTTCAGGAGGTAGATTCGAATCGCCTTTAAAGCACATGAAAAGCGGCAAAACGTTGACAATGATGCCCTTGGCCAAAAAGGGCGTAAGCGTTTTTTCCTGAATATATTCAGGAAAAAACGCATACGCCCTTTTTAGCCAACCAAGCAACCTGGAAAGGCAAATCAGCGCTCCAAAGAAGTCTCGCTTCCCATCGGTCAAAAGGGACATGCTGAAAAAGTTGTCAAAACCAGAAATGCAGGACAGGCCATGGAGAAATGGGAGCCTTGCTACACTGATGGGCGGGATGTAAATTGCCAACAGCCACTCTGGAGAAGTGTACGGTGTGTCCTGAAACATCTAAAAAACACAGCTTAGAGAGCATAGGGCACTTCCACGCATGGGGGGATAAAGTGGGAAAATTGAAAATCAGCAAGACACAAGCACCCCAAAGTTTAGGGCTGCTCTGTTGACAAGGACCTCCACTTCCTTCCACCTTAAATATCCCAGGAAAGCGAAAAATGGATAAAAATGTTGTGGTCCTTATGTACAATGGAATATCACTCAGCCATGAAATCAATGTCATAAGGCTAGTAGCAGCATGATGAGTGGATTTAGGTAAGACGATTCTAAGTGAAATAAGTCACACAGAAAAGGACACTTCTCATAAGGTGTCACTTATAGAGGGAATGTAAAAACCGTTACACTTGAACTGAATTACAAAACAGAACAGAGTCACACATGCAGAAAACACACTATGGCTGCTTAACGGGAAAGGTGAGGTGGGGTGATACATAAAACAAGAGTTTCAAATTAGCTCAGATACCGTTCCATAAACCCAATATGGAATAGACAAGACCTACTCCTTGCTCAGAGAATTGGACTCAACACGCCCGATTCACCGCACAAGAATATATCTGACTAGTAATAATCTTAAAACCTATGTATTGATATCTCTCTGTTAGTGTGTCAAGTGGGTGTAAAGCGGCCTAAACACAGCCGTGAAAAGCAGCTAAACCCCATTATAAAAATAAATTACTTTTAAAAACCCATGAAACAAAGACAGGGAAAGAGAGAGAAATTCTTACACAATTCGTTCAGGGGCTGTGATGCAACCTGGATTGACCATATCTAGACCCACAGCTGGATGAGACATAAGGGTGGACACTCTTGGGGCTGAGAGTTTTGGTGAGGTTGGGTGAGCAAACGCAGACCCTTTAAAGTAATACTGCGTGCTACCCATCGCATGGGTCCCAAATCTCCAGGTTCAAGGGCATCTTCCTACATCGAAAACATGCATGAGAAACCCAGAAGATGGTACACCGTGTGATGGGGAAAGGTTTCTAAAACGCACCTCATTTCTCACCTCCTTGTGCTCGGGTTCGCCATTCCAGCCACTTTACTAGAAATCTCCCTACTTGGAGCATCAGCACCTTTAACCTCCTGTTCCGTACAGGTTGCAATTTGTCCTGAGGATGAACGGGAAGACGGGAAACCAATGAGAGACTAGCTCTTGGTGTTGGGACAGTCAGAGGTCACTCTATTTTCCCATCAGGAAGAAGAATTAACCACAGGCTCAGCCTGCCCCCCGGAACCAGAACAGGGCCTGAAGCCATCCTGCGCTTTTGCGGCCGGCTCCCAAAAAAGCGACTTGTAAAATGCAGCTTCAGGGCACTGCAATTCACAAACCTGCAGAGTTATAAATGATAACTCTCGTCCACAAATATATTGAGGGAAGGCAAAGAAGAGGATTTGAAATCAAGGCAGAATTGCAGGAAACAGATTTCAGGAGGTAGATTCGAATCGCCTTTAAAGCACATGAAAAGCGGCAAAACGTTGACAATGATGCCCTTGGCCAAAAAGGGCGTATACGTTTTTTCCTGAATATATTCAGGAAAAAACGCATACGCCCTTTTTGGCCAACCAAGCAACCTGGAAAGGCAAATCAGCGCTACAAAGAAGTCTCGCTTCCCATCGGTCAAAAGGGACATGCTGAAAAAAGTGTCAAAACCAGAAATGCAGGACAGGCCATGGAGAAATGGGAGCCTTGCTACACTGATGGGCGGGATGTAAATTGCCAACAGCCACTCTGGAGAAGTGTACGGTGTGTCCTGAAACATCTAAAAAACACAGCTTAGAGAGCATAGGGCACTTCCACACATGGGGGGATAAAGTGGGAAAATTGAAAATCAGCAAGACACAAGCACCCCAAAGTTTAGGGCTGCTCTGTTGACAAGGACCTCCACTTCATTCTACCTTAAATATCCCAGGAAAGCGAAAAATGGATAAAAAAGTTGTGGTCCTTATGTACAATGGAATATCACTCAGCCATGAAATCAATGTCATAAGGCTAGTAGCAGCATGATGAGTGGATTTAGGTAAGACGATTCTAAGTGAAATAAGTCACACAGAAAAGGACACTTCTCATAAGGTGTCACTTATAGAGGGAATGTTAAAACCGTTACACTTGAACTGAATTACAAAACAGAACAGAGTCACACATGCAGAAAACACACTATGGCTGCTTAACGGGAAAGGTGAGGTGGGGTGATACATAAAACAAGAGTTTCAAATTAGCTCAGATACCATTCCATAAACCCAATATGGAATAGACAAGACCTACTCCTTGCTCAGAGAACTGGACTCAACACGCCCGATTCACCGCACAAGAATATATCTTACTAGTAATAATCTTAAAACCTATGTATTGATATCTCTCTGTTAGTGTGTCAAGTGGGTGTAAAGCGGCCTAAACACAGCCGTGAAAAGCAGCTAAACCCCATTATAAAAATAAATTACTTTTAAAAACCCATGAAACAAAGACAGGGAAAGAGAGAGAAATTCTTACACAATTCGTTCAGGGGCTGTGATGCAACCTGGATTGACCATATCTAGACCCACAGCTGGATGAGACATAAGGGTGGACACTCTTGGGGCTGAGAGGTTCGGTGAGGTTGGGTGAGCAAACGCAGACCCTTTAAAGTAATACTGCGTGCTACCCATCGCATGGGTCCCAAATCTCCAGGTTCAAGGGCATCTTCCTACATCGAAAACATGCATGAGAAACCCAGAAGATGGTACACCGTGTGATGGGGAAAGGTTTCTAAAACGCACCTCATTTCTCATCTCCTTGTGCTCGGGTTCGCCATTCCAGCCACTTTACTAGCAATCTCCCTACTTGGAGCATCAGCACCTTTAACCTCCTGTTCCGTACAGGTTGCAATTTGTCCTGAGGATGAACGGGAAGACGGGGAACCAATGAGAGACTAGCTCTTGGTGTTGGGACAGGCACAGGTCACTCTGTTTTCCCATCAGGAAGAAGAATTAACCACAGGCTCAGCCTGCCCCCCGGAACCAGAACAGGGCCTGAAGCCATCCTGCGCTTTTGCGGCCGGCTCCCAAAAAACCGACTTGTAAAATGGAGCTTCAGGGCACTGCAATTCACAAACCTGCAGAGTTATAAATGATAACTCTCGTCCACAAATATATTGAGGGAAGGCAAAGAAGAGGATTTGAAATCAAGGCAGAATGGCAGGAAACAGATTTCAGGAGGTAGATTCGAATCGCCTTTAAAGCACATGAAAAGCGGCAAAACGTTGACAATGATGCCCTTGGCCAAAAAGGGCGTATGCGTTTTTTCCTGAATATATTCAGGAAAAAACGCATACGCCCTTTTTGGCCAACCAAGCAACCTGGAAAGGCAAATCAGCGCTACAAAGAAGTCTCGCTTCCCATCGGTCAAAAGGGACATGCTGAAAAAGTTGTCAAAACCAGAAATGCAGGACAGGCCATGGAGAAATGGGAGCCTTGCTACACTGATGGGCGGGATGTAAATTGCCAACAGCCACTCTGGAGAAGTGTACGGTGTGTCCTGAAACATCTAAAAAACACAGCTTAGAGAGCAAAGGGCACTTCCACGCATGGGGGGATAAAGTGGGAAAATTGAAAATCAGCAAGACACAAGCACCCCAAAGTTTAGGGCTGCTCTGTTGACAAGGACCTCCACTTCCTTCCACCTTAAATATCCCAGGAAAGCGAAAAATGGATAAAAAAGTTGTGGTCCTTATGTACAATGGAATATCACTCAGCCATGAAATCAATGTCATAAGGCTAGTAGCAGCATGATGAGTGGATTTAGGTAAGACGATTCTAAGTGAAATAAGTCACACAGAAAAGGACACTTCTCATAAGGTGTCACTTATAGAGGGAATGTAAAAACCGTTACACTTGAACTGAATTACAAAACAGAACAGAGTCACACATGCAGAAAACACACTATGGCTGCTTAACGGGAAAGGTGAGGTGGGGTGATACATAAAACAAGAGTTTCAAATTAGCTCAGATACCGTTCCATAAACCCAATATGGAATAGACAAGACCTACTCCTTGCTCAGAGAACTGGACTCAACACGCCCGATTCACCGCACAAGAATATATCTGACTAGGAATAATCTTAAAACCTATGTATTGATATCTCTCTGTTAGTGTGTCAAGTGGGTGTAAAGCGGCCTAAACACAGCCGTGAAAAGCAGCTAAACCCCATTATAAAAATAAATTACTTTTAAAAACCCATGAAACAAAGACAGGGAAAGAGAGAGAAATTCTTACACAATTCGTTCAGGGGCTGTGATGCAACCTGGATTGACCATATCTAGACCCACAGCTTGATGAGACATAAGGGTGGACACTCTTGGGGCTGAGAGTTTTGGTGAGGTTGGGTGAGCAAACGCAGACCCTTTAAAGTAATACTGCGTGCTACCCATCGCATGGGTCCCAAATCTCCAGGTTCAAGGGCATCTTCCTACATCGAAAACATGCATGAGAAACCCAGAAGATGGTACACCGTGTGATGGGGAAAGGTTTCTAAAACGCACCTCATTTCTCACCTCCTTGTGCTCGGGTTCGCCATTCCAGCCACTTTACTAGCAATCTCCCTACTTGGAGCATCAGCACCTTTAACCTCCAGTTCCGTACAGGTTGCAATTTGTCCTGAGGATGAACGGGAAGACGGGAAACCAATGAGAGACTAGCTCTTGGTGTTGGGACAGTCACAGGTCACTCTATTTTCCCATCAGGAAGAAGAATTAACCACAGGCTCAGCCTGCCCCCCGGAACCAGAACAGGGCCTGAAGCCATCCTGCGCTTTTGCGGCCGGCTCCCAAAAAAGCGACTTGTAAAATGCAGCTTCAGGGCACTGCAATTCACAAAGCTGCAGAGTTATAAATGATAACTCTCGTCCACAAATATATTGAGGGAAGGCAAAGAAGAGGATTTGAAATCAAGGCAGAATTGCAGGAAACAGATTTCAGGAGGTAGATTCGAATCGCCTTTAAAGCACATGAAAAGCGGCAAAACGTTGACAATGATGCCCTTGGCCAAAAAGGGCGTATACGTTTTTTCCTGAATATATTCAGGAAAAAACGCATACGCCCTTTTTGGCCAACCAAGCAACCTGGAAAGGCAAATCAGCGCTCCAAAGAAGTCTCGCTTCCCAACGGTCAAAAGGGCCATGCTGAAAAAAGTGTCAAAACCAGAAATGCAGGACAGGCCATGGAGAAATGGGAGCCTTGCTACACTGATGGGCGGGATGTAAATTGCCAACAGCCACTCTGGAGAAGTGTACGGTGTGTCCTGAAACATCTAAAAAACACAGCTTAGAGAGCATAGGGCACTTCCACGCATGGGGGGATAAAGTGGGAACATTGAAAATCAGCAAGACACAAGCACCCCAAAGTTTAGGGCTGCTCTGTTGACAAGGACCTCCACTTCCTTCCACCTTAAATATCCCAGGAAAGCGAAAAATGGATAAAAAAGTTGTGGGCCTTATGTACAATGGAATATCACTCAGCCATGAAATCAATGTCATAAGGCTAGTAGCAGCATGATGAGTGGATTTAGGTAAGACGATTCTAAGTGAAATAAGTCACACAGAAAAGGACACTTCTCATAAGGTGTCACTTATAGAGGGAATGTAAAAACCGTTACACTTGAACTGAATTACAAAACAGAACAGAGTCACACATGCAGAAAACACACTATGGCTGCTTAATGGGAAAGGTGAGGTGGGGTGATACATAAAACAAGAGTTTCAAATGAGCTCAGATACCGTTCCATAAACCCAATATGGAATAGACAAGACCTACTCCTTGCTCAGAGAACTGGACTCAACACGCCCGATTCACCGCACAAGAATATATCTGACTAGTAATAATCTTAAAACCTATGTATTGATATCTCTCTGTTAGTGTGTCAAGTGTGTGTAAGGCGGCATAAACACAGCCGTGAAAAGCAGCTAAACCCCATTATAAAAATAAATTACTTTTAAAAACCCATGAAACAAAGACAGGGAAAGAGAGAGAAATTCTTACAAAATTCGTTCAAGGGCTGTGATGCAACCTGCATTGACCATATCTAGACCCACAGCTGGATGAGACATAAGGGTGGACACTCTTGGGGCTGAGAGGTTTGGTGAGGTTGGGTGAGCAAACGCAGACCCTTTAAAGTAATACTGCGTGCTACCCATCGCATGGGTCCCAAATCTCCAGGTTCAAGGGCATCTTCCTACATCGAAAACATGCATGAGAAACCCAGAAGATGGTACACCGTGTGATGGGGAAAGGTTTCTAAAACGCACCGCATTTCTCATCTCCTTGTGCTCGGGTTCGTCATTCCAGCCACTTTACTAGCAATCTCCCTACTTGGAGCATCAGCACCTTTAACCTCCTGTTCCGTACAGGTTGCAATTTGTCCTGAGGATGAACGGGAAGACGGGGAACCAATGAGAGACTAGCTCTTGGTGTTGGGACAGGCACAGGTCACTCAATTTTCCCATCAGGAAGAAGAATTAACCACAGGCTCAGCCTGCCCCCCGGAACCAGAACAGGGCCTGAAGCCATCCTGCGCTTTTGCGGCCGACTCCCAAAAAAGCGACTTGTAAAATGGAGCTTCAGGGCACTGCAATTCACAAACCTGCAGAATTATAAATGATAACTCTCGTCCACAAATATATTGAGGGAAGGCAAAGAAGAGGATTTGAAATCAAGGCAGAATTGCAGGAAACAGATTTCAGGAGGTAGATTCGAATCGCCTTTAAAGCACATGAAAAGCGGCAAAACGTTGACAATGATGCCCTTGGCCAAAAAGGGCGTATGCGTTTTTTCCTGAATATATTCAGGAAAAAACGCATACGCCCTTTTTGGCCAACCAAGCAACCTGGAAAGGCAAATCAGCGCTACAAAGAAGTCTCGCTTCCCATCGGTCAAAAGGGACATGCTGAAAAAGGTGTCAAAACCAGAAATGCAGGACAGGCCATGGAGAAATGGGAGCCTTGCTACACTGATGGGCGGGATGTAAATTGCCAACAGCCACTCTGGAGAAGTGTACGGTGTGTCCTGAAACATCTAAAAAACACAGTTTAGAGAGCATAGGGCACTTCCACGCATGGGGGGATAAAGTGGGAAAATTGAAAATCAGCAAGACACAAGCACCCCAAAGGTTAGGGCTGCTCTGTTGACAAGGACCTCCACTTCCTTCCACCTTAAATATCCCAGGAAAGCGAAAAATGGATAAAAAAGTTGTGGTCCTTATGTACAATGGAATATCACTCAGCCATGAAATCAATGTCATAAGGCTAGTAGCAGCATGATGAGTGGATTTAGGTAAGACGATTCTAAGTGAAATAAGTCACACAGAAAAGGACACTTCTCATAAGGTGTCACTTATAGAGGGAATGTTAAAACCGTTACACTTGAACTGAATTACAAAACAGAACAGAGTCACACATGCAGAAAACACACTATGGCTGCTTAACGGGAAAGGTGAGGTGGGGTGATACATAAAACAAGAGTTTCAAATTAGCTCAGATACCGTTCCATAAACCCAATATGGAATAGACAAGACCTACTCCTTGCTCAGAGAACTGGACTCAACACGCCCGATTCACCGCACAAGAATATATCTTACTAGTAATAATCTTAAAACCTATGTATTGATATCTCTCTGTTAGTGTGTCAAGTGGGTGTAAAGCGGCCTAAACACAGCCGTGAAAAGCAGCTAAACCCCATTATAAAAATAAATTACTTTTAAAAACCCATGAAACAAAGACAGGGAAAGAGAGAGAAATTCTTACACAATTCGTTCAGGGGCTGTGATGCAACCTGGATTGACCATATCTAGACCCACAGCTGGATGAGACATAAGGGTGGACACTCTTGGGGCTGAGAGGTTCGGTGAGGTTGGGTGAGCAAACGCAGACCCTTTAAAGTAATACTGCGTGCTACCCATCGCATGGGTCCCAAATCTCCAGGTTCAAGGGCATCTTCCTACATCGAAAACATGCATGAGAAACCCAGAAGATGGTACACCGTGTGATGGGGAAAGGTTTCTAAAACGCACCTCATTTCTCATCTCCTTGTGCTCGGGTTCGCCATTCCAGCCACTTTACTAGCAATCTCCCTACTTGGAGCATCAGCACCTTTAACCTCCTGTTCCGTACAGGTTGCAATTTGTCCTGAGGATGAACGGGAAGACGGGGAACCAATGAGAGACTAGCTCTTGGTGTTGGGACAGGCACAGGTCACTCTGTTTTCCCATCAGGAAGAAGAATTAACCACAGGCTCAGCCTGCCCCCCGGAACCAGAACAGGGCCTGAAGCCATCCTGCGCTTTTGCGGCCGGCTCCCAAAAAACCGACTTGTAAAATGGAGCTTCAGGGCACTGCAATTCACAAACCTGCAGAGTTATAAATGATAACTCTCGTCCACAAATATATTGAGGGAAGGCAAAGAAGAGGATTTGAAATCAAGGCAGAATTGCAGGAAACAGATTTCAGGAGGTAGATTCGAATCGCCTTTAAAGCACATGAAAAGCGGCAAAACGTTGACAATGATGCCCTTGGCCAAAAAGGGCGTATGCGTTTTTTCCTGAATATATTCAGGAAAAAACGCATACGCCCTTTTTGGCCAACCAAGCAACCTGGAAAGGCAAATCAGCGCTACAAAGAAGTCTCGCTTCCCATCGGTCAAAAGGGCCATGCTGAAAAAAGTGTCAAAACCAGAAATGCAGGACAGGCCATGGAGAAATGGGAGCCTTGCTACACTGATGGGCGGGATGTAAATTGCCAACAGCCACTCTGGAGAAGTGTACGGTGTGTCCTGAAACATCTAAAAAACACAGCTTAGAGAGCATAGGGCACTTCCACGCATGGGGGGATAAAGTGGGAAAATTGAAAATCAGCAAGACACAAGCACCCCAAAGTTTAGGGCTGCTCTGTTGACAAGGACCTCCACTTCCTTCCACCTTAAATATCCCAGGAAAGCGAAAAATGGATAAAAAAGTTGTGGTCCTTATGTACAATGGAATATCACTCAGCCATGAAATCAATGTCATAAGGCTAGTAGCAGCATGATGAGTAGATTTAGGTAAGACGATTCTAAGTGAAATAAGTCACACAGAAAAGGACACTTCTCATAAGGTGTCACTTATAGAGGGAATGTAAAAACCGTTACACTTGAACTGAATTACAAAACAGAACAGAGTCACACATGCAGAAAACACACTATGGCTGCTTAACGGGAAAGGTGAGGTGGGGTGATACATAAAACAAGAGTTTCAAATTAGCTCAGATACCGTTCCATAAACCCAATATGGAATAGACAAGACCTACTCCTTGTTCAGAGAACTGGACTCAACACGCCCGATTCACCGCACAAGAATATATCTGACTAGGAATAATCTTAAAACCTATGTATTGATATCTCTCTGTTAGTGTGTCAAGTGGGTGTAAAGCGGCCTAAACACAGCCGTGAAAAGCAGCTAAACCCCATTATAAAAATAAATTACTTTTAAAAACCCATGAAACAAAGACAGGGAAAGAGAGAGAAATTCTTACACAATTCGTTCAGGGGCTGTGATGCAACCTGGATTGACCATATCTAGACCCACAGCTGGATGAGACATAAGGGTGGACACTCTTGGGGCTGAGAGTTTTGGTGAGGTTGGGTGAGCAAACGCAGACCCTTTAAAGTAATACTGCGTGCTACCCATCGCATGGGTCCCAAATCTCCAGGTTCAAGGGCATCTTCCTACATCGAAAACATGCATGAGAAACCCAGAAGATGGTACACCGTGTGATGGGGAAAGGTTTCTAAAACGCACCTCATTTCTCACCTCCTTGTGCTCGGGTTCGCCATTCCAGCCACTTTACTAGCAATCTCCCTACTTGGAGCATCAGCACCTTTAACCTCCAGTTCCGTACAGGTTGCAATTTGTCCTGAGGATGAACGGGAAGACGGGAAACCAATGAGAGACTAGCTCTTGGTGTTGGGACAGTCACAGGTCACTCTATTTTCCCATCAGGAAGAAGAATTAACCACAGGCTCAGCCTGCCCCCCGGAACCAGAACAGGGCCTGAAGCCATCCTGCGCTTTTGCGGCCGGCTCCCAAAAAAGCGACTTGTAAAATGCAGCTTCAGGGCACTGCAATTCACAAACCTGCAGAGTTATAAATGATAACTCTCGTCCACAAATATATTGAGGGAAGGCAAAGAAGAGGATTTGAAATCAAGGCAGAATTGCAGGAAACAGATTTCAGGAGGTAGATTCGAATCGCCTTTAAAGCACATGAAAAGCGGCAAAACGTTGACAATGATGCCCTTGGCCAAAAAGGGCGTATACGTTTTTTCCTGAATATATTCAGGAAAAAACGCATACGCCCTTTTTGGCCAACCAAGCAACCTGGAAAGGCAAATCAGCGCTCCAAAGAAGTCTCGCTTCCCATCGGTCAAAAGGGCCATGCTGAAAAAAGTGTCAAAACCAGAAATGCAGGACAGGCCATGGAGAAATGGGAGCCTTGCTACACTGATGGGCGGGATGTAAATTGCCAACAGCCACTCTGGAGAAGTGTACGGTGTGTCCTGAAACATCTAAAAAACACAGCTTAGAGAGCATAGGGCACTTCCACGCATGGGGGGATAAAGTGGGAACATTGAAAATCAGCAAGACACAAGCACCCCAAAGTTTAGGGCTGCTCTGTTGACAAGGACCTCCACTTCCTTCCACCTTAAATATCCCAGGAAAGCGAAAAATGGATAAAAAAGTTGTGGTCCTTATGTACAATGGAATATCACTCAGCCATGAAATCAATGTCATAAGGCTAGTAGCAGCATGATGAGTGGATTTAGGTAAGACGATTCTAAGTGAAATAAGTCACACAGAAAAGGACACTTCTCATAAGGTGTCACTTATAGAGGGAATGTAAAAACCGTTACACTTGAACTGAATTACAAAACAGAACAGAGTCACACATGCAGAAAACACACTATGGCTGCTTAACGGGAAAGGTGAGGTGGGGTGATACATAAAAGAAGAGTTTCAAATGAGCTCAGATACCGTTCCATAAACCCAATATGGAATAGACAAGACCTAATCCTTGCTCAGAGAACTGGACTCAACACGCCCGATTCACCGCACAAGAATATATCTGACTAGTAATAATCTTAAAACCTATGTATTGATATCTCTCTGTTAGTGTGTCAAGTGGGTGTAAAGCAGCCTAAACACAGCCGTGAAAAGCAGCTAAACCCCATTATAAAAATAAATTACTTTTAAAAACCCATGAAACAAAGACAGGGAAAGAGAGAGAAATTCTTACACAATTCGTTCAGGGGCTGTGATGCAACCTGGATTGACCATATCTAGACCCACAGCTGGATGAGACATAAGGGTGGACACTCTTGGGGCTGAGAGGTTTGGTGAGGTTGGGTGAGCAAACGCAGACCCTTTAAAGTAATACTGCGTGCTACCCATCGCATGGGTCCCAAATCTCCAGGTTCAAGGGCATCTTCCTACATCGAAAACATGCATGAGAAACCCAGAAGATGGTAAACCGTGTGATGGGGAAAGGTTTCTAAAACGCACCTCATTTCTCACCTCCTTGTGCTCGGGTTCGCCATTCCAGCCACTTTACTAGCAATCTCCCTACTTGGAGCATCAGCACCTTTAACCTCCTGTTCCGTACAGGTTGCAATTTGTCCTGAGGATGAACCAGAAGACGGGGAACCAATGAGAGACTAGCTCTTGGTGTTGTGACAGGCACAGTTCACTCTATTTTCCCATCAGGAAGAAGAATTAACCACAGGCTCAGCCTGCCCCCCGGAACCAGAACAGGGCCTGAAGCCATCCTGCGCTTTTGCGGCCGGCTCCCAAAAAAGCGACTTGTAAAATGGAGCTTCAGGGCACTGCAATTCACAAACCTGCAGAGTTATAAATGATAACTCTCGTCCACAAATATATTGAGGGAAGGCAAAGAAGAGGATTTGAAATCAAGGCAGAATTGCAGGAAACAGATTTCAGGAGGTAGATTCGAATCGCCTTTAAAGCACATGAAAAGCGGCAAAACGTTGACAATGATGCCCTTGGCCAAAAAGGGCGTATGCGTTTTTTCCTGAATATATTCAGGAAAAAACGCATACGCCCTTTTTGGCCAACCAAGCAACCTGGAAAGGCAAATCAGCGCTACAAAGAAGTCTCGCTTCCCATCGGTCAAAAGGGACATGCTGAAAAAGTTGTCAAAACCAGAAATGCAGGACAGGCCATGGAGAAATGGGAGCCTTGCTACACTGATGGGCGGGATGTAAATTGCCAACAGCCACTCTGGAGAAGTGTACGGTGTGTCCTGAAACATCTAAAAAACACAGCTTAGAGAGCATAGGGCACTTCCACGCATGGGGGGATAAAGTGGGAAAATTGAAAATCAGCAAGACACAAGCACCCCAAAGTTTAGGGCTGCTCTGTTGACAAGGACCTCCACTTCCTTCCACCTTAAATATCCCAGGAAAGCGAAAAATGGATAAAAAAGTTGTGGTCCTTATGTACAATGGAATATCACTCAGCCATGAAATCAATGTCATAAGGCTAGTAGCAGCATGATGAGTGGATTTAGGTAAGACGATTCTAAGTGAAATAAGTCACACAGAAAAGGACACTTCTCCTAAGGTGTCACTTATAGAGGGAATGTAAAAACCGTTACACTTGAACTGAATTACAAAACAGAACAGAGTCACACATGCAGAAAACACACTATGGCTGCTTAACGGGAAAGGTGAGGTGGGGTGATACATAAAACAAGAGTTTCAAATTAGCTCAGATACCGTTCCATAAACCCAATATGGAATAGACAAGACCTACTCCTTGCTCAGAGAACTGGACTCAACACGCCCGATTCACCGCACAAGAATATATCTGACTAGTAATAATCTTAAAACCTATGTATTGATATCTCTCTGTTAGTGTGTCAAGTGGGTGTAAAGCGGCCTAAACACAGCCGTGAAAAGCAGCTAAACCCCATTATAAAAATAAATTACTTTTAAAAACCCATGAAACAAAGACAGGGAAAGAGAGAGAAATTCTTACACAATTCGTTCAGGGGCTGTGATGCAACCTGGATTGACCATATCTAGACCCACAGCTGGATGAGACATAAGGGTGGACACTCTTGGGGCTGAGAGGTTTGGTGAGGTTGGGTGAGCAAACGCAGACCCTTTAAAGTAATACTGCGTGCTACCCATCGCATGGGTCCCAAATCTCCAGGTTCAAGGGCATCTTCCTACATCGAAAACATGCATGAGAAACCCAGAAGATGGTACACCGTGTGATGGGGAAAGGTTTCTAAAACGCACCTCATTTCTCACCTCCTTGTGCTCGTGTTCGCCATTCCAGCCACTTTACTAGCAATCTCCCTACTTGGAGCATCAGCACCTTTAACCTCCTGTTCCGTACAGGTTGCAATTTGTCCTGAGGATGAACGGGAAGACGGGAAACCAATGAGAGACTAGCTCTTGGTGTTGGGACAGTCACAGGTCACTCTATTTTCCCATCAGGAAGAAGAATTAACCACAGGCTCAGCCTGCCCCCCGGAACCAGAACAGGGCCTGAAGCCATCCTGCGCTTTTGCGGCCGGCTCCCAAAAAAGCGACTTGTAAAATGCAGCTTCAGGGCACTGCAATTCACAAACCTGCAGAGTTATAAATGATAACTCTCGTCCACAAATATATTGAGGGAAGGCAAAGAAGAGGATTTGAAATCAAGGCAGAATTGCAGGAAACAGATTTCAGGAGGTAGATTCGAATCGCCTTTAAAGCACATGAAAAGCGGCAAAACGTTGACAATGATGACCTTGGCCAAAAAGGGCGTATAAGTTTTTTCCTGAATATATTCAGGAAAAAACGCATACGCCCTTTTTGGCCAACCAAGCAACCTGGAAAGGCAAATCAGCGCTACAAAGAAGTCTCGCTTCCCATCGGTCAAAAGGGACATGCTGAAAAAAGTGTCAAAACCAGAAATGCAGGACAGCCCATGGAGAAATGGGAGCCTTGCTACACTGATGGGCGGGATGTAAATTGCCAACAGCCACTCTGGAGAAGTGTACGGTGTGTCCTGAAACATCTAAAAAACACAGCTTAGAGAGCATAGGGCACTTCTACGCATGGGGGGATAAAGTGGGAAAATTGAAAATCAGCAAGACACAAGCACCCGAAAGTTTAGGGCTGCTCTGTTGACAAGGACCTCCACTTCCTTCCACCTTAAATATCCCAGGAAAGCGAAAAATGGATAAAAAAGTTGTGGTCCTTATGTACAATGGAATATCACTCAGCCATGAAATCAATGTCATAAGGCTAGTAGCAGCATGATGAGTGGATTTAGGTAAGACGATTCTAAGTGAAATAAGTCACACAGAAAAGGACACTTCTCATAAGGTGTCACTTATAGAGGGAATGTAAAAACCGTTACACTTGAACTGAATTACAAAACAGAACAGAGTCACACATGCAGAAAACACACTATGGCTGCTTAACGGGAAAGGTGAGGTGGGGTGATACATAAAACAAGAGTTTCAAATTAGCTCAGATACCGTTCCATAAACCCAATATGGAATAGACAAGACCTACTCCTTGCTCAGAGAACTGGACTCAACACGCCCGATTCACCGCACAAGAATATATCTGACTAGTAATAATCTAAAAACCTATGTATTGATATCTCTCTGTTAGTGTGTCAAGTGTGTGTAAGGCGGCATAAACACAGCCGTGAAAAGCAGCTAAACCCCATTATAAAAATAAATTACTTTTAAAAACCCATGAAACAAAGACAGGGAAAGAGAGAGAAATTCTTACACAATTCGTTCAGGGGCTGTGATGCAACCTGCATTGACCATATCTAGACCCACAGCTGGATGAGACATAAGGGTGGACACTCTTGGGGCTGAGAGGTTTGGTGAGGTTGGGTGAGCAAACGCAGACCCTTTAAAGTAATACTGCGTGCTACCCATCGCATGGGTCCCAAATCTCCAGGTTCAAGGGCATCTTCCTACATCGAAAACATGCATGAGAAACCCAGAATATGGTACACCGTGTGATGGGGAAAGGTTTCTAAAATGCACCTCATTTCTCATCTCCTTGTGCTCGTGTTCGCCATTCCAGCCACTTTACTAGCAATCTCCCTACTTGGAGCATCAGCACCTTTAACCTCCTGTTCCGTACAGGTTGCAATTTGTCCTGAGGATGAACGGGAAGACGGGGAACCAATGAGAGACTAGCTCTTGGTGTTGGGACAGGCACAGGTCACTCTATTTTCCCATCAGGAAGAAGAATTAACCACAGGCTCAGCCTGCCCCCCGGAACCAGAACAGGGCCTGAAGCCATCCTGCGCTTTTGCGGCCGGCTCCCAAAAAAGCGACTTGTAAAATGGAGCTTCAGGGCACTGCAATTCACAAACCTGCAGAGTTATAAATGATAACTCTCGTCCACAAATATATTGAGGGAAGGCAAAGAAGAGGATTTGAAATCAAGGCAGAATTGCAGGAAACAGATTTCAGGAGGTAGATTCGAATCGCCTTTAAAGCACATGAAAAGCGGCAAAACGTTGACAATGATGCCCTTGGCCAAAAAGGGCGTAAGCGTTTTTTCCTGAATATATTCAGGAAAAAACGCATACGCCCTTTTTGGCCAACCAAGCAACCTGGAAAGGCAAATCAGCGCTACAAAGAAGTCTCGCTTCCCATCGGTCAAAAGGGACATGCTGAAAAAAGTGTCAAAACCAGAAATGCAGGACAGGCCATGGAGAAATGGGAGCCTTGCTACACTGATGGGCGGGATGTAAATTGCCAACAGCCACTCTGGAGAAGTGTACGGTGTGTCCTGAAACATCTAAAAAACACAGCTTAGAGAGCATAGGGCACTTCCACACATGGGGGGATAAAGTGGGAAAATTGAAAATCAGCAAGACACAAGCACCCCAAAGTTTAGGGCTGCTCTGTTGACAAGGACCTCCACTTCATTCTACCTTAAATATCCCAGGAAAGCGAAAAATGGATAAAAAAGTTGTGGTCCTTATGTACAATGGAATATCACTCAGCCATGAAATCAATGTCATAAGGCTAGTAGCAGCATGATGAGTGGATTTAGGTAAGACGATTCTAAGTGAAATAAGTCACACAGAAAAGGACACTTCTCATAAGGTGTCACTTATAGAGGGAATGTAAAAACCGTTACACTTGAACTGAATTACAAAACAGAACAGAGTCACACATGCAGAAAACACACTATGGCTGCTTAACGGGAAAGGTGAGGTGGGGTGATACATAAAACAAGAGTTTCAAATTAGCTCAGATACCGTTCCATAAACCCAATATGGAATAGACAAGACCTACTCCTTGCTCAGAGAACTGGACTCAACACGCCCGATTCACCGCACAAGAATATATCTGACTAGTAATAATCTTAAAACCTATGTATTGATATCTCTCTGTTAGTGTGTCAAGTGTGTGTAAGGCGGCATAAACACAGCCGTGAAAAGCAGCTAAACCCCATTATAAAAATAAATTACTTTTAAAAACCCATGAAACAAAGACAGGGAAAGAGAGAGAAATTCTTACAAAATTCGTTCAAGGGCTGTGATGCAACCTGCATTGACCATATCTAGACCCACAGCTGGATGAGACATAAGGGTGGACACTCTTGGGGCTGAGAGGTTTGGTGAGGTTGGGTGAGCAAACGCAGACCCTTTAAAGTAATACTGCGTGCTACCCATCGCATGGGTCCCAAATCTCCAGGTTCAAGGGCATCTTCCTTCATCGAAAACATGCATGAGAAACCCAGAAGATGGTACACCGTGTGATGGGGAAAGGTTTCTAAAACGCACCGCATTTCTCATCTCCTTGTGCTCGGGTTCGCCATTCCAGCCACTTTACTAGCAATCTCCCTACTTGGAGCATCAGCACCTTTAACCTCCTGTTCCGTACAGGTTGCAATTTGTCCTGAGGATGAACGGGAAGACAGGGAACCAATGAGAGACTAGCTCTTGGTGTTGGGACAGGCACAGGTCACTCAATTTTCCCATCAGGAAGAAGAATTAACCACAGGCTCAGCCTGCCCCCCGGAACCAGAACAGGGCCTGAAGCCATCCTGCGCTTTTGCGGCCGACTCCCAAAAAAGCGACTTGTAAAATGGAGCTTCAGGGCACTGCAATTCACAAACCTGCAGAATTATAAATGATAACTCTCGTCCACAAATATATTGAGGGAAGGCAAAGAAGAGGATTTGAAATCAAGGCAGAATTGCAGGAAACAGATTTCAGGAGGTAGATTCGAATCGCCTTTAAAGCACATGAAAAGCGGCAAAACGTTGACAATGATGCCCTTGGCCAAAAAGGGCGTATGCGTTTTTTCCTGAATATATTCAGGAAAAAACGCATACGCCCTTTTTGGCCAACCAAGCAACCTGGAAAGGCAAATCAGCGCTACAAAGAAGTCTCGCTTCCCATCGGTCAAAAGGGACATGCTGAAAAAGGTGTCAAAACCAGAAATGCAGGACAGGCCATGGAGAAATGGGAGCCTTGCTACACTGATGGGCGGGATGTAAATTGCCAACAGCCACTCTGGAGAAGTGTACGGTGTGTCCTGAAACATCTAAAAAACACAGCTTAGAGAGCATAGGGCACTTCCACACATGGGGGGATAAAGTGGGAAAATTGAAAATCAGCAAGACACAAGCACCCCAAAGGTTAGGGCTGCTCTGTTGACAAGGACCTCCACTTCCTTCCACCTTAAATATCCCAGGAAAGCGAAAAATGGATAAAAAAGTTGTGGTCCTTATGTACAATGGAATATCACTCAGCCATGAAATCAATGTCATAAGGCTAGTAGCAGCATGATGAGTGGATTTAGGTAAGACGATTCTAAGTGAAATAAGTCACACAGAAAAGGACACTTCTCATAAGGTGTCACTTATAGAGGGAATGTTAAAACCGTTACACTTGAACTGAATTACAAAACAGAACAGAGTCACACATGCAGAAAACACACTATGGCTGCTTAACGGGAAAGGTGAGGTGGGGTGATACATAAAACAAGAGTTTCAAATTAGCTCAGATACCGTTCCATAAACCCAATATGGAATAGACAAGACCTACTCCTTGCTCAGAGAACTGGACTCAACACGCCCGATTCACCGCACAAGAATATATCTTACTAGTAATAATCTTAAAACCTATGTATTGATATCTCTCTGTTAGTGTGTCAAGTGGGTGTAAAGCGGCCTAAACACAGCCGTGAAAAGCAGCTAAACCCCATTATAAAAATAAATTACTTTTAAAAACCCATGAAACAAAGACAGGGAAAGAGAGAGAAATTCTTACACAATTCGTTCAGGGGCTGTGATGCAACCTGGATTGACCATATCTAGACCCACAGCTGGATGAGACATAAGGGTGGACACTCTTGGGGCTGAGAGGTTCGGTGAGGTTGGGTGAGCAAACACAGACCCTTTAAAGTAATACTGCGTGCTACCCATCGCATGGGTCCCAAATCTCCAGGTTCAAGGGCATCTTCCTACATCGAAAACATGCATGAGAAACCCAGAAGATGGTACACCGTGTGATGGGGAAAGGTTTCTAAAACGCACCTCATTTCTCATCTCCTTGTGCTCGGGTTCGCCATTCCAGCCACTTTACTAGCAATCTCCCTACTTGGAGCATCAGCACCTTTAACCTCCTGTTCCGTACAGGTTGCAATTTGTCCTGAGGATGAACGGGAAGACGGGGAACCAATGAGAGACTAGCTCTTGGTGTTGGGACAGGCACAGGTCACTCTGTTTTCCCATCAGGAAGAAGAATTAACCACAGGCTCAGCCTGCCCCCCGGAACCAGAACAGGGCCTGAAGCCATCCTGCGCTTTTGCGGCCGGCTCCCAAAAAACCGACTTGTAAAATGCAGCTTCAGGGCACTGCAATTCACAAACCTGCAGAGTTATAAATGATAACTCTCGTCCACAAATATATTGAGGGAAGGCAAAGAAGAGGTTTTGAAATCAAGGCAGAATTGCAGGAAACAGATTTCAGGAGGTAGATTCGAATCGCCTTTAAAGCACATGAAAAGCGGCAAAACGTTGACAATGATGCCCTTGGCCAAAAAGGGCGTATGCGTTTTTTCCTGAATATATTCAGGAAAAAACGCATACGCCCTTTTTGGCCAACCAAGCAACCTGGAAAGGCAAATCAGCGCTACAAAGAAGTCTCGCTTCCCATCGGTCAAAAGGGACATGCTGAAAAAGTTGTCAAAACCAGAAATGCAGGACAGGCCATGGAGAAATGGGAGCCTTGCTACACTGATGGGCGGGATGTAAATTGCCAACAGCCACTCTGGAGAAGTGTACGGTGTGTCCTGAAACATCTAAAAAACACAGCTTAGAGAGCATAGGGCACTTCCACGCATGGGGGGATAAAGTGGGAAAATTGAAAATCAGCAAGACACAAGCACCCCAAAGTTTAGGGCTGCTCTGTTGACAAGGACCTCCACTTCCTTCCAACTTAAATATCCCAGGAAAGCGAAAAATGGATAAAAAAGTTGTGGTCCTTATGTACAATGGAATATCACTCAGCCATGAAATCAATGTCATAAGGCTAGTAGCAGCATGATGAGTGAATTTAGGTAAGACGATTCTAAGTGAAATAAGTCACACAGAAAAGGACACTTCTCATAAGGTGTCACTTATAGAGGGAATGTAAAAACCGTTACACTTGAACTGAATTACAAAACAGAACAGAGTCACACATGCAGAAAACACACTATGGCTGCTTAACGGGAAAGGTGAGGTGGGGTGATACATAAAACAAGAGTTTCAAATTAGCTCAGATACCGTTCCATAAACCCAATATGGAATAGACAAGACCTACTCCTTGCTCAGAGAACTGGACTCAACACGCCCAATTCACCGCACAAGAATATATCTGACTAGTAATAATCTTAAAACCTATGTATTGATATCTCTCTGTTAGTGTGTCAAGTGGGTGTAAAGCGGCCTAAACACAGACGTGAAAAGCAGCTAAACCCCATTATAAAAATAAATTACTTTTAAAAACCCATGAAACAAAGACAGGGAAAGAGAGAGAAATTCTTACACAATTCGTTCAGGGGCTGTGATGCAACCTGGATTGACCATATCTAGACCCACAGCTGGATGAGACATAAGGGTGGACACTCTTGGGGCTGAGAGGTTCGGTGAGGTTGGGTGAGCAAACGCAGACCCTTTAAAGTAATACTGCGTGCTACCCATCGCATGGGTCCCAAATCTCCAGGTTCAAGGGCATCTTCCTACATCGAAAACATGCATGAGAAACCCAGAAGATGGTACACCGTGTGATGGGGAAAGGTTTCTAAAACGCACCTCATTTCTCATCTCCTTGTGCTCGGGTTCGCCATTCCAGCCACTTTACTAGCAATCTCCCTACTTGGAGCATCAGCACCTTTAACCTCCTGTTCCGTACAGGTTGCAATTTGTCCTGAGGATGAACGGGAAGACGGGGAACCAATGAGAGACTAGCTCTTGGTGTTGGGACAGGCACAGGTCACTCTGTTTTCCCATCAGGAAGAAGAATTAACCACAGGCTCAGCCTGCCCCCCGGAACCAGAACAGGGCCTGAAGCCATCCTGCGCTTTTGCGGCCGGCTCCCAAAAAACCGACTTGTAAAATGGAGCTTCAGGGCACTGCAATTCACAAACCTGCAGAGTTATAAATGATAACTCTCGTCCACAAATATATTGAGGGAAGGCAAAGAAGAGGATTTGAAATCAAGGCAGAATTGCAGGAAACAGATTTCAGGAGGTAGATTCGAATCGCCTTTAAAGCACATGAAAAGCGGCAAAACGTTGACAATGATGCCCTTGGCCAAAAAGGGCGTAAGCGTTTTTTCCTGAATATATTCAGGAAAAAACGCATACGCCCTTTTTAGCCAACCAAGCAACCTGGAAAGGCAAATCAGCGCTCCAAAGAAGTCTCGCTTCCCATCGGTCAAAAGGGACATGCTGAAAAAGGTGTCAAAACCAGAAATGCAGGACAGGCCATGGAGAAATGGGAGCCTTGCTACACTGATGGGCGGGATGTAAATTGCCAACAGCCACTCTGGAGAAGTGTACGGTGTGTCCTGAAACATCTAAAAAACACAGCTTAGAGAGCATAGGGCACTTCCACGCATGGGGGGATAAAGTGGGAAAATTGAAAATCAGCAAGACACAAGCACCCCAAAGTTTAGGGCTGCTCTGTTGACAAGGACCTCCACTTCCTTCCACCTTAAATATCCCAGGAAAGCGAAAAATGGATAAAAATGTTGTGGTCCTTATGTACAATGGAATATCACTCAGCCATGAAATCAATGTCATAAGGCTAGTAGCAGCATGATGAGTGGATTTAGGTAAGACGATTCTAAGTGAAATAAGTCACACAGAAAAGGACACTTCTCATAAGGTGTCACTTATAGAGGGAATGTAAAAACCGTTACACTTGAACTGAATTACAAAACAGAACAGAGTCACACATGCAGAAAACACACTATGGCTGCTTAACGGGAAAGGTGAGGTGGGGTGATACATAAAACAAGAGTTTCAAATTAGCTCAGATACCGTTCCATAAACCCAATATGGAATAGACAAGACCTACTCCTTGCTCAGAGAACTGGACTCAACACGCCCGATTCACCGCACAAGAATATATCTGACTAGTAATAATCTTAAAACCTATGTATTGATATCTCTCTGTTAGTGTGTCAAGTGGGTGTAAAGCGGCCTAAACACAGCCGTGAAAAGCAGCTAAACCCCATTATAAAAATAAATTACTTTTAAAAACCCATGAAACAAAGACAGGGAAAGAGAGAGAAATTCTTACACAATTCGTTCAGGGGCTGTGATGCAACCTGGATTGACCATATCTAGACCCACAGCTGGATGAGACATAAGGGTGGACACTCTTGGGGCTGAGAGTTTTGGTGAGGTTGGGTGAGCAAACGCAGACCCTTTAAAGTAATACTGCGTGCTACCCATCGCATGGGTCCCAAATCTCCAGGTTCAAGGGCATCTTCCTACATCGAAAACATGCATGAGAAACCCAGAAGATGGTACACCGTGTGATGGGGAAAGGTTTCTAAAACGCACCTCATTTCTCACCTCCTTGTGCTCGGGTTCGCCATTCCAGCCACTTTACTAGAAATCTCCCTACTTGGAGCATCAGCACCTTTAACCTCCTGTTCCGTACAGGTTGCAATTTGTCCTGAGGATGAACGGGAAGACGGGAAACCAATGAGAGACTAGCTCTTGGTGTTGGGACAGTCAGAGGTCACTCTATTTTCCCATCAGGAAGAAGAATTAACCACAGGCTCAGCCTGCCCCCCGGAACCAGAACAGGGCCTGAAGCCATCCTGCGCTTTTGCGGCCGGCTCCCAAAAAAGCGACTTGTAAAATGCAGCTTCAGGGCACTGCAATTCACAAACCTGCAGAGTTATAAATGATAACTCTCGTCCACAAATATATTGAGGGAAGGCAAAGAAGAGGATTTGAAATCAAGGCAGAATTGCAGGAAACAGATTTCAGGAGGTAGATTCGAATCGCCTTTAAAGCACATGAAAAGCGGCAAAACGTTGACAATGATGCCCTTGGCCAAAAAGGGCGTATACGTTTTTTCCTGAATATATTCAGGAAAAAACGCATACGCCCTTTTTGGCCAACCAAGCAACCTGGAAAGGCAAATCAGCGCTACAAAGAAGTCTCGCTTCCCATCGGTCAAAAGGGACATGCTGAAAAAAGTGTCAAAACCAGAAATGCAGGACAGGCCATGGAGAAATGGGAGCCTTGCTACACTGATGGGCGGGATGTAAATTGCCAACAGCCACTCTGGAGAAGTGTACGGTGTGTCCTGAAACATCTAAAAAACACAGCTTAGAGAGCATAGGGCACTTCCACACATGGGGGGATAAAGTGGGAAAATTGAAAATCAGCAAGACACAAGCACCCCAAAGTTTAGGGCTGCTCTGTTGACAAGGACCTCCACTTCATTCTACCTTAAATATCCCAGGAAAGCGAAAAATGGATAAAAAAGTTGTGGTCCTTATGTACAATGGAATATCACTCAGCCATGAAATCAATGTCATAAGGCTAGTAGCAGCATGATGAGTGGATTTAGGTAAGACGATTCTAAGTGAAATAAGTCACACAGAAAAGGACACTTCTCATAAGGTGTCACTTATAGAGGGAATGTAAAAACCGTTACACTTGAACTGAATTACAAAACAGAACAGAGTCACACATGCAGAAAACACACTATGGCTGCTTAACGGGAAAGGTGAGGTGGGGTGATACATAAAACAAGAGTTTCAAATTAGCTCAGATACCGTTCCATAAACCCAATATGGAATAGACAAGACCTACTCCTTGCTCAGAGAACTGGACTCAACACGCCCAATTCACCGCACAAGAATATATCTGACTAGTAATAATCTTAAAACCTATGTATTGATATCTCTCTGTTAGTGTGTCAAGTGTGTGTAAGGCGGCATAAACACAGCCGTGAAAAGCAGCTAAACCCCATTATAAAAATAAATTACTTTTAAAAACCCATGAAACAAAGACAGGGAAAGAGAGAGAAATTCTTACAAAATTCGTTCAAGGGCTGTGATGCAACCTGCATTGACCATATCTAAACCCACAGCTGGATGAGACATAAGGGTGGACACTCTTGGGGCTGAGAGGTTTGGTGAGGTTGGGTGAGCAAACGCAGACCCTTTAAAGTAATACTGCGTGCTACCCATCGCATGGGTCCCAAATCTCCAGGTTCAAGGGCATCTTCCTACATCGAAAACATGCATGAGAAACCCAGAAGATGGTACACCGTGTGATGGGGAAAGGTTTCTAAAACGCACCGCATTTCTCATCTCCTTGTGCTCGGGTTCGCCATTCCAGCCACTTTACTAGCAATCTCCCTACTTGGAGCATCAGCACCTTTAACCTCCTGTTCCGTACAGGTTGCAATTTGTCCTGAGGATGAACGGTAAGACAGGGAACCAATGAGAGACTAGCTCTTGGTGTTGGGACAGGCACAGGTCACTCAATTTTCCCATCAGGAAGAAGAATTAACCACAGGCTCAGCCTGCCCCCCGGAACCAGAACAGGGCCTGAAGCCATCCTGCGCTTTTGCGGCCGACTCCCAAAAAAGCGACTTGTAAAATGGAGCTTCAGGGCACTGCAATTCACAAACCTGCAGAATTATAAATGATAACTCTCGTCCACAAATATATTGAGGGAAGGCAAAGAAGAGGATTTGAAATCAAGGCAGAATTGCAGGAAACAGATTTCAGGAGGTAGATTCGAATCGCCTTTAAAGCACATGAAAAGCGGCAAAACGTTGACAATGATGCCCTTGGCCAAAAAGGGCGTATGCGTTTTTTCCTGAATATATTCAGGAAAAAACGCATACGCCCTTTTTGGCCAACCAAGCAACCTGGAAAGGCAAATCAGCGCTCCAAAGAAGTCTCGCTTCCCATCGGTCAAAAGGGACATGCTGAAAAAGGTGTCAAAACCAGAAATGCAGGACAGGCCATGGAGAAATGGGAGCCTTGCTACACTGATGGGCGGGATGTAAATTGCCAACAGCCACTCTGGAGAAGTGTACGGTGTGTCCTGAAACATCTAAAAAACACAGCTTAGAGAGCATAGGGCACTTCCACGCATGGGGGGATAAAGTGGGAAAATTGAAAATCAGCAAGACACAAGCACCCCAAAGGTTAGGGCTGCTCTGTTGACAAGGACCTCCACTTCCTTCCACCTTAAATATCCCAGGAAAGCGAAAAATGGATAAAAAAGTTGTGGTCCTTATGTACAATGGAATATCACTCAGCCATGAAATCAATGTCATAAGGCTAGTAGCAGCATGATGAGTGGATTTAGGTAAGACGATTCTAAGTGAAATAAGTCACACAGAAAAGGACACTTCTCATAAGGTGTCACTTATAGAGGGAATGTTAAAACCGTTACACTTGAACTGAATTACAAAACAGAACAGAGTCACACATGCAGAAAACACACTATGGCTGCTTAACGGGAAAGGTGAGGTGGGGTGATACATAAAACAAGAGTTTCAAATTAGCTCAGATACCATTCCATAAACCCAATATGGAATAGACAAGACCTACTCCTTGCTCAGAGAACTGGACTCAACACGCCCGATTCACCGCACAAGAATATATCTTACTAGTAATAATCTTAAAACCTATGTATTGATATCTCTCTGTTAGTGTGTCAAGTGGGTGTAAAGCGGCCTAAACACAGCCGTGAAAAGCAGCTAAACCCCATTATAAAAATAAATTACTTTTAAAAACCCATGAAACAAAGACAGGGAAAGAGAGAGAAATTCTTACACAATTCGTTCAGGGGCTGTGATGCAACCTGGATTGACCATATCTAGACCCACAGCTGGATGAGACATAAGGGTGGACACTCTTGGGGCTGAGAGGTTCGGTGAGGTTGGGTGAGCAAACGCAGACCCTTTAAAGTAATACTGCGTGCTACCCATCGCATGGGTCCCAAATCTCCAGGTTCAAGGGCATCTTCCTACATCGAAAACATGCATGAGAAACCCAGAAGATGGTACACCGTGTGATGGGGAAAGGTTTCTAAAACGCACCTCATTTCTCATCTCCTTGTGCTCGGGTTCGCCATTCCAGCCACTTTACTAGCAATCTCCCTACTTGGAGCATCAGCACCTTTAACCTCCTGTTCCGTACAGGTTGCAATTTGTCCTGAGGATGAACGGGAAGACGGGGAACCAATGAGAGACTAGCTCTTGGTGTTGGGATAGGCACAGGTCACTCTGTTTTCCCATCAGGAAGAAGAATTAACCACAGGCTCAGCCTGCCCCCCGGAACCAGAACAGGGCCTGAAGCCATCCTGCGCTTTTGCGGCCGGCTCCCAAAAAACCGACTTGTAAAATGCAGCTTCAGGGCACTGCAATTCACAAACCTGCAGAGTTATAAATGATAACTCTCGTCCACAAATATATTGAGGGAAGGCAAAGAAGAGGATTTGAAATCAAGGCAGAATTGCAGGAAACAGATTTCAGGAGGTAGATTCGAATCGCCTTTAAAGCACATGAAAAGCGGCAAAACGTTGACAATGATGCCCTTGGCCAAAAAGGGCGTATGCTTTTTTTCCTGAATATATTCAGGAAAAAACGCATACGCCCTTTTTGGCCAACCAAGCAACCTGGAAAGGCAAATCAGCGCTACAAAGAAGTCTCGCTTCCCATCGGTCAAAAGGGACATGCTGAAAAAGTTGTCAAAACCAGAAATGCAGGACAGGCCATGGAGAAATGGGAGCCTTGCTACACTGATGGGCGGGATGTAAATTGCCAACAGCCACTCTGGAGAAGTGTACGGTGTGTCCTGAAACATCTAAAAAACACAGCTTAGAGAGCATAGGGCACTTCCACGCATGGGGGGATAAAGTGGGAAAATTGAAAATCAGCAAGACACAAGCACCCCAAAGTTTAGGGCTGCTCTGTTGACAAGGACCTCCACTTCCTTCCACCTTAAATATCCCAGGAAAGCGAAAAATGGATAAAAAAGTTGTGGTCCTTATGTACAATGGAATATCACTCAGCCATGAAATCAATGTCATAAGGCTAGTAGCAGCATGATGAGTGGATTTAGGTAAGACGATTCTAAGTGAAATAAGTCACACAGAAAAGGACACTTCTCATAAGGTGTCACTTATAGAGGGAATGTAAAAACCGTTACACTTGAACTGAATTACAAAACAGAACAGAGTCACACATGCAGAAAACACACTATGGCTGCTTAACGGGAAAGGTGAGGTGGGGTGATACATAAAACAAGAGTTTCAAATTAGCTCAGATACCGTTCCATAAACCCAATATGGAATAGACAAGACCTACTCCTTGCTCAGAGAACTGGACTCAACACGCCCGATTCACCGCACAAGAATATATCTTACTAGTAATAATCTTAAAACCTATGTATTGATATCTCTCTGTTAGTGTGTCAAGTGGGTGTAAAGCGGCCTAAACACAGACGTGAAAAGCAGCTAAACCCCATTATAAAAATAAATTACTTTTAAAAACCCATGAAACAAAGACAGGGAAAGAGAGAGAAATTCTTACACAATTCGTTCAGGGGCTGTGATGCAACCTGGATTGACCATATCTAGACCCACAGCTGGATGAGACATAAGGGTGGACACTCTTGGGGCTGAGAGGTTCGGTGAGGTTGGGTGAGCAAACGCAGACCCTTTAAAGTAATACTGCGTGCTACCCATCGCATGGGTCCCAAATCTCCAGGTTCAAGGGCATCTTCCTACATCGAAAACATGCATGAGAAACCCAGAAGATGGTACACCGTGTGATGGGGAAAGGTTTCTAAAACGCATCTAATTTCTCATCTCCTTGTGCTCGGGTTCGCCATTCCAGCCACTTTACTAGCAATCTCCCTACTTGGAGCATCAGCACCTTTAACCTCCTGTTCCGTACAGGTTGCAATTTGTCCTGAGGATGAACGGGAAGATGGGGAACCAATGAGAGACTAGCTCTTGGTGTTGGGACAGGCACAGGTCACTCAATTTTCCCATCAGGAAGAAGAATTAACCACAGGCTCAGCCTGCCCCCCGGAACCAGAACAGGGCCTGAAGCCATCCTGCGCTTTTGCGGCCGACTCCCAAAAAAGCGACTTGTAAAATGGAGCTTCAGGGCACTGCAATTCACAAACCTGCAGAATTATAAATGATAACTCTCGTCCACAAATATATTGAGGGAAGGCAAAGAAGAGGATTTGAAATCAAGGCAGAATTGCAGGAAACAGATTTCAGGAGGTAGATTCGAATCGCCTTTAAAGCACATGAAAAGCGGCAAAACGTTGACAATGATGCCCTTGGCCAAAAAGGGCGTATGCGTTTTTTCCTGAATATATTCAGGAAAAAACGCATACGCCCTTTTTAGCCCACCAAGCAACCTGGAAAGGCAAATCAGCGCTCCAAAGAAGTCTCGCTTCCCATCGGTCAAAAGGGACATGCTGAAAAAGGTGTCAAAACCAGAAATGCAGGACAGGCCATGGAGAAATGGGAGCCTTGCTACACTGATGGGCGGGATGTAAATTGCCAACAGCCACTCTGGAGAAGTGTACGGTGTGTCCTGAAACATCTAAAAAACACAGCTTAGAGAGCATAGGGCACTTCCACGCATGGGGGGATAAAGTGGGAAAATTGAAAATCAGCAAGACACAAGCACCCCAAAGTTTAGGGCTGCTCTGTTGACAAGGACCTCCACTTCCTTCCACCTTAAATATCCCAGGAAAGCGAAAAATGGATAAAAATGTTGTGGTCCTTATGTACAATGGAATATCACTCAGCCATGAAATCAATGTCATAAGGCTAGTAGCAGCATGATGAGTGGATTTAGGTAAGACGATTCTAAGTGAAATAAGTCACACAGAAAAGGACACTTCTCATAAGGTGTCACTTATAGAGGGAATGTAAAAACCGTTACACTTGAACTGAATTACAAAACAGAACAGAGTCACACATGCAGAAAACACACTATGGCTGCTTAACGGGAAAGGTGAGGTGGGGTGATACATAAAACAAGAGTTTCAAATTAGCTCAGATACCGTTCCATAAACCCAATATGGAATAGACAAGACCTACTCCTTGCTCAGAGAACTGGACTCAACACGCCCGATTCACCGCACAAGAATATATCTGACTAGTAATAATCTTAAAACCTATGTATTGATATCTCTCTGTTAGTGTGTCAAGTGGGTGTAAAGCGGCCTAAACACAGCCGTGAAAAGCAGCTAAACCCCATTATAAAAATAAATTACTTTTAAAAACCCATGAAACAAAGACAGGGAAAGAGAGAGAAATTCTTACAAAATTCGTTCAAGGGCTGTGATGCAACCTGCATTGACCATATCTAAACCCACAGCTGGATGAGACATAAGGGTGGACACTCTTGGGGCTGAGAGGTTTGGTGAGGTTGGGTGAGCAAACGCAGACCCTTTAAAGTAATACTGCGTGCTACCCATCGCATGGGTCCCAAATCTCCAGGTTCAAGGGCATCTTCCTACATCGAAAACATGCATGAGAAACCCAGAAGATGGTACACCGTGTGATGGGGAAAGGTTTCTAAAACGCACCGCATTTCTCATCTCCTTGTGCTCGGGTTCGCCATTCCAGCCACTTTACTAGCAATCTCCCTACTTGGAGCATCAGCACCTTTAACCTCCTGTTCCGTACAGGTTGCAATTTGTCCTGAGGATGAACGGGAAGACAGGGAACCAATGAGAGACTAGCTGTTGGTGTTGGGACAGGCACAGGTCACTCAATTTTCCCATCAGGAAGAAGAATTAACCACAGGCTCAGCCTGCCCCCCGGAACCAGAACAGGGCCTGAAGCCATCCTGCGCTTTTGCGGCCGGCTCCCAAAAAACCGACTTGTAAAATGGAGCTTCAGGGCACTGCAATTCACAAACCTGCAGAGTTATAAATGATAACTCTCGTCCACAAATATATTGAGGGAAGGCAAAGAAGAGGATTTGAAATCAAGGCAGAATTGCAGGAAACAGATTTCAGGAGGTAGATTCGAATCGCCTTTAAAGCACATGAAAAGCGGCAAAACGTTGACAATGATGCCCTTGGCCAAAAAGGGCGTATGCGTTTTTTCCTGAATATATTCAGGAAAAAACGCATACGCCCTTTTTGGCCAACCAAGCAACCTGGAAAGGCAAATCAGCGCTACAAAGAAGTCTCGCTTCCCATCGGTCAAAAGGGACATGCTGAAAAAGGTGTCAAAACCAGAAATGCAGGACAGGCCATGGAGAAATGGGAGCCTTGCTACACTGATGGGCGGGATGTAAATTGCCAACAGCCACTCTGGAGAAGTGTACGGTGTGTCCTGAAACATCTAAAAAACACAGCTTAGAGAGCATAGGGCACTTCCACGCATGGGGGGATAAAGTGGGAAAATTGAAAATCAGCAAGACACAAGCACCCCAAAGTTTAGGGCTGCTCTGTTGACAAGGACCTCCACTTCCTTCCACCTTAAATAACCCAGGAAAGCGAAAAATGGATAAAAATGTTGTGGTCCTTATGTACAATGGAATATCACTCAGCCATGAAATCAATGTCATAAGGATAGTAGCAGCATGATGAGTGGATTTAGGTAAGACGATTCTAAGTGAAATAAGTCACACAGAAAAGGACACTTCTCATAAGGTGTCACTTATAGAGGGAATGTAAAAACCGTTACACTTGAACTGAATTACAAAACAGAACAGAGTCACACATGCAGAAAACACACTATGGCTGCTTAACGGGAAAGGTGAGGTGGGGTGATACATAAAACAAGAGTTTCAAATTAGCTCAGATACCGTTCCATAAACCCAATATGGAATAGACAAGACCTACTCCTTGCTCAGAGAACTGGACTCAACACGCCCGATTCACCGCACAAGAATATATCTGACTAGTAATAATCTTAAAACCTATGTATTGATATCTCTCTGTTAGTGTGTCAAGTGGGTGTAAAGCGGCCTAAACACAGACGTGAAAAGCAGCTAAACCCCATTATAAAAATAAATTACTTTTAAAAACCCATGAAACAAAGACAGGGAAAGAGAGAGAAATTCTTACACAATTCGTTCAGGGGCTGTGATGCAACCTGGATTGACCATATCTAGACCCACAGCTGGATGAGACATAAGGGTGGACACTCTTGGGGCTGAGAGGTTCGGTGAGGTTGGGTGAGCAAACGCAGACCCTTTAAAGTAATACTGCGTGCTACCCATCGCATGGGTCCCAAATCTCCAGGTTCAAGGGCATCTTCCTACATCGAAAACATGCATGAGAAACCCAGAAGATGGTACACCGTGTGATGGGGAAAGGTTTCTAAAACGCATCTAATTTCTCAACTCCTTGTGCTCGGGTTCGCCATTCCAGCCACTTTACTAGCAATCTCCCTACTTGGAGCATCAGCACCTTTAACCTCCTGTTCCGTACAGGTTGCAATTTGTCCTGAGGATGAACGGGAAGACGGGGAACCAATGAGAGACTAGCTCTTGGTGTTGGGACAGGCACAGGTCACTCAATTTTCCCATCAGGAAGAAGAATTAACCACAGGCTCAGCCTGCCCCCCGGAACCAGAACAGGGCCTGAAGCCATCCTGCGCTTTTGCGGCCGACTCCCAAAAAAGCGACTTGTAAAATGGAGCTTCAGGGCACTGCAATTCACAAACCTGCAGAATTATAAATGATAACTCTCGTCCACAAATATATTGAGGGAAGGCAAAGAAGAGGATTTGAAATCAAGGCAGAATTGCAGGAAACAGATTTCAGGAGGTAGATTCGAATCGCCTTTAAAGCACATGAAAAGCGGCAAAACGTTGACAATGATGCCCTTGGCCAAAAAGGGCGTATGCGTTTTTTCCTGAATATATTCAGGAAAAAACGCATACGCCCTTTTTGGCCAACCAAGCAACCTGGAAAGGCAAATCAGCGCTACAAAGAAGTCTCGCTTCCCATCGGTCAAAAGGGACATGCTGAAAAAGGTGTCAAAACCAGAAATGCAGGACAGGCCATGGAGAAATGGGAGCCTTGCTACACTGATGGGCGGGATGTAAATTGCCAACAGCCACTCTGGAGAAGTGTACGGTGTGTCCTGAAACATCTAAAAAACACAGCTTAGAGAGCATAGGGCACTTCCACGCATGGGGGGATAAAGTGTGAAAATTGAAAATCAGCAAGACACAAGCACCCCAAAGGTTAGGGCTGCTCTGTTGACAAGGACCTCCACTTCCTTCCACCTTAAATATCCCAGGAAAGCGAAAAATGGATAAAAAAATTGTGGTCCTTATGTACAATGGAATATCACTCAGCCATGAAATCAATGTCATAAGGCTAGTAGCAGCATGATGAGTGGATTTAGGTAAGACGATTCTAAGTGAAATAAGTCACACAGAAAAGGACACTTCTCATAAGGTGTCACTTATAGAGGGAATGTAAAAACCGTTACACTTGAACTGAATTACAAAACAGAACAGAGTCACACATGCAGAAAACACACTATGGCTGCTTAACGGGAAAGGTGAGGTGGGGTGATACATAAAACAAGAGTTTCAAATTAGCTCAGATACCGTTCCATAAACCCAATATGGAATAGACAAGACCTACTCCTTGCTCAGAGAACTGGACTCAACACGCCCGATTCACTGCACAAGAATATATCTGACTAGTAATAATCTTAAAACCTATGTATTGATATCTCTCTGTTAGTGTGTCAAGTGGGTGTAAAGCGGCCTAAACACAGCCGTGAAAAGCAGCTAAACCCCATTATAAAAATAAATTACTTTTAAAAACCCATGAAACAAAGACAGGGAAAGAGAGAGAAATTCTTACACAATTCGTTCAGGGGCTGTGATGCAACCTGGATTGACCATATCTAGACCCACAGCTGGATGAGACATAAGGGTGGACACTCTTGTGGCTGAGAGGTTCGGCGAGGTTGGGTGAGCAAACGCAGACCCTTTAAAGTAATACTGCGTGCTACCCATCGCATGGGTCCCAAATCTCCAGGTTCAAGGGCATCTTCCTACATCGAAAACATGCATGAGAAACCCAGAAGATGGTACACCGTGTGATGGGGAAAGGTTTCTAAAACGCACCTCATTTCTCATCTCCTTGTGCTCGGGTTCGCCATTCCAGCCACTTTACTAGCAATCTCCCTACTTGGAGCATCAGCACCTTTAACCTCCTGTTCCGTACAGGTTGCAATTTGTCCTGAGGATGAACGGGAAGACGGGGAACCAATGAGAGACTAGCTCTTGGTGTTGGGACAGGCACAGGTCACTCTATTTTCCCATCAGGAAGAAGAATTAACCACAGGCTCAGCCTGCCCCCCGGAACCAGAACAGGGCCTGAAGCCATCCTGCGCTTTTGCGGCCGGCTCCCAAAAAAGCGACTTGTAAAATGGAGCTTCAGGGCACTGCAATTCACAAACCTGCAGAGTTATAAATGATAACTCTCGTCCACAAATATATTGAGGGAAGGCAAAGAAGAGGATTTGAAATCAAGGCAGAATTGCAGGAAACAGATTTCAGGAGGAAGATGCGAATCGCCTTTAAAGCACATGAAAAGCGGCAAAACGTTGACAATGATGCCCTTGGCCAAAAAGGGCGTATGCGTTTTTTCCTGAATATATTCAGGAGAAAACGCATACGCCCTTTTTGGCCAACCAAGCAACCTGGAAAGGCAAATCAGCGCTACAAAGAAGTCTCGCTTCCCATCGGTCAAAAGGGCCATGCTGAAAAAAGTGTCAAAACCAGAAATGCAGGACAGGCCATGGAGAAATGGGAGCCTTGCTACACTGATGGGCGGGATGTAAATTGCCAACAGCCACTCTGGAGAAGTGTACGGTGTGTCCTGAAACATCTAAAAAACACAGCTTAGAGAGCATAGGGCACTTCCACGCATGGGGGGATAAAGTGGGAAAATTGAAAATCAGCAAGACACAAGCACCCCAAAGTTTAGGGCTGCTCTGTTGACAAGGACCTCCACTTCCTTCCACCTTAAATATCCCAGGAAAGCGAAAAATGGATAAAAAAGTTGTGGTCCTTATGTACAATGGAATATCACTCAGCCATGAAATCAATGTCATAAGGCTAGTAGCAGCATGATGAGTGGATTTAGGTAAGACGATTCTAAGTGAAATAAGTCACACAGAAAAGGACACTTCTCATAAGGTGTCACTTATAGAGGGAATGTAAAAACCGTTACACTTGAACTGAATTACAAAACAGAACAGAGTCACACATGCAGAAAACACACTATGGCTGCTTAACGGGAAAGGTGAGGTGGGGTGATACATAAAACAAGAGTTTCAAATTAGCTCAGATACCGTTCCATAAACCCAATATGGAATAGACAAGACCTACTCCTTGCTCAGAGAACTGGACTCAACACGCCCGATTCACCGCACAAGAATATATCTGACTAGTAATAATCTTAAAACCTATGTATTGATATCTCTCTGTTAGTGTGTCAAGTGTGTGTAAAGCGGCCTAAACACAGCCGTGAAAAGCAGCTAAACCCCATTATAAAAATAAATTACTTTTAAAAACCCATGAAACAAAGACAGGGAAAGAGAGAGAAATTCTTACACAATTCGTTCAGGGGCTGTGATGCAACCTGGATTGACCATATCTAGACCCACAGCTGGATGAGACATAAGGGTGGACACTCTTGGGGCTGAGAGTTTCGGTGAGGTTGGGTGAGCAAACGCAGACCCTTTAAAGTAATACTGCGTGCTACCCATCGCATGGGTCCCAAATCTCCAGGTTCAAGGGCATCTTCCTACATCGAAAACATGCATGAGAAACCCAGAAGATGGTACACCGTGTGATGGGGAAAGGTTTCTAAAACGCACCTCATTTCTCATCTCCTTGTGCTCGGGTTCGCCATTCCAGCCACTTTACTAGCAATCTCCCTACTTGGAGCATCAGCACCTTTAACCTCCTGTTCCGTACAGGTTGCAATTTGTCCTGAGGATGAACGGGAAGACGGGGAACCAATGAGAGACTAGCTCTTGGTGTTGGGACAGGCACATGTCACTCTGTTTTCCCATCAGGAAGAAGAATTAACCACAGGCTCAGCCTGCCCCCCGGAACCAGAACAGGGCCTGAAGTCATCCTGCGCTTTTGCGGCCGGCTCCCAAAAAAGCGACTTGTAAAATGGAGCTTCAGGGCACTGCAATTCACAAACCTGCAGAGTTATAAATGATAACTCTCGTCCACAAATATATTGAGGGAAGGCAAAGAAGAGGATTTGAAATCAAGGCAGAATTGCAGGAAACAGATTTCAGGAGGAAGATGCGAATCGCCTTTAAAGCACATGAAAAGCGGCAAAACGTTGACAATGATGCCCTTGGCCAAAAAGGGCGTATGCGTTTTTTCCTGAATATATTCAGGAGAAAACGCATACGCCCTTTTTGGCCAACCAAGCAACCTGGAAAGGCAAATCAGCGCTACAAAGAAGTCTCGCTTCCCATCGGTCAAAAGGGCCATGCTGAAAAAAGTGTCAAAACCAGAAATGCAGGACAGGCCATGGAGAAATGGGAGCCTTGCTACACTGATGGGCGGGATGTAAATTGCCAACAGCCACTCTGGAGAAGTGTACGGTGTGTCCTGAAACATCTAAAAAACACAGCTTAGAGAGCATAGGGCACTTCCACGCATGGGGGGATAAAGTGGGAAAATTGAAAATCAGCAAGACACAAGCACCCCAAAGTTTAGGGCTGCTCTGTTGACAAGGACCTCCACTTCCTTCCACCTTAAATATCCCAGGAAAGCGAAAAATGGATAAAAAAGTTGTGGTCCTTATGTACAATGGAATATCACTCAGCCATGAAATCAATGTCATAAGGCTAGTAGCAGCATGATGAGTGGATTTAGGTAAGACGATTCTAAGTGAAATAAGTCACACAGAAAAGGACACTTCTCATAAGGTGTCACTTATAGAGGGAATGTAAAAACCGTTACACTTGAACTGAATTACAAAACAGAACAGAGTCACACATGCAGAAAACACACTATGGTTGCTTAACGGGAAAGGTGAGGTGGGGTGATACATAAAACAAGAGTTTCAAATTAGCTCAGATACCGTTCCATAAACCCAATATGGAATAGACAAGACCTACTCCTTGCTCAGAGAACTGGACTCAACACGCCCGATTCACCGCACAAGAATATATCTGACTAGTAATAATCTTAAAACCTATGTATTGATATCTCTCTGTTAGTGTGTCAAGTGGCTGTAAAGCGGCCTAAACACAGCCGTGAAAAGCAGCTAAACCCCATTATAAAAATAAATTACTTTTAAAAACCCATGAAACAAAGACAGGGAAAGAGAGAGAAATTCTTACACAATTCGTTCAGGGGCTGTGATGCAACCTGGATTGACCATATCTAGACCCACAGCTGGATGAGACATAAGGGTGGACACTCTTGGGGCTGAGAGGTTCGGCGAGGTTGGGTGAGCAAACGCAGACCCTTTAAAGTAATACTGCGTGCTACCCATCGCATGGGTCCCAAATCTCCAGGTTCAAGGGCATCTTCCTACATCGAAAACATGCATGAGAAACCCAGAAGATGGTACACCGTGTGATGGGGAAAGGTTTCTAAAACGCACCTCATTTCTCATCTCCTTGTGCTCGGGTTCGCCATTCCAGCCACTTTACTAGCAATCTCCCTACTTGGAGCATCAGCACCTTTAACCTCCTGTTCCGTACAGGTTGCAATTTGTCCTGAGGATGAACGGGAAGACGGGGAACCAATGAGAGACTAGCTCTTGGTGTTGGGACAGGCACAGGTCACTCTATTTTCCCATCAGGAAGAAGAATTAACCACAGGCTCAGCCTGCCCCCCGGAACCAGAACAGGGCCTGAAGCCATCCTGCGCTTTTGCGGCCGGCTCCCAAAAAAGCGACTTGTAAAATGGAGCTTCAGGGCACTGCAATTCACAAACCTGCAGAGTTATAAATGATAACTCTCGTCCACAAATATATTGAGGGAAGGCAAAGAAGAGGATTTGAAATCAAGGCAGAATTGCAGGAAACAGATTTCAGGAGGAAGATGCGAATCGCCTTTAAAGCACATGAAAAGCGGCAAAACGTTGACAATGATGCCCTTGGCCAAAAAGGGCGTATGCGTTTTTTCCTGAATATATTCAGGAGAAAACGCATACGCCCTTTTTGGCCAACCAAGCAACCTGGAAAGGCAAATCAGCGCTACAAAGAAGTCTCGCTTCCCATCGGTCAAAAGGGCCATGCTGAAAAAAGTGTCAAAACCAGAAATGCAGGACAGGCCATGGAGAAATGGGAGCCTTGCTACACTGATGGGCGGGATGTAAATTGCCAACAGCCACTCTGGAGAAGTGTACGGTGTGTCCTGAAACATCTAAAAAACACAGCTTAGAGAGCATAGGGCACTTCCACGCATGGGGGGATAAAGTGGGAAAATTGAAAATCAGCAAGACACAAGCACCCCAAAGTTTAGGGCTGCTCTGTTGACAAGGACCTCCACTTCCTTCCACCTTAAATATCCCAGGAAAGCGAAAAATGGATAAAAAAGTTGTGGTCCTTATGTACAATGGAATATCACTCAGCCATGAAATCAATGTCATAAGGCTAGTAGCAGCATGATGAGTGGATTTAGGTAAGACGATTCTAAGTGAAATAAGTCACACAGAAAAGGACACTTCTCATAAGGTGTCACTTATAGAGGGAATGTAAAAACCGTTACACTTGAACTGAATTACAAAACAGAACAGAGTCACACATGCAGAAAACACACTATGGCTGCTTAACGGGAAAGGTGAGGTGGGGTGATACATAAAACAAGAGTTTCAAATTAGCTCAGATACCGTTCCATAAACCCAATATGGAATAGACAAGACCTACTCCTTGCTCAGAGAACTGGACTCAACACGCCCGATTCACCGCACAAGAATATATCTGACTAGTAATAATCTTAAAACCTATGTATTGATATCTCTCTGTTAGTGTGTCAAGTGGGTGTAAAGCGGCCTAAACACAGCCGTGAAAAGCAGCTAAACCCCATTATAAAAATAAATTACTTTTAAAAACCCATGAAACAAAGACAGGGAAAGAGAGAGAAATTCTTACACAATTCGTTCAGGGGCTGTGATGCAACCTGGATTGACCATATCTAGACCCACAGCTGGATGAGACATAAGGGTGGACACTCTTGGGGCTGAGAGGTTCGGTGAGGTTGGGTGAGCAAACGCAGACACTTTAAAGTGATACTGCCTGCTACCCATCGCATGGGTCCCAAATCTCCAGGTTCAAGGGCATCTTCCTACATCGAAAACATGCATGAGAAACCCAGAAGATGGTACACCGTGTGATGGGGAAAGGTTTCTAAAACGCACCTCATTTCTCATCTCCTTGTGCTCGGGTTCGCCATTCCAGCCACTTTAGTAGCAATCTCCCTACTTGGAGCATCAGCACCTTTAACCTCCTGTTCCGTACAGGTTGCAATTTGTCCTGAGGATGAACGGGAAGACGGGGAACCAATGAGAGACTAGCTCTTGGTGTTGGGACAGGCACAGGTCACTCTATTTTCCCATCAGGAAGAAGAATTAACCACAGGCTCAGCCTGCCCCCCGGAACCAGAACAGGGCCTGAAGCCATCCTGCGCTTTTGCGGCCGGCTCCCAAAAAAGCGACTTGTAAAATGGAGCTTCAGGGCACTGCAATTCACAAACCTGCAGAGTTACAAATGATAACTCTCGTCCACAAATATATTGAGGGAAGGCAAAGAAGAGGATTTGAAATCAAGGCAGAATTGCAGGAAACAGATTTCAGGAGGAAGATGCGAAGCGCCTTTAAAGCACATGAAAAGTGGCAAAACGTTGACAATGATGCCCTTGGCCAAAAAGGGCGTATGCGTTTTTTCCTGAATATATTCAGGAAAAAACGCATACGCCCTTTTTGGCCAACCAAGCAACCTGGAAAGGCAAATCAGCGCTACAAAGAAGTCTCGCTTCCCATCGGTCAAAAGGGCCATGCTGAAAAAAGTGTCAAAACCAGAAATGCAGGACAGGCCATGGAGAAATGGGAGCCTTGCTACACTGATGGGCGGGATGTAAATTGCCAACAGCCACTCTGGAGAAGTGTACGGTGTGTCCTGAAACATCTAAAAAACACAGCTTAGAGAGCATAGGGCACTTCCACGCATGGGGGGATAAAGTGGGAACATTGAAAATCAGCAAGACACAAGCACCCCAAAGTTTAGGGCTGCTCTGTTGACAAGGACCTCCACTTCCTTCCACCTTAAATATCCCAGGAAAGCGAAAAATGGATAAAAAAGTTGTGGTCCTTATGTACAATGGAATATCACTCAGCCATGAAATCAATGTCATAAGGCTAGTAGCAGCATGATGAGTGGATTTAGGTAAGACGATTCTAAGTGAAATAAGTCACACAGAAAAGGACACTTCTCATAAGGTGTCACTTATAGAGGGAATGTAAAAACCGTTACACTTGAACTGAATTACAAAACAGAACAGAGTCACACATGCAGAAAACACACTATGGCTGCTTAACGGGAAAGGTGAGGTGGGGTGATACATAAAACAAGAGTTTCAAATTAGCTCAGATACCGTTCCATAAACCCAATATGGAATAGACAAGACCTACTCCTTGCTCAGAGAACTGGACTCAACACGCCCGATTCACCGCACAAGAATATATCTGACTAGTAATAATCTTAAAACCTATGTATTGATATCTCTCTGTTAGTGTGTCAAGTGGGTGTAAAGCGGCCTAAACACAGCCGTGAAAAGCAGCTAAACCCCATTATAAAAATAAATTACTTTTAAAAACCCATGAAACAAAGACAGGGAAAGAGAGAGAAATTATTACACAATTCGTTCAGGGGCTGTGATGCAACCTGGATTGACCATATCTAGACCCACAGCTGGATGAGACATAAGGGTGGACACTCTTGGGGTTGAGAGGTTCGGTGAGGTTGGGTGAGAAACGCAGACCCTTTAAAGTAATACTGCGTGCTACCCATCGCATGGGTCCCAAATCTCCAGGTTCAAGGGCATCTTCCTACATCGAAAACATGCATGAGAAACCCAGAAGATGGTACACCGTGTGATGGGGAAAGGTTTCTAAAACGCACCTCATTTCTCATCTCCTTGTGCTCGGGTTCGCCATTCCAGCCACTTTACTAGCAATCTCCCTACTTGGAGCATCAGCACCTTTAACCTCCTGTTCCGTACAGGTTGCAATTTGTCCTGAGGATGAACGGGAAGACGATGAACCAATGAGAGACTAGCTCTTGGTGTTGGGACAGGCACAGGTCACTCTATTTTCCCATCAGGAAGAAGAATTAACCACAGGCTCAGCCTGCCCCCCGGAACCAGAACAGGGCCTGAAGCCATCCTGCGCTTTTGCGGCCGGCTCCCAAAAAAGCGACTTGTAAAATGGAGCTTCAGGGCACTGCAATTCACAAACCTGCAGAGTTATAAATGATAACTCTCGTCCACAAATATATTGAGGGAAGGCAAAGAAGAGGATTTGAAATCAAGGCAGAATTGCAGGAAACAGATTTCAGGAGGAAGATGCGAATCGCCTTTAAAGCACATGAAAAGCGGCAAAACGTTGACAATGATGCCCTTGGCCAAAAAGGGCGTATGCGTTTTTTCCTGAATATATTCAGGAGAAAACGCATACGCCCTTTTTGGCCAACCAAGCAACCTGGAAAGGCAAATCAGCGCTACAAAGAAGTCTCGCTTCCCATCGGTCAAAAGGGCCATGCTGAAAAAAGTGTCAAAACCAGAAATGCAGGACAGGCCATGGAGAAATGGGAGCCTTGCTACACTGATGGGCGGGATGTAAATTGCCAACAGCCACTCTGGAGAAGTGTACGGTGTGTCCTGAAACATCTAAAAAACACAGCTTAGAGAGCATAGGGCACTTCCACGCATGGGGGGATAAAGTGGGAAAATTGAAAATCAGCAAGACACAAGCACCCCAAAGGTTAGGGCTGCTCTGTTGACAAGGACCTCCACTTCCTTCCACCTTAAATATCCCAGGAAAGCGAAAAATGGATAAAAAAGTTGTGGTCATTATGTACAATGGAATATCACTCAGCCATGAAATCAATGTCATAAGGCTAGTAGCAGCATGATGAGTGGATTTAGGTAAGACGATTCTAAGTGAAATAAGTCACACAGAAAAGGACACTTCTCATAAGGTGTCACTTATAGAGGGAATGTAAAAACCGTTACACTTGAACTGAATTACAAAACAGAACAGAGTCACACATGCAGAAAACACACTATGGCTGCTTAACGGGAAAGGTGAGGTGGGGTGATACATAAAACAAGAGTTTCAAATTAGCTCAGATACCGTTCCATAAACCCAATATGGAATAGACAAGACCTACTCCTTGCTCAGAGAACTGGACTCAACACGCCCGATTCACCGCACAAGAATATATCTGACTAGTAATAATCTTAAAACCTATGTATTGATATCTCTCTGTTAGTGTGTCAAGTGGGTGTAAAGCGGCCTAAACACAGCCGTGAAAAGCAGCTAAACCCCATTATAAAAATAAATTACTTTTAAAAACCCATGAAACAAAGACAGGGAAAGAGAGAGAAATTCTTACACAATTCGTTCAGGGGCTGTGATGCAACCTGGATTGACCATATCTAGACCCACAGCTGGATGAGACATAAGGGTGGACACTCTTGGGGCTGAGAGGTTCGGTGAGGTTGGGTGAGCAAACGCAGACCCTTTAAAGTGATACTGCGTGCTACCCATCGCATGGGTCCCAAATCTCCAGGTTCAAGGGCATCTTCCTACATCGAAAACATGCATGAGAAACCCAGAAGATGGTACACCGTGTGATGGGGAAAGGTTTCTAAAACGCACCTCATTTCTCATCTCCTTGTGCTCGGGTTCGCCATTCCAGCCACTTTAGTAGCAATCTCCCTACTTGGAGCATCAGCACCTTTAACCTCCTGTTCCGTACAGGTTGCAATTTGTCCTGAGGATGAACGGGAAGACGGGGAACCAATGAGAGACTAGCTCTTGGTGTTGGGACAAGCAGAGGTCACTCTATTTTCCCATCAGGAAGAAGAATTAACCACAGGCTCACCCTGCCCCCCGGAACCAGAACAGGGCCTGAAGCCATCCTGCGCTTTTGCGGCCGGCTCCCAAAAAAGCGACTTATAAAATGGAGCTTCAGGGCACTGCAATTCACAAACCTGCAGAGTTATAAATGATAACTCTCGTCCACAAATATATTGAGGGAAGGCAAAGAAGAGGATTTGAAATCAAGGCAGAATTGCAGGAAACAGATTTCAGGAGGAAGATGCGAATCGCCTTTAAAGCACATGAAAAGCGGCAAAACGTTGACAATGATGCCCTTGGCCAAAAAGGGCGTATGCGTTTTTTCCTGAATATATTCAGGAGAAAACGCATACGCCCTTTTTGGCCAACCAAGCAACCTGGAAAGGCAAATCAGCGCTACAAAGAAGTCTCGCTTCCCATCGGTCAAAAGGGCCATGCTGAAAAAAGTGTCAAAACCAGAAATGCAGGACAGGCCATGGAGAAATGGGAGCCTTGCTACACTGATGGGCGGGATGTAAATTGCCAACAGCCACTCTGGAGAAGTGTACGGTGTGTCCTGAAACATCTAAAAAACACAGCTTAGAGAGCATAGGGCACTTCCACGCATGGGGGGATAAAGTGGGAAAATTGAAAATCAGCAAGACACAAGCACCCCAAAGGTTAGGGCTGCTCTGTTGACAAGGACCTCCACTTCCTTCCACCTTAAATATCCCAGGAAAGCGAAAAATGGATAAAAAAGTTGTGGTCCTTATGTACAATGGAATATCACTCAGCCATGAAATCAATGTCATAAGGCTAGTAGCAGCATGATGAGTGGATTTAGGTAAGACGATTCTAAGTGAAATAAGTCACACAGAAAAGGACACTTCTCATAAGGTGTCACTTATAGAGGGAATGTTAAAACCGTTACACGTGAACTGAATTACAAAACAGAACAGAGTCACACATGCAGAAAACACACTATGGCTGCTTAACGGGAAAGGTGAGGTGGGGTGATACATAAAACAAGAGTTTCAAATTAGCTCAGATACCGTTCCATAAACCCAATATGGAATAGACAAGACCTACTCCTTGCTCAGAGAACTGGACTCAACACGCCCGATTCACCGCACAAGAATATATCTGACTAGTAATAATCTTAAAACCTATGTATTGATATCTCTCTGTTAGTGTGTCAAGTGGGTGTAAAGCGGCCTAAACACAGCCGTGAAAAGCAGCTAAACCCCATTATAAAAATAAATTACTTTTAAAAACCCATGAAACAAAGACAGGGAAAGAGAGAGAAATTCTTACACAATTCGTTCAGGGGCTGTGATGCAACCTGGATTGACCATATCTAGACCCACAGCTGGATGAGACATAAGGGTGGACACTCTTGGGGCTGAGAGGTTCGGTGAGGTTGGGTGAGCAAACGCAGACCCTTTAAAGTGATACTGCCTGCTACCCATCGCATGGGTCGCAAATCTCCAGGTTCAAGGGCATCTTCCTACATCGAAAACATGCATGAGAAACCCAGAAGATGGTACACCGTGTGATGGGGAAAGGTTTCTAAAACGCACCTCATTTCTCATCTCCTTGTGCTCGGGTTCGCCATTCCAGCCACTTTAGTAGCAATCTCCCTACTTGGAGCATCAGTACCTTTAACCTCCTGTTCCGTACAGGTTGCAATTTGTCCTGAGGATGAACGGGAAGACGGGGAACCAATGAGAGACTAGCTCTTGGTGTTGGGACAGGCACAGGTCACTCTATTTTCCCATCAGGAAGAAGAATTAACCACAGGCTCAGCCTGCCCCCCGGAACCAGAACAGGGCCTGAAGCCATCCTGCGCTTTTGCGGCCGGCTCCCAAAAAAGCGACTTGTAAAATGGAGCTTCAGGGCACTGCAATTCACAAACCTGCAGAGTTACAAATGATAACTCTCGTCCACAAATATATTGAGGGAAGGCAAAGAAGAGGATTTGAAATCAAGGCAGAATTGCAGGAAACAGATTTCAGGAGGAAGATGCGAAGCGCCTTTAAAGCACATGAAAAGTGGCAAAACGTTGACAATGATGCCCTTGGCCAAAAAGGGCGTATGCGTTTTTTCCTGAATATATTCAGGAAAAAACGCATACGCCCTTTTTGGCCAACCAAGCAACCTGGAAAGGCAAATCAGCGCTACAAAGAAGTCTCGCTTCCCATCGGTCAAAAGGGCCATGCTGAAAAAAGTGTCAAAACCAGAAATGCAGGACAGGCCATGGAGAAATGGGAGCCTTGCTACACTGATGGGCGGGATGTAAATTGCCAACAGCCACTCTGGAGAAGTGTACGGTGTGTCCTGAAACATCTAAAAAACACAGCTTAGAGAGCATAGGGCACTTCCACGCATGGGGGGATAAAGTGGGAACATTGAAAATCAGCAAGACACAAGAACCCCAAAGTTTAGGGCTGCTCTGTTGACAAGGACCTCCACTTCCTTCCACCTTAAATATCCCAGGAAAGCGAAAAATGGATAAAAAAGTTGTGGTCCTTATGTACAATGGAATATCACTCAGCCATGAAATCAATGTCATAAGGCTAGTAGCAGCATGATGAGTGGATTTAGGTAAGACGATTCTAAGTGAAATAAGTCACACAGAAAAGGACACTTCTCATAAGGTGTCACTTATAGAGGGAATGTAAAAACCGTTACACTTGAACTGAAGTACAAAACAGAACAGAGTCACACATGCAGAAAACACACTATGGCTGCTTAACGGGAAAGGTGAGGTGGGGTGATACATAAAACAAGAGTTTCAAATTAGCTCAGATACCGTTCCATAAACCCAATATGGAATAGACAAGACCTACTCCTTGCTCAGAGAACTGGACTCAACACGCCCGATTCACCGCACAAGAATATATCTGACTAGTAATAATCTTAAAACCTATGTATTGATATCTCTCTGTTAGTGTGTCAAGTGGGTGTAAAGCGGCCTAAACACAGCCGTGAAAAGCAGCTAAACCCCATTATAAAAATAAATTACTTTTAAAAACCCATGAAACAAAGACAGGGAAAGAGAGAGAAATTCTTACACAATTCGTTCAGGGGCTGTGATGCAACCTGGATTGACCATATCTAGACCCACAGCTGGATGAGACATAAGGGTGGACACTCTTGGGGCTGAGAGGTTCGGTGAGGTTGGGTGAGCAAACGCAGACCCTTTAAAGTAATACTGCGTGCTACCCATCGCATGGGTCCCAAATCTCCAGGTTCAAGGGCATCTTCCTACATCGAAAACATGCATGAGAAACCCAGAAGATGGTACACCGTGTGATGGGGAAAGGTTTCTAAAACGCACCTCATTTCTCATCTCCTTGTGCTCGGGTTCGCCATTCCAGCCACTTTACTAGCAATCTCCCTACTTGGAGCATCAGCACCTTTAACCTCCTGTTCCGTACAGGTTGCAATTTGTCCTGAGGATGAACGGGAAGACGGGGAACCAATGAGAGACTAGCTCTTGGTGTTGGGACAGGCACAGGTCACTCTATTTTCCCATCAGGAAGAAGAATTAACCACAGGCTCAGCCTGCCCCCCGGAACCAGAACAGGGCCTGAAGCCATCCTGCGCTTTTGCGGCCGGCTCCCAAAAAAGCGACTTGTAAAATGGAGCTTCAGGGCACTGCAATTCACAAACCTGCAGAGTTATAAATGATAACTCTCGTCCACAAATATATTGAGGGAAGGCAAAGAAGAGGATTTGAAATCAAGGCAGAATTGCAGGAAACAGATTTCAGGAGGAAGATGCGAATCGCCTTTAAAGCACATGAAAAGCGGCAAAACGTTGACAATGATGCCCTTGGCCAAAAAGGGCGTATGCGTTTTTTCCTGAATATATTCAGGAGAAAACGCATACGCCCTTTTTGGCCAACCAAGCAACCTGGAAAGGCAAATCAGCGCTACAAAGAAGTCTCGCTTCCCATCGGTCAAAAGGGCCATGCTGAAAAAAGTGTCAAAACCAGAAATGCAGGACAGGCCATGGAGAAATGGGAGCCTTGCTACACTGATGGGCGGGATGTAAATTGCCAACAGCCACTCTGGAGAAGTGTACGGTGTGTCCTGAAACATCTAAAAAACACAGCTTAGAGAGCATAGGGCACTTCCACGCATGGGGGGATAAAGTGGGAAAATTGAAAATCAGCAAGACACAAGCACCCCAAAGGTTAGGGCTGCTCTGTTGACAAGGACCTCCACTTCCTTCCACCTTAAATATCCCAGGAAAGCGAAAAATGGATAAAAAAGTTGTGGTCCTTATGTACAATGGAATATCACTCAGCCATGAAATCAATGTCATAAGGCTAGTAGCAGCATGATGAGTGGATTTAGGTAAGACGATTCTAAGTGAAATAAGTCACACAGAAAAGGACACTTCTCATAAGGTGTCACTTATAGAGGGAATGTAAAAACCGTTACACTTGAACTGAATTACAAAACAGAACAGAGTCACACATGCAGAAAACACACTATGGCTGCTTAACGGGAAAGGTGAGGTGGGGTGATACATAAAACAAGAGTTTCAAATGAGCTCAGATACCGTTCCATAAACCCAATATGGAATAGACAAGACCTACTCCTTGCTCAGAGAACTGGACTCAACACGCCCGATTCACCGCACAAGAATATATCTGACTAGTAATAATCTTAAAACCTATGTATTGATATCTCTCTGTTAGTGTGTCAAGTGGGTGTAAAGCGGCCTAAACACAGCCATGAAAAGCAGCTAAACCCCATTATAAAAATAAATTACTTTTAAAAACCCATGAAACAAAGACAGGGAAAGAGAGAGAAATTCTTACACAATTCGTTCAGGGGCTGTGATGCAACCTGGATTGACCATATCTAGACCCACAGCTGGATGAGACATAAGGGTGGACACTCTTGGGGCTGAGAGGTTCGGTGAGGTTGGGTGAGCAAACGCAGACCCTTTAAAGTGATACTGCGTGCTACCCATCGCATGGGTCCCAAATCTCCAGGTTCAAGGGCATCTTCCTACATCGAAAACATGCATGAGAAACCCAGAAGATGGTACACCGTGTGATGGGGAAAGGTTTCTAAAACGCACCTCATTTCTCATCTCCTTGTGCTCGGGTTCGCCATTCCAGCCACTTTACTAGCAATCTCCCTACTTGGAGCATCAGCACCTTTAACCTCCTGTTCCGTACAGGTTGCAATTTGTCCTGAGGATGAACGGGAAGACGGGGAACCAATGAGAGACTAGCTCTTGGTGTTGGGACAGGCACAGGTCACTCTATTTTCCCATCAGGAAGAAGAATTAACCACAGGCTCAGCCTGCCCCCCGGAACCAGAACAGGGCCTGAAGCCATCCTGCGCTTTTGCGGCCGGCTCCCAAAAAACCGACTTGTAAAATGGAGCTTCAGGGCACTGCAATTCACAAACCTGCAGAGTTACAAATGATAACTCTCGTCCACAAATATATTGAGGGAAGGCAAAGAAGAGGATTTGAAATCAAGGCAGAATTGCAGGAAACAGATTTCAGGAGGAAGATGCGAATCGCCTTTAAAGCACATGAAAAGCGGCAAAACGTTGACAATGATGCCCTTGGCCAAAAAGGGCGTATGCGTTTTTTCCTGAATATATTCAGGAGAAAACGCATACGCCCTTTTTGGCCAACCAAGCAACCTGGAAAGGCAAATCAGCGCTACAAAGAAGTCTCGCTTCCCATCGGTCAAAAGGGCCATGCTGAAAAAAGTGTCAAAACCAGAAATGCAGGACAGGCCATGGAGAAATGGGAGCCTTGCTACACTGATGGGCGGGATGTAAATTGCCAACAGCCACTCTGGAGAAGTGTACGGTGTGTCCTGAAACATCTAAAAAACACAGCTTAGAGAGCATAGGGCACTTCCACGCATGGGGGGATAAAGTGGGAAAATTGAAAATCAGCAAGACACAAGCACCCCAAAGTTTAGGGCTGCTCTGTTGACAAGGACCTCCACTTCCTTCCACCTTAAATATCCCAGGAAAGCGAAAAATGGATAAAAATGTTGTGGTCCTTATGTACAATGGAATATCACTCAGCCATGAAATCAATGTCATAAGGCTAGTAGCAGCATGATGAGTGGATTTAGGTAAGACGATTCTAAGTGAAATAAGTCACACAGAAAAGGACACTTCTCATAAGGTGTCACTTATAGAGGGAATGTAAAAACCGTTACACTTGAACTGAATTACAAAACAGAACAGAGTCACACATGCAGAAAACACACTATGGCTGCTTAACGGGAAAGGTGAGGTGGGGTGATACATAAAACAAGAGTTTCAAATTAGCTCAGATACCGTTCCATAAACCCAATATGGAATAGACAAGACCTACTCCTTGCTCAGAGAACTGGACTCAACACGCCCGATTCACCGCACAAGAATATATCTGACTAGTAATAATCTTAAAACCTATGTATTGATATCTCTCTGTTAGTGTGTCAAGTGGGTGTAAAGCGGCCTAAACACAGCCGTGAAAAGCAGCTAAACCCCATTATAAAAATAAATTACTTTTAAAAACCCATGAAACAAAGACAGGGAAAGAGAGAGAAATTCTTACACAATTCGTTCAGGGGCTGTGATGCAACCTGGATTGACCATATCTAGACCCACAGCTGGATGAGACATAAGGGTGGACACTCTTGGGGCTGAGAGTTTTGGTGAGGTTGGGTGAGCAAACGCAGACCCTTTAAAGTAATACTGCGTGCTACCCATCGCATGGGTCCCAAATCTCCAGGTTCAAGGGCATCTTCCTACATCGAAAACATGCATGAGAAACCCAGAAGATGGTACACCGTGTGATGGGGAAAGGTTTCTAAAACGCACCTCATTTCTCACCTCCTTGTGCTCGGGTTCGCCATTCCAGCCACTTTACTAGAAATCTCCCTACTTGGAGCATCAGCACCTTTAACCTCCTGTTCCGTACAGGCTGCAATTTGTCCTGAGGATGAACGGGAAGACGGGAAACCAATGAGAGACTAGCTCTTGGTGTTGGGACAGTCAGAGGTCACTCTATTTTCCCATCAGGAAGAAGAATTAACCACAGGCTCAGCCTGCCCCCCGGAACCAGAACAGGGCCTGAAGCCATCCTGCGCTTTTGCGGCCGGCTCCCAAAAAAGCGACTTGTAAAATGCAGCTTCAGGGCACTGCAATTCACAAACCTGCAGAGTTATAAATGATAACTCTCGTCCACAAATATATTGAGGGAAGGCAAAGAAGAGGATTTGAAATCAAGGCAGAATTGCAGGAAACAGATTTCAGGAGGTAGATTCGAATCGCCTTTAAAGCACATGAAAAGCGGCAAAACGTTGACAATGATGCCCTTGGCCAAAAAGGGCGTATGCGTTTTTTCCTGAATATATTCAGGAAAAAACGCATACGCCCTTTTTGGCCAACCAAGCAACCTGGAAAGGCAAATCAGCGCTACAAAGAAGTCTCGCTTCCCATCGGTCAAAAGGGACATGCTGAAAAAAGTGTCAAAACCAGAAATGCAGGACAGGCCATGGAGAAATGGGAGCCTTGCTACACTGATGGGCGGGATGTAAATTGCCAACAGCCACTCTGGAGAAGTGTACGGTGTGTCCTGAAACATCTAAAAAACACAGCTTAGAGAGCATAGGGCACTTCCACACATGGGGGGATAAAGTGGGAAAATTGAAAATCAGCAAGACACAAGCACCCCAAAGTTTAGGGCTGCTCTGTTGACAAGGACCTCCACTTCATTCTACCTTAAATATCCCAGGAAAGCGAAAAATGGATAAAAAAGTTGTGGTCCTTATGTACAATGGAATATCACTCAGCCATGAAATCAATGTCATAAGGCTAGTAGCAGCATGATGAGTGGATTTAGGTAAGACGATTCTAAGTGAAATAAGTCACACAGAAAAGGACACTTCTCATAAGGTGTCACTTATAGAGGGAATGTAAAAACCGTTACACTTGAACTGAATTACAAAACAGAACAGAGTCACACATGCAGAAAACACACTATGGCTGCTTAACGGGAAAGGTGAGGTGGGGTGATACATAAAACAAGAGTTTCAAATTAGCTCAGATACCGTTCCATAAACCCAATATGGAATAGACAAGACCTACTCCTTGCTCAGAGAACTGGACTCAACACGCCCGATTCACCGCACAAGAATATATCTGACTAGTAATAATCTTAAAACCTATGTATTGATATCTCTCTGTTAGTGTGTCAAGTGTGTGTAAGGCGGCATAAACACAGCCGTGAAAAGCAGCTAAACCCCATTATAAAAATAAATTACTTTTAAAAACCCATGAAACAAAGACAGGGAAAGAGAGAGAAATTCTTACAAAATTCGTTCAAGGGCTGTGATGCAACCTGCATTGACCATATCTAGACCCACAGCTGGATGAGACATAAGGGTGGACACTCTTGGGGCTGAGAGGTTTGGTGAGGTTGGGTGAGCAAACGCAGACCCTTTAAAGTAATACTGCGTGCTACCCATCGCATGGGTCCCAAATCTCCAGGTTCAAGGGCATCTTCCTTCATCGAAAACATGCATGAGAAACCCAGAAGATGGTACACCGTGTGATGGGGAAAGGTTTCTAAAACGCACCGCATTTCTCATCTCCTTGTGCTCGGGTTCGCCATTCCAGCCACTTTACTAGCAATCTCCCTACTTGGAGCATCAGCACCTTTAACCTCCTGTTCCGTACAGGTTGCAATTTGTCCTGAGGATGAACGGGAAGACAGGGAACCAATGAGAGACTAGCTCTTGGTGTTGGGACAGGCACAGGTCACTCAATTTTCCCATCAGGAAGAAGAATTAACCACAGGCTCAGCCTGCCCCCCGGAACCAGAACAGGGCCTGAAGCCATCCTGCGCTTTTGCGGCCGACTCCCAAAAAAGCGACTTGTAAAATGGAGCTTCAGGGCACTGCAATTCACAAACCTGCAGAATTATAAATGATAACTCTCGTCCACAAATATATTGAGGGAAGGCAAAGAAGAGGATTTGAAATCAAGGCAGAATTGCAGGAAACAGATTTCAGGAGGTAGATTCGAATCGCCTTTAAAGCACATGAAAAGCGGCAAAACGTTGACAATGATGCCCTTGGCCAAAAAGGGCGTATGCGTTTTTTCCTGAATATATTCAGGAAAAAACGCATACGCCCTTTTTGGCCAACCAAGCAACCTGGAAAGGCAAATCAGCGCTACAAAGAAGTCTCGCTTCCCATCGGTCAAAAGGGACATGCTGAAAAAGGTGTCAAAACCAGAAATGCAGGACAGGCCATGGAGAAATGGGAGCCTTGCTACACTGATGGGCGGGATGTAAATTGCCAACAGCCACTCTGGAGAAGTGTACGGTGTGTCCTGAAACATCTAAAAAACACAGCTTAGAGAGCATAGGGCACTTCCACACATGGGGGGATAAAGTGGGAAAATTGAAAATCAGCAAGACACAAGCACCCCAAAGGTTAGGGCTGCTCTGTTGACAAGGACCTCCACTTCCTTCCACCTTAAATATCCCAGGAAAGCGAAAAATGGATAAAAAAGTTGTGGTCCTTATGTACAATGGAATATCACTCAGCCATGAAATCAATGTCATAAGGCTAGTAGCAGCATGATGAGTGGATTTAGGTAAGACGATTCTAAGTGAAATAAGTCACACAGAAAAGGACACTTCTCATAAGGTGTCACTTATAGAGGGAATGTTAAAACCGTTACACTTGAACTGAATTACAAAACAGAACAGAGTCACACATGCAGAAAACACACTATGGCTGCTTAACGGGAAAGGTGAGGTGGGGTGATACATAAAACAAGAGTTTCAAATTAGCTCAGATACCGTTCCATAAACCCAATATGGAATAGACAAGACCTACTCCTTGCTCAGAGAACTGGACTCAACACGCCCGATTCACCGCACAAGAATATATCTTACTAGTAATAATCTTAAAACCTATGTATTGATATCTCTCTGTTAGTGTGTCAAGTGGGTGTAAAGCGGCCTAAACACAGCCGTGAAAAGCAGCTAAACCCCATTATAAAAATAAATTACTTTTAAAAACCCATGAAACAAAGACAGGGAAAGAGAGAGAAATTCTTACACAATTCGTTCAGGGGCTGTGATGCAACCTGGATTGACCATATCTAGACCCACAGCTGGATGAGACATAAGGGTGGACACTCTTGGGGCTGAGAGGTTCGGTGAGGTTGGGTGAGCAAACACAGACCCTTTAAAGTAATACTGCGTGCTACCCATCGCATGGGTCCCAAATCTCCAGGTTCAAGGGCATCTTCCTACATCGAAAACATGCATGAGAAACCCAGAAGATGGTACACCGTGTGATGGGGAAAGGTTTCTAAAACGCACCTCATTTCTCATCTCCTTGTGCTCGGGTTCGCCATTCCAGCCACTTTACTAGCAATCTCCCTACTTGGAGCATCAGCACCTTTAACCTCCTGTTCCGTACAGGTTGCAATTTGTCCTGAGGATGAACGGGAAGACGGGGAACCAATGAGAGACTAGCTCTTGGTGTTGGGACAGGCACAGGTCACTCTGTTTTCCCATCAGGAAGAAGAATTAACCACAGGCTCAGCCTGCCCCCCGGAACCAGAACAGGGCCTGAAGCCATCCTGCGCTTTTGCGGCCGGCTCCCAAAAAAGCGACTTGTAAAATGGAGCTTCAGGGCACTGCAATTCACAAACCTGCAGAGTTATAAATGATAACTCTCGTCCACAAATATATTGAGGGAAGGCAAAGAAGAGGTTTTGAAATCAAGGCAGAATTGCAGGAAACAGATTTCAGGAGGTAGATTCGAAACGCCTTTAAAGCACATGAAAAGCGGCAAAACGTTGACAATGATGCCCTTGGCCAAAAAGGGCGTATGCGTTTTTTCCTGAATATATTCAGGAAAAAACGCATACGCCCTTTTTGGCCAACCAAGCAACCTGGAAAGGCAAATCAGCGCTACAAAGAAGTCTCGCTTCCCATCGGTCAAAAGGGACATGCTGAAAAAGTTGTCAAAACCAGAAATGCAGGACAGGCCATGGAGAAATGGGAGCCTTGCTACACTGATGGGCGGGATGTAAATTGCCAACAGCCACTCTGGAGAAGTGTACGGTGTGTCCTGAAACATCTAAAAAACACAGCTTAGAGAGCATAGGGCACTTCCACGCATGGGGGGATAAAGTGGGAAAATTGAAAATCAGCAAGACACAAGCACCCCAAAGTTTAGGGCTGCTCTGTTGACAAGGACCTCCACTTCCTTCCAACTTAAATATCCCAGGAAAGCGAAAAATGGATAAAAAAGTTGTGGTCCTTATGTACAATGGAATATCACTCAGCCATGAAATCAATGTCATAAGGCTAGTAGCAGCATGATGAGTGAATTTAGGTAAGACGATTCTAAGTGAAATAAGTCACACAGAAAAGGACACTTCTCATAAGGTGTCACTTATAGAGGGAATGTAAAAACCGTTACACTTGAACTGAATTACAAAACAGAACAGAGTCACACATGCAGAAAACACACTATGGCTGCTTAACGGGAAAGGTGAGGTGGGGTGATACATAAAACAAGAGTTTCAAATTAGCTCAGATACCGTTCCATAAACCCAATATGGAATAGACAAGACCTACTCCTTGCTCAGAGAACTGGACTCAACACGCCCAATTCACCGCACAAGAATATATCTGACTAGTAATAATCTTAAAACCTATGTATTGATATCTCTCTGTTAGTGTGTCAAGTGGGTGTAAAGCGGCCTAAACACAGACGTGAAAAGCAGCTAAACCCCATTATAAAAATAAATTACTTTTAAAAACCCATGAAACAAAGACAGGGAAAGAGAGAGAAATTCTTACACAATTCGTTCAGGGGCTGTGATGCAACCTGGATTGACCATATCTAGACCCACAGCTGGATGAGACATAAGGGTGGACACTCTTGGGGCTGAGAGGTTCGGTGAGGTTGGGTGAGCAAACGCAGACCCTTTAAAGTAATACTGCGTGCTACCCATCGCATGGGTCCCAAATCTCCATGTTCAAGGGCATCTTCCTACATCGAAAACATGCATGAGAAACCCAGAAGATGGTACACCGTGTGATGGGGAAAGGTTTCTAAAACGCATCTAATTTCTCATCTCCTTGTGCTCGGGTTCGCCATTCCAGCCACTTTACTAGCAATCTCCCTACTTGGAGCATCAGCACCTTTAACCTCCTGTTCCGTACAGGTTGCAATTTGTCCTGAGGATGAACGGGAAGACGGGGAACCAATGAGAGACTAGCTCTTGGTGTTGGGACAGGCACAGGTCACTCAATTTTCCCATCAGGAAGAAGAATTAACCACAGGCTCAGCCTGCCCCCCGGAACCAGAACAGGGCCTGAAGCCATCCTGCGCTTTTGCGGCCGACTCCCAAAAAAGCGACTTGTAAAATGGAGCTTCAGGGCACTGCAATTCACAAACCTGCAGAATTATAAATGATAACTCTCGTCCACAAATATATTGAGGGAAGGCAAAGAAGAGGATTTGAAATCAAGGCAGAATTGCAGGAAACAGATTTCAGGAGGTAGATTCGAATCGCCTTTAAAGCACATGAAAAGCGGCAAAACGTTGACAATGATGCCCTTGGCCAAAAAGGGCGTATGCGTTTTTTCCTGAATATATTCAGGAAAAAACGCATACGCCCTTTTTGGCCAACCAAGCAACCTGGAAAGGCAAATCAGCGCTACAAAGAAGTCTCGCTTCCCATCGGTCAAAAGGGACATGCTGAAAAAGGTGTCAAAACCAGAAATGCAGGACAGGCCATGGAGAAATGGGAGCCTTGCTACACTGATGGGCGGGATGTAAATTGCCAACAGCCACACTGGAGAAGTGTACGGTGTGTCCTGAAACATCTAAAAAACACAGCTTAGAGAGCATAGGGCACTTCCACGCATGGGGGGATAAAGTGGGAAAATTGAAAATCAGCAAGACACAAGCACCCCAAAGGTTAGGGCTGCTCTGTTGACAAGGACCTCCACTTCCTTCCACCTTAAATATCCCAGGAAAGCGAAAAATGGATAAAAAAGTTGTGGTCCTTATGTACAATGGAATATCACTCAGCCATGAAATCAATGTCATAAGGCTAGTAGCAGCATGATGAGTGGATTTAGGTAAGACGATTCTAAGTGAAATAAGTCACACAGAAAAGGACACTTCTCATAAGGTGTCACTTATAGAGGGAATGTTAAAACCGTTACACTTGAACTGAATTACAAAACAGAACAGAGTCACACATGCAGAAAACACACTATGGCTGCTTAACGGGAAAGGTGAGGTGGGGTGATACATAAAACAAGAGTTTCAAATTAGCTCAGATACCGTTCCATAAACCCAATATGGAATAGACAAGACCTACTCCTTGCTCAGAGAACTGGACTCAACACGCCCGATTCACCGCACAAGAATATATCTGACTAGTAATAATCTTAAAACCTATGTATTGATATCTCTCTGTTAGTGTGTCAAGTGGGTGTAAAGCGGCCTAAACACAGCCGTGAAAAGCAGCTAAACCCCATTATAAAAATAAATTACTTTTAAAAACCCATGAAACAAAGACAGGGAAAGAGAGAGAAATTCTTACACAATTCGTTCAGGGGCTGTGATGCAACCTGGATTGACCATATCTAGACCCACAGCTGGATGAGACATAAGGGTGGACACTCTTGGGGCTGAGAGTTTCGGTGAGGTTGGGTGAGCAAACGCAGACCCTTTAAAGTAATACTGCGTGCTACCCATCGCATGGGTCCCAAATCTCCAGGTTCAAGGGCATCTTCCTACATCGAAAACATGCATGAGAAACCCAGAAGATGGTACACCGTGTGATGGGGAAAGGTTTCTAAAACGCACCTCATTTCTCATCTCCTTGTGCTCGGGTTCGCCATTCCAGCCACTTTACTAGCAAGCTCCCTACTTGGAGCATCAGCACCTTTAACCTCCTGTTCCGTACAGGTTGCAATTTGTCCTGAGGATGAACGGGAAGACGGGGAACCAATGAGAGACTAGCTCTTGGTGTTGGGACAGGCACAGGTCACTCTGTTTTCCCATCAGGAAGAAGAATTAACCACAGGCTCAGCCTGCCCCCCGGAACCAGAACAGGGCCTGAAGCCATCCTGCGCTTTTGCGGCCGACTCCCAAAAAAGCGACTTGTAAAATGGAGCTTCAGGGCACTGCAATTCACAAACCTGCAGAATTATAAATGATAACTCTCGTCCACAAATATATTGAGGGAAGGCAAAGAAGAGGATTTGAAATCAAGGCAGAATTGCAGGAAACAGATTTCAGGAGGTAGATTCGAATCGCCTTTAAAGCACATGAAAAGCGGCAAAACGTTGACAATGATGCCCTTGGCCAAAAAGGGCGTATGCGTTTTTTCCTGAATATATTCAGGAAAAAACGCATACGCCCTTTTTGGCCAACCAAGCAACCTGGAAAGGCAAATCAGCGCTACAAAGAAGTCTCGCTTCCCATCGGTCAAAAGGGACATGCTGAAAAAGGTGTCAAAACCAGAAATGCAGGACAGGCCATGGAGAAATGGGAGCCTTGCTACACTGATGGGCGGGATGTAAATTGCCAACAGCCACACTGGAGAAGTGTACGGTGTGTCCTGAAACATCTAAAAAACACAGCTTAGAGAGCATAGGGCACTTCCACGCATGGGGGGATAAAGTGGGAAAATTGAAAATCAGCAAGACACAAGCACCCCAAAGGTTAGGGCTGCTCTGTTGACAAGGACCTCCACTTCCTTCCACCTTAAATATCCCAGGAAAGCGAAAAATGGATAAAAAAGTTGTGGTCCTTATGTACAATGGAATATCACTCAGCCATGAAATCAATGTCATAAGGCTAGTAGCAGCATGATGAGTGGATTTAGGTAAGACGATTCTAAGTGAAATAAGTCACACAGAAAAGGACACTTCTCATAAGGTGTCACTTATAGAGGGAATGTTAAAACCGTTACACTTGAACTGAATTACAAAACAGAACAGAGTCACACATGCAGAAAACACACTATGGCTGCTTAACGGGAAAGGTGAGGTGGGGTGATACATAAAACAAGAGTTTCAAATTAGCTCAGATACCGTTCCATAAACCCAATATGGAATAGACAAGACCTACTCCTTGCTCAGAGAACTGGACTCAACACGCCCGATTCACCGCACAAGAATATATCTGACTAGTAATAATCTTAAAACCTATGTATTGATATCTCTCTGTTAGTGTGTCAAGTGGGTGTAAAGCGGCCTAAACACAGCCGTGAAAAGCAGCTAAACCCCATTATAAAAATAAATTACTTTTAAAAACCCATGAAACAAAGACAGGGAAAGAGAGAGAAATTCTTACACAATTCGTTCAGGGGCTGTGATGCAACCTGGATTGACCATATCTAGACCCACAGCTGGATGAGACATAAGGGTGGACACTCTTGGGGCTGAGAGTTTCGGTGAGGTTGGGTGAGCAAACGCAGACCCTTTAAAGTAATACTGCGTGCTACCCATCGCATGGGTCCCAAATCTCCAGGTTCAAGGGCATCTTCCTACATCGAAAACATGCATGAGAAACCCAGAAGATGGTACACCGTGTGATGGGGAAAGGTTTCTAAAACGCACCTCATTTCTCATCTCCTTGTGCTCGGGTTCGCCATTCCAGCCACTTTACTAGCAAGCTCCCTACTTGGAGCATCAGCACCTTTAACCTCCTGTTCCGTACAGGTTGCAATTTGTCCTGAGGATGAACGGGAAGACGGGGAACCAATGAGAGACTAGCTCTTGGTGTTGGGACAGGCACAGGTCACTCTGTTTTCCCATCAGGAAGAAGAATTAACCACAGGCTCAGCCTGCCCCCCGGAACCAGAACAGGGCCTGAAGCCATCCTGCGCTTTTGCGGCCGGCTCCCAAAAAACCGACTTGTAAAATGGAGCTTCAGGGCACTGCAATTCACAAACCTGCAGAGTTATAAATGATAACTCTCGTCCACAAATATATTGAGGGAAGGCAAAGAAGAGGATTTGAAATCAAGGCAGAATTGCAGGAAACAGATTTCAGGAGGTAGATTCGAATCGCCTTTAAAGCACATGAAAAGCGGCAAAACGTTGACAATGATGCCCTTGGCCAAAAAGGGCGTATGCGTTTTTTCCTGAATATATTCAGGAAAAAACGCATACGCCCTTTTTAGCCAACCAAGCAACCTGGAAAGGCAAATCAGCGCTCCAAAGAAGTCTCGCTTCCCATCGGTCAAAAGGGACATGCTGAAAAAGTTGTCAAAACCAGAAATGCAGGACAGGCCATGGAGAAATGGGAGCCTTGCTACACTGATGGGCGGGATGTAAATTGCCAACAGCCACTCTGGAGAAGTGTACGGTGTGTCCTGAAACATCTAAAAAACACAGCTTAGAGAGCATAGGGCACTTCCACGCATGGGGGGATAAAGTGGGAAAATTGAAAATCAGCAAGACACAAGCACCCCAAAGTTTAGGGCTGCTCTGTTGACAAGGACCTCCACTTCCTTCCACCTTAAATATCCCAGGAAAGCGAAAAATGGATAAAAAAGTTGTGGTCCTTATGTACAATGGAATATCACTCAGCCATGAAATCAATGTCATAAGGCTAGTAGCAGCATGATGAGTGGATTTAGGTAAGACGATTCTAAGTGAAATAAGTCACACAGAAAAGGACACTTCTCATAAGGTGTCACTTATAGAGGGAATGTAAAAACCGTTACACTTGAACTGAATTACAAAACAGAACAGAGTCACACATGCAGAAAACACACTATGGCTGCTTAACGGGAAAGGTGAGGTGGGGTGATACATAAAACAAGAGTTTCAAATTAGCTCAGATACCGTTCCATAAACCCAATATGGAATAGACAAGACCTACTCCTTGCTCAGAGAACTGGACTCAACACGCCCGATTCACCGCACAAGAATATATCTGACTAGTAATAATCTTAAAACCTATGTATTGATATCTCTCTGTTAGTGTGTCAAGTGGGTGTAAAGCGGCCTAAACACAGCCGTGAAAAGCAGCTAAACCCCATTATAAAAATAAATTACTTTTAAAAACCCATGAAACAAAGACAGGGAAAGAGAGAGAAATTCTTACACAATTCGTTCAGGGGCTGTGATGCAACCTGGATTGACCATATCTAGACCCACAGCTGGATGAGACATAAGGGTGGACACTCTTGGGGCTGAGAGTTTTGGTGAGGTTGGGTGAGCAAACGCAGACCCTTTAAAGTAATACTGCGTGCTACCCATCGCATGGGTCCCAAATCTCCAGGTTCAAGGGCATCTTCCTACATCGAAAACATGCATGAGAAACCCAGAAGATGGTACACCGTGTGATGGGGAAAGGTTTCTAAAACGCACCTCATTTCTCACCTCCTTGTGCTCGGGTTCGCCATTCCAGCCACTTTACTAGAAATCTCCCTACTTGGAGCATCAGCACCTTTAACCTCCTGTTCCGTACAGGTTGCAATTTGTCCTGAGGATGAACGGGAAGACGGGAAACCAATGAGAGACTAGCTCTTGGTGTTGGGACAGTCAGAGGTCACTCTATTTTCCCATCAGGAAGAAGAATTAACCACAGGCTCAGCCTGCCCCCCGGAACCAGAACAGGGCCTGAAGCCATCCTGCGCTTTTGCGGCCGGCTCCCAAAAAAGCGACTTGTAAAATGCAGCTTCAGGGCACTGCAATTCACAAACCTGCAGAGTTATAAATGATAACTCTCGTCCACAAATATATTGAGGGAAGGCAAAGAAGAGGATTTGAAATCAAGGCAGAATTGCAGGAAACAGATTTCAGGAGGTAGATTCGAATCGCCTTTAAAGCACATGAAAAGCGGCAAAACGTTGACAATGATGCCCTTGGCCAAAAAGGGCGTATACGTTTTTTCCTGAATATATTCAGGAAAAAACGCATACGCCCTTTTTGGCCAACCAAGCAACCTGGAAAGGCAAATCAGCGCTACAAAGAAGTCTCGCTTCCCATCGGTCAAAAGGGACATGCTGAAAAAAGTGTCAAAACCAGAAATGCAGGACAGGCCATGGAGAAATGGGAGCCTTGCTACACTGATGGGCGGGATGTAAATTGCCAACAGCCACTCTGGAGAAGTGTACGGTGTGTCCTGAAACATCTAAAAAACACAGCTTAGAGAGCATAGGGCACTTCCACACATGGGGGGATAAAGTGGGAAAATTGAAAATCAGCAAGACACAAGCACCCCAAAGTTTAGGGCTGCTCTGTTGACAAGGACCTCCACTTCATTCTACCTTAAATATCCCAGGAAAGCGAAAAATGGATAAAAAAGTTGTGGTCCTTATGTACAATGGAATATCACTCAGCCATGAAATCAATGTCATAAGGCTAGTAGCAGCATGATGAGTGGATTTAGGTAAGACGATTCTAAGTGAAATAAGTCACACAGAAAAGGACACTTCTCATAAGGTGTCACTTATAGAGGGAATGTAAAAACCGTTACACTTGAACTGAATTACAAAACAGAACAGAGTCACACATGCAGAAAACACACTATGGCTGCTTAACGGGAAAGGTGAGGTGGGGTGATACATAAAACAAGAGTTTCAAATTAGCTCAGATACCGTTCCATAAACCCAATATGGAATAGACAAGACCTACTCCTTGCTCAGAGAACTGGACTCAACACGCCCGATTCACCGCACAAGAATATATCTGACTAGTAATAATCTTAAAACCTATGTATTGATATCTCTCTGTTAGTGTGTCAAGTGTGTGTAAGGCGGCATAAACACAGCCGTGAAAAGCAGCTAAACCCCATTATAAAAATAAATTACTTTTAAAAACCCATGAAACAAAGACAGGGAAAGAGAGAGAAATTCTTACAAAATTCGTTCAAGGGCTGTGATGCAACCTGCATTGACCATATCTAAACCCACAGCTGGATGAGACATAAGGGTGGACACTCTTGGGGCTGAGAGGTTTGGTGAGGTTGGGTGAGCAAACGCAGACCCTTTAAAGTAATACTGCGTGCTACCCATCGCATGGGTCCCAAATCTCCAGGTTCAAGGGCATCTTCCTACATCGAAAACATGCATGAGAAACCCAGAAGATGGTACACCGTGTGATGGGGAAAGGTTTCTAAAACGCACCGCATTTCTCATCTCCTTGTGCTCGGGTTCGCCATTCCAGCCACTTTACTAGCAATCTCCCTACTTGGAGCATCAGCACCTTTAACCTCCTGTTCCGTACAGGTTGCAATTTGTCCTGAGGATGAACGGGAAGACAGGGAACCAATGAGAGACTAGCTCTTGGTGTTGGGACAGGCACAGGTCACTCAATTTTCCCATCAGGAAGAAGAATTAACCACAGGCTCAGCCTGCCCCCCGGAACCAGAACAGGGCCTGAAGCCATCCTGCGCTTTTGCGGCCGACTCCCAAAAAAGCGACTTGTAAAATGGAGCTTCAGGGCACTGCAATTCACAAACCTGCAGAATTATAAATGATAACTCTCGTCCACAAATATATTGAGGGAAGGCAAAGAAGAGGATTTGAAATCAAGGCAGAATTGCAGGAAACAGATTTCAGGAGGTAGATTCGAATCGCCTTTAAAGCACATGAAAAGCGGCAAAACGTTGACAATGATGCCCTTGGCCAAAAAGGGCGTATGCGTTTTTTCCTGAATATATTCAGGAAAAAACGCATACGCCCTTTTTGGCCAACCAAGCAACCTGGAAAGGCAAATCAGCGCTCCAAAGAAGTCTCGCTTCCCATCGGTCAAAAGGGACATGCTGAAAAAGGTGTCAAAACCAGAAATGCAGGACAGGCCATGGAGAAATGGGAGCCTTGCTACACTGATGGGCGGGATGTAAATTGCCAACAGCCACTCTGGAGAAGTGTACGGTGTGTCCTGAAACATCTAAAAAACACAGCTTAGAGAGCATAGGGCACTTCCACGCATGGGGGGATAAAGTGGGAAAATTGAAAATCAGCAAGACACAAGCACCCCAAAGGTTAGGGCTGCTCTGTTGACAAGGACCTCCACTTCCTTCCACCTTAAATATCCCAGGAAAGCGAAAAATGGATAAAAAAGTTGTGGTCCTTATGTACAATGGAATATCACTCAGCCATGAAATCAATGTCATAAGGCTAGTAGCAGCATGATGAGTGGATTTAGGTAAGACGATTCTAAGTGAAATAAGTCACACAGAAAAGGACACTTCTCATAAGGTGTCACTTATAGAGGGAATGTAAAAACCGTTACACTTGAACTGAATTACAAAACAGAACAGAGTCACACATGCAGAAAACACACTATGGCTGCTTAACGGGAAAGGTGAGGTGGGGTGATACATAAAACAAGAGTTTCAAATTAGCTCAGATACCGTTCCATAAACCCAATATGGAATAGACAAGACCTACTCCTTGCTCAGAGAACTGGACTCAACACGCCCGATTCACCGCACAAGAATATATCTTACTAGTAATAATCTTAAAACCTATGTATTGATATCTCTCTGTTAGTGTGTCAAGTGGGTGTAAAGCGGCCTAAACACAGACGTGAAAAGCAGCTAAACCCCATTATAAAAATAAATTACTTTTAAAAACCCATGAAACAAAGACAGGGAAAGAGAGAGAAATTCTTACACAATTCGTTCAGGGGCTGTGATGCAACCTGGATTGACCATATCTAGACCCACAGCTGGATGAGACATAAGGGTGGACACTCTTGGGGCTGAGAGGTTCGGTGAGGTTGGGTGAGCAAACGCAGACCCTTTAAAGTAATACTGCGTGCTACCCATCGCATGGGTCCCAAATCTCCAGGTTCAAGGGCATCTTCCTACATCGAAAACATGCATGAGAAACCCAGAAGATGGTACACCGTGTGATGGGGAAAGGTTTCTAAAACGCATCTAATTTCTCATCTCCTTGTGCTCGGGTTCGCCATTCCAGCCACTTTACTAGCAATCTCCCTACTTGGAGCATCAGCACCTTTAACCTCCTGTTCCGTACAGGTTGCAATTTGTCCTGAGGATGAACGGGAAGATGGGGAACCAATGAGAGACTAGCTCTTGGTGTTGGGACAGGCACAGGTCACTCAATTTTCCCATCAGGAAGAAGAATTAACCACAGGCTCAGCCTGCCCCCCGGAACCAGAACAGGGCCTGAAGCCATCCTGCGCTTTTGCGGCCGACTCCCAAAAAAGCGACTTGTAAAATGGAGCTTCAGGGCACTGCAATTCACAAACCTGCAGAATTATAAATGATAACTCTCGTCCACAAATATATTGAGGGAAGGCAAAGAAGAGGATTTGAAATCAAGGCAGAATTGCAGGAAACAGATTTCAGGAGGTAGATTCGAATCGCCTTTAAAGCACATGAAAAGCGGCAAAACGTTGACAATGATGCCCTTGGCCAAAAAGGGCGTATGCGTTTTTTCCTGAATATATTCAGGAAAAAACGCATACGCCCTTTTTAGCCCACCAAGAAACCTGGAAAGGCAAATCAGCGCTCCAAAGAAGTCTCGCTTCCCATCGGTCAAAAGGGACATGCTGAAAAAGGTGTCAAAACCAGAAATGCAGGACAGGCCATGGAGAAATGGGAGCCTTGCTACACTGATGGGCGGGATGTAAATTGCCAACAGCCACTCTGGAGAAGTGTACGGTGTGTCCTGAAACATCTAAAAAACACAGCTTAGAGAGCATAGGGCACTTCCACGCATGGGGGGATAAAGTGGGAAAATTGAAAATCAGCAAGACACAAGCACCCCAAAGTTTAGGGCTGCTCTGTTGACAAGGACCTCCACTTCCATCCACCTTAAATATCCCAGGAAAGCGAAAAATGGATAAAAATGTTGTGGTCCTTATGTACAATGGAATATCACTCAGCCATGAAATCAATGTCATAAGGCTAGTAGCAGCATGATGAGTGGATTTAGGTAAGACGATTCTAAGTGAAATAAGTCACACAGAAAAGGACACTTCTCATAAGGTGTCACTTATAGAGGGAATGTAAAAACCGTTACACTTGAACTGAATTACAAAACAGAACAGAGTCACACATGCAGAAAACACACTATGGCTGCTTAACGGGAAAGGTGAGGTGGGGTGATACATAAAACAAGAGTTTCAAATTAGCTCAGATACCGTTCCATAAACCCAATATGGAATAGACAAGACCTACTCCTTGCTCAGAGAACTGGACTCAACACGCCCGATTCACCGCACAAGAATATATCTGACTAGTAATAATCTTAAAACCTATGTATTGATATCTCTCTGTTAGTGTGTCAAGTGGGTGTAAAGCGGCCTAAACACAGCCGTGAAAAGCAGCTAAACCCCATTATAAAAATAAATTACTTTTAAAAACCCATGAAACAAAGAGAGAGAAATTCTTACACAATTCGTTCAGGGGCTGTGATGCAACCTGGATTGACCATATCTAGACCCACAGCTGGATGAGACATAAGGGTGGACACTCTTGGGGCTGAGAGTTTTGGTGAGGTTGGGTGAGCAAACGCAGACCCTTTAAAGTAATACTGCGTGCTACCCATCGCATGGGTCCCAAATCTCCAGGTTCAAGGGCATCTTCCTACATCGAAAACATGCATGAGAAACCCAGAAGATGGTACACCGTGTGATGGGGAAAGGTTTCTAAAACGCACCTCATTTCTCACCTCCTTGTGCTCGGGTTCGCCATTCCAGCCACTTTACTAGAAATCTCCCTACTTGGAGCATCAGCACCTTTAACCTCCTGTTCCGTACAGGTTGCAATTTGTCCTGAGGATGAACGGGAAGACGGGAAACCAATGAGAGACTAGCTCTTGGTGTTGGGACAGTCAGAGGTCACTCTATTTTCCCATCAGGAAGAAGAATTAACCACAGGCTCAGCCTGCCCCCCGGAACCAGAACAGGGCCTGAAGCCATCCTGCGCTTTTGCGGCCGGCTCCCAAAAAAGCGACTTGTAAAATGCAGCTTCAGGGCACTGCAATTCACAAACCTGCAGAGTTATAAATGATAACTCTCGTCCACAAATATATTGAGGGAAGGCAAAGAAGAGGATTTGAAATCAAGGCAGAATTGCAGGAAACAGATTTCAGGAGGTAGATTCGAATCGCCTTTAAAGCACATGAAAAGCGGCAAAACGTTGACAATGATGCCCTTGGCCAAAAAGGGCGTATACGTTTTTTCCTGAATATATTCAGGAAAAAACGCATACGCCCTTTTTGGCCAACCAAGCAACCTGGAAAGGCAAATCAGCGCTACAAAGAAGTCTCGCTTCCCATCGGTCAAAAGGGACATGCTGAAAAAAGTGTCAAAACCAGAAATGCAGGACAGGCCATGGAGAAATGGGAGCCTTGCTACACTGATGGGCGGGATGTAAATTGCCAACAGCCACTCTGGAGAAGTGTACGTTGTGTCCTGAAACATCTAAAAAACACAGCTTAGAGAGCATAGGGCACTTCCACACATGGGGGGATAAAGTGGGAAAATTGAAAATCAGCAAGACACAAGCACCCCAAAGTTTAGGGCTGCTCTGTTGACAAGGACCTCCACTTCATTCTACCTTAAATATCCCAGGAAAGCGAAAAATGGATAAAAAAGTTGTGGTCCTTATGTACAATGGAATATCACTCAGCCATGAAATCAATGTCATAAGGCTAGTAGAAGCATGATGAGTGGATTTAGGTAAGACGATTCTAAGTGAAATAAGTCACACAGAAAAGGACACTTCTCATAAGGTGTCACTTATAGAGGGAATGTAAAAACCGTTACACTTGAACTGAATTACAAAACAGAACAGAGTCACACATGCAGAAAACACACTATGGCTGCTTAACGGGAAAGGTGAGGTGGGGTGATACATAAAACAAGAGTTTCAAATTAGCTCAGATACCGTTCCATAAACCCAATATGGAATAGACAAGACCTACTCCTTGCTCAGAGAACTGGACTCAACACGCCCGATTCACCGCACAAGAATATATCTGACTAGTAATAATCTTAAAACCTATGTATTGATATCTCTCTGTTAGTGTGTCAAGTGTGTGTAAGGCAGCATAAACACAGCCGTGAAAAGCAGCTAAACCCCATTATAAAAATAAATTACTTTTAAAAACCCATGAAACAAAGACAGGGAAAGAGAGAGAAATTCTTACAAAATTCGTTCAAGGGCTGTGATGCAACCTGCATTGACCATATCTAAACCCACAGCTGGATGAGACATAAGGGTGGACACTCTTGGGGCTGAGAGGTTTGGTGAGGTTGGGTGAGCAAACGCAGACCCTTTAAAGTAATACTGCGTGCTACCCATCGCATGGGTCCCAAATCTCCAGGTTCAAGGGCATCTTCCTATATCGAAAACATGCATGAGAAACCCAGAAGATGGTACACCGTGTGATGGGGAAAGGTTTCTAAAACGCACCGCATTTCTCATCTCCTTGTGCTCGGGTTCGCCATTCCAGCCACTTTACTAGCAATCTCCCTACTTGGAGCATCAGCACCTTTAACCTCCTGTTCCGTACAGGTTGCAATTTGTCCTGAGGATGAACGGGAAGACAGGGAACCAATGAGAGACTAGCTCTTGGTGTTGGGACAGGCACAGGTCACTCAATTTTCCCATCAGGAAGAAGAATTAACCACAGGCTCAGCCTGCCCCCCGGAACCAGAACAGGGCCTGAAGCCATCCTGCGCTTTTGCGGCCGGCTCCCAAAAAACCGACTTGTAAAATGGAGCTTCAGGGCACTGCAATTCACAAACCTGCAGAGTTATAAATGATAACTCTCGTCCACAAATATATTGAGGGAAGGCAAAGAAGAGGATTTGAAATCAAGGCAGAATTGCAGGAAACAGATTTCAGGAGGTAGATTCGAATCGCCTTTAAAGCACATGAAAAGCGGCAAAACGTTGACAATGATGCCCTTGGCCAAAAAGGGCGTATGCGTTTTTTCCTGAATATATTCAGGAAAAAACGCATACGCCCTTTTTGGCCAACCAAGCAACCTGGAAAGGCAAATCAGCGCTACAAAGAAGTCTCGCTTCCCATCGGTCAAAAGGGACATGCTGAAAAAGGTGTCAAAACCAGAAATGCAGGACAGGCCATGGAGAAATGGGAGCCTTGCTACACTGATGGGCGGGATGTAAATTGCCAACAGCCACTCTGGAGAAGTGTACGGTGTGTCCTGAAACATCTAAAAAACACAGCTTAGAGAGCATAGGGCACTTCCACGCATGGGGGGATAAAGTGGGAAAATTGAAAATCAGCAAGACACAAGCACCCCAAAGTTTAGGGCTGCTCTGTTGACAAGGACCTCCACTTCCTTCCACCTTAAATATCCCAGGAAAGCGAAAAATGGATAAAAATATTGTGGTCCTTATGTACAATGGAATATCACTCAGCCATGAAATCAATGTCATAAGGATAGTAGCAGCATGATGAGTGGATTTAGGTAAGACGATTCTAAGTGAAATAAGTCACACAGAAAAGGACACTTCTCATAAGGTGTCACTTATAGAGGGAATGTAAAAACCGTTACACTTGAACTGAATTACAAAACAGAACAGAGTCACACATGCAGAAAACACACTATGGCTGCTTAACGGGAAAGGTGAGGTGGGGTGATACATAAAACAAGAGTTTCAAATTAGCTCAGATACCGTTCCATAAACCCAATATGGAATAGACAAGACCTACTCCTTGCTCAGAGAACTGGACTCAACACGCCCGATTCACCGCACAAGAATATATCTGACTAGTAATAATCTTAAAACCTATGTATTGATATCTCTCTGTTAGTGTGTCAAGTGGGTGTAAAGCGGCCTAAACACAGCCGTGAAAAGCAGCTAAACCCCATTATAAAAATAAATTACTTTTAAAAACCCATGAAACAAAGACAGGGAAAGAGAGAGAAATTCTTACACAATTCGTTCAGGGGCTGTGATGCAACCTGGATTGACCATATCTAGACCCACAGCTGGATGAGACATAAGGGTGGACACTCTTGGGGCTGAGAGTTTCGGTGAGGTTGGGTGAGCAAACGCAGACCCTTTAAAGTAATACTGCGTGCTACCCATCGCATGGGTCCCAAATCTCCAGGTTCAAGGGCATCTTCCTACATCGAAAACATGCATGAGAAACCCAGAAGATGGTACACCGTGTGATGGGGAAAGGTTTCTAAAACGCACCTCATTTCTCATCTCCTTGTGCTCGGGTTCGCCATTCCAGCCACTTTACTAGCAATCTCCCTACTTGGAGCATCAGCACCTTTAACCTCCTGTTCCGTACAGGTTGCAATTTGTCCTGAGGATGAACGGGAAGACGGGGAACCAATGAGAGACTAGCTCTTGGTGTTGGGACAGGCACAGGTCACTCTGTTTTCCCATCAGGAAGAAGAATTAACCACAGGCTCAGCCTGCCCCCCGGAACCAGAACAGGGCCTGAAGTCATCCTGCGCTTTTGCGGCCGGCTCCCAAAAAACCGACTTGTAAAATGGAGCTTCAGGGCACTGCAATTCACAAACCTGCAGAGTTATAAATGATAACTCTCGTCCACAAATATATTGAGGGAAGGCAAAGAAGAGGATTTGAAATCAAGGCAGAATTGCAGGAAACAGATTTCAGGAGGAAGATGCGAATCGCCTTTAAAGCACATGAAAAGCGGCAAAACGTTGACAATGATGCCCTTGGCCAAAAAGGGCGTATGCGTTTTTTCCTGAATATATTCAGGAGAAAACGCATACGCCCTTTTTGGCCAACCAAGCAACCTGGAAAGGCAAATCAGCGCTACAAAGAAGTCTCGCTTCCCATCGGTCAAAAGGGCCATGCTGAAAAAGGTGTCAAAACCAGAAATGCAGGACAGGCCATGGAGAAATGGGAGCCTTGCTACACTGATGGGCGGGATGTAAATTGCCAACAGCCACTCTGGAGAAGTGTACGGTGTGTCCTGAAACATCTAAAAAACACAGCTTAGAGAGCATAGGGCACTTCCACGCATGGGGGGATAAAGTGGGAAAATTGAAAATCAGCAAGACACAAGCACCCCAAAGTTTAGGGCTGCTCTGTTGACAAGGACCTCCACTTCCTTCCACCTTAAATATCCCAGGAAAGCGAAAAATGGATAAAAAAGTTGTGGTCCTTATGTACAATGGAATATCACTCAGCCATGAAATCAATGTCATAAGGCTAGTAGCAGCATGATGAGTGGATTTAGGTAAGACGATTCTAAGTGAAATAAGTCACACAGAAAAGGACACTTCTCATAAGGTGTCACTTATAGAGGGAATGTAAAAACCGTTACACTTGAACTGAATTACAAAACAGAACAGAGTCACACATGCAGAAAACACACTATGGCTGCTTAACGGGAAAGGTGAGGTGGGGTGATACATAAAACAAGAGTTTCAAATTAGCTCAGATACCGTTCCATAAACCCAATATGGAATAGACAAGACCTACTCCTTGCTCAGAGAACTGGACTCAACACGCCCGATTCACTGCACAAGAATATATCTGACTAGTAATAATCTTAAAACCTATGTATTGATATCTCTCTGTTAGTGTGTCAAGTGGGTGTAAAGCGGCCTAAACACAGCCGTGAAAAGCAGCTAAACCCCATTATAAAAATAAATTACTTTTAAAAACCCATGAAACAAAGACAGGGAAAGAGAGAGAAATTCTTACACAATTCGTTCAGGGGCTGTGATGCAACCTGGATTGACCATATCTAGACCCACAGCTGGATGAGACATAAGGGTGGACACTCTTGTGGCTGAGAGGTTCGGCGAGGTTGGGTGAGCAAACGCAGACCCTTTAAAGTAATACTGCGTGCTACCCATCGCATGGGTCCCAAATCTCCAGGTTCAAGGGCATCTTCCTACATCGAAAACATGCATGAGAAACCCAGAAGATGGTACACCGTGTGATGGGGAAAGGTTTCTAAAACGCACCTCATTTCTCATCTCCTTGTGCTCGGGTTCGCCATTCCAGCCACTTTACTAGCAATCTCCCTACTTGGAGCATCAGCACCTTTAACCTCCTGTTCCGTACAGGTTGCAATTTGTCCTGAGGATGAACGGGAAGACGGGGAACCAATGAGAGACTAGCTCTTGGTGTTGGGACAGGCACAGGTCACTCTATTTTCCCATCAGGAAGAAGAATTAACCACAGGCTCAGCCTGCCCCCCGGAACCAGAACAGGGCCTGAAGCCATCCTGCGCTTTTGCGGCCGGCTCCCAAAAAAGCGACTTGTAAAATGGAGCTTCAGGGCACTGCAATTCACAAACCTGCAGAGTTATAAATGATAACTCTCGTCCACAAATATATTGAGGGAAGGCAAAGAAGAGGATTTGAAATCAAGGCAGAATTGCAGGAAACAGATTTCAGGAGGAAGATGCGAATCGCCTTTAAAGCACATGAAAAGCGGCAAAACGTTGACAATGATGCCCTTGGCCAAAAAGGGCGTATGCGTTTTTTCCTGAATATATTCAGGAGAAAACGCATACGCCCTTTTTGGCCAACCAAGCAACCTGGAAAGGCAAATCAGCGCTACAAAGAAGTCTCGCTTCCCATCGGTCAAAAGGGCCATGCTGAAAAAAGTGTCAAAACCAGAAATGCAGGACAGGCCATGGAGAAATGGGAGCCTTGCTACACTGATGGGCGGGATGTAAATTGCCAACAGCCACTCTGGAGAAGTGTACGGTGTGTCCTGAAACATCTAAAAAACACAGCTTAGAGAGCATAGGGCACTTCCACGCATGGGGGGATAAAGTGGGAAAATTGAAAATCAGCAAGACACAAGCACCCCAAAGTTTAGGGCTGCTCTGTTGACAAGGACCTCCACTTCCTTCCACCTTAAATATCCCAGGAAAGCGAAAAATGGATAAAAAAGTTGTGGTCCTTATGTACAATGGAATATCACTCAGCCATGAAATCAATGTCATAAGGCTAGTAGCAGCATGATGAGTGGATTTAGGTAAGACGATTCTAAGTGAAATAAGTCACACAGAAAAGGACACTTCTCATAAGGTGTCACTTATAGAGGGAATGTAAAAACCGTTACACTTGAACTGAATTACAAAACAGAACAGAGTCACACATGCAGAAAACACACTATGGTTGCTTAACGGGAAAGGTGAGGTGGGGTGATACATAAAACAAGAGTTTCAAATTAGCTCAGATACCGTTCCATAAACCCAATATGGAATAGACAAGACCTACTCCTTGCTCAGAGAACTGGACTCAACACGCCCGATTCACCGCACAAGAATATATCTGACTAGTAATAATCTTAAAACCTATGTATTGATATCTCTCTGTTAGTGTGTCAAGTGGCTGTAAAGCGGCCTAAACACAGCCGTGAAAAGCAGCTAAACCCCATTATAAAAATAAATTACTTTTAAAAACCCATGAAACAAAGACAGGGAAAGAGAGAGAAATTCTTACACAATTCGTTCAGGGGCTGTGATGCAACCTGGATTGACCATATCTAGACCCACAGCTGGATGAGACATAAGGGTGGACACTCTTGGGGCTGAGAGGTTCGGCGAGGTTGGGTGAGCAAACGCAGACCCTTTAAAGTAATACTGCGTGCTACCCATCGCATGGGTCCCAAATCTCCAGGTTCAAGGGCATCTTCCTACATCGAAAACATGCATGAGAAACCCAGAAGATGGTACACCGTGTGATGGGGAAAGGTTTCTAAAACGCACCTCATTTCTCATCTCCTTGTGCTCGGGTTCGCCATTCCAGCCACTTTACTAGCAATCTCCCTACTTGGAGCATCAGCACCTTTAACCTCCTGTTCCGTACAGGTTGCAATTTGTCCTGAGGATGAACGGGAAGACGGGGAACCAATGAGAGACTAGCTCTTGGTGTTGGGACAGGCACAGGTCACTCTATTTTCCCATCAGGAAGAAGAATTAACCACAGGCTCAGCCTGCCCCCCGGAACCAGAACAGGGCCTGAAGCCATCCTGCGCTTTTGCGGCCGGCTCCCAAAAAAGCGACTTGTAAAATGGAGCTTCAGGGCACTGCAATTCACAAACCTGCAGAGTTATAAATGATAACTCTCGTCCACAAATATATTGAGGGAAGGCAAAGAAGAGGATTTGAAATCAAGGCAGAATTGCAGGAAACAGATTTCAGGAGGAAGATGCGAATCGCCTTTAAAGCACATGAAAAGCGGCAAAACGTTGACAATGATGCCCTTGGCCAAAAAGGGCGTATGCGTTTTTTCCTGAATATATTCAGGAGAAAACGCATACGCCCTTTTTGGCCAACCAAGCAACCTGGAAAGGCAAATCAGCGCTACAAAGAAGTCTCGCTTCCCATCGGTCAAAAGGGCCATGCTGAAAAAAGTGTCAAAACCAGAAATGCAGGACAGGCCATGGAGAAATGGGAGCCTTGCTACACTGATGGGCGGGATGTAAATTGCCAACAGCCACTCTGGAGAAGTGTACGGTGTGTCCTGAAACATCTAAAAAACACAGCTTAGAGAGCATAGGGCACTTCCACGCATGGGGGGATAAAGTGGGAAAATTGAAAATCAGCAAGACACAAGCACCCCAAAGTTTAGGGCTGCTCTGTTGACAAGGACCTCCACTTCCTTCCACCTTAAATATCCCAGGAAAGCGAAAAATGGATAAAAAAGTTGTGGTCCTTATGTACAATGGAATATCACTCAGCCATGAAATCAATGTCATAAGGCTAGTAGCAGCATGTTGAGTGGATTTAGGTAAGACGATTCTAAGTGAAATAAGTCACACAGAAAAGGACACTTCTCATAAGGTGTCACTTATAGAGGGAATGTAAAAACCGTTACACTTGAACTGAATTACAAAACAGAACAGAGTCACACATGCAGAAAACACACTATGGCTGCTTAACGGGAAAGGTGAGGTGGGGTGATACATAAAACAAGAGTTTCAAATTAGCTCAGATACCGTTCCATAAACCCAATATGGAATAGACAAGACCTACTCCTTGCTCAGAGAACTGGACTCAACACGCCCGATTCACCGCACAAGAATATATCTGACTAGTAATAATCTTAAAACCTATGTATTGATATCTCTCTGTTAGTGTGTCAAGTGTGTGTAAAGCGGCCTAAACACAGCCGTGAAAAGCAGCTAAACCCCATTATAAAAATAAATTACTTTTAAAAACCCATGAAACAAAGACAGGGAAAGAGAGAGAAATTCTTACACAATTCGTTCAGGGGCTGTGATGCAACCTGGATTGACCATATCTAGACCCACAGCTGGATGAGACATAAGGGTGGACACTCTTGGGGCTGAGAGTTTCGGTGAGGTTGGGTGAGCAAACGCAGACCCTTTAAAGTAATACTGCGTGCTACCCATCGCATGGGTCCCAAATCTCCAGGTTCAAGGGCATCTTCCTACATCGAAAACATGCATGAGAAACCCAGAAGATGGTACACCGTGTGATGGGGAAAGGTTTCTAAAACGCACCTCATTTCTCATCTCCTTGTGCTCGGGTTCGCCATTCCAGCCACTTTACTAGCAATCTCCCTACTTGGAGCATCAGCACCTTTAACCTCCTGTTCCGTACAGGTTGCAATTTGTCCTGAGGATGAACGGGAAGACGGGGAACCAATGAGAGACTAGCTCTTGGTGTTGGGACAGGCACATGTCACTCTGTTTTCCCATCAGGAAGAAGAATTAACCACAGGCTCAGCCTGCCCCCCGGAACCAGAACAGGGCCTGAAGTCATCCTGCGCTTTTGCGGCCGGCTCCCAAAAAAGCGACTTGTAAAATGGAGCTTCAGGGCACTGCAATTCACAAACCTGCAGAGTTATAAATGATAACTCTCGTCCACAAATATATTGAGGGAAGGCAAAGAAGAGGATTTGAAATCAAGGCAGAATTGCAGGAAACAGATTTCAGGAGGAAGATGCGAATCGCCTTTAAAGCACATGAAAAGCGGCAAAACGTTGACAATGATGCCCTTGGCCAAAAAGGGCGTATGCGTTTTTTCCTGAATATATTCAGGAGAAAACGCATACGCCCTTTTTGGCCAACCAAGCAACCTGGAAAGGCAAATCAGCGCTACAAAGAAGTCTCGCTTCCCATCGGTCAAAAGGGCCATGCTGAAAAAAGTGTCAAAACCAGAAATGCAGGACAGGCCATGGAGAAATGGGAGCCTTGCTACACTGATGGGCGGGATGTAAATTGCCAACAGCCACTCTGGAGAAGTGTACGGTGTGTCCTGAAACATCTAAAAAACACAGCTTAGAGAGCATAGGGCACTTCCACGCATGGGGGGATAAAGTGGGAAAATTGAAAATCAGCAAGACACAAGCACCCCAAAGTTTAGGGCTGCTCTGTTGACAAGGACCTCCACTTCCTTCCACCTTAAATATCCCAGGAAAGCGAAAAATGGATAAAAAAGTTGTGGTCCTTATGTACAATGGAATATCACTCAGCCATGAAATCAATGTCATAAGGCTAGTAGCAGCATGATGAGTGGATTTAGGTAAGACGATTCTAAGTGAAATAAGTCACACAGAAAAGGACACTTCTCATAAGGTGTCACTTATAGAGGGAATGTAAAAACCGTTACACTTGAACTGAATTACAAAACAGAACAGAGTCACACATGCAGAAAACACACTATGGCTGCTTAACGGGAAAGGTGAGGTGGGGTGATACATAAAACAAGAGTTTCAAATTAGCTCAGATACCGTTCCATAAACCCAATATGGAATAGACAAGACCTACTCCTTGCTCAGAGAACTGGACTCAACACGCCCGATTCACTGCACAAGAATATATCTGACTAGTAATAATCTTAAAACCTATGTATTGATATCTCTCTGTTAGTGTGTCAAGTGGGTGTAAAGCGGCCTAAACACAGCCGTGAAAAGCAGCTAAACCCCATTATAAAAATAAATTACTTTTAAAAACCCATGAAACAAAGACAGGGAAAGAGAGAGAAATTCTTACACAATTCGTTCAGGGGCTGTGATGCAACCTGGATTGACCATATCTAGACCCACAGCTGGATGAGACATAAGGGTGGACACTCTTGTGGCTGAGAGGTTCGGCGAGGTTGGGTGAGCAAACGCAGACCCTTTAAAGTAATACTGCGTGCTACCCATCGCATGGGTCCCAAATCTCCAGGTTCAAGGGCATCTTCCTACATCGAAAACATGCATGAGAAACCCAGAAGATGGTACACCGTGTGATGGGGAAAGGTTTCTAAAACGCACCTCATTTCTCATCTCCTTGTGCTCGGGTTCGCCATTCCAGCCACTTTACTAGCAATCTCCCTACTTGGAGCATCAGCACCTTTAACCTCCTGTTCCGTACAGGTTGCAATTTGTCCTGAGGATGAACGGGAAGACGGGGAACCAATGAGAGACTAGCTCTTGGTGTTGGGACAGGCACAGGTCACTCTATTTTCCCATCAGGAAGAAGAATTAACCACAGGCTCAGCCTGCCCCCCGGAACCAGAACAGGGCCTGAAGCCATCCTGCGCTTTTGCGGCCGGCTCCCAAAAAAGCGACTTGTAAAATGGAGCTTCAGGGCACTGCAATTCACAAACCTGCAGAGTTATAAATGATAACTCTCGTCCACAAATATATTGAGGGAAGGCAAAGAAGAGGATTTGAAATCAAGGCAGAATTGCAGGAAACAGATTTCAGGAGGAAGATGCGAATCGCCTTTAAAGCACATGAAAAGCGGCAAAACGTTGACAATGATGCCCTTGGCCAAAAAGGGCGTATGCGTTTTTTCCTGAATATATTCAGGAGAAAACGCATACGCCCTTTTTGGCCAACCAAGCAACCTGGAAAGGCAAATCAGCGCTACAAAGAAGTCTCGCTTCCCATCGGTCAAAAGGGCCATGCTGAAAAAAGTGTCAAAACCAGAAATGCAGGACAGGCCATGGAGAAATGGGAGCCTTGCTACACTGATGGGCGGGATGTAAATTGCCAACAGCCACTCTGGAGAAGTGTACGGTGTGTCCTGAAACATCTAAAAAACACAGCTTAGAGAGCATAGGGCACTTCCACGCATGGGGGGATAAAGTGGGAAAATTGAAAATCAGCAAGACACAAGCACCCCAAAGTTTAGGGCTGCTCTGTTGACAAGGACCTCCACTTCCTTCCACCTTAAATATCCCAGGAAAGCGAAAAATGGATAAAAAAGTTGTGGTCCTTATGTACAATGGAATATCACTCAGCCATGAAATCAATGTCATAAGGCTAGTAGCAGCATGATGAGTGGATTTAGGTAAGACGATTCTAAGTGAAATAAGTCACACAGAAAAGGACACTTCTCATAAGGTGTCACTTATAGAGGGAATGTAAAAACCGTTACACTTGAACTGAATTACAAAACAGAACAGAGTCACACATGCAGAAAACACACTATGGCTGCTTAACGGGAAAGGTGAGGTGGGGTGATACATAAAACAAGAGTTTCAAATTAGCTCAGATACCGTTCCATAAACCCAATATGGAATAGACAAGACCTACTCCTTGCTCAGAGAACTGGACTCAACACGCCCGATTCACCGCACAAGAATATATCTGACTAGTAATAATCTTAAAACCTATGTATTGATATCTCTCTGTTAGTGTGTCAAGTGGGTGTAAAGCGGCCTAAACACAGCCGTGAAAAGCAGCTAAACCCCATTATAAAAATAAATTACTTTTAAAAACCCATGAAACAAAGACAGGGAAAGAGAGAGAAATTCTTACACAATTCGTTCAGGGGCTGTGATGCAACCTGGATTGACCATATCTAGACCCACAGCTGGATGAGACATAAGGGTGGACACTCTTGGGGCTGAGAGGTTCGGTGAGGTTGGGTGAGCAAACGCAGACCCTTTAAAGTGATACTGCCTGCTACCCATCGCATGGGTCCCAAATCTCCAGGTTCAAGGGCATCTTCCTACATCGAAAACATGCATGAGAAACCCAGAAGATGGTACACCGTGTGATGGGGAAAGGTTTCTAAAACGCACCTCATTTCTCATCTCCTTGTGCTCGGGTTCGCCATTCCAGCCACTTTAGTAGCAATCTCCCTACTTGGAGCATCAGCACCTTTAACCTCCTGTTCCGTACAGGTTGCAATTTGTCCTGAGGATGAACGGGAAGACGGGGAACCAATGAGAGACTAGCTCTTGGTGTTGGGACAGGCACAGGTCACTCTATTTTCCCATCAGGAAGAAGAATTAACCACAGGCTCAGCCTGCCCCCCGGAACCAGAACAGGGCCTGAAGCCATCCTGCGCTTTTGCGGCCGGCTCCCAAAAAAGCGACTTGTAAAATGGAGCTTCAGGGCACTGCAATTCACAAACCTGCAGAGTTACAAATGATAACTCTCGTCCACAAATATATTGAGGGAAGGCAAAGAAGAGGATTTGAAATCAAGGCAGAATTGCAGGAAACAGATTTCAGGAGGAAGATGCGAAGCGCCTTTAAAGCACATGAAAAGTGGCAAAACGTTGACAATGATGCCCTTGGCCAAAAAGGGCGTATGCGTTTTTTCCTGAATATATTCAGGAAAAAACGCATACGCCCTTTTTGGCCAACCAAGCAACCTGGAAAGGCAAATCAGCGCTACAAAGAAGTCTCGCTTCCCATCGGTCAAAAGGGCCATGCTGAAAAAAGTGTCAAAACCAGAAATGCAGGACAGGCCATGGAGAAATGGGAGCCTTGCTACACTGATGGGCGGGATGTAAATTGCCAACAGCCACTCTGGAGAAGTGTACGGTGTGTCCTGAAACATCTAAAAAACACAGCTTAGAGAGCATAGGGCACTTCCACGCATGGGGGGATAAAGTGGGAACATTGAAAATCAGCAAGACACAAGCACCCCAAAGTTTAGGGCTGCTCTGTTGACAAGGACCTCCACTTCCTTCCACCTTAAATATCCCAGGAAAGCGAAAAATGGATAAAAAAGTTGTGGTCCTTATGTACAATGGAATATCACTCAGCCATGAAATCAATGTCATAAGGCTAGTAGCAGCATGATGAGTGGATTTAGGTAAGACGATTCTAAGTGAAATAAGTCACACAGAAAAGGACACTTCTCATAAGGTGTCACTTATAGAGGGAATGTAAAAACCGTTACACTTGAACTGAATTACAAAACAGAACAGAGTCACACATGCAGAAAACACACTATGGCTGCTTAACGGGAAAGGTGAGGTGGGGTGATACATAAAACAAGAGTTTCAAATTAGCTCAGATACCGTTCCATAAACCCAATATGGAATAGACAAGACCTACTCCTTGCTCAGAGAACTGGACTCAACACGCCCGATTCACCGCACAAGAATATATCTGACTAGTAATAATCTTAAAACCCATGTATTGATATCTCTCTGTTAGTGTGTCAAGTGGGTGTAAAGCGGCCTAAACACAGCCGTGAAAAGCAGCTAAACCCCATTATAAAAATAAATTACTTTTAAAAACCCATGAAACAAAGACAGGGAAAGAGAGAGAAATTATTACACAATTCGTTCAGGGGCTGTGATGCAACCTGGATTGACCATATCTAGACCCACAGCTGGATGAGACATAAGGGTGGACACTCTTGGGGTTGAGAGGTTCGGTGAGGTTGGGTGAGCAAACGCAGACCCTTTAAAGTAATACTGCGTGCTACCCATCGCATGGGTCCCAAATCTCCAGGTTCAAGGGCATCTTCCTACATCGAAAACATGCATGAGAAACCCAGAAGATGGTACACCGTGTGATGGGGAAAGGTTTCTAAAACGCACCTCATTTCTCATCTCCTTGTGCTCGGGTTCGCCATTCCAGCCACTTTACTAGCAATCTCCCTACTTGGAGCATCAGCACCTTTAACCTCCTGTTCCGTACAGGTTGCAATTTGTCCTGAGGATGAACGGGAAGACGATGAACCAATGAGAGACTAGCTCTTGGTGTTGGGACAGGCACAGGTCACTCTATTTTCCCATCAGGAAGAAGAATTAACCACAGGCTCAGCCTGCCCCCCGGAACCAGAACAGGGCCTGAAGCCATCCTGCGCTTTTGCGGCCGGCTCCCAAAAAAGCGACTTGTAAAATGGAGCTTCAGGGCACTGCAATTCACAAACCTGCAGAGTTATAAATGATAACTCTCGTCCACAAATATATTGAGGGAAGGCAAAGAAGAGGATTTGAAATCAAGGCAGAATTGCAGGAAACAGATTTCAGGAGGAAGATGCGAATCGCCTTTAAAGCACATGAAAAGCGGCAAAACGTTGACAATGATGCCCTTGGCCAAAAAGGGCGTATGCCTTTTTTCCTGAATATATTCAGGAGAAAACGCATACGCCCTTTTTGGCCAACCAAGCAACCTGGAAAGGCAAATCAGCGCTACAAAGAAGTCTCGCTTCCCATCGGTCAAAAGGGCCATGCTGAAAAAAGTGTCAAAACCAGAAATGCAGGACAGGCCATGGAGAAATGGGAGCCTTGCTACACTGATGGGCGGGATGTAAATTGCCAACAGCCACTCTGGAGAAGTGTACGGTGTGTCCTGAAACATCTAAAAAACACAGCTTAGAGAGCATAGGGCACTTCCACGCATGGGGGGATAAAGTGGGAAAATTGAAAATCAGCAAGACACAAGCACCCCAAAGGTTAGGGCTGCTCTGTTGACAAGGACCTCCACTTCCTTCCACCTTAAATATCCCAGGAAAGCGAAAAATGGATAAAAAAGTTGTGGTCATTATGTACAATGGAATATCACTCAGCCATGAAATCAATGTCATAAGGCTAGTAGCAGCATGATGAGTGGATTTAGGTAAGACGATTCTAAGTGAAATAAGTCACACAGAAAAGGACACTTCTCATAAGGTGTCACTTATAGAGGGAATGTAAAAACCGTTACACTTGAACTGAATTACAAAACAGAACAGAGTCACACATGCAGAAAACACACTATGGCTGCTTAACGGGAAAGGTGAGGTGGGGTGATACATAAAACAAGAGTTTCAAATTAGCTCAGATACCGTTCCATAAACCCAATATGGAATAGACAAGACCTACTCCTTGCTCAGAGAACTGGACTCAACACGCCCGATTCACCGCACAAGAATATATCTGACTAGTAATAATCTTAAAACCTATGTATTGATATCTCTCTGTTAGTGTGTCAAGTGGGTGTAAAGCGGCCTAAACACAGCCGTGAAAAGCAGCTAAACCCCATTATAAAAATAAATTACTTTTAAAAACCCATGAAACAAAGACAGGGAAAGAGAGAGAAATTCTTACACAATTCGTTCAGGGGCTGTGATGCAACCTGGATTGACCATATCTAGACCCACAGCTGGATGAGACATAAGGGTGGACACTCTTGGGGCTGAGAGGTTCGGTGAGGTTGGGTGAGCAAACGCAGACCCTTTAAAGTGATACTGCGTGCTACCCATCGCATGGGTCCCAAATCTCCAGGTTCAAGGGCATCTTCCTACATCGAAAACATGCATGAGAAACCCAGAAGATGGTACACCGTGTGATGGGGAAAGGTTTCTAAAACGCACCTCATTTCTCATCTCCTTGTGCTCGGGTTCGCCATTCCAGCCACTTTAGTAGCAATCTCCCTACTTGGAGCATCAGCACCTTTAACCTCCTGTTCCGTACAGGTTGCAATTTGTCCTGAGGATGAACGGGAAGACGGGGAACCAATGAGAGACTAGCTCTTGGTGTTGGGACAAGCAGAGGTCACTCTATTTTCCCATCAGGAAGAAGAATTAACCACAGGCTCACCCTGCCCCCCGGAACCAGAACAGGGCCTGAAGCCATCCTGCGCTTTTGCGGCCGGCTCCCAAAAAAGCGACTTATAAAATGGAGCTTCAGGGCACTGCAATTCACAAACCTGCAGAGTTATAAATGATAACTCTCGTCCACAAATATATTGAGGGAAGGCAAAGAAGAGGATTTGAAATCAAGGCAGAATTGCAGGAAACAGATTTCAGGAGGAAGATGCGAATCGCCTTTAAAGCACATGAAAAGCGGCAAAACGTTGACAATGATGCCCTTGGCCAAAAAGGGCGTATGCGTTTTTTCCTGAATATATTCAGGAGAAAACGCATACGCCCTTTTTGGCCAACCAAGCAACCTGGAAAGGCAAATCAGCGCTACAAAGAAGTCTCGCTTCCCATCGGTCAAAAGGGCCATGCTGAAAAAAGTGTCAAAACCAGAAATGCAGGACAGGCCATGGAGAAATGGGAGCCTTGCTACACTGATGGGCGGGATGTAAATTGCCAACAGCCACTCTGGAGAAGTGTACGGTGTGTCCTGAAACATCTAAAAAACACAGCTTAGAGAGCATAGGGCACTTCCACGCATGGGGGGATAAAGTGGGAAAATTGAAAATCAGCAAGACACAAGCACCCCAAAGGTTAGGGCTGCTCTGTTGACAAGGACCTCCACTTCCTTCCACCTTAAATATCCCAGGAAAGCGAAAAATGGATAAAAAAGTTGTGGTCCTTATGTACAATGGAATATCACTCAGCCATGAAATCAATGTCATAAGGCTAGTAGCAGCATGATGAGTGGATTTAGGTAAGACGATTCTAAGTGAAATAAGTCACACAGAAAAGGACACTTCTCATAAGGTGTCACTTATAGAGGGAATGTTAAAACCGTTACACGTGAACTGAATTACAAAACAGAACAGAGTCACACATGCAGAAAACACACTATGGCTGCTTAACGGGAAAGGTGAGGTGGGGTGATACATAAAACAAGAGTTTCAAATTAGCTCAGATACCGTTCCATAAACCCAATATGGAATAGACAAGACCTACTCCTTGCTCAGAGAACTGGACTCAACACGCCCGATTCACCGCACAAGAATATATCTGACTAGTAATAATCTTAAAACCTATGTATTGATATCTCTCTGTTAGTGTGTCAAGTGGGTGTAAAGCGGCCTAAACACAGCCGTGAAAAGCAGCTAAACCCCATTATAAAAATAAATTACTTTTAAAAACCCATGAAACAAAGACAGGGAAAGAGAGAGAAATTCTTACACAATTCGTTCAGGGGCTGTGATGCAACCTGGATTGACCATATCTAGACCCACAGCTGGATGAGACATAAGGGTGGACACTCTTGGGGCTGAGAGTTTTGGTGAGGTTGGGTGAGCAAACGCAGACCCTTTAAAGTAATACTGCGTGCTACCCATCGCATGGGTCCCAAATCTCCAGGTTCAAGGGCATCTTCCTACATCGAAAACATGCATGAGAAACCCAGAAGATGGTACACCGTGTGATGGGGAAAGGTTTCTAAAACGCACCTCATTTCTCACCTCCTTGTGCTCGGGTTCGCCATTCCAGCCACTTTACTAGAAATCTCCCTACTTGGAGCATCAGCACCTTTAACCTCCTGTTCCGTACAGGTTGCAATTTGTCCTGAGGATGAACGGGAAGACGGGAAACCAATGAGAGACTAGCTCTTGGTGTTGGGACAGTCAGAGGTCACTCTATTTTCCCATCAGGAAGAAGAATTAACCACAGGCTCAGCCTGCCCCCCGGAACCAGAACAGGGCCTGAAGCCATCCTGCGCTTTTGCGGCCGGCTCCCAAAAAAGCGACTTGTAAAATGCAGCTTCAGGGCACTGCAATTCACAAACCTGCAGAGTTATAAATGATAACTCTCGTCCACAAATATATTGAGGGAAGGCAAAGAAGAGGATTTGAAATCAAGGCAGAATTGCAGGAAACAGATTTCAGGAGGTAGATTCGAATCGCCTTTAAAGCACATGAAAAGCGGCAAAACGTTGACAATGATGCCCTTGGCCAAAAAGGGCGTATACGTTTTTTCCTGAATATATTCAGGAAAAAACGCATACGCCCTTTTTGGCCAACCAAGCAACCTGGAAAGGCAAATCAGCGCTACAAAGAAGTCTCGCTTCCCATCGGTCAAAAGGGACATGCTGAAAAAAGTGTCAAAACCAGAAATGCAGGACAGGCCATGGAGAAATGGGAGCCTTGCTACACTGATGGGCGGGATGTAAATTGCCAACAGCCACTCTGGAGAAGTGTACGGTGTGTCCTGAAACATCTAAAAAACACAGCTTAGAGAGCATAGGGCACTTCCACACATGGGGGGATAAAGTGGGAAAATTGAAAATCAGCAAGACACAAGCACCCCAAAGTTTAGGGCTGCTCTGTTGACAAGGACCTCCACTTCATTCTACCTTAAATATCCCAGGAAAGCGAAAAATGGATAAAAAAGTTGTGGTCCTTATGTACAATGGAATATCACTCAGCCATGAAATCAATGTCATAAGGCTAGTAGCAGCATGATGAGTGGATTTAGGTAAGACGATTCTAAGTGAAATAAGTCACACAGAAAAGGACACTTCTCATAAGGTGTCACTTATAGAGGGAATGTAAAAACCGTTACACTTGAACTGAATTACAAAACAGAACAGAGTCACACATGCAGAAAACACACTATGGCTGCTTAACGGGAAAGGTGAGGTGGGGTGATACATAAAACAAGAGTTTCAAATTAGCTCAGATACCGTTCCATAAACCCAATATGGAATAGACAAGACCTACTCCTTGCTCAGAGAACTGGACTCAACACGCCCGATTCACCGCACAAGAATATATCTGACTAGTAATAATCTTAAAACCTATGTATTGATATCTCTCTGTTAGTGTGTCAAGTGTGTGTAAGGCGGCATAAACACAGCCGTGAAAAGCAGCTAAACCCCATTATAAAAATAAATTACTTTTAAAAACCCATGAAACAAAGACAGGGAAAGAGAGAGAAATTCTTACAAAATTCGTTCAAGGGCTGTGATGCAACCTGCATTGACCATATCTAAACCCACAGCTGGATGAGACATAAGGGTGGACACTCTTGGGGCTGAGAGGTTTGGTGAGGTTGGGTGAGCAAACGCAGACCCTTTAAAGTAATACTGCGTGCTACCCATCGCATGGGTCCCAAATCTCCAGGTTCAAGGGCATCTTCCTACATCGAAAACATGCATGAGAAACCCAGAAGATGGTACACCGTGTGATGGGGAAAGGTTTCTAAAACGCACCGCATTTCTCATCTCCTTGTGCTCGGGTTCGCCATTCCAGCCACTTTACTAGCAATCTCCCTACTTGGAGCATCAGCACCTTTAACCTCCTGTTCCGTACAGGTTGCAATTTGTCCTGAGGATGAACGGGAAGACAGGGAACCAATGAGAGACTAGCTCTTGGTGTTGGGACAGGCACAGGTCACTCAATTTTCCCATCAGGAAGAAGAATTAACCACAGGCTCAGCCTGCCCCCCGGAACCAGAACAGGGCCTGAAGCCATCCTGCGCTTTTGCGGCCGACTCCCAAAAAAGCGACTTGTAAAATGGAGCTTCAGGGCACTGCAATTCACAAACCTGCAGAATTATAAATGATAACTCTCGTCCACAAATATATTGAGGGAAGGCAAAGAAGAGGATTTGAAATCAAGGCAGAATTGCAGGAAACAGATTTCAGGAGGTAGATTCGAATCGCCTTTAAAGCACATGAAAAGCGGCAAAACGTTGACAATGATGCCCTTGGCCAAAAAGGGCGTATGCGTTTTTTCCTGAATATATTCAGGAAAAAACGCATACGCCCTTTTTGGCCAACCAAGCAACCTGGAAAGGCAAATCAGCGCTCCAAAGAAGTCTCGCTTCCCATCGGTCAAAAGGGACATGCTGAAAAAGGTGTCAAAACCAGAAATGCAGGACAGGCCATGGAGAAATGGGAGCCTTGCTACACTGATGGGCGGGATGTAAATTGCCAACAGCCACTCTGGAGAAGTGTACGGTGTGTCCTGAAACATCTAAAAAACACAGCTTAGAGAGCATAGGGCACTTCCACGCATGGGGGGATAAAGTGGGAAAATTGAAAATCAGCAAGACACAAGCACCCCAAAGGTTAGGGCTGCTCTGTTGACAAGGACCTCCACTTCCTTCCACCTTAAATATCCCAGGAAAGCGAAAAATGGATAAAAAAGTTGTGGTCCTTATGTACAATGGAATATCACTCAGCCATGAAATCAATGTCATAAGGCTAGTAGCAGCATGATGAGTGGATTTAGGTAAGACGATTCTAAGTGAAATAAGTCACACAGAAAAGGACACTTCTCATAAGGTGTCACTTATAGAGGGAATGTAAAAACCGTTACACTTGAACTGAATTACAAAACAGAACAGAGTCACACATGCAGAAAACACACTATGGCTGCTTAACGGGAAAGGTGAGGTGGGGTGATACATAAAACAAGAGTTTCAAATTAGCTCAGATACCGTTCCATAAACCCAATATGGAATAGACAAGACCTACTCCTTGCTCAGAGAACTGGACTCAACACGCCCGATTCACCGCACAAGAATATATCTTACTAGTAATAATCTTAAAACCTATGTATTGATATCTCTCTGTTAGTGTGTCAAGTGGGTGTAAAGCGGCCTAAACACAGACGTGAAAAGCAGCTAAACCCCATTATAAAAATAAATTACTTTTAAAAACCCATGAAACAAAGACAGGGAAAGAGAGAGAAATTCTTACACAATTCGTTCAGGGGCTGTGATGCAACCTGGATTGACCATATCTAGACCCACAGCTGGATGAGACATAAGGGTGGACACTCTTGGGGCTGAGAGGTTCGGTGAGGTTGGGTGAGCAAACGCAGACCCTTTAAAGTAATACTGCGTGCTACCCATCGCATGGGTCCCAAATCTCCAGGTTCAAGGGCATCTTCCTACATCGAAAACATGCATGAGAAACCCAGAAGATGGTACACCGTGTGATGGGGAAAGGTTTCTAAAACGCATCTAATTTCTCATCTCCTTGTGCTCGGGTTCGCCATTCCAGCCACTTTACTAGCAATCTCCCTACTTGGAGCATCAGCACCTTTAACCTCCTGTTCCGTACAGGTTGCAATTTGTCCTGAGGATGAACGGGAAGATGGGGAACCAATGAGAGACTAGCTCTTGGTGTTGGGACAGGCACAGGTCACTCAATTTTCCCATCAGGAAGAAGAATTAACCACAGGCTCAGCCTGCCCCCCGGAACCAGAACAGGGCCTGAAGCCATCCTGCGCTTTTGCGGCCGACTCCCAAAAAAGCGACTTGTAAAATGGAGCTTCAGGGCACTGCAATTCACAAACCTGCAGAATTATAAATGATAACTCTCGTCCACAAATATATTGAGGGAAGGCAAAGAAGAGGATTTGAAATCAAGGCAGAATTGCAGGAAACAGATTTCAGGAGGTAGATTCGAATCGCCTTTAAAGCACATGAAAAGCGGCAAAACGTTGACAATGATGCCCTTGGCCAAAAAGGGCGTATGCGTTTTTTCCTGAATATATTCAGGAAAAAACGCATACGCCCTTTTTAGCCCACCAAGAAACCTGGAAAGGCAAATCAGCGCTCCAAAGAAGTCTCGCTTCCCATCGGTCAAAAGGGACATGCTGAAAAAGGTGTCAAAACCAGAAATGCAGGACAGGCCATGGAGAAATGGGAGCCTTGCTACACTGATGGGCGGGATGTAAATTGCCAACAGCCACTCTGGAGAAGTGTACGGTGTGTCCTGAAACATCTAAAAAACACAGCTTAGAGAGCATAGGGCACTTCCACGCATGGGGGGATAAAGTGGGAAAATTGAAAATCAGCAAGACACAAGCACCCCAAAGTTTAGGGCTGCTCTGTTGACAAGGACCTCCACTTCCATCCACCTTAAATATCCCAGGAAAGCGAAAAATGGATAAAAATGTTGTGGTCCTTATGTACAATGGAATATCACTCAGCCATGAAATCAATGTCATAAGGCTAGTAGCAGCATGATGAGTGGATTTAGGTAAGACGATTCTAAGTGAAATAAGTCACACAGAAAAGGACACTTCTCATAAGGTGTCACTTATAGAGGGAATGTAAAAACCGTTACACTTGAACTGAATTACAAAACAGAACAGAGTCACACATGCAGAAAACACACTATGGCTGCTTAACGGGAAAGGTGAGGTGGGGTGATACATAAAACAAGAGTTTCAAATTAGCTCAGATACCGTTCCATAAACCCAATATGGAATAGACAAGACCTACTCCTTGCTCAGAGAACTGGACTCAACACGCCCGATTCACCGCACAAGAATATATCTGACTAGTAATAATCTTAAAACCTATGTATTGATATCTCTCTGTTAGTGTGTCAAGTGGGTGTAAAGCGGCCTAAACACAGCCGTGAAAAGCAGCTAAACCCCATTATAAAAATAAATTACTTTTAAAAACCCATGAAACAAAGAGAGAGAAATTCTTACACAATTCGTTCAGGGGCTGTGATGCAACCTGGATTGACCATATCTAGACCCACAGCTGGATGAGACATAAGGGTGGACACTCTTGGGGCTGAGAGTTTTGGTGAGGTTGGGTGAGCAAACGCAGACCCTTTAAAGTAATACTGCGTGCTACCCATCGCATGGGTCCCAAATCTCCAGGTTCAAGGGCATCTTCCTACATCGAAAACATGCATGAGAAACCCAGAAGATGGTACACCGTGTGATGGGGAAAGGTTTCTAAAACGCACCTCATTTCTCACCTCCTTGTGCTCGGGTTCGCCATTCCAGCCACTTTACTAGAAATCTCCCTACTTGGAGCATCAGCACCTTTAACCTCCTGTTCCGTACAGGTTGCAATTTGTCCTGAGGATGAACGGGAAGACGGGAAACCAATGAGAGACTAGCTCTTGGTGTTGGGACAGTCAGAGGTCACTCTATTTTCCCATCAGGAAGAAGAATTAACCACAGGCTCAGCCTGCCCCCCGGAACCAGAACAGGGCCTGAAGCCATCCTGCGCTTTTGCGGCCGGCTCCCAAAAAAGCGACTTGTAAAATGCAGCTTCAGGGCACTGCAATTCACAAACCTGCAGAGTTATAAATGATAACTCTCGTCCACAAATATATTGAGGGAAGGCAAAGAAGAGGATTTGAAATCAAGGCAGAATTGCAGGAAACAGATTTCAGGAGGTAGATTCGAATCGCCTTTAAAGCACATGAAAAGCGGCAAAACGTTGACAATGATGCCCTTGGCCAAAAAGGGCGTATACGTTTTTTCCTGAATATATTCAGGAAAAAACGCATACGCCCTTTTTGGCCAACCAAGCAACCTGGAAAGGCAAATCAGCGCTACAAAGAAGTCTCGCTTCCCATCGGTCAAAAGGGACATGCTGAAAAAAGTGTCAAAACCAGAAATGCAGGACAGGCCATGGAGAAATGGGAGCCTTGCTACACTGATGGGCGGGATGTAAATTGCCAACAGCCACTCTGGAGAAGTGTACGGTGTGTCCTGAAACATCTAAAAAACACAGCTTAGAGAGCATAGGGCACTTCCACACATGGGGGGATAAAGTGGGAAAATTGAAAATCAGCAAGACACAAGCACCCCAAAGTTTAGGGCTGCTCTGTTGACAAGGACCTCCACTTCATTCTACCTTAAATATCCCAGGAAAGCGAAAAATGGATAAAAAAGTTGTGGTCCTTATGTACAATGGAATATCACTCAGCCATGAAATCAATGTCATAAGGCTAGTAGAAGCATGATGAGTGGATTTAGGTAAGACGATTCTAAGTGAAATAAGTCACACAGAAAAGGACACTTCTCATAAGGTGTCACTTATAGAGGGAATGTAAAAACCGTTACACTTGAACTGAATTACAAAACAGAACAGAGTCACACATGCAGAAAACACACTATGGCTGCTTAACGGGAAAGGTGAGGTGGGGTGATACATAAAACAAGAGTTTCAAATTAGCTCAGATACCGTTCCATAAACCCAATATGGAATAGACAAGACCTACTCCTTGCTCAGAGAACTGGACTCAACACGCCCGATTCACCGCACAAGAATATATCTGACTAGTAATAATCTTAAAACCTATGTATTGATATCTCTCTGTTAGTGTGTCAAGTGTGTGTAAGGCAGCATAAACACAGCCGTGAAAAGCAGCTAAACCCCATTATAAAAATAAATTACTTTTAAAAACCCATGAAACAAAGACAGGGAAAGAGAGAGAAATTCTTACAAAATTCGTTCAAGGGCTGTGATGCAACCTGCATTGACCATATCTAAACCCACAGCTGGATGAGACATAAGGGTGGACACTCTTGGGGCTGAGAGGTTTGGTGAGGTTGGGTGAGCAAACGCAGACCCTTTAAAGTAATACTGCGTGCTACCCATCGCATGGGTCCCAAATCTCCAGGTTCAAGGGCATCTTCCTATATCGAAAACATGCATGAGAAACCCAGAAGATGGTACACCGTGTGATGGGGAAAGGTTTCTAAAACGCACCGCATTTCTCACCTCCTTGTGCTCGGGTTCGCCATTCCAGCCACTTTACTAGCAATCTCCCTACTTGGAGCATCAGCACCTTTAACCTCCTGTTCCGTACAGGTTGCAATTTGTCCTGAGGATGAACGGGAAGACAGGGAACCAATGAGAGACTAGCTCTTGGTGTTGGGACAGGCACAGGTCACTCAATTTTCCCATCAGGAAGAAGAATTAACCACAGGCTCAGCCTGCCCCCCGGAACCAGAACAGGGCCTGAAGCCATCCTGCGCTTTTGCGGCCGGCTCCCAAAAAACCGACTTGTAAAATGGAGCTTCAGGGCACTGCAATTCACAAACCTGCAGAGTTATAAATGATAACTCTCGTCCACAAATATATTGAGGGAAGGCAAAGAAGAGGATTTGAAATCAAGGCAGAATTGCAGGAAACAGATTTCAGGAGGTAGATTCGAATCGCCTTTAAAGCACATGAAAAGCGGCAAAACGTTGACAATGATGCCCTTGGCCAAAAAGGGCGTATGCGTTTTTTCCTGAATATATTCAGGAAAAAACGCATACGCCCTTTTTGGCCAACCAAGCAACCTGGAAAGGCAAATCAGCGCTACAAAGAAGTCTCGCTTCCCATCGGTCAAAAGGGACATGCTGAAAAAGGTGTCAAAACCAGAAATGCAGGACAGGCCATGGAGAAATGGGAGCCTTGCTACACTGATGGGCGGGATGTAAATTGCCAACAGCCACTCTGGAGAAGTGTACGGTGTGTCCTGAAACATCTAAAAAACACAGCTTAGAGAGCATAGGGCACTTCCACGCATGGGGGGATAAAGTGGGAAAATTGAAAATCAGCAAGACACAAGCACCCCAAAGTTTAGGGCTGCTCTGTTGACAAGGACCTCCACTTCCTTCCACCTTAAATATCCCAGGAAAGCGAAAAATGGATAAAAATATTGTGGTCCTTATGTACAATGGAATATCACTCAGCCATGAAATCAATGTCATAAGGATAGTAGCAGCATGATGAGTGGATTTAGGTAAGACGATTCTAAGTGAAATAAGTCACACAGAAAAGGACACTTCTCATAAGGTGTCACTTATAGAGGGAATGTAAAAACCGTTACACTTGAACTGAATTACAAAACAGAACAGAGTCACACATGCAGAAAACACACTATGGCTGCTTAACGGGAAAGGTGAGGTGGGGTGATACATAAAACAAGAGTTTCAAATTAGCTCAGATACCGTTCCATAAACCCAATATGGAATAGACAAGACCTACTCCTTGCTCAGAGAACTGGACTCAACACGCCCGATTCACCGCACAAGAATATATCTGACTAGTAATAATCTTAAAACCTATGTATTGATATCTCTCTGTTAGTGTGTCAAGTGGGTGTAAAGCGGCCTAAACACAGACGTGAAAAGCAGCTAAACCCCATTATAAAAATAAATTACTTTTAAAAACCCATGAAACAAAGACAGGGAAAGAGAGAGAAATTCTTACACAATTCGTTCAGGGGCTGTGATGCAACCTGGATTGACCATATCTAGACCCACAGCTGGATGAGACATAAGGGTGGACACTCTTGGGGCTGAGAGGTTCGGTGAGGTTGGGTGAGCAAACGCAGACCCTTTAAAGTAATACTGCGTGCTACCCATCGCATGGGTCCCAAATCTCCAGGTTCAAGGGCATCTTCCTACATCGAAAACATGCATGAGAAACCCAGAAGATGGTACACCGTGTGATGGGGAAAGGTTTCTAAAACGCATCTAATTTCTCAACTCCTTGTGCTCGGGTTCGCCATTCCAGCCACTTTACTAGCAATCTCCCTACTTGGAGCATCAGCACCTTTAACCTCCTGTTCCGTACAGGTTGCAATTTGTCCTGAGGATGAACGGGAAGACGGGGAACCAATGAGAGACTAGCTCTTGGTGTTGGGACAGGCACAGGTCACTCAATTTTCCCATCAGGAAGAAGAATTAACCACAGGCTCAGCCTGCCCCCCGGAACCAGAACAGGGCCTGAAGCCATCCTGCGCTTTTGCGGCCGACTCCCAAAAAAGCGACTTGTAAAATGGAGCTTCAGGGCACTGCAATTCACAAACCTGCAGAATTATAAATGATAACTCTCGTCCACAAATATATTGAGGGAAGGCAAAGAAGAGGATTTGAAATCAAGGCAGAATTGCAGGAAACAGATTTCAGGAGGTAGATTCGAATCGCCTTTAAAGCACATGAAAAGCGGCAAAACGTTGACAATGATGCCCTTGGCCAAAAAGGGCGTATGCGTTTTTTCCTGAATATATTCAGGAAAAAACGCATACGCCCTTTTTGGCCAACCAAGCAACCTGGAAAGGCAAATCAGCGCTACAAAGAAGTCTCGCTTCCCATCGGTCAAAAGGGACATGCTGAAAAAGGTGTCAAAACCAGAAATGCAGGACAGGCCATGGAGAAATGGGAGCCTTGCTACACTGATGGGCGGGATGTAAATTGCCAACAGCCACTCTGGAGAAGTGTACGGTGTGTCCTGAAACATCTAAAAAACACAGCTTAGAGAGCATAGGGCACTTCCACGCATGGGGGGATAAAGTGGGAAAATTGAAAATCAGCAAGACACAAGCACCCCAAAGGTTAGGGCTGCTCTGTTGACAAGGACCTCCACTTCCTTCCACCTTAAATATCCCAGGAAAGCGAAAAATGGATAAAAAAATTGTGGTCCTTATGTACAATGGAATATCACTCAGCCATGAAATCAATGTCATAAGGCTAGTAGCAGCATGATGAGTGGATTTAGGTAAGACGATTCTAAGTGAAATAAGTCACACAGAAAAGGACACTTCTCATAAGGTGTCACTTATAGAGGGAATGTAAAAACCGTTACACTTGAACTGAATTACAAAACAGAACAGAGTCACACATGCAGAAAACACACTATGGCTGCTTAACGGGAAAGGTGAGGTGGGGTGATACATAAAACAAGAGTTTCAAATTAGCTCAGATACCGTTCCATAAACCCAATATGGAATAGACAAGACCTACTCCTTGCTCAGAGAACTGGACTCAACACGCCCGATTCACCGCACAAGAATATATCTGACTAGTAATAATCTTAAAACCTATGTATTGATATCTCTCTGTTAGTGTGTCAAGTGTGTGTAAAGCGGCCTAAACACAGCCGTGAAAAGCAGCTAAACCCCATTATAAAAATAAATTACTTTTAAAAACCCATGAAACAAAGACAGGGAAAGAGAGAGAAATTCTTACACAATTCGTTCAGGGGCTGTGATGCAACCTGGATTGACCATATCTAGACCCACAGCTGGATGAGACATAAGGGTGGACACTCTTGGGGCTGAGAGTTTCGGTGAGGTTGGGTGAGCAAACGCAGACCCTTTAAAGTAATACTGCGTGCTACCCATCGCATGGGTCCCAAATCTCCAGGTTCAAGGGCATCTTCCTACATCGAAAACATGCATGAGAAACCCAGAAGATGGTACACCGTGTGATGGGGAAAGGTTTCTAAAACGCACCTCATTTCTCATCTCCTTGTGCTCGGGTTCGCCATTCCAGCCACTTTACTAGCAATCTCCCTACTTGGAGCATCAGCACCTTTAACCTCCTGTTCCGTACAGGTTGCAATTTGTCCTGAGGATGAACGGGAAGACGGGGAACCAATGAGAGACTAGCTCTTGGTGTTGGGACAGGCACAGGTCACTCTGTTTTCCCATCAGGAAGAAGAATTAACCACAGGCTCAGCCTGCCCCCCGGAACCAGAACAGGGCCTGAAGTCATCCTGCGCTTTTGCGGCCGGCTCCCAAAAAACCGACTTGTAAAATGGAGCTTCAGGGCACTGCAATTCACAAACCTGCAGAGTTATAAATGATAACTCTCGTCCACAAATATATTGAGGGAAGGCAAAGAAGAGGATTTGAAATCAAGGCAGAATTGCAGGAAACAGATTTCAGGAGGAAGATGCGAATCGCCTTTAAAGCACATGAAAAGCGGCAAAACGTTGACAATGATGCCCTTGGCCAAAAAGGGCGTATGCGTTTTTTCCTGAATATATTCAGGAGAAAACGCATACGCCCTTTTTGGCCAACCAAGCAACCTGGAAAGGCAAATCAGCGCTACAAAGAAGTCTCGCTTCCCATCGGTCAAAAGGGCCATGCTGAAAAAGGTGTCAAAACCAGAAATGCAGGACAGGCCATGGAGAAATGGGAGCCTTGCTACACTGATGGGCGGGATGTAAATTGCCAACAGCCACTCTGGAGAAGTGTACGGTGTGTCCTGAAACATCTAAAAAACACAGCTTAGAGAGCATAGGGCACTTCCACGCATGGGGGGATAAAGTGGGAAAATTGAAAATCAGCAAGACACAAGCACCCCAAAGTTTAGGGCTGCTCTGTTGACAAGGACCTCCACTTCCTTCCACCTTAAATATCCCAGGAAAGCGAAAAATGGATAAAAAAGTTGTGGTCCTTATGTACAATGGAATATCACTCAGCCATGAAATCAATGTCATAAGGCTAGTAGCAGCATGATGAGTGGATTTAGGTAAGACGATTCTAAGTGAAATAAGTCACACAGAAAAGGACACTTCTCATAAGGTGTCACTTATAGAGGGAATGTAAAAACCGTTACACTTGAACTGAATTACAAAACAGAACAGAGTCACACATGCAGAAAACACACTATGGCTGCTTAACGGGAAAGGTGAGGTGGGGTGATACATAAAACAAGAGTTTCAAATTAGCTCAGATACCGTTCCATAAACCCAATATGGAATAGACAAGACCTACTCCTTGCTCAGAGAACTGGACTCAACACGCCCGATTCACTGCACAAGAATATATCTGACTAGTAATAATCTTAAAACCTATGTATTGATATCTCTCTGTTAGTGTGTCAAGTGGGTGTAAAGCGGCCTAAACACAGCCGTGAAAAGCAGCTAAACCCCATTATAAAAATAAATTACTTTTAAAAACCCATGAAACAAAGACAGGGAAAGAGAGAGAAATTCTTACACAATTCGTTCAGGGGCTGTGATGCAACCTGGATTGACCATATCTAGACCCACAGCTGGATGAGACATAAGGGTGGACACTCTTGTGGCTGAGAGGTTCGGCGAGGTTGGGTGAGCAAACGCAGACCCTTTAAAGTAATACTGCGTGCTACCCATCGCATGGGTCCCAAATCTCCAGGTTCAAGGGCATCTTCCTACATCGAAAACATGCATGAGAAACCCAGAAGATGGTACACCGTGTGATGGGGAAAGGTTTCTAAAACGCACCTCATTTCTCATCTCCTTGTGCTCGGGTTCGCCATTCCAGCCACTTTACTAGCAATCTCCCTACTTGGAGCATCAGCACCTTTAACCTCCTGTTCCGTACAGGTTGCAATTTGTCCTGAGGATGAACGGGAAGACGGGGAACCAATGAGAGACTAGCTCTTGGTGTTGGGACAGGCACAGGTCACTCTATTTTCCCATCAGGAAGAAGAATTAACCACAGGCTCAGCCTGCCCCCCGGAACCAGAACAGGGCCTGAAGCCATCCTGCGCTTTTGCGGCCGGCTCCCAAAAAAGCGACTTGTAAAATGGAGCTTCAGGGCACTGCAATTCACAAACCTGCAGAGTTATAAATGATAACTCTCGTCCACAAATATATTGAGGGAAGGCAAAGAAGAGGATTTGAAATCAAGGCAGAATTGCAGGAAACAGATTTCAGGAGGAAGATGCGAATCGCCTTTAAAGCACATGAAAAGCGGCAAAACGTTGACAATGATGCCCTTGGCCAAAAAGGGCGTATGCGTTTTTTCCTGAATATATTCAGGAGAAAACGCATACGCCCTTTTTGGCCAACCAAGCAACCTGGAAAGGCAAATCAGCGCTACAAAGAAGTCTCGCTTCCCATCGGTCAAAAGGGCCATGCTGAAAAAAGTGTCAAAACCAGAAATGCAGGACAGGCCATGGAGAAATGGGAGCCTTGCTACACTGATGGGCGGGATGTAAATTGCCAACAGCCACTCTGGAGAAGTGTACGGTGTGTCCTGAAACATCTAAAAAACACAGCTTAGAGAGCATAGGGCACTTCCACGCATGGGGGGATAAAGTGGGAAAATTGAAAATCAGCAAGACACAAGCACCCCAAAGTTTAGGGCTGCTCTGTTGACAAGGACCTCCACTTCCTTCCACCTTAAATATCCCAGGAAAGCGAAAAATGGATAAAAAAGTTGTGGTCCTTATGTACAATGGAATATCACTCAGCCATGAAATCAATGTCATAAGGCTAGTAGCAGCATGATGAGTGGATTTAGGTAAGACGATTCTAAGTGAAATAAGTCACACAGAAAAGGACACTTCTCATAAGGTGTCACTTATAGAGGGAATGTAAAAACCGTTACACTTGAACTGAATTACAAAACAGAACAGAGTCACACATGCAGAAAACACACTATGGTTGCTTAACGGGAAAGGTGAGGTGGGGTGATACATAAAACAAGAGTTTCAAATTAGCTCAGATACCGTTCCATAAACCCAATATGGAATAGACAAGACCTACTCCTTGCTCAGAGAACTGGACTCAACACGCCCGATTCACCGCACAAGAATATATCTGACTAGTAATAATCTTAAAACCTATGTATTGATATCTCTCTGTTAGTGTGTCAAGTGGCTGTAAAGCGGCCTAAACACAGCCGTGAAAAGCAGCTAAACCCCATTATAAAAATAAATTACTTTTAAAAACCCATGAAACAAAGACAGGGAAAGAGAGAGAAATTCTTACACAATTCGTTCAGGGGCTGTGATGCAACCTGGATTGACCATATCTAGACCCACAGCTGGATGAGACATAAGGGTGGACACTCTTGGGGCTGAGAGGTTCGGCGAGGTTGGGTGAGCAAACGCAGACCCTTTAAAGTAATACTGCGTGCTACCCATCGCATGGGTCCCAAATCTCCAGGTTCAAGGGCATCTTCCTACATCGAAAACATGCATGAGAAACCCAGAAGATGGTACACCGTGTGATGGGGAAAGGTTTCTAAAACGCACCTCATTTCTCATCTCCTTGTGCTCGGGTTCGCCATTCCAGCCACTTTACTAGCAATCTCCCTACTTGGAGCATCAGCACCTTTAACCTCCTGTTCCGTACAGGTTGCAATTTGTCCTGAGGATGAACGGGAAGACGGGGAACCAATGAGAGACTAGCTCTTGGTGTTGGGACAGGCACAGGTCACTCTATTTTCCCATCAGGAAGAAGAATTAACCACAGGCTCAGCCTGCCCCCCGGAACCAGAACAGGGCCTGAAGCCATCCTGCGCTTTTGCGGCCGGCTCCCAAAAAAGCGACTTGTAAAATGGAGCTTCAGGGCACTGCAATTCACAAACCTGCAGAGTTATAAATGATAACTCTCGTCCACAAATATATTGAGGGAAGGCAAAGAAGAGGATTTGAAATCAAGGCAGAATTGCAGGAAACAGATTTCAGGAGGAAGATGCGAATCGCCTTTAAAGCACATGAAAAGCGGCAAAACGTTGACAATGATGCCCTTGGCCAAAAAGGGCGTATGCGTTTTTTCCTGAATATATTCAGGAGAAAACGCATACGCCCTTTTTGGCCAACCAAGCAACCTGGAAAGGCAAATCAGCGCTACAAAGAAGTCTCGCTTCCCATCGGTCAAAAGGGCCATGCTGAAAAAAGTGTCAAAACCAGAAATGCAGGACAGGCCATGGAGAAATGGGAGCCTTGCTACACTGATGGGCGGGATGTAAATTGCCAACAGCCACTCTGGAGAAGTGTACGGTGTGTCCTGAAACATCTAAAAAACACAGCTTAGAGAGCATAGGGCACTTCCACGCATGGGGGGATAAAGTGGGAAAATTGAAAATCAGCAAGACACAAGCACCCCAAAGTTTAGGGCTGCTCTGTTGACAAGGACCTCCACTTCCTTCCACCTTAAATATCCCAGGAAAGCGAAAAATGGATAAAAAAGTTGTGGTCCTTATGTACAATGGAATATCACTCAGCCATGAAATCAATGTCATAAGGCTAGTAGCAGCATGTTGAGTGGATTTAGGTAAGACGATTCTAAGTGAAATAAGTCACACAGAAAAGGACACTTCTCATAAGGTGTCACTTATAGAGGGAATGTAAAAACCGTTACACTTGAACTGAATTACAAAACAGAACAGAGTCACACATGCAGAAAACACACTATGGCTGCTTAACGGGAAAGGTGAGGTGGGGTGATACATAAAACAAGAGTTTCAAATTAGCTCAGATACCGTTCCATAAACCCAATATGGAATAGACAAGACCTACTCCTTGCTCAGAGAACTGGACTCAACACGCCCGATTCACCGCACAAGAATATATCTGACTAGTAATAATCTTAAAACCTATGTATTGATATCTCTCTGTTAGTGTGTCAAGTGTGTGTAAAGCGGCCTAAACACAGCCGTGAAAAGCAGCTAAACCCCATTATAAAAATAAATTACTTTTAAAAACCCATGAAACAAAGACAGGGAAAGAGAGAGAAATTCTTACACAATTCGTTCAGGGGCTGTGATGCAACCTGGATTGACCATATCTAGACCCACAGCTGGATGAGACATAAGGGTGGACACTCTTGGGGCTGAGAGTTTCGGTGAGGTTGGGTGAGCAAACGCAGACCCTTTAAAGTAATACTGCGTGCTACCCATCGCATGGGTCCCAAATCTCCAGGTTCAAGGGCATCTTCCTACATCGAAAACATGCATGAGAAACCCAGAAGATGGTACACCGTGTGATGGGGAAAGGTTTCTAAAACGCACCTCATTTCTCATCTCCTTGTGCTCGGGTTCGCCATTCCAGCCACTTTACTAGCAATCTCCCTACTTGGAGCATCAGCACCTTTAACCTCCTGTTCCGTACAGGTTGCAATTTGTCCTGAGGATGAACGGGAAGACGGGGAACCAATGAGAGACTAGCTCTTGGTGTTGGGACAGGCACATGTCACTCTGTTTTCCCATCAGGAAGAAGAATTAACCACAGGCTCAGCCTGCCCCCCGGAACCAGAACAGGGCCTGAAGTCATCCTGCGCTTTTGCGGCCGGCTCCCAAAAAAGCGACTTGTAAAATGGAGCTTCAGGGCACTGCAATTCACAAACCTGCAGAGTTATAAATGATAACTCTCGTCCACAAATATATTGAGGGAAGGCAAAGAAGAGGATTTGAAATCAAGGCAGAATTGCAGGAAACAGATTTCAGGAGGAAGATGCGAATCGCCTTTAAAGCACATGAAAAGCGGCAAAACGTTGACAATGATGCCCTTGGCCAAAAAGGGCGTATGCGTTTTTTCCTGAATATATTCAGGAGAAAACGCATACGCCCTTTTTGGCCAACCAAGCAACCTGGAAAGGCAAATCAGCGCTACAAAGAAGTCTCGCTTCCCATCGGTCAAAAGGGCCATGCTGAAAAAAGTGTCAAAACCAGAAATGCAGGACAGGCCATGGAGAAATGGGAGCCTTGCTACACTGATGGGCGGGATGTAAATTGCCAACAGCCACTCTGGAGAAGTGTACGGTGTGTCCTGAAACATCTAAAAAACACAGCTTAGAGAGCATAGGGCACTTCCACGCATGGGGGGATAAAGTGGGAAAATTGAAAATCAGCAAGACACAAGCACCCCAAAGTTTAGGGCTGCTCTGTTGACAAGGACCTCCACTTCCTTCCACCTTAAATATCCCAGGAAAGCGAAAAATGGATAAAAAAGTTGTGGTCCTTATGTACAATGGAATATCACTCAGCCATGAAATCAATGTCATAAGGCTAGTAGCAGCATGATGAGTGGATTTAGGTAAGACGATTCTAAGTGAAATAAGTCACACAGAAAAGGACACTTCTCATAAGGTGTCACTTATAGAGGGAATGTAAAAACCGTTACACTTGAACTGAATTACAAAACAGAACAGAGTCACACATGCAGAAAACACACTATGGCTGCTTAACGGGAAAGGTGAGGTGGGGTGATACATAAAACAAGAGTTTCAAATTAGCTCAGATACCGTTCCATAAACCCAATATGGAATAGACAAGACCTACTCCTTGCTCAGAGAACTGGACTCAACACGCCCGATTCACTGCACAAGAATATATCTGACTAGTAATAATCTTAAAACCTATGTATTGATATCTCTCTGTTAGTGTGTCAAGTGGGTGTAAAGCGGCCTAAACACAGCCGTGAAAAGCAGCTAAACCCCATTATAAAAATAAATTACTTTTAAAAACCCATGAAACAAAGACAGGGAAAGAGAGAGAAATTCTTACACAATTCGTTCAGGGGCTGTGATGCAACCTGGATTGACCATATCTAGACCCACAGCTGGATGAGACATAAGGGTGGACACTCTTGTGGCTGAGAGGTTCGGCGAGGTTGGGTGAGCAAACGCAGACCCTTTAAAGTAATACTGCGTGCTACCCATCGCATGGGTCCCAAATCTCCAGGTTCAAGGGCATCTTCCTACATCGAAAACATGCATGAGAAACCCAGAAGATGGTACACCGTGTGATGGGGAAAGGTTTCTAAAACGCACCTCATTTCTCATCTCCTTGTGCTCGGGTTCGCCATTCCAGCCACTTTACTAGCAATCTCCCTACTTGGAGCATCAGCACCTTTAACCTCCTGTTCCGTACAGGTTGCAATTTGTCCTGAGGATGAACGGGAAGACGGGGAACCAATGAGAGACTAGCTCTTGGTGTTGGGACAGGCACAGGTCACTCTATTTTCCCATCAGGAAGAAGAATTAACCACAGGCTCAGCCTGCCCCCCGGAACCAGAACAGGGCCTGAAGCCATCCTGCGCTTTTGCGGCCGGCTCCCAAAAAAGCGACTTGTAAAATGGAGCTTCAGGGCACTGCAATTCACAAACCTGCAGAGTTATAAATGATAACTCTCGTCCACAAATATATTGAGGGAAGGCAAAGAAGAGGATTTGAAATCAAGGCAGAATTGCAGGAAACAGATTTCAGGAGGAAGATGCGAATCGCCTTTAAAGCACATGAAAAGCGGCAAAACGTTGACAATGATGCCCTTGGCCAAAAAGGGCGTATGCGTTTTTTCCTGAATATATTCAGGAGAAAACGCATACGCCCTTTTTGGCCAACCAAGCAACCTGGAAAGGCAAATCAGCGCTACAAAGAAGTCTCGCTTCCCATCGGTCAAAAGGGCCATGCTGAAAAAAGTGTCAAAACCAGAAATGCAGGACAGGCCATGGAGAAATGGGAGCCTTGCTACACTGATGGGCGGGATGTAAATTGCCAACAGCCACTCTGGAGAAGTGTACGGTGTGTCCTGAAACATCTAAAAAACACAGCTTAGAGAGCATAGGGCACTTCCACGCATGGGGGGATAAAGTGGGAAAATTGAAAATCAGCAAGACACAAGCACCCCAAAGTTTAGGGCTGCTCTGTTGACAAGGACCTCCACTTCCTTCCACCTTAAATATCCCAGGAAAGCGAAAAATGGATAAAAAAGTTGTGGTCCTTATGTACAATGGAATATCACTCAGCCATGAAATCAATGTCATAAGGCTAGTAGCAGCATGATGAGTGGATTTAGGTAAGACGATTCTAAGTGAAATAAGTCACACAGAAAAGGACACTTCTCATAAGGTGTCACTTATAGAGGGAATGTAAAAACCGTTACACTTGAACTGAATTACAAAACAGAACAGAGTCACACATGCAGAAAACACACTATGGCTGCTTAACGGGAAAGGTGAGGTGGGGTGATACATAAAACAAGAGTTTCAAATTAGCTCAGATACCGTTCCATAAACCCAATATGGAATAGACAAGACCTACTCCTTGCTCAGAGAACTGGACTCAACACGCCCGATTCACCGCACAAGAATATATCTGACTAGTAATAATCTTAAAACCTATGTATTGATATCTCTCTGTTAGTGTGTCAAGTGGGTGTAAAGCGGCCTAAACACAGCCGTGAAAAGCAGCTAAACCCCATTATAAAAATAAATTACTTTTAAAAACCCATGAAACAAAGACAGGGAAAGAGAGAGAAATTCTTACACAATTCGTTCAGGGGCTGTGATGCAACCTGGATTGACCATATCTAGACCCACAGCTGGATGAGACATAAGGGTGGACACTCTTGGGGCTGAGAGGTTCGGTGAGGTTGGGTGAGCAAACGCAGACCCTTTAAAGTGATACTGCCTGCTACCCATCGCATGGGTCCCAAATCTCCAGGTTCAAGGGCATCTTCCTACATCGAAAACATGCATGAGAAACCCAGAAGATGGTACACCGTGTGATGGGGAAAGGTTTCTAAAACGCACCTCATTTCTCATCTCCTTGTGCTCGGGTTCGCCATTCCAGCCACTTTAGTAGCAATCTCCCTACTTGGAGCATCAGCACCTTTAACCTCCTGTTCCGTACAGGTTGCAATTTGTCCTGAGGATGAACGGGAAGACGGGGAACCAATGAGAGACTAGCTCTTGGTGTTGGGACAGGCACAGGTCACTCTATTTTCCCATCAGGAAGAAGAATTAACCACAGGCTCAGCCTGCCCCCCGGAACCAGAACAGGGCCTGAAGCCATCCTGCGCTTTTGCGGCCGGCTCCCAAAAAAGCGACTTGTAAAATGGAGCTTCAGGGCACTGCAATTCACAAACCTGCAGAGTTACAAATGATAACTCTCGTCCACAAATATATTGAGGGAAGGCAAAGAAGAGGATTTGAAATCAAGGCAGAATTGCAGGAAACAGATTTCAGGAGGAAGATGCGAAGCGCCTTTAAAGCACATGAAAAGTGGCAAAACGTTGACAATGATGCCCTTGGCCAAAAAGGGCGTATGCGTTTTTTCCTGAATATATTCAGGAAAAAACGCATACGCCCTTTTTGGCCAACCAAGCAACCTGGAAAGGCAAATCAGCGCTACAAAGAAGTCTCGCTTCCCATCGGTCAAAAGGGCCATGCTGAAAAAAGTGTCAAAACCAGAAATGCAGGACAGGCCATGGAGAAATGGGAGCCTTGCTACACTGATGGGCGGGATGTAAATTGCCAACAGCCACTCTGGAGAAGTGTACGGTGTGTCCTGAAACATCTAAAAAACACAGCTTAGAGAGCATAGGGCACTTCCACGCATGGGGGGATAAAGTGGGAACATTGAAAATCAGCAAGACACAAGCACCCCAAAGTTTAGGGCTGCTCTGTTGACAAGGACCTCCACTTCCTTCCACCTTAAATATCCCAGGAAAGCGAAAAATGGATAAAAAAGTTGTGGTCCTTATGTACAATGGAATATCACTCAGCCATGAAATCAATGTCATAAGGCTAGTAGCAGCATGATGAGTGGATTTAGGTAAGACGATTCTAAGTGAAATAAGTCACACAGAAAAGGACACTTCTCATAAGGTGTCACTTATAGAGGGAATGTAAAAACCGTTACACTTGAACTGAATTACAAAACAGAACAGAGTCACACATGCAGAAAACACACTATGGCTGCTTAACGGGAAAGGTGAGGTGGGGTGATACATAAAACAAGAGTTTCAAATTAGCTCAGATACCGTTCCATAAACCCAATATGGAATAGACAAGACCTACTCCTTGCTCAGAGAACTGGACTCAACACGCCCGATTCACCGCACAAGAATATATCTGACTAGTAATAATCTTAAAACCCATGTATTGATATCTCTCTGTTAGTGTGTCAAGTGGGTGTAAAGCGGCCTAAACACAGCCGTGAAAAGCAGCTAAACCCCATTATAAAAATAAATTACTTTTAAAAACCCATGAAACAAAGACAGGGAAAGAGAGAGAAATTATTACACAATTCGTTCAGGGGCTGTGATGCAACCTGGATTGACCATATCTAGACCCACAGCTGGATGAGACATAAGGGTGGACACTCTTGGGGTTGAGAGGTTCGGTGAGGTTGGGTGAGCAAACGCAGACCCTTTAAAGTAATACTGCGTGCTACCCATCGCATGGGTCCCAAATCTCCAGGTTCAAGGGCATCTTCCTACATCGAAAACATGCATGAGAAACCCAGAAGATGGTACACCGTGTGATGGGGAAAGGTTTCTAAAACGCACCTCATTTCTCATCTCCTTGTGCTCGGGTTCGCCATTCCAGCCACTTTACTAGCAATCTCCCTACTTGGAGCATCAGCACCTTTAACCTCCTGTTCCGTACAGGTTGCAATTTGTCCTGAGGATGAACGGGAAGACGATGAACCAATGAGAGACTAGCTCTTGGTGTTGGGACAGGCACAGGTCACTCTATTTTCCCATCAGGAAGAAGAATTAACCACAGGCTCAGCCTGCCCCCCGGAACCAGAACAGGGCCTGAAGCCATCCTGCGCTTTTGCGGCCGGCTCCCAAAAAAGCGACTTGTAAAATGGAGCTTCAGGGCACTGCAATTCACAAACCTGCAGAGTTATAAATGATAACTCTCGTCCACAAATATATTGAGGGAAGGCAAAGAAGAGGATTTGAAATCAAGGCAGAATTGCAGGAAACAGATTTCAGGAGGAAGATGCGAATCGCCTTTAAAGCACATGAAAAGCGGCAAAACGTTGACAATGATGCCCTTGGCCAAAAAGGGCGTATGCCTTTTTTCCTGAATATATTCAGGAGAAAACGCATACGCCCTTTTTGGCCAACCAAGCAACCTGGAAAGGCAAATCAGCGCTACAAAGAAGTCTCGCTTCCCATCGGTCAAAAGGGCCATGCTGAAAAAAGTGTCAAAACCAGAAATGCAGGACAGGCCATGGAGAAATGGGAGCCTTGCTACACTGATGGGCGGGATGTAAATTGCCAACAGCCACTCTGGAGAAGTGTACGGTGTGTCCTGAAACATCTAAAAAACACAGCTTAGAGAGCATAGGGCACTTCCACGCATGGGGGGATAAAGTGGGAAAATTGAAAATCAGCAAGACACAAGCACCCCAAAGGTTAGGGCTGCTCTGTTGACAAGGACCTCCACTTCCTTCCACCTTAAATATCCCAGGAAAGCGAAAAATGGATAAAAAAGTTGTGGTCATTATGTACAATGGAATATCACTCAGCCATGAAATCAATGTCATAAGGCTAGTAGCAGCATGATGAGTGGATTTAGGTAAGACGATTCTAAGTGAAATAAGTCACACAGAAAAGGACACTTCTCATAAGGTGTCACTTATAGAGGGAATGTAAAAACCGTTACACTTGAACTGAATTACAAAACAGAACAGAGTCACACATGCAGAAAACACACTATGGCTGCTTAACGGGAAAGGTGAGGTGGGGTGATACATAAAACAAGAGTTTCAAATTAGCTCAGATACCGTTCCATAAACCCAATATGGAATAGACAAGACCTACTCCTTGCTCAGAGAACTGGACTCAACACGCCCGATTCACCGCACAAGAATATATCTGACTAGTAATAATCTTAAAACCTATGTATTGATATCTCTCTGTTAGTGTGTCAAGTGGGTGTAAAGCGGCCTAAACACAGCCGTGAAAAGCAGCTAAACCCCATTATAAAAATAAATTACTTTTAAAAACCCATGAAACAAAGACAGGGAAAGAGAGAGAAATTCTTACACAATTCGTTCAGGGGCTGTGATGCAACCTGGATTGACCATATCTAGACCCACAGCTGGATGAGACATAAGGGTGGACACTCTTGGGGCTGAGAGGTTCGGTGAGGTTGGGTGAGCAAACGCAGACCCTTTAAAGTGATACTGCGTGCTACCCATCGCATGGGTCCCAAATCTCCAGGTTCAAGGGCATCTTCCTACATCGAAAACATGCATGAGAAACCCAGAAGATGGTACACCGTGTGATGGGGAAAGGTTTCTAAAACGCACCTCATTTCTCATCTCCTTGTGCTCGGGTTCGCCATTCCAGCCACTTTAGTAGCAATCTCCCTACTTGGAGCATCAGCACCTTTAACCTCCTGTTCCGTACAGGTTGCAATTTGTCCTGAGGATGAACGGGAAGACGGGGAACCAATGAGAGACTAGCTCTTGGTGTTGGGACAAGCAGAGGTCACTCTATTTTCCCATCAGGAAGAAGAATTAACCACAGGCTCACCCTGCCCCCCGGAACCAGAACAGGGCCTGAAGCCATCCTGCGCTTTTGCGGCCGGCTCCCAAAAAAGCGACTTATAAAATGGAGCTTCAGGGCACTGCAATTCACAAACCTGCAGAGTTATAAATGATAACTCTCGTCCACAAATATATTGAGGGAAGGCAAAGAAGAGGATTTGAAATCAAGGCAGAATTGCAGGAAACAGATTTCAGGAGGAAGATGCGAATCGCCTTTAAAGCACATGAAAAGCGGCAAAACGTTGACAATGATGCCCTTGGCCAAAAAGGGCGTATGCGTTTTTTCCTGAATATATTCAGGAGAAAACGCATACGCCCTTTTTGGCCAACCAAGCAACCTGGAAAGGCAAATCAGCGCTACAAAGAAGTCTCGCTTCCCATCGGTCAAAAGGGCCATGCTGAAAAAAGTGTCAAAACCAGAAATGCAGGACAGGCCATGGAGAAATGGGAGCCTTGCTACACTGATGGGCGGGATGTAAATTGCCAACAGCCACTCTGGAGAAGTGTACGGTGTGTCCTGAAACATCTAAAAAACACAGCTTAGAGAGCATAGGGCACTTCCACGCATGGGGGGATAAAGTGGGAAAATTGAAAATCAGCAAGACACAAGCACCCCAAAGGTTAGGGCTGCTCTGTTGACAAGGACCTCCACTTCCTTCCACCTTAAATATCCCAGGAAAGCGAAAAATGGATAAAAAAGTTGTGGTCCTTATGTACAATGGAATATCACTCAGCCATGAAATCAATGTCATAAGGCTAGTAGCAGCATGATGAGTGGATTTAGGTAAGACGATTCTAAGTGAAATAAGTCACACAGAAAAGGACACTTCTCATAAGGTGTCACTTATAGAGGGAATGTTAAAACCGTTACACGTGAACTGAATTACAAAACAGAACAGAGTCACACATGCAGAAAACACACTATGGCTGCTTAACGGGAAAGGTGAGGTGGGGTGATACATAAAACAAGAGTTTCAAATTAGCTCAGATACCGTTCCATAAACCCAATATGGAATAGACAAGACCTACTCCTTGCTCAGAGAACTGGACTCAACACGCCCGATTCACCGCACAAGAATATATCTGACTAGTAATAATCTTAAAACCTATGTATTGATATCTCTCTGTTAGTGTGTCAAGTGGGTGTAAAGCGGCCTAAACACAGCCGTGAAAAGCAGCTAAACCCCATTATAAAAATAAATTACTTTTAAAAACCCATGAAACAAAGACAGGGAAAGAGAGAGAAATTCTTACACAATTCGTTCAGGGGCTGTGATGCAACCTGGATTGACCATATCTAGACCCACAGCTGGATGAGACATAAGGGTGGACACTCTTGGGGCTGAGAGGTTCGGTGAGGTTGGGTGAGCAAACGCAGACCCTTTAAAGTGATACTGCCTGCTACCCATCGCATGGGTCCCAAATCTCCAGGTTCAAGGGCATCTTCCTACATCGAAAACATGCATGAGAAACCCAGAAGATGGTACACCGTGTGATGGGGAAAGGTTTCTAAAACGCACCTCATTTCTCATCTCCTTGTGCTCGGGTTCGCCATTCCAGCCACTTTAGTAGCAATCTCCCTACTTGGAGCATCAGCACCTTTAACCTCCTGTTCCGTACAGGTTGCAATTTGTCCTGAGGATGAACGGGAAGACGGGGAACCAATGAGAGACTAGCTCTTGGTGTTGGGACAGGCACAGGTCACTCTATTTTCCCATCAGGAAGAAGAATTAACCACAGGCTCAGCCTGCCCCCCGGAACCAGAACAGGGCCTGAAGCCATCCTGCGCTTTTGCGGCCGGCTCCCAAAAAAGCGACTTGTAAAATGGAGCTTCAGGGCACTGCAATTCACAAACCTGCAGAGTTACAAATGATAACTCTCGTCCACAAATATATTGAGGGAAGGCAAAGAAGAGGATTTGAAATCAAGGCAGAATTGCAGGAAACAGATTTCAGGAGGAAGATGCGAAGCGCCTTTAAAGCACATGAAAAGTGGCAAAACGTTGACAATGATGCCCTTGGCCAAAAAGGGCGTATGCGTTTTTTCCTGAATATATTCAGGAAAAAACGCATACGCCCTTTTTGGCCAACCAAGCAACCTGGAAAGGCAAATCAGCGCTACAAAGAAGTCTCGCTTCCCATCGGTCAAAAGGGCCATGCTGAAAAAAGTGTCAAAACCAGAAATGCAGGACAGGCCATGGAGAAATGGGAGCCTTGCTACACTGATGGGCGGGATGTAAATTGCCAACAGCCACTCTGGAGAAGTGTACGGTGTGTCCTGAAACATCTAAAAAACACAGCTTAGAGAGCATAGGGCACTTCCACGCATGGGGGGATAAAGTGGGAACATTGAAAATCAGCAAGACACAAGAACCCCAAAGTTTAGGGCTGCTCTGTTGACAAGGACCTCCACTTCCTTCCACCTTAAATATCCCAGGAAAGCGAAAAATGGATAAAAAAGTTGTGGTCCTTATGTACAATGGAATATCACTCAGCCATGAAATCAATGTCATAAGGCTAGTAGCAGCATGATGAGTGGATTTAGGTAAGACGATTCTAAGTGAAATAAGTCACACAGAAAAGGACACTTCTCATAAGGTGTCACTTATAGAGGGAATGTAAAAACCGTTACACTTGAACTGAAGTACAAAACAGAACAGAGTCACACATGCAGAAAACACACTATGGCTGCTTAACGGGAAAGGTGAGGTGGGGTGATACATAAAACAAGAGTTTCAAATTAGCTCAGATACCGTTCCATAAACCCAATATGGAATAGACAAGACCTACTCCTTGCTCAGAGAACTGGACTCAACACGCCCGATTCACCGCACAAGAATATATCTGACTAGTAATAATCTTAAAACCTATGTATTGATATCTCTCTGTTAGTGTGTCAAGTGGGTGTAAAGCGGCCTAAACACAGCCGTGAAAAGCAGCTAAACCCCATTATAAAAATAAATTACTTTTAAAAACCCATGAAACAAAGACAGGGAAAGAGAGAGAAATTCTTACACAATTCGTTCAGGGGCTGTGATGCAACCTGGATTGACCATATCTAGACCCACAGCTGGATGAGACATAAGGGTGGACACTCTTGGGGCTGAGAGGTTCGGTGAGGTTGGGTGAGCAAACGCAGACCCTTTAAAGTAATACTGCGTGCTACCCATCGCATGGGTCCCAAATCTCCAGGTTCAAGGGCATCTTCCTACATCGAAAACATGCATGAGAAACCCAGAAGATGGTACACCGTGTGATGGGGAAAGGTTTCTAAAACGCACCTCATTTCTCATCTCCTTGTGCTCGGGTTCGCCATTCCAGCCACTTTACTAGCAATCTCCCTACTTGGAGCATCAGCACCTTTAACCTCCTGTTCCGTACAGGTTGCAATTTGTCCTGAGGATGAACGGGAAGACGGGGAACCAATGAGAGACTAGCTCTTGGTGTTGGGACAGGCACAGGTCACTCTATTTTCCCATCAGGAAGAAGAATTAACCACAGGCTCAGCCTGCCCCCCGGAACCAGAACAGGGCCTGAAGCCATCCTGCGCTTTTGCGGCCGGCTCCCAAAAAAGCGACTTGTAAAATGGAGCTTCAGGGCACTGCAATTCACAAACCTGCAGAGTTATAAATGATAACTCTCGTCCACAAATATATTGAGGGAAGGCAAAGAAGAGGATTTGAAATCAAGGCAGAATTGCAGGAAACAGATTTCAGGAGGAAGATGCGAATCGCCTTTAAAGCACATGAAAAGCGGCAAAACGTTGACAATGATGCCCTTGGCCAAAAAGGGCGTATGCGTTTTTTCCTGAATATATTCAGGAGAAAACGCATACGCCCTTTTTGGCCAACCAAGCAACCTGGAAAGGCAAATCAGCGCTACAAAGAAGTCTCGCTTCCCATCGGTCAAAAGGGCCATGCTGAAAAAAGTGTCAAAACCAGAAATGCAGGACAGGCCATGGAGAAATGGGAGCCTTGCTACACTGATGGGCGGGATGTAAATTGCCAACAGCCACTCTGGAGAAGTGTACGGTGTGTCCTGAAACATCTAAAAAACACAGCTTAGAGAGCATAGGGCACTTCCACGCATGGGGGGATAAAGTGGGAAAATTGAAAATCAGCAAGACACAAGCACCCCAAAGGTTAGGGCTGCTCTGTTGACAAGGACCTCCACTTCCTTCCACCTTAAATATCCCAGGAAAGCGAAAAATGGATAAAAAAGTTGTGGTCCTTATGTACAATGGAATATCACTCAGCCATGAAATCAATGTCATAAGGCTAGTAGCAGCATGATGAGTGGATTTAGGTAAGACGATTCTAAGTGAAATAAGTCACACAGAAAAGGACACTTCTCATAAGGTGTCACTTATAGAGGGAATGTAAAAACCGTTACACTTGAACTGAATTACAAAACAGAACAGAGTCACACATGCAGAAAACACACTATGGCTGCTTAACGGGAAAGGTGAGGTGGGGTGATACATAAAACAAGAGTTTCAAATGAGCTCAGATACCGTTCCATAAACCCAATATGGAATAGACAAGACCTACTCCTTGCTCAGAGAACTGGACTCAACACGCCCGATTCACCGCACAAGAATATATCTGACTAGTAATAATCTTAAAACCTATGTATTGATATCTCTCTGTTAGTGTGTCAAGTGGGTGTAAAGCGGCCTAAACACAGCCATGAAAAGCAGCTAAACCCCATTATAAAAATAAATTACTTTTAAAAACCCATGAAACAAAGACAGGGAAAGAGAGAGAAATTCTTACACAATTCGTTCAGGGGCTGTGATGCAACCTGGATTGACCATATCTAGACCCACAGCTGGATGAGACATAAGGGTGGACACTCTTGGGGCTGAGAGGTTCGGTGAGGTTGGGTGAGCAAACGCAGACCCTTTAAAGTGATACTGCGTGCTACCCATCGCATGGGTCCCAAATCTCCAGGTTCAAGGGCATCTTCCTACATCGAAAACATGCATGAGAAACCCAGAAGATGGTACACCGTGTGATGGGGAAAGGTTTCTAAAACGCACCTCATTTCTCATCTCCTTGTGCTCGGGTTCGCCATTCCAGCCACTTTACTAGCAATCTCCCTACTTGGAGCATCAGCACCTTTAACCTCCTGTTCCGTACAGGTTGCAATTTGTCCTGAGGATGAACGGGAAGACGGGGAACCAATGAGAGACTAGCTCTTGGTGTTGGGACAGGCACAGGTCACTCTATTTTCCCATCAGGAAGAAGAATTAACCACAGGCTCAGCCTGCCCCCCGGAACCAGAACAGGGCCTGAAGCCATCCTGCGCTTTTGCGGCCGGCTCCCAAAAAACCGACTTGTAAAATGGAGCTTCAGGGCACTGCAATTCACAAACCTGCAGAGTTACAAATGATAACTCTCGTCCACAAATATATTGAGGGAAGGCAAAGAAGAGGATTTGAAATCAAGGCAGAATTGCAGGAAACAGATTTCAGGAGGAAGATGCGAAGCGCCTTTAAAGCACATGAAAAGTGGCAAAACGTTGACAATGATGCCCTTGGCCAAAAAGGGCGTATGCGTTTTTTCCTGAATATATTCAGGAAAAAACGCATACGCCCTTTTTGGCCAACCAAGCAACCTGGAAAGGCAAATCAGCGCTACAAAGAAGTCTCGCTTCCCATCGGTCAAAAGGGCCATGCTGAAAAAAGTGTCAAAACCAGAAATGTAGGACAGGCCATGGAGAAATGGGAGCCTTGCTACACTGATGGGCGGGATGTAAATTGCCAACAGCCACTCTGGAGAAGTGTACGGTGTGTCCTGAAACATCTAAAAAACACAGCTTAGAGAGCATAGGGCTCTTCCACGCATGGGGGGATAAAGTGGGAAAATTGAAAATCAGCAAGACACAAGCACCCCAAAGTTTAGGGCTGCTCTGTTGACAAGGACCTCCACTTCCTTCCACCTTAAATATCCCAGGAAAGCGAAAAATGGATAAAAAAGTTGTGGTCCTTATGTACAATGGAATATCACTCAGCCATGAAATCAATGTCATAAGGCTAGTAGCAGCATGATGAGTGGATTTAGGTAAGACGATTCTAAGTGAAATAAGTCACACAGAAAAGGACACTTCTCATAAGGTGTCACTTATAGAGGGAATGTAAAAACCGTTACACTTGAACTGAATTACAAAACAGAGCAGAGTCACACATGCAGAAAACACACTATGGCTGCTTAACGGGAAAGGTGAGGTGGGGTGATACATAAAACAAGATTTTCAAATTAGCTCAGATACCGTTCCATAAACCCAATATGGAATAGACAAGACCTACTCCTTGCTCAGAGAACTGGACTCAACACGCCCGATTTACCGCACAAGAATATATCTGACTAGTAATAATCTTAAAACCTATGTATTGATATCTCTCTGTTAGTGTGTCAAGTGGGTGTAAAGCGGCCTAAACACAGCCGTGAAAAGCAGCTAAACCCCATTATAAAAATAAATTACTTTTAAAAACCCATGAAACAAAGACAGGGAAAGAGAGAGAAATTCTTACACAATTCGTTCAGGGGCTGTGATGCAACCTGGATTGACCATATCTAGACCCACAGCTGGATGAGACATAAGGGTGGACACTCTTGGGGCTGAGAGGTTCGGTGAGGTTGGGTGAGCAAACGCAGACCCTTTAAAGTAATACTGCGTGCTACCCATCGCATGGGTCCCAAATCTCCAGGTTCAAGGGCATCTTCCTACATCGAAAACATGCATGAGAAACCCAGACGATGGTACACCGTGTGATGGGGAAAGGTTTCTAAAACGCACCTCATTTCTCATCTCCTTGTGCTCGGGTTCGCCATTCCAGCCACTTTACTAGCAATCTCCCTACTTGGAGCATCAGCACCTTTAACCTCCTGTTCCGTACAGGTTGCAATTTGTCCTGAGGATGAACGGGAAGACGGGGAACCAATGAGAGACTAGCTCTTGGTGTTGGGACAGGCAGAGGTCACTCTATTTTCCCATCAGGAAGAAGAATTAACCACAGGCTCACCCTGCCCCCCGGAACCAGAACAGGGCCTGAAGCCATCCTGCGCTTTTGCGGCCGGCTCCCAAAAAAGCGACTTGTAAAATGGAGCTTCAGGGCACTGCAATTCACAAACCTGCAGAGTTATAAATGATAACTCTCGTCCACAAATATATTGAGGGAAGGCAAAGAAGAGGATTTGAAATCAAGGCAGAATTGCAGGAAACAGATTTCAGGAGGAAGATGCGAATCGCCTTTAAAGCACATGAAAAGCGGCAAAACGTTGACAATGATGCCCTTGGCCAAAAAGGGCGTATGCGTTTTTTCCTGAATATATTCAGGAGAAAACGCATACGCCCTTTTTGGCCAACCAAGCAACCTGGAAAGGCAAATCAGCGCTACAAAGAAGTCTCGCTTCCCATCGGTCAAAAGGGCCATGCTGAAAAAAGTGTCAAAACCAGAAATGCAGGACAGGCCATGGAGAAATGGGAGCCTTGCTACACTGATGGGCGGGATGTAAATTGCCAACAGCCACTCTGGAGAAGTGTACGGTGTGTCCTGAAACATCTAAAAAACACAGCTTAGAGAGCATAGGGCACTTCCACGCATGGGGGGATAAAGTGGGAAAATTGAAAATCAGCAAGACACAAGCACCCCAAAGGTTAGGGCTGCTCTGTTGACAAGGACCTCCACTTCCTTCCACCTTAAATATCCCAGGAAAGCGAAAAATGGATAAAAAAGTTGTGGTCCTTATGTACAATGGAATATCACTCAGCCATTAAATCAATGTCATAAGGCTAGTAGCAGCATGATGAGTGGATTTAGGTAAGACGATTCTAAGTGAAATAAGTCACACAGAAAAGGACACTTCTCATAAGGTGTCACTTATAGAGGGAATGTTAAAACCGTTACACGTGAACTGAATTACAAAACAGAACAGAGTCACACATGCAGAAAACACACTATGGCTGCTTAACGGGAAAGGTGAGGTGGGGTGATACATAAAACAAGAGTTTCAAATTAGCTCAGATACCGTTCCATAAACCCAATATGGAATAGACAACACCTACTCCTTGCTCAGAGAACTGGACTCAACACGCCCGATTCACCGCACAAGAATATATCTGACTAGTAATAATCTTAAAACCTATGTATTGATATCTCTCTGTTAGTGTGTCAAGTGGGTGTAAAGCGGCCTAAACACAGCCGTGAAAAGCAGCTAAACCCCATTATAAAAATAAATTACTTTTAAAAACCCATGAAACAAAGACAGGGAAAGAGAGAGAAATTCTTACACAATTCGTTCAGGGGCTGTGATGCAACCTGGATTGACCATATCTAGACCCACAGCTGGATGAGACATAATGGTGGACACTCTTGGGGCTGAGAGGTTCGGTGAGGTTGGGTGAGCAAACGCAGACCCTTTAAAGTGATACTGCCTGCTACCCATCGCATGGGTCCCAAATCTCCAGGTTCAAGGGCATCTTCCTACATCGAAAACATGCATGAGAAACCCAGAAGATGGTACACCGTGTGATGGGGAAAGGTTTCTAAAACGCACCTCATTTCTCATCTCCTTGTGCTCGGGTTCGCCATTCCAGCCACTTTAGTAGCAATCTCCCTACTTGGAGCATCAGCACCTTTAACCTCCTGTTCCGTACAGGTTGCAATTTGTCCTGAGGATGAACGGGAAGACGGGGAACCAATGAGAGACTAGCTCTTGGTGTTGGGACAGGCAAAGGTCACTCAATTTTCCCATCAGGAAGAAGAATTAACCACAGGCTCAGCCTGCCCCCCGGAACCAGAACAGGGCCTGAAGCCATCCTGCGCTTTTGCGGCCGGCTCCCAAAAAAGCGACTTGTAAAATGGAGCTTCAGGGCACTGCAATTCACAAACCTGCAGAGTTACAAATGATAACTCTCGTCCACAAATATATTGAGGGAAGGCAAAGAAGAGGATTTGAAATCAAGGCAGAATTGCAGGAAACAGATTTCAGGAGGAAGATGCGAATCGCCTTTAAAGCACATGAAAAGTGGCAAAACGTTGACAATGATGCCCTTGGCCAAAAAGGGCGTATGCGTTTTTTCCTGAATATATTCAGGAAAAAACGCATACGCCCTTTTTGGCCAACCAAGCAACCTGGAAAGGCAAATCAGCGCTACAAAGAAGTCTCGCTTCCCATCGGTCAAAAGGGCCATGCTGAAAAAAGTGTCAAAACCAGAAATGCAGGACAGGCCATGTAGAAATGGGAGCCTTGCTACACTGATGGGCGGGATGTAAATTGCCAACAGCCACTCTGGAGAAGTGTACGGTGTGTCCTGAAACATCTAGAAAACACAGCTTAGAGAGCATAGGGCACTTCCACGCATGGGGGGATAAAGTGGGAACATTGAAAATCAGCAAGACACAAGCACCCCAAAGTTTAGGGCTGCTCTGTTGACAAGGACCTCCACTTCCTTCCACCTTAAATATCCCAGGAAAGCGAAAAATGGATAAAAAAGTTGTGGTCCTTATGTACAATGGAATATCACTCAGCCATGAAATCAATGTCATAAGGCTAGTAGCAGCATGATGAGTGGATTTAGGTAAGACGATTCTAAGTGAAATAAGTCACACAGAAAAGGACACTTCTCATAAGGTGTCACTTATAGAGGGAATGTAAAAACCGTTACACTTGAACTGAAGTACAAAACAGAACAGAGTCACACATGCAGAAAACACACTATGGCTGCTTAACGGGAAAGGTGAGGTGGGGTGATACATAAAACAAGAGTTTCAAATTAGCTCAGATACCGTTCCATAAACCCAATATGGAATAGACAAGACCTACTCCTTGCTCAGAGAACTGGACTCAACACGCCCGATTCACCGCACAAGAATATATCTGACTAGTAATAATCTTAAAACCTATGTATTGATATCTCTCTGTTAGTGTGTCAAGTGGGTGTAAAGCGGCCTAAACACAGCCGTGAAAAGCAGCTAAACCCCATTATAAAAATAAATTACTTTTAAAAACCCATGAAACAAAGACAGGGAAAGAGAGAGAAATTCTTACACAATTCGTTCAGGGGCTGTGATGCAACCTGGATTGACCATATCTAGACCCACAGCTGGATGAGACATAAGGGCGGACACTCTTGGGGCTGAGAGGTTCGGTGAGGTTGGGTGAGCAAACGCAGACCCTTTAAAGTGATACTGCCTGCTACCCATCGCATGGGTCCCAAATCTCCAGGTTCAAGGGCATCTTCCTACATCGAAAACATGCATGAGAAACCCAGAAGATGGTACACCGTGTGATGGGGAAAGGTTTCTAAAACGCACCTCATTTCTCATCTCCTTGTGCTCGGGTTCGCCATTCCAGCCACTTTACTAGCAATCTCCCTACTTGGAGCATCAGCACCTTTAACCTCCTGTTCCGTACAGGTTGCAATTTGTCCTGAGGATGAACGGGAAGACGGGGAACCAATGAGAGACTAGCTCTTGGTGTTGGGACAGGCACAGGTCACTCTATTTTCCCATCAGGAAGAAGAATTAACCACAGGCTCAGCCTGCCCCCCGGAACCAGAACAGGGCCTGAAGCCATCCTGCGCTTTTGCGGCCGGCTCCCAAAAAACCGACTTGTAAAATGGAGCTTCAGGGCACTGCAATTCACAAACCTGCAGAGTTACAAATGATAACTCTCGTCCACAAATATATTGAGGGAAGGCAAAGAAGAGGATTTGAAATCAAGGCAGAATTGCAGGAAACAGATTTCAGGAGGAAGATGCGAAGCGCCTTTAAAGCACATGAAAAGTGGCAAAACGTTGACAATGATGCCCTTGGCCAAAAAGGGCGTATGCGTTTTTTCCTGAATATATTCAGGAAAAAACGCATACGCCCTTTTTGGCCAACCAAGCAACCTGGAAAGGCAAATCAGCGCTACAAAGAAGTCTCGCTTCCCATCGGTCAAAAGGGCCATGCTGAAAAAAGTGTCAAAACCAGAAATACAGGACAGGCCATGGAGAAATGGGAGCCTTGCTACACTGATGGGCGGGATGTAAATTGCCAACAGCCACTCTGGAGAAGTGTACGGTGTGTCCTGAAACATCTAAAAAACACAGCTTAGAGAGCATAGGGCACTTCCACGCATGGGGGGATAAAGTGGGAAAATTGAAAATCAGCAAGACACAAGCACCCCAAAGTTTAGGGCTGCTCTGTTGACAAGGACCTCCACTTCCTTCCACCTTAAATATCCCAGGAAAGCGAAAAATGGATAAAAAAGTTGTGGTCCTTATGTACAATGGAATATCACTCAGCCATGAAATCAATGTCATAAGGCTAGTAGCAGCATGATGAGTGGATTTAGGTAAGACGATTCTAAGTGAAATAAGTCACACAGAAAAGGACACTTCTCATAAGGTGTCACTTATAGAGGGAATGTAAAAACCGTTACACTTGAACTGAATTACAAAACAGAGCAGAGTCACACATGCAGAAAACACACTATGGCTGCTTAACGGGAAAGGTGAGGTGGGGTGATACATAAAACAAGATTTTCAAATTAGCTCAGATACCGTTCCATAAACCCAATATGGAATAGACAAGACCTACTCCTTGCTCAGAGAACTGGACTCAACACGCCCGATTCACCGCACAAGAATATATCTGACTAGTAATAATCTTAAAACCTATGTATTGATATCTCTCTGTTAGTGTGTCAAGTGGGTGTAAAGCGGCCTAAACACAGCCGTGAAAAGCAGCTAAACCCCATTATAAAAATAAATTACTTTTAAAAACCCATGAAACAAAGACAGGGAAAGAGAGAGAAATTCTTACACAATTCGTTCAGGGGCTGTGATGCAACCTGGATTGACCATATCTAGACCCACAGCTGGATGAGACATAAGGGTGGACACTCTTGGGGCTGAGAGGTTCGGTGAGGTTGGGTGAGCAAACGCAGACCCTTTAAAGTGATACTGCCTGCTACCCATCGCATGGGTCCCAAATCTCCAGGTTCAAGGGCATCTTCCTACATCGAAAACATGCATGAGAAACCCAGAAGATGGTACACCGTGTGATGGGGAAAGGTTTCTAAAACGCACCTCATTTCTCATCTCCTTGTGCTCGGGTTCGCCATTCCAGCCACTTTACTAGCAATCTCCCTACTTGGAGCATCAGCACCTTTAACCTCCTGTTCCGTACAGGTTGCAATTTGTCCTGAGGATGAACGGGAAGACGGGGAACCAATGAGAGACTAGCTCTTGGTGTTGGGACAGGCACAGGTCACTCTATTTTCCCATCAGGAAGAAGAATTAACCACAGGCTCAGCCTGCCCCCCGGAACCAGAACAGGGCCTGAAGCCATCCTGCGCTTTTGCGGCCGGCTCCCAAAAAACCGACTTGTAAAATGGAGCTTCAGGGCACTGCAATTCACAAACCTGCAGAGTTACAAATGATAACTCTCGTCCACAAATATATTGAGGGAAGGCAAAGAAGAGGATTTGAAATCAAGGCAGAATTGCAGGAAACAGATTTCAGGAGGAAGATGCGAAGCGCCTTTAAAGCACATGAAAAGTGGCAAAACGTTGACAATGATGCCCTTGGCCAAAAAGGGCGTATGCGTTTTTTCCTGAATATATTCAGGAAAAAACGCATACGCCCTTTTTGGCCAACCAAGCAACCTGGAAAGGCAAATCAGCGCTACAAAGAAGTCTCGCTTCCCATCGGTCAAAAGGGCCATGCTGAAAAAAGTGTCAAAACCAGAAATACAGGACAGGCCATGGAGAAATGGGAGCCTTGCTACACTGATGGGCGGGATGTAAATTGCCAACAGCCACTCTGGAGAAGTGTACGGTGTGTCCTGAAACATCTAAAAAACACAGCTTAGAGATCATAGGGCACTTCCACGCATGGGGGGATAAAGTGGGAAAATTGAAAATCAGCAAGACACAAGCACCCCAAAGTTTAGGGCTGCTCTGTTGACAAGGACCTCCACTTCCTTCCACCTTAAATATCCCAGGAAAGCGAAAAATGGATAAAAAAGTTGTGGTCCTTATGTACAATGGAATATCACTCAGCCATGAAATCAATGTCATAAGGCTAGTAGCAGCATGATGAGTGGATTTAGGTAAGACGATTCTAAGTGAAATAAGTCACACAGAAAAGGACACTTCTCATAAGGTGTCACTTATAGAGGGAATGTAAAAACCGTTACACTTGAACTGAATTACAAAACAGAGCAGAGTCACACATGCAGAAAACACACTATGGCTGCTTAACGGGAAAGGTCAGGTGGGGTGATACATAAAACAAGATTTTCAAATTAGCTCAGATACCGTTCCATAAACCCAATATGGAATAGACAAGACCTACTCCTTGCTCAGAGAACTGGACTCAACACGCCCGATTCACCGCACAAGAATATATCTGACTAGTAATAATCTTAAAACCTATGTATTGATATCTCTCTGTTAGTGTGTCAAGTGGGTGTAAAGCGGCCTAAACACAGCCGTGAAAAGCAGCTAAACCCCATTATAAAAATAAATTACTTTTAAAAACCCATGAAACAAAGACAGGGAAAGAGAGAGAAATTCTTACACAATTCGTTCAGGGGCTGTGATGCAACCTGGATTGACCATATCTAGACCCACAGCTGGATGAGACATAAGGGTGGACACTCTTGGGGCTGAGAGGTTCGGTGAGGTTGGGTGAGCAAACGCAGACCCTTTAAAGTGATACTGCGTGCTACCCATCGCATGGGTCCCAAATCTCCAGGTTCAAGGGCATCTTCCTACATCGAAAACATGCATGAGAAACCCAGAAGATGGTACACCGTGTGATGGGGAAAGGTTTCTAAAACGCACCTCATTTCTCATCTCCTTGTGCTCGGGTTCGCCATTCCAGCCACTTTACTAGCAATCTCCCTACTTGGAGCATCAGCACCTTTAACCTCCTGTTCCGTACAGGTTGCAATTTGTCCTGAGGATGAACGGGAAGACGGGGAACCAATGAGAGACTAGCTCTTGGTGTTGGGACAGGCACAGGTCACTCTATTTTCCCATCAGGAAGAAGAATTAACCACAGGCTCAGCCTGCCCCCCGGAACCAGAACAGGGCCTGAAGCCATCCTGCGCTTTTGCGGCCGGCTCCCAAAAAACCGACTTGTAAAATGGAGCTTCAGGGCACTGCAATTCACAAACCTGCAGAGTTACAAATGATAACTCTCGTCCACAAATATATTGAGGGATGGCAAAGAAGAGGATTTGAAATCAAGGCAGAATTGCAGGAAACAGATTTCAGGAGGAAGATGCGAAGCGCCTTTAAAGCACATGAAAAGTGGCAAAACGTTGACAATGATGCCCTTGGCCAAAAAGGGCGTATGCGTTTTTTCCTGAATATATTCAGGAAAAAACGCATACGCCCTTTTTGGCCAACCAAGCAACCTGGAAAGGCAAATCAGCGCTACAAAGAAGTCTCGCTTCCCATCGGTCAAAAGGGCCATGCTGAAAAAAGTGTCAAAACCAGAAATACAGGACAGGCCATGGAGAAATGGGAGCCTTGCTACACTGATGGGCGGGATGTAAATTGCCAACAGCCACTCTGGAGAAGTGTACGGTGTGTCCTGAAACATCTAAAAAACACAGCTTAGAGAGCATAGGGCACTTCCACGCATGGGGGGATAAAGTGGGAAAATTGAAAATCAGCAAGACACAAGCACCCCAAAGGTTAGGGCTGCTCTGTTGACAAGGACCTCCACTTCCTTCCACCTTAAATATCCCAGGAAAGCGAAAAATGGATAAAAAAGTTGTGGTCCTTATGTACAATGGAATATCACTCAGCCATGAAATCAATGTCATAAGGCTAGTAGCAGCATGATGAGTGGATTTAGGTAAGACGATTCTAAGTGAAATAAGTCACACAGAAAAGGACACTTCTCATAAGGTGTCACTTATAGAGGGAATGTAAAAACCGTTACACTTGAACTGAATTACAAAACAGAGCAGAGTCACACATGCAGAAAACACACTATGGCTGCTTAACGGGAAAGGTGAGGTGGGGTGATACATAAAACAAGATTTTCAAATTAGCTCAGATACCGTTCCATAAACCCAATATGGAATAGACAAGACCTACTCCTTGCTCAGAGAACTGGACTCAACACGCCCGATTCACCGCACAAGAATATATCTGACTAGTAATAATCTTAAAACCTATGTATTGATATCTCTCTGTTAGTGTGTCAAGTGGGTGTAAAGCGGCCTAAACACAGCCGTGAAAAGCAGCTAAACCCCATTATAAAAATAAATTACTTTTAAAAACCCATGAAACAAAGACAGGGAAAGAGAGAGAAATTCTTACACAATTCGTTCAGGGGCTGTGATGCAACCTGGATTGACCATATCTAGACCCACAGCTGGATGAGACATAAGGTTGGACACTCTTGGGGCTGAGAGGTTCGGTGAGGTTGGGTGAGCAAACGCAGACCCTTTAAAGTGATACTGCGTGCTACCCATCGCATGGGTCCCAAATCTCCAGGTTCAAGGGCATCTTCCTACATCGAAAACATGCATGAGAAACCCAGAAGATGGTACACCGTGTGATGGGGAAAGGTTTCTAAAACGCACCTCATTTCTCATCTCCTTGTGCTCGGGTTCGCCATTCCAGCCACTTTACTAGCAATCTCCCTACTTGGAGCATCAGCACCTTTAACCTCCTGTTCCGTACAGGTTGCAATTTGTCCTGAGGATGAACGGGAAGACGGGGAACCAATGAGAGACTAGCTCTTGGTGTTGGGACAGGCACAGGTCACTCTATTTTCCCATCAGGAAGAAGAATTAACCACAGGCTCAGCCTGCCCCCCGGAACCAGAACAGGGCCTGAAGCCATCCTGCGCTTTTGCGGCCGGCTCCCAAAAAACCGACTTGTAAAATGGAGCTTCAGGGCACTGCAATTCACAAACCTGCAGAGTTACAAATGATAACTCTCGTCCACAAATATATTGAGGGAAGGCAAAGAAGAGGATTTGAAATCAAGGCAGAATTGCAGGAAACAGATTTCAGGAGGAAGATGCGAAGCACCTTTAAAGCACATGAAAAGTGGCAAAACGTTGACAATGATGCCCTTGGCCAAAAAGGGCGTATGCGTTTTTTCCTGAATATATTCAGGAAAAAACGCATACGCCCTTTTTGGCCAACCAAGCAACCTGGAAAGGCAAATCAGCGCTACAAAGAAGTCTCGCTTCCCATCGGTCAAAAGGGCCATGCTGAAAAAAGTGTCAAAACCAGAAATGCAGGACAGGCCATGGAGAAATGGGAGCCTTGCTACACTGATGGGCGGGATGTACATTGCCAACAGCCACTCTGGAGAAGTGTACGGTGTGTCCTGAAACATCTAAAAAACACAGCTTAGAGAGCATAGGGCTCTTCCACGCATGGGGGGATAAAGTGGGAAAATTGAAAATCAGCAAGACACAAGCACCCCAAAGTTTAGGGCTGCTCTGTTGACAAGGACCTCCACTTCCTTCCACCTTAAATATCCCAGGAAAGCGAAAAATGGATAAAAAAGTTGTGGTCCTTATGTACAATGGAATATCACTCAGCCATGAAATCAATGTCATAAGGCTAGTAGCAGCATGATGAGTGGATTTAGGTAAGACGATTCTAAGTGAAATAAGTCACACAGAAAAGGACACTTCTCATAAGGTGTCACTTATAGAGGGAATGTAAAAACCGTTACACTTGAACTGAATTACAAAACAGAGCAGAGTCACACATGCAGAAAACACACTATGGCTGCTTAACGGGAAAGGTGAGGTGGGGTGATACATAAAACAAGATTTTCAAATTAGCTCAGATACCGTTCCATAAACCCAATATGGAATAGACAAGACCTACTCCTTGCTCAGAGAACTGGACTCAACACGCCCGATTCACCGCACAAGAATATATCTGACTAGTAATAATCTTAAAACCTATGTATTGATATCTCTCTGTTAGTGTGTCAAGTGGGTGTAAAGCGGCCTAAACACAGCCGTGAAAGGCAGCTAAACCCCATTATAAAAATAAATTACTTTTAAAAACCCATGAAACAAAGACAGGGAAAGAGAGAGAAATTCTTACACAATTCGTTCAGGGGCTGTGATGCAACCTGGATTGACCATATCTAGACCCACAGCTGGATGAGACATAAGGGTGGACACTCTTGGGGCTGAGAGGTTCGGTGAGGTTGGGTGAGCAAACGCAGACCCTTTAAAGTGATACTGCCTGCTACCCATCGCATGGGTCCCAAATCTCCAGGTTCAAGGGCATCTTCCTACATCGAAAACATGCATGAGAAACCCAGAAGATGGTACACCGTGTGATGGGGAAAGGTTTCTAAAACGCACCTCATTTCTCATCTCCTTGTGCTCGGGTTCGCCATTCCAGCCACTTTACTAGCAATCTCCCTACTTGGAGCATCAGCACCTTTAACCTCCTGTTCCGTACAGGTTGCAATTTGTCCTGAGGATGAACGGGAAGACGGGGAACCAATGAGAGACTAGCTCTTGGTGTTGGGACAGGCACAGGTCACTCTATTTTCCCATCAGGAAGAAGAATTAACCACAGGCTCAGCCTGCCCCCCGGAACCAGAACAGGGCCTGAAGCCATCCTGCGCTTTTGCGGCCGGCTCCCAAAAAACCGACTTGTAAAATGGAGCTTCAGGGCACTGCAATTCACAAACCTGCAGAGTTACAAATGATAACTCTCGTCCACAAATATATTGAGGGAAGGCAAAGAAGAGGATTTGAAATCAAGGCAGAATTGCAGGAAACAGATTTCAGGAGGAAGATGCGAAGCGCCTTTAAAGCACATGAAAAGTGGCAAAACGTTGACAATGATGCCCTTGGCCAAAAAGGGCGTATGCGTTTTTTCCTGAATATATTCAGGAAAAAACGCATACGCCCTTTTTGGCCAACCAAGCAACCTGGAAAGGCAAATCAGCGCTACAAAGAAGTCTCGCTTCCCATCGGTCAAAAGGGCCATGCTGAAAAAAGTGTCAAAACCAGAAATACAGGACAGGCCATGGAGAAATGGGAGCCTTGCTACACTGATGGGCGGGATGTAAATTGCCAACAGCCACTCTGGAGAAGTGTACGGTGTGTCCTGAAACATCTAAAAAACACAGCTTAGAGATCATAGGGCACTTCCACGCATGGGGGGATAAAGTGGGAAAATTGAAAATCAGCAAGACACAAGCACCCCAAAGTTTAGGGCTGCTCTGTTGACAAGGACCTCCACTTCCTTCCACCTTAAATATCCCAGGAAAGCGAAAAATGGATAAAAAAGTTGTGGTCCTTATGTACAATGGAATATCACTCAGCCATGAAATCAATGTCATAAGGCTAGTAGCAGCATGATGAGTGGATTTAGGTAAGACGATTCTAAGTGAAATAAGTCACACAGAAAAGGACACTTCTCATAAGGTGTCACTTATAGAGGGAATGTAAAAACCGTTACACTTGAACTGAATTACAAAACAGAGCAGAGTCACACATGCAGAAAACACACTATGGCTGCTTAACGGGAAAGGTCAGGTGGGGTGATACATAAAACAAGATTTTCAAATTAGCTCAGATACCGTTCCATAAACCCAATATGGAATAGACAAGACCTACTCCTTGCTCAGAGAACTGGACTCAACACGCCCGATTCACCGCACAAGAATATATCTGACTAGTAATAATCTTAAAACCTATGTATTGATATCTCTCTGTTAGTGTGTCAAGTGGGTGTAAAGCGGCCTAAACACAGCCGTGAAAAGCAGCTAAACCCCATTATAAAAATAAATTACTTTTAAAAACCCATGAAACAAAGACAGGGAAAGAGAGAGAAATTCTTACACAATTCGTTCAGGGGCTGTGATGCAACCTGGATTGACCATATCTAGACCCACAGCTGGATGAGACATAAGGGTGGACACTCTTGGGGCTGAGAGGTTCGGTGAGGTTGGGTGAGCAAACGCAGACCCTTTAAAGTGATACTGCGTGCTACCCATCGCATGGGTCCCAAATCTCCAGGTTCAAGGGCATCTTCCTACATCGAAAACATGCATGAGAAACCCAGAAGATGGTACACCGTGTGATGGGGAAAGGTTTCTAAAACGCACCTCATTTCTCATCTCCTTGTGCTCGGGTTCGCCATTCCAGCCACTTTACTAGCAATCTCCCTACTTGGAGCATCAGCACCTTTAACCTCCTGTTCCGTACAGGTTGCAATTTGTCCTGAGGATGAACGGGAAGACGGGGAACCAATGAGAGACTAGCTCTTGGTGTTGGGACAGGCACAGGTCACTCTATTTTCCCATCAGGAAGAAGAATTAACCACAGGCTCAGCCTGCCCCCCGGAACCAGAACAGGGCCTGAAGCCATCCTGCGCTTTTGCGGCCGGCTCCCAAAAAACCGACTTGTAAAATGGAGCTTCAGGGCACTGCAATTCACAAACCTGCAGAGTTACAAATGATAACTCTCGTCCACAAATATATTGAGGGAAGGCAAAGAAGAGGATTTGAAATCAAGGCAGAATTGCAGGAAACAGATTTCAGGAGGAAGATGCGAAGCGCCTTTAAAGCACATGAAAAGTGGCAAAACGTTGACAATGATGCCCTTGGCCAAAAAGGGCGTATGCGTTTTTTCCTGAATATATTCAGGAAAAAACGCATACGCCCTTTTTGGCCAACCAAGCAACCTGGAAAGGCAAATCAGCGCTACAAAGAAGTCTCGCTTCCCATCGGTCAAAAGGGCCATGCTGAAAAAAGTGTCAAAACCAGAAATACAGGACAGGCCATGGAGAAATGGGAGCCTTGCTACACTGATGGGCGGGATGTAAATTGCCAACAGCCACTCTGGAGAAGTGTACGGTGTGTCCTGAAACATCTAAAAAACACAGCTTAGAGAGCATAGGGCACTTCCACGCATGGGGGGATAAAGTGGGAAAATTGAAAATCAGCAAGACACAAGCACCCCAAAGGTTAGGGCTGCTCTGTTGACAAGGACCTCCACTTCCTTCCACCTTAAATATCCCAGGAAAGCGAAAAATGGATAAAAAAGTTGTGGTCCTTATGTACAATGGAATATCACTCAGCCATGAAATCAATGTCATAAGGCTAGTAGCAGCATGATGAGTGGATTTAGGTAAGACGATTCTAAGTGAAATAAGTCACACAGAAAAGGACACTTCTCATAAGGTGTCACTTATAGAGGGAATGTAAAAACCGTTACACTTGAACTGAATTACAAAACAGAGCAGAGTCACACATGCAGAAAACACACTATGGCTGCTTAACGGGAAAGGTCAGGTGGGGTGATACATAAAACAAGATTTTCAAATTAGCTCAGATACCGTTCCATAAACCCAATATGGAATAGACAAGACCTACTCCTTGCTCAGAGAACTGGACTCAACACGCCCGATTCACCGCACAAGAATATATCTGACTAGTAATAATCTTAAAACCTATGTATTGATATCTCTCTGTTAGTGTGTCAAGTGGGTGTAAAGCGGCCTAAACACAGCCGTGAAAAGCAGCTAAACCCCATTATAAAAATAAATTACTTTTAAAAACCCATGAAACAAAGACAGGGAAAGAGAGAGAAATTCTTACACAATTCGTTCAGGGGCTGTGATGCAACCTGGATTGACCATATCTAGACCCACAGCTGGATGAGACATAAGGGTGGACACTCTTGGGGCTGAGAGGTTCGGTGAGGTTGGGTGAGCAAACGCAGACCCTTTAAAGTGATACTGCGTGCTACCCATCGCATGGGTCCCAAATCTCCAGGTTCAAGGGCATCTTCCTACATCGAAAACATGCATGAGAAACCCAGAAGATGGTACACCGTGTGATGGGGAAAGGTTTCTAAAACGCACCTCATTTCTCATCTCCTTGTGCTCGGGTTCGCCATTCCAGCCACTTTACTAGCAATCTCCCTACTTGGAGCATCAGCACCTTTAACCTCCTGTTCCGTACAGGTTGCAATTTGTCCTGAGGATGAACGGGAAGACGGGGAACCAATGAGAGACTAGCTCTTGGTGTTGGGACAGGCACAGGTCACTCTATTTTCCCATCAGGAAGAAGAATTAACCACAGGCTCAGCCTGCCCCCCGGAACCAGAACAGGGCCTGAAGCCATCCTGCGCTTTTGCGGCCGGCTCCCAAAAAACCGACTTGTAAAATGGAGCTTCAGGGCACTGCAATTCACAAACCTGCAGAGTTACAAATGATAACTCTCGTCCACAAATATATTGAGGGAAGGCAAAGAAGAGGATTTGAAATCAAGGCAGAATTGCAGGAAACAGATTTCAGGAGGAAGATGCGAAGCACCTTTAAAGCACATGAAAAGTGGCAAAACGTTGACAATGATGCCCTTGGCCAAAAAGGGCGTATGCGTTTTTTCCTGAATATATTCAGGAAAAAACGCATACGCCCTTTTTGGCCAACCAAGCAACCTGGAAAGGCAAATCAGCGCTACAAAGAAGTCTCGCTTCCCATCGGTCAAAAGGGCCATGCTGAAAAAAGTGTCAAAACCAGAAATGCAGGACAGGCCATGGAGAAATGGGAGCCTTGCTACACTGATGGGCGGGATGTACATTGCCAACAGCCACTCTGGAGAAGTGTACGGTGTGTCCTGAAACATCTAAAAAACACAGCTTAGAGAGCATAGGGCTCTTCCACGCATGGGGGGATAAAGTGGGAAAATTGAAAATCAGCAAGACACAAGCACCCCAAAGTTTAGGGCTGCTCTGTTGACAAGGACCTCCACTTCCTTCCACCTTAAATATCCCAGGAAAGCGAAAAATGGATAAAAAAGTTGTGGTCCTTATGTACAATGGAATATCACTCAGCCATGAAATCAATGTCATAAGGCTAGTAGCAGCATGATGAGTGGATTTAGGTAAGACGATTCTAAGTGAAATAAGTCACACAGAAAAGGACACTTCTCATAAGGTGTCACTTATAGAGGGAATGTAAAAACCGTTACACTTGAACTGAATTACAAAACAGAGCAGAGTCACACATGCAGAAAACACACTATGGCTGCTTAACGGGAAAGGTGAGGTGGGGTGATACATAAAACAAGATTTTCAAATTAGCTCAGATACCGTTCCATAAACCCAATATGGAATAGACAAGACCTACTCCTTGCTCAGAGAACTGGACTCAACACGCCCGATTCACCGCACAAGAATATATCTGACTAGTAATAATCTTAAAACCTATGTATTGATATCTCTCTGTTAGTGTGTCAAGTGGGTGTAAAGCGGCCTAAACACAGCCGTGAAAGGCAGCTAAACCCCATTATAAAAATAAATTACTTTTAAAAACCCATGAAACAAAGACAGGGAAAGAGAGAGAAATTCTTACACAATTCGTTCAGGGGCTGTGATGCAACCTGGATTGACCATATCTAGACCCACAGCTGGATGAGACATAAGGGTGGACACTCTTGGGGCTGAGAGGTTCGGTGAGGTTGGGTGAGCAAACGCAGACCCTTTAAAGTAATACTGCGTGCTACCCATCGCATGGGTCCCAAATCTCCAGGTTCAAGGGCATCTTCCTACATCGAAAACATGCATGAGAAACCCAAAAGATGGTACACCGTGTGATGGGGAAAGGTTTCTAAAACGCACCTCATTTCTCATCTCCTTGTGCTCGGGTTCGCCATTCCAGCCACTTTACTAGCAATCTCCCTACTTGGAGCATCAGCACCTTTAACCTCCTGTTCCGTACAGGTTGCAATTTGTCCTGAGGATGAACGGGAAGACGGGGAATCAATGAGAGACTAGCTCTTGGTGTTGGGACAGGCACAGGTCACTCTATTTTCCCATCAGGAAGAAGAATTAACCACAGGCTCAGCCTGCCCCCCGGAACCAGAACAGGGCCTGAAGCCATCCTGCGCTTTTGCGGCCGGCTCCCAAAAAAGCGACTTGTAAAATGGAGCTTCAGGGCACTGCAATTCACAAACCTGCAGAGTTATAAATGATAACTCTCGTCCACAAATATATTGAGGGAAGGCAAAGAAGAGGATTTGAAATCAAGGCAGAATTGCAGGAAACAGATTTCAGGAGGAAGATGCGAATCGCCTTTAAAGCACATGAAAAGCGGCAAAACGTTGACAATGATGCCCTTGGCCAAAAAGGGCGTATGCGTTTTTTCCTGAATATATTCAGGAGAAAACGCATACGCCCTTTTTGGCCAACCAAGCAACCTGAAAGGCAAATCAGCGCTACAAAGAAGTCTCGCTTCCCATCGGTCAAAAGGGCCATGCTGAAAAAAGTGTCAAAACCAGAAATGCAGGACAGGCCATGGAGAAATGGGAGCCTTGCTACACTGATGGGCGGGATGAAAATTGCCAACAGCCACTCTGGAGAAGTGTACGGTGTGTCCTGAAACATCTAAAAAACACAGCTTAGAGAGCATAGGGCACTTCTACGCATGGGGGGATAAAGTGGGAAAATTGAAAATCAGCAAGACACAAGCACCCCAAAGGTTAGGGCTGCTCTGTTGACAAGGACCTCCACTTCCTTCCACCTTAAATATCCCAGGAAAGCGAAAAATGGATAAAAAAGTTGTGGTCCTTATGTACAATGGAATATCACTCAGCCATGAAATCAATGTCATAAGGCTAGTAGCAGCATGATGAGTGGATTTAGGTAAGACGATTCTAAGTGAAATAAGTCACACAGAAAAGGACACTTCTCATAAGGTGTCACTTATAGAGGGAATGTAAAAACCGTTACACTTGAACTGAAGTACAAAACAGAACAGAGTCACACATGCAGAAAACACACTATGGCTGCTTAACGGGAAAGGTGAGGTGGGGTGATACATAAAACAAGAGTTTCAAATTAGCTCAGATACCGTTCCATAAACCCAATATGGAATAGACAAGACCTACTCCTTGCTCAGAGAACTGGACTCAACACGCCCGATTCACCGCACAAGAATATATCTGACTAGTAATAATCTTAAAACCTATGTATTGATATCTCTCTGTTAGTGTGTCAAGTGGGTGTAAAGCGGCCTAAACACAGCCGTGAAAAGCAGCTAAACCCCATTATAAAAATAAATTACTTTTAAAAACCCATGAAACAAAGACAGGGAAAGAGAGAGAAATTCTTACACAATTCGTTCAGGGGCTGTGATGCAACCTGGATTGACCATATCTAGACCCACAGCTGGATGAGACATAAGGGCGGACACTCTTGGGGCTGAGAGGTTCGGTGAGGTTGGGTGAGCAAACGCAGACCCTTTAAAGTGATACTGCCTGCTACCCATCGCATGGGTCCCAAATCTCCAGGTTCAAGGGCATCTTCCTACATCGAAAACATGCATGAGAAACCCAGAAGATGGTACACCGTGTGATGGGGAAAGGTTTCTAAAACGCACCTCATTTCTCATCTCCTTGTGCTCGGGTTCGCCATTCCAGCCACTTTACTAGCAATCTCCCTACTTGGAGCATCAGCACCTTTAACCTCCTGTTCCGTACAGGTTGCAATTTGTCCTGAGGATGAACGGGAAGACGGGGAACCAATGAGAGACTAGCTCTTGGTGTTGGGACAGGCACAGGTCACTCTATTTTCCCATCAGGAAGAAGAATTAACCACAGGCTCAGCCTGCCCCCCGGAACCAGAACAGGGCCTGAAGCCATCCTGCGCTTTTGCGGCCGGCTCCCAAAAAACCGACTTGTAAAATGGAGCTTCAGGGCACTGCAATTCACAAACCTGCAGAGTTACAAATGATAACTCTCGTCCACAAATATATTGAGGGAAGGCAAAGAAGAGGATTTGAAATCAAGGCAGAATTGCAGGAAACAGATTTCAGGAGGAAGATGCGAAGCGCCTTTAAAGCACATGAAAAGTGGCAAAACGTTGACAATGATGCCCTTGGCCAAAAAGGGCGTATGCGTTTTTTCCTGAATATATTCAGGAAAAAACGAATACGCCCTTTTTGGCCAACCAAGCAACCTGGAAAGGCAAATCAGCGCTACAAAGAAGTCTCGCTTCCCATCGGTCAAAAGGGCCATGCTGAAAAAAGTGTCAAAACCAGAAATACAGGACAGGCCATGGAGAAATGGGAGCCTTGCTACACTGATGGGCGGGATGTAAATTGCCAACAGCCACTCTGGAGAAGTGTACGGTGTGTCCTGAAACATCTAAAAAACACAGCTTAGAGAGCATAGGGCACTTCCACGCATGGGGGGATAAAGTGGGAAAATTGAAAATCAGCAAGACACAAGCACCCCAAAGGTTAGGGCTGCTCTGTTGACAAGGACCTCCACTTCCTTCCACCTTAAATATCCCAGGAAAGCGAAAAATGGATAAAAAAGTTGTGGTCCTTATGTACAATGGAATATCACTCAGCCATGAAATCAATGTCATAAGGCTAGTAGCAGCATGATGAGTGGATTTAGGTAAGACGATTCTAAGTGAAATAAGTCACACAGAAAAGGACACTTCTCATAAGGTGTCACTTATAGAGGGAATGTAAAAACCGTTACACTTGAACTGAAGTACAAAACAGAACAGAGTCACACATGCAGAAAACACACTATGGCTGCTTAACGGGAAAGGTGAGGTGGGGTGATACATAAAACAAGAGTTTCAAATTAGCTCAGATACCGTTCCATAAACCCAATATGGAATAGACAAGACCTACTCCTTGCTCAGAGAACTGGACTCAACACGCCCGATTCACCGCACAAGAATATATCTGACTAGTAATAATCTTAAAACCTATGTATTGATATCTCTCTGTTAGTGTGTCAAGTGGGTGTAAAGCGGCCTAAACACAGCCGTGAAAAGCAGCTAAACCCCATTATAAAAATAAATTACTTTTAAAAACCCATGAAACAAAGACAGGGAAAGAGAGAGAAATTCTTACACAATTCGTTCAGGGGCTGTGATGCAACCTGGATTGACCATATCTAGACCCACAGCTGGATGAGACATAAGGGCGGACACTCTTGGGGCTGAGAGGTTCGGTGAGGTTGGGTGAGCAAACGCAGACCCTTTAAAGTGATACTGCGTGCTACCCATCGCATGGGTCCCAAATCTCCAGGTTCAAGGGCATCTTCCTACATCGAAAACATGCATGAGAAACCCAGAAGATGGTACACCGTGTGATGGGGAAAGGTTTCTAAAACGCACCTCATTTCTCATCTCCTTGTGCTCGGGTTCGCCATTCCAGCCACTTTACTAGCAATCTCCCTACTTGGAGCATCAGCACCTTTAACCTCCTGTTCCGTACAGGTTGCAATTTGTCCTGAGGATGAACGGGAAGACGGGGAACCAATGAGAGACTAGCTCTTGGTGTTGGGACAGGCACAGGTCACTCTATTTTCCCATCAGGAAGAAGAATTAACCACAGGCTCAGCCTGCCCCCCGGAACCAGAACAGGGCCTGAAGCCATCCTGCGCTTTTGCGGCCGGCTCCCAAAAAACCGACTTGTAAAATGGAGCTTCAGGGCACTGCAATTCACAAACCTGCAGAGTTACAAATGATAACTCTCGTCCACAAATATATTGAGGGAAGGCAAAGAAGAGGATTTGAAATCAAGGCAGAATTGCAGGAAACAGATTTCAGGAGGAAGATGCGAAGCGCCTTTAAAGCACATGAAAAGTGGCAAAACGTTGACAATGATGCCCTTGGCCAAAAAGGGCGTATGCGTTTTTTCCTGAATATATTCAGGAAAAAACGCATACGCCCTTTTTGGCCAACCAAGCAACCTGGAAAGGCAAATCAGCGCTACAAAGAAGTCTCGCTTCCCATCGGTCAAAAGGGCCATGCTGAAAAAAGTGTCAAAACCAGAAATACAGGACAGGCCATGGAGAAATGGGAGCCTTGCTACACTGATGGGCGGGATGTAAATTGCCAACAGCCACTCTGGAGAAGTGTACGGTGTGTCCTGAAACATCTAAAAAACACAGCTTAGAGAGCATAGGGCACTTCCACGCATGGGGGGATAAAGTGGGAAAATTGAAAATCAACAAGACACAAGCACCCCAAAGGTTAGGGCTGCTCTGTTGACAAGGACCTCCACTTCCTTCCACCTTAAATATCCCAGGAAAGCGAAAAATGGATAAAAAAGTTGTGGTCCTTATGTACAATGGAATATCACTCAGCCATGAAATCAATGTCATAAGGCTAGTAGCAGCATGATGAGTGGATTTAGGTAAGACGATTCTAAGTGAAATAAGTCACACAGAAAAGGACACTTCTCATAAGGTGTCACTTATAGAGGGAATGTAAAAACCGTTACACTTGAACTGAAGTACAAAACAGAACAGAGTCACACATGCAGAAAACACACTATGGCTGCTTAACGGGAAAGGTGAGGTGGGGTGATACATAAAACAAGAGTTTCAAATTAGCTCAGATACCGTTCCATAAACCCAATATGGAATAGACAAGACCTACTCCTTGCTCAGAGAACTGGACTCAACACGCCCGATTCACCGCACAAGAATATATCTGACTAGTAATAATCTTAAAACCTATGTATTGATATCTCTCTGTTAGTGTGTCAAGTGGGTGTAAAGCGGCCTAAACACAGCCGTGAAAAGCAGCTAAACCCCATTATAAAAATAAATTACTTTTAAAAACCCATGAAACAAAGACAGGGAAAGAGAGAGAAATTCTTACACAATTCGTTCAGGGGCTGTGATGCAACCTGGATTGACCATATCTAGACCCACAGCTGGATGAGACATAAGGGCGGACACTCTTGGGGCTGAGAGGTTCGGTGAGGTTGGGTGAGCAAACGCAGACCCTTTAAAGTGATACTGCGTGCTACCCATCGCATGGGTCCCAAATCTCCAGGTTCAAGGGCATCTTCCTACATCGAAAACATGCATGAGAAACCCAGAAGATGGTACACCGTGTGATGGGGAAAGGTTTCTAAAACGCACCTCATTTCTCATCTCCTTGTGCTCGGGTTCGCCATTCCAGCCACTTTACTAGCAATCTCCCTACTTGGAGCATCAGCACCTTTAACCTCCTGTTCCGTACAGGTTGCAATTTGTCCTGAGGATGAACGGGAAGACGAGGAACCAATGAGAGACTAGCTCTTGGTGTTGGGACAGGCACAGGTCACTCTATTTTCCCATCAGGAAGAAGAATTAACCACAGGCTCAGCCTGCCCCCCGGAACCAGAACAGGGCCTGAAGCCATCCTGCGCTTTTGCGGCCGGCTCCCAAAAAACCGACTTGTAAAATGGAGCTTCAGGGCACTGCAATTCACAAACCTGCAGAGTTACAAATGATAACTCTCGTCCACAAATATATTGAGGGAAGGCAAAGAAGAGGATTTGAAATCAAGGCAGAATTGCAGGAAACAGATTTCAGGAGGAAGATGCGAAGCGCCTTTAAAGCACATGAAAAGTGGCAAAACGTTGACAATGATGCCCTTGGCCAAAAAGAGCGTATGCGTTTTTTCCTGAATATATTCAGGAAAAAACGCATACGCCCTTTTTGGCCAACCAAGCAACCTGGAAAGGCAAATCAGCGCTACAAAGAAGTCTCGCTTCCCATCGGTCAAAAGGGCCATGCTGAAAAAAGTGTCAAAACCAGAAATACAGGACAGGCCATGGAGAAATGGGAGCCTTGCTACACTGATGGGCGGGATGTAAATTGCCAACAGCCACTCTGGAGAAGTGTACGGTGTGTCCTGAAACATCTAAAAAACACAGCTTAGAGAGCATAGGGCACTTCCACGCATGGGGGGATAAAGTGGGAAAATTGAAAATCAGCAAGACACAAGCACCCCAAAGTTTAGGGCTGCTCTGTTGACAAGGACCTCCACTTCCTTCCACCTTAAATATCCCAGGAAAGCGAAAAATGGATAAAAAAGTTGTGGTCCTTATGTACAATGGAATATCACTCAGCCATGAAATCAATGTCATAAGGCTAGTAGCAGCATGATGAGTGGATTTAGGTAAGACGATTCTAAGTGAAATAAGTCACACAGAAAAGGACACTTCTCATAAGGTGTCACTTATAGAGGGAATGTAAAAACCGTTACACTTGAACTGAATTACAAAACAGAGCAGAGTCACACATGCAGAAAACACACTATGGCTGCTTAACGGGAAAGGTCAGGTGGGGTGATACATAAAACAAGATTTTCAAATTAGCTCAGATACCGTTCCATAAACCCAATATGGAATAGACAAGACCTACTCCTTGCTCAGAGAACTGGACTCAACACGCCCGATTCACCGCACAAGAATATATCTGACTAGTAATAATCTTAAAACCTATGTATTGATATCTCTCTGTTAGTGTGTCAAGTGGGTGTAAAGCGGCCTAAACACAGCCGTGAAAAGCAGCTAAACCCCATTATAAAAATAAATTACTTTTAAAAACCCATGAAACAAAGACAGGGAAAGAGAGAGAAATTCTTACACAATTCGTTCAGGGGCTGTGATGCAACCTGGATTGACCATATCTAGACCCACAGCTGGATGAGACATAAGGGTGGACACTCTTGGGGCTGAGAGGTTCGGTGAGGTTGGGTGAGCAAACGCAGACCCTTTAAAGTGATACTGCGTGCTACCCATCGCATGGGTCCCAAATCTCCAGGTTCAAGGGCATCTTCCTACATCGAAAACATGCATGAGAAACCCAGAAGATGGTACACCGTGTGATGGGGAAAGGTTTCTAAAACGCACCTCATTTCTCATCTCCTTGTGCTCGGGTTCGCCATTCCAGCCACTTTACTAGCAATCTCCCTACTTGGAGCATCAGCACCTTTAACCTCCTGTTCCGTACAGGTTGCAATTTGTCCTGAGGATGAACGGGAAGACGGGGAACCAATGAGAGACTAGCTCTTGGTGTTGGGACAGGCACAGGTCACTCTATTTTCCCATCAGGAAGAAGAATTAACCACAGGCTCAGCCTGCCCCCCGGAACCAGAACAGGGCCTGAAGCCATCCTGCGCTTTTGCGGCCGGCTCCCAAAAAACCGACTTGTAAAATGGAGCTTCAGGGCACTGCAATTCACAAACCTGCAGAGTTACAAATGATAACTCTCGTCCACAAATATATTGAGGGAAGGCAAAGAAGAGGATTTGAAATCAAGGCAGAATTGCAGGAAACAGATTTCAGGAGGAAGATGCGAAGCGCCTTTAAAGCACATGAAAAGTGGCAAAACGTTGACAATGATGCCCTTGGCCAAAAAGGGCGTATGCGTTTTTTCCTGAATATATTCAGGAAAAAACGCATACGCCCTTTTTGGCCAACCAAGCAACCTGGAAAGGCAAATCAGCGCTACAAAGAAGTCTCGCTTCCCATCGGTCAAAAGGGCCATGCTGAAAAAAGTGTCAAAACCAGAAATACAGGACAGGCCATGGAGAAATGGGAGCCTTGCTACACTGATGGGCGGGATGTAAATTGCCAACAGCCACTCTGGAGAAGTGTACGGTGTGTCCTGAAACATCTAAAAAACACAGCTTAGAGAGCATAGGGCACTTCCACGCATGGGGGGATAAAGTGGGAAAATTGAAAATCAGCAAGACACAAGCACCCCAAAGGTTAGGGCTGCTCTGTTGACAAGGACCTCCACTTCCTTCCACCTTAAATATCCCAGGAAAGCGAAAAATGGATAAAAAAGTTGTGGTCCTTATGTACAATGGAATATCACTCAGCCATGAAATCAATGTCATAAGGCTAGTAGCAGCATGATGAGTGGATTTAGGTAAGACGATTCTAAGTGAAATAAGTCACACAGAAAAGGACACTTCTCATAAGGTGTCACTTATAGAGGGAATGTAAAAACCGTTACACTTGAACTGAATTACAAAACAGAGCAGAGTCACACATGCAGAAAACACACTATGGCTGCTTAACGGGAAAGGTCAGGTGGGGTGATACATAAAACAAGATTTTCAAATTAGCTCAGATACCGTTCCATAAACCCAATATGGAATAGACAAGACCTACTCCTTGCTCAGAGAACTGGACTCAACACGCCCGATTCACCGCACAAGAATATATCTGACTAGTAATAATCTTAAAACCTATGTATTGATATCTCTCTGTTAGTGTGTCAAGTGGGTGTAAAGCGGCCTAAACACAGCCGTGAAAAGCAGCTAAACCCCATTATAAAAATAAATTACTTTTAAAAACCCATGAAACAAAGACAGGGAAAGAGAGAGAAATTCTTACACAATTCGTTCAGGGGCTGTGATGCAACCTGGATTGACCATATCTAGACCCACAGCTGGATGAGACATAAGGGTGGACACTCTTGGGGCTGAGAGGTTCGGTGAGGTTGGGTGAGCAAACGCAGACCCTTTAAAGTGATACTGCGTGCTACCCATCGCATGGGTCCCAAATCTCCAGGTTCAAGGGCATCTTCCTACATCGAAAACATGCATGAGAAACCCAGAAGATGGTACACCGTGTGATGGGGAAAGGTTTCTAAAACGCACCTCATTTCTCATCTCCTTGTGCTCGGGTTCGCCATTCCAGCCACTTTACTAGCAATCTCCCTACTTGGAGCATCAGCACCTTTAACCTCCTGTTCCGTACAGGTTGCAATTTGTCCTGAGGATGAACGGGAAGACGGGGAACCAATGAGAGACTAGCTCTTGGTGTTGGGACAGGCACAGGTCACTCTATTTTCCCATCAGGAAGAAGAATTAACCACAGGCTCAGCCTGCCCCCCGGAACCAGAACAGGGCCTGAAGCCATCCTGCGCTTTTGCGGCCGGCTCCCAAAAAAGCGACTTGTAAAATGGAGCTTCGGGGCACTGCAATTCACAAACCTGCAGAGTTATAAATTATAACTCTCGTCCACAAATATATTGAGGGAAGGCAAAGAAGAGGATTTGAAATCAAGGCAGAATTGCAGGAAACAGATTTCAGGAGGTAGATTCGAATCGCCTTTAAAGCACATGAAAAGCGGCAAAACGTTGACAATGATGCCCTTGGCCAAAAAGGGCGTATGCGTTTTTTCCTGAATATATTCAGGAAAAAACGCATACGCCCTTTTTGGCCAACCAAGCAACCTGGAAAGGCAAATCAGCACGACAAAGAAGTCTCGCTTCCCATCGGTCAAAAGGGCCATGCTGAAAAAAGTGTCAAAACCAGAAATGCAGGACAGGCCATGGAGAAATGGGAGCCTTGCTACACTGATGGGCGGGATGTAAATTGCCAACAGCCACTCTGGAGAAGTGTACGGTGTGTCCTGAAACATCTAAAAAACACAGCTTAGAGAGCATAGGGCACTTCCACGCATGGGGGGATAAAGCGGGAAAATTGAAAATCAGCAAGACACAAGCACCCCAAAGTTTAGGGCTGCTCTGTTGACAAGGACCTCCACTTCCTTCCACCTTAAATATCCCAGGAAAGCGAAAAATGGATAAAAAAGTTGTGGTCCTTATGTACAATGGAATATCACTCAGCCATGAAATCAATGTCATAAGGCTAGTAGCAGCATGATGAGTGGATTTAGGTAAGACGATTCTAAGTGAAATAAGTCACACAGAAAAGGACACTTCTCATAAGGTGTCACTTATAGAGGGAATGTAAAAACCGTTACACTTGAACTGAATTACAAAACAGAACAGAGTCACACATGCAGAAAACACACTATGGCTGCTTAACGGGAAAGGTGAGGTGGGGTGATACATAAAACAAGAGTTTCAAATTAGCTCAGATACCGTTCCATAAACCCAATATGGAATAGACAAGACCTACTCCTTGCTCAGAGAACTGGACTCAACACGCCCGATTCACCGCACAAGAATATATCTGACCAGTAATAATCTTAAAACCTATGTATTGATATCTCTCTGTTAGTGTGTCAAGTGGGTGTAAAGCGGCCTAAACACAGCCGTGAAAAGCAGCTAAACCCCATTATAAAAATAAATTACTTTTAAAAACCCATGAAACAAAGACAGGGAAAGAGAGAGAAATTCTTACACAATTCGTTCAGGGGCTGTGATGCAACCTGGATTGACCATATCTAGACCCACAGCTGGATGAGACATAAGGGTGGACACTCTTGGGGCTGAGAGGTTTGGTGAGGTTGGGTGAGCAAACGCAGACCCTTTAAAGTAATACTGCGTGCGACCCATCGCATGGGTCCCAAATCTCCAGGTTCAAGGGCATCTTCCTACATCGAAAACATGCATGAGAAACCCAGAAGATGGTACACCGTGTGATGGGGAAAGGTTTCTAAAACGCACCTCATTTCTCATCTCCTTGTGCTCGGGTTCGCCATTCCAGCCACTTTACTAGCAATCTCCCTACTTGGAGCATCAGCACCTTTAACCTCCTGTTCCGTACAGGTTGCAATTTGTCCTGAGGATGAACGGGAAGACGGGGAACCAATGAGAGACTAGCTCTTGGTGTTGGGACAGGCACAGGTCACTCTATTTTCCCATCAGGAAGAAGAATTAACCACAGGCTCAGCCTGCCCCCCGGAACCAGAACAGGGCCTGAAGCCATCCTGCGCTTTTGCGGCCGGCTCCCAAAAAAGCGACTTGTAAAATGGAGCTTCAGGGCACTGCAATTCACAAACCTGCAGAGTTATAAATGATAACTCTCGTCCACAAATATATTGAGGGAAGGCAAAGAAGAGGATTTGAAATCAAGGCAGAATTGCAGGAAACAGATTTCAGGAGGTAGATTCGAATCGCCTTTAAAGCACATGAAAAGCGGCAAAACGTTGACAATGATGCCCTTGGCCAAAAAGGGCGTATGCGTTTTTTCCTGAATATATTCAGGAAAAAACGCATACGCCCTTTTTGGCCAACCAAGCAACCTGGAAAGGCAAATCAGCGCGACAAAGAAGTCTCGCTTCCCATCGGTCAAAAGGGCCATGCTGAAAAAAGTGTCAAAACCAGAAATGCAGGACAGGCCATGGAGAAATGGGAGCCTTGCTACACTGATGGGCGGGATGTAAATTGCCAACAGCCACTCTGGAGAAGTGTACGGTGTGTCCTGAAACATCTAAAAAACACAGCTTAGAGAGCATAGGGCACTTCCACGCATGGGGGGATAAAGCGGGAAAATTGAAAATCAGCAAGACACAAGCACCCCAAAGTTTAGGGCTGCTCTGTTGACAAGGACCTCCACTTCCTTCCACCTTAAATATCCCAGGAAAGCGAAAAATGGATAAAAAAGTTGTGGTCCTTATGTACAATGGAATATCACTCAGCCATGAAATCAATGTCATAAGGCTAGTAGCAGCATGATGAGTGGATTTAGGTAAGACGATCCTAAGTGAAATAAGTCACACAGAAAAGGACACTTCTCATAAGGTGTCACTTATAGAGCGAATGTAAAAACCGTTACACTTGAACTGAATTACAAAACAGAACAGAGTCACACATGCAGAAAACACACTATGGCTGCTTAACGGGAAAGGTGAGGTGGGGTGATACATATAACAAGAGTTTCAAATTAGCTCAGATACCGTTCCATAAACCCAATATGGAATAGACAAGACCTACTCCTTGCTCAGAGAACTGGACTCAACACGCCCGATTCACCGCACAAGAATATATCTGACCAGTAATAATCTTAAAACCTATGTATTGATATCTCTCTGTTAGTGTGTCAAGTGGGTGTAAAGCGGCCTAAACACAGCCGTGAAAAGCAGCTAAACCCCATTATAAAAATAAATTACTTTTAAAAACCCATGAAACAAAGACAGGGAAAGAGAGAGAAATTCTTACACAATTCGTTCAGGGGCTGTGATGCAACCTGGATTGACCATATCTAGACCCACAGCTGGATGAGACATAAGGGTGGACACTCTTGGGGCTGAGAGGTTTGGTGAGGTTGGGTGAGCAAACGCAGACCCTTTAAAGTAATACTGCGTGCGACCCATCGCATGGGTCCCAAATCTCCAGGTTCAAGGGCATCTTCCTACATCGAAAACATGCATGAGAAACCCAGAAGATGGTACACCGTGTGATGGGGAAAGGTTTCTAAAACGCACCTCATTTCTCATCTCCTTGTGCTCGGGTTCGCCATTCCAGCCACTTTACTAGCAATCTCCCTACTTGGAGCATCAGCACCTTTAACCTCCTGTTCCGTACAGGTTGCAATTTGTCCTGAGGATGAACGGGAAGATGGGGAACCAATGAGAGACTAGCTCTTGGTGTTGGGACAGGCACAGGTCACTCTATTTTCCCATCAGGAAGAAGAATTAACCACAGGCTCAGCCTGCCCCCCGGAACCAGAACAGGGCCTGAAGCCATCCTGCGCTTTTGCGGCCGGCTCCCAAAAAAGCGACTTGTAAAATGGAGCTTCAGGGCACTGCAATTCACAAACCTGCAGAGTTATAAATGATAACTCTCGTCCACAAATATATTGAGGGAAGGCAAAGAAGAGGATTTGAAATCAAGGCAGAATTGCAGGAAACAGATTTCAGGAGGTAGATTCGAATCGCCTTTAAAGCACATGAAAAGCGGCAAAACGTTGACAATGATGCCCTTGGCCAAAAAGGGCGTATGCGTTTTTTCCTGAATATATTCAGGAAAAAACGCATACGCCCTTTTTGGCCAACCAAGCAACCTGGAAAGGCAAATCAGCGCGACAAAGAAGTCTCGCTTCCCATCGGTCAAAAGGGCCATGCTGAAAAAATTGTCAAAACCAGAAATGCAGGACAGGCCATGGAGAAATGGGAGCCTTGCTACACTGATGGGCGGGATGTAAATTGCCAACAGCCACTCTGGAGAAGTGTACGGTGTGTCCTGAAACATCTAAAAAACACAGCTTAGAGAGCATAGGGCACTTCCACGCATGGGGGGATAAAGCGGGAAAATTGAAAATCAGCAAGACACAAGCACCCCAAAGTTTAGGGCTGCTCTGTTGACAAGGACCTCCACTTCCTTCCACCTTAAATATCCCAGGAAAGCGAAAAATGGATAAAAAAGTTGTGGTCCTTATGTACAATGGAATATCACTCAGCCATGAAATCAATGTCATAAGGCTAGTAGCAGCATGATGAGTGGATTTAGGTAAGACGATTCTAAGTGAAATAAGTCACACAGAAAAGGACACTTCTCATAAGGTGTCACTTATAGAGCGAATGTAAAAACCGTTACACTTGAACTGAATTACAAAACAGAACAGAGTCACACATGCAGAAAACACACTATGGCTGCTTAACGGGAAAGGTGAGGTGGGGTGATACATATAACAAGAGTTTCAAATTAGCTCAGATACCGTTCCATAAACCCAATATGGAATAGACAAGACCTACTCCTTGCTCAGAGAACTGGACTCAACACGCCCGATTCACCGCACAAGAATATATCTGACCAGTAATAATCTTAAAACCTATGTATTGATATCTCTCTGTTAGTGTGTCAAGTGGGTGTAAAGCGGCCTAAACACAGCCGTGAAAAGCAGCTAAACCCCATTATAAAAATAAATTACTTTTAAAAACCCATGAAACAAAGACAGGGAAAGAGAGAGAAATTCTTACACAATTCGTTCAGGGGCTGTGATGCAACCTGGATTGACCATATCTAGACCCACAGCTGGATGAGACATAAGGGTGGACACTCTTGGGGCTGAGAGGTTTGGTGAGGTTGGGTGAGCAAACGCAGACCCTTTAAAGTAATACTGCGTGCGACCCATCGCATGGGTCCCAAATCTCCAGGTTCAAGGGCATCTTCCTACATCGAAAACATGCATGAGAAACCCAGAAGATGGTACACCGTGTGATGGGGAAAGGTTTCTAAAACGCACCTCATTTCTCATCTCCTTGTGCTCGGGTTCGCCATTCCAGCCACTTTACTAGCAATCTCCCTACTTGGAGCATCAGCACCTTTAACCTCCTGTTCCGTACAGGTTGCAATTTGTCCTGAGGATGAACGGGAAGACGGGGAACCAATGAGAGACTAGCTCTTGGTGTTGGGACAGGCACAGGTCACTCTATTTTCCCATCAGGAAGAAGAATTAACCACAGGCTCAGCCTGCCCCCCGGAACCAGAACAGGGCCTGAAGCCATCCTGCGCTTTTGCGGCCGGCTCCCAAAAAAGCGACTTGTAAAATGGAGCTTCAGGGCACTGCAATTCACAAACCTGCAGAGTTATAAATGATAACTCTCGTCCACAAATATATTGAGGGAAGGCAAAGAAGAGGATTTGAAATCAAGGCAGAATTGCAGGAAACAGATTTCAGGAGGTAGATGCGAAGCGCCTTTAAAGCACATGAAAAGCGGCAAAACGTTGACAATGATGCCCTTGGCCAAAAAGGGCGTATGCGTTTTTTCCTGAATATATTCAGGAAAAAACGCATACGCCCTTTTTGGCCAACCAAGCAACCTGGAAAGGCAAATCAGCGCGACAAAGAAGTCTCGCTTCCCATCGGTCAAAAGGGCCATGCTGAAAAAAGTGTCAAAACCAGAAATGCAGGACAGGCCATGGAGAAATGGGAGCCTTGCTACACTGATGGGCGGGATGTAAATTGCCAACAGCCACTCTGGAGAAGTGTACGGTGTGTCCTGAAACATCTAAAAAACACAGCTTAGAGAGCATAGGGCACTTCCACGCATGGGGGGATAAAGCGGGAAAATTGAAAATCAGCAAGACACAAGCACCCCAAAGTTTAGGGCTGCTCTGTTGACAAGGACCTCCACTTCCTTCCACCTTAAATATCCCAGGAAAGCGAAAAATGGATAAAAAAGTTGTGGTCCTTATGTACAATGGAATATCACTCAGCCATGAAATCAATGTCATAAGGCTAGTAGCAGCATGATGAGTGGATTTAGGTAAGACGATTCTAAGTGAAATAAGTCACACAGAAAAGGACACTTCTCATAAGGTGTCACTTATAGAGGGAATGTAAAAACCGTTACACTTGAACTGAAGTACAAAACAGAACAGAGTCACACATGCAGAAAACACACTATGGCTGCTTAACGGGAAAGGTGAGGTGGGGTGATACATAAAACAAGAGTTTCAAATTAGCTCAGATACCGTTCCATAAACCCAATATGGAATAGACAAGACCTACTCCTTGCTCAGAGAACTGGACTCAACACGCCCGATTCACCGCACAAGAATATATCTGACTAGTAATAATCTTAAAACCTATGTATTGATATCTCTCTGTTAGTGTGTCAAGTGGGTGTAAAGCGGCCTAAACACAGCCGTGAAAAGCAGCTAAACCCCATTATAAAAATAAATTACTTTTAAAAACCCATGAAACAAAGACAGGGAAAGAGAGAGAAATTCTTACACAATTCGTTCAGGGGCTGTGATGCAACCTGGATTGACCATATCTAGACCCACAGCTGGATGAGACATAAGGGTGGACACTCTTGGGGCTGAGAGGTTCGGTGAGGTTGGGTGAGCAAACGCAGACCCTTTAAAGTAATACTGCGTGCTACCCATCGCATGGGTCCCAAATCTCCAGGTTCAAGGGCATCTTCCTACATCGAAAACATGCATGAGAAACCCAGAAGATGGTACACCGTGTGATGGGGAAAGGTTTCTAAAACGCACCTCATTTCTCATCTCCTTGTGCTCGGGTTCGCCATTCCAGCCACTTTACTAGCAATCTCCCTACTTGGAGCATCAGCACCTTTAACCTCCTGTTCCGTACAGGTTGCAATTTGTCCTGAGGATGAACGGGAAGACGGGGAACCAATGAGAGACTAGCTCTTGGTGTTGGGACAGGCACAGGTCACTCTATTTTCCCATCAGGAAGAAGAATTAACCACAGGCTCAGCCTGCCCCCCGGAACCAGAACAGGGCCTGAAGCCATCCTGCGCTTTTGCGGCCGGCTCCCAAAAAAGCGACTTGTAAAATGGAGCTTCAGGGCACTGCAATTCACAAACCTGCAGAGTTATAAATGATAACTCTCGTCCACAAATATATTGAGGGAAGGCAAAGAAGAGGATTTGAAATCAAGGCAGAATTGCAGGAAACAGATTTCAGGAGGAAGATGCGAATCGCCTTTAAAGCACATGAAAAGCGGCAAAACGTTGACAATGATGCCCTTGGCCAAAAAGGGCGTATGCGTTTTTTCCTGAATATATTCAGGAGAAAACGCATACGCCCTTTTTGGCCAACCAAGCAACCTGGAAAGGCAAATCAGCGCTACAAAGAAGTCTCGCTTCCCATCGGTCAAAAGGGCCATGCTGAAAAAAGTGTCAAAACCAGAAATGCAGGGCAGGCCATGGAGAAATGGGAGCCTTGCTACACTGATGGGCGGGATGTAAATTGCCAACAGCCACTCTGGAGAAGTGTACGGTGTGTCCTGAAACATCTAAAAAACACAGCTTAGAGAGCATAGGGCACTTCCACGCATGGGGGGATAAAGTGGGAAAATTGAAAATCAGCAAGACACAAGCACCCCAAAGGTTAGGGCTGCTCTGTTGACAAGGACCTCCACTTCCTTCCACCTTAAATATCCCAGGAAAGCGAAAAATGGATAAAAAAGTTGTGGTCCTTATGTACAATGGAATATCACTCAGCCATGAAATCAATGTCATAAGGCTAGTAGCAGCATGATGAGTGGATTTAGGTAAGACGATTCTAAGTGAAATAAGTCACACAGAAAAGGACACTTCTCATAAGGTGTCACTTATAGAGGGAATGTAAAAACCGTTACACTTGAACTGAATTACAAAACAGAACAGAGTCACACATGCAGAAAACACACTATGGCTGCTTAACGGGAAAGGTGAGGTGGGGTGATACATAAAACAAGAGTTTCAAATGAGCTCAGATACCGTTCCATAAACCCAATATGGAATAGACAAGACCTACTCCTTGCTCAGAGAACTGGACTCAACACGCCCGATTCACCGCACAAGAATATATCTGACTAGTAATAATCTTAAAACCTATGTATTGATATCTCTCTGTTAGTGTGTCAAGTGGGTGTAAAGCGGCCTAAACACAGCCATGAAAAGCAGCTAAACCCCATTATAAAAATAAATTACTTTTAAAAACCCATGAAACAAAGACAGGGAAAGAGAGAGAAATTCTTACACAATTCGTTCAGGGGCTGTGATGCAACCTGGATTGACCATATCTAGACCCACAGCTGGATGAGACATAAGGGTGGACACTCTTGGGGCTGAGAGGTTCGGTGAGGTTGGGTGAGCAAACGCAGACCCTTTAAAGTGATACTGCGTGCTACCCATCGCATGGGTCCCAAATCTCCAGGTTCAAGGGCATCTTCCTACATCGAAAACATGCATGAGAAACCCAGAAGATGGTACACCGTGTGATGGGGAAAGGTTTCTAAAACGCACCTCATTTCTCATCTCCTTGTGCTCGGGTTCGCCATTCCAGCCACTTTACTAGCAATCTCCCTACTTGGAGCATCAGCACCTTTAACCTCCTGTTCCGTACAGGTTGCAATTTGTCCTGAGGATGAACGGGAAGACGGGGAACCAATGAGAGACTAGCTCTTGGTGTTGGGACAGGCACAGGTCACTCTATTTTCCCATCAGGAAGAAGAATTAACCACAGGCTCAGCCTGCCCCCCGGAACCAGAACAGGGCCTGAAGCCATCCTGCGCTTTTGCGGCCGGCTCCCAAAAAACCGACTTGTAAAATGGAGCTTCAGGGCACTGCAATTCACAAACCTGCAGAGTTACAAATGATAACTCTCGTCCACAAATATATTGAGGGAAGGCAAAGAAGAGGATTTGAAATCAAGGCAGAATTGCAGGAAACAGATTTCAGGAGGAAGATGCGAAGCGCCTTTAAAGCACATGAAAAGTGGCAAAACGTTGACAATGATGCCCTTGGCCAAAAAGGGCGTATGCGTTTTTTCCTGAATATATTCAGGAAAAAACGCATACGCCCTTTTTGGCCAACCAAGCAACCTGGAAAGGCAAATCAGCGCTACAAAGAAGTCTCGCTTCCCATCGGTCAAAAGGGCCATGCTGAAAAAAGTGTCAAAACCAGAAATGCAGGACAGGCCATGGAGAAATGGGAGCCTTGCTACACTGATGGGCGGGATGTAAATTGCCAACAGCCACTCTGGAGAAGTGTACGGTGTGTCCTGAAACATCTAAAAAACACAGCTTAGAGAGCATAGGGCACTTCCACGCATGGGGGGATAAAGTGGGAACATTGAAAATCAGCAAGACACAAGCACCCCAAAGTTTAGGGCTGCTCTGTTGACAAGGACCTCCACTTCCTTCCACCTTAAATATCCCAGGAAAGCGAAAAATGGATAAAAAAGTTGTGGTCCTTATGTACAATGGAATATCACTCAGCCATGAAATCAATGTCATAAGGCTAGTAGCAGCATGATGAGTGGATTTAGGTAAGACGATTCTAAGTGAAATAAGTCACACAGAAAAGGACACTTCTCATAAGGTGTCACTTATAGAGGGAATGTAAAAACCGTTACACTTGAACTGAAGTACAAAACAGAACAGAGTCACACATGCAGAAAACACACTATGGCTGCTTAACGGGAAAGGTGAGGTGGGGTGATACATAAAACAAGAGTTTCAAATTAGCTCAGATACCGTTCCATAAACCCAATATGGAATAGACAAGACCTACTCCTTGCTCAGAGAACTGGACTCAACACGCCCGATTCACCGCACAAGAATATATCTGACTAGTAATAATCTTAAAACCTATGTATTGATATCTCTCTGTTAGTGTGTCAAGTGGGTGTAAAGCGGCCTAAACACAGCCGTGAAAAGCAGCTAAACCCCATTATAAAAATAAATTACTTTTAAAAACCCATGAAACAAAGACAGGGAAAGAGAGAGAAATTCTTACACAATTCGTTCAGGGGCTGTGATGCAACCTGGATTGACCATATCTAGACCCACAGCTGGATGAGACATAAGGGTGGACACTCTTGGGGCTGAGAGGTTCGGTGAGGTTGGGTGAGCAAACGCAGACCCTTTAAAGTGATACTGCATGCTACCCATCGCATGGGTCCCAAATCTCCAGGTTCAAGGGCATCTTCCTACATCGAAAACATGCATGAGAAACCCAGAAGATGGTACACCGTGTGATGGGGAAAGGTTTCTAAAACGCACCTCATTTCTCATCTCCTTGTGCTCGGGTTCGCCATTCCAGCCACTTTACTAGCAATCTCCCTACTTGGAGCATCAGCACCTTTAACCTCCTGTTCCGTACAGGTTGCAATTTGTCCTGAGGATGAACGGGAAGACGGGGAACCAATGAGAGACTAGCTCTTGGTGTTGGGACAGGCACAGGTCACTCTATTTTCCCATCAGGAAGAAGAATTAACCACAGGCTCAGCCTGCCCCCCGGAACCAGAACAGGGCCTGAAGCCATCCTGCGCTTTTGCGGCCGGCTCCCAAAAAACCGACTTGTAAAATGGAGCTTCAGGGCACTGCAATTCACAAACCTGCAGAGTTACAAATGATAACTCTCGTCCACAAATATATTGAGGGAAGGCAAAGAAGAGGATTTGAAATCAAGGCAGAATTGCAGGAAACAGATTTCAGGAGGAAGATGCGAAGCGCCTTTAAAGCACATGAAAAGTGGCAAAACGTTGACAATGATGCCCTTGGCCAAAAAGGGCGTATGCGTTTTTTCCTGAATATATTCAGGAAAAAACGCATACGCCCTTTTTGGCCAACCAAGCAACCTGGAAAGGCAAATCAGCGCTACAAAGAAGTCTCGCTTCCCATCGGTCAAAAGGGCCATGCTGAAAAAAGTGTCAAAACCAGAAATGCAGGACAGGCCATGGAGAAATGGGAGCCTTGCTACACTGATGGGCGGGATGTAAATTGCCAACAGCCACTCTGGAGAAGTGTACGGTGTGTCCTGAAACATCTAAAAAACACAGCTTAGAGAGCATAGGGCACTTCCACGCATGGGGGGATAAAGTGGGAACATTGAAAATCAGCAAGACACAAGCACCCCAAAGTTTAGGGCTGCTCTGTTGACAAGGACCTCCACTTCCTTCCACCTTAAATATCCCAGGAAAGCGAAAAATGGATAAAAAAGTTGTGGTCCTTATGTACAATGGAATATCACTCAGCCATGAAATCAATGTCATAAGGCTAGTAGCAGCATGATGAGTGGATTTAGGTAAGACGATTCTAAGTGAAATAAGTCACACAGAAAAGGACACTTCTCATAAGGTGTCACTTATAGAGGGAATGTAAAAACCGTTACACTTGAACTGAAGTACAAAACAGAACAGAGTCACACATGCAGAAAACACACTATGGCTGCTTAACGGGAAAGGTGAGGTGGGGTGATACATAAAACAAGAGTTTCAAATTAGCTCAGATACCGTTCCACAAACCCAATATGGAATAGACAAGACCTACTCCTTGCTCAGAGAACTGGACTCAACACGCCCGATTCACCGCACAAGAATATATCTGACTAGTAATAATCTTAAAACCTATGTATTGATATCTCTCTGTTAGTGTGTCAAGTGGGTGTAAAGCGGCCTAAACACAGCCGTGAAAAGCAGCTAAACCCCATTATAAAAATAAATTACTTTTAAAAACCCATGAAACAAAGACAGGGAAAGAGAGAGAAATTCTTACACAATTCGTTCAGGGGCTGTGATGCAACCTGGATTGACCATATCTAGACCCACAGCTGGATGAGACATAAGGGTGGACACTCTTGGGGCTGAGAGGTTCGGTGAGGTTGGGTGAGCAAACGCAGACCCTTTAAAGTAATACTGCGTGCTACCCATCGCATGGGTCCCAAATCTCCAGGTTCAAGGGCATCTTCCTACATCGAAAACATGCATGAGAAACCCAGAAGATGGTACACCGTGTGATGGGGAAAGGTTTCTAAAACGCACCTCATTTCTCATCTCCTTGTGCTCGGGTTCGCCATTCCAGCCACTTTACTAGCAATCTCCCTACTTGGAGCATCAGCACCTTTAACCTCCTGTTCCGTACAGGTTGCAATTTGTCCTGAGGATGAACGGGAAGACGGGGAACCAATGAGAGACTAGCTCTTGGTGTTGGGACAGGCACAGGTCACTCTATTTTCCCATCAGGAAGAAGAATTAACCACAGGCTCAGCCTGCCCCCCGGAACCAGAACAGGGCCTGAAGCCATCCTGCGCTTTTGCGGCCGGCTCCCAAAAAAGCGACTTGTAAAATGGAGCTTCAGGGCACTGCAATTCACAAACCTGCAGAGTTATAAATGATAACTCTCGTCCACAAATATATTGAGGGAAGGCAAAGAAGAGGATTTGAAATCAAGGCAGAATTGCAGGAAACAGATTTCAGGAGGAAGATGCGAATCGCCTTTAAAGCACATGAAAAGCGGCAAAACGTTGACAATGATGCCCTTGGCCAAAAAGGGCGTATGCGTTTTTTCCTGAATATATTCAGGAGAAAACGCATACGCCCTTTTTGGCCAACCAAGCAACCTGGAAAGGCAAATCAGCGCTACAAAGAAGTCTCGCTTCCCATCGGTCAAAAGGGCCATGCTGAAAAAAGTGTCAAAACCAGAAATGCAGGGCAGGCCATGGAGAAATGGGAGCCTTGCTACACTGATGGGCGGGATGTAAATTGCCAACAGCCACTCTGGAGAAGTGTACGGTGTGTCCTGAAACATCTAAAAAACACAGCTTAGAGAGCATAGGGCACTTCCACGCATGGGGGGATAAAGTGGGAAAATTGAAAATCAGCAAGACACAAGCACCCCAAAGGTTAGGGCTGCTCTGTTGACAAGGACCTCCACTTCCTTCCACCTTAAATATCCCAGGAAAGCGAAAAATGGATAAAAAAGTTGTGGTCCTTATGTACAATGGAATATCACTCAGCCATGAAATCAATGTCATAAGGCTAGTAGCAGCATGATGAGTGGATTTAGGTAAGACGATTCTAAGTGAAATAAGTCACACAGAAAAGGACACTTCTCATAAGGTGTCACTTATAGAGGGAATGTAAAAACCGTTACACTTGAACTGAAGTACAAAACAGAACAGAGTCACACATGCAGAAAACACACTATGGCTGCTTAACGGGAAAGGTGAGGTGGGGTGATACATAAAACAAGAGTTTCAAATTAGCTCAGATACCGTTCCACAAACCCAATATGGAATAGACAAGACCTACTCCTTGCTCAGAGAACTGGACTCAACACGCCCGATTCACCGCACAAGAATATATCTGACTAGTAATAATCTTAAAACCTATGTATTGATATCTCTCTGTTAGTGTGTCAAGTGGGTGTAAAGCGGCCTAAACACAGCCGTGAAAAGCAGCTAAACCCCATTATAAAAATAAATTACTTTTAAAAACCCATGAAACAAAGACAGGGAAAGAGAGAGAAATTCTTACACAATTCGTTCAGGGGCTGTGATGCAACCTGGATTGACCATATCTAGACCCACAGCTGGATGAGACATAAGGGTGGACACTCTTGGGGCTGAGAGGTTCGGTGAGGTTGGGTGAGCAAACGCAGACCCTTTAAAGTAATACTGCGTGCTACCCATCGCATGGGTCCCAAATCTCCAGGTTCAAGGGCATCTTCCTACATCGAAAACATGCATGAGAAACCCAGAAGATGGTACACCGTGTGATGGGGAAAGGTTTCTAAAACGCACCTCATTTCTCATCTCCTTGTGCTCGGGTTCGCCATTCCAGCCACTTTACTAGCAATCTCCCTACTTGGAGCATCAGCACCTTTAACCTCCTGTTCCGTACAGGTTGCAATTTGTCCTGAGGATGAACGGGAAGACGGGGAACCAATGAGAGACTAGCTCTTGGTGTTGGGACAGGCACAGGTCACTCTATTTTCCCATCAGGAAGAAGAATTAACCACAGGCTCAGCCTGCCCCCCGGAACCAGAACAGGGCCTGAAGCCATCCTGCGCTTTTGCGGCCGGCTCCCAAAAAAGCGACTTGTAAAATGGAGCTTCAGGGCACTGCAATTCACAAACCTGCAGAGTTATAAATGATAACTCTCGTCCACAAATATATTGAGGGAAGGCAAAGAAGAGGATTTGAAATCAAGGCAGAATTGCAGGAAACAGATTTCAGGAGGAAGATGCGAATCGCCTTTAAAGCACATGAAAAGCGGCAAAACGTTGACAATGATGCCCTTGGCCAAAAAGGGCGTATGCGTTTTTTCCTGAATATATTCAGGAGAAAACGCATACGCCCTTTTTGGCCAACCAAGCAACCTGGAAAGGCAAATCAGCGCTACAAAGAAGTCTCGCTTCCCATCGGTCAAAAGGGCCATGCTGAAAAAAGTGTCAAAACCAGAAATGCAGGGCAGGCCATGGAGAAATGGGAGCCTTGCTACACTGATGGGCGGGATGTAAATTGCCAACAGCCACTCTGGAGAAGTGTACGGTGTGTCCTGAAACATCTAAAAAACACAGCTTAGAGAGCATAGGGCACTTCCACGCATGGGGGGATAAAGTGGGAAAATTGAAAATCAGCAAGACACAAGCACCCCAAAGGTTAGGGCTGCTCTGTTGACAAGGACCTCCACTTCCTTCCACCTTAAATATCCCAGGAAAGCGAAAAATGGATAAAAAAGTTGTGGTCCTTATGTACAATGGAATATCACTCAGCCATGAAATCAATGTCATAAGGCTAGTAGCAGCATGATGAGTGGATTTAGGTAAGACGATTCTAAGTGAAATAAGTCACACAGAAAAGGACACTTCTCATAAGGTGTCACTTATAGAGGGAATGTAAAAACCGTTACACTTGAACTGAATTACAAAACAGAACAGAGTCACACATGCAGAAAACACACTATGGCTGCTTAACGGGAAAGGTGAGGTGGGGTGATACATAAAACAAGAGTTTCAAATGAGCTCAGATACCGTTCCATAAACCCAATATGGAATAGACAAGACCTACTCCTTGCTCAGAGAACTGGACTCAACACGCCCGATTCACCGCACAAGAATATATCTGACTAGTAATAATCTTAAAACCTATGTATTGATATCTCTCTGTTAGTGTGTCAAGTGGGTGTAAAGCGGCCTAAACACAGCCATGAAAAGCAGCTAAACCCCATTATAAAAATAAATTACTTTTAAAAACCCATGAAACAAAGACAGGGAAAGAGAGAGAAATTCTTACACAATTCGTTCAGGGGCTGTGATGCAACCTGGATTGACCATATCTAGACCCACAGCTGGATGAGACATAAGGGTGGACACTCTTGGGGCTGAGAGGTTCGGTGAGGTTGGGTGAGCAAACGCAGACCCTTTAAAGTGATACTGCGTGCTACCCATCGCATGGGTCCCAAATCTCCAGGTTCAAGGGCATCTTCCTACATCGAAAACATGCATGAGAAACCCAGAAGATGGTACACCGTGTGATGGGGAAAGGTTTCTAAAACGCACCTCATTTCTCATCTCCTTGTGCTCGGGTTCGCCATTCCAGCCACTTTACTAGCAATCTCCCTACTTGGAGCATCAGCACCTTTAACCTCCTGTTCCGTACAGGTTGCAATTTGTCCTGAGGATGAACGGGAAGACGGGGAACCAATGAGAGACTAGCTCTTGGTGTTGGGACAGGCACAGGTCACTCTATTTTCCCATCAGGAAGAAGAATTAACCACAGGCTCAGCCTGCCCCCCGGAACCAGAACAGGGCCTGAAGCCATCCTGCGCTTTTGCGGCCGGCTCCCAAAAAACCGACTTGTAAAATGGAGCTTCAGGGCACTGCAATTCACAAACCTGCAGAGTTACAAATGATAACTCTCGTCCACAAATATATTGAGGGAAGGCAAAGAAGAGGATTTGAAATCAAGGCAGAATTGCAGGAAACAGATTTCAGGAGGAAGATGCGAAGCGCCTTTAAAGCACATGAAAAGTGGCAAAACGTTGACAATGATGCCCTTGGCCAAAAAGGGCGTATGCGTTTTTTCCTGAATATATTCAGGAAAAAACGCATACGCCCTTTTTGGCCAACCAAGCAACCTGGAAAGGCAAATCAGCGCTACAAAGAAGTCTCGCTTCCCATCGGTCAAAAGGGCCATGCTGAAAAAAGTGTCAAAACCAGAAATGCAGGACAGGCCATGGAGAAATGGGAGCCTTGCTACACTGATGGGCGGGATGTAAATTGCCAACAGCCACTCTGGAGAAGTGTACGGTGTGTCCTGAAACATCTAAAAAACACAGCTTAGAGAGCATAGGGCACTTCCACGCATGGGGGGATAAAGTGGGAACATTGAAAATCAGCAAGACACAAGCACCCCAAAGTTTAGGGCTGCTCTGTTGACAAGGACCTCCACTTCCTTCCACCTTAAATATCCCAGGAAAGCGAAAAATGGATAAAAAAGTTGTGGTCCTTATGTACAATGGAATATCACTCAGCCATGAAATCAATGTCATAAGGCTAGTAGCAGCATGATGAGTGGATTTAGGTAAGACGATTCTAAGTGAAATAAGTCACACAGAAAAGGACACTTCTCATAAGGTGTCACTTATAGAGGGAATGTAAAAACCGTTACACTTGAACTGAAGTACAAAACAGAACAGAGTCACACATGCAGAAAACACACTATGGCTGCTTAACGGGAAAGGTGAGGTGGGGTGATACATAAAACAAGAGTTTCAAATTAGCTCAGATACCGTTCCATAAACCCAATATGGAATAGACAAGACCTACTCCTTGCTCAGAGAACTGGACTCAACACGCCCGATTCACCGCACAAGAATATATCTGACTAGTAATAATCTTAAAACCTATGTATTGATATCTCTCTGTTAGTGTGTCAAGTGGGTGTAAAGCGGCCTAAACACAGCCGTGAAAAGCAGCTAAACCCCATTATAAAAATAAATTACTTTTAAAAACCCATGAAACAAAGACAGGGAAAGAGAGAGAAATTCTTACACAATTCGTTCAGGGGCTGTGATGCAACCTGGATTGACCATATCTAGACCCACAGCTGGATGAGACATAAGGGTGGACACTCTTGGGGCTGAGAGGTTCGGTGAGGTTGGGTGAGCAAACGCAGACCCTTTAAAGTGATACTGCGTGCTACCCATCGCATGGGTCCCAAATCTCCAGGTTCAAGGGCATCTTCCTACATCGAAAACATGCATGAGAAACCCAGAAGATGGTACACCGTGTGATGGGGAAAGGTTTCTAAAACGCACCTCATTTCTCATCTCCTTGTGCTCGGGTTCGCCATTCCAGCCACTTTACTAGCAATCTCCCTACTTGGAGCATCAGCACCTTTAACCTCCTGTTCCGTACAGGTTGCAATTTGTCCTGAGGATGAACGGGAAGACGGGGAACCAATGAGAGACTAGCTCTTGGTGTTGGGACAGGCACAGGTCACTCTATTTTCCCATCAGGAAGAAGAATTAACCACAGGCTCAGCCTGCCCCCCGGAACCAGAACAGGGCCTGAAGCCATCCTGCGCTTTTGCGGCCGGCTCCCAAAAAACCGACTTGTAAAATGGAGCTTCAGGGCACTGCAATTCACAAACCTGCAGAGTTACAAATGATAACTCTCGTCCACAAATATATTGAGGGAAGGCAAAGAAGAGGATTTGAAATCAAGGCAGAATTGCAGGAAACAGATTTCAGGAGGAAGATGCGAAGCGCCTTTAAAGCACATGAAAAGTGGCAAAACGTTGACAATGATGCCCTTGGCCAAAAAGGGCGTATGCGTTTTTTCCTGAATATATTCAGGAAAAAACGCATACGCCCTTTTTGGCCAACCAAGCAACCTGGAAAGGCAAATCAGCGCTACAAAGAAGTCTCGCTTCCCATCGGTCAAAAGGGCCATGCTGAAAAAAGTGTCAAAACCAGAAATGCAGGACAGGCCATGGAGAAATGGGAGCCTTGCTACACTGATGGGCGGGATGTAAATTGCCAACAGCCACTCTGGAGAAGTGTACGGTGTGTCCTGAAACATCTAAAAAACACAGCTTAGAGAGCATAGGGCACTTCAACGCATGGGGGGATAAAGTGGGAACATTGAAAATCAGCAAGACACAAGCACCCCAAAGTTTAGGGCTGCTCTGTTGACAAGGACCTCCACTTCCTTCCACCTTAAATATCCCAGGAAAGCGAAAAATGGATAAAAAAGTTGTGGTCCTTATGTACAATGGAATATCACTCAGCCATGAAATCAATGTCATAAGGCTAGTAGCAGCATGATGAGTGGATTTAGGTAAGACGATTCTAAGTGAAATAAGTCACACAGAAAAGGACACTTCTCATAAGGTGTCACTTATAGAGGGAATGTAAAAACCGTTACACTTGAACTGAAGTACAAAACAGAACAGAGTCACACATGCAGAAAACACACTATGGCTGCTTAACGGGAAAGGTGAGGTGGGGTGATACATAAAACAAGAGTTTCAAATTAGCTCAGATACCGTTCCATAAACCCAATATGGAATAGACAAGACCTACTCCTTGCTCAGAGAACTGGACTCAACACGCCCGATTCACCGCACAAGAATATATCTGACTAGTAATAATCTTAAAACCTATGTATTGATATCTCTCTGTTAGTGTGTCAAGTGGGTGTAAAGCGGCCTAAACACAGCCGTGAAAAGCAGCTAAACCCCATTATAAAAATAAATTACTTTTAAAAACCCATGAAACAAAGACAGGGAAAGAGAGAGAAATTCTTACACAATTCGTTCAGGGGCTGTGATGCAACCTGGATTGACCATATCTAGACCCACAGCTGGATGAGACATAAGGGTGGACACTCTTGGGGCTGAGAGGTTCGGTGAGGTTGGGTGAGCAAACGCAGACCCTTTAAAGTGATACTGCGTGCTACCCATCGCATGGGTCCCAAATCTCCAGGTTCAAGGGCATCTTCCTACATCGAAAACATGCATGAGAAACCCAGAAGATGGTACACCGTGTGATGGGGAAAGGTTTCTAAAACGCACCTCATTTCTCATCTCCTTGTGCTCGGGTTCGCCATTCCAGCCACTTTACTAGCAATCTCCCTACTTGGAGCATCAGCACCTTTAACCTCCTGTTCCGTACAGGTTGCAATTTGTCCTGAGGATGAACGGGAAGACGGGGAACCAATGAGAGACTAGCTCTTGGTGTTGGGACAGGCAGAGGTCACTCTATTTTCCCATCAGGAAGAAGAATTAACCACAGGCTCAGCCTGCCCCCCGGAACCAGAACAGGGCCTGAAGCCATCCTGCGCTTTTGCGGCCGGCTCCCAAAAAACCGACTTGTAAAATGGAGCTTCAGGGCACTGCAATTCACAAACCTGCAGAGTTACAAATGATAACTCTCGTCCACAAATATATTGAGGGAAGGCAAAGAAGAGGATTTGAAATCAAGGCAGAATTGCAGGAAACAGATTTCAGGAGGAAGATGCGAAGCGCCTTTAAAGCACATGAAAAGTGGCAAAACGTTGACAATGATGCCCTTGGCCAAAAAGGGCGTATGCGTTTTTTCCTGAATATATTCAGGAAAAAACGCATACGCCCTTTTTGGCCAACCAAGCAACCTGGAAAGGCAAATCAGCGCTACAAAGAAGTCTCGCTTCCCATCGGTCAAAAGGGCCATGCTGAAAAAAGTGTCAAAACCAGAAATGCAGGACAGGCCATGGAGAAATGGGAGCCTTGCTACACTGATGGGCGGGATGTAAATTGCCAACAGCCACTCTGGAGAAGTGTACGGTGTGTCCTGAAACATCTAAAAAACACAGCTTAGAGAGCATAGGGCACTTCCACGCATGGGGGGATAAAGTGGGAACATTGAAAATCAGCAAGACACAAGCACCCCAAAGTTTAGGGCTGCTCTGTTGACAAGGACCTCCACTTCCTTCCACCTTAAATATCCCAGGAAAGCGAAAAATGGATAAAAAAGTTGTGGTCCTTATGTACAATGGAATATCACTCAGCCATGAAATCAATGTCATAAGGCTAGTAGCAGCATGATGAGTGGATTTAGGTAAGACGATTCTAAGTGAAATAAGTCACACAGAAAAGGACACTTCTCATAAGGTGTCACTTATAGAGGGAATGTAAAAACCGTTACACTTGAACTGAAGTACAAAACAGAACAGAGTCACACATGCAGAAAACACACTATGGCTGCTTAACGGGAAAGGTGAGGTGGGGTGATACATAAAACAAGAGTTTCAAATTAGCTCAGATACCGTTCCATAAACCCAATATGGAATAGACAAGACCTCCTCCTTGCTCAGAGAACTGGACTCAACACGCCCGATTCACCGCACAAGAATATATCTGACTAGTAATAATCTTAAAACCTATGTATTGATATCTCTCTGTTAGTGTGTCAAGTGGGTGTAAAGCGGCCTAAACACAGCCGTGAAAAGCAGCTAAACCCCATTATAAAAATAAATTACTTTTAAAAACCCATGAAACAAAGACAGGGAAAGAGAGAGAAATTCTTACACAATTCGTTCAGGGGCTGTGATGCAACCTGGATTGACCATATCTAGACCCACAGCTGGATGAGACATAAGGGTGGACACTCTTGGGGCTGAGAGGTTCGGTGAGGTTGGGTGAGCAAACGCAGACCCTTTAAAGTGATACTGCATGCTACCCATCGCATGGGTCCCAAATCTCCAGGTTCAAGGGCATCTTCCTACATCGAAAACATGCATGAGAAACCCAGAAGATGGTACACCGTGTGATGGGGAAAGGTTTCTAAAACGCACCTCATTTCTCATCTCCTTGTGCTCGGGTTCGCCATTCCAGCCACTTTACTAGCAATCTCCCTACTTGGAGCATCAGCACCTTTAACCTCCTGTTCCGTACAGGTTGCAATTTGTCCTGAGGATGAACGGGAAGACGGGGAACCAATGAGAGACTAGCTCTTGGTGTTGGGACAGGCACAGGTCACTCTATTTTCCCATCAGGAAGAAGAATTAACCACAGGCTCAGCCTGCCCCCCGGAACCAGAACAGGGCCTGAAGCCATCCTGCGCTTTTGCGGCCGGCTCCCAAAAAACCGACTTGTAAATTGGAGCTTCAGGGCACTGCAATTCACAAACCTGCAGAGTTACAAATGATAACTCTCGTCCACAAATATATTGAGGGAAGGCAAAGAAGAGGATTTGAAATCAAGGCAGAATTGCAGGAAACAGATTTCAGGAGGAAGATGCGAAGCGCCTTTAAAGCACATGAAAAGTGGCAAAACGTTGACAATGATGCCCTTGGCCAAAAAGGGCGTATGCGTTTTTTCCTGAATATATTCAGGAAAAAACGCATACGCCCTTTTTGGCCAACCAAGCAACCTGGAAAGGCAAATCAGCGCTACAAAGAAGTCTCGCTTCCCATCGGTCAAAAGGGCCATGCTGAAAAAAGTGTCAAAACCAGAAATGCAGGACAGGCCATGGAGAAATGGGAGCCTTGCTACACTGATGGGCGGGATGTAAATTGCCAACAGCCACTCTGGAGAAGTGTACGGTGTGTCCTGAAACATCTAAAAAACACAGCTTAGAGAGCATAGGGCACTTCCACGCATGGGGGGATAAAGTGGGAACATTGAAAATCAGCAAGACACAAGCACCCCAAAGTTTAGGGCTGCTCTGTTGACAAGGACCTCCACTTCCTTCCACCTTAAATATCCCAGGAAAGCGAAAAATGGATAAAAAAGTTGTGGTCCTTATGTACAATGGAATATCACTCAGCCATGAAATCAATGTCATAAGGCTAGTAGCAGCATGATGAGTGGATTTAGGTAAGACGATTCTAAGTGAAATAAGTCACACAGAAAAGGACACTTCTCATAAGGTGTCACTTATAGAGGGAATGTAAAAACCGTTACACTTGAACTGAAGTACAAAACAGAACAGAGTCACACATGCAGAAAACACACTATGGCTGCTTAACGGGAAAGGTGAGGTGGGGTGATACATAAAACAAGAGTTTCAAATTAGCTCAGATACCGTTCCATAAACCCAATATGGAATAGACAAGACCTACTCCTTGCTCAGAGAACTGGACTCAACACGCCCGATTCACCGCACAAGAATATATCTGACTAGTAATAATCTTAAAACCTATGTATTGATATCTCTCTGTTAGTGTGTCAAGTGGGTGTAAAGCGGCCTAAACACAGCCGTGAAAAGCAGCTAAACCCCATTATAAAAATAAATTACTTTTAAAAACCCATGAAACAAAGACAGGGAAAGAGAGAGAAATTCTTACACAATTCGTTCAGGGGCTGTGATGCAACCTGGATTGACCATATCTAGACCCACAGCTGGATGAGACATAAGGGTGGACACTCTTGGGGCTGAGAGGTTCGGTGAGGTTGGGTGAGCAAACGCAGACCCTTTAAAGTGATACTGCGTGCTACCCATCGCATGGGTCCCAAATCTCCAGGTTCAAGGGCATCTTCCTACATCGAAAACATGCATGAGAAACCCAGAAGATGGTACACCGTGTGATGGGGAAAGGTTTCTAAAACGCACCTCATTTCTCATCTCCTTGTGCTCGGGTTCGCCATTCCAGCCACTTTACTAGCAATCTCCCTACTTGGAGCATCAGCACCTTTAACCTCCTGTTCCGTACAGGTTGCAATTTGTCCTGAGGATGAACGGGAAGACGGGGAACCAATGAGAGACTAGCTCTTGGTGTTGGGACAGGCACAGGTCACTCTATTTTCCCATCAGGAAGAAGAATTAACCACAGGCTCAGCCTGCCCCCCGGAACCAGAACAGGGCCTGAAGCCATCCTGCGCTTTTGCGGCCGGCTCCCAAAAAACCGACTTGTAAAATGGAGCTTCAGGGCACTGCAATTCACAAACCTGCAGAGTTACAAATGATAACTCTCGTCCACAAATATATTGAGGGAAGGCAAAGAAGAGGATTTGAAATCAAGGCAGAATTGCAGGAAACAGATTTCAGGAGGAAGATGCGAAGCGCCTTTAAAGCACATGAAAAGTGGCAAAACGTTGACAATGATGCCCTTGGCCAAAAAGGGCGTATGCGTTTTTTCCTGAATATATTCAGGAAAAAACGCATACGCCCTTTTTGGCCAACCAAGCAACCTGGAAAGGCAAATCAGCGCTACAAAGAAGTCTCGCTTCCCATCGGTCAAAAGGGCCATGCTGAAAAAAGTGTCAAAACCAGAAATACAGGACAGGCCATGGAGAAATGGGAGCCTTGCTACACTGATGGGCGGGATGTAAATTGCCAACAGCCACTCTGGAGAAGTGTACGGTGTGTCCTGAAACATCTAAAAAACACAGCTTAGAGAGCATAGGGCACTTCCACGCATGGGGGGATAAAGTGGGAAAATTGAAAATCAGCAAGACACAAGCACCCCAAAGGTTAGGGCTGCTCTGTTGACAAGGACCTCCACTTCCTTCCACCTTAAATATCCCAGGAAAGCGAAAAATGGATAAAAAAGTTGTGGTCCTTATGTACAATGGAATATCACTCAGCCATGAAATCAATGTCATAAGGCTAGTAGCAGCATGATGAGTGGATTTAGGTAAGACGATTCTAAGTGAAATAAGTCACACAGAAAAGGACACTTCTCATAAGGTGTCACTTATAGAGGGAATGTAAAAACCGTTACACTTGAACTGAATTACAAAACAGAGCAGAGTCACACATGCAGAAAACACACTACGGCTGCTTAACGGCAAAGGTCAGGTGGGGTGATACATAAAACAAGATTTTCAAATTAGCTCAGATACCGTTCCATAAACCCAATATGGAATAGACAAGACCTACTCCTTGCTCAGAGAACTGGACTCAACACGCCCGATTCACCGCACAAGAATATATCTGACTAGTAATAATCTTAAAACCTATGTATTGATATCTCTCTGTTAGTGTGTCAAGTGGGTGTAAAGCGGCCTAAACACAGCCGTGAAAAGCAGCTAAACCCCATTATAAAAATAAATTACTTTTAAAAACCCATGAAACAAAGACAGGGAAAGAGAGAGAAATTCTTACACAATTCGTTCAGGGGCTGTGATGCAACCTGGATTGACCATATCTAGACCCACAGCTGGATGAGACATAAGGGTGGACACTCTTGGGGCTGAGAGGTTCGGTGAGGTTGGGTGAGCAAACGCAGACCCTTTAAAGTGATACTGCGTGCTACCCATCGCATGGGTCCCAAATCTCCAGGTTCAAGGGCATCTTCCTACATCGAAAACATGCATGAGAAACCCAGAAGATGGTACACCGTGTGATGGGGAAAGGTTTCTAAAACGCACCTCATTTCTCATCTCCTTGTGCTCGGGTTCGCCATTCCAGCCACTTTACTAGCAATCTCCCTACTTGGAGCATCAGCACCTTTAACCTCCTGTTCCGTACAGGTTGCAATTTGTCCTGAGGATGAACGGGAAGACGGGGAACCAATGAGAGACTAGCTCTTGGTGTTGGGACAGGCACAGGTCACTCTATTTTCCCATCAGGAAGAAGAATTAACCACAGGCTCAGCCTGCCCCCCGGAACCAGAACAGGGCCTGAAGCCATCCTGCGCTTTTGCGGCCGGCTCCCAAAAAACCGACTTGTAAAATGGAGCTTCAGGGCACTGCAATTCACAAACCTGCAGAGTTACAAATGATAACTCTCGTCCACAAATATATTGAGGGAAGGCAAAGAAGAGGATTTGAAATCAAGGCAGAATTGCAGGAAACAGATTTCAGGAGGAAGATGCGAAGCACCTTTAAAGCACATGAAAAGTGGCAAAACGTTGACAATGATGCCCTTGGCCAAAAAGGGCGTATGCGTTTTTTCCTGAATATATTCAGGAAAAAACGCATACGCCCTTTTTGGCCAACCAAGCAACCTGGAAAGGCAAATCAGCGCTACAAAGAAGTCTCGCTTCCCATCGGTCAAAAGGGCCATGCTGAAAAAAGTGTCAAAACCAGAAATGCAGGACAGGCCATGGAGAAATGGGAGCCTTGCTACACTGATGGGCGGGATGTAAATTGCCAACAGCCACTCTGGAGAAGTGTACGGTGTGTCCTGAAACATCTAAAAAACACAGCTTAGAGAGCATAGGGCTCTTCCACGCATGGGGGGATAAAGTGGGAAAATTGAAAATCAGCAAGACACAAGCACCCCAAAGTTTAGGGCTGCTCTGTTGACAAGGACCTCCACTTCCTTCCACCTTAAATATCCCAGGAAAGCGAAAAATGGATAAAAAAGTTGTGGTCCTTATGTACAATGGAATATCACTCAGCCATGAAATCAATGTCATAAGGCTAGTAGCAGCATGATGAGTGGATTTAGGTAAGACGATTCTAAGTGAAATAAGTCACACAGAAAAGGACACTTCTCATAAGGTGTCACTTATAGAGGGAATGTAAAAACCGTTACACTTGAACTGAATTACAAAAGAGAGCAGAGTCACACATGCAGAAAACACACTATGGCTGCTTAACGGGAAAGGTGAGGTGGGGTGATACATAAAACAAGATTTTCAAATTAGCTCAGATACCGTTCCATAAACCCAATATGGAATAGACAAGACCTACTCCTTGCTCAGAGAACTGGACTCAACACGCCCGATTCACCGCACAAGAATATATCTGACTAGTAATAATCTTAAAACCTATGTATTGATATCTCTCTGTTAGTGTGTCAAGTGGGTGTAAAGCGGCCTAAACACAGCCGTGAAAGGCAGCTAAACCCCATTATAAAAATAAATTACTTTTAAAAACCCATGAAACAAAGACAGGGAAAGAGAGAGAAATTCTTACACAATTCGTTCAGGGGCTGTGATGCAACCTGGATTGACCATATCTAGACCCACAGCTGGATGAGACATAAGGGTGGACACTCTTGGGGCTGAGAGGTTCGGTGAGGTTGGGTGAGCAAACGCAGACCCTTTAAAGTAATACTGCGTGCTACCCATCGCATGGGTCCCAAATCTCCAGGTTCAAGGGCATCTTCCTACATCGAAAACATGCATGAGAAACCCAAAAGATGGTACACCGTGTGATGGGGAAAGGTTTCTAAAACGCACCTCATTTCTCATCTCCTTGTGCTCGGGTTCGCCATTCCAGCCACTTTACTAGCAATCTCCCTACTTGGAGCATCAGCACCTTTAACCTCCTGTTCCGTACAGGTTGCAATTTGTCCTGAGGATGAACGGGAAGACGGGGAATCAATGAGAGACTAGCTCTTGGTGTTGGGACAGGCACAGGCCACTCTATTTTCCCATCAGGAAGAAGAATTAACCACAGGCTCAGCCTGCCCCCCTGAACCAGAACAGGGCCTGAAGCCATCCTGCGCTTTTGCGGCCGGCTCCCAAAAAAGCGACTTGTAAAATGGAGCTTCAGGGCACTGCAATTCACAAACCTGCAGAGTTATAAATGATAACTCTCGTCCACAAATATATTGAGGGAAGGCAAAGAAGAGGATTTGAAATCAAGGCAGAATTGCAGGAAACAGATTTCAGGAGGAAGATGCGAATCGCCTTTAAAGCACATGAAAAGCGGCAAAACGTTGACAATGATGCCCTTGGCCAAAAAGGGCGTATGCGTTTTTTCCTGAATATATTCAGGAGAAAACGCATACGCCCTTTTTGGCCAACCAAGCAACCTGAAAGGCAAATCAGCGCTACAAAGAAGTCTCGCTTCCCATCGGTCAAAAGGGCCATGCTGAAAAAAGTGTCAAAACCAGAAATGCAGGACAGGCCATGGAGAAATGGGAGCCTTGCTACACTGATGGGCGGGATGAAAATTGCCAACAGCCACTCTGGAGAAGTGTACGGTGTGTCCTGAAACATCTAAAAAACACAGCTTAGAGAGCATAGGGCACTTCTACGCATGGGGGGATAAAGTGGGAAAATTGAAAATCAGCAAGACACAAGCACCCCAAAGGTTAGGGCTGCTCTGTTGACAAGGACCTCCACTTCCTTCCACCTTAAATATCCCAGGAAAGCGAAAAATGGATAAAAAAGTTGTGGTCCTTATGTACAATGGAATATCACTCAGCCATGAAATCAATGTCATAAGGCTAGTAGCAGCATGATGAGTGGATTTAGGTAAGACGATTCTAAGTGAAATAAGTCACACAGAAAAGGACACTTCTCATAAGGTGTCACTTATAGAGGGAATGTAAAAACCGTTACACTTGAACTGAAGTACAAAACAGAACAGAGTCACACATGCAGAAAACACACTATGGCTGCTTAACGGGAAAGGTGAGGTGGGGTGATACATAAAACAAGAGTTTCAAATTAGCTCAGATACCGTTCCATAAACCCAATATGGAATAGACAAGACCTACTCCTTGCTCAGAGAACTGGACTCAACACGCCCGATTCACCGCACAAGAATATATCTGACTAGTAATAATCTTAAAACCTATGTATTGATATCTATCTGTTAGTGTGTCAAGTGGGTGTAAAGCGGCCTAAACACAGCCGTGAAAAGCAGCTAAACCCCATTATAAAAATAAATTACTTTTAAAAACCCATGAAACAAAGACAGGGAAAGAGAGAGAAATTCTTACACAATTCGTTCAGGGGCTGTGATGCAACCTGGATTGACCATATCTAGACCCACAGCTGGATGAGACATAAGGGCGGACACTCTTGGGGCTGAGAGGTTCGGTGAGGTTGGGTGAGCAAACGCAGACCCTTTAAAGTGATACTGCCTGCTACCCATCGCATGGGTCCCAAATCTCCAGGTTCAAGGGCATCTTCCTACATCGAAAACATGCATGAGAAACCCAGAAGATGGTACACCGTGTGATGGGGAAAGGTTTCTAAAACGCACCTCATTTCTCATCTCCTTGTGCTCGGGTTCGCCATTCCAGCCACTTTACTAGCAATCTCCCTACTTGGAGCATCAGCACCTTTAACCTCCTGTTCCGTACAGGTTGCAATTTGTCCTGAGGATGAACGGGAAGACGGGGAACCAATGAGAGACTAGCTCTTGGTGTTGGGACAGGCACAGGTCACTCTATTTTCCCATCAGGAATAAGAATTAACCACAGGCTCAGCCTGCCCCCCGGAACCAGAACAGGGCCTGAAGCCATCCTGCGCTTTTGCGGCCGGCTCCCAAAAAACCGACTTGTAAAATGGAGCTTCAGGGCACTGCAATTCACAAACCTGCAGAGTTACAAATGATAACTCTCGTCCACAAATATATTGAGGGAAGGCAAAGAAGAGGATTTGAAATCAAGGCAGAATTGCAGGAAACAGATTTCAGGAGGAAGATGCGAAGCGCCTTTAAAGCACATGAAAAGTGGCAAAACGTTGACAATGATGCCCTTGGCCAAAAAGGGCGTATGCGTTTTTTCCTGAATATATTCAGGAAAAAACGCATACGCCCTTTTTGGCCAACCAAGCAACCTGGAAAGGCAAATCAGCGCTACAAAGAAGTCTCGCTTCCCATCGGTCAAAAGGGCCATGCTGAAAAAAGTGTCAAAACCAGAAATACAGGACAGGCCATGGAGAAATGGGAGCCTTGCTACACTGATGGGCGGGATGTAAATTGCCAACAGCCACTCTGGAGAAGTGTACGGTGTGTCCTGAAACATCTAAAAAACACAGCTTAGAGAGCATAGGGCACTTCCACGCATGGGGGGATAAAGTGGGAAAATTGAAAATCAGCAAGACACAAGCACCCCAAAGGTTAGGGCTGCTCTGTTGACAAGGACCTCCACTTCCTTCCACCTTAAATATCCCAGGAAAGCGAAAAATGGATAAAAAAGTTGTGGTCCTTATGTACAATGGAATATCACTCAGCCATGAAATCAATGTCATAAGGCTAGTAGCAGCATGATGAGTGGATTTAGGTAAGACGATTCTAAGTGAAATAAGTCACACAGAAAAGGACACTTCTCATAAGGTGTCACTTATAGAGGGAATGTAAAAACCGTTACACTTGAACTGAAGTACAAAACAGAACAGAGTCACACATGCAGAAAACACACTATGGCTGCTTAACGGGAAAGGTGAGGTGGGGTGATACATAAAACAAGAGTTTCAAATTAGCTCAGATACCGTTCCATAAACCCAATATGGAATAGACAAGACCTACTCCTTGCTCAGAGAACTGGACTCAACACGCCCGATTCACCGCACAAGAATATATCTGACTAGTAATAATCTTAAAACCTATGTATTGATATCTCTCTGTTAGTGTGTCAAGTGGGTGTAAAGCGGCCTAAACACAGCCGTGAAAAGCAGCTAAACCCCATTATAAAAATAAATTACTTTTAAAAACCCATGAAACAAAGACAGGGAAAGAGAGAGAAATTCTTACACAATTCGTTCAGGGGCTGTGATGCAACCTGGATTGACCATATCTAGACCCACAGCTGGATGAGACATAAGGGCGGACACTCTTGGGGCTGAGAGGTTCGGTGAGGTTGGGTGAGCAAACGCAGACCCTTTAAAGTGATACTGCGTGCTACCCATCGCATGGGTCCCAAATCTCCAGGTTCAAGGGCATCTTCCTACATCGAAAACATGCATGAGAAACCCAGAAGATGGTACACCGTGTGATGGGGAAAGGTTTCTAAAACGCACCTCATTTCTCATCTCCTTGTGCTCGGGTTCGCCATTCCAGCCACTTTACTAGCAATCTCCCTACTTGGAGCATCAGCACCTTTAACCTCCTGTTCCGTACAGGTTGCAATTTGTCCTGAGGATGAACGGGAAGACGAGGAACCAATGAGAGACTAGCTCTTGGTGTTGGGACAGGCACAGGTCACTCTATTTTCCCATCAGGAAGAAGAATTAACCACAGGCTCAGCCTGCCCCCCGGAACCAGAACAGGGCCTGAAGCCATCCTGCGCTTTTGCGGCCGGCTCCCAAAAAACCGACTTGTAAACTGGAGCTTCAGGGCACTGCAATTCACAAACCTGCAGAGTTACAAATGATAACTCTCGTCCACAAATATATTGAGGGAAGGCAAAGAAGAGGATTTGAAATCAAGGCAGAATTGCAGGAAACAGATTTCAGGAGGAAGATGCGAAGCGCCTTTAAAGCACATGAAAAGTGGCAAAACGTTGACAATGATGCCCTTGGCCAAAAAGGGCGTATGCGTTTTTTCCTGAATATATTCAGGAAAAAACGCATACGCCCTTTTTGGCCAACCAAGCAACCTGGAAAGGCAAATCAGCGCTACAAAGAAGTCTCGCTTCCCATCGGTCAAAAGGGCCATGCTGAAAAAAGTGTCAAAACCAGAAATACAGGACAGGCCATGGAGAAATGGGAGCCTTGCTACACTGATGGGCGGGATGTAAATTGCCAACAGCCACTCTGGAGAAGTGTACGGTGTGTCCTGAAACATCTAAAAAACACAGCTTAGAGAGCATAGGGCACTTCCACGCATGGGGGGATAAAGTGGGAAAATTGAAAATCAGCAAGACACAAGCACCCCAAAGTTTAGGGCTGCTCTGTTGACAAGGACCTCCACTTCCTTCCACCTTAAATATCCCAGGAAAGCGAAAAATGGATAAAAAAGTTGTGGTCCTTATGTACAATGGAATATCACTCAGCCATGAAATCAATGTCATAAGGCTAGTAGCAGCATGATGAGTGGATTTAGGTAAGACGATTCTAAGTGAAATAAGTCACACAGAAAAGGACACTTCTCATAAGGTGTCACTTATAGAGGGAATGTAAAAACCGTTACACTTGAACTGAATTACAAAACAGAGCAGAGTCACACATGCAGAAAACACACTATGGCTGCTTAACGGGAAAGGTCAGGTGGGGTGATACATAAAACAAGATTTTCAAATTAGCTCAGATACCGTTCCATAAACCCAATATGGAATAGACAAGACCTACTCCTTGCTCAGAGAACTGGACTCAACACGCCCGATTCACCGCACAAGAATATATCTGACTAGTAATAATCTTAAAACCTATGTATTGATATCTCTCTGTTAGTGTGTCAAGTGGGTGTAAAGCGGCCTAAACACAGCCGTGAAAAGCAGCTAAACCCCATTATAAAAATAAATTACTTTTAAAAACCCATGAAACAAAGACAGGGAAAGAGAGAGAAATTCTTACACAATTCGTTCAGGGGCTGTGATGCAACCTGGATTGACCATATCTAGACCCACAGCTGGATGAGACATAAGGGTGGACACTCTTGGGGCTGAGAGGTTCGGTGAGGTTGGGTGAGCAAACGCAGACCCTTTAAAGTGATACTGCGTGCTACCCATCGCATGGGTCCCAAATCTCCAGGTTCAAGGGCATCTTCCTACATCGAAAACATGCATGAGAAACCCAGAAGATGGTACACCGTGTGATGGGGAAAGGTTTCTAAAACGCACCTCATTTCTCATCTCCTTGTGCTCGGGTTCGCCATTCCAGCCACTTTACTAGCAATCTCCCTACTTGGAGCATCAGCACCTTTAACCTCCTGTTCCGTACAGGTTGCAATTTGTCCTGAGGATGAACGGGAAGACGGGGAACCAATGAGAGACTAGCTCTTGGTGTTGGGACAGGCACAGGTCACTCTATTTTCCCATCAGGAAGAAGAATTAACCACAGGCTCAGCCTGCCCCCCGGAACCAGAACAGGGCCTGAAGCCATCCTGCGCTTTTGCGGCCGGCTCCCAAAAAACCGACTTGTAAAATGGAGCTTCAGGGCACTGCAATTCACAAACCTGCAGAGTTACAAATGATAACTCTCGTCCACAAATATATTGAGGGAAGGCAAAGAAGAGGATTTGAAATCAAGGCAGAATTGCAGGAAACAGATTTCAGGAGGAAGATGCGAAGCGCCTTTAAAGCACATGAAAAGTGGCAAAACGTTGACAATGATGCCCTTGGCCAAAAAGGGCGTATGCGTTTTTTCCTGAATATATTCAGGAAAAAACGCATACGCCCTTTTTGGCCAACCAAGCAACCTGGAAAGGCAAATCAGCGCTACAAAGAAGTCTCGCTTCCCATCGGTCAAAAGGGCCATGCTGAAAAAAGTGTCAAAACCAGAAATACAGGACAGGCCATGGAGAAATGGGAGCCTTGCTACACTGATGGGCGGGATGTAAATTGCCAACAGCCACTCTGGAGAAGTGTACGGTGTGTCCTGAAACATCTAAAAAACACAGCTTAGAGAGCATAGGGCACTTCCACGCATGGGGGGATAAAGTGGGAAAATTGAAAATCAGCAAGACACAAGCACCCCAAAGTTTAGGGCTGCTCTGTTGACAAGGACCTCCACTTCCTTCCACCTTAAATATCCCAGGAAAGCGAAAAATGGATAAAAAAGTTGTGGTCCTTATGTACAATGGAATATCACTCAGCCATGAAATCAATGTCATAAGGCTAGTAGCAGCATGATGAGTGGATTTAGGTAAGACGATTCTAAGTGAAATAAGTCACACAGAAAAGGACACTTCTCATAAGGTGTCACTTATAGAGGGAATGTAAAAACCGTTACACTTGAACTGAATTACAAAACAGAGCAGAGTCACACATGCAGAAAACACACTATGGCTGCTTAACGGGAAAGGTCAGGTGGGGTGATACATAAAACAAGATTTTCAAATTAGCTCAGATACCGTTCCATAAACCCAATATGGAATAGACAAGACCTACTCCTTGCTCAGAGAACTGGACTCAACACGCCCGATTCACCGCACAAGAATATATCTGACTAGTAATAATCTTAAAACCTATGTATTGATATCTCTCTGTTAGTGTGTCAAGTGGGTGTAAAGCGGCCTAAACACAGCCGTGAAAAGCAGCTAAACCCCATTATAAAAATAAATTACTTTTAAAAACCCATGAAACAAAGACAGGGAAAGAGAGAGAAATTCTTACACAATTCGTTCAGGGGCTGTGATGCAACCTGGATTGACCATATCTAGACCCACAGCTGGATGAGACATAAGGGTGGACACTCTTGGGGCTGAGAGGTTCGGTGAGGTTGGGTGAGCAAACGCAGACCCTTTAAAGTGATACTGCGTGCTACCCATCGCATGGGTCCCAAATCTCCAGGTTCAAGGGCATCTTCCTACATCGAAAACATGCATGAGAAACCCAGAAGATGGTACACCGTGTGATGGGGAAAGGTTTCTAAAACGCACCTCATTTCTCATCTCCTTGTGCTCGGGTTCGCCATTCCAGCCACTTTACTAGCAATCTCCCTACTTGGAGCATCAGCACCTTTAACCTCCTGTTCCGTACAGGTTGCAATTTGTCCTGAGGATGAACGGGAAGACGGGGAACCAATGAGAGACTAGCTCTTGGTGTTGGGACAGGCACAGGTCACTCTATTTTCCCATCAGGAAGAAGAATTAACCACAGGCTCAGCCTGCCCCCCGGAACCAGAACAGGGCCTGAAGCCATCCTGCGCTTTTGCGGCCGGCTCCCAAAAAACCGACTTGTAAAATGGAGCTTCAGGGCACTGCAATTCACAAACCTGCAGAGTTACAAATGATAACTCTCGTCCACAAATATATTGAGGGAAGGCAAAGAAGAGGATTTGAAATCAAGGCAGAATTGCAGGAAACAGATTTCAGGAGGAAGATGCGAAGCGCCTTTAAAGCACATGAAAAGTGGCAAAACGTTGACAATGATGCCCTTGGCCAAAAAGGGCGTATGCGTTTTTTCCTGAATATATTCAGGAAAAAACGCATACGCCCTTTTTGGCCAACCAAGCAACCTGGAAAGGCAAATCAGCGCTACAAAGAAGTCTCGCTTCCCATCGGTCAAAAGGGCCATGCTGAAAAAAGTGTCAAAACCAGAAATGCAGGACAGGCCATGGAGAAATGGGAGCCTTGCTACACTGATGGGCGGGATGTAAATTGCCAACAGCCACTCTGGAGAAGTGTACGGTGTGTCCTGAAACATCTAAAAAACACAGCTTAGAGAGCATAGGGCTCTTCCACGCATGGGGGGATAAAGTGGGAAAATTGAAAATCAGCAAAACACAAGCACCCCAAAGTTTAGGGCTGCTCTGTTGACAAGGACCTCCACTTCCTTCCACCTTAAATATCCCAGGAAAGCGAAAAATGGATAAAAAAGTTGTGGTCCTTATGTACAATGGAATATCACTCAGCCATGAAATCAATGTCATAAGGCTAGTAGCAGCATGATGAGTGGATTTAGGTAAGACGATTCTAAGTGAAATAAGTCACACAGAAAAGGACACTTCTCATAAGGTGTCACTTATAGAGGGAATGTAAAAACCGTTACACTTGAACTGAATTACAAAACAGAGCAGAGTCACACATGCAGAAAACACACTATGGCTGCTTAACGGGAAAGGTGAGGTGGGGTGATACATAAAACAAGATTTTCAAATTAGCTCAGATACCGTTCCATAAACCCAATATGGAATAGACAAGACCTACTCCTTGCTCAGAGAACTGGACTCAACACGCCCGATTCACCGCACAAGAATATATCTGACTAGTAATAATCTTAAAACCTATGTATTGATATCTCTCTGTTAGTGTGTCAAGTGGGTGTAAAGCGGCCTAAACACAGCCGTGAAAAGCAGCTAAACCCCATTATAAAAATAAATTACTTTTAAAAACCCATGAAACAAAGACAGGGAAAGAGAGAGAAATTCTTACACAATTCATTCAGGGGCTGTGATGCAACCTGGATTGACCATATCTAGACCCACAGCTGGATGAGACATAAGGGTGGACACTCTTGGGGCTGAGAGGTTCGGTGAGGTTGGGTGAGCAAACGCAGACCCTTTAAAGTAATACTGCGTGCTACCCATCGCATGGGTCCCAAATCTCCAGGTTCAAGGGCATCTTCCTACATCGAAAACATGCATGAGAAACCCAGAAGATGGTACACCGTGTGATGGGGAAAGGTTTCTAAAACGCACCTCATTTCTCATCTCCTTGTGCTCGGGTTCGCCATTCCAGCCACTTTACTAGCAATCTCCCTACTTGGAGCATCAGCACCTTTAACCTCCTGTTCCGTACAGGTTGCAATTTGTCCTGAGGATGAACGGGAAGACGGGGAACCAATGAGAGACTAGCTCTTGGTGTTGGGACAGGCACAGGTCACTCTATTTTCCCATCAGGAAGAAGAATTAACCACAGGCTCAGCCTGCCCCCCGGAACCAGAACAGGGCCTGAAGCCATCCTGCGCTTTTGCGGCCGGCTCCCAAAAAAGCGACTTGTAAAATGGAGCTTCAGGGCACTGCAATTCACAAACCTGCAGAGTTATAAATGATAACTCTCGTCCACAAATATATTGAGGGAAGGCAAAGAAGAGGATTTGAAATCAAGGCAGAATTGCAGGAAACAGATTTCAGGAGGAAGATGCGAATCGCCTTTAAAGCACATGAAAAGCGGCAAAACGTTGACAATGATGCCCTTGGCCAAAAAGGGCGTATGCGTTTTTTCCTGAATATATTCAGGAGAAAACGCATACGCCCTTTTTGGCCAACCAAGCAACCTGAAAGGCAAATCAGCGCTACAAAGAAGTCTCGCTTCCCATCGGTCAAAAGGGCCATGCTGAAAAAAGTGTCAAAACCAGAAATGCAGGACAGGCCATGGAGAAATGGGAGCCTTGCTACACTGATGGGCGGGATGAAAATTGCCAACAGCCACTCTGGAGAAGTGTACGGTGTGTCCTGAAACATCTAAAAAACACAGCTTAGAGAGCATAGGGCACTTCTACGCATGGGGGGATAAAGTGGGAAAATTGAAAATCAGCAAGACACAAGCACCCCAAAGGTTAGGGCTGCTCTGTTGACAAGGACCTCCACTTCCTTCCACTTTAAATATCCCAGGAAAGCGAAAAATGGATAAAAAAGTTGTGGTCCTTATGTACAATGGAATATCACTCAGCCATGAAATCAATGTCATAAGGCTAGTAGCAGCATGATGAGTGGATTTAGGTAAGACGATTCTAAGTGAAATAAGTCACACAGAAAAGGACACTTCTCATAAGGTGTCACTTATAGAGGGAATGTTAAAACCGTTACACTTGAACTGAATTACAAAACAGAACAGAGTCACACATGCAGAAAACACACTATGGCTGCTTAACGGGAAAGGTGAGGTGGGGTGATACATAAAACAAGAGTTTCAAATTAGCTCAGATACCGTTCCATAAACCCAATATGGAATAGACAAGACCTACTCCTTGCTCAGAGAACTGGACTCAACACGCCCGATTCACCGCACAAGAATATATCTGACTAGTAATAATCTTAAAACCTATGTATTGATATCTCTCTGTTAGTGTGTCAAGTGGGTGTAAAGCGGCCTAAACACAGCCGTGAAAAGCAGCTAAACCCCATTATAAAAATAAATTACTTTTAAAAACCCATGAAACAAAGACAGGGAAAGAGAGAGAAATTCTTACACAATTCGTTCAGGGGCTGTGATGCAACCTGGATTGACCATATCTAGACCCACAGCTGGATGAGACATAAGGGTGGACACTCTTGGGGCTGAGAGGTTCGGTGAGGTTGGGTGAGCAAACGCAGACCCTTTAAAGTAATACTGCGTGCTACCCATCGCATGGGTCCCAGATCTCCAGGTTCAAGGGCATCTTCCTACATCGAAAACATGCATGAGAAACCCAGAAGATGGTACACCGTGTGATGGGGAAAGGTTTCTAAAACGCACCTCATTTCTCATCTCCTTGTGCTCGGGTTCGCCATTCCAGCCACTTTACTAGCAATCTCCCTACTTGGAGCATCAGCACCTTTAACCTCCTGTTCCGTACAGGTTGCAATTTGTCCTGAGGATGAACGGGAAGACGGGGAACCAATGAGAGACTAGCTCTTGGTGTTGGGACAGGCACAGGTCACTCTATTTTCCCATCAGGAAGAAGAATTAACCACAGGCTCAGCCTGCCCCCCGGAACCAGAACAGGGCCTGAAGCCATCCTGCGCTTTTGCGGCCGGCTCCCAAAAAAGCGACTTGTAAAATGGAGCTTCAGGGCACTGCAATTCAAAAACCTGCAGAGTTATAAATGATAACTCTCGTCCACAAATATATTGAGGGAAGGCAAAGAAGAGGATTTGAAATCAAGGCAGAATTGCAGGAAACAGATTTCAGGAGGAAGATGCGAATCGCCTTTAAAGCACATGAAAAGCGGCAAAACGTTGACAATGATGCCCTTGGCCAAAAAGGGCGTATGCGTTTTTTCCTGAATATATTCAGGAAAAAACGCATACGCCCTTTTTGGCCAACCAAGCAACCTGGAAAGGCAAATCAGCGCTACAAAGAAGTCTCGCTTCCCATCGGTCAAAAGGGCCATGCTGAAAAAAGTGTCAAAACCAGAAATGCAGGACAGGCCATGGAGAAATGGGAGCCTTGCTACACTGATGGGCGGGATGTAAATTGCCAACAGCCACTCTGGAGAAGTGTACGGTGTGTCCTGAAACATCTAAAAAACACAGCTTAGAGAGCATAGGGCTCTTCCACGCATGGGGGGATAAAGTGGGAACATTGAAAATCAGCAAGACACAAGCACCCCAAAGTTTAGGGCTGCTCTGTTGACAAGGACCTCCACTTCCTTCCACCTTAAATATCCCAGGAAAGCGAAAAATGGATAAAAAAGTTGTGGTCCTTATGTACAATGGAATATCACTCAGCCATGAAATCAATGTCATAAGGCTAGTAGCAGCATGATGAGTGGATTTAGGTAAGACGATTCTAAGTGAAATAAGTCACACAGAAAAGGACACTTCTCATAAGGTGTCACTTATAGAGGGAATGTAAAAACCGTTACACTTGATCTGAATTACAAAACAGAACAGAGTCACACATGCAGAAAACACACTATGGCTGCTTAACGGGAAAGGTGAGGTGGGGTGATACATAAAACAAGAGTTTCAAATTAGCTCAGATACCGTTCCATAAACCCAATATGGAATAGACAAGACCTACTCCTTGCTCAGAGAACTGGACTCAACACGCCCGATTCACTGCACAAGAATATATCTGACTAGTAATAATCTTAAAACCTATGTATTGATATCTCTCTGTTAGTGTGTCAAGTGGGTGTAAAGCGGCCTAAACACAGCCGTGAAAAGCAGCTAAACCCCATTATAAAAATAAATTACTTTTAAAAACCCATGAAACAAAGACAGGGAAAGAGAGAGAAATTCTTACACAATTCGTTCAGGGGCTGTGATGCAACCTGGATTGACCATATCTAGACCCACAGCTGGATGAGACATAAGGGTGGACACTCTTGGGGCTGAGAGGTTCGGTGAGGTTGGGTGAGCAAACGCAGACCCTTTAAAGTAATACTGCGTGCTACCCATCGCATGGGTCCCAAATCTCCAGGTTCAAGGGCATCTTCCTACATCGAAAACATGCATGAGAAACCCAGAAGATGGTACACCGTGTGATGGGGAAAGGTTTCTAAAACGCACCTCATTTCTCATCTCCTTGTGCTCGGGTTCGCCATTCCAGCCACTTTACTAGCAATCTCCCTACTTGGAGCATCAGCACCTTTAACCTCCTGTTCCGTACAGGTTGCAATTTGTCCTGAGGATGAACGGGAAGACGGGGTACCAATGAGAGACTAGCTCTTGGTGTTGGGACAGGCACAGGTCACTCTATTTTCCCATCAGGAAGAAGAATTAACCACAGGCTCAGCCTGCCCCCCTGAACCAGAACAGGGCCTGAAGCCATCCTGCGCTTTTGCGGCCAGCTCCCAAAAAACCGACTTGTAAAATGGAGCTTCAGGGCACTGCAATTCACAAACCTGCAGAGTTATAAATCATAACTCTCGTCCACAAATATATTGAGGGAAGGCAAAGAAGAGGATTTGAAATCAAGGCAGAATTGCAGGAAACAGATTTCAGGAGGTAGATTCGAATCGCCTTTAAAGCACATGAAAAGCGGCAAAACTTTGACAATGATGCCCTTGGCCAAAAAGGGCGTATGCGTTTTTTCCTGAATATATTCAGGAAAAAACGCATACGCCCTTTTTGGCCAACCAAGCAACCTGGAAAGGCAAATCAGCGCTACAAAGAAGTCTCGCTTCCCATCGGTCAAAAGGGCCATGCTGAAAAAACTGTCAAAACCAGAAATGCAGGACAGGCCATGGAGAAATGGGAGCCTTGCTACACTGATGGGCGGGATGTAAATTGCCAACAGCCACTCTGGAGAAGTGTACGGTGTGTCCTGAAACATCTAAAAAACACAGCTTAGAGAGCATAGGGCACTTCCACGCATGGGGGGATAAAGTGGGAAAATTGAAAATCAGCAAGACACAAGCACCCCAAAGTTTAGGGCTGCTCTGTTGACAAGGACCTCCACTTCATTCCACCTTAAATATCCCAGGAAAGCGAAAAATGGATAAAAAAGTTGTGGTCCTTATGTACAATGGAATATCACTCAGCCATGAAATCAATGTCATAAGGCTAGTAGCAGCATGATGAGTGGATTTAGGTAAGACGATTCTAAGTGAAATAAGTCACACAGAAAAGGACACTTCTCATAAGGTGTCACTTATAGAGGGAATGTAAAAACCGTTACACTTGAACTGACTTACAATACAGAACAGAGTCACACATGCAGAAAACACACTATGGCTGCTTAACGGGAAAGGTGAGGTGGGGTGATACATAAAACAAGAGTTTCAAATTAGCTCAGATACCGTTCCATAAACCCAATATGTAATAGACAAGACCTACTCCTTGCTCAGAGAACTGGACTCAACACGCCCGATTCACCGCACAAGAATATATCTGACTAGTAATAATCTTAAAACCTATGTATTGATATCTCTCTGTTAGTGTGTCAAGTGGGTGTAAAGCGGCATAAACACAGCCGTGAAAAGCAGCTAAACCCCATTATAAAAATAAATTACTTTTAAAAACCCATGAAACAAAGACAGGGAAAGAGAGAGAAATTCTTACACAATTCGTTCAGGAGCTGTGATGCAACCTGGATTGACCATATCTAGACCCACAGCTGGATGACACATAAGGGTGGACACTCTTGGGGCTGAGAGGTTTGGTGAGGTTGGGTGAGCAAACGCAGACCATTTAAAGTAATACTGCGTGCTACCCATCGCGTGGGTCCCAAATCTCCAGGTTCAAGGGCATCTTCCTACATCGAAAACATGCATGAGAAACCCAGAAGATGGTACACCGTGTGATGGGGAAAGGTTTCTAAAACGCACCTCATTTCTCATCTCCTTGTGCTCGGGTTCGCCATTCCAGCCACTTTACTAGCAATCTCCCTACTTGGAGCATCAGCACCTTTAACCTCCTGTTCCGTACAGGTTGCAATTTGTCCTGAGGATGAACGGGAAGACGGGGTACCAATGAGAGACTAGCTCTTGGTGTTGGGACAGGCACAGGTCACTCTATTTTCCCATCAGGAAGAAGAATTAACCACAGGCTCAGCCTGCCCCCCTGAACCAGAACAGGGCCTGAAGCCATCCTGCGCTTTTGCGGCCAGCTCCCAAAAAACCGACTTGTAAAATGGAGCTTCAGGGCACTGCAATTCACAAACCTGCAGAGTTATAAATCATAACTCTCGTCCACAAATATATTGAGGGAAGGCAAAGAAGAGGATTTGAAATCAAGGCAGAATTGCAGGAAACAGATTTCAGGAGGTAGATTCGAATCGCCTTTAAAGCACATGAAAAGCGGCAAAACGTTGACAATGATGCCCTTGGCCAAAAAGGGCGTATGCGTTTTTTCCTGAATATATTCAGGAAAAAACGCATACGCCCTTTTTGGCCAACCAAGCAACCTGGAAAGGCAAATCAGCGCTACAAAGAAGTCTCGCTTCCCATCGGTCAAAAGGGCCATGCTGAAAAAACTGTCAAAACCAGAAATGCAGGACAGGCCATGGAGAAATGGGAGCCTTGCTACACTGATGGGCGGTATGTAAATTGCCAACAGCCACTCTGGAGAAGTGTACGGTGTGTCCTGAAACATCTAAAAAACACAGCTTAGAGAGCATAGGGCACTTCCACGCATGGGGGGATAAAGTGGGAAAATTGAAAATCAGCAAGACACAAGCACCCCAAAGTTTAGGGCTGCTCTGTTGACAAGGACCTCCACTTCATTCCACCTTAAATATCCCAGGAAAGCGAAAAATGGATAAAAAAGTTGTGGTCCTTATGTACAATGGAATATCACTCAGCCATGAAATCAATGTCATAAGGCTAGTAGCAGCATGATGAGTGGATTTAGGTAAGACGATTCTAAGTGAAATAAGTCACACAGAAAAGGACACTTCTCATAAGGTGTCACTTATAAAGGGAATGTAAAAACCGTTACACTTGAACTGACTTACAATACAGAACAGAGTCACACATGCAGAAAACACACTATGGCTGCTTAACGGGAAAGGTGAGGTGGGGTGATACATAAAACAAGAGTTTCAAATTAGCTCAGATACCGTTCCATAAACCCAATATGTAATAGACAAGACCTACTCCTTGCTCAGAGAACTGGACTCAACACGCCCGATTCACCGCACAAGAATATATCTGACTAGTAATAATCTTAAAACCTATGTATTGATATCTCTCTGTTAGTGTGTCAAGTGGGTGTAAAGCGGCATAAACACAGCCGTGAAAAGCAGCTAAACCCCATTATAAAAATAAATTACTTTTAAAAACCCATGAAACAAAGACAGGGAAAGAGAGAGAAATTCTTACACAATTCGTTCAGGGGCTGTGATGCAACCTGGATTGACCATATCTACACCCACAGCTGGATGACACATAAGGGTGGACACTCTTGGGGCTGAGAGGTTTGGTGAGGTTGGGTGAGCAAACGCAGACCATTTAAAGTAATACTGCGTGCTACCCATCGCATGGGTCCCAAATCTCCAGGTTCAAGGGCATCTTCCTACATCGAAAACATGCATGAGAAACCCAGAAGATGGTACACCGTGTGATGGGGAAAGGTTTCTAAAACGCACCTCATTTCTCATCTCCTTGTGCTCGGGTTCGCCATTCCAGCCACTTTACTAGCAATCTCCCTACTTGGAGCATCAGCACCTTTAACCTCCTGTTCCGTACAGGTTGCAATTTGTCCTGAGGATGAACGGGAAGATGGGGAACCAATGAGAGACTAGCTCTTGGTGTTGGGACAGGCACAGGTCACTCTATTTTCCCATCAGGAAGAAGAATTAACCACAGGCTCAGCCTGCCCCCCAGAACCAGAACAGGGCCTGAAGCCATCCGGCGCTTTTGCGGCCAGCTCCCAAAAAAGCGACTTGTAAAATGGAGCTTCAGGGCACTGCAATTCACAAACCTGCAGAGTTATAAATCATAACTCTCGTCCACAAATATATTGAGGGAAGGCAAAGAAGAGGATTTGAAATCAAGGCAGAATTGCAGGAAACAGATTTCAGGAGGTAGATTCGAATCGCCTTTAAAGCACATGAAAAGCGGCAAAACGTTGACAATGATGCCCTTGGCCAAAAAGGGCGTATGCGTTTTTTCCTGAATATATTCAGGAAAAAACGCATACGCCCTTTTTGGCCAACCAAGCAACCTGGAAAGGCAAATCAGCGCTACAAAGAAGTCTCGCTTCCCATCGGTCAAAAGGGCCATGCTGAAAAAAGTGTCAAAACCAGAAATGCAGGACAGGCCATGGAGAAATGGGAGCCTTGCTACACTGATGGGCGGGATGTAAATTGCCAACAGCCACTCTGGAGAAGTGTACGGTGTGTCCTGAAACATCTAAAAAACACAGCTTAGAGAGCATAGGGCACTTCCACGCATGGGGGGATAAAGTGGGAAAATTGAAAATCAGCAAGACACAAGCACCCCAAAGTTTAGGGCTGCTCTGTTGACAAGGACCTCCACTTCCTTCCACCTTAAATATCCCAGGAAAGCGAAAAATGGATAAAAAAGTTGTGGTCCTTATGTACAATGGAATATCACTCAGCCATGAAATCAATGTCATAAGGCTAGTAGCAGCATGATGAGTGGATTTAGGTAAGACGATTCTAAGTGAAATAAGTCACACAGAAAAGGACACTTCTCATAAGGTGTCACTTATAGAGGGAATGTAAAAACCGTTACACTTGAACTGAATTACAAAACAGAACAGAGTCACACATGCAGAAAACACACTATGGCTGCTTAACGGGAAAGGTGAGGTGGGGTGATACATAAAACAAGAGTTTCAAATTAGCTCAGATACCGTTCCATAAACCCAATATGGAATAGACAAGACCTACTCCTTGCTCAGAGAACTGGACTCAACACGCCCGATTCACCGCACAAGAATATATCTGACTAGTAATAATCTTAAAACCTATGTATTGATATCTCTCTGTTAGTGTGTCAAGTGGGTGTAAAGCGGCCTAAACACAGCCGTGAAAAGCAGCTAAACCCCATTATAAAAATAAATTACTTTTAAAAACCCATGAAACAAAGACAGGGAAAGAGAGAGAAATTCTTACACAATTCGTTCAGGGGCTGTGATGCAACCTGGATTGACCATATCTAGACCCACAGCTGGATGAGACATAAGGGTGGACACTCTTGGGGCTGAGAGGTTTGGTGAGGTTGGGTGAGCAAACGCAGACCCTTTAAAGTAATACTGCGTGCTACCCATCGCATGGGTCCCAAATCTCCAGGTTCAAGGGCATCTTCCTACATCGAAAACATGCATGAGAAACCCAGAAGATGGTACACCGTGTGATGGGGAAAGGTTTCTAAAACGCACCTCATTTCTCATCTCCTTGTGTTCGGGTTCGCCATTCCAGCCACTTTACTAGCAATCTCCCTACTTGGAGCATCAGCACCTTTAACCTCCTGTTCCGTACAGGTTGCAATTTGTCCTGAGGATGAACGGGAAGACGAGGAACCAATGAGAGACTAGCTCTTGGTGTTGGGACAGGCACAGGTCACTCTATTTTCCCATCAGGAAGAAGAATTAACCACAGGCTCAGCCTGCCCCCCGGAACCAGAACAGGGCCTGAAGCCATCCTGCGCTTTTGCGGCCGGCTCCCAAAAAACCGACTTGTAAACTGGAGCTTCAGGGCACTGCAATTCACAAACCTGCAGAGTTACAAATGATAACTCTCGTCCACAAATATATTGAGGGAAGGCAAAGAAGAGGATTTGAAATCAAGGCAGAATTGCAGGAAACAGATTTCAGGAGGAAGATGCGAAGCGCCTTTAAAGCACATGAAAAGTGGCAAAACGTTGACAATGATGCCCTTGGCCAAAAAGGGCGTATGCGTTTTTTCCTGAATATATTCAGGAAAAAACGCATACGCCCTTTTTGGCCAACCAAGCAACCTGGAAAGGCAAATCAGCGCTACAAAGAAGTCTCGCTTCCCATCGGTCAAAAGGGCCATGCTGAAAAAAGTGTCAAAACCAGAAATACAGGACAGGCCATGGAGAAATGGGAGCCTTGCTACACTGATGGGCGGGATGTAAATTGCCAACAGCCACTCTGGAGAAGTGTACGGTGTGTCCTGAAACATCTAAAAAACACAGCTTAGAGAGCATAGGGCACTTCCACGCATGGGGGGATAAAGTGGGAAAATTGAAAATCAGCAAGACACAAGCACCCCAAAGTTTAGGGCTGCTCTGTTGACAAGGACCTCCACTTCCTTCCACCTTAAATATCCCAGGAAAGCGAAAAATGGATAAAAAAGTTGTGGTCCTTATGTACAATGGAATATCACTCAGCCATGAAATCAATGTCATAAGGCTAGTAGCAGCATGATGAGTGGATTTAGGTAAGACGATTCTAAGTGAAATAAGTCACACAGAAAAGGACACTTCTCATAAGGTGTCACTTATAGAGGGAATGTAAAAACCGTTACACTTGAACTGAATTACAAAACAGAGCAGAGTCACACATGCAGAAAACACACTATGGCTGCTTAACGGGAAAGGTCAGGTGGGGTGATACATAAAACAAGATTTTCAAATTAGCTCAGATACCGTTCCATAAACCCAATATGGAATAGACAAGACCTACTCCTTGCTCAGAGAACTGGACTCAACACGCCCGATTCACCGCACAAGAATATATCTGACTAGTAATAATCTTAAAACCTATGTATTGATATCTCTCTGTTAGTGTGTCAAGTGGGTGTAAAGCGGCCTAAACACAGCCGTGAAAAGCAGCTAAACCCCATTATAAAAATAAATTACTTTTAAAAACCCATGAAACAAAGACAGGGAAAGAGAGAGAAATTCTTACACAATTCGTTCAGGGGCTGTGATGCAACCTGGATTGACCATATCTAGACCCACAGCTGGATGAGACATAAGGGTGGACACTCTTGGGGCTGAGAGGTTCGGTGAGGTTGGGTGAGCAAACGCAGACCCTTTAAAGTGATACTGCGTGCTACCCATCGCATGGGTCCCAAATCTCCAGGTTCAAGGGCATCTTCCTACATCGAAAACATGCATGAGAAACCCAGAAGATGGTACACCGTGTGATGGGGAAAGGTTTCTAAAACGCACCTCATTTCTCATCTCCTTGTGCTCGGGTTCGCCATTCCAGCCACTTTACTAGCAATCTCCCTACTTGGAGCATCAGCACCTTTAACCTCCTGTTCCGTACAGGTTGCAATTTGTCCTGAGGATGAACGGGAAGACGGGGAACCAATGAGAGACTAGCTCTTGGTGTTGGGACAGGCACAGGTCACTCTATTTTCCCATCAGGAAGAAGAATTAACCACAGGCTCAGCCTGCCCCCCGGAACCAGAACAGGGCCTGAAGCCATCCTGCGCTTTTGCGGCCGGCTCCCAAAAAACCGACTTGTAAAATGGAGCTTCAGGGCACTGCAATTCACAAACCTGCAGAGTTACAAATGATAACTCTCGTCCACAAATATATTGAGGGAAGGCAAAGAAGAGGATTTGAAATCAAGGCAGAATTGCAGGAAACAGATTTCAGGAGGAAGATGCGAAGCGCCTTTAAAGCACATGAAAAGTGGCAAAACGTTGACAATGATGCCCTTGGCCAAAAAGGGCGTATGCGTTTTTTCCTGAATATATTCAGGAAAAAACGCATACGCCCTTTTTGGCCAACCAAGCAACCTGGAAAGGCAAATCAGCGCTACAAAGAAGTCTCGCTTCCCATCGGTCAAAAGGGCCATGCTGAAAAAAGTGTCAAAACCAGAAATACAGGACAGGCCATGGAGAAATGGGAGCCTTGCTACACTGATGGGCGGGATGTAAATTGCCAACAGCCACTCTGGAGAAGTGTACGGTGTGTCCTGAAACATCTAAAAAACACAGCTTAGAGAGCATAGGGCACTTCCACGCATGGGGGGATAAAGTGGGAAAATTGAAAATCAGCAAGACACAAGCACCCCAAAGTTTAGGGCTGCTCTGTTGACAAGGACCTCCACTTCCTTCCACCTTAAATATCCCAGGAAAGCGAAAAATGGATAAAAAAGTTGTGGTCCTTATGTACAATGGAATATCACTCAGCCATGAAATCAATGTCATAAGGCTAGTAGCAGCATGATGAGTGGATTTAGGTAAGACGATTCTAAGTGAAATAAGTCACACAGAAAAGGACACTTCTCATAAGGTGTCACTTATAGAGGGAATGTAAAAACCGTTACACTTGAACTGAATTACAAAACAGAGCAGAGTCACACATGCAGAAAACACACTATGGCTGCTTAACGGGAAAGGTCAGGTGGGGTGATACATAAAACAAGATTTTCAAATTAGCTCAGATACCGTTCCATAAACCCAATATGGAATAGACAAGACCTACTCCTTGCTCAGAGAACTGGACTCAACACGCCCGATTCACCGCACAAGAATATATCTGACTAGTAATAATCTTAAAACCTATGTATTGATATCTCTCTGTTAGTGTGTCAAGTGGGTGTAAAGCGGCCTAAACACAGCCGTGAAAAGCAGCTAAACCCCATTATAAAAATAAATTACTTTTAAAAACCCATGAAACAAAGACAGGGAAAGAGAGAGAAATTCTTACACAATTCGTTCAGGGGCTGTGATGCAACCTGGATTGACCATATCTAGACCCACAGCTGGATGAGACATAAGGGTGGACACTCTTGGGGCTGAGAGGTTCGGTGAGGTTGGGTGAGCAAACGCAGACCCTTTAAAGTGATACTGCGTGCTACCCATCGCATGGGTCCCAAATCTCCAGGTTCAAGGGCATCTTCCTACATCGAAAACATGCATGAGAAACCCAGAAGATGGTACACCGTGTGATGGGGAAAGGTTTCTAAAACGCACCTCATTTCTCATCTCCTTGTGCTCGGGTTCGCCATTCCAGCCACTTTACTAGCAATCTCCCTACTTGGAGCATCAGCACCTTTAACCTCCTGTTCCGTACAGGTTGCAATTTGTCCTGAGGATGAACGGGAAGACGGGGAACCAATGAGAGACTAGCTCTTGGTGTTGGGACAGGCACAGGTCACTCTATTTTCCCATCAGGAAGAAGAATTAACCACAGGCTCAGCCTGCCCCCCGGAACCAGAACAGGGCCTGAAGCCATCCTGCGCTTTTGCGGCCGGCTCCCAAAAAACCGACTTGTAAAATGGAGCTTCAGGGCACTGCAATTCACAAACCTGCAGAGTTACAAATGATAACTCTCGTCCACAAATATATTGAGGGAAGGCAAAGAAGAGGATTTGAAATCAAGGCAGAATTGCAGGAAACAGATTTCAGGAGGAAGATGCGAAGCGCCTTTAAAGCACATGAAAAGTGGCAAAACGTTGACAATGATGCCCTTGGCCAAAAAGGGCGTATGCGTTTTTTCCTGAATATATTCAGGAAAAAACGCATACGCCCTTTTTGGCCAACCAAGCAACCTGGAAAGGCAAATCAGCGCTACAAAGAAGTCTCGCTTCCCATCGGTCAAAAGGGCCATGCTGAAAAAAGTGTCAAAACCAGAAATGCAGGACAGGCCATGGAGAAATGGGAGCCTTGCTACACTGATGGGCGGGATGTAAATTGCCAACAGCCACTCTGGAGAAGTGTACGGTGTGTCCTGAAACATCTAAAAAACACAGCTTAGAGAGCATAGGGCTCTTCCACGCATGGGGGGATAAAGTGGGAAAATTGAAAATCAGCAAAACACAAGCACCCCAAAGTTTAGGGCTGCTCTGTTGACAAGGACCTCCACTTCCTTCCACCTTAAATATCCCAGGAAAGCGAAAAATGGATAAAAAAGTTGTGGTCCTTATGTACAATGGAATATCACTCAGCCATGAAATCAATGTCATAAGGCTAGTAGCAGCATGATGAGTGGATTTAGGTAAGACGATTCTAAGTGAAATAAGTCACACAGAAAAGGACACTTCTCATAAGGTGTCACTTATAGAGGGAATGTAAAAACCGTTACACTTGAACTGAATTACAAAACAGAGCAGAGTCACACATGCAGAAAACACACTATGGCTGCTTAACGGGAAAGGTGAGGTGGGGTGATACATAAAACAAGATTTTCAAATTAGCTCAGATACCGTTCCATAAACCCAATATGGAATAGACAAGACCTACTCCTTGCTCAGAGAACTGGACTCAACACGCCCGATTCACCGCACAAGAATATATCTGACTAGTAATAATCTTAAAACCTATGTATTGATATCTCTCTGTTAGTGTGTCAAGTGGGTGTAAAGCGGCCTAAACACAGCCGTGAAAAGCAGCTAAACCCCATTATAAAAATAAATTACTTTTAAAAACCCATGAAACAAAGACAGGGAAAGAGAGAGAAATTCTTACACAATTCATTCAGGGGCTGTGATGCAACCTGGATTGACCATATCTAGACCCACAGCTGGATGAGACATAAGGGTGGACACTCTTGGGGCTGAGAGGTTCGGTGAGGTTGGGTGAGCAAACGCAGACCCTTTAAAGTAATACTGCGTGCTACCCATCGCATGGGTCCCAAATCTCCAGGTTCAAGGGCATCTTCCTACATCGAAAACATGCATGAGAAACCCAGAAGATGGTACACCGTGTGATGGGGAAAGGTTTCTAAAACGCACCTCATTTCTCATCTCCTTGTGCTCGGGTTCGCCATTCCAGCCACTTTACTAGCAATCTCCCTACTTGGAGCATCAGCACCTTTAACCTCCTGTTCCGTACAGGTTGCAATTTGTCCTGAGGATGAACGGGAAGACGGGGAACCAATGAGAGACTAGCTCTTGGTGTTGGGACAGGCACAGGTCACTCTATTTTCCCATCAGGAAGAAGAATTAACCACAGGCTCAGCCTGCCCCCCGGAACCAGAACAGGGCCTGAAGCCATCCTGCGCTTTTGCGGCCGGCTCCCAAAAAAGCGACTTGTAAAATGGAGCTTCAGGGCACTGCAATTCACAAACCTGCAGAGTTATAAATGATAACTCTCGTCCACAAATATATTGAGGGAAGGCAAAGAAGAGGATTTGAAATCAAGGCAGAATTGCAGGAAACAGATTTCAGGAGGAAGATGCGAATCGCCTTTAAAGCACATGAAAAGCGGCAAAAGGTTGACAATGATGCCCTTGGCCAAAAAGGGCGTATGCGTTTTTTCCTGAATATATTCAGGAGAAAACGCATACGCCCTTTTTGGCCAACCAAGCAACCTGAAAGGCAAATCAGCGCTACAAAGAAGTCTCGCTTCCCATCGGTCAAAAGGGCCATGCTGAAAAAAGTGTCAAAACCAGAAATGCAGGACAGGCCATGGAGAAATGGGAGCCTTGCTACACTGATGGGCGGGATGAAAATTGCCAACAGCCACTCTGGAGAAGTGTACGGTGTGTCCTGAAACATCTAAAAAACACAGCTTAGAGAGCATAGGGCACTTCTACGCATGGGGGGATAAAGTGGGAAAATTGAAAATCAGCAAGACACAAGCACCCCAAAGGTTAGGGCTGCTCTGTTGACAAGGACCTCCACTTCCTTCCACCTTAAATATCCCAGGAAAGCGAAAAATGGATAAAAAAGTTGTGGTCCTTATGTACAATGGAATATCACTCAGCCATGAAATCAATGTCATAAGGCTAGTAGCAGCATGATGAGTGGATTTAGGTAAGACGATTCTAAGTGAAATAAGTCACACAGAAAAGGACACTTCTCATAAGGTGTCACTTATAGAGGGAATGTTAAAACCGTTACACTTGAACTGAATTACAAAACAGAACAGAGTCACACATGCAGAAAACACACTATGGCTGCTTAACGGGAAAGGTGAGGTGGGGTGATACATAAAACAAGAGTTTCAAATTAGCTCAGATACCGTTCCATAAACCCAATATGGAATAGACAAGACCTACTCCTTGCTCAGAGAACTGGACTCAACACGCCCGATTCACCGCACAAGAATATATCTGACTAGTAATAATCTTAAAACCTATGTATTGATATCTCTCTGTTAGTGTGTCAAGTGGGTGTAAAGCGGCCTAAACACAGCCGTGAAAAGCAGCTAAACCCCATTATAAAAATAAATTACTTTTAAAAACCCATGAAACAAAGACAGGGAAAGAGAGAGAAATTCTTACACAATTCGTTCAGGGGCTGTGATGCAACCTGGATTGACCATATCTAGACCCACAGCTGGATGAGACATAAGGGTGGACACTCTTGGGGCTGAGAGGTTCGGTGAGGTTGGGTGAGCAAACGCAGACCCTTTAAAGTAATACTGCGTGCTACCCATCGCATGGGTCCCAGATCTCCAGGTTCAAGGGCATCTTCCTACATCGAAAACATGCATGAGAAACCCAGAAGATGGTACACCGTGTGATGGGGAAAGGTTTCTAAAACGCACCTCATTTCTCATCTCCTTGTGCTCGGGTTCGCCATTCCAGCCACTTTACTAGCAATCTCCCTACTTGGAGCATCAGCACCTTTAACCTCCTGTTCCGTACAGGTTGCAATTTGTCCTGAGGATGAACGGGAAGACGGGGAACCAATGAGAGACTAGCTCTTGGTGTTGGGACAGGCACAGGTCACTCTATTTTCCCATCAGGAAGAAGAATTAACCACAGGCTCAGCCTGCCCCCCGGAACCAGAACAGGGCCTGAAGCCATCCTGCGCTTTTGCGGCCGGCTCCCAAAAAAGCGACTTGTAAAATGGAGCTTCAGGGCACTGCAATTCACAAACCTGCAGAGTTATAAATGATAACTCTCGTCCACAAATATATTGAGGGAAGGCAAAGAAGAGGATTTGAAATCAAGGCAGAATTGCAGGAAACAGATTTCAGGAGGAAGATGCGAATCGCCTTTAAAGCACATGAAAAGCGGCAAAACGTTGACAATGATGCCCTTGGCCAAAAAGGGCGTATGCGTTTTTTCCTGAATATATTCAGGAAAAAACGCATACGCCCTTTTTGGCCAACCAAGCAACCTGGAAAGGCAAATCAGCGCTACAAAGAAGTCTCGCTTCCCATCGGTCAAAAGGGCCATGCTGAAAAAAGTGTCAAAACCAGAAATGCAGGACAGGCCATGGAGAAATGGGAGCCTTGCTACACTGATGGGCGGGATGTAAATTGCCAACAGCCACTCTGGAGAAGTGTACGGTGTGTCCTGAAACATCTAAAAAACACAGCTTAGAGAGCATAGGGCTCTTCCACGCATGGGGGGATAAAGTGGGAACATTGAAAATCAGCAAGACACAAGCACCCCAAAGTTTAGGGCTGCTCTGTTGACAAGGACCTCCACTTCCTTCCACCTTAAATATCCCAGGAAAGCGAAAAATGGATAAAAAAGTTGTGGTCCTTATGTACAATGGAATATCACTCAGCCATGAAATCAATGTCATAAGGCTAGTAGCAGCATGATGAGTGGATTTAGGTAAGACGATTCTAAGTGAAATAAGTCACACAGAAAAGGACACTTCTCATAAGGTGTCACTTATAGAGGGAATGTAAAAACCGTTACACTTGATCTGAATTACAAAACAGAACAGAGTCACACATGCAGAAAACACACTATGGCTGCTTAACGGGAAAGGTGAGGTGGGGTGATACATAAAACAAGAGTTTCAAATTAGCTCAGATACCGTTCCATAAACCCAATATGGAATAGACAAGACCTACTCCTTGCTCAGAGAACTGGACTCAACACGCCCGATTCACTGCACAAGAATATATCTGACTAGTAATAATCTTAAAACCTATGTATTGATATCTCTCTGTTAGTGTGTCAAGTGGGTGTAAAGCGGCCTAAACACAGCCGTGAAAAGCAGCTAAACCCCATTATAAAAATAAATTACTTTTAAAAACCCATGAAACAAAGACAGGGAAAGAGAGAGAAATTCTTACACAATTCGTTCAGGGGCTGTGATGCAACCTGGATTGACCATATCTAGACCCACAGCTGGATGAGACATAAGGGTGGACACTCTTGGGGCTGAGAGGTTCGGTGAGGTTGGGTGAGCAAACGCAGACCCTTTAAAGTAATACTGCGTGCTACCCATCGCATGGGTCCCAAATCTCCAGGTTCAAGGGCATCTTCCTACATCGAAAACATGCATGAGAAACCCAGAAGATGGTACACCGTGTGATGGGGAAAGGTTTCTAAAACGCACCTCATTTCTCATCTCCTTGTGCTCGGGTTCGCCATTCCAGCCACTTTACTAGCAATCTCCCTACTTGGAGCATCAGCACCTTTAACCTCCTGTTCCGTACAGGTTGCAATTTGTCCTGAGGATGAACGGGAAGACGGGGTACCAATGAGAGACTAGCTCTTGGTGTTGGGACAGGCACAGGTCACTCTATTTTCCCATCAGGAAGAAGAATTAACCACAGGCTCAGCCTGCCCCCCTGAACCAGAACAGGGCCTGAAGCCATCCTGCGCTTTTGCGGCCAGCTCCCAAAAAACCGACTTGTAAAATGGAGCTTCAGGGCACTGCAATTCACAAACCTGCAGAGTTATAAATCATAACTCTCGTCCACAAATATATTGAGGGAAGGCAAAGAAGAGGATTTGAAATCAAGGCAGAATTGCAGGAAACAGATTTCAGGAGGTAGATTCGAATCGCCTTTAAAGCACATGAAAAGCGGCAAAACTTTGACAATGATGCCCTTGGCCAAAAAGGGCGTATGCGTTTTTTCCTGAATATATTCAGGAAAAAACGCATACGCCCTTTTTGGCCAACCAAGCAACCTGGAAAGGCAAATCAGCGCTACAAAGAAGTCTCGCTTCCCATCGGTCAAAAGGGCCATGCTGAAAAAACTGTCAAAACCAGAAATGCAGGACAGGCCATGGAGAAATGGGAGCCTTGCTACACTGATGGGCGGGATGTAAATTGCCAACAGCCACTCTGGAGAAGTGTACGGTGTGTCCTGAAACATCTAAAAAACACAGCTTAGAGAGCATAGGGCACTTCCACGCATGGGGGGATAAAGTGGGAAAATTGAAAATCAGCAAGACACAAGCACCCCAAAGTTTAGGGCTGCTCTGTTGACAAGGACCTCCACTTCATTCCACCTTAAATATCCCAGGAAAGCGAAAAATGGATAAAAAAGTTGTGGTCCTTATGTACAATGGAATATCACTCAGCCATGAAATCAATGTCATAAGGCTAGTAGCAGCATGATGAGTGGATTTAGGTAAGACGATTCTAAGTGAAATAAGTCACACAGAAAAGGACACTTCTCATAAGGTGTCACTTATAGAGGGAATGTAAAAACCGTTACACTTGAACTGACTTACAATACAAAACAGAGTCACACATGCAGAAAACACACTATGGCTGCTTAACGGGAAAGGTGAGGTGGGGTGATACATAAAACAAGAGTTTCAAATTAGCTCAGATACCGTTCCATAAACCCAATATGTAATAGACAAGACCTACTCCTTGCTCAGAGAACTGGACTCAACACGCCCGATTCACCGCACAAGAATATATCTGACTAGTAATAATCTTAAAACCTATGTATTGATATCTCTCTGTTAGTGTGTCAAGTGGGTGTAAAGCGGCATAAACACAGCCGTGAAAAGCAGCTAAACCCCATTATAAAAATAAATTACTTTTAAAAACCCATGAAACAAAGACAGGGAAAGAGAGAGAAATTCTTACACAATTCGTTCAGGAGCTGTGATGCAACCTGGATTGACCATATCTAGACCCACAGCTGGATGACACATAAGGGTGGACACTCTTGGGGCTGAGAGGTTTGGTGAGGTTGGGTGAGCAAACGCAGACCATTTAAAGTAATACTGCGTGCTACCCATCGCGTGGGTCCCAAATCTCCAGGTTCAAGGGCATCTTCCTACATCGAAAACATGCATGAGAAACCCAGAAGATGGTACACCGTGTGATGGGGAAAGGTTTCTAAAACGCACCTCATTTCTCATCTCCTTGTGCTCGGGTTCGCCATTCCAGCCACTTTACTAGCAATCTCCCTACTTGGAGCATCAGCACCTTTAACCTCCTGTTCCGTACAGGTTGCAATTTGTCCTGAGGATGAACGGGAAGACGGGGTACCAATGAGAGACTAGCTCTTGGTGTTGGGACAGGCACAGGTCACTCTATTTTCCCATCAGGAAGAAGAATTAACCACAGGCTCAGCCTGCCCCCCTGAACCAGAACAGGGCCTGAAGCCATCCTGCGCTTTTGCGGCCAGCTCCCAAAAAACCGACTTGTAAAATGGAGCTTCAGGGCACTGCAATTCACAAACCTGCAGAGTTATAAATCATAACTCTCGTCCACAAATATATTGAGGGAAGGCAAAGAAGAGGATTTGAAATCAAGGCAGAATTGCAGGAAACAGATTTCAGGAGGTAGATTCGAATCGCCTTTAAAGCACATGAAAAGCGGCAAAACGTTGACAATGATGCCCTTGGCCAAAAAGGGCGTATGCGTTTTTTCCTGAATATATTCAGGAAAAAACGCATACGCCCTTTTTGGCCAACCAAGCAACCTGGAAAGGCAAATCAGCGCTACAAAGAAGTCTCGCTTCCCATCGGTCAAAAGGGCCATGCTGAAAAAACTGTCAAAACCAGAAATGCAGGACAGGCCATGGAGAAATGGGAGCCTTGCTACACTGATGGGCGGTATGTAAATTGCCAACAGCCACTCTGGAGAAGTGTACGGTGTGTCCTGAAACATCTAAAAAACACAGCTTAGAGAGCATAGGGCACTTCCACGCATGGGGGGATAAAGTGGGAAAATTGAAAATCAGCAAGACACAAGCACCCCAAAGTTTAGGGCTGCTCTGTTGACAAGGACCTCCACTTCATTCCACCTTAAATATCCCAGGAAAGCGAAAAATGGATAAAAAAGTTGTGGTCCTTATGTACAATGGAATATCACTCAGCCATGAAATCAATGTCATAAGGCTAGTAGCAGCATGATGAGTGGATTTAGGTAAGACGATTCTAAGTGAAATAAGTCACACAGAAAAGGACACTTCTCATAAGGTGTCACTTATAAAGGGAATGTAAAAACCGTTACACTTGAACTGACTTACAATACAGAACAGAGTCACACATGCAGAAAACACACTATGGCTGCTTAACGGGAAAGGTGAGGTGGGGTGATACATAAAACAAGAGTTTCAAATTAGCTCAGATACCGTTCCATAAACCCAATATGTAATAGACAAGACCTACTCCTTGCTCAGAGAACTGGACTCAACACGCCCGATTCACCGCACAAGAATATATCTGACTAGTAATAATCTTAAAACCTATGTATTGATATCTCTCTGTTAGTGTGTCAAGTGGGTGTAAAGCGGCATAAACACAGCCGTGAAAAGCAGCTAAACCCCATTATAAAAATAAATTACTTTTAAAAACCCATGAAACAAAGACAGGGAAAGAGAGAGAAATTCTTACACAATTCGTTCAGGGGCTGTGATGCAACCTGGATTGACCATATCTACACCCACAGCTGGATGACACATAAGGGTGGACACTCTTGGGGCTGAGAGGTTTGGTGAGGTTGGGTGAGCAAACGCAGACCATTTAAAGTAATACTGCGTGCTACCCATCGCATGGGTCCCAAATCTCCAGGTTCAAGGGCATCTTCCTACATCGAAAACATGCATGAGAAACCCAGAAGATGGTACACCGTGTGATGGGGAAAGGTTTCTAAAACGCACCTCATTTCTCATCTCCTTGTGCTCGGGTTCGCCATTCCAGCCACTTTACTAGCAATCTCCCTACTTGGAGCATCAGCACCTTTAACCTCCTGTTCCGTACAGGTTGCAATTTGTCCTGAGGATGAACGGGAAGATGGGGAACCAATGAGAGACTAGCTCTTGGTGTTGGGACAGGCACAGGTCACTCTATTTTCCCATCAGGAAGAAGAATTAACCACAGGCTCAGCCTGCCCCCCAGAACCAGAACAGGGCCTGAAGCCATCCGGCGCTTTTGCGGCCAGCTCCCAAAAAAGCGACTTGTAAAATGGAGCTTCAGGGCACTGCAATTCACAAACCTGCAGAGTTATAAATCATAACTCTCGTCCACAAATATATTGAGGGAAGGCAAAGAAGAGGATTTGAAATCAAGGCAGAATTGCAGGAAACAGATTTCAGGAGGTAGATTCGAATCGCCTTTAAAGCACATGAAAAGCGGCAAAACGTTGACAATGATGCCCTTGGCCAAAAAGGGCGTATGCGTTTTTTCCTGAATATATTCAGGAAAAAACGCATACGCCCTTTTTGGCCAACCAAGCAACCTGGAAAGGCAAATCAGCGCTACAAAGAAGTCTCGCTTCCCATCGGTCAAAAGGGCCATGCTGAAAAAAGTGTCAAAACCAGAAATGCAGGACAGGCCATGGAGAAATGGGAGCCTTGCTACACTGATGGGCGGGATGTAAATTGCCAACAGCCACTCTGGAGAAGTGTACGGTGTGTCCTGAAACATCTAAAAAACACAGCTTAGAGAGCATAGGGCACTTCCACGCATGGGGGGATAAAGTGGGAACATTGAAAATCAGCAAGACACAAGCACCCCAAAGTTTAGGGCTGCTCTGTTGACAAGGACCTCCACTTCCTTCCACCTTAAATATCCCAGGAAAGCGAAAAATGGATAAAAAAGTTGTGGTCCTTATGTACAATGGAATATCACTCAGCCATGAAATCAATGTCATAAGGCTAGTAGCAGCATGATGAGTGGATTTAGGTAAGACGATTCTAAGTGAAATAAGTCACACAGAAAAGGACACTTCTCATAAGGTGTCACTTATAGAGGGAATGTAAAAACCGTTACACTTGAACTGAATTACAAAACAGAACAGAGTCACACATGCAGAAAACACACTATGGCTGCTTAACGGGAAAGGTGAGGTGGGGTGATACATAAAACAAGAGTTTCAAATTAGCTCAGATACCGTTCCATAAACCCAATATGGAATAGACAAGACCTACTCCTTGCTCAGAGAACTGGACTCAACACGCCCGATTCACCGCACAAGAATATATCTGACTAGTAATAATCTTAAAACCTATGTATTGATATCTCTCTGTTAGTGTGTCAAGTGGGTGTAAAGCGGCATAAACACAGCCGTGAAAAGCAGCTAAACCCCATTATAAAAATAAATTACTTTTAAAAACCCATGAAACAAAGACAGGGAAAGAGAGAGAAATTCTCACACAATTCGTTCAGGGGCTGTGATGCAACCTGGATTGACCATATCTAGACCCACAGCTGGATGACACATAAGGGTGGACACTCTTGGGGCTGAGAGGTTTGGTGAGGTTGGGTGAGCAAACGCAGACCCTTTAAAGTAATACTGCGTGCTACCCATCGCATGGGTCCCAAATCTCCAGGTTCAAGGGCATCTTCCTACATCGAAAACATGCATGAGAAACCCAGAAGATGGTACACCGTGTGATGGGGAAAGGTTTCTAAAACGCACCTCATTTCTCATCTCCTTGTGTTCGGGTTCGCCATTCCAGCCACTTTACTAGCAATCTCCCTACTTGGAGCATCAGCACCTTTAACCTCCTGTTCCGTACAGGTTGCAATTTGTCCTGAGGATGAACGGGAAGACGGGGAACCAATGAGAGACTAGCTCTTGGTGTTGGGACAGGCACAGGTCACTCTATTTTCCCATCAGGAAGAAGAATCAACCACAGGCTCAGCCTGCCCCCCTGTACCAGAACAGGGCCTGAAGCCATCCGGCGCATTTGCGGCCAGCTCCCAAAAAAGCGACTTGTAAAATGGAGCTTCAGGGCACTGCAATTCACAAACCTGCAGAGTTATAAATGATAACTCTCGTCCACAAATATATTGAGGGAAGGCAAAGAAGAGGATTTGAAATCAAGGCAGAATTGCAGGAAACAGATTTCAGGAGGTAGATTCGAATCGCCTTTAAAGCATATGAAAAGCGGCAAAACGTTGACAATGATGCCCTTGGCCAAAAAGGGCGTATGCGTTTTTTCCTGAATATATTCAGGAAAAAACGCATACGCCCTTTTTGGCCAACCAAGCAACCTGGAAAGGCAAATCAGCGCTACAAAGAAGTCTCGCTTCCCATCGGTCAAAAGGGCCATGCTGAAAAAAGTGTCAAAACCAGAAATGCAGGACAGGCCATGGAGAAATGGGAGCCTTGCTACACTGATGGGCGGGATGTAAATTGCCAACAGCCACTCTGGAGAAGTGTACGGTGTGTCCTGAAACATCTAAAAAACACAGCTTAGAGAGCATAGGGCACTTCCACGCATGGGGGGATAAAGTGGGAAAATTGAAAATCAGCAAGACACAAGCACCCCAAAGTTTAGGGCTGCTCTGTTGACAAGGACCTCCACTTCCTTCCACCTTAAATATCCCAGGAAAGCGAAAAATGGATAAAAAAGTTGTGGTCCTTATGTACAATGGAATATCACTCAGCCATGAAATCAATGTCATAAGGCTAGTAGCAGCATGATGAGTGGATTTAGGTAAGACGATTCTAAGTGAAATAAGTCACACAGAAAAGGACACTTCTCATAAGGTGTCACTTATAGAGGGAATGTAAAAACCGTTACACTTGAACTGAATTACAAAACAGAACAGAGTCACACATGCAGAAAACACACTATGGCTGCTTAACGGGAAAGGTGAGGTGGGGTGATACATAAAACAAGAGTTTCAAATTAGCTCAGATACCGTTCCATAAACCCAATATGGAATAGACAAGACCTACTCCTTGCTCAGAGAACTGGACTCAACACGCCCGATTCACCGCACAAGAATATATCTGACTAGTAATAATCTTAAAACCTATGTATTGATATCTCTCTGTTAGTGTGTCAAGTGGGTGTAAAGCGGCCTAAACACAGCCGTGAAAAGCAGCTAAACCCCATTATAAAAATAAATTACTTTTAAAAACCCATGAAACAAAGACAGGGAAAGAGAGAGAAATTCTTACACAATTCGTTCAGGGGCTGTGATGCAACCTGGATTGACCATATCTAGACCCACAGCTGGATGAGACATAAGGGTGGACACTCTTGGGGCTGAGAGGTTTGGTGAGGTTGGGTGAGCAAACGCAGACCCTTTAAAGTAATACTGCGTGCTACCCATCGCATGGGTCCCAAATCTCCAGGTTCAAGGGCATCTTCCTACATCGAAAACATGCATGAGAAACCCAGAAGATGGTACACCGTGTGATGGGGAAAGGTTTCTAAAACGCACCTCATTTCTCATCTCCTTGTGCTCGGGTTCGCCATTCCAGCCACTTTACTAGCAATCTCCCTACTTGGAGCATCAGCACCTTTAACCTCCTGTTCCGTACAGGTTGCAATTTGTCCTGAGGATGAACGGGAAGACGGGGAACCAATGAGAGACTAGCTCTTGGTGTTGGGACAGGCACAGGCCACTCTATTTTCCCATCAGGAAGAAGAATTAACCACAGGCTCAGCCTGCCCCCCTGAACCAGAACAGGGCCTGAAGCCATCCTGCGCTTTTGCGGCCAGCTCCCAAAAAACCGACTTGTAAAATGGAGCTTCAGGGCACTGCAATTCACAAACCTGCAGAGTTATAAATGATAACTCTCGTCCACAAATATATTGAGGGAAGGCAAAGAAGAGGATTTGAAATCAAGGCAGAATTGCAGGAAACAGATTTCAGGAGGTAGATTCGAATCGCCTTTAAAGCACATGAAAAGCGGCAAAACGTTGACAATGATGCCCTTGGCCAAAAAGGGCGTATGCGTTTTTTCCTGAATATATTCAGGAAAAAACGCATACGCCCTTTTTGGCCAACCAAGCAACCTGGAAAGGCAAATCAGCGCTACAAAGAAGTCTCGCTTCCCATCGGTCAAAAGGGCCATGCTGAAAAAAGTGTCAAAACCAGAAATGCAGGACAGGCCATGGAGAAATGGGAGCCTTGCTACACTGATGGGCGGGATGTAAATTGCCAACAGCCACTCTGGAGAAGTGTACGGTGTGTCCTGAAACATCTAAAAAACACAGCTTAGAGAGCATAGGGCACTTCCACGCATGGGGGGATAAAGTGGGAAAATTGAAAATCAGCAAGACACAAGCACCCCAAAGTTTAGGGCTGCTCTGTTGACAAGGACCTCCACTTCCTTCCACCTTAAATATCCCAGGAAAGCGAAAAATGGATAAAAAAGTTGTGGTCCTTATGTACAATGGAATATCACTCAGCCATGAAATCAATGTCATAAGGCTAGTAGCAGCATGATGAGTGGATTTAGGTAAGACGATTCTAAGTGAAATAAGTCACACAGAAAAGGACACTTCTCATAAGGTGTCACTTATAGAGGGAATGTAAAAACCGTTACACTTGAACTGAATTACAAAACAGAACAGAGTCACACATGCAGAAAACACACTATGGCTGCTTAACGGGAAAGGTGAGGTGGGGTGATACATAAAACAAGAGTTTCAAATTAGCTCAGATACCGTTCCATAAACCCAATATGGAATAGACAAGACCTACTCCTTGCTCAGAGAACTGGACTCAACACGCCCGATTCACCGCACAAGAATATATCTGACTAGTAATAATCTTAAAACCTATGTATTGATATCTCTCTGTTAGTGTGTCAAGTGGGTGTAAAGCGGCATAAACACAGCCGTGAAAAGCAGCTAAACCCCATTATAAAAATAAATTACTTTTAAAAACCCATGAAACAAAGACAGGGAAAGAGAGAGAAATTCTTACACAATTCGTTCAGGGGCTGTGATGCAACCTGGATTGACCATATCTAGACCCACAGCTGGATGAGACATAAGGGTGGACACTCTTGGGGCTGAGAGGTTTGGTGAGGTTGGCTGAGCAAACGCAGACCATTTAAAGTAATACTGCGTGCTACCCATCGCATGGGTCCCAAATCTCCAGGTTCAAGGGCATCTTCCTACATCGAAAACATGCATGAGAAACCCAGAAGATGGTACACCGTGTGATGGGGAAAGGTTTCTAAAACGCACCTCATTTCTCATCTCCTTGTGCTCGGGTTCGCCATTCCAGCCACTTTACTAGCAATCTCCCTACTTGGAGCATCAGCACCTTTAACCTCCTGTTCCATACAGGTTGCAATTTGTCCTGAGGATGAACGGGAAGACGGGGAACCAATGAGAGACTAGCTCTTGGTGTTGGGACAGGCACAGGTCACTCTATTTTCCCATCAGGAAGAAGAATTAACCACAGGCTCAGCCTGCCCCCCTGAACCAGAACAGGGCCTGAAGCCATCCGGCGCTTTTGCGGAGAGCTCCCAAAAAACCGACTTGTAAAATGGAGCTTCAGGGCACTGCAATTCACAAACCTGCAGAGTTATAAATGATAACTCTCGTCCACAAATATATTGAGGGAAGGCAAAGAAGAGGATTTGAAATCAAGGCAGAATTGCAGGAAACAGATTTCAGGAGGTAGATTCGAATCGCCTTTAAAGCACATGAAAAGCGGCAAAACGTTGACAATGATGCCCTTGGCCAAAAAGGGCGTATGCGTTTTTTCCTGAATATATTCAGGAAAAAACGCATACGCCCTTTTTGGCCAACCAAGCAACCTGGAAAGGCAAATCAGCGCTACAAAGAAGTCTCGCTTCCCATCGGTCAAAAGGGCCATGCTGAAAAAAGTGTCAAAACCAGAAATGCAGGACAGGCCATGGAGAAATGGGAGCCTTGCTACACTGATGGGCGGGATGTAAATTGCCAACAGCCACCCTGGAGAAGTGTACGGTGTGTCCTGAAACATGTAAAAAACACAGCTTAGAGAGCATAGGGCACTTCCACGCATGGGGGGATAAAGTGGGAAAATTGAAAATCAGCAAGACACAAGCACCCCAAAGTTTAGGGCTGCTCTGTTGACAAGGACCTCCACTTCATTCCACCTTAAATATCCCAGGAAAGCGAAAAATGGATAAAAAAGTTGTGGTCCTTATGTACAATGGAATATCACTCAGCCATGAAATCAATGTCATAAGGCTAGTAGCAGCATGATGAGTGGATTTAGGTAAGACGATTCTAAGTGAAATAAGTCACACAGAAAAGGACACTTCTCATAAGGTGTCACTTATAGAGGGAATGTAAAAACCGTTACACTTGAACTGAATTACAAAACAGAACAGAGTCACACATGCAGAAAACACACTATGGCTGCTTAACGGGAAAGGTGAGGTGGGGTGATACATAAAACAAGAGTTTCAAATTAGCTCAGATACCGTTCCATAAACCCAATATGTAATAGACAAGACCTACTCCTTGCTCAGAGAACTGGACTCAACACTCCCTATTCACCGCACAAGAATATATCTGACTAGTAATAATCTTAAAACCTATGTATTGATATCTCTCTGTTAGTGTGTCAAGTGGGTGTAAAGCGGCATAAACACAGCCGTGAAAAGCAGCTAAACCCCATTATAAAAATAAATTACTTTTAAAAACCCATGAAACAAAGACAGGGAAAGAGAGAGAAATTCTTACACCATTCGTTCAGGAGCTGTGATGCAACCTGGATTGACCATATCTAGACCCACAGCTGGATGAGACATAAGGGTGGACACTCTTGGGGCTGAGAGGTTTGGTGAGGTTGGGTGAGCAAACGCAGACCCTTTAAAGTAATAATGCGTGCTACCCATCGCATGGGTCCCAAATCTCCAGGTTCAAGGGCATCTTCCTACATCGAAAACATGCATGAGAAACCCAGAAGATGGTACACCGTGTGATGGGGAAAGGTTTCTAAAACGCACCTCATTTCTCATCTCCTTGTGCTCGGGTTCGCCATTCCAGCCACTTTACTAGCAATCTCCCTACTTGGAGCATCAGCACCTTTAACCTCCTGTTCCGTACAGGTTGCAATTTGTCCTGAGGATGAACGGGAAGACGGGGAACCAATGAGAGACTAGCTCTTGGTGTTGGGACAGGCACAGGTCACTCTATTTTCCCATCAGGAAGAAGAATTAACCACAGGCTCAGCCTGCCCCCCGGAACCAGAACAGGGCCTGAAGCCATCCTGCGCTTTTGCGGCCGGCTCCCAAAAAAGCGACTTGTAAAATGGAGCTTCAGGGCACTGCAATTCACAAACCTGCAGAGTTATAAATGATAACTCTCGTCCACAAATATATTGAGGGAAGGCAAAGAAGAGGATTTGAAATCAAGGCAGAATTGCAGGAAACAGATTTCAGGAGGTAGATACGAATCGCCTTTAAAGCACATGAAAAGCGGCAAAACGTTGACAATGATGCCCTTGGCCAAAAAGGGCGTATGCGTTTTTTCCTGAATATATTCAGGAAAAAACGCATACGCCCTTTTTGGCCAACCAAGCAACCTGGAAAGGCAAATCAGCGCTACAAAGAAGTCTCGCTTCCCATCGGTCAAAAGGGCCATGCTGAAAAAAGTGTCAAAACCAGAAATGCAGGACAGGCCATGGAGAAATGGGAGCCTTGCTACACTGATGGGCGGGATGTAAATTGCCAACAGCCACTCTGGAGAAGTGTACGGTGTGTCCTGAAACATCTAAAAAACACAGCTTAGAGAGCATAGGGCACTTCCACGCATGGGGGGATAAAGTGGGAAAATTGAAAATCAGCAAGACACAAGCACCCCAAAGTTTAGGGCTGCTCTGTTGACAAGGACCTCCACTTCCTTCCACCTTAAATATCCCAGGAAAGCGAAAAATGGATAAAAAAGTTGTGGTCCTTATGTACAATGGAATATCACTCAGCCATGAAATCAATGTCATAAGGCTAGTAGCAGCATGATGAATGGATTTAGGTAAGACGATTCTAAGTGAAATAAGTCACACAGAAAAGGACACTTCTCATAAGGTGTCACTTATAGAGGGAATGTAAAAACCGTTACACTTGAACTGACTTACAATACAGAACAGAGTCACACATGCAGAAAACACACTATGGCTGCTTAACGGGAAAGGTGAGGTGGGGTGATACATAAAACAAGAGTTTCAAATTAGCTCAGATACCATTCCATAAACCCAATATGTAATAGACAAGACCTACTCCTTGCTCAGAGAACTGGACTCAACACGCCCGATTCACCGCACAAGAATATATCTGACTAGTAATAATCTTAAAACCTATGTATTGATATCTCTCTGTTAGTGTGTCAAGTGGGTGTAAAGCGGCATAAACACAGCCGTGAAAAGCAGCTAAACCCCATTATAAAAATAAATTACTTTTAAAAACCCATGAAACAAAGACAGGGAAAGAGAGAGAAATTCTTACACAATTCGTTCAGGAGCTGTGATGCAACCTGGATTGACCATATCTAGACCCACAGCTGGATGACACATAAGGGTGGACACTCTTGGGGCTGAGAGGTTTGGTGAGGTTGGGTGAGCAAACGCAGACCCTTTAAAGTAATACTGCGTGCTACCCATCGCATGGGTCCCAAATCTCCAGGTTCAAGGGCATCTTCCTACATCGAAAACATGCATGAGAAACCCAGAAGATGGTACACCGTGTGATGGGGAAAGGTTTCTAAAACGCACCTCATTTCTCATCTCCTTGTGCTCGGGTTCGCCATTCCAGCCACTTTACTAGCAATCTCCCTACTTGGAGCATCAGCACCTTTAACCTCCTGTTCCGTACAGGTTGCAATTTGTCCTGAGGATGAACGGGAAGACGGGGAACCAATGAGAGACTAGCTCTTGGTGTTGGGACAGGCAGAGGTCACTCTATTTTCCCATCAGGAAGAAGAATTAACCACAGGCTCAGCCTGCCCCCCGGAACCAGAACAGGGCCTGAAGCCATCCTGCGCTTTTGCGGCCGGCTCCCAAAAAAGCGACTTGTAAAATGGAGCTTCAGGGCACTGCAATTCACAAACCTGCAGAGTTATAAATGATAACTCTCGTCCACAAATATATTGAGGGAAGGCAAAGAAGAGGATTTGAAATCAAGGCAGAATTGCAGGAAACAGATTTCAGGAGGTAGATTCGAATCGCCTTTAAAGCACATGAAAAGCGGCAAAACGTTGACAATGATGCCCTTGGCCAAAAAGGGCGTATGCGTTTTTTCCTGAATATATTCAGGAAAAAACGCATACGCCCTTTTTGGCCAACCAAGCAACCTGGAAAGGCAAATCAGCGCTACAAAGAAGTCTCGCTTCCCATCGGTCAAAAGGGCCATGCTGAAAAAAGTGTCAAAACCAGAAATGCAGGACAGGCCATGGAGAAATGGGAGCCTTGCTACACTGATGGGCGGGATGTAAATTGCCAACAGCCACCCTGGAGAAGTGTACGGTGTGTCCTGAAACATGTAAAAAACACAGCTTAGAGAGCATAGGGCACTTCCACGCATGGGGGGATAAAGTGGGAAAATTGAAAATCAGCAAGACACAAGCACCCCAAAGTTTAGGGCTGCTCTGTTGACAAGGACCTCCACTTCATTCCACCTTAAATATCCCAGGAAAGCGAAAAATGGATAAAAAAGTTGTGGTCCTTATGTACAATGGAATATCACTCAGCCATGAAATCAATGTCATAAGGCTAGTAGCAGCATGATGAGTGGATTTAGGTAAGACGATTCTAAGTGAAATAAGTCACACAGAAAAGGACACTTCTCATAAGGTGTCACTTATAGAGGGAATGTAAAAACCGTTACACTTGAACTGAATTACAAAACAGAACAGAGTCACACATGCAGAAAACACACTATGGCTGCTTAACGGGAAAGGTGAGGTGGGGTGATACATAAAACAAGAGTTTCAAATTAGCTCAGATACCGTTCCATAAACCCAATATGTAATAGACAAGACCTACTCCTTGCTCAGAGAACTGGACTCAACACTCCCTATTCACCGCACAAGAATATATCTGACTAGTAATAATCTTAAAACCTATGTATTGATATCTCTCTGTTAGTGTGTCAAGTGGGTGTAAAGCGGCATAAACACAGCCGTGAAAAGCAGCTAAACCCCATTATAAAAATAAATTACTTTTAAAAACCCATGAAACAAAGACAGGGAAAGAGAGAGAAATTCTTACACCATTCGTTCAGGAGCTGTGATGCAACCTGGATTGACCATATCTAGACCCACAGCTGGATGAGACATAAGGGTGGACACTCTTGGGGCTGAGAGGTTTGGTGAGGTTGGGTGAGCAAACGCAGACCCTTTAAAGTAATAATGCGTGCTACCCATCGCATGGGTCCCAAATCTCCAGGTTCAAGGGCATCTTCCTACATCGAAAACATGCATGAGAAACCCAGAAGATGGTACACCGTGTGATGGGGAAAGGTTTCTAAAACGCACCTCATTTCTCATCTCCTTGTGCTCGGGTTCGCCATTCCAGCCACTTTACTAGCAATCTCCCTACTTGGAGCATCAGCACCTTTAACCTCCTGTTCCGTACAGGTTGCAATTTGTCCTGAGGATGAACGGGAAGACGGGGAACCAATGAGAGACTAGCTCTTGGTGTTGGGACAGGCACAGGTCACTCTATTTTCCCATCAGGAAGAAGAATTAACCACAGGCTCAGCCTGCCCCCCGGAACCAGAACAGGGCCTGAAGCCATCCTGCGCTTTTGCGGCCGGCTCCCAAAAAAGCGACTTGTAAAATGGAGCTTCAGGGCACTGCAATTCACAAACCTGCAGAGTTATAAATGATAACTCTCGTCCACAAATATATTGAGGGAAGGCAAAGAAGAGGATTTGAAATCAAGGCAGAATTGCAGGAAACAGATTTCAGGAGGTAGATACGAATCGCCTTTAAAGCACATGAAAAGCGGCAAAACGTTGACAATGATGCCCTTGGCCAAAAAGGGCGTATGCGTTTTTTCCTGAATATATTCAGGAAAAAACGCATACGCCCTTTTTGGCCAAACAAGCAACCTGGAAAGGCAAATCAGCGCTACAAAGAAGTCTCGCTTCCCATCGGTCAAAAGGGCCATGCTGAAAAAAGTGTCAAAACCAGAAATGCAGGACAGGCCATGGAGAAATGGGAGCCTTGCTACACTGATGGGCGGGATGTAAATTGCCAACAGCCACTCTGGAGAAGTGTACGGTGTGTCCTGAAACATCTAAAAAACACAGCTTAGAGAGCATAGGGCACTTCCACGCATGGGGGGATAAAGTGGGAAAATTGAAAATCAGCAAGACACAAGCACCCCAAAGTTTAGGGCTGCTCTGTTGACAAGGACCTCCACTTCCTTCCACCTTAAATATCCCAGGAAAGCGAAAAATGGATAAAAAAGTTGTGGTCCTTATGTACAATGGAATATCACTCAGCCATGAAATCAATGTCATAAGGCTAGTAGCAGCATCATGAATGGATTTAGGTAAGACGATTCTAAGTGAAATAAGTCACACAGAAAAGGACACTTCTCATAAGGTGTCACTTATAGAGGGAATGTAAAAACCGTTACACTTGAACTGACTTACAATACAGAACAGAGTCACACATGCAGAAAACACACTATGGCTGCTTAACGGGAAAGGTGAGGTGGGGTGATACATAAAACAAGAGTTTCAAATTAGCTCAGATACCGTTCCATAAACCCAATATGTAATAGACAAGACCTACTCCTTGCTCAGAGAACTGGACTCAACACGCCCGATTCACCGCACAAGAATATATCTGACTAGTAATAATCTTAAAACCTATGTATTGATATCTCTCTGTTAGTGTGTCAAGTGGGTGTAAAGCGGCATAAACACAGCCGTGAAAAGCAGCTAAACCCCATTATAAAAATAAATTACTTTTAAAAACCCATGAAACAAAGACAGGGAAAGAGAGAGAAATTCTTACACAATTCGTTCAGGAGCTGTGATGCAACCTGGATTGACCATATCTAGACCCACAGCTGGATGACACATAAGGGTGGACACTCTTGGGGCTGAGAGGTTTGGTGAGGTTGGGTGAGCAAACGCAGACCCTTTAAAGTAATACTGCGTGCTACCCATCGCATGGGTCCCAAATCTCCAGGTTCAAGGGCATCTTCCTACATCGAAAACATGCATGAGAAACCCAGAAGATGGTACACCGTGTGATGGGGAAAGGTTTCTAAAACGCACCTCATTTCTCATCTCCTTGTGCTCGGGTTCGCCATTCCAGCCACTTTACTAGCAATCTCCCTACTTGGAGCATCAGCACCTTTAACCTCCTGTTCCGTACAGGTTGCAATTTGTCCTGAGGATGAACGGGAAGACGGGGAACCAATGAGAGACTAGCTCTTGGTGTTGGGACAGGCAGAGGTCACTCTATTTTCCCATCAGGAAGAAGAATTAACCACAGGCTCAGCCTGCCCCCCGGAACCAGAACAGGGCCTGAAGCCATCCTGCGCTTTTGCGGCCGGCTCCCAAAAAAGCGACTTGTAAAATGGAGCTTCAGGGCACTGCAATTCACAAACCTGCAGAGTTATAAATGATAACTCTCGTCCACAAATATATTGAGGGAAGGCAAAGAAGAGGATTTGAAATCAAGGCAGAATTGCAGGAAACAGATTTCAGGAGGTAGATTCGAATCGCCTTTAAAGCACATGAAAAGCGGCAAAACGTTGACAATGATGCCCTTGGCCAAAAAGGGCGTATGCGTTTTTTCCTGAATATATTCAGGAAAAAACGCATACGCCCTTTTTGGCCAACCAAGCAACCTGGAAAGGCAAATCAGCGCTACAAAGAAGTCTCGCTTCCCATCGGTCAAAAGGGCCATGCTGAAAAAAGTGTCAAAACCAGAAATGCAGGACAGGCCATGGAGAAATGGGAGCCTTGCTACACTGATGGGCGGGATGTAAATTGCCAACAGCCACCCTGGAGAAGTGTACGGTGTGTCCTGAAACATGTAAAAAACACAGCTTAGAGAGCATAGGGCACTTCCACGCATGGGGGGATAAAGTGGGAAAATTGAAAATCAGCAAGACACAAGCACCCCAAAGTTTAGGGCTGCTCTGTTGACAAGGACCTCCACTTCATTCCACCTTAAATATCCCAGGAAAGCGAAAAATGGATAAAAAAGTTGTGGTCCTTATGTACAATGGAATATCACTCAGCCATGAAATCAATGTCATAAGGCTAGTAGCAGCATGATGAGTGGATTTAGGTAAGACGATTCTAAGTGAAATAAGTCACACAGAAAAGGACACTTCTCATAAGGTGTCACTTATAGAGGGAATGTAAAAACCGTTACACTTGAACTGAATTACAAAACAGAACAGAGTCACACATGCAGAAAACACACTATGGCTGCTTAACGGGAAAGGTGAGGTGGGGTGATACATAAAACAAGAGTTTCAAATTAGCTCAGATACCGTTCCATAAACCCAATATGTAATAGACAAGACCTACTCCTTGCTCAGAGAACTGGACTCAACACTCCCTATTCACCGCACAAGAATATATCTGACTAGTAATAATCTTAAAACCTATGTATTGATATCTCTCTGTTAGTGTGTCAAGTGGGTGTAAAGCGGCATAAACACAGCCGTGAAAAGCAGCTAAACCCCATTATAAAAATAAATTACTTTTAAAAACCCATGAAACAAAGACAGGGAAAGAGAGAGAAATTCTTACACAATTCGTTCAGGAGCTGTGATGCAACCTGGATTGACCATATCTAGACCCACAGCTGGATGACACATAAGGGTGGACACTCTTGGGGCTGAGAGGTTTGGTGAGGTTGGGTGAGCAAACGCAGACCCTTTAAAGTAATACTGCGTGCTACCCATCGCATGGGTCCCAAATCTCCAGGTTCAAGGGCATCTTCCTACATCGAAAACATGCATGAGAAACCCAGAAGATGGTACACCGTGTGATGGGGAAAGGTTTCTAAAACGCACCTCATTTCTCATCTCCTTGTGCTCGGGTTCGCCATTCCAGCCACTTTACTAGCAATCTCCCTACTTGGAGCATCAGCACCTTTAACCTCCTGTTCCGTACAGGTTGCAATTTGTCCTGAGGATGAACGGGAAGACGGGGAACCAATGAGAGACTAGCTCTTGGTGTTGGGACAGGCACAGGTCACTCTATTTTCCCATCAGGAAGAAGAATTAACCACAGGCTCAGCCTGCCCCCCGGAACCAGAACAGGGCCTGAAGCCATCCTGCGCTTTTGCGGCCGGCTCCCAAAAAAGCGACTTGTAAAATGGAGCTTCAGGGCACTGCAATTCACAAACCTGCAGAGTTATAAATGATAACTCTCGTCCACAAATATATTGAGGGAAGGCAAAGAAGAGGATTTGAAATCAAGGCAGAATTGCAGGAAACAGATTTCAGGAGGTAGATTCGAATCGCCTTTAAAGCACATGAAAAGCGGCAAAACGTTGACAATGATGCCCTTGGCCAAAAAGGGCGTATGCGTTTTTTCCTGAATATATTCAGGAAAAAACGCATACGCCCTTTTTGGCCAACCAAGCAACCTGGAAAGGCAAATCAGCGCTACAAAGAAGTCTCGCTTCCCATCGGTCAAAAGCGCCATGCTGAAAAAAGTGTCAAAACCAGAAATGCAGGACAGGCCATGGAGAAATGGGAGCCTTGCTACACTGATGGGCGGGATGTAAATTGCCAACAGCCACTCTGGAGAAGTGTACGGTGTGTCCTGAAACATCTAAAAAACACAGCTTAGAGAGCATAGGGCACTTCCACGCATGGGGGGATAAAGTGGGAAAATTGAAAATCAGCAAGACACAAGCACCCCAAAGTTTAGGGCTGCTCTGTTAACAAGGACCTCCACTTCCTTCCACCTTAAATATCCCAGGAAAGCGAAAAATGGATAAAAAAGTTGTGGTCCTTATGTACAATGGAATATCACTCAGCCATGAAATCAATGTCATAAGGCTAGTAGCAGCATGATGAGTGGATTTAGGTAAGACGATTCTAAGTGAAATAAGTCACACAGAAAAGGACACTTCTCATAAGGTGTCACTTATAGAGGGAATGTAAAAACCGTTACACTTGAACTGAATTACAAAACAGAACAGAGTCACACATGCAGAAAACACACTATGGCTGCTTAACGGGAAAGGTGAGGTGGGGTGATACATAAAACAAGAGTTTCAAATTAGCTCAGATACCGTTCCATAAACCCAATATGTAATAGACAAGACCTACTCCTTGCTCAGAGAACTGGACTCAACACGCCCGATTCACCGCACAAGAATATATCTGACTAGTAATAATCTTAAAACCTATGTATTGATATCTCTCTGTTAGTGTGTCAAGTGGGTGTAAAGCGGCATAAACACAGCCGTGAAAAGCAGCTAAACCCCATTATAAAAATAAATTACTTTTAAAAACCCATGAAACAAAGACAGGGAAAGAGAGAGAAATTCTTACACAATTCGTTCAGGGGCTGTGATGCAACCTGGATTGACCATATCTAGACCCACAGCTGGATGAGACATAAGGGTGGACACTCTTGGGGCTGAGAGGTTTGGTGAGGTTGGGTGAGCAAACGCAGACCCTTTAAAGTAATACTGCGTGCTACCCATCACATGGGTCCCAAATCTCCAGGTTCAAGGGCATCTTCCTACATCGAAAACATGCATGAGAAACCCAGAAGATGGTACACCGTGTGATGGGGAAAGGTTTCTAAAACGCACCTCATTTCTCATCTCCTTGTGCTCGGGTTCGCCATTCCAGCCACTTTACTAGCAATCTCCCTACTTGGAGCATCAGCACCTTTAACCTCCTGTTCCGTACAGGTTGCAATTTGTCCTGAGGATGAACGGGAAGACGGGGTACCAATGAGAGACTAGCTCTTGGTGTTGGGACAGGCACAGGTCACTCTATTTTCCCATCAGGAAGAAGAATTAACCACAGGCTCAGCCTGCCCCCCTGAACCAGAACAGGGCCTGAAGCCATCCTGCGCTTTTGCGGCCAGCTCCCAAAAAACCGACTTGTAAAATGGAGCTTCAGGGCACTGCAATTCACAAACCTGCAGAGTTATAAATCATAACTCTCGTCCACAAATATATTGAGGGAAGGCAAAGAAGAGGATTTGAAATCAAGGCAGAATTGCAGGAAACAGATTTCAGGAGGTAGATTCGAATCGCCTTTAAAGCACATGAAAAGCGGCAAAACGTTGACAATGATGCCCTTGGCCAAAAAGGGCGTATGCGTTTTTTCCTGAATATATTCAGGAAAAAACGCATACGCCCTTTTTGGCCAACCAAGCAACCTGGAAAGGCAAATCAGCGCTACAAAGAAGTCTCGCTTCCCATCGGTCAAAAGGGCCATGCTGAAAAAACTGTCAAAACCAGAAATGCAGGACAGGCCATGGAGAAATGGGAGCCTTGCTACACTGATGGGCGGGATGTAAATTGCCAACAGCCACTCTGGAGAAGTGTACGGTGTGTCCTGAAACATCTAAAAAACACAGCTTAGAGAGCATAGGGCACTTCCACGCATGGGGGGATAAAGTGGGAAAATTGAAAATCAGCAAGACACAAGCACCCCAAAGTTTAGGGCTGCTCTGTTGACAAGGACCTCCACTTCATTCCACCTTAAATATCCCAGGAAAGCGAAAAATGGATAAAAAAGTTGTGGTCCTTATGTACAATGGAATATCACTCAGCCATGAAATCAATGTCATAAGGCTAGTAGCAGCATGATGAGTGGATTTAGGTAAGACGATTCTAAGTGAAATAAGTCACACAGAAAAGGACACTTCTCATAAGGTGTCACTTATAGAGGGAATGTAAAAACCGTTACACTTGAACTGACTTACAATACAGAACAGAGTCACACATGCAGAAAACACACTATGGCGGCTTAACGGGAAAGGTGAGGTGGGGTGATACATAAAACAAGAGTTTCAAATTAGCTCAGATACCGTTCCATAAACCCAATATGTAATAGACAAGACCTACTCCTTGCTCAGAGAACTGGACTCAACACGCCCGATTCACCGCACAAGAATATATCTGACTAGTAATAATCTTAAAACCTATGTATTGATATCTCTCTGTTACTGTGTCAAGTGGGTGTAAAGCGGCATAAACACAGCCGTGAAAAGCAGCTAAACCCCATTATAAAAATAAATTACTTTTAAAAACCCATGAAACAAAGACAGGGAAAGAGAGAGAAATTCTTACACAATTCGTTCAGGAGCTGTGATGCAACCTGGATTGACCATATCTAGACCCACAGCTGGATGACACATAAGGGTGGACACTCTTGGGGCTGAGAGGTTTGGTGAGGTTGGGTGAGCAAACGCAGACCATTTAAAGTAATACTGCGTGCTACCCATCGCATGGGTCCCAAATCTCCAGGTTCAAGGGCATCTTCCTACATCGAAAACATGCATGAGAAACCCAGAAGATGGTACACCGTGTGATGGGGAAAGGTTTCTAAAACGCACCTCATTTCTCATCTCCTTGTGCTCGGGTTCGCCATTCCAGCCACTTTACTAGCAATCTCCCTACTTGGAGCATCAGCACCTTTAACCTCCTGTTCCGTACAGGTTGCAATTTGTCCTGAGGATGAACGGGAAGATGGGGAACCAATGAGAGACTAGCTCTTGGTGTTGGGACAGGCACAGGTCACTCTATTTTCCCATCAGGAAGAAGAATTAACCACAGGCTCAGCCTGCCCCCCAGAACCAGAACAGGGCCTGAAGCCATCCGGCGCTTTTGCGGCCAGCTCCCAAAAAAGCGACTTGTAAAATGGAGCTTCAGGGCACTGCAATTCACAAACCTGCAGAGTTATAAATGATAACTCTCGTCCACAAATATATTGAGGGAAGGCAAAGAAGAGGATTTGAAATCAAGGCAGAATTGCAGGAAACAGATTTCAGGAGGTAGATTCAAATCGCCTTTAAAGCACATGAAAAGCGGCAAAACGTTGACAATGATGCCCTTGGCCAAAAAGGGCGTATGCGTTTTTTCCTGAATATATTCAGGAAAAAACGCATACGCCCTTTTTGGCCAACCAAGCAACCTGGAAAGGCAAATCAGCGCTACAAAGAAGTCTCGCTTCCCATCGGTCAAAAGGGCCATGCTGAAAAAAGTGTCAAAACCAGAAATGCAGGACAGGCCATGGAGAAATGGGAGCCTTGCTACACTGATGGGCGGGATGTAAATTGCCAACAGCCACTCTGGAGAAGTGTACGGTGTGTCCTGAAACATCTAAAAAACACAGCTTAGAGAGCATAGGGCACTTCCACGCATGGGGGGATAAAGTGGGAACATTGAAAATCAGCAAGACACAAGCACCCCAAAGTTTAGGGCTGCTCTGTTGACAAGGACCTCCACTTCCTTCCACCTTAAATATCCCAGGAAAGCGAAAAATGGATAAAAAAGTTGTGGTCCTTATGTACAATGGAATATCACTCAGCCATGAAATCAATGTCATAAGGCTAGTAGCAGCATGATGAGTGGATTTAGGTAAGACGATTCTAAGTGAAATAAGTCACACAGAAAAGGACACTTCTCATAAGGTGTCACTTATAGAGGGAATGTAAAAACCGTTACACTTGAACTGAATTACAAAACAGAACAGAGTCACACATGCAGAAAACACACTATGGCTGCTTAACGGGAAAGGTGAGGTGGGGTGATACATAAAACAAGAGTTTCAAATTAGCTCAGATACCGTTCCATAAACCCAATATGTAATAGACAAGACCTACTCCTTGCTCAGAGAACTGGACTCAACACTCCCTATTCACCGCACAAGAATATATCTGACTAGTAATAATCTTAAAACCTATGTATTGATATCTCTCTGTTAGTGTGTCAAGTGGGTGTAAAGCGGCATAAACACAGCCGTGAAAAGCAGCTAAACCCCATTATAAAAATAAATTACTTTTAAAAACCCATGAAACAAAGACAGGGAAAGAGAGAGAAATTCTTACACAATTCGTTCAGGAGCTGTGATGCAACCTGGATTGACCATATCTAGACCCACAGCTGGATGAGACATAAGGGTGGACACTCTTGGGGCTGAGAGGTTTGGTGAGGTTGGGTGAGCAAACGCAGACCCTTTAAAGTAATAATGCGTGCTACCCATCGCATGGGTCCCAAATCTCCAGGTTCAAGGGCATCTTCCTACATCGAAAACATGCATGAGAAACCCAGAAGATGGTACACCGTGTGATGGGGAAAGGTTTCTAAAACGCACCTCATTTCTCATCTCCTTGTGCTCGGGTTCGCCATTCCAGCCACTTTACTAGCAATCTCCCTACTTGGAGCATCAGCACCTTTAACCTCCTGTTCCGTACAGGTTGCAATTTGTCCTGAGGATGAACGGGAAGACGGGGAACCAATGAGAGACTAGCTCTTGGTGTTGGGACAGGCACAGGTCACTCTATTTTCCCATCAGGAAGAAGAATTAACCACAGGCTCAGCCTGCCCCCCGGAACCAGAACAGGGCCTGAAGCCATCCTGCGCTTTTGCGGCCGGCTCCCAAAAAAGCGACTTGTAAAATGGAGCTTCAGGGCACTGCAATTCACAAACCTGCAGAGTTATAAATGATAACTCTCGTCCACAAATATATTGAGGGAAGGCAAAGAAGAGGATTTGAAATCAAGGCAGAATTGCAGGAAACAGATTTCAGGAGGTAGATACGAATCGCCTTTAAAGCACATGAAAAGCGGCAAAACGTTGACAATGATGCCCTTGGCCAAAAAGGGCGTATGCGTTTTTTCCTGAATATATTCAGGAAAAAACGCATACGCCCTTTTTGGCCAACCAAGCAACCTGGAAAGGCAAATCAGCGCTACAAAGAAGTCTCGCTTCCCATCGGTCAAAAGGGCCATGCTGAAAAAAGTGTCAAAACCAGAAATGCAGGACAGGCCATGGAGAAATGGGAGCCTTGCTACACTGATGGGCGGGATGTAAATTGCCAACAGCCACTCTGGAGAAGTGTACGGTGTGTCCTGAAACATCTAAAAAACACAGCTTAGAGAGCATAGGGCACTTCCACGCATGGGGGGATAAAGTGGGAAAATTGAAAATCAGCAAGACACAAGCACCCCAAAGTTTAGGGCTGCTCTGTTGACAAGGACCTCCACTTCCTTCCACCTTAAATATCCCAGGAAAGCGAAAAATGGATAAAAAAGTTGTGGTCCTTATGTACAATGGAATATCACTCAGCCATGAAATCAATGTCATAAGGCTAGTAGCAGCATGATGAATGGATTTAGGTAAGACGATTCTAAGTGAAATAAGTCACACAGAAAAGGACACTTCTCATAAGGTGTCACTTATAGAGGGAATGTAAAAACCGTTACACTTGAACTGACTTACAATACAGAACAGAGTCACACATGCAGAAAACACACTATGGCTGCTTAACGGGAAAGGTGAGGTGGGGTGATACATAAAACAAGAGTTTCAAATTAGCTCAGATACCGTTCCATAAACCCAATATGTAATAGACAAGACCTACTCCTTGCTCAGAGAACTGGACTCAACACGCCCGATTCACCGCACAAGAATATATCTGACTAGTAATAATCTTAAAACCTATGTATTGATATCTCTCTGTTAGTGTGTCAAGTGGGTGTAAAGCGGCATAAACACAGCCGTGAAAAGCAGCTAAACCCATTATAAAAATAAATTACTTTTAAAAACCCATGAAACAAAGACAGGGAAAGAGAGAGAAATTCTTACACAATTCGTTCAGGAGCTGTGATGCAACCTGGATTGACCATATCTAGACCCACAGCTGGATGACACATAAGGGTGGACACTCTTGGGGCTGAGAGGTTTGGTGAGGTTGGGTGAGCAAACGCAGACCCTTTAAAGTAATACTGCGTGCTACCCATCGCATGGGTCCCAAATCTCCAGGTTCAAGGGCATCTTCCTACATCGAAAACATGCATGAGAAACCCAGAAGATGGTACACCGTGTGATGGGGAAAGGTTTCTAAAACGCACCTCATTTCTCATCTCCTTGTGCTCGGGTTCGCCATTCCAGCCACTTTACTAGCAATCTCCCTACTTGGAGCATCAGCACCTTTAACCTCCTGTTCCGTACAGGTTGCAATTTGTCCTGAGGATGAACGGGAAGACGGGGAACCAATGAGAGACTAGCTCTTGGTGTTGGGACAGGCAGAGGTCACTCTATTTTCCCATCAGGAAGAAGAATTAACCACAGGCTCAGCCTGCCCCCCGGAACCAGAACAGGGCCTGAAGCCATCCTGCGCTTTTGCGGCCGGCTCCCAAAAAAGCGACTTGTAAAATGGAGCTTCAGGGCACTGCAATTCACAAACCTGCAGAGTTATAAATGATAACTCTCGTCCACAAATATATTGAGGGAAGGCAAAGAAGAGGATTTGAAATCAAGGCAGAATTGCAGGAAACAGATTTCAGGAGGTAGATTCGAATCGCCTTTAAAGCACATGAAAAGCGGCAAAACGTTGACAATGATGCCCTTGGCCAAAAAGGGCGTATGCGTTTTTTCCTGAATATATTCAGGAAAAAACGCATACGCCCTTTTTGGCCAACCAAGCAACCTGGAAAGGCAAATCAGCGCTACAAAGAAGTCTCGCTTCCCATCGGTCAAAAGCGCCATGCTGAAAAAAGTGTCAAAACCAGAAATGCAGGACAGGCCATGGAGAAATGGGAGCCTTGCTACACTGATGGGCGGGATGTAAATTGCCAACAGCCACTCTGGAGAAGTGTACGGTGTGTCCTGAAACATCTAAAAAACACAGCTTAGAGAGCATAGGGCACTTCCACGCATGGGGGGATAAAGTGGGAAAATTGAAAATCAGCAAGACACAAGCACCCCAAAGTTTAGGGCTGCTCTGTTAACAAGGACCTCCACTTCCTTCCACCTTAAATATCCCAGGAAAGCGAAAAATGGATAAAAAAGTTGTGGTCCTTATGTACAATGGAATATCACTCAGCCATGAAATCAATGTCATAAGGCTAGTAGCAGCATGATGAGTGGATTTAGGTAAGACGATTCTAAGTGAAATAAGTCACACAGAAAAGGACACTTCTCATAAGGTGTCACTTATAGAGGGAATGTAAAAACCGTTACACTTGAACTGAATTACAAAACAGAACAGAGTCACACATGCAGAAAACACACTATGGCTGCTTAACGGGAAAGGTGAGGTGGGGTGATACATAAAACAAGAGTTTCAAATTAGCTCAGATACCGTTCCATAAACCCAATATGGAATAGACAAGACCTACTCCTTGCTCAGAGAACTGGACTCAACACGCCCGATTCACCGCACAAGAATATATCTGACTAGTAATAATCTTAAAACCTATGTATTGATATCTCTCTGTTAGTGTGTCAAGTGGGTGTAAAGCGGCATAAACACAGCCGTGAAAAGCAGCTAAACCCCATTATAAAAATAAATTACTTTTAAAAACCCATGAAACAAAGACAGGGAAAGAGAGAGAAATTCTTACACAATTCGTTCAGGGGCTGTGATGCAACCTGGATTGACCATATCTAGACCCACAGCTGGATGAGACATAAGGGTGGACACTCTTGGGGCTGAGAGGTTTGGTGAGGTTGGGTGAGCAAACGCAGACCCTTTAAAGTAATACTGCGTGCTACCCATCACATGGGTCCCAAATCTCCAGGTTCAAGGGCATCTTCCTACATCGAAAACATGCATGAGAAACCCAGAAGATGGTACACCGTGTGATGGGGAAAGGTTTCTAAAACGCACCTCATTTCTCATCTCCTTGTGCTCGGGTTCGCCATTCCAGCCACTTTACTAGCAATCTCCCTACTTGGAGCATCAGCACCTTTAACCTCCTGTTCCGTACAGGTTGCAATTTGTCCTGAGGATGAACGGGAAGACGGGGTACCAATGAGAGACTAGCTCTTGGTGTTGGGACAGGCACAGGTCACTCTATTTTCCCATCAGGAAGAAGAATTAACCACAGGCTCAGCCTGCCCCCCTGAACCAGAACAGGGCCTGAAGCCATCCTGCGCTTTTGCGGCCAGCTCCCAAAAAACCGACTTGTAAAATGGAGCTTCAGGGCACTGCAATTCACAAACCTGCAGAGTTATAAATCATAACTCTCGTCCACAAATATATTGAGGGAAGGCAAAGAAGAGGATTTGAAATCAAGGCAGAATTGCAGGAAACAGATTTCAGGAGGTAGATTCGAATCGCCTTTAAAGCACATGAAAAGCGGCAAAACGTTGACAATGATGCCCTTGGCCAAAAAGGGCGTATGCGTTTTTTCCTGAATATATTCAGGAAAAAACGCATACGCCCTTTTTGGCCAACCAAGCAACCTGGAAAGGCAAATCAGCGCTACAAAGAAGTCTCGCTTCCCATCGGTCAAAAGGGCCATGCTGAAAAAACTGTCAAAACCAGAAATGCAGGACAGGCCATGGAGAAATGGGAGCCTTGCTACACTGATGGGCGGGATGTAAATTGCCAACAGCCACTCTGGAGAAGTGTACGGTGTGTCCTGAAACATCTAAAAAACACAGCTTAGAGAGCATAGGGCACTTCCACGCATGGGGGGATAAAGTGGGAAAATTGAAAATCAGCAAGACACAAGCACCCCAAAGTTTAGGGCTGCTCTGTTGACAAGGACCTCCACTTCATTCCACCTTAAATATCCCAGGAAAGCGAAAAATGGATAAAAAAGTTGTGGTCCTTATGTACAATGGAATATCACTCAGCCATGAAATCAATGTCATAAGGCTAGTAGCAGCATGATGAGTGGATTTAGGTAAGACGATTCTAAGTGAAATAAGTCACACAGAAAAGGACACTTCTCATAAGGTGTCACTTATAGAGGGAATGTAAAAACCGTTACACTTGAACTGACTTACAATACAGAACAGAGTCACACATGCAGAAAACACACTATGGCTGCTTAACGGGAAAGGTGAGGTGGGGTGATACATAAAACAAGAGTTTCAAATTAGCTCAGATACCGTTCCATAAACCCAATATGTAATAGACAAGACCTACTCCTTGCTCAGAGAACTGGACTCAACACGCCCGATTCACCGCACAAGAATATATCTGACTAGTAATAATCTTAAAACCTATGTATTGATATCTCTCTGTTACTGTGTCAAGTGGGTGTAAAGCGGCATAAACACAGCCGTGAAAAGCAGCTAAACCCCATTATAAAAATAAATTACTTTTAAAAACCCATGAAACAAAGACAGGGAAAGAGAGAGAAATTCTTACACAATTCGTTCAGGAGCTGTGATGCAACCTGGATTGACCATATCTAGACCCACAGCTGGATGACACATAAGGGTGGACACTCTTGGGGCTGAGAGGTTTGGTGAGGTTGGGTGAGCAAACGCAGACCATTTAAAGTAATACTGCGTGCTACCCATCGCATGGGTCCCAAATCTCCAGGTTCAAGGGCATCTTCCTACATCGAAAACATGCATGAGAAACCCAGAAGATGGTACACCGTGTGATGGGGAAAGGTTTCTAAAACGCACCTCATTTCTCATCTCCTTGTGCTCGGGTTCGCCATTCCAGCCACTTTACTAGCAATCTCCCTACTTGGAGCATCAGCACCTTTAACCTCCTGTTCCGTACAGGTTGCAATTTGTCCTGAGGATGAACGGGAAGATGGGGAACCAATGAGAGACTAGCTCTTGGTGTTGGGACAGGCACAGGTCACTCTATTTTCCCATCAGGAAGAAGAATTAACCACAGGCTCAGCCTGCCCCCCAGAACCAGAACAGGGCCTGAAGCCATCCGGCGCTTTTGCGGCCAGCTCCCAAAAAAGCGACTTGTAAAATGGAGCTTCAGGGCACTGCAATTCACAAACCTGCAGAGTTATAAATGATAACTCTCGTCCACAAATATATTGAGGGAAGGCAAAGAAGAGGATTTGAAATCAAGGCAGAATTGCAGGAAACAGATTTCAGGAGGTAGATTCAAATCGCCTTTAAAGCACATGAAAAGCGGCAAAACGTTGACAATGATGCCCTTGGCCAAAAAGGGCGTATGCGTTTTTTCCTGAATATATTCAGGAAAAAACGCATACGCCCTTTTTGGCCAACCAAGCAACCTGGAAAGGCAAATCAGCGCTACAAAGAAGTCTCGCTTCCCATCGGTCAAAAGGGCCATGCTGAAAAAAGTGTCAAAACCAGAAATGCAGGACAGGCCATGGAGAAATGGGAGCCTTGCTACACTGATGGGCGGGATGTAAATTGCCAACAGCCACTCTGGAGAAGTGTACGGTGTGTCCTGAAACATCTAAAAAACACAGCTTAGAGAGCATAGGGCACTTCCACGCATGGGGGGATAAAGTGGGAACATTGAAAATCAGCAAGACACAAGCACCCCAAAGTTTAGGGCTGCTCTGTTGACAAGGACCTCCACTTCCTTCCACCTTAAATATCCCAGGAAAGCGAAAAATGGATAAAAAAGTTGTGGTCCTTATGTACAATGGAATATCACTCAGCCATGAAATCAATGTCATAAGGCTAGTAGCAGCATGATGAGTGGATTTAGGTAAGACGATTCTAAGTGAAATAAGTCACACAGAAAAGGACACTTCTCATAAGGTGTCACTTATAGAGGGAATGTAAAAACCGTTACACTTGAACTGAATTACAAAACAGAACAGAGTCACACATGCAGAAAACACACTATGGCTGCTTAACGGGAAAGGTGAGGTGGGGTGATACATAAAACAAGAGTTTCAAATTAGCTCAGATACCGTTCCATAAACCCAATATGGAATAGACAAGACCTACTCCTTGCTCAGAGAACTGGACTCAACACGCCCGATTCACCGCACAAGAATATATCTGACTAGTAATAATCTTAAAACCTATGTATTGATATCTCTCTGTTAGTGTGTCAAGTGGGTGTAAAGCGGCCTAAACACAGCCGTGAAAAGCAGCTAAACCCCATTATAAAAAGAAATTACTTTTAAAAACCCATGAAACAAAGACAGGGAAAGAGAGAGAAATTCTTACACAATTCGTTCAGGGGCTGTGATGCAACCTGGATTGACCATATCTAGACCCACAGCTGGATGAGACATAAGGGTGGACACTCTTGGGGCTGAGAGGTTTGGTGAGGTTGGGTGAGCAAACGCAGACCCTTTAAAGTAATACTGCGTGCGACCCATCGCATGGGTCCCAAATCTCCAGGTTCAAGGGCATCTTCCTACATCGAAAACATGCATGAGAAACCCAGAAGATGGTACACCGTGTGATGGGGAAAGGTTTCTAAAACGCACCTCATTTCTCATCTCCTTGTGCTCGGGTTCGCCATTCCAGCCACTTTACTAGCAATCTCCCTACTTGGAGCATCAGCACCTTTAACCTCCTGTTCCGTACAGGTTGCAATTTGTCCTGAGGATGAACGGGAAGACGGGGAACCAATGAGAGACTAGCTCTTGGTGTTGGGACAGGCACAGGTCACTCTATTTTCCCATCAGGAAGAAGAATTAACCACAGGCTCAGCCTGCCCCCCGGAACCAGAACAGGGCCTGAAGCCATCCTGCGCTTTTGCGGCCGGCTCCCAAAAAAGCGACTTGTAAAATGGAGCTTCAGGGCACTGCAATTCACAAACCTGCAGAGTTATAAATGATAACTCTCGTCCACAAATATATTGAGGGAAGGCAAAGAAGAGGATTTGAAATCAAGGCAGAATTGCAGGAAACAGATTTCAGGAGGTAGATTCGAATCGCCTTTAAAGCACATGAAAAGCGGCAAAACGTTGACAATGATGCCCTTGGCCAAAAAGGGCGTATGCGTTTTTTCCTGAATATATTCAGGAAAAAACGCATACGCCCTTTTTGGCCAACCAAGCAACCTGGAAAGGCAAATCAGCGCGACAAAGAAGTCTCGCTTCCCATCGGTCAAAAGGGCCATGCTGAAAAATGTGTCAAAACCAGAAATGCAGGACAGGCCATGGAGAAATGGGAGCCTTGCTACACTGATGGGCGGGATGTAAATTGCCAACAGCCACTCTGGAGAAGTGTACGGTGTGTCCTGAAACATCTAAAAAACACAGCTTAGAGAGCATAGGGCACTTCCACGCATGGGGGGATAAAGCGGGAAAATTGAAAATCAGCAAGACACAAGCACCCCAAAGTTTAGGGCTGCTCTGTTGACAAGGACCTCCACTTCCTTCCACCTTAAATATCCCAGGAAAGCGAAAAATGGATAAAAAAGTTGTGGTCCTTATGTACAATGGAATATCACTCAGCCATGAAATCAATGTCATAAGGCTAGTAGCAGCATGATGAGTGGATTTAGGTAAGACGATTCTAAGTGAAATAAGTCACACAGAAAAGGACACTTCTCATAAGGTGTCACTTATAGAGGGAATGTAAAAACCGTTACACTTGAACTGAATTACAAAACAGAACAGAGTCACACATGCAGAAAACACACTATGGCTGCTTAACGGGAAAGGTGAGGTGGGGTGATACATAAAACAAGAGTTTCAAATTAGCTCAGATACCGTTCCATAAACCCAATATGGAATAGACAAGACCTACTCCTTGCTCAGAGAACTGGACTCAACACGCCCGATTCACCGCACAAGAATATATCTGACCAGTAATAATCTTAAAACCTATGTATTGATATCTCTCTGTTAGTGTGTCAAGTGGGTGTAAAGCGGCCTAAACACAGCCGTGAAAAGCAGCTAAACCCCATTATAAAAAGAAATTACTTTTAAAAACCCATGAAACAAAGACAGGGAAAGAGAGAGAAATTCTTACACAATTCGTTCAGGGGCTGTGATGCAACCTGGATTGACCATATCTAGACCCACAGCTGGATGAGACATAAGGGTGGACACTCTTGGGACTGAGAGGTTTGGTGAGGTTGGGTGAGCAAATGCAGACCCTTTAAAGTAATACTGCGTGCGACCCATCGCATGGGTCCCAAATCTCCAGGTTCAAGGGCATCTTCCTACATCGAAAACATGCATGAGAAACCCAGAAGATGGTACACTGTGTGATGGGGAAAGGTTTCTAAAACGCACCTCATTTCTCATCTCCTTGTGCTCGGGTTCGCCATTCCAGCCACTTTACTAGCAATCTCCCTACTTGGAGCATCAGCACCTTTAACCTCCTGTTCCGTACAGGTTGCAATTTGTCCTGAGGATGAACGGGAAGACGGGGAACCAATGAGAGACTAGCTCTTGGTGTTGGGACAGGCACAGGTCACTCTATTTTCCCATCAGGAAGAAGAATTAACCACAGGCTCAGCCTGCCCCCCGGAACCAGAACAGGGCCTGAAGCCATCCTGCGCTTTTGCGGCCGGCTCCCAAAAAAGCGACTTGTAAAATGGAGCTTCAGGGCACTGCAATTCACAAACCTGCAGAGTTATAAATGATAACTCTCGTCCACAAATATATTGAGGGAAGGCAAAGAAGAGGATTTGAAATCAAGGCAGAATTGCAGGAAACAGATTTCAGGAGGTAGATTCGAATCGCCTTTAAAGCACATGAAAAGCGGCAAAACGTTGACAATGATGCCCTTGGCCAAAAAGGGCGTATGCGTTTTTTCCTGAATATATTCAGGAAAAAACGCATACGCCCTTTTTGGCCAACCAAGCAACCTGGAAAGGCAAATCAGCGCGACAAAGAAGTCTCGCTTCCCATCGGTCAAAAGGGCCATGCTGAAAAAAGTGTCAAAACCAGAAATGCAGGACAGGCCATGGAGAAATGGGAGCCTTGCTACACTGATGGGCGGGATGTAAATTGCCAACAGCCACTCTGGAGAAGTGTACGGTGTGTCCTGAAACATCTAAAAAACACAGCTTAGAGAGCATAGGGCACTTCCACGCATGGGGGGATAAAGCGGGAAAATTGAAAATCAGCAAGACACAAGCACCCCAAAGTTTAGGGCTGCTCTGTTGACAAGGACCTCCACTTCCTTCCACCTTAAATATCCCAGGAAAGCGAAAAATGGATAAAAAAGTTGTGGTCCTTATGTACAATGGAATATCACTCAGCCATGAAATCAATGTCATAAGGCTAGTAGCAGCATGATGAGTGGATTTAGGTAAGACGATTCTAAGTGAAATAAGTCACACAGAAAAGGACACTTCTCATAAGGTGTCACTTATAGAGGGAATGTAAAAACCGTTACACTTGAACTGAATTACAAAACAGAACAGAGTCACACATGCAGAAAACACACTATGGCTGCTTAACGGGAAAGGTGAGGTGGGGTGATACATAAAACAAGAGTTTCAAATTAGCTCAGATACCGTTCCATAAACCCAATATGGAATAGACAAGACCTACTCCTTGCTCAGAGAACTGGACTCAACACGCCCGATTCACCGCACAAGAATATATCTGACTAGTAATAATCTTAAAACCTATGTATTGATATCTCTCTGTTAGTGTGTCAAGTGGGTGTAAAGCGGCCTAAACACAGCCGTGAAAAGCAGCTAAACCCCATTATAAAAAGAAATTACTTTTAAAAACCCATGAAACAAAGACAGGGAAAGAGAGAGAAATTCTTACACAATTCGTTCAGGGGCTGTGATGCAACCTGGATTGACCATATCTAGACCCACAGCTGGATGAGACAAAAGGGTGGACACTCTTGGGGCTGAGAGGTTTGGTGAGGTTGGGTGAGCAAACGCAGACCCTTTAAAGTAATACTGCGTGCGACCCATCGCATGGGTCCCAAATCTCCAGGTTCAAGGGCATCTTCCTACATCGAAAACATGCATGAGAAACCCAGAAGATGGTACACCGTGTGATGGGGAAAGGTTTCTAAAACGCACCTCATTTCTCATCTCCTTGTGCTCGGGTTCGCCATTCCAGCCACTTTACTAGCAATCTCCCTACTTGGAGCATCAGCACCTTTAACCTCCTGTTCCGTACAGGTTGCAATTTGTCCTGAGGATGAACGGGAAGACGGGGAACCAATGAGAGACTAGCTCTTGGTGTTGGGACAGGCACAGGTCACTCTATTTTCCCATCAGGAAGAAGAATTAACCACAGGCTCAGCCTGCCCCCCGGAACCAGAACAGGGCCTGAAGCCATCCTGCGCTTTTGCGGCCGGCTCCCAAAAAAGCGACTTGTAAAATGGAGCTTCAGGGCACTGCAATTCACAAACCTGCAGAGTTATAAATGATAACTCTCGTCCACAAATATATTGAGGGAAGGCAAAGAAGAGGATTTGAAATCAAGGCAGAATTGCAGGAAACAGATTTCAGGAGGTAGATTCGAATCGCCTTTAAAGCACATGAAAAGCGGCAAAACGTTGACAATGATGCCCTTGGCCAAAAAGGGCGTATGCGTTTTTTCCTGAATATATTCAGGAAAAAACGCATACGCCCTTTTTGGCCAACCAAGCAACCTGGAAAGGCAAATCAGCGCGACAAAGAAGTCTCGCTTCCCATCGGTCAAAAGGGCCATGCTGAAAAAAGTGTCAAAACCAGAAATGCAGGACAGGCCATGGAGAAATGGGAGCCTTGCTACACTGATGGGCGGGATGTAAATTGCCAACAGCCACTCTGGAGAAGTGTACGGTGTGTCCTGAAACATCTAAAAAACACAGCTTAGAGAGCATAGGGCACTTCCACGCATGGGGGGATAAAGCGGGAAAATTGAAAATCAGCAAGACACAAGCACCCCAAAGTTTAGGGCTGCTCTGTTGACAAGGACCTCCACTTCCTTCCACCTTAAATATCCCAGGAAAGCGAAAAATGGATAAAAAAGTTGTGGTCCTTATGTACAATGGAATATCACTCAGCCATGAAATCAATGTCATAAGGCTAGTAGCAGCATGATGAGTGGATTTAGGTAAGACGATTCTAAGTGAAATAAGTCACACAGAAAAGGACACTTCTCATAAGGTGTCACTTATAGAGGGAATGTAAAAACCGTTACACTTGAACTGAATTACAAAACAGAACAGAGTCACACATGCAGAAAACACACTATGGCTGCTTAACGGGAAAGGTGAGGTGGGGTGATACATAAAACAAGAGTTTCAAATTAGCTCAGATACCGTTCCATAAACCCAATATGGAATAGACAAGACCTACTCCTTGCTCAGAGAACTGGACTCAACACGCCCGATTCACCGCACAAGAATATATCTGACTAGTAATAATCTTAAAACCTATGTATTGATATCTCTCTGTTAGTGTGTCAAGTGGGTGTAAAGCGGCCTAAACACAGCCGTGAAAAGCAGCTAAACCCCATTATAAAAAGAAATTACTTTTAAAAACCCATGAAACAAAGACAGGGAAAGAGAGAGAAATTCTTACACAATTCGTTCAGGGGCTGTGATGCAACCTGGATTGACCATATCTAGACCCACAGCTGGATGAGACAAAAGGGTGGACACTCTTGGGGCTGAGAGGTTTGGTGAGGTTGGGTGAGCAAACGCAGACCCTTTAAAGTAATACTGCGTGCGACCCATCGCATGGGTCCCAAATCTCCAGGTTCAAGGGCATCTTCCTACATCGAAAACATGCATGAGAAACCCAGAAGATGGTACACCGTGTGATGGGGAAAGGTTTCTAAAACGCACCTCATTTCTCATCTCCTTGTGCTCGGGTTCGCCATTCCAGCCACTTTACTAGCAATCTCCCTACTTGGAGCATCAGCACCTTTAACCTCCTGTTCCGTACAGGTTGCAATTTGTCCTGAGGATGAACGGGAAGACGGGGAACCAATGAGAGACTAGCTCTTGGTGTTGGGACAGGCACAGGTCACTCTATTTTCCCATCAGGAAGAAGAATTAACCACAGGCTCAGCCTGCCCCCCGGAACCAGAACAGGGCCTGAAGCCATCCTGCGCTTTTGCGGCCGGCTCCCAAAAAAGCGACTTGTAAAATGGAGCTTCAGGGCACTGCAATTCACAAACCTGCAGAGTTATAAATGATAACTCTCGTCCACAAATATATTGAGGGAAGGCAAAGAAGAGGATTTGAAATCAAGGCAGAATTGCAGGAAACAGATTTCAGGAGGTAGATTCGAATCGCCTTTAAAGCACATGAAAAGCGGCAAAACGTTGACAATGATGCCCTTGGCCAAAAAGGGCGTATGCGTTTTTTCCTGAATATATTCAGGAAAAAACGCATACGCCCTTTTTGGCCAACCAAGCAACCTGGAAAGGCAAATCAGCGCGACAAAGAAGTCTCGCTTCCCATCGGTCAAAAGGGCCATGCTGAAAAAAGTGTCAAAACCAGAAATGCAGGACAGGCCATGGAGAAATGGGAGCCTTGCTACACTGATGGGCGGGATGTAAATTGCCAACAGCCACTCTGGAGAAGTGTACGGTGTGTCCTGAAACATCTAAAAAACACAGCTTAGAGAGCATAGGGCACTTCCACGCATGGGGGGATAAAGCGGGAAAATTGAAAATCAGCAAGACACAAGCACCCCAAAGTTTAGGGCTGCTCTGTTGACAAGGACCTCCACTTCCTTCCACCTTAAATATCCCAGGAAAGCGAAAAATGGATAAAAAAGTTGTGGTCCTTATGTACAATGGAATATCACTCAGCCATGAAATCAATGTCATAAGGCTAGTAGCAGCATGATGAGTGGATTTAGGTAAGACGATTCTAAGTGAAATAAGTCACACAGAAAAGGACACTTCTCATAAGGTGTCACTTATAGAGGGAATGTAAAAACCGTTACACTTGAACTGAATTACAAAACAGAACAGAGTCACACATGCAGAAAACACACTATGGCTGCTTAACGGGAAAGGTGAGGTGGGGTGATACATAAAACAAGAGTTTCAAATTAGCTCAGATACCGTTCCATAAACCCAATATGGAATAGACAAGACCTACTCCTTGCTCAGAGAACTGGACTCAACACGCCCGATTCACCGCACAAGAATATATCTGACCAGTAATAATCTTAAAACCTATGTATTGATATCTCTCTGTTAGTGTGTCAAGTGGGTGTAAAGCGGCCTAAACACAGCCGTGAAAAGCAGCTAAACCCCATTATAAAAATAAATTACTTTTAAAAACCCATGAAACAAAGACAGGGAAAGAGAGAGAAATTCTTACACAATTCGTTCAGGGGCTGTGATGCAACCTGGATTGACCATATCTAGACCCACAGCTGGATGAGACATAAGGGTGGACACTCTTGGGGCTGAGAGGTTTGGTGAGGTTGGGTGAGCAAACGCAGACCCTTTAAAGTAATACTGCGTGCGACCCATCGCATGGGTCCCAAATCTCCAGGTTCAAGGGCATCTTCCTACATCGAAAACATGCATGAGAAACCCAGAAGATGGTACACCGTGTGATGGGGAAAGGTTTCTAAAACGCACCTCATTTCTCATCTCCTTGTGCTCGGGTTCGCCATTCCAGCCACTTTACTAGCAATCTCCCTACTTGGAGCATCAGCACCTTTAACCTCCTGTTCCGTACAGGTTGCAATTTGTCCTGAGGATGAACGGGAAGACGGGGAACCAATGAGAGACTAGCTCTTGGTGTTGGGACAGGCACAGGTCACTCTATTTTCCCATCAGGAAGAAGAATTAACCACAGGCTCAGCCTGCCCCCCGGAACCAGAACAGGGCCTGAAGCCATCCTGCGCTTTTGCGGCCGGCTCCCAAAAAAGCGACTTGTAAAATGGAGCTTCAGGGCACTGCAATTCACAAACCTGCAGAGTTATAAATGATAACTCTCGTCCACAAATATATTGAGGGAAGGCAAAGAAGAGGATTTGAAATCAAGGCAGAATTGCAGGAAACAGATTTCAGGAGGTAGATTCGAATCGCCTTTAAAGCACATGAAAAGCGGCAAAACGTTGACAATGATGCCCTTGGCCAAAAAGGGCGTATGCGTTTTTTCCTGAATATATTCAGGAAAAAACGCATACGCCCTTTTTGGCCAACCAAGCAACCTGGAAAGGCAAATCAGCGCGACAAAGAAGTCTCGCTTCCCATCGGTCAAAAGGGCCATGCTGAAAAATGTGTCAAAACCAGAAATGCAGGACAGGCCATGGAGAAATGGGAGCCTTGCTACACTGATGGGCGGGATGTAAATTGCCAACAGCCACTCTGGAGAAGTGTACGGTGTGTCCTGAAACATCTAAAAAACACAGCTTAGAGAGCATAGGGCACTTCCACGCATGGGGGGATAAAGCGGGAAAATTGAAAATCAGCAAGACACAAGCACCCCAAAGTTTAGGGCTGCTCTGTTGACAAGGACCTCCACTTCCTTCCACCTTAAATATCCTAGGAAAGCGAAAAATGGATAAAAAAGTTGTGGTCCTTATGTACAATGGAATATCACTCAGCCATGAAATCAATGTCATAAGGCTAGTAGCAGCATGATGAGTGGATTTAGGTAAGACGATTCTAAGTGAAATAAGTCACACAGAAAAGGACACTTCTCATAAGGTGTCACTTATAGAGGGAATGTAAAAACCGTTACACTTGAACTGAATTACAAAACAGAACAGAGTCACACATGCAGAAAACACACTATGGCTGCTTAACGGGAAAGGTGAGGTGGGGTGATACATAAAACAAGAGTTTCAAATTAGCTCAGATACCGTTCCATAAACCCAATATGGAATAGACAAGACCTACTCCTTGCTCAGAGAACTGGACTCAACACGCCCGATTCACCGCACAAGAATATATCTGACCAGTAATAATCTTAAAACCTATGTATTGATATCTCTCTGTTAGTGTGTCAAGTGGGTGTAAAGCGGCCTAAACACAGCCGTGAAAAGCAGCTAAACCCCATTATAAAAAGAAATTACTTTTAAAAACCCATGAAACAAAGACAGGGAAAGAGAGAGAAATTCTTACACAATTCGTTCAGGGGCTGTGATGCAACCTGGATTGACCATATCTAGACCCACAGCTGGATGAGACATAAGGGTGGACACTCTTGGGACTGAGAGGTTTGGTGAGGTTGGGTGAGCAAACGCAGACCCTTTAAAGTAATACTGCGTGCGACCCATCGCATGGGTCCCAAATCTCCAGGTTCAAGGGCATCTTCCTACATCGAAAACATGCATGAGAAACCCAGAAGATGGTACACTGTGTGATGGGGAAAGGTTTCTAAAACGCACCTCATTTCTCATCTCCTTGTGCTCGGGTTCGCCATTCCAGCCACTTTACTAGCAATCTCCCTACTTGGAGCATCAGCACCTTTAACCTCCTGTTCCGTACAGGTTGCAATTTGTCCTGAGGATGAACGGGAAGACGGGGAACCAATGAGAGACTAGCTCTTGGTGTTGGGACAGGCACAGGTCACTCTATTTTCCCATCAGGAAGAAGAATTAACCACAGGCTCAGCCTGCCCCCCGGAACCAGAACAGGGCCTGAAGCCATCCTGCGCTTTTGCGGCCGGCTCCCAAAAAACCGACTTGTAAAATGGAGCTTCAGGGCACTGCAATTCACAAACCTGCAGAGTTATAAATGATAACTCTCGTCCACAAATATATTGAGGGAAGGCAAAGAAGAGGATTTGAAATCAAGGCAGAATTGCAGGAAACAGATTTCAGGAGGTAGATTCGAATCGCCTTTAAAGCACATGAAAAGCGGCAAAACGTTGACAATGATGCCCTTGGCCAAAAAGGGCGTATGCGTTTTTTCCTGAATATATTCAGGAAAAAACGCATACGCCCTTTTTGGCCAACCAAGCAACCTGGAAAGGCAAATCAGCGCGACAAAGAAGTCTCGCTTCCCATCGGTCAAAAGGGCCATGCTGAAAAAAGTGTCAAAACCAGAAATGCAGGACAGGCCATGGAGAAATGGGAGCCTTGCTACACTGATGGGCGGGATGTAAATTGCCAACAGCCACTCTGGAGAAGTGTACGGTGTGTCCTGAAACATCTAAAAAACACAGCTTAGAGAGCATAGGGCACTTCCACGCATGGGGGGATAAAGCGGGAAAATTGAAAATCAGCAAGACACAAGCACCCCAAAGTTTAGGGCTGCTCTGTTGACAAGGACCTCCACTTCCTTCCACCTTAAATATCCCAGGAAAGCGAAAAATGGATAAAAAAGTTGTGGTCCTTATGTACAATGGAATATCACTCAGCCATGAAATCAATGTCATAAGGCTAGTAGCAGCATGATGAGTGGATTTAGGTAAGACGATTCTAAGTGAAATAAGTCACACAGAAAAGGACACTTCTCATAAGGTGTCACTTATAGAGGGAATGTAAAAACCGTTACACTTGAACTGAATTACAAAACAGAACAGAGTCACACATGCAGAAAACACACTATGGCTGCTTAACGGGAAAGGTGAGGTGGGGTGATACATAAAACAAGAGTTTCAAATTAGCTCAGATACCGTTCCATAAACCCAATATGGAATAGACAAGACCTACTCCTTGCTCAGAGAACTGGACTCAACACGCCCGATTCACCGCACAAGAATATATCTGACTAGTAATAATCTTAAAACCTATGTATTGATATCTCTCTGTTAGTGTGTCAAGTGGGTGTAAAGCGGCCTAAACACAGCCGTGAAAAGCAGCTAAACCCCATTATAAAAAGAAATTACTTTTAAAAACCCATGAAACAAAGACAGGGAAAGAGAGAGAAATTCTTACACAATTCGTTCAGGGGCTGTGATGCAACCTGGATTGACCATATCTAGACCCACAGCTGGATGAGACAAAAGGGTGGACACTCTTGGGGCTGAGAGGTTTGGTGAGGTTGGGTGAGCAAACGCAGACCCTTTAAAGTAATACTGCGTGCGACCCATCGCATGGGTCCCAAATCTCCAGGTTCAAGGGCATCTTCCTACATCGAAAACATGCATGAGAAACCCAGAAGATGGTACACCGTGTGATGGGGAAAGGTTTCTAAAACGCACCTCATTTCTCATCTCCTTGTGCTCGGGTTCGCCATTCCAGCCACTTTACTAGCAATCTCCCTACTTGGAGCATCAGCACCTTTAACCTCCTGTTCCGTACAGGTTGCAATTTGTCCTGAGGATGAACGGGAAGACGGGGAACCAATGAGAGACTAGCTCTTGGTGTTGGGACAGGCACAGGTCACTCTATTTTCCCATCAGGAAGAAGAATTAACCACAGGCTCAGCCTGCCCCCCGGAACCAGAACAGGGCCTGAAGCCATCCTGCGCTTTTGCGGCCGGCTCCCAAAAAAGCGACTTGTAAAATGGAGCTTCAGGGCACTGCAATTCACAAACCTGCAGAGTTATAAATGATAACTCTCGTCCACAAATATATTGAGGGAAGGCAAAGAAGAGGATTTGAAATCAAGGCAGAATTGCAGGAAACAGATTTCAGGAGGTAGATTCGAATCGCCTTTAAAGCACATGAAAAGCGGCAAAACGTTGACAATGATGCCCTTGGCCAAAAAGGGCGTATGCGTTTTTTCCTGAATATATTCAGGAAAAAACGCATACGCCCTTTTTGGCCAACCAAGCAACCTGGAAAGGCAAATCAGCGCTACAAAGAAGTCTCGCTTCCCATCGGTCAAAAGGGCCATGCTGAAAAAAGTGTCAAAACCAGAAATGCAGGACAGGCCATGGAGAAAGGGGAGCCTTGCTACACTGATGGGCGGGATGTAAATTGCCAACAGCCACTCTGGAGAAGTGTACGGTGTGTCCTGAAACATCTAAAAAACACAGCTTAGAGAGCATAGGGCACGTCCACGCATGGGGGGATAAAGTGGGAAAATTGAAAATCAGCAAGACACAAGCACCCCAAAGTTTAGGGCTGCTCTGTTGACAAGGACCTCCACTTCCTTCCACCTTAAATATCCCAGGAAAGCGAAAAATGGATAAAAAAGTTGTGGTCCTTATGTACAATGGAATATCACTCAGCCATGAAATCAATGTCATAAGGCTAGTAGCAGCATGATGAGTGGATTTAGGTAAGACGATTCTAAGTGAAATAAGTCACACAGAAAAGGACACTTCTCATAAGGTGTCACTTATAGAGGGAATGTAAAAACCGTTACACTTGAACTGAATTACAAAACAGAACAGAGTCACACATGCAGAAAACACACTATGGCTGCTTAACGGGAAAGGTGAGGTGGGGTGATACATAAAACAAGAGTTTCAAATTAGCTCAGATACCGTTCCATAAACCCAATATGGAATAGACAAGACCTACTCCTTGCTCAGAGAACTGGACTCAACACGCCCGATTCACCGCACAAGAATATATCTGACTAGTAATAATCTTAAAACCTATGTATTGATATCTCTCTGTTAGTGTGTCAAGTGGGTGTAAAGCGGCATAAACACAGCCGTGAAAAGCAGCTAAACCCCATTATAAAAATAAATTACTTTTAAAAACCCATGAAACAAAGACAGGGAAAGAGAGAGAAATTCTTACACAATTCGTTCAGGGGCTGTGATGCAACCTGGATTGACCATATCTAGACCCACAGCTGGATGAGACATAAGGGTGGACACTCTTGGGGCTGAGAGGTTTGGTGAGGTTGGGTGAGCAAACGCAGACCCTTTAAAGTAATACTGCGTGCTACCCATCGCATGGGTCCCAAATCTCCAGGTTCAAGGGCATCTTCCTACATCGAAAACATGCATGAGAAACCCAGAAGATGGTACACCGTGTGATGGGGAAAGGTTTCTAAAACGCACCTCATTTCTCATCTCCTTGTGCTCGGGTTCGCCATTCCAGCCACTTTACTAGCAATCTCCCTACTTGGAGCATCAGCACCTTTAACCTCCTGTTCCGTACAGGTTGCAATTTGTCCTGAGGATGAACGGGAAGACGGGGAACCAATGAGAGACTAGCTCTTGGTGTTGGGACAGGCACAGGTCACTCTATTTTCCCATCAGGAAGAAGAATTAACCACAGGCTCAGCCTGCCCCCCGGAACCAGAACAGGGCCTGAAGCCATCCTGCGCTTTTGCGGCCGGCTCCCAAAAAAGCGACTTGTAAAATGGAGCTTCAGGGCACTGCAATTCACAAACCTGCAGAGTTATAAATGATAACTCTCGTCCACAAATATATTGAGGGAAGGCAAAGAAGAGGATTTGAAATCAAGGCAGAATTGCAGGAAACAGATTTCAGGAGGTAGATTCGAATCGCCTTTAAAGCACATGAAAAGCGGCAAAACGTTGACAATGATGCCCTTGGCCAAAAAGGGCGTATGCGTTTTTTCCTGAATATATTCAGGAAAAAACGCATACGCCCTTTTTGGCCAACCAAGCAACCTGGAAAGGCAAATCAGCGCGACAAAGAAGTCTCGCTTCCCATCGGTCAAAAGGGCCATGCTGAAAAATGTGTCAAAACCAGAAATGCAGGACAGGCCATGGAGAAATGGGAGCCTTGCTACACTGATGGGCGGGATGTAAATTGCCAACAGCCACTCTGGAGAAGTGTACGGTGTGTCCTGAAACATCTAAAAAACACAGCTTAGAGAGCATAGGGCACTTCCACGCATGGGGGGATAAAGCGGGAAAATTGAAAATCAGCAAGACACAAGCACCCCAAAGTTTAGGGCTGCTCTGTTGACAAGGACCTCCACTTCCTTCCACCTTAAATATCCCAGGAAAGCGAAAAATGGATAAAAAAGTTGTGGTCCTTATGTACAATGGAATATCACTCAGCCATGAAATCAATGTCATAAGGCTAGTAGCAGCATGATGAGTGGATTTAGGTAAGACGATTCTAAGTGAAATAAGTCACACAGAAAAGGACACTTCTCATAAGGTGTCACTTATAGAGGGAATGTAAAAACCGTTACACTTGAACTGAATTACAAAACAGAACAGAGTCACACATGCAGAAAACACACTATGGCTGCTTAACGGGAAAGGTGAGGTGGGGTGATACATAAAACAAGAGTTTCAAATTAGCTCAGATACCGTTCCATAAACCCAATATGGAATAGACAAGACCTACTCCTTGCTCAGAGAACTGGACTCAACACGCCCGATTCACCGCACAAGAATATATCTGACCAGTAATAATCTTAAAACCTATGTATTGATATCTCTCTGTTAGTGTGTCAAGTGGGTGTAAAGCGGCCTAAACACAGCCGTGAAAAGCAGCTAAACCCCATTATAAAAAGAAATTACTTTTAAAAACCCATGAAACAAAGACAGGGAAAGAGAGAGAAATTCTTACACAATTCGTTCAGGGGCTGTGATGCAACCTGGATTGACCATATCTAGACCCACAGCTGGATGAGACATAAGGGTGGACACTCTTGGGGCTGAGAGGTTTGGTGAGGTTGGGTGAGCAAACGCAGACCCTTTAAAGTAATACTGCGTGCGACCCATCGCATGGGTCCCAAATCTCCAGGTTCAAGGGCATCTTCCTACATCGAAAACATGCATGAGAAACCCAGAAGATGGTACACCGTGTGATGGGGAAAGGTTTCTAAAACGCACCTCATTTCTCATCTCCTTGTGCTCGGGTTCGCCATTCCAGCCACTTTACTAGCAATCTCCCTACTTGGAGCATCAGCACCTTTAACCTCCTGTTCCGTACAGGTTGCAATTTGTCCTGAGGATGAACGGGAAGACGGGGAACCAATGAGAGACTAGCTCTTGGTGTTGGGACAGGCACAGGTCACTCTATTTTCCCATCAGGAAGAAGAATTAACCACAGGCTCAGCCTGCCCCCCGGAACCAGAACAGGGCCTGAAGCCATCCTGCGCTTTTGCGGCCGGCTCCCAAAAAAGCGACTTGTAAAATGGAGCTTCAGGGCACTGCAATTCACAAACCTGCAGAGTTATAAATGATAACTCTCGTCCACAAATATATTGAGGGAAGGCAAAGAAGAGGATTTGAAATCAAGGCAGAATTGCAGGAAACAGATTTCAGGAGGTAGATTCGAATCGCCTTTAAAGCACATGAAAAGCGGCAAAACGTTGACAATGATGCCCTTGGCCAAAAAGGGCGTATGCGTTTTTTCCTGAATATATTCAGGAAAAAACGCATACGCCCTTTTTGGCCAACCAAGCAACCTGGAAAGGCAAATCAGCGCGACAAAGAAGTCTCGCTTCCCATCGGTCAAAAGGGCCATGCTGAAAAAAGTGTCAAAACCAGAAATGCAGGACAGGCCATGGAGAAATGGGAGCCTTGCTACACTGATGGGCGGGATGTAAATTGCCAACAGCCACTCTGGAGAAGTGTACGGTGTGTCCTGAAACATCTAAAAAACACAGCTTAGAGAGCATAGGGCACTTCCACGCATGGGGGGATAAAGCGGGAAAATTGAAAATCAGCAAGACACAAGCACCCCAAAGTTTAGGGCTGCTCTGTTGACAAGGACCTCCACTTCCTTCCACCTTAAATATCCCAGGAAAGCGAAAAATGGATAAAAAAGTTGTGGTCCTTATGTACAATGGAATATCACTCAGCCATGAAATCAATGTCATAAGGCTAGTAGCAGCATGATGAGTGGATTTAGGTAAGACGATTCTAAGTTAAATAAGTCACACAGAAAAGGACACTTCTCATAAGGTGTCACTTATAGAGGGAATGTAAAAACCGTTACACTTGAACTGAATTACAAAACAGAACAGAGTCACACATGCAGAAAACACACTATGGCTGCTTAACGGGAAAGGTGAGGTGGGGTGATACATAAAACAAGAGTTTCAAATTAGCTCAGATACCGTTCCATAAACCCAATATGGAATAGACAAGACCTACTCCTTGCTCAGAGAACTGGACTCAACACGCCCGATTCACCGCACAAGAATATATCTGACCAGTAATAATCTTAAAACCTATGTATTGATATCTCTCTGTTAGTGTGTCAAGTGGGTGTAAAGCGGCCTAAACACAGCCGTGAAAAGCAGCTAAACCCCATTATAAAAATAAATTACTTTTAAAAACCCATGAAACAAAGACAGGGAAAGAGAGAGAAATTCTTACACAATTCGTTCAGGGGCTGTGATGCAACCTGGATTGACCATATCTAGACCCACAGCTGGATGAGACATAAGGGTGGACACTCTTGGGGCTGAGAGGTTTGGTGAGGTTGGGTGAGCAAACGCAGACCCTTTAAAGTAATACTGCGTGCGACCCATCGCATGGGTCCCAAATCTCCAGGTTCAAGGGCATCTTCCTACATCGAAAACATGCATGAGAAACCCAGAAGATGGTACACCGTGTGATGGGGAAAGGTTTCTAAAACGCACCTCATTTCTCATCTCCTTGTGCTCGGGTTCGCCATTCCAGCCACTTTACTAGCAATCTCCCTACTTGGAGCATCAGCACCTTTAACCTCCTGTTCCGTACAGGTTGCAATTTGTCCTGAGGATGAACGGGAAGACGGGGAACCAATGAGAGACTAGCTCTTGGTGTTGGGACAGGCACAGGTCACTCTATTTTCCCATCAGGAAGAAGAATTAACCACAGGCTCAGCCTGCCCCCCGGAACCAGAACAGGGCCTGAAGCCATCCTGCGCTTTTGCGGCCGGCTCCCAAAAAAGCGACTTGTAAAATGGAGCTTCAGGGCACTGCAATTCACAAACCTGCAGAGTTATAAATGATAACTCTCGTCCACAAATATATTGAGGGAAGGCAAAGAAGAGGATTTGAAATCAAGGCAGAATTGCAGGAAACAGATTTCAGGAGGTAGATTCGAATCGCCTTTAAAGCACATGAAAAGCGGCAAAACGTTGACAATGATGCCCTTGGCCAAAAAGGGCGTATGCGTTTTTTCCTGAATATATTCAGGAAAAAACGCATACGCCCTTTTTGGCCAACCAAGCAACCTGGAAAGGCAAATCAGCGCTACAAAGAAGTCTCGCTTCCCATCGGTCAAAAGGGCCATGCTGAAAAAAGTGTCAAAACCAGAAATGCAGGACAGGCCATGGAGAAATGGGAGCCTTGCTACACTGATGGGCGGGATGTAAATTGCCAACAGCCACTCTGGAGAAGTGTACGGTGTGTCCTGAAACATCTAAAAAACACAGCTTAGAGAGCATAGGGCACGTCCACGCATGGGGGGATAAAGTGGGAAAATTGAAAATCAGCAAGACACAAGCACCCCAAAGTTTAGGGCTGCTCTGTTGACAAGGACCTCCACTTCCTTCCACCTTAAATATCCCAGGAAAGCGAAAAATGGATAAAAAAGTTGTGGTCCTTATGTACAATGGAATATCACTCAGCCATGAAATCAATGTCATAAGGCTAGTAGCAGCATGATGAGTGGATTTAGGTAAGACGATTCTAAGTGAAATAAGTCACACAGAAAAGGACACTTCTCATAAGGTGTCACTTATAGAGGGAATGTAAAAACCGTTACACTTGAACTGAATTACAAAACAGAACAGAGTCACACATGCAGAAAACACACTATGGCTGCTTAACGGGAAAGGTGAGGTGGGGTGATACATAAAACAAGAGTTTCAAATTAGCTCAGATACCGTTCCATAAACCCAATATGGAATAGACAAGACCTACTCCTTGCTCAGAGAACTGGACTCAACACGCCCGATTCACCGCACAAGAATATATCTGACTAGTAATAATCTTAAAACCTATGTATTGATATCTCTCTGTTAGTGTGTCAAGTGGGTGTAAAGCGGCATAAACACAGCCGTGAAAAGCAGCTAAACCCCATTATAAAAATAAATTACTTTTAAAAACCCATGAAACAAAGACAGGGAAAGAGAGAGAAATTCTTACACAATTCGTTCAGGGGCTGTGATGCAACCTGGATTGACCATATCTAGACCCACAGCTGGATGAGACATAAGGGTGGACACTCTTGGGACTGAGAGGTTTGGTGAGGTTGGGTGAGCAAACGCAGACCCTTTAAAGTAATACTGCGTGCTACCCATCGCATGGGTCCCAAATCTCCAGGTTCAAGGGCATCTTCCTACATCGAAAACATGCATGAGAAACCCAGAAGATGGTACACCGTGTGATGGGGAAAGGTTTCTAAAACGCACCTCATTTCTCATCTCCTTGTGCTCGGGTTCGCCATTCCAGCCACTTTACTAGCAATCTCCCTACTTGGAGCATCAGCACCTTTAACCTCCTGTTCCGTACAGGTTGCAATTTGTCCTGAGGATGAACGAGAAGACGGGGAACCAATGAGAGACTAGCTCTTGGTGTTGGGACAGGCACAGGTCACTCTATTTTCCCATCAGGAAGAAGAATTAACCACAGGCTCAGCCTGCCCCCCTGAACCAGAACAGGGCCTGAAGCCATCCGGCGCTTTTGCGGCCGGCTCCCAAAAAACCGACTTGTAAAATGGAGCTTCAGGGCACTGCAATTCACAAACCTGCAGAGTTATAAATGATAACTCTCGTCCACAAATATATTGAGGGAAGGCAAAGAAGAGGATTTGAAATCAAGGCAGAATTGCAGGAAACAGATTTCAGGAGGTAGATTCGAATCGCCTTTAAAGCACATGAAAAGCGGCAAAACGTTGACAATGATGCCCTTGGCCAAAAAGGGCGTATGCGTTTTTTCCTGAATATATTCAGGAAAAAACGCATACGCCCTTTTTGGCCAACCAAGCAACCTGGAAAGGCAAATCAGCGCTACAAAGAAGTCTCGCTTCCCATCGGTCAAAAGGGCCATGCTGAAAAAAGTGTCAAAACCAGAAATGCAGGACAGGCCATGGAGAAATGGGAGCCTTGCTACACTGATGGGCGGGATGTAAATTGCCAACAGCCACTCTGGAGAAGTGTACGGTGTGTCCTGAAACATCTAAAAAACACAGCTTAGAGAGCATAGGGCACGTCCACGCATGGGGGGATAAAGTGGGAAAATTGAAAATCAGCAAGACACAAGCACCCCAAAGTTTAGGGCTGCTCTGTTGACAAGGACCTCCACTTCCTTCCACCTTAAATATCCCAGGAAAGCGAAAAATGGATAAAAAAGTTGTGGTCCTTATGTACAATGGAATATCACTCAGCCATGAAATCAATGTCATAAGGCTAGTAGCAGCATGATGAGTGGATTTAGGTAAGACGATTCTAAGTGAAATAAGTCACACAGAAAAGGACACTTCTCATAAGGTGTCACTTATAGAGGGAATGTAAAAACCGTTACACTTGAACTGAATTACAAAACAGAACAGAGTCACACATGCAGAAAACACACTATGGCTGCTTAACGGGAAAGGTGAGGTGGGGTGATACATAAAACAAGAGTTTCAAATTAGCTCAGATACCGTTCCATAAACCCAATATGGAATAGACAAGACCTACTCCTTGCTCAGAGAACTGGACTCAACACGCCCGATTCACCGCACAAGAATATATCTGACTAGTAATAATCTTAAAACCTATGTATTGATATCTCTCTGTTAGTGTGTCAAGTGGGTGTAAAGCGGCCTAAACACAGCCGTGAAAAGCAGCTAAACCCCATTATAAAAATAAATTACTTTTAAAAACCCATGAAACAAAGACAGGGAAAGAGAGAGAAATTCTTACACAATTCGTTCAGGGGCTGTGATGCAACCTGGATTGACCATATCTAGACCCACAGCTGGATGAGACATAAGGGTGGACACTCTTGGGGCTGAGAGGTTTGGTGAGGTTGGGTGAGCAAACGCAGACCCTTTAAAGTAATACTGCGTGCTACCCATCGCATGGGTCCCAAATCTCCAGGTTCAAGGGCATCTTCCTACATCGAAAACATGCATGAGAAACCCAGAAGATGGTACACCGTGTGATGGGGAAAGGTTTCTAAAACGCACCTCATTTCTCATCTCCTTGTGCTCGGGTTCGCCATTCCAGCCACTTTACTAGCAATCTCCCTACTTGGAGCATCAGCACCTTTAACCTCCTGTTCCGTACAGGTTGCAATTTGTCCTGAGGATGAACGGGAAGACGGGGAACCAATGAGAGACTAGCTCTTGGTGTTGGGACAGGCACAGGTCACTCTATTTTCCCATCAGGAAGAAGAATTAACCACAGGCTCAGCCTGCCCCCCTGAACCAGAACAGGGCCTGAAGCCATCCGGCGCTTTTGCGGCCGGCTCCCAAAAAACCGACTTGTAAAATGGAGCTTCAGGGCACTGCAATTCACAAACCTGCAGAGTTATAAATGATAACTCTCGTCCACAAATATATTGAGGGAAGGCAAAGAAGAGGATTTGAAATCAAGGCAGAATTGCAGGAAACAGATTTCAGGAGGTAGATTCGAATCGCCTTTAAAGCACATGAAAAGCGGCAAAACGTTGACAATGATGCCCTTGGCCAAAAAGGGCGTATGCGTTTTTTCCTGAATATATTCAGGAAAAAACGCATACGCCCTTTTTGGCCAACCAAGCAACCTGGAAAGGCAAATCAGCGCTACAAAGAAGTCTCGCTTCCCATCGGTCAAAAGGGCCATGCTGAAAAAAGTGTCAAAACCAGAAATGCAGGACAGGCCATGGAGAAATGGGAGCCTTGCTACACTGATGGGCGGGATGTAAATTGCCAACAGCCACTCTGGAGAAGTGTACGGTGTGTCCTGAAACATCTAAAAAACACAGCTTAGAGAGCATAGGGCACGTCCACGCATGGGGGGATAAAGTGGGAAAATTGAAAATCAGCAAGACACAAGCACCCCAAAGTTTAGGGCTGCTCTGTTGACAAGGACCTCCACTTCCTTCCACCTTAAATATCCCAGGAAAGCGAAAAATGGATAAAAAAGTTGTGGTCCTTATGTACAATGGAATATCACTCAGCCATGAAATCAATGTCATAAGGCTAGTAGCAGCATGATGAGTGGATTTAGGTAAGACGATTCTAAGTGAAATAAGTCACACAGAAAAGGACACTTCTCATAAGGTGTCACTTATAGAGGGAATGTAAAAACCGTTACACTTGAACTGAATTACAAAACAGAACAGAGTCACACATGCAGAAAACACACTATGGCTGCTTAACGGGAAAGGTGAGGTGGGGTGATACATAAAACAAGAGTTTCAAATTAGCTCAGATACCGTTCCATAAACCCAATATGGAATAGACAAGACCTACTCCTTGCTCAGAGAACTGGACTCAACACGCCCGATTCACCGCACAAGAATATATCTGACTAGTAATAATCTTAAAACCTATGTATTGATATCTCTCTGTTAGTGTGTCAAGTGGGTGTAAAGCGGCATAAACACAGCCGTGAAAAGCAGCTAAACCCCATTATAAAAATAAATTACTTTTAAAAACCCATGAAACAAAGACAGGGAAAGAGAGAGAAATTCTTACACAATTCGTTCAGGGGCTGTGATGCAACCTGGATTGACCATATCTAGACCCACAGCTGGATGAGACATAAGGGTGGACACTCTTGGGGCTGAGAGGTCTGGTGAGGTTGGGTGAGAAACGCAGACCCTTTAAAGTAATACTGCGTGCTACCCATCGCATGGGTCCCAAATCTCCAGGTTCAAGGGCATCTTCCTACATCGAAAACATGCATGAGAAACCCAGAAGATGGTACACCATGTGATGGGGAAACGTTTCTAAAACGCACCTTATTTCTCATCTCCTTGTGCTCGGGTTCGCCATTCCAGCCACTTTACTAGCAATCTCCCTACTTGGAGCATCAGCACCTTTAACCTCCTGTTCCGTACAGGTTGCAATTTGTCCTGAGGATGAACGGGAAGACGGGGAACCAATGAGAGACTAGCTCTTGGTGTTGGGACAGGCACAGGTCACTCTATTTTCCCATCAGGAAGAAGAATTAACCACAGGCTCAGCCTGCCCCCCTGAACCAGAACAGGGCCTGAATCCATCCTGCGCTTTTGCGGCCGGCTCCCAAAAAAGCGACTTGTAAAATGGAGCTTCAGGGCACTGCAATTCACAAACCTGCAGAGTTATAAATGATAACTCTCGTCCACAAATATATTGAGGGAAGGCAAAGAAGAGGATTTGAAATCAAGGCAGAATTGCAGGAAACAGATTTCAGGAGGTAGATTCGAATCGCCTTTAAAGCACATGAAAAGCGGCAAAACGTTGACAATGATGCCCTTGGCCAAAAAGGGCGTATGCGTTTTTTCCTGAATATATTCAGGAAAAAACGCATACGCCCTTTTTGGCCAACCAAGCAACCTGGAAAGGCAAATCAGCGCTACAAAGAAGTCTCGCTTCCCATCGGTCAAAAGGGCCATGCTGAAAAAAGTGTCAAAACCAGAAATGCAGGACAGGCCATGGAGAAATGGGAGCCTTGCTACACTGATGGGCGGGATGTAAATTGCCAACAGCCACTCTGGAGAAGTGTACGGTGTGTCCTGAAACATCTAAAAAACACAGCTTAGAGAGCATAGGGCACTTCCACGCATGGGGGGATAAAGTGGGAACATTGAAAATCAGCAAGACACAAGCACCCCAAAGTTTAGGGCTGCTCTGTTGACAAGGACCTCCACTTCCTTCCACCTTAAATATCCCAGGAAAGCGAAAAATGGATAAAAAAGTTGTGGTCCTTATGTACAATGGAATATCACTCAGCCATGAAATCAATGTCATAAGGCTAGTAGCAGCATGATGAGTGGATTTAGGTAAGACGATTCTAAGTGAAATAAGTCACACAGAAAAGGACACTTCTCATAAGGTGTCACTTATAGAGGGAATGTAAAAACCGTTACACTTGAACTGAATTACAAAACAGAACAGAGTCACACATGCAGAAAACACACTATGGCTGCTTAACGGGAAAGGTGAGGTGGGGTGATACATAAAACAAGAGTTTCAAATTAGCTCAGATACCGTTCCATAAACCCAATATGGAATAGACAAGACCTACTCCTTGCTCAGAGAACTGGACTCAACACGCCCGATTCACCGCACAAAAATATATCTGACTAGTAATAATCTTAAAACCTATGTATTGATATCTCTCTGTTAGTGTGTCAAGTGGGTGAAAAGCGGCATAAACACAGCCGTGAAAAGCAGCTAAACCCCATTATAAAAATAAATTACTTTTAAAAACCCATGAAACAAAGACAGGGAAAGAGAGAGAAATTCTTACACAATTCGTTCAGGGGCTGTGATGCAACCTGGATTGACCATATCTAGACCCACAGCTGGATGAGACATAAGGGTGGACACTCTTGGGGCTGAGAGGTCTGGTGAGGTTGGGTGAGCAAACGCAGACCCTTTAAAGTAATACTGCGTGCTACCCATCGCATGGGTCCCAAATCTCCAGGTTCAAGGGCATCTTCCTACATCGAAAACATGCATGAGAAACCCAGAAGATGGTACACCGTGTGATGGGGAAAGGTTTCTAAAACGCACCTCATTTCTCATCTCCTTGTGCTCGGGTTCGCCATTCCAGCCACTTTACTAGCAATCTCCCTACTTGGAGCATCAGCACCTTTAACCTCCTGTTCCGTACAGGTTGCAATTTGTCCTGAGGATGAACGGGAAGACGGGGAACCAATGAGAGACTAGCTCTTGGTGTTGGGACAGGCACAGGTCACTCTATTTTCCCATCAGGAAGAAGAATTAACCACAGGCTCAGCCTGCCCCCCTGAACCAGAACAGGGCCTGAAGCCATCCGGCACTTTTGCGGAGAGCTCCCAAAAAACCGACTTGTAAAATGGAGCTTCAGGGCACTGCAATTCACAAACCTGCAGAGTTATAAATGATAACTCTCGTCCACAAATATATTGAGGGAAGGCAAAGAAGAGGATTTGAAATCAAGGCAGAATTGCAGGAAACAGATTTCAGGAGGTAGATTCGAATCGCCTTTAAAGCACATGAAAAGCGGCAAAACGTTCACAATGATGCCCTTGGCCAAAAAGGGCGTATGCGTTTTTTCCTGAATATATTCAGGAAAAAACGCATACGCCCTTTTTGGCCAACCAAGCAACCTGGAAAGGCAAATCAGCGCTACAAAGAAGTCTCGCTTCCCATCGGTCAAAAGGGCCATGCTGAAAAAAGTGTCAAAACCAGAAATGTAGGACAGGCCATGGAGAAATGGGAGCCTTGCTACACTGATGGGCGGGATGTAAATTGCCAACAGCCACTCTGGAGAAGTGTACGGTGTGTCCTGAAACATCTAAAAAACACAGCTTAGAGAGCATAGGGCACTTCCACGCATGGGGGGATAAAGTGGGAAAATTGAAAATCAGCAAGACACAAGCACCCCAAAGTTTAGGGCTGCTCTGTTGACAAGGACCTCCACTTCCTTCCACCTTAAATATCCCAGGAAAGCGAAAAATGGATAAAAAAGTTGTGGTCCTTATGTACAATGGAATATCACTCAGCCATGAAATCAATGTCATAAGGCTAGTAGCAGCATGATGAGTGGATTTAGGTAAGACGATTCTAAGTGAAATAAGTCACACAGAAAAGGACACTTCTCATAAGGTGTCACTTATAGAGGGAATGTAAAAACCGTTACACTTGAACTGAATTACAAAACAGAATAGAGTCACACATGCAGAAAACACACTATGGCTGCTTAACGGGAAAGGTGAGGTGGGGTGATACATAAAACAAGAGTTTCAAATTAGCTCAGATACCGTTCCATAAACCCAATATGGAATAGACAAGACCTACTCCTTGCTCAGAGAACTGGACTCAACACGCCCGATTCACCGCACAAGAATATATCTGACTAGAAATAATCTTAAAACCTATGTATTGATATCTCTCTGTTAGTGTGTCAAGTGGGTGTAAAGCGGCCTAAACACAGCCGTGAAAAGCAGCTAAACCCCATTATAAAAATAAATTACTTTTAAAAACCCATGAAACAAAGACAGGGAAAGAGAGAGAAATTCTTACACAATTCGTTCAGGGGCTGTGATGCAACCTGGATTGACCATATCTAGACCCACAGCTGGATGAGACATAAGGGTGGACACTCTTGGGGCTGAGAAGTCTGGTGAGGTTGGGTGAGCAAACGCAGACCCTTTAAAGTAATACTGCGTGCTACCCATCGCATGGGTCCCAAATCTCCAGGTTCAAGGGCATCTTCCTACATCGAAAACATGCATGAGAAACCCAGAAGATGGTACACCGTGTGATGGGGAAAGGTTTCTAAAACGCACCTCATTTCTCATCTCCTTGTGCTCGGGTTCGCCATTCCAGCCACTTTACTAGCAATCTCCCTACTTGGAGCATCAGCACCTTTAACCTCCTGTTCCGTACAGGTTGCAATTTGTCCTGAGGATGAACGGGAAGACGGGGAACCAATGAGAGACTAGCTCTTGGTGTTGGGACAGGCACAGGTCACTCTATTTTCCCATCAGGAAGAAGAATTAACCACAGGCTCAGCCTGCCCCCCTGAACCAGAACAGGGCCTGAAGCCATCCGGCGCTTTTGCGGCCGGCTCCCAAAAAACCGACTTGTAAAATGGAGCTTCAGGGCACTGCAATTCACAAACCTGCAGAGTTATAAATGATAACTCTCGTCCACAAATATATTGAGGGAAGGCAAAGAAGAGGATTTGAAATCAAGGCAGAATTGCAGGAAACAGATTTCAGGAGGTAGATTCGAATCGCCTTTAAAGCATATGAAAAGCGGCAAAACGTTGACAATGATGCCCTTGGCCAAAAAGGGCGTATGCGTTTTTTCCTGAATATATTCAGGAAAAAACGCATACGCCCTTTTTGGCCAACCAAGCAACCTGGAAAGCCAAATCAGCGCTACAAAGAAGTCTCGCTTCCCATCGGTCAAAAGGGCCATGCTGAAAAAAGTGTCAAAACCAGAAATGCAGGACAGGCCATGGAGAAATGGGAGCCTTGCTACACTGATGGGCGGGATGTAAATTGCCAACAGCCACTCTGGAGAAGTGTACGGTGTGTCCTGAAACATCTAAAAAACACAGCTTAGAGAGCATAGGGCACTTCCACGCATGGGGGGATAAAGTGGGAAAATTGAAAATCAGCAAGACACAAGCACCCCAAAGTTTAGGGCTGCTCTGTTGACAAGGACCTCCACTTCCTTCCACCTTAAATATCCCAGGAAAGCGAAAAATGGATAAAAAAGTTGTGGTCCTTAGGTACAATGGAATATCACTCAGCCATGAAATCAATGTCATAAGGCTAGTAGCAGCATGATGAGTGGATTTAGGTAAGACGATTCTAAGTGAAATAAGTCACACAGAAAAGGACACTTCTCATAAGGTGTCACTTATAGAGGGAATGTAAAAACCGTTACACTTGAACTGAATTACAAAACAGAACAGAGTCACACATGCAGAAAACACACTATGGCTGCTTAACGGGAAAGGTGAGGTGGGGTGATACATAAAACAAGAGTTTCAAATTAGCTCAGATACCGTTCCATAAACCCAATATGGAATAGACAAGACCTACTCCTTGCTCAGAGAACTGGACTCAACACGCCCGATTCACCGCACAAGAATATATCTGACTAGTAATAATCTTAAAACCTATGTATTGATATCTCTCTGTTAGTGTGTCAAGTGGGTGTAAAGCGGCATAAACACAGCCGTGAAAAGCAGCTAAACCCCATTATAAAAATAAATTACTTTTAAAAACCCATGAAACAAAGACAGGGAAAGAGAGAGAAATTCTTACACAATTCGTTCAGGGGCTGTGATGCAACCTGGATTGACCATATCTAGACCCACAGCTGGATGAGACATAAGGGTGGACACTCTTGGGGCTGAGAGGTCTGGTGAGGTTGGGTGAGAAACGCAGACCCTTTAAAGTAATACTGCGTGCTACCCATCGCATGGGTTCCAAATCTCCAGGTTCAAGGGCATCTTCCTACATCGAAAACATGCATGAGAAACCCAGAAGATGGTACACCGTGTGATGGGGAAACGTTTCTAAAACGCACCTCATTTCTCATCTCCTTGTGCTCGGGTTCGCCATTCCAGCCACTTTACTAGCAATCTCCCTACTTGGAGCATCAGCACCTTTAACCTCCTGTTCCGTACAGGTTGCAATTTGTCCTGAGGATGAACGGGAAGACGGGGAACCAATGAGAGACTAGCTCTTGGTGTTGGGACAGGCACAGGTCACTCTATTTTCCCATCAGGAAGAAGAATTAACCACAGGCTCAGCCTGCCCCCCTGAACCAGAACAGGGCCTGAATCCATCCTGCGCTTTTGCGGCCGGCTCCCAAAAAAGCGACTTGTAAAATGGAGCTTCAGGGCACTGCAATTCACAAACCTGCAGAGTTATAAATGATAACTCTCGTCCACAAATATATTGAGGGAAGGCAAAGAAGAGGATTTGAAATCAAGGCAGAATTGCAGGAAACAGATTTCAGGAGGTAGATTCGAATCGCCTTTAAAGCACATGAAAAGCGGCAAAACGTTGACAATGATGCCCTTGGCCAAAAAGGGCGTATGCGTTTTTTCCTGAATATATTCAGGAAAAAACGCATACGCCCTTTTTGGCCAACCAAGCAACCTGGAAAGGCAAATCAGCGCTACAAAGAAGTCTCGCTTCCCATCGGTCAAAAGGGCCATGCTGAAAAAAGTGTCAAAACCAGAAATGCAGGACAGGCCATGGAGAAATGGGAGCCTTGCTACACTGATGGGCGGGATGTAAATTGCCAACAGCCACTCTGGAGAAGTGTACGGTGTGTCCTGAAACATCTAAAAAACACAGCTTAGAGAGCATAGGGCACTTCCACGCATGGGGGGATAAAGTGGGAACATTGAAAATCAGCAAGACACAAGCACCCCAAAGTTTAGGGCTGCTCTGTTGACAAGGACCTCCACTTCCTTCCACCTTAAATATCCCAGGAAAGCGAAAAATGGATAAAAAAGTTGTGGTCCTTATGTACAATGGAATATCACTCAGCCATGAAATCAATGTCATAAGGCTAGTAGCAGCATGATGAGTGGATTTAGGTAAGACGATTCTAAGTGAAATAAGTCACACAGAAAAGGACACTTCTCATAAGGTGTCACTTATAGAGGGAATGTAAAAACCGTTACACTTGAACTGAATTACAAAACAGAACAGAGTCACACATGCAGAAAACACACTATGGCTGCTTAACGGGAAAGGTGAGGTGGGGTGATACATAAAACAAGAGTTTCAAATTAGCTCAGATACCGTTCCATAAACCCAATATGGAATAGACAAGACCTACTCCTTGCTCAGAGAACTGGACTCAACACGCCCGATTCACCGCACAAAAATATATCTGACTAGTAATAATCTTAAAACCTATGTATTGATATCTCTCTGTTAGTGTGTCAAGTGGGTGAAAAGCGGCATAAACACAGCCGTGAAAAGCAGCTAAACCCCATTATAAAAATAAATTACTTTTAAAAACCCATGAAACAAAGACAGGGAAAGAGAGAGAAATTCTTACACAATTCGTTCAGGGGCTGTGATGCAACCTGGATTGACCATATCTAGACCCACAGCTGGATGAGACATAAGGGTGGACACTCTTGGGGCTGAGAGGTCTGGTGAGGTTGGGTGAGCAAACGCAGACCCTTTAAAGTAATACTGCGTGCTACCCATCGCATGGGTCCCAAATCTCCAGGTTCAAGGGCATCTTCCTACATCGAAAACATGCATGAGAAACCCAGAAGATGGTACACCGTGTGATGGGGAAAGGTTTCTAAAACGCACCTCATTTCTCATCTCCTTGTGCTCGGGTTCGCCATTCCAGCCACTTTACTAGCAATCTCCCTACTTGGAGCATCAGCACCTTTAACCTCCTGTTCCGTACAGGTTGCAATTTGTCCTGAGGATGAACGGGAAGACGGGGAACCAATGAGAGACTAGCTCTTGGTGTTGGGACAGGCACAGGTCACTCTATTTTCCCATCAGGAAGAAGAATTAACCACAGGCTCAGCCTGCCCCCCTGAACCAGAACAGGGCCTGAAGCCATCCGGCACTTTTGCGGAGAGCTCCCAAAAAACCGACTTGTAAAATGGAGCTTCAGGGCACTGCAATTCACAAACCTGCAGAGTTATAAATGATAACTCTCGTCCACAAATATATTGAGGGAAGGCAAAGAAGAGGATTTGAAATCAAGGCAGAATTGCAGGAAACAGATTTCAGGAGGTAGATTCGAATCGCCTTTAAAGCACATGAAAAGCGGCAAAACGTTCACAATGATGCCCTTGGCCAAAAAGGGCGTATGCGTTTTTTCCTGAATATATCCAGGAAAAAACGCATACGCCCTTTTTGGCCAACCAAGCAACCTGGAAAGGCAAATCAGCGCTACAAAGAAGTCTCGCTTCCCATCGGTCAAAAGGGCCATGCTGAAAAAAGTGTCAAAACCAGAAATGTAGGACAGGCCATGGAGAAATGGGAGCCTTGCTACACTGATGGGCGGGATGTAAATTGCCAACAGCCACTCTGGAGAAGTGTACGGTGTGTCCTGAAACATCTAAAAAACACAGCTTAGAGAGCATAGGGCACTTCCACGCATGGGGGGATAAAGTGGGAAAATTGAAAATCAGCAAGACACAAGCACCCCAAAGTTTAGGGCTGCTCTGTTGACAAGGACCTCCACTTCCTTCCACCTTAAATATCCCAGGAAAGCGAAAAATGGATAAAAAAGTTGTGGTCCTTATGTACAATGGAATATCACTCAGCCATGAAATCAATGTCATAAGGCTAGTAGCAGCATGATGAGTGGATTTAGGTAAGACGATTCTAAGTGAAATAAGTCACACAGAAAAGGACACTTCTCATAAGGTGTCACTTATAGAGGGAATGTAAAAACCGTTACACTTGAACTGAATTACAAAACAGAATAGAGTCACACATGCAGAAAACACACTATGGCTGCTTAACGGGAAAGGTGAGGTGGGGTGATACATAAAACAAGAGTTTCAAATTAGCTCAGATACCGTTCCATAAACCCAATATGGAATAGACAAGACCTACTCCTTGCTCAGAGAACTGGACTCAACACGCCCGATTCACCGCACAAGAATATATCTGACTAGAAATAATCTTAAAACCTATGTATTGATATCTCTCTGTTAGTGTGTCAAGTGGGTGTAAAGCGGCCTAAACACAGCCGTGAAAAGCAGCTAAACCCCATTATAAAAATAAATTACTTTTAAAAACCCATGAAACAAAGACAGGGAAAGAGAGAGAAATTCTTACACAATTCGTTCAGGGGCTGTGATGCAACCTGGATTGACCATATCTAGACCCACAGCTGGATGAGACATAAGGGTGGACACTCTTGGGGCTGAGAGGTCTGGTGAGGTTGGGTGAGCAAACGCAGACCCTTTAAAGTAATACTGCGTGCTACCCATCGCATGGGTCCCAAATCTCCAGGTTCAAGGGCATCTTCCTACATCGAAAACATGCATGAGAAACCCAGAAGATGGTACACCGTGTGATGGGGAAAGGTTTCTAAAACGCACCTCATTTCTCATCTCCTTGTGCTCGGGTTCGCCATTCCAGCCACTTTACTAGCAATCTCCCTACTTGGAGCATCAGCACCTTTAACCTCCTGTTCCGTACAGGTTGCAATTTGTCCTGAGGATGAACGGGAAGACGGGGAACCAATGAGAGACTAGCTCTTGGTGTTGGGACAGGCACAGGTCACTCTATTTTCCCATCAGGAAGAAGAATTAACCACAGGCTCAGCCTGCCCCCCTGAACCAGAACAGGGCCTGAAGCCATCCGGCGCTTTTGCGGCCGGCTCCCAAAAAACCGACTTGTAAAATGGAGCTTCAGGGCACTGCAATTCACAAACCTGCAGAGTTATAAATGATAACTCTCGTCCACAAATATATTGAGGGAAGGCAAAGAAGAGGATTTGAAATCAAGGCAGAATTGCAGGAAACAGATTTCAGGAGGTAGATTCGAATCGCCTTTAAAGCATATGAAAAGCGGCAAAACGTTGACAATGATGCCCTTGGCCAAAAAGGGCGTATGCGTTTTTTCCTGAATATATTCAGGAAAAAACGCATACGCCCTTTTTGGCCAACCAAGCAACCTGGAAAGCCAAATCAGCGCTACAAAGAAGTCTCGCTTCCCATCGGTCAAAAGGGCCATGCTGAAAAAAGTGTCAAAACCAGAAATGCAGGACAGGCCATGGAGAAATGGGAGCCTTGCTACACTGATGGGCGGGATGTAAATTGCCAACAGCCACTCTGGAGAAGTGTACGGTGTGTCCTGAAACATCTAAAAAACACAGCTTAGAGAGCATAGGGCACTTCCACGCATGGGGGGATAAAGTGGGAAAATTGAAAATCAGCAAGACACAAGCACCCCAAAGTTTAGGGCTGCTCTGTTGACAAGGACCTCCACTTCCTTCCACCTTAAATATCCCAGGAAAGCGAAAAATGGATAAAAAAGTTGTGGTCCTTAGGTACAATGGAATATCACTCAGCCATGAAATCAATGTCATAAGGCTAGTAGCAGCATGATGAGTGGATTTAGGTAAGACGATTCTAAGTGAAATAAGTCACACAGAAAAGGACACTTCTCATAAGGTGTCACTTATAGAGGGAATGTAAAAACCGTTACACTTGAACTGAATTACAAAACAGAACAGAGTCACACATGCAGAAAACACACTATGGCTGCTTAACGGGAAAGGTGAGGTGGGGTGATACATAAAACAAGAGTTTCAAATTAGCTCAGATACCGTTCCATAAACCCAATATGGAATAGACAAGACCTACTCCTTGCTCAGAGAACTGGACTCAACACGCCCGATTCACCGCACAAGAATATAACTGACTAGTAATAATCTTAAAACCTATGTATTGATATCTCTCTGTTAGTGTGTCAAGTGGGTGTAAAGCGGCATAAACACAGCCGTGAAAAGCAGCTAAACCCCATTATAAAAATAAATTACTTTTAAAAACCCATGAAACAAAGACAGGGAAAGAGAGAGAAATTCTTACACAATTCGTTCAGGGGCTGTGATGCAACCTGGATTGACCATATCTAGACACACAGCTGGATGAGACATAAGGGTGGACACTCTTGGGGCTGAGAGGTCTGGTGAGGTTGGGTGAGAAACGCAGACCCTTTAAAGTAATACTGCGTGCTACCCATCGCATGGGTCCCAAATCTCCAGGTTCAAGGGCATCTTCCTACATCGAAAACATGCATGAGAAACCCAGAAGATGGTACACCGTGTGATGGGGAAAGGTTTCTAAAACGCACCTCATTTCTCATCTCCTTGTGCTCGGGTTCGCCATTCCAGCCACTTTACTAGCAATCTCCCTACTTGGAGCATCAGCACCTTTAACCTCCTGTTCCGTACAGGTTGCAATTTGTCCTGAGGATGAACGGGAAGACGGGGAACCAATGAGAGACTAGCTCTTGGTGTTGGGACAGGCACAGGTCACTCTATTTTCCCATCAGGAAGAAGAATTAACCACAGGCTCAGCCTGCCCCCCTGAACCAGAACAGGGCCTGAATCCATCCTGCGCTTTTGCGGCCGGCTCCCAAAAAAGCGACTTGTAAAATGGAGCTTCAGGGCACTGCAATTCACAAACCTGCAGAGTTATAAATGATAACTCTCGTCCACAAATATATTGAGGGAAGGCAAAGAAGAGGATTTGAAATCAAGGCAGAATTGCAGGAAACAGATTTCAGGAGGTAGATTCGAATCGCCTTTAAAGCACATGAAAAGCGGCAAAACGTTGACAATGATGCCCTTGGCCAAAAAGGGCGTATGCGTTTTTTCCTGAATATATTCAGGAAAAAACGCATACGCCCTTTTTGGCCAACCAAGCAACCTGGAAAGGCAAATCAGCGCTACAAAGAAGTCTCGCTTCCCATCGGTCAAAAGGGCCATGCTGAAAAAAGTGTCAAAACCAGAAATGCAGGACAGGCCATGGAGAAATGGGAGCCTTGCTACACTGATGGGCGGGATGTAAATTGCCAACAGCCACTCTGGAGAAGTGTACGGTGTGTCCTGAAACATCTAAAAAACACAGCTTAGAGAGCATAGGGCACTTCCACGCATGGGGGGATAAAGTGGGAACATTGAAAATCAGCAAGACACAAGCACCCCAAAGTTTAGGGCTGCTCTGTTGACAAGGACCTCCACTTCCTTCCACCTTAAATATCCCAGGAAAGCGAAAAATGGATAAAAAAGTTGTGGTCCTTATGTACAATGGAATATCACTCAGCCATGAAATCAATGTCATAAGGCTAGTAGCAGCATGATGAGTGGATTTAGGTAAGACGATTCTAAGTGAAATAAGTCACACAGAAAAGGACACTTCTCATAAGGTGTCACTTATAGAGGGAATGTAAAAACCGTTACACTTGAACTGAATTACAAAACAGAACAGAGTCACACATGCAGAAAACACACTATGGCTGCTTAACGGGAAAGGTGAGGTGGGGTGATACATAAAACAAGAGTTTCAAATTAGCTCAGATACCGTTCCATAAACCCAATATGGAATAGACAAGACCTACTCCTTGCTCAGAGAACGGGACTCAACACGCCCGATTCACCGCACAAAAATATATCTGACTAGTAATAATCTTAAAACCTATGTATTGATATCTCTCTGTTAGTGTGTCAAGTGGGTGAAAAGCGGCATAAACACAGCCGTGAAAAGCAGCTAAACCCCATTATAAAAATAAATTACTTTTAAAAACCCATGAAACAAAGACAGGGAAAGAGAGAGAAATTCTTACACAATTCGTTCAGGGGCTGTGATGCAACCTGGATTGACCATATCTAGACCCACAGCTGGATGAGACATAAGGGTGGACACTCTTGGGGCTGAGAGGTCTGGTGAGGTTGGGTGAGCAAACGCAGACCCTTTAAAGTAATACTGCGTGCTACCCATCGCATGGGTCCCAAATCTCCAGGTTCAAGGGCATCTTCCTACATCGAAAACATGCATGAGAAACCCAGAAGATGGTACACCGTGTGATGGGGAAAGGTTTCTAAAACGCACCTCATTTCTCATCTCCTTGTGCTCGGGTTCGCCATTCCAGCCACTTTACTAGCAATCTCCCTACTTGGAGCATCAGCACCTTTAACCTCCTGTTCCGTACAGGTTGCAATTTGTCCTGAGGATGAACGGGAAGACGGGGAACCAATGAGAGACTAGCTCTTGGTGTTGGGACAGGCACAGGTCACTCTATTTTCCCATCAGGAAGAAGAATTAACCACAGGCTCAGCCTGCCCCCCTGAACCAGAACAGGGCCTGAAGCCATCCGGCACTTTTGCGGAGAGCTCCCAAAAAACCGACTTGTAAAATGGAGCTTAGGGCACTGCAATTCACAAACCTGCAGAGTTATAAATGATAACTCTCGTCCACAAATATATTGAGGGAAGGCAAAGAAGAGGATTTGAAATCAAGGCAGAATTGCAGGAAACAGATTTCAGGAGGTAGATTCGAATCGCCTTTAAAGCACATGAAAAGCGGCAAAACGTTCACAATGATGCCCTTGGCCAAAAAGGGCGTATGCGTTTTTTCCTGAATATATTCAGGAAAAAACGCATACGCCCTTTTTGGCCAACCAAGCAACCTGGAAAGGCAAATCAGCGCTACAAAGAAGTCTCGCTTCCCATCGGTCAAAAGGGCCATGCTGAAAAAAGTGTCAAAACCAGAAATGTAGGACAGGCCATGGAGAAATGGGAGCCTTGCTACACTGATGGGCGGGATGTAAATTGCCAACAGCCACTCTGGAGAAGTGTACGGTGTGTCCTGAAACATCTAAAAAACACAGCTTAGAGAGCATAGGGCACTTCCACGCATGGGGGGATAAAGTGGGAAAATTGAAAATCAGCAAGACACAAGCACCCCAAAGTTTAGGGCTGCTCTGTTGACAAGGACCTCCACTTCCTTCCACCTTAAATATCCCAGGAAAGCGAAAAATGGATAAAAAAGTTGTGGTCCTTATGTACAATGGAATATCACTCAGCCATGAAATCAATGTCATAAGGCTAGTAGCAGCATGATGAGTGGATTTAGGTAAGACGATTCTAAGTGAAATAAGTCACACAGAAAAGGACACTTCTCATAAGGTGTCACTTATAGAGGGAATGTAAAAACCGTTACACTTGAACTGAATTACAAAACAGAATAGAGTCACACATGCAGAAAACACACTATGGCTGCTTAACGGGAAAGGTGAGGTGGGGTGATACATAAAACAAGAGTTTCAAATTAGCTCAGATACCGTTCCATAAACCCAATATGGAATAGACAAGACCTACTCCTTGCTCAGAGAACTGGACTCAACACGCCCGATTCACCGCACAAGAATATATCTGACTAGAAATAATCTTAAAACCTATGTATTGATATCTCTCTGTTAGTGTGTCAAGTGGGTGTAAAGCGGCCTAAACACAGCCGTGAAAAGCAGCTAAACCCCATTATAAAAATAAATTACTTTTAAAAACCCATGAAACAAAGACAGGGAAAGAGAGAGAAATTCTTACACAATTCGTTCAGGGGCTGTGATGCAACCTGGATTGACCATATCTAGACCCACAGCTGGATGAGACATAAGGGTGGACACTCTTGGGGCTGAGAGGTCTGGTGAGGTTGGGTGAGCAAACGCAGACCCTTTAAAGTAATACTGCGTGCTACCCATCGCATGGGTCCCAAATCTCCAGGTTCAAGGGCATCTTCCTACATCGAAAACATGCATGAGAAACCCAGAAGATGGTACACCGTGTGATGGGGAAAGGTTTCTAAAACGCACCTCATTTCTCATCTCCTTGTGCTCGGGTTCGCCATTCCAGCCACTTTACTAGCAATCTCCCTACTTGGAGCATCAGCACCTTTAACCTCCTGTTCCGTACAGGTTGCAATTTGTCCTGAGGATGAACGGGAAGACGGGGAACCAATGAGAGACTAGCTCTTGGTGTTGGGACAGGCACAGGTCACTCTATTTTCCCATCAGGAAGAAGAATTAACCACAGGCTCAGCCTGCCCCCCTGAACCAGAACAGGGCCTGAAGCCATCCGGCGCTTTTGCGGCCGGCTCCCAAAAAACCGACTTGTAAAATGGAGCTTCAGGGCACTGCAATTCACAAACCTGCAGAGTTATAAATGATAACTCTCGTCCACAAATATATTGAGGGAAGGCAAAGAAGAGGATTTGAAATCAAGGCAGAATTGCAGGAAACAGATTTCAGGAGGTAGATTCGAATCGCCTTTAAAGCATATGAAAAGCGGCAAAACGTTGACAATGATGCCCTTGGCCAAAAAGGGCGTATGCGTTTTTTCCTGAATATATTCAGGAAAAAACGCATACGCCCTTTTTGGCCAACCAAGCAACCTGGAAAGCCAAATCAGCGCTACAAAGAAGTCTCGCTTCCCATCGGTCAAAAGGGCCATGCTGAAAAAAGTGTCAAAACCAGAAATGCAGGACAGGCCATGGAGAAATGGGAGCCTTGCTACACTGATGGGCGGGATGTAAATTGCCAACAGCCACTCTGGAGAAGTGTACGGTGTGTCCTGAAACATCTAAAAAACACAGCTTAGAGAGCATAGGGCACTTCCACGCATGGGGGGATAAAGTGGGAAAATTGAAAATCAGCAAGACACAAGCACCCCAAAGTTTAGGGCTGCTCTGTTGACAAGGACCTCCACTTCCTTCCACCTTAAATATCCCAGGAAAGCGAAAAATGGATAAAAAAGTTGTGGTCCTTAGGTACAATGGAATATCACTCAGCCATGAAATCAATGTCATAAGGCTAGTAGCAGCATGATGAGTGGATTTAGGTAAGACGATTCTAAGTGAAATAAGTCACACAGAAAAGGACACTTCTCATAAGGTGTCACTTATAGAGGGAATGTAAAAACCGTTACACTTGAACTGAATTACAAAACAGAACAGAGTCACACATGCAGAAAACACACTATGGCTGCTTAACGGGAAAGGTGAGGTGGGGTGATACATAAAACAAGAGTTTCAAATTAGCTCAGATACCGTTCCATAAACCCAATATGGAATAGACAAGACCTACTCCTTGCTCAGAGAACTGGACTCAACACGCCCGATTCACCGCACAAGAATATATCTGACTAGTAATAATCTTAAAACCTATGTATTGATATCTCTCTGTTAGTGTGTCAAGTGGGTGTAAAGTGGCATAAACACAGCCGTGAAAAGCAGCTAAACCCCATTATAAAAATAAATTACTTTCAAAAACCCATGCAACAAAGACAGGGAAAGAGAGAGAAATTCTTACACAATTCGTTCAGGGGCTGTGATGCAACCTGGATTGACCATATCTAGACCCACAGCTGGATGAGACATAAGGGTGGACACTCTTGGCGCTGAGAGGTTTGGTGAGGTTGGGTGAGCAAACGCAGACCCTTTAAAGTAATACTGCGTGCTACCCATCGCATGGGTCCCAAATCTCCAGGTTCAAGGGAATCTTCCTACATCGAAAACATGCATGAGAAACCCAGAAGATGGTACACCGTGTGATGGGGAAAGGTTTCTAAAACGCACCTCATTTCTCATCTCCTTGTGCTCGGGTTCGCCATTCCAGCCACTTTACTAGCAATCTCCCTACTTGGAGCATCAGCACCTTTAACCTCCTGTTCCATACAGGTTGCAATTTGTCCTGAGGATGAACGGGAAGATGGGGAACCAATGAGAGACTAGCTCTTGGTGTTGGGACAGGCACAGGTCACTCTATTTTCCCATCAGGAAGAAGAATTAACCACAGGCTCAGCCTGCCACCCGGAACGAGAACAGGGCCTGAAGCCATCCTGCGCTTTTGCGGCCAGCACCCAAAAAAGCGACTTGTAAAATGGAGCTTCAGGGCACTGCAATTCACAAATCTGCAGAGTTATAAATGATAACTCTCGTCCACAAATATATTGAGGGAAGGCAAAGAAGAGGATTTGAAATCAAGGCAGAATTGCAGGAAACAGATTTCAGGAGGTAGATTCGAATCGCCTTTAAAGCACATGAAAAGCGGCAAAACGTTGACAATGATGCCCTTGGCCAAAAAGGGCGTATGCGTTTTTTCCTGAATATATTCAGGAAAAAACGCATACGCCCTTTTTGGCCAACCAAGCAACCTGGAAAGGCAAATCAGCGCTACAAAGAAGTCTCGCTTCCCATCGGTCAAAAGGGCCATGCTGAAAAAAGTTTCAAAACCAGAAATGCAGGACAGGCCATGGAGAAATGGGAGCCTTGCTACACTGATGGGCGGGATGTGAATTGCCAACAGCCACTCTGGAGAAGTGTACGGTGTGTCCTGAAACATCTAAAAAACACAGCTTAGAGAGCATAGGGCACTTCCACGCATGGGGGGATAAAGTGGGAAAATTGAAAATCAGCAAGACACAAGCACCCCAAAGTTTAAGGCTGCTCTGTTGACAAGGACCTCCACTTCATTCCACCTTAAATATCCCAAGAAAGCGAAAAATGGATCAAAAAGTTGTGGTCCTTATGTACAATGTAATATCACTCAGCCATGAAATCAATGACATAAGGCTAGTAGCAGCATGATGAGTGGATTTAGGTACGACGATTCTAAGTGAAATAAGTCACACAGAAAAGGACACTTCTCATAAGGTGTCACTTATAGAGGGAAAGTAAAAACCGTTACACTTGAACTGAATTACAAAACAGAACAGAGTCACACATGCAGAAAACACACTATGGCTGCTTAACGGGAAAGGTGAGGTGGGGTGATACATAAAACAAGAGTTTCAAATTAGCTCAGATACCGTTCCATAAACCCAATATGTAATAGACAAGACCTACTCCTTGCTCAGAGAACTGGACTCAACACGCCCGATTCACCGCACAAGAATATATCTGACTAGTAATAATCTTAAAACCTATGTATTGATATCTCTCTGTTAGTGTGTCAAGTGGGTGTAAAGCGGCATAAACACAGCCGTGAAAAGCAGCTAAACCCCATTATAAAAATAAATTACTTTTAAAAACCCATGCAACAAAGACAGGGAAAGAGAGAGAAATTCTTACACAATTCGTTCAGGGGCTGTGATGCAACCTGGATTGACCATATCTAGACCCACAGCTGGATGAGACATAAGGTTGGACACTCTTGGGGCTGAGAGGTTTGGTGAGGTTGGGTGAGCAAACGCAGACCCTTTAAAGTAATACTGCGTGCTACCCATCGCATGGGTCCCAAATCTCCAGGTTCAAGGGCATCTTCCTACATCGAAAACATGCATGAGAAACCCAGAAGATGGTACACCGTGTGATGGGGAAAGGTTTCTAAAATGCACCTCATTTCTCATCTCCTTGTGCTCGGGTTCGCCATTCCAGCCACTTTACTAACAATCTCCCTACTTGGAGCATCAGCACCTTTAACCTCCTGTTCCGTACAGGTTGCAATTTGTCCTGAGGATGAACGGGAAGACGGGGAACCAATGAGAGACTAGCTCTTGGTGTTGGGACAGGCACAGGTCACTATATTTTCCCATCAGGAAGAAGAATTAACCACAGGCTCAGCCTGCCCCCCGGAACCAGAACAGGGCCTGAAGCCATCCTGCGCTTTTGCGGCCAGCACCCAAAAAAGCGACTTGTAAAATGGAGCTTCAGTGCACTGCAAATCACAAACCTGCAGAGTTATAAATGATAACTCTCGTCCACAAATATATTGAGGGAAGGCAAAGAAGAGGATTTGAAATCAAGGCAGAATTGCAGGAAACAGATTTCAGGAGGTAGATTCGAATCGCCTTTAAAGCACATGAAAAGCGGCAAAACGTTGACAATGATGCCCTTGGCCAAAAAGGGCGTATGCGTTTTTTCCTGAATATATTCAGGAAAAAACACATACGCCCTTTTTGGCCAACCAAGCAACCTGGAAAGGCAAATCAGTGCTACAAAGATGTCTCGCTTCCCATCGGTCAAAAGGGATGTGCTGAAAAAAGTGTCAAAACCAGAAATGCAGGACAGGCCATGGAGAAATGGGAGCCTTGCTACACTGATGGGCGGGATGTAAATTGCCAACAGCCACTCTGGAGTAGTGTACGGTGTGTCCTGAAACATCTAAAAAACACAGCTTAGAGAGAATAGGGCACTTCCACGCATGGGGGTTAAAGTGGGAAAGTTGAAAATCAGCAAGAGACAAGCACCCCAAAGTTTGGGCTGCTCTGTTGACAAGGACCTCCACTTCATTCCACCTTAAATATCCCAGGAAAGCGAAAAATGGATAAAGAAGTTGTGGTCCTTATGTACAATGGAATATCACTCAGCCATGAAATCAATGTCATAAGGCTAGTAGCAGCATGATGAGTGGATTTAGGTAAGACGATTCTAAGTGAAATAAGTCACACAGAAAAGGACACTTCTCATAAGGTGTCACTTATAGAGGGAAAGTAAAAACCGTTACACTTGAACTGAATTACAAAACAGAACAGAGTCACACATGCAGAAAACACACTATGGCTGCTTAACGGGAAAGGTGAGGTGGGGTGATACATAAAACAAGAGTTTAAAATTAGCTCAGATACCGTTCCATAAACCCAATATGTAATAGACAAGACCTACTCCTTGCTCAGAGAACTGGACTCAACACGCCCGATTCACCGCACAAGAATATATCTGACTAGTAATAATCTTAAAACCTATGTATTGATATCTCTCTGTTAGTGTGTCAAGTGGGTGTAAAGCGGCATAAACACAGCCGTGAAAAGCAGCTAACCCCATTATAAAAATAAATTACTTTTAAAAACCCATGAAACAAAGACAGGGAAAGAGAGAGAAATTCTTACACAATTCGTTCAGGGGCTGTGATGCAACCTGGATTGACCATATCTAGACCCACAGCTGGATGAGACATAAGGGTGGACACTCTTGGGGCTGAGAGGTTTGGTGAGGTTGGGTGAGCAAACGCAGACCCTTTAAAGTAATACTGCGTGCTACCCGTCGCATGGGTCCCAAATCTCCATGTTCAAGGGCATCTTCCTACATCGAAAACATGCATGAGAAACCCAGACGATGGTACACCGTGTGATGGGGAAAGGTTTCTAAAACGCACCTCATTTCTCATCTCCTTGTGCTCGGGTTCGCCATTCCAGCCACTTTACTAGCAATCTCCCTACTTGGAGCATCAGCACCTTTAACCTCCTGTTCCGTACAGGTTGCAATTTGTCCTGAGGATGAACGGGAAGACGGGGAACCAATGAGAGACTAGCTCTTGGTGTTGGGACAGGCACAGGTCACTCTATTTTCCCATCAGGAAGAAGAATTAACCACAGGCTCAGCCTGCCCCCCGGAACCAGAACAGGGCCTGAAGCCATCCTGCGCTTTTGCGGCCAGCTCCCAGAAAAGCGACTTGTAAAATGGAGCTTCAGGGCACTGCAATTCACAAACCTGCAGAGTTATAAATGATAACTCTCGTCCACAAATATATTGAGGGAAGGCAAAGAAGAGGATTTGAAATCAAGGCAGAATTGCAGGAAACAGATTTCAGGAGGTAGATTCGAATCGCCTTTAAAGCACATGAAAAGCGGCAAAACGTTGACAATGATGCCCTTGGCCAAAAAGGGCGTATGCGTTTTTTCCTGAATATATTCAGGAAAAAACGCATACGCCCTTTTTGGCCAACCAAGCAACCTGGAAAGGCAAATCAGCGCTACAAAGAAGTCTCGCTTCCCATCGGTCAAAAGGGCCATGCTGAAAAAAGTTTCAAAACCAGAAATGCAGGATAGGCCATGGAGAAATGGGAGCCTTTCTACACTGATGGGCGGGATGTGAATTGCCAACAGCCACTCTGGAGAAGTGTACGGTGTGTCCTGAAACATCTAAAAAACACAGCTTAGAGAGCATAGGGCACTTCCACGCATGGGGGGATAAAGTGGGAAAATTGAAAATCAGCAAGACACAAGCACCCCAAAGTTTAAGGCTGCTCTGTTGACAAGGACCTCCACTTCATTCCACCTTAAATATCCCAAGAAAGCGAAAAATGGATCAAAAAGTTGTGGTCCTTATGTACAATGGAATATCACTCAGCCATGAAATCAATGTCATAAGGCTAGTAGCAGCATGATGAGTGGATTTAGGTACGACGATTCTAAGTGAAATAAGTCACACAGAAAAGGACACTTCTCATAAGGTGTCACTTATAGAGGGAATGTAAAAACCGTTACACTTGAACTGAAATACAAAACAGAAGAGAGTCACACATGCAGAAAACACACTATGGCTGCTTAACGGGAAAGGTGAGGTGGGGTGATACATAAAACAAGAGTTTCAAATTAGCTCAGATACCGTTCCATAAACCCAATATGTAATAGACAAGACCTACTCCTTGCTCAGAGAACTGGACTCAACACGCCCGATTCACCGCACAAGAATATATCTGACTAGTAATAATCTTAAAACCTGTGTATTGATATCTCTCTGTTAGTGTGTCAAGTGGGTGTAAAGCGGCATAAACACAGCCGTGAAAAGCAGCTAAACCCCATTATAAAAATAAATTACTTTTAAAAACCCATGAAACAAAGACAGGGAAAGAGAGAGAAATTCTTACACAATTCGTTCAGGGGCTGTGATGCAACCTGGATTGACCATATCTAGACCCACAGCTGGATGAGACATAAGGGTGGACACTCTTGGGGCTGAGAGGTTTGGTGAGGTTGGGTGAGCAAACGCAGACCCTTTAAAGTAATACTGCGTGCTACCCGTCGCATGGGTCCCAAATCTCCAGGTTAAGGGCATCTTCCTACATCGAAAACATGCATGAGAAACCCAGAAGATGGTACACCGTGTGATGGGGAAAGGTTTCTAAAACGCACCTCATTTCTCATCTCCTTGTGCTCGGGTTCGCCATTCCAGCCACTTTACTAGCAATCTCCCTACTTGGAGCATCAGCACCTTTAACCTCCTGTTCCGTACAGGTTGCAATTTGTCCTGAGGATGAACGGGAAGACGGGGAACCAATGAGAGACTAGCTCTTGGTGTTGGGACAGGCACAGGTCACTCTATTTTCCCATCAGGAAGAAGAATTAACCACAGGCTCAGCCTGCCCCCCGGAACCAGAACAGGGCCTGAAGCCATCCTGCGCTTTTGCGGCCAGCTCCCAGAAAAGCGACTTGTAAAATGGAGCTTCAGGGCACTGCAATTCACAAACCTGCAGAGTTATAAATGATAACTCTCGTCCACAAATATATTGAGGGAAGGCAAAGAAGAGGATTTGAAATCAAGGCAGAATTGCAGGAAACAGATTTCAGGAGGTAGATTCGAATCGCCTTTAAAGCACATGAAAAGCGGCAAAACGTTGACAATGATGCCCTTGGCCAAAAAGGGCGTATGCGTTTTTTCCTGAATATATTCAGGAAAAAACGCATACGCCCTTTTTGGCCAACCAAGCAACCTGGAAATGCAAATCAGCGCTACAAAGAAGTCTCGCTTCCCATCGGTCAAAAGGGCCATGCTGAAAAAAGTGTCAAAACCAGAAATGCAGGACAGGTCATGGAGAAATGGGAGCCTTGCTACACTGATGGGCGGGATGTAAATCGCCAACAGCCACTCTGGAGAAGTGTACGGTGTGTCCTGAAACATCTAAAAAACACAGCTTAGAGAGGATAGGGCACTTCCACGCATGGGGGGATAAAGTGGGAAAATTGAAAATCAGCAAGACACAAGCACCCCAAAGTTTAGGGCTGCTCTGTTGACAAGGACCTCCACTTCATTCCACCTTAAATATCCCAGGAAAGCGAAAAATGGATCAAAAAGTTGTGGTCCTTATGTACAATGGAATATCACTCAGCCATGAAATCAATGTCATAAGGCTAATAGCAGCATGATGAGTGGATTTAGGTAAGACGATTCTAAGTGAAATAAGTCACACAGAAAAGGACACTTCTCATAAGGTGTCACTTATAGAGGGAATGTAAAAACCGTTACACTTGAACTGAATTACAAAACAGAACAGAGTCACACATGCAGAAAACACACTATGGCTGCTTAACGGGAAAGGTGAGGTGGGGTGAAACATAAAACAAGAGTTTCAAATTAGCTCAGATACCGTTCCATAAACCCAATATGTAATAGACAAGACCTACTCCTTGCTCAGAGAACTGGACTCAACACGCCCGATTCACCGCACAAGAATATATCTGACTAGTAATAATCTTAAAACCTATGTATTGATATCTCTCTGTTAGTGTGTCAAGTGGGTGTAAAGTGGCATAAACACAGCCGTGAAAAGCAGCTAAACCCCATTATAAAAATAAATTACTTTTAAAAACCCATGAAACAAAGACAGGGAAAGAGAGAGAATTTCTTACACAATTCGTTCAGGGGCTGTGATGCAACCTGGATTGACCATATCTAGACCCACAGCTGGATGAGACATAAGGGTGGACACTCTTGGGGCTGAGAGGTTTGGTGAGGTTGGGTGAGCAAACGCAGACCCTTTAAAGTAATACTGCGTGCTACCCGTCGCATGGGTCCCAAATCTCCAGGTTCAAGGGCATCTTCCTACATCGAAAACATGCATGAGAAACCCAGAAGATGGTACACCGTGTGATGGGGAAAGGTTTCTAAAACGCACCTCATTTCTCATCTCCTTGTGCTCGGGATCGCCATTCCAGCCACTTTACTAGCAATCTCCCTGCTTGGAGCATCAGCACCTTTAACCTCCTGTTCCGTACAGGTTGCAATTTGTCCTGAGGATGAACGGGAAGACGGGGAACCAATGAGAGACTAGCTCTTGGTGTTGGGACAGGCACAGGTCACTCTATTTTCCCATCAGGAAGAAGAATTAACCACAGGCTCAGCCTGCCCCCCGGAACCAGAACAGGGCCTGAAGCCATCCTGCGCTTTTGCGGCCAGCTCCCAGAAAAGCGACTTGTAAAATGGAGCTTCAGGGCACTGCAATTCACAAACCTGCAGAGTTATAAATGATAACTCTCGTCCACAAATATATTGAGGGAAGGCAAAGAAGAGGATTTGAAATCAAGGCAGAATTGCAGGAAACAGATTTCAGGAGGTAGATTCGAATCGCCTTTAAAGCACATGAAAAGCGGCAAAACGTTGACAATGATGCCCTTGGCCAAAAAGGGCGTATGCGTTTTTTCCTGAATATATTCAGGAAAAAACGCATACGCCCTTTTTGGCCAACCAAGCAACCTGGAAAGGCAAATCAGCGCTACAAAGAAGTCTCGCTTCCCATCGGTCAAAAGGGCCATGCTGAAAAAAGTGTCAAAACCAGAAATGCAGGACAGGTCATGGAGAAATGGGAGCCTTGCTACACTGATGGGCGGGATGTAAATCGCCAACAGCCACTCTGGAGAAGTGTACGGTGTGTCCTGAAACATCTAAAAAACACAGCTTAGAGAGGATAGGGCACTTCCACGCATGGGGGGATAAAGTGGGAAAATTGAAAATCAGCAAGACACAAGCACCCCAAAGTTTAGGGCTGCTCTGTTGACAAGGACCTCCACTTCATTCCACCTTAAATATCCCAGGAAAGCGAAAAATGGATCAAAAAGTTGTGGTCCTTATGTACAATGGAATATCACTCAGCCATGAAATCAATGTCATAAGGCTAATAGCAGCATGATGAGTGGATTTAGGTAAGACGATTCTAAGTGAAATAAGTCACACAGAAAAGGACACTTCTCATAAGGTGTCACTTAGAGAGGGAATGTAAAAACCGTTACACTTGAACTGAATTACAAAACAGAACAGAGTCACACATGCAGAAAACACACTATGGCTGCTTAACGGGAAAGGTGAGGTGGGGTGAAACATAAAACAAGAGTTTCAAATTAGCTCAGATACCGTTCCATAAACCCAATATGTAATAGACAAGACCTACTCCTTGCTCAGAGAACTGGACTCAACACGCCCGATTCACCGCACAAGAATATATCTGACTAGTAATAATCTTAAAACCTATGTATTGATATCTCTCTGTTAGTGTGTCAAGTGGGTGTAAAGCGGCATAAACACAGCCGTGAAAAGCAGCTAAACCCCATTATAAAAATAAATTACTTTTAAAAACCCATGAAACAAAGACAGGGAAAGAGAGAGAATTTCTTACACAATTCGTTCAGGGGCTGTGATGCAACCTGGATTGACCATATCTAGACCCACAGCTGGATGAGACATAAGGGTGGACACTCTTGGGGCTGAGAGGTTTGGTGAGGTTGGGTGAGCAAACGCAGACCCTTTAAAGTAATACTGCGTGCTACCCGTCGCATGGGTCCCAAATCTCCAGGTTCAAGGGCATCTTCCTACATCGAAAACATGCATGAGAAACCCAGAAGATGGTACACCGTGTGATGGGGAAAGGTTTCTAAAACGCACCTCATTTCTCATCTCCTTGTGCTCGGGATCGCCATTCCAGCCACTTTACTAGCAATCTCCCTGCTTGGAGCATCAGCACCTTTAACCTCCTGTTCCGTACAGGTTGCAATTTGTCCTGAGGATGAACGGGAAGACGGGGAACCAATGAGAGACTAGCTCTTGGTGTTGGGACAGGCACAGGTCACTCTATTTTCCCATCAGGAAGAAGAATTAACCACAGGCTCAGCCTGCCCCCTGGAACCAGAACAGGGCCTGAAGCCATCCTGCGCTTTTGCGGCCAGCTCCCACAAAAGCGACTTGTAAAATGGAGCTTCAGGGCACTGCAATTCACAAACCTGCAGAGTTATAAATGATAACTCTCGTCCACAAATATATTGAGGGAAGGCAAAGAAGAGGATTTGAAATCAAGGCAGAATTGCAGGAAACAGATTTCAGGAGGTAGATTCGAATCGCCTTTAAAGCACATGAAAAGCGGCAAAACGTTGACAATGATGCCCTTGGCCAAAAAGGGCGTATGCGTTTTTTCCTGAATATATTCAGGAAAAAACGCATACGCCCTTTTTGGCCAACCAAGCAACCTGGAAAGGCAAATCAGCGCTACAAAGAAGTCTCGCTTCCCATCGGTCAAAAGGGCCATGCTGAAAAAAGTGTCAAAACCAGAAATGCAGGACAGGCCATGGAGAAATGGGAGCCTTGCTACACTGATGGGCGGGATGTAAATTGCCAACAGCCACTCTGGAGAAGTGTACGGTGTGTCCTGAAACATCTAAAAAACACAGCATAGAGAGCATAGGGCACTTCCACGCATGGGGGGATAAAGAGGGAAAATTGAAAATCAGCAAGACACAAGCACCCCAATGTTTAGGGCTGCTCTGTTGACAAGGACCTCCACTTCATTCCACCTTAAATATCCCAGGAAAGCGAAAAATGGATAAAGAAGTTGTGGTCCTTATGTACAATGGAATATCACTCAGCCATGAAATCAATGTCATAAGGCTAGTAGCAGCATGATGAGTGGATTTAGGTACGACGATTCTAAGTGAAATAAGTCACACAGAAAAGGACACTTCTCATAAGGTGTCACTTATAGAGGGAATGTAAAAACCGTTACACTTGAACTGAAATACAAAACAGAACAGAGTCACACATGCAGAAAACACACTATGGCTGCTTAACGGGAAAGGTGAGGTGGGGTGATACATAAAACAAGAGTTTCAAATTAGCTCAGATACCGTTCCATAAACCCAATATGTAATAGACAAGACCTACTCCTTGCTCAGAGAACTGGACTCAACACGCCCGATTCACCGCACAAGAATATATCTGACTAGTATTAATCTTAAAACCTATGTATTGATATCTCTCTGTTAGTGTGTTACGTGGGTGTAAAGCGACATAAACACAGCCGTGAAAAGCTGCTAAACCCCATTATAAAAATAAATTACTTTTAAAAACCCATGAAACAAAGACAGGGAAAGAGAGAGAAATTCTTACACAATTCGTTCAGGGGCTGTGATGCAACCTGGATTGACCATATCTAGACACAAAGCTGGATGAGACATAAGGGTGGACACTCTTGGGGCTGAGAGGTTTGGTGAGGTTGGGTGAGCAAACGCAGACCCTTTAAAGTAATACTGCGTGCTACCCATCGCATGGGTCCCAAATCTCCAGGTTCAAGGGCATCTTCCTACATCGAAAACATGCATGAGAAACCCAGAAGATGGTACACCGTGTGATGGGGAAAGGTTTCTAAAACGCACCTCATTTCTCATCTCCTTGTGCTCGGGTCCGCCATTCCAGCCACTTTACTAGCAATCTCCCTACTTGGAGCATCAGCACCTTTAACCTCCTGTTCCGTACAGGTTGCAATTTGTCCTGAGGATGAACGGGAAGACGGGGAACCAATGAGAGACTAGCTCTTGGTGTTGGGACAGGCACAGGTCACTCTATTTTCCCATCAGGAAGAAGAATTAACCACAGGCTCAGCCTGCCCCCAGGAACCAGAACAGGGCCTGAAGCCATCCTGCGCTTTTGCGGCCAGCTCCCAAAAAAGCGACTTGTAAAATGGAGCTTCAGGGCACTGCAATTCACAAACCTGCAGAGTTATAAATGATAACTCTCGTCCACAAATATATTGAGGGAAGGCAAAGAAGAGGATTTGAAATCAAGGCAGAATTGCAGGAAACAGATTTCAGGAGGTAGATTCGAATCGCCTTTAAAGCACATGAAAAGCGGCAAAACGTTGACAATGATGTCCTTGGCCAAAAAGGGCGTATGCGTTTTTTCCTGAATATATTCAGGAAAAAACGCATACGCCCTTTTTGGCCAACCAAGCAACCTGGAAAGGCAAATCAGCGCTACAAAGAAGTCTCGCTTCCCATCGGTCAAAAGGGCCATGCTGAAAAAAGTGTCAAAACCAGAAATGCAGGACAGGCCATGGAGAAATGGGAGCCTTGCTACACTGATGGGCGGGATGTAAATTGCCAACAGCCACTCTGGAGAAGTGTACGGTGTGTCCTGAAACATCTAAAAAACACAGCTTAGAGAGCATAGGGCACTTCCACGCATGTGGGGATAAAGTGGGAAAATTGAAAATCAGCAAGACACAAGCACCCCAAAGTTTAGGGCTGCTCTGTTGACAAGGAACTCCACTTCATTCCACCTTAAATATCCCAGGAAAGGAAAAATGGATCAAAAAGTTGTGGTCCTTATGTACAATGGAATATCACTCAGCCATGAAATCAATGTCATAAGGCTAGTAGCAGCATGATGAGTGGATTTAGGTACGACGATTCTAAGTGAAATAAGTCACACAGAAAAGGACACTTCTCATAAGGTGTCACTTATAGAGGGAAAGTAAAAACCGTTACACTTGAACTGAATTACAAAACAGAACAGAGTCACACATGCAGAAAACACACTATGGCTGCTTAACGGGAAAGGTGAGGTGGGGTGATACATAAAACAAGAGTTTCAAATTAGCTCAGATACCGTTCCATAAACCCAATATGTAATAGACAAGACCTACTCCTTGCTCAGAGAACTGGACTCAACACGCCCGATTCACCGCACAAGAATATATCTGACTAGTAATAATCTTAAAACCTATGTATTCATATCTCTCTGTTAGTGTGTCAAGTGGGTGTAAAGTGGCATAAACACAGCCGTGAAAAGCAGCTAAACCCCATTATAAAAATAAATTACTTTTAAAAACCCATGCAACAAAGACAGGGAAAGAGAGAGAAATTCTTACACAATTCGTTCAGGGGCTGTGATGCAACCTGGATTGACCATATCTAGACCCACAGCTGGATGAGACATAAGGGTGGACACTCTTGGGGCTGAGAGGTTTGGTGAGGTTGGATGAGCAAACGCAGACCCTTTAAAGTAATACTACGTGCTACCCATCGCATGGGTCCCAAATCTCCAGGTTCAAGGGCATCTTCCTACATCGAAAACATGCATGAGAAACCCAGAAGATGGTACACCGTGTGATGGGGAAAGGTTTCTAAAACGCACCTCATTTCTCATCTCCTTGTGCTCGGGTTCGCCATTCCAGCCACTTTACTAGCAATCTCCCTACTTGGAGCATCAGCACCTTTAACCTCCTGTTCCGTACAGGTTGCAATTTGTCCTGAGGATGAACGGGAAGACGGGGAACCAATGAGAGACTAGCTCTTGGTGTTGGGACAGGCACAGGTCACTCTATTTTCCCATCAGGAAGAAGAATTAACCACAGGCTCAGCCTGCCCCCCAGAACCAGAACAGGGCCTGAAGCCATCCTGCGCTTTTGCGGCCAGCTCCCAAAAAAGCGACTTGTAAAATGGAGCTTCAGGGCACTGCAATTCACAAACCTGCAGAGTTATAAATGATAACTCTCGTCCACAAATATATTGAGGGAAGGCAAAGAAGAGGATTTGAAATCAAGGCAGAATTGGAGGAAACAGATTTCAGGAGGCAGATTCGAATCGCCTTTAAAGCACATGAAATGCGGCAAAACGTTGACAATGATGCCCTTGGCCAAAAAGGGCGTATGCGTTTTTTCCTGAATATATTCAGGAAAAAACGCATACGCCCTTTTTGGCCCACCAAGCAACCTGGAAAGGCAAATCAGCGCTACAAAGAAGTCTCGCTTCCCATCGGTCAAAAGGGCCATGCTGAAAAAAGTGTCAAAACCAGAAATGCAGGACAGGCCATGGAGAAATGGGAGCCTTGCTACACTGATGGGCGGGATGTAAATCGCCAACAGCCACTCTGGAGAAGTGTACGGTGTGTCCTGAAACATCTAAAAAACACAGCTTAGAGAGGATAGGGCACTTCCACGCATGGGGGGATAAAGTGGGAAAATTGAAAATCAGCAAGACACAAGCACCCCAAAGTTTAGGGCTGCTCTGTTGACAAGGACCTCCACTTCCTTCCACCTTAAATATCCCAGGAAAGCGAAAAATGGATCAAAAAGTTGTGGTCCTTATGTACAATGGAATATCACTCAGCCATGAAATCAAAGTCATAAGGCTAGTAGCAGCATGATGAGTGGATTTAGGTAAGACGATTCTAAGTGAAATAAGTCACACAGAAAAGGACACTTCTCATAAGGTGTCACTTATAGAGGGAATGTAAAAACCGTTACACTTGAACTGAATTACAAAACAGAACAGAGTCACACATGCAGAAAACACACTATGGCTGCTTAACGGGAAAGGTGAGGTGGGGTGATACATAAAACAAGAGTTTCAAATTAGCTCAGATACCGTTCCATAAACCCAATATGTAATAGACAAGACCTACTCCTTGCTCAGAGAACTGGACTCAACACGCCCGATTCACCGCACAAGAATATATCTGACTAGTAATAATCTTAAAACCTATGTATTCATATCTCTCTGTTAGTGTGTCAAGTGGGTGTAAAGTGGCATAAACACAGCCGTGAAAAGCAGCTAAACCCCATTATAAAAATAAATTACTTTTAAAAACCCATGCAACAAACACAGGGAAAGAGAGAGAAATTCTTACACAATTCGTTCAGGGGCTGTGATGCAACCTGGATTGACCATATCTAGACCCACAGCTGGATGAGACATAAGGGTGGACACTCTTGGGGCTGAGAGGTTTGGTGAGGTTGGGTGAGCAAACGCAGACCCTTTAAAGTAATACTACGTGCTACCCATCGCATGGGTCCCAAATCTCCAGGTTCAAGGGCATCTTCCTACATCGAAAACATGCATGAGAAACCCAGAAGATGGTACACCGTGTGATGGGGAAAGGTTTCTAAAACGCACCTCATTTCTCATCTCCTTGTGCTCGGGTTCGCCATTCCAGCCACTTTACTAGCAATCTCCCTACTTGGAGCATCAGCACCTTTAACCTCCTGTTCCGTACAGGTTGCAATTTGTCCTGAGGATGAACGGGAAGACGGGGAACCAATGAGAGACTAGCTCTTGGTGTTGGGACAGGCACAGGTCACTCTATTTTCCCATCAGGAAGAAGAATTAACCACAGGCTCAGCCTGCCCCCCAGAACCAGAACAGGGCCTGAAGCCATCCTGCGCTTTTGCGGCCAGCTCCCACAAAAGCGACTTGTAAAATGGAGCTTCAGGGCACTGCAATTCACAAACCTGCAGAGTTATAAATGATAACTCTCGTCCACAAATATATTGAGGGAAGGCAAAGAAGAGGATTTGAAATCAAGGCAGAATTGCAGGAAACAGATTTCAGGAGGTAGATTCGAATCGCCTTTAAAGCACATGAAAAGCGGCAAAACGTTGACAATGATGCCCTTGGCCAAAAAGGGCGTATGCGTTTTTTCCTGAATATATTCAGGAAAAAACGCATACGCCCTTTTTGGCCAACCAAGCAACCTGGAAAGGCAAATCAGCGCTACAAAGAAGTCTCGCTTCCCATCGGTCAAAAGGGCCATGCTGAAAAAAGTGTCAAAACCAGAAATGCAGGACAGGCCATGGAGAAATGGGAGCCTTGCTACACTGATGGGCGGGATGTAAATTGCCAACAGCCACTCTGGAGAAGTGTACGGTGTGTCCTGAAACATCTAAAAAACACAGCATAGAGAGCATAGGGCACTTCCACGCATGGGGGGATAAAGAGGGAAAATTGAAAATCAGCAAGACACAAGCACCCCAATGTTTAGGGCTGCTCTGTTGACAAGGACCTCCACTTCATTCCACCTTAAATATCCCAGGAAAGCGAAAAATGGATAAAGAAGTTGTGGTCCTTATGTACAATGGAATATCACTCAGCCATGAAATCAATGTCATAAGGCTAGTAGCAGCATGATGAGTGGATTTAGGTACGACGATTCTAAGTGAAATAAGTCACACAGAAAAGGACACTTCTCATAAGGTGTCACTTATAGAGGGAATGTAAAAACCGTTACACTTGAACTGAAATACAAAACAGAACAGAGTCACACATGCAGAAAACACACTATGGCTGCTTAACGGGAAAGGTGAGGTGGGGTGATACATAAAACAAGAGTTTCAAATTAGCTCAGATACCGTTCCATAAACCCAATATGTAATAGACAAGACCTACTCCTTGCTCAGAGAACTGGACTCAACACGCCCGATTCACCGCACAAGAATATATCTGACTAGTATTAATCTTAAAACCTATGTATTGATATCTCTCTGTTAGTGTGTTACGTGGGTGTAAAGCGACATAAACACAGCCGTGAAAAGCTGCTAAACCCCATTATAAAAATAAATTACTTTTAAAAACCCATGAAACAAAGACAGGGAAAGAGAGAGAAATTCTTACACAATTCGTTCAGGGGCTGTGATGCAACCTGGATTGACCATATCTAGACACAAAGCTGGATGAGACATAAGGGTGGACACTCTTGGGGCTGAGAGGTTTGGTGAGGTTGGGTGAGCAAACGCAGACCCTTTAAAGTAATACTGCGTGCTACCCATCGCATGGGTCCCAAATCTCCAGGTTCAAGGGCATCTTCCTACATCGAAAACATGCATGAGAAACCCAGAAGATGGTACACCGTGTGATGGGGAAAGGTTTCTAAAACGCACCTCATTTCTCATCTCCTTGTGCTCGGGTCCGCCATTCCAGCCACTTTACTAGCAATCTCCCTACTTGGAGCATCAGCACCTTTAACCTCCTGTTCCGTACAGGTTTCAATTTGTCCTGAGGATGAACGGGAAGACGGGGAACCAATGAGAGACTAGCTCTTGGTGTTGGGACAGGCACAGGTCACTCTATTTTCCCATCAGGAAGAAGAATTAACCACAGGCTCAGCCTGCCCCCAGGAACCAGAACAGGGCCTGAAGCCATCCTGCGCTTTTGCGGCCAGCTCCCAAAAAAGCGACTTGTAAAATGGAGCTTCAGGGCACTGCAATTCACAAACCTGCAGAGTTATAAATGATAACTCTCGTCCACAAATATATTGAGGGAAGGCAAAGAAGAGGATTTGAAATCAAGGCAGAATTGCAGGAAACAGATTTCAGGAGGTAGATTCGAATCGCCTTTAAAGCACATGAAAAGCGGCAAAACGTTGACAATGATGCCCTTGGCCAAAAAGGGCGTATGCGTTTTTTCCTGAATATATTCAGGAAAAAACGCATACGCCCTTTTTGGCCAACCAAGCAACCTGGAAAGGCAAATCAGCGCTACAAAGAAGTCTCGCTTCCCATCGGTCAAAAGGGCCATGCTGAAAAAAGTGTCAAAACCAGAAATGCAGGACAGGCCATGGAGAAATGGGAGCCTTGCTACACTGATGGGCGGGATGTAAATCGCCAACAGCCACTCTGGAGAAGTGTACGGTGTGTCCTGAAACATCTAAAAAACACAGCTTAGAGAGCATAGGGCACTTCCACGCATGTGGGGATAAAGTGGGAAAATTGAAAATCAGCAAGACACAAGCACCCCAAAGTTTAGGGCTGCTCTGTTGACAAGGAACTCCACTTCATTCCACCTTAAATATCCCAGGAAAGGAAAAATGGATCAAAAAGTTGTGGTCCTTATGTACAATGGAATATCACTCAGCCATGAAATCAATGTCATAAGGCTAGTAGCAGCATGATGAGTGGATTTAGGTACGACGATTCTAAGTGAAATAAGTCACACAGAAAAGGACACTTCTCATAAGGTGTCACTTATAGAGGGAAAGTAAAAACCGTTACACTTGAACTGAATTACAAAACAGAACAGAGTCACACATGCAGAAAACACACTATGGCTGCTTAACGGGAAAGGTGAGGTGGGGTGATACATAAAACAAGAGTTTCAAATTAGCTCAGATACCGTTCCATAAACCCAATATGTAATAGACAAGACCTACTCCTTGCTCAGAGAACTGGACTCAACACGCCCGATTCACCGCACAAGAATATATCTGACTAGTAATAATCTTAAAACCTATGTATTCATATCTCTCTGTTAGTGTGTCAAGTGGGTGTAAAGTGGCATAAACACAGCCGTGAAAAGCAGCTAAACCCCATTATAAAAATAAATTACTTTTAAAAACCCATGCAACAAAGACAGGGAAAGAGAGAGAAATTCTTACACAATTCGTTCAGGGGCTGTGATGCAACCTGGATTGACCATATCTAGACCCACAGCTGGATGAGACATAAGGGTGGACACTCTTGGGGCTGAGAGGTTTGGTGAGGTTGGGTGAGCAAACGCAGACCCTTTAAAGTAATACTACGTGCTACCCATCGCATGGGTCCCAAATCTCCAGGTTCAAGGGCATCTTCCTACATCGAAAACATGCATGAGAAACCCAGAAGATGGTACACCGTGTGATGGGGAAAGGTTTCTAAAACGCACCTCATTTCTCATCTCCTTGTGCTCGGGTTCGCCATTCCAGCCACTTTACTAGCAATCTCCCTACTTGGAGCATCAGCACCTTTAACCTCCTGTTCCGTACAGGTTGCAATTTGTCCTGAGGATGAACGGGAAGACGGGGAACCAATGAGAGACTAGCTCTTGGTGTTGGGACAGGCACAGGTCACTCTATTTTCCCATCAGGAAGAAGAATTAACCACAGGCTCAGCCTGCCCCCCAGAACCAGAACAGGGCCTGAAGCCATCCTGCGCTTTTGCGGCCAGCTCCCAAAAAAGCGACTTGTAAAATGGAGCTTCAGGGCACTGCAATTCACAAACCTGCAGAGTTATAAATGATAACTCTCGTCCACAAATATATTGAGGGAAGGCAAAGAAGAGGATTTGAAATCAAGGCAGAATTGGAGGAAACAGATTTCAGGAGGCAGATTCGAATCGCCTTTAAAGCACATGAAATGCGGCAAAACGTTGACAATGATGCCCTTGGCCAAAAAGGGCGTATGCGTTTTTTCCTGAATATATTCAGGAAAAAACGCATACGCCCTTTTTGGCCCACCAAGCAACCTGGAAAGGCAAATCAGCGCTACAAAGAAGTCTCGCTTCCCATCGGTCAAAAGGGCCATGCTGAAAAAAGTGTCAAAACCAGAAATGCAGGACAGGCCATGGAGAAATGGGAGCCTTGCTACACTGATGGGCGGGATGTAAATCGCCAACAGCCACTCTGGAGAAGTGTACGGTGTGTCCTGAAACATCTAAAAAACACAGCTTAGAGAGGATAGGGCACTTCCACGCATGGGGGGATAAAGTGGGAAAATTGAAAATCAGCAAGACACAAGCACCCCAAAGTTTAGGGCTGCTCTGTTGACAAGGACCTCCACTTCCTTCCACCTTAAATATCCCAGGAAAGCGAAAAATGGATCAAAAAGTTGTGGTCCTTATGTACAATGGAATATCACTCAGCCATGAAATCAAAGTCATAAGGCTAGTAGCAGCATGATGAGTGGATTTAGGTAAGACGATTCTAAGTGAAATAAGTCACACAGAAAAGGACACTTCTCATAAGGTGTCACTTATAGAGGGAATGTAAAAACCGTTACACTTGAACTGAATTACAAAACAGAACAGAGTCACACATGCAGAAAACACACTATGGCTGCTTAACGGGAAAGGTGAGGTGGGGTGATACATAAAACAAGAGTTTCAAATTAGCTCAGATACCGTTCCATAAACCCAATATGTAATAGACAAGACCTACTCCTTGCTCAGAGAACTGGACTCAACACGCCCGATTCACCGCACAAGAATATATCTGACTAGTAATAATCTTAAAACCTATGTATTCATATCTCTCTGTTAGTGTGTCAAGTGGGTGTAAAGTGGCATAAACACAGCCGTGAAAAGCAGCTAAACCCCATTATAAAAATAAATTACTTTTAAAAACCCATGCAACAAACACAGGGAAAGAGAGAGAAATTCTTACACAATTCGTTCAGGGGCTGTGATGCAACCTGGATTGACCATATCTAGACCCACAGCTGGATGAGACATAAGGGTGGACACTCTTGGGGCTGAGAGGTTTGGTGAGGTTGGGTGAGCAAACGCAGACCCTTTAAAGTAATACTACGTGCTACCCATCGCATGGGTCCCAAATCTCCAGGTTCAAGGGCATCTTCCTACATCGAAAACATGCATGAGAAACCCAGAAGATGGTACACCGTGTGATGGGGAAAGGTTTCTAAAACGCACCTCATTTCTCATCTCCTTGTGCTCGGGTTCGCCATTCCAGCCACTTTACTAGCAATCTCCCTACTTGGAGCATCAGCACCTTTAACCTCCTGTTCCGTACAGGTTGCAATTTGTCCTGAGGATGAACGGGAAGACGGGGAACCAATGAGAGACTAGCTCTTGGTGTTGGGACAGGCACAGGTCACTCTATTTTCCCATCAGGAAGAAGAATTAACCACAGGCTCAGCCTGCCCCCCAGAACCAGAACAGGGCCTGAAGCCATCCTGCGCTTTTGCGGCTAGCTCCCAAAAAAGCGACTTGTAAAATGGAGCTTCAGGGCACTGCAATTCACAAACCTGCAGAGTTATAAATGATAACTCTCGTCCACAAATATATTGAGGGAAGGCAAAGAAGAGGATTTGAAATCAAGGCAGAATTGCAGGAAACAGATTTCAGGAGGCAGATTCGAATCGCCTTTAAAGCACATGAAATGCGGCAAAACGTTGACAATGATGCCCTTGGCCAAAAAGGGCGTATGCGTTTTTTCCTGAATATATTCAGGAAAAAACGCATACGCCCTTTTTGGCCAACCAAGCAACCTGGAAAGGCAAATCAGCGCTACAAAGAAGTCTCGCTTCCCATCGGTCAAAAGGGCCATGCTGAAAAAAGTGTCAAAACCAGAAATGCAGGACAGGCCATGGAGAAATGGGAGCCTTGCTACACTGATGGGCGGGATGTAAATCGCCAACAGCCACTCTGGAGAAGTGTACGGTGTGTCCTGAAACATCTAAAAAACACAGCTTAGAGAGGATAGGGCACTTCCACGCATGGGGGGATAAAGTGGGAAAATTGAAAATCAGCAAGACACAAGCACCCCAAAGTTTAGGGCTGCTCTGTTGACAAGGACCTCCACTTCCTTCCACCTTAAATATCCCAGGAAAGCGAAAAATGGATCAAAAAGTTGTGGTCCTTATGTACAATGGAATATCACTCAGCCATGAAATCAAAGTCATAAGGCTAGTAGCAGCATGATGAGTGGATTTAGGTAAGACGATTCTAAGTGAAATAAGTCACACAGAAAAGGACACTTCTCATAAGGTGTCACTTATAGAGGGAATGTAAAAACCGTTACACTTGAACTGAATTACAAAACAGAACAGAGTCACACATGCAGAAAACACACTATGGCTGCTTAACGGGAAAGGTGAGGTGGGGTGATACATAAAACAAGAGTTTCAAATTAGCTCATATACCGTTCCATAAACCCAATATGGAATAGACAAGACCTACTCCTTGCTCAGAGAACTGGACTCAACACGCCCGATTCACCGCACAAGAATATATCTGACTAGTAATAATCTTAAAACCTGTGTATTGATATCTCTCTGTTAGTGTGTCAAGTGGGTGTAAAGCGGCATAAACACAGCCGTGAAAAGCAGCTAAACCCCATTATAAAAATAAATTACTTTTAAAAACCCATGAAACAAAGACAGGGAAAGAGAGAGAAATTCTTACACAATTCGTTCAGGGGCTGTGATGCAACCTGGATTGACCATATCTAGACCCACAGCTGGATGAGACATAAGGGTGGACACTCTTGGGGCTGAGAGTTTGGTGAGGTTGGGTGAGCAAACGCAGACCCTTTAAAGTAATACTGCGTGCTACCCGTCGCATGGGTCCTAAATCTCCAGGTTCAAGGGCATCTTCCTACATCGAAAACATGCATGAGAAACCCAGAAGATGGTACACCGTGTAATGGGGAAAGGTTTCTAAAACGCACCTCATTTCTCATCTCCTTGTGCTCGGGTTCGCCATTCCAGCCACTTTACTAGCAATCTCCCTACTTGGAGCATCAGCACCTTTAACCTCCTGTTCCGTACAGGTTGCAATTTGTTCTGAGGATGAACGGGAAGACGGGGAACCAATGAGAGACTAGCTCTTGGTGTTGGGACAGGCACAGGTCACTCTATTTTCCCATCAGGAAGAAGAATTAACCACAGGCTCAGCCTGCCCCCCGGAACCAGAACAGGGCCTGAAGCCATCCTGTGCTTTTGCGGCCAGCTCCCAGAAAAGCGACTTGTAAAATGGAGCTTCAGGGCACTGCAATTCACAAACCTGCAGAGTTATAAATGATAACTCTCGTCCACAAATATATTGAGGGAAGGCAAAGAAGAGGATTTGAAATCAAGGCAGAATTGCAGGAAACAGATTTCAGGAGGTAGATTCGAATCGCCTTTAAAGCACATGAAAAGCGGCAAAACGTTGACAATGATGCCCTTGGCCAAAAAGGGCGTATGCGTTTTTTCCTGAATATATTCAGGAAAAAACGCATACGCCCTTTTTGGCCAACCAAGCAACCTGGAAAGGCAAATCAGCGCTACAAAGAAGTCTCGCTTCCCATCGGTCAAAAGGGCCATGCTGAAAAAAGTGTCAAAACCAGAAATGCAGGACAGGCCATGGAGGAATCGGAGCCTTGCTACACTGATGGGCGGGATGTAAATCGCCAACAGCCACTCTGGAGAAGTGTACGGTGTGTCCTGAAACATCTAAAAAACACAGCTTAGAGAGCATAGGGCACTTCCACGCATGGGGGGATAAAGTGGGAAAATTGAAAATCAGCAAGACACAAGCACCCCAAAGTTTAGGGCTGCTCTGTTGACAAGGACCTCCACTTCCTTCCACCTTAAATATCCCAGGAAAGCGAAAAATGGATAAAAAAGTTGTGGTCCTTATGTACAATGGAATATCACTCAGCCATGAAATCAAAGTCATAAGGCTAGTAGCAGCATGATGAGTGGATTTAGGTACGACGATTCTAAGTGAAATAAGTCACACAGAAAAGGACACTTCTCATAAGGTGTCACTTATAGAGGGAATGTAAAAACCGTTACACTTGAACTGAATTACAAAACAGAACAGAGTCACACATGCAGAAAACACACTATGGCTGCTTAACGGGAAAGGTGAGGTGGGGTGATACATAAAACAAGAGTTTCAAATTAGCTCAGATACCGTTCCATAAACCCAATATGTAATAGACAAGACCTACTCCTTGCTCAGAGAACTGGACTCAACACGCCCGATTCACCGCACAAGAATATATCTGACTAGTAATAATCTTAAAACCTATGTATTGATATCTCTCTGTTAGTGTGTCAAGTGGGTGTAAAGCGGCATAAACACAGCCGTGAAAAGCAGCTAAACCCCATTATAAAAATAAATTACTTTTAAAAACCCATGAAACAAAGACAGGGAAAGAGAGAGAAATTCTTACACAATTCGTTCAGGGGCTGTGATGCAACCTGGATTGACCATATCTAGACCCACAGCTGGATGAGACATAAGGGTGGACACTCTTGGGGCTGAGAGGTTTGGTGAGGTTGGGTGAGCAAACGCAGACCCTTTAAAGTAATACTGCGTGCTACCCGTCGCATGGGTCCCAAATCTCCAGGTTCAAGGGCATCTTCCTACATCGAAAACATGCATGAGAAACCCAGAAGATGGTACACCGTGTGATGGGGAAAGGTTTCTAAAACGCACCTCATTTCTCATCTCCTTGTGCTCGGGTTCGCCATTCCAGCCACTTTACTAGCAATCTCCCTACTTGGAGCATCAGCACCTTTAACCTCCTGTTCCGTACAGGTTGCAATTTGTCCTGAGGATGAACGGGAAGACGGGGAACCAATGAGAGACTAGCTCTTGGTGTTGGGACAGGCACAGGTCACTCTATTTTCCCATCAGGGAGAAGAATTAACCACAGGCTCAGCCTGCCCCCCGGAACCAGAACAGGGCCTGAAGCCATCCTGCGCTTTTGCGGCCAGCTCCCAGAAAAGCGACTTGTAAAATGGAGCTTCAGGGCCCTGCAATTCACAAACCTGCAGAGTTATAAATGATAACTCTCGTCCACAAATATATTGAGGGAAGGCAAAGAAGAGGATTTGAAATCAAGGCAGAATTGCAGGAAACAGATTTCAGGAGGTAGATTCGAATCGCCTTTAAAGCACATGAAAAGCGGCAAAACGTTGACAATGATGCCCTTGGCCAAAAAGGGCGTATGCGTTTTTTCCTGAATATATTCAGGAAAAAACGCATACGCCCTTTTTGGCCAACCAAGCAACCTGGAAAGGCAAATCAGCGCTACAAAGAAGTCTCGCTTCCCATCGGTCAAAAGGGCCATGCTGAAAAAAGTGTCAAAACCAGAAATGCAGGACAGGCCATGGAGAAATGGGAGCCTTGCTACACTGATGGGCGGGATGTAAATCGCCAACAGCCACTCTGGAAAAGTGTACGGTGTGTCCTGAAACATCTAAAAAACACAGCTTAGAGAGGATAGGGCACTTCCACGCATGGGGGGATAAAGTGGGAAAATTGAAAATCAGCAAGACACAAGCACCCCAAAGTTTAGGGCTGCTCTGTTGACAAGGACCTCCACTTCATTCCACCTTAAATATCCCAGGAAAGCGAAAAATGGATCAAAAAGTTGTGGTCCTTATGTACAATGGAATATCACTCAGCCATGAAATCAAAGTCATAAGGCTAGTAGCAGCATGATGAGTGGATTTAGGTAAGACGATTCTAAGTGAAATAAGTCACACAGAAAAGGACACTTCTCATAAGGTGTCACTTAGAGAGGGAATGTAAAAACCGTTACACTTGAACTGAATTACAAAACAGAACAGAGTCACACATGCAGAAAACACACTATGGCTGCTTAACGGGAAAGGTGAGGTGGGGTGATACATAAAACAAGAGTTTCAAATTAGCTCAGATACCGTTCCATAAACCCAATATGTAATAGACAAGACCTACTCCTTGCTCAGAGAACTGGACTCAACACGCCCGATTCACCGCACAAGAATATATCTGACTAGTAATAATCTTAAAACCTGTGTATTGATATCTCTCTGTTAGTGTGTCAAGTGGGTGTAAAGCGGCATAAACACAGCCGTGAAAAGCAGCTAAACCCCATTATAAAAATAAATTACTTTTAAAAACCCATGAAACAAAGACGGGGAAAGAGAGAGAAATTCTTACACAATTCGTTCAGGGGCTGTGATGCAACCTGGATTGACCATATCTAGACCCACAGCTGGATGAGACATAAGGGTGGACACTCTTGGGGCTGAGAGGATTGGTGAGGTTGGGTGAGCAAACGCAGACCCTTTAAAGTAATACTGCGTGCTACCCGTCGCATGGGTCCCAAATCTCCAGGTTCAAGGGCATCTTCCTACATCGAAAACATGCATGAGAAACCCAGAAGATGGTACACCGTGTGATGGGGAAAGGTTTCTAAAACGCACCTCATTTCTCATCTCCTTGTGCTCGGGTTCGCCATTCCAGCCACTTTACTAGCAATCTCCCTACTTGGAGCATCAGCACCTTTAACCTCGTGTTCCGTACAGGTTGCAATTTGTCCTGAGGATGAACGGGAAGACGGGGAACCAATGAGAGACTAGCTCTTGGTGTTGGGACAGGCACAGGTCACTCTATTTTCCCATCAGGAAGAAGAATTAACCACAGGCTCAGCCTGCCCCCCGGAACCAGAACAGGGCCTGAAGCCATCCTGCGCTTTTGCGGCCAGCTCCCAGAAAAGCGACTTGTAAAATGGAGCTTCAGGGCACTGCAATTCACAAACCTGCAGAGTTATAAATGATAACTCTCGTCCACAAATATATTGAGGGAAGGCAAAGAAGAGGATTTGAAATCAAGGCAGAATTGCAGGAAACAGATTTCAGGAGGTAGATTCGAATCGCCTTTAAAGCACATGAAAAGCGGCAAAACGTTGACAATGATGCCCTTGGCCAAAAAGGGCGTATGCGTTTTTTCCTGAATATATTCAGGAAAAAACGCATACGCCCTTTTTGGCCAACCAAGCAACCTGGAAAGGCAAATCAGCGCTACAAAGAAGTCTCGCTTCCCATCGGTCAAAAGGGCCATGCTGAAAAAAGTGTCAAAACCAGAAATGCAGGACAGGTCATGGAGAAATGGGAGCCTTGCTACACTGATGGGCGGGATGTAAATCGCCAACAGCCACTCTGGAGAAGTGTACGGTGTGTCCTGAAACATCTAAAAAACACAGCTTAGAGAGGATAGGGCACTTCCACGCATGGGGGGATAAAGTGGGAAAATTGAAAATCAGCAAGACACAAGCACCCCAAAGTTTAGGGCTGCTCTGTTGACAAGGACCTCCACTTCATTCCACCTTAAATATCCCAGGAAAGCGAAAAATGGATCAAAAAGTTGTGGTCCTTATGTACAATGGAATATCACTCAGCCATGAAATCAATGTCATAAGGCTAATAGCAGCATGATGAGTGGATTTAGGTAAGACGATTCTAAGTGAAATAAGTCACACAGAAAAGGACACTTCTCATAAGGTGTCACTTATAGAGGGAATGTAAAAACCGTTACACTTGAACTGAATTACAAAACAGAACAGAGTCACACATGCAGAAAACACACTATGGCTGCTTAACGGGAAAGGTGAGGTGGGGTGAAACATAAAACAAGAGTTTCAAATTAGCTCAGATACCGTTCCATAAACCCAATATGTAATAGACAAGACCTACTCCTTGCTCAGAGAACTGGACTCAACACGCCCGATTCACCGCACAAGAATATATCTGACTAGTAATAATCTTAAAACCTATGTATTGATATCTCTCTGTTAGTGTGTCAACTGGGTGTAAAGCGGCATAAACACAGCCGTGAAAAGCAGCTAAACCCCATTATAAAAATAAATTACTTTTAAAAACCCATGAAACAAAGACAGGGAAAGAGAGAGAATTTCTTACACAATTCGTTCAGGGGCTGTGATGCAACCTGGATTGACCATATCTAGACCCACAGCTGGATGAGACATAAGGGTGGACACTCTTGGGGCTGAGAGGTTTGGTGAGGTTGGGTGAGCAAACGCAGACCCTTTAAAGTAATACTGCGTGCTACCCGTCGCATGGGTCCCAAATCTCCAAGTTCAAGGGCATCTTCCTACATCGAAAACATGCATGAGAAACCCAGAAGATGGTACACCGTGTGATGGGGAAAGGTTTCTAAAACGCACCTCATTTCTCATCTCCTTGTGCTCGGGTTCGCCATTCCAGCCACTTTACTAGCAATCTCCCTATTTGGAGCATCAGCACCTTTAACCTCCTGTTCCGTACAGGTTGCAATTTGTCCTGAGGATGAACGGGAAGACGGGGAACCAATGAGAGACTAGCTCTTGGTGTTGGGACAGGCACAGGTCACTCTATTTTCCCATCAGGAAGAAGAATTAACCACAGGCTCAGCCTGCCCCCCGGAACCAGAACAGGGCCTGAAGCCATCCTGCGCTTTTGCGGCCAGCTCCCAGAAAAGCGAGTTGTAAAATGGAGCTTCAGGGCACTGCAATTCACAAACCTGCAGAGTTATAAATGATAACTCTCGTCCACAAATATATTGAGGGAAGGCAAAGAAGAGGATTTGAAATCAAGGCAGAATTGCAGGAAACAGATTTCAGGAGGTAGATTCGAATCGCCTTTAAAGCACATGAAAAGCGGCAAAACGTTGACAATGATGCCCTTGGCCAAAAAGGGCGTATGCGTTTTTTCCTGAATATATTCAGGAAAAAACGCATACGCCCTTTTTGGCCAACCAAGCAACCTGGAAAGGCAAATCAGCGCTACAAAGAAGTCTCGCTTCCCATCGGTCAAAAGGGCCATGCTGAAAAATGTGTCAAAACCAGAAATGCAGGACAGGCCATGGAGAAATGGGAGCCTTGCTACACTGATGGGCGGGATGTAAATCGCCAACAGCCACTCTGGAGAAGTGTACGGTGTGTCCTGAAACATCTAAAAAACACAGCTTAGAGAGGATAGGGCACTTCCACGCATGGGGGGATAAAGTGGGAAAATTGAAAATCAGCAAGACACAAGCACCCCAAAGTTTAGGGCTGCTCTGTTGACAAGGACCTCCACTTCATTCCACCTTAAATATCCCAGGAAAGCGAAAAATGGATCAAAAAGTTGTGGTCCTTATGTACAATGGAATATCACTCAGCCATGAAATCAAAGTCATAAGGCTAGTAGCAGCATGATGAGTGGATTTAGGTAAGACGATTCTAAGTGAAATAAGTCACACAGAAAAGGACACTTCTCATAAGGTGTCACTTATAGAGGGAATGTAAAAACCGTTACACTTGAACTGAATTACAAAACAGAACAGAGTCACACATGCAGAAAACACACTATGGCTGCTTAACGGGAAAGGTGAGGTGGGGTGATACATAAAACAAGAGTTTCAAATTAGCTCAGATACCGTTCCATAAACCCAATATGAATAGACAAGACCTACTCCTTGCTCAGAGAACTGGACTCAACACGCCCGATTCACCGCACAAGAATATATCTGACTAGTAATAATCTTAAAACCTATGTATTGATATCTCTCTGTTAGTGTGTCAAGTGGGTGTAAAGCGACATAAACACAGCCGTGAAAAGCTGCTAAACCCCATTATAAAAATAAATTACTTTTAAAAACCCATGAAACAAAGACAGGGAAAGAGAGAGAAATTCTTACACAATTCGTTCAGGGGCAGTGATGCAACCTGGATTGACCATATCTAGACCCACAGCTGGATGAGACATAAGGGTGGACACTCTTGGGGCTGAGAGGTTTGGTGAGGTTGGGTGAGCAAACGCAGACCCTTTAAAGTAATACTGCGTGCTACCCGTCGCATGGGTCCCAAATCTCCAGGTTCAAGGGCATCTTCCTACATCGAAAACATGCATGAGAAACCCAGAAGATGGTACACCGTGTGATGGGGAAAGGTTCCTAAAACGCACCTCATTTCTCATCTCCTTGTGCTCGGGTTCGCCATTCCAGCCACTTTACTAGCAATCTCCCTACTTGGAGCATCAGCACCTTTAACCTCCTGTTCCGTACAGGTTGCAATTTGTCCTGAGGATGAACGGGAAGACGGGGAACCAATGAGAGACTAGCTCTTGGTGTTGGGACAGGCACAGGTCACTCTATTTTCCCATCAGGAAGAAGAATTAACCACAGGCTCAGCCTGACCCCCGGAACCAGAAAAGGGCCTGAAGCCATCCTGCGCTTTTGCGGCCAGCTCCCAAAAAAGCGACTTGTAAAATGGAGCTTCAGGGCACTGCAATTCACAAACCTGCAGAGTTATAAATGATAACTCTCGTCCACAAATATATTGAGGGAAGGCAAAGAAGAGGATTTGAAATCAAGGCAGAATTGCAGGAAACAGATTTCAGGAGGTAGATTCGAATCGCCTTTAAAGCACATGAAAAGCGGCAAAACGTTGACAATGATGCCCTTGGCCAAAAAGGGCGTATGCGTTTTTTCCTGAATATATTCAGGAAAAAACGCATACGCCCTTTTTGGCCAACCAAGCAACCTGGAAAGGCAAATCAGTGCTACAAAGAAGTCTCGCTTCCCATCGGTCAAAAGGGCCATGCTGAAAAAAGTGTCAAAACCAGAAATGCAGGACAGGCCATGGAGAAATGGGAGCCTTGCTACACTGATGGGCGGGATGTAAATTGCCAACAGCCACTCTGGAGAAGTGTACGGTGTGTCCTGAAACATCTAAAAAACACAGCTTAGAGAACATAGGGCACTTCCACGCATGGGGGGATAAAGTGGGAAAATTGAAAATCAGCAAGACACAAGCACCCCAAAGTTTAGGGCTGCTCTGTTGACAAGGACCTCCACTTCATTCCACCTTAAATATCCCAGAAAAGCGAAAAATGGATCAAAAAGTTGCGGTCCTTATGTACAATGTAATATCACTCAGCCATGAAATCAAAGTCATAAGGCTAGTAGCAGCATGATGAGTGGATTTAGGTAAGACGATTCTAAGTGAAATAAGTCACACAGAAAAGGACACTTCTCATAAGGTGTCACTTATAGAGGGAATGTAAAAACCGTTACACTTGAACTGAATTACAAAACAGAACAGAGTCACACATGCAGAAAACACACTATGGCTGCTTAACGGGAAAGGTGAGGTGGGGTGAAACATAAAACAAGAGTTTCAAATTAGCTCAGATACCGTTCCATAAACCCAATATGTAATAGACAAGACCTACTCCTTGCTCAGAGAACTGGACTCAACACGCCCGATTCACCGCACAAGAATATATCTGACTAGTAATAATCTTAAAACCTATGTATTGATATCTCTCTGTTAGTGTGTCAACTGGGTGTAAAGCGGCATAAACACAGCCGTGAAAAGCAGCTAAACCCCATTATAAAAATAAATTACTTTTAAAAACCCATGAAACAAAGACAGGGAAAGAGAGAGAATTTCTTACACAATTCGTTCAGGGGCTGTGATGCAACCTGGATTGACCATATCTAGACCCACAGCTGGATGAGACATAAGGGTGGACACTCTTGGGGCTGAGAGGTTTGGTGAGGTTGGGTGAGCAAACGCAGACCCTTTAAAGTAATACTGCGTGCTACCCGTCGCATGGGTCCCAAATCTCCAAGTTCAAGGGCATCTTCCTACATCGAAAACATGCATGAGAAACCCAGAAGATGGTACACCGTGTGATGGGGAAAGGTTTCTAAAACGCACCTCATTTCTCATCTCCTTGTGCTCGGGTTCGCCATTCCAGCCACTTTACTAGCAATCTCCCTATTTGGAGCATCAGCACCTTTAACCTCCTGTTCCGTACAGGTTGCAATTTGTCCTGAGGATGAACGGGAAGACGGGGAACCAATGAGAGACTAGCTCTTGGTGTTGGGACAGGCACAGGTCACTCTATTTTCCCATCAGGAAGAAGAATTAACCACAGGCTCAGCCTGCCCCCCGGAACCAGAACAGGGCCTGAAGCCATCCTGCGCTTTTGCGGCCAGCTCCCAGAAAAGCGAGTTGTAAAATGGAGCTTCAGGGCACTGCAATTCACAAACCTGCAGAGTTATAAATGATAACTCTCGTCCACAAATATATTGAGGGAAGGCAAAGAAGAGGATTTGAAATCAAGGCAGAATTGCAGGAAACAGATTTCAGGAGGTAGATTCGAATCGCCTTTAAAGCACATGAAAAGCGGCAAAACGTTGACAATGATGCCCTTGGCCAAAAAGGGCGTATGCGTTTTTTCCTGAATATATTCAGGAAAAAACGCATACGCCCTTTTTGGCCAACCAAGCAACCTGGAAAGGCAAATCAGCGCTACAAAGAAGTCTCGCTTCCCATCGGTCAAAAGGGCCATGCTGAAAAAAGTGTCAAAACCAGAAATGCAGGACAGGTCATGGAGAAATGGGAGCCTTGCTACACTGATGGGCGGGATGTAAATCGCCAACAGCCACTCTGGAGAAGTGTACGGTGTGTCCTGAAACATCTAAAAAACACAGCTTAGAGAGGATAGGGCACTTCCACGCATGGGGGGATAAAGTGGGAAAATCAGCAAGACACAAGCACCCCAAAGTTTAGGGCTGCTCTGTTGACAAGGACCTCCACTTCATTCCACCTTAAATATCCCAGGAAAGCGAAAAATGGATCAAAAAGTTGTGGTCCTTATGTACAATGGAATATCACTCAGCCATGAAATCAATGTCATAAGGCTAATAGCAGCATGATGAGTGGATTTAGGTAAGACGATTCTAAGTGAAATAAGTCACACAGAAAAGGACACTTCTCATAAGGTGTCACTTATAGAGGGAATGTAAAAACCGTTACACTTGAACTGAATTACAAAACAGAACAGAGTCACACATGCAGAAAACACACTATGGCTGCTTAACGGGAAAGGTGAGGTGGGGTGAAACATAAAACAAGAGTTTCAAATTAGCTCAGATACCGTTCCATAAACCCAATATGTAATAGACAAGACCTACTCCTTGCTCAGAGAACTGGACTCAACACGCCCGATTCACCGCACAAGAATATATCTGACTAGTAATAATCTTAAAACCTATGTATTGATATCTCTCTGTTAGTGTGTCAACTGGGTGTAAAGCGGCATAAACACAGCCGTGAAAAGCAGCTAAACCCCATTATAAAAATAAATTACTTTTAAAAACCCATGAAACAAAGACAGGGAAAGAGAGAGAATTTCTTACACAATTCGTTCAGGGGCTGTGATGCAACCTGGATTGACCATATCTAGACCCACAGCTGGATGAGACATAAGGGTGGACACTCTTGGGGCTGAGAGGTTTGGTGAGGTTGGGTGAGCAAACGCAGACCCTTTAAAGTAATACTGCGTGCTACCCGTCGCATGGGTCCCAAATCTCCAAGTTCAAGGGCATCTTCCTACATCGAAAACATGCATGAGAAACCCAGAAGATGGTACACCGTGTGATGGGGAAAGGTTTCTAAAACGCACCTCATTTCTCATCTCCTTGTGCTCGGGTTCGCCATTCCAGCCACTTTACTAGCAATCTCCCTATTTGGAGCATCAGCACCTTTAACCTCCTGTTCCGTACAGGTTGCAATTTGTCCTGAGGATGAACGGGAAGACGGGGAACCAATGAGAGACTAGCTCTTGGTGTTGGGACAGGCACAGGTCACTCTATTTTCCCATCAGGAAGAAGAATTAACCACAGGCTCAGCCTGCCCCCCGGAACCAGAACAGGGCCTGAAGCCATCCTGCGCTTTTGCGGCCAGCTCCCAGAAAAGCGAGTTGTAAAATGGAGCTTCAGGGCACTGCAATTCACAAACCTGCAGAGTTATAAATGATAACTCTCGTCCACAAATATATTGAGGGAAGGCAAAGAAGAGGATTTGAAATCAAGGCAGAATTGCAGGAAACAGATTTCAGGAGGTAGATTCGAATCGCCTTTAAAGCACATGAAAAGCGGCAAAACGTTGACAATGATGCCCTTGGCCAAAAAGGGCGTATGCGTTTTTTCCTGAATATATTCAGGAAAAAACGCATACGCCCTTTTTGGCCAACCAAGCAACCTGGAAAGGCAAATCAGCGCTACAAAGAAGTCTCGCTTCCCATCGGTCAAAAGGGCCATGCTGAAAAAAGTGTCAAAACCAGAAATGCAGGACAGGCCATGGAGAAATGGGAGCCTTGCTACACTGATGGGCGGGATGTAAATCGCCAACAGCCACTCTGGAGAAGTGTACGGTGTGTCCTGAAACATCTAAAAAACACAGCTTAGAGAGGATAGGGCACTTCCACGCATGGGGGGATAAAGTGGGAAAATTGAAAATCAGCAAGACACAAGCACCCCAAAGTTTAGGGCTGCTCTGTTGACAAGGACCTCCACTTCATTCCACCTTAAATATCCCAGGAAAGCGAAAAATGGATCAAAAAGTTGTGGTCCTTATGTACAATGGAATATCACTCAGCCATGAAATCAAAGTCATAAGGCTAGTAGCAGCATGATGAGTGGATTTAGGTAAGACGATTCTAAGTGAAATAAGTCACACAGAAAAGGACACTTCTCATAAGGTGTCACTTATAGAGGGAATGTAAAAACCGTTACACTTGAACTGAATTACAAAACAGAACAGAGTCACACATGCAGAAAACACACTATGGCTGCTTAACGGGAAAGGTGAGGTGGGGTGATACATAAAACAAGAGTTTCAAATTAGCTCAGATACCGTTCCATAAACCCAATATGAATAGACAAGACCTACTCCTTGCTCAGAGAACTGGACTCAACACGCCCGATTCACCGCACAAGAATATATCTGACTAGTAATAATCTTAAAACCTATGTATTGATATCTCTCTGTTAGTGTGTCAAGTGGGTGTAAAGCGACATAAACACAGCCGTGAAAAGCTGCTAAACCCCATTATAAAAATAAATTACTTTTAAAAACCCATGAAACAAAGACAGGGAAAGAGAGAGAAATTCTTACACAATTCGTTCAGGGGCAGTGATGCAACCTGGATTGACCATATCTAGACCCACAGCTGGATGAGACATAAGGGTGGACACTCTTGGGGCTGAGAGGTTTGGTGAGGTTGGGTGAGCAAACGCAGACCCTTTAAAGTAATACTGCGTGCTACCCGTCGCATGGGTCCCAAATCTCCAGGTTCAAGGGCATCTTCCTACATCGAAAACATGCATGAGAAACCCAGAAGATGGTACACCGTGTGATGGGGAAAGGTTCCTAAAACGCACCTCATTTCTCATCTCCTTGTGCTCGGGTTCGCCATTCCAGCCACTTTACTAGCAATCTCCCTACTTGGAGCATCAGCACCTTTAACCTCCTGTTCCGTACAGGTTGCAATTTGTCCTGAGGATGAACGGGAAGACGGGGAACCAATGAGAGACTAGCTCTTGGTGTTGGGACAGGCACAGGTCACTCTATTTTCCCATCAGGAAGAAGAATTAACCACAGGCTCAGCCTGCCCCCCGGAACCAGAAAAGGGCCTGAAGCCATCCTGCGCTTTTGCGGCCAGCTCCCAAAAAAGCGACTTGTAAAATGGAGCTTCAGGGCACTGCAATTCACAAACCTGCAGAGTTATAAATGATAACTCTCGTCCACAAATATATTGAGGGAAGGCAAAGAAGAGGATTTGAAATCAAGGCAGAATTGCAGGAAACAGATTTCAGGAGGTAGATTCGAATCGCCTTTAAAGCACATGAAAAGCGGCAAAACGTTGACAATGATGCCCTTGGCCAAAAAGGGCGTATGCGTTTTTTCCTGAATATATTCAGGAAAAAACGCATACGTCCTTTTTGGCCAACCAAGCAACCTGGAAAGGCAAATCAGTGCTACAAAGAAGTCTCGCTTCCCATCGGTCAAAAGGGCCATGCTGAAAAAAGTGTCAAAACCAGAAATGCAGGACAGGCCATGGAGAAATGGGAGCCTTGCTACACTGATGGGCGGGATGTAAATTGCCAACAGCCACTCTGGAGAAGTGTACGGTGTGTCCTGAAACATCTAAAAAACACAGCTTAGAGAACATAGGGCACTTCCACGCATGGGGGGATAAAGAGGGAAAATTGAAAATCAGCAAGACACAAGCACCCCAAAGTTTAGGGCTGCTCTGTTGACAAGGACCTCCACTTCATTCCACCTTAAATATCTCAGGAAAGCGAAAAATGGATAAAAAAGTTGTGGTCCTTATGTACAATGGAATATCACTCAGCCATGAAATCAATGTCATAAGGCTAGTAGCAGCATGATGAGTGGATTAAGGTAAGACGATTCTAAGTGAAATAAGTCACACAGAAAAGGACACTTCTCATAAGGTGTCACTTATAGAGGGAATGTAAAAACCGTTACACTTGAACTGAATTACAAAACAGAACAGAGTCACACATGCAGAAAACACACTATGGCTGCTTAACGGGAAAGGTGAGGTGGGGTGATACATAAAACAAGAGTTTCAAATTAGCTCAGATACCGTTCCATAAACCCAATATGTAATAGACAAGACCTACTCCTTGCTCAGAGAACTGGACTCAACACGCCCGATTCACCGCAAAAGAATATATCTGACTAGTAATAATCTTAAAACCTATGTATTGATATCTCTCTGTTAGTGTGTCAAGTGGGTGTAAAGCGACATAAACACAGCCGTGAAAAGCTGCTAAACCCCATTATAAAAATAAATTACTTTTAAAAACCCATGAAACAAAGACAGGGAAAGAGAGAGAAATTCTTACACAATTCGTTCAGGGGCAGTGATGCAACCTGGATTGACCATATCTAGACCCACAGCTGGTTGAGACATAAGGGTGGACACTCTTGGGGCTGAGAGGTTTGGTGAGGTTGGGTGAGCAAACGCAGACCCTTTAAAGTAATACTGCGTGCTACCCGTCGCATGGGTCCCAAATCTCCAGGTTCAAGGGCATCTTCCTACATCGAAAACATGCATGAGAAACCCAGAAGATGGTACACCGTGTGATGGGGAAAGGTTTCTAAAACGCACCTCATTTCTCATCTCCTTGTGCTCGGGTTCGCCATTCCAGCCACTTTACTAGCAATCTCCCTACTTGGAGCATCAGCACCTTTAACCTCCTGTTCCGTACAGGTTGCAATTTGTCCTGAGGATGAACGGGAAGATGGGGAACCAATGAGAGACTAGCTCTTGGTGTTGGGACAGGCACAGGTCACTCTATTTTCCCATCAGGAAGAAGAATTAACCACAGGCTCAGCCTGCCCCCCGGAACCAGAACAGGGCCTGAAGCCATCCTGCGCTTTTGCGGCCAGCTCCCAGAAAAGCGACTTGTAAAATGGAGCTTCAGGGCACTGCAATTCACAAACCTGCAGAGTTATAAATGATAACTCTCGTCCACAAATATATTGAGGGAAGGCAAAGAAGAGGATTTGAAATCAAGGCAGAATTGCAGGAAACAGATTTCAGGAGGTAGATTCGAATCGCCTTTAAAGCACATGAAAAGCGGCAAAACGTTGACAATGATGCCCTTGGCCAAAAAGGGCGTATGCGTTTTTTCCTGAATATATTCAGGAAAAAACGCATACGCCCTTTTTGGCCAACCAAGCAACCTGGAAAGGCAAATCAGCGCTACAAAGAAGTCTCGCTTCCCATCGGTCAAAAGGGCCATGCTGAAAAAAGTGTCAAAACCAGAAATGCAGGACAGGTCATGGAGAAATGGGAGCCTTGCTACACTGATGGGCGGGATGTAAATCGCCAACAGCCACTCTGGAGAAGTGTACGGTGTGTCCTGAAACATCTAAAAAACACAGCTTAGAGAGGATAGGGCACTTCCACGCATGGGGGGATAAAGTGGGAAAATTGAAAATCAGCAAGACACAAGCACCCCAAAGTTTAGGGCTGCTCTGTTGACAAGGACCTCCACTTCATTCCACCTTAAATATCCCAGGAAAGCGAAAAATGGATCAAAAAGTTGTGGTCCTTATGTACAATGGAATATCACTCAGCCATGAAATCAATGTCATAAGGCTAATAGCAGCATGATGAGTGGATTTAGGTAAGACGATTCTAAGTGAAATAAGTCACACAGAAAAGGACACTTCTCATAAGGTGTCACTTATAGAGGGAATGTAAAAACCGTTACACTTGAACTGAATTACAAAACAGAACAGAGTCACACATGCAGAAAACACACTATGGCTGCTTAACGGGAAAGGTGAGGTGGGGTGAAACATAAAACAAGAGTTTCAAATTAGCTCAGATACCGTTCCATAAACCCAATATGTAATAGACAAGACCTACTCCTTGCTCAGAGAACTGGACTCAACACGCCCGATTCACCGCACAAGAATATATCTGACTAGTAATAATCTTAAAACCTATGTATTGATTTCTCTCTGTTAGTGTGTCAACTGGGTGTAAAGCGGCATAAACACAGCCGTGAAAAGCAGCTAAACCCCATTATAAAAATAAATTACTTTTAAAAACCCATGAAACAAAGACAGGGAAAGAGAGAGAATTTCTTACACAATTCGTTCAGGGGCTGTGATGCAACCTGGATTGACCATATCTAGACCCACAGCTGGATGAGACATAAGGGTGGACACTCTTGGGGCTGAGAGGTTTGGTGAGGTTGGGTGAGCAAACGCAGACCCTTTAAAGTAATACTGCGTGCTACCCGTCGCATGGGTCCCAAATCTCCAAGTTCAAGGGCATCTTCCTACATCGAAAACATGCATGAGAAACCCAGAAGATGGTACACCGTGTGATGGGGAAAGGTTTCTAAAACGCACCTCATTTCTCATCTCCTTGTGCTCGGGTTCGCCATTCCAGCCACTTTACTAGCAATCTCCCTATTTGGAGCATCAGCACCTTTAACCTCCTGTTCCGTACAGGTTGCAATTTGTCCTGAGGATGAACGGGAAGACGGGGAACCAATGAGAGACTAGCTCTTGGTGTTGGGACAGGCACAGGTCACTCTATTTTCCCATCAGGAAGAAGAATTAACCACAGGCTCAGCCTGCCCCCCGGAACCAGAACAGGGCCTGAAGCCATCCTGCGCTTTTGCGGCCAGCTCCCAGAAAAGCGAGTTGTAAAATGGAGCTTCAGGGCACTGCAATTCACAAACCTGCAGAGTTATAAATGATAACTCTCGTCCACAAATATATTGAGGGAAGGCAAAGAAGAGGATTTGAAATCAAGGCAGAATTGCAGGAAACAGATTTCAGGAGGTAGATTCGAATCGCCTTTAAAGCACATGAAAAGCGGCAAAACGTTGACAATGATGCCCTTGGCCAAAAAGGGCGTATGCGTTTTTTCCTGAATATATTCAGGAAAAAACGCATACGCCCTTTTTGGCCAACCAAGCAACCTGGAAAGGCAAATCAGCGCTACAAAGAAGTCTCGCTTCCCATCGGTCAAAAGGGCCATGCTGAAAAAAGTGTCAAAACCAGAAATGCAGGACAGGCCATGGAGAAATGGGAGCCTTGCTACACTGATGGGCGGGATGTAAATCGCCAACAGCCACTCTGGAGAAGTGTACGGTGTGTCCTGAAACATCTAAAAAACACAGCTTAGAGAGGATAGGGCACTTCCACGCATGGGGGGATAAAGTGGGAAAATTGAAAATCAGCAAGACACAAGCACCCCAAAGTTTAGGGCTGCTCTGTTGACAAGGACCTCCACTTCATTCCACCTTAAATATCCCAGGAAAGCGAAAAATGGATCAAAAAGTTGTGGTCCTTATGTACAATGGAATATCACTCAGCCATGAAATCAAAGTCATAAGGCTAGTAGCAGCATGATGAGTGGATTTAGGTAAGACGATTCTAAGTGAAATAAGTCACACAGAAAAGGACACTTCTCATAAGGTGTCACTTATAGAGGGAATGTAAAAACCGTTACACTTGAACTGAATTACAAAACAGAACAGAGTCACACATGCAGAAAACACACTATGGCTGCTTAACGGGAAAGGTGAGGTGGGGTGATACATAAAACAAGAGTTTCAAATTAGCTCAGATACCGTTCCATAAACCCAATATGAATAGACAAGACCTACTCCTTGCTCAGAGAACTGGACTCAACACGCCCGATTCACCGCACAAGAATATATCTGACTAGTAATAATCTTAAAACCTATGTATTGATATCTCTCTGTTAGTGTGTCAAGTGGGTGTAAAGCGACATAAACACAGCCGTGAAAAGCTGCTAAACCCCATTATAAAAATAAATTACTTTTAAAAACCCATGAAACAAAGACAGGGAAAGAGAGAGAAATTCTTACACAATTCGTTCAGGGGCAGTGATGCAACCTGGATTGACCATATCTAGACCCACAGCTGGATGAGACATAAGGGTGGACACTCTTGGGGCTGAGAGGTTTGGTGAGGTTGGGTGAGCAAACGCAGACCCTTTAAAGTAATACTGCGTGCTACCCGTCGCATGGGTCCCAAATCTCCAGGTTCAAGGGCATCTTCCTACATCGAAAACATGCATGAGAAACCCAGAAGATGGTACACCGTGTGATGGGGAAAGGTTCCTAAAACGCACCTCATTTCTCATCTCCTTGTGCTCGGGTTCGCCATTCCAGCCACTTTACTAGCAATCTCCCTACTTGGAGCATCAGCACCTTTAACCTCCTGTTCCGTACAGGTTGCAATTTGTCCTGAGGATGAACGGGAAGACGGGGAACCAATGAGAGACTAGCTCTTGGTGTTGGGACAGGCACAGGTCACTCTATTTTCCCATCAGGAAGAAGAATTAACCACAGGCTCAGCCTGCCCCCCGGAACCAGAAAAGGGCCTGAAGCCATCCTGCGCTTTTGCGGCCAGCTCCCAAAAAAGCGACTTGTAAAATGGAGCTTCAGGGCACTGCAATTCACAAACCTGCAGAGTTATAAATGATAACTCTCGTCCACAAATATATTGAGGGAAGGCAAAGAAGAGGATTTGAAATCAAGGCAGAATTGCAGGAAACAGATTTCAGGAGGTAGATTCGAATCGCCTTTAAAGCACATGAAAAGCGGCAAAACGTTGACAATGATGCCCTTGGCCAAAAAGGGCGTATGCGTTTTTTCCTGAATATATTCAGGAAAAAACGCATACGCCCTTTTTGGCCAACCAAGCAACCTGGAAAGGCAAATCAGTGCTACAAAGAAGTCTCGCTTCCCATCGGTCAAAAGGGCCATGCTGAAAAAAGTGTCAAAACCAGAAATGCAGGACAGGCCATGGAGAAATGGGAGCCTTGCTACACTGATGGGCGGGATGTAAATTGCCAACAGCCACTCTGGAGAAGTGTACGGTGTGTCCTGAAACATCTAAAAAACACAGCTTAGAGAACATAGGGCACTTCCACGCATGGGGGGATAAAGAGGGAAAATTGAAAATCAGCAAGACACAAGCACCCCAAAGTTTAGGGCTGCTCTGTTGACAAGGACCTCCACTTCATTCCACCTTAAATATCTCAGGAAAGCGAAAAATGGATAAAAAAGTTGTGGTCCTTATGTACAATGGAATATCACTCAGCCATGAAATCAATGTCATAAGGCTAGTAGCAGCATGATGAGTGGATTAAGGTAAGACGATTCTAAGTGAAATAAGTCACACAGAAAAGGACACTTCTCATAAGGTGTCACTTATAGAGGGAATGTAAAAACCGTTACACTTGAACTGAATTACAAAACAGAACAGAGTCACACATGCAGAAAACACACTATGGCTGCTTAACGGGAAAGGTGAGGTGGGGTGATACATAAAACAAGAGTTTCAAATTAGCTCAGATACCGTTCCATAAACCCAATATGTAATAGACAAGACCTACTCCTTGCTCAGAGAACTGGACTCAACACGCCCGATTCACCGCAAAAGAATATATCTGACTAGTAATAATCTTAAAACCTATGTATTGATATCTCTCTGTTAGTGTGTCAAGTGGGTGTAAAGCGACATAAACACAGCCGTGAAAAGCTGCTAAACCCCATTATAAAAATAAATTACTTTTAAAAACCCATGAAACAAAGACAGGGAAAGAGAGAGAAATTCTTACACAATTCGTTCAGGGGCAGTGATGCAACCTGGATTGACCATATCTAGACCCACAGCTGGTTGAGACATAAGGGTGGACACTCTTGGGGCTGAGAGGTTTGGTGAGGTTGGGTGAGCAAACGCAGACCCTTTAAAGTAATACTGCGTGCTACCCGTCGCATGGGTCCCAAATCTCCAGGTTCAAGGGCATCTTCCTACATCGAAAACATGCATGAGAAACCCAGAAGATGGTACACCGTGTGATGGGGAAAGGTTTCTAAAACGCACCTCATTTCTCATCTCCTTGTGCTCGGGTTCGCCATTCCAGCCACTTTACTAGCAATCTCCCTACTTGGAGCATCAGCACCTTTAACCTCCTGTTCCGTACAGGTTGCAATTTGTCCTGAGGATGAACGGGAAGACGGGGAACCAATGAGAGACTAGCTCTTGGTGTTGGGACAGGCACAGGTCACTCTATTTTCCCATCAGGAAGAAGAATTAACCACAGGCTCAGCCTGCCCCCCGGAACCAGAACAGGGCCTGAAGCCATCCTGCGCTTTTGCGGCCAGCTCCCAGAAAAGCGACTTGTAAAATGGAGCTTCAGGGCACTGCAATTCACAAACCTGCAGAGTTATAAATGATAACTCTCGTCCACAAATATATTGAGGGAAGGCAAAGAAGAGGATTTGAAATCAAGGCAGAATTGCAGGAAACAGATTTCAGGAGGTAGATTCGAATCGCCTTTAAAGCACATGAAAAGCGGCAAAACGTTGACAATGATGCCCTTGGCCAAAAAGGGCGTATGCGTTTTTTCCTGAATATATTCAGGAAAAAACGCATACGCCCTTTTTGGCCAACCAAGCAACCTGGAAAGGCAAATCAGCGCTACAAAGAAGTCTCGCTTCCCATCGGTCAAAAGGGCCATGCTGAAAAAAGTGTCAAAACCAGAAATGCAGGACAGGTCATGGAGAAATGGGAGCCTTGCTACACTGATGGGCGGGATGTAAATCGCCAACAGCCACTCTGGAGAAGTGTACGGTGTGTCCTGAAACATCTAAAAAACACAGCTTAGAGAGGATAGGGCACTTCCACGCATGGGGGGATAAAGTGGGAAAATTGAAAATCAGCAAGACACAAGCACCCCAAAGTTTAGGGCTGCTCTGTTGACAAGGACCTCCACTTCATTCCACCTTAAATATCCCAGGAAAGCGAAAAATGGATCAAAAAGTTGTGGTCCTTATGTACAATGGAATATCACTCAGCCATGAAATCAATGTCATAAGGCTAATAGCAGCATGATGAGTGGATTTAGGTAAGACGATTCTAAGTGAAATAAGTCACACAGAAAAGGACACTTCTCATAAGGTGTCACTTATAGAGGGAATGTAAAAACCGTTACACTTGAACTGAATTACAAAACAGAACAGAGTCACACATGCAGAAAACACACTATGGCTGCTTAACGGGAAAGGTGAGGTGGGGTGAAACATAAAACAAGAGTTTCAAATTAGCTCAGATACCGTTCCATAAACCCAATATGTAATAGACAAGACCTACTCCTTGCTCAGAGAACTGGACTCAACACGCCCGATTCACCGCACAAGAATATATCTGACTAGTAATAATCTTAAAACCTATGTATTGATATCTCTCTGTTAGTGTGTCAACTGGGTGTAAAGCGGCATAAACACAGCCGTGAAAAGCAGCTAAACCCCATTATAAAAATAAATTACTTTTAAAAACCCATGAAACAAAGACAGGGAAAGAGAGAGAATTTCTTACACAATTCGTTCAGGGGCTGTGATGCAACCTGGATTGACCATATCTAGACCCACAGCTGGATGAGACATAAGGGTGGACACTCTTGGGGCTGAGAGGTTTGGTGAGGTTGGGTGAGCAAACGCAGACCCTTTAAAGTAATACTGCGTGCTACCCGTCGCATGGGTCCCAAATCTCCAAGTTCAAGGGCATCTTCCTACATCGAAAACATGCATGAGAAACCCAGAAGATGGTACACCGTGTGATGGGGAAAGGTTTCTAAAACGCACCTCATTTCTCATCTCCTTGTGCTCGGGTTCGCCATTCCAGCCACTTTACTAGCAATCTCCCTATTTGGAGCATCAGCACCTTTAACCTCCTGTTCCGTACAGGTTGCAATTTGTCCTGAGGATGAACGGGAAGACGGGGAACCAATGAGAGACTAGCTCTTGGTGTTGGGACAGGCACAGGTCACTCTATTTTCCCATCAGGAAGAAGAATTAACCACAGGCTCAGCCTGCCCCCCGGAACCAGAACAGGGCCTGAAGCCATCCTGCGCTTTTGCGGCCAGCTCCCAGAAAAGCGAGTTGTAAAATGGAGCTTCAGGGCACTGCAATTCACAAACCTGCAGAGTTATAAATGATAACTCTCGTCCACAAATATATTGAGGGAAGGCAAAGAAGAGGATTTGAAATCAAGGCAGAATTGCAGGAAACAGATTTCAGGAGGTAGATTCGAATCGCCTTTAAAGCACATGAAAAGCGGCAAAACGTTGACAATGATGCCCTTGGCCAAAAAGGGCGTATGCGTTTTTTCCTGAATATATTCAGGAAAAAACGCATACGCCCTTTTTGGCCAACCAAGCAACCTGGAAAGGCAAATCAGCGCTACAAAGAAGTCTCGCTTCCCATCGGTCAAAAGGGCCATGCTGAAAAAAGTGTCAAAACCAGAAATGCAGGACAGGCCATGGAGAAATGGGAGCCTTGCTACACTGATGGGCGGGATGTAAATCGCCAACAGCCACTCTGGAGAAGTGTACGGTGTGTCCTGAAACATCTAAAAAACACAGCTTAGAGAGGATAGGGCACTTCCACGCATGGGGGGATAAAGTGGGAAAATTGAAAATCAGCAAGACACAAGCACCCCAAAGTTTAGGGCTGCTCTGTTGACAAGGACCTCCACTTCATTCCACCTTAAATATCCCAGGAAAGCGAAAAATGGATCAAAAAGTTGTGGTCCTTATGTACAATGGAATATCACTCAGCCATGAAATCAATGTCATAAGGCTAATAGCAGCATGATGAGTGGATTTAGGTAAGACGATTCTAAGTGAAATAAGTCACACAGAAAAGGACACTTCTCATAAGGTGTCACTTATAGAGGGAATGTAAAAACCGTTACACTTGAACTGAATTACAAAACAGAACAGAGTCACACATGCAGAAAACACACTATGGCTGCTTAACGGGAAAGGTGAGGTGGGGTGAAACATAAAACAAGAGTTTCAAATTAGCTCAGATACCGTTCCATAAACCCAATATGTAATAGACAAGACCTACTCCTTGCTCAGAGAACTGGACTCAACACGCCCGATTCACCGCACAAGAATATATCTGACTAGTAATAATCTTAAAACCTATGTATTGATATCTCTCTGTTAGTGTGTCAAGTGGGTGTAAAGCGGCATAAACACAGCCGTGAAAAGCAGCTAAACCCCATTATAAAAATAAATTACTTTTAAAAACCCATGAAACAAAGACAGGGAAAGAGAGAGAATTTCTTACACAATTCGTTCAGGGGCTGTGATGCAACCTGGATTGACCATATCTAGACCCACAGCTGGATGAGACATAAGGGTGGACACTCTTGGGGCTGAGAGGTTTGGTGAGGTTGGGTGAGCAAACGCAGACCCTTTAAAGTAATACTGCGTGCTACCCGTCGCATGGGTCCCAAATCTCCAAGTTCAAGGGCATCTTCCTACATCGAAAACATGCATGAGAAACCCAGAAGATGGTACACCGTGTGATGGGGAAAGGTTTCTAAAACGCACCTCATTTCTCATCTCCTTGTGCTCGGGTTCGCCATTCCAGCCACTTTACTAGCAATCTCCCTATTTGGAGCATCAGCACCTTTAACCTCCTGTTCCGTACAGGTTGCAATTTGTCCTGAGGATGAACGGGAAGACGGGGAACCAATGAGAGACTAGCTCTTGGTGTTGGGACAGGCACAGGTCACTCTATTTTCCCATCAGGAAGAAGAATTAACCACAGGCTCAGCCTGCCCCCCGGAACCAGAACAGGGCCTGAAGCCATCCTGCGCTTTTGCGGCCAGCTCCCAGAAAAGCGAGTTGTAAAATGGAGCTTCAGGGCACTGCAATTCACAAACCTGCAGAGTTATAAATGATAACTCTCGTCCACAAATATATTGAGGGAAGGCAAAGAAGAGGATTTGAAATCAAGGCAGAATTGCAGGAAACAGATTTCAGGAGGTAGATTCGAATCGCCTTTAAAGCACATGAAAAGCGGCAAAACGTTGACAATGATGCCCTTGGCCAAAAAGGGCGTATGCGTTTTTTCCTGAATATATTCAGGAAAAAACGCATACGCCCTTTTTGGCCAACCAAGCAACCTGGAAAGGCAAATCAGCGCTACAAAGAAGTCTCGCTTCCCATCGGTCAAAAGGGCCATGCTGAAAAAAGTGTCAAAACCAGAAATGCAGGACAGGCCATGGAGAAATGGGAGCCTTGCTACACTGATGGGCGGGATGTAAATCGCCAACAGCCACTCTGGAGAAGTGTACGGTGTGTCCTGAAACATCTAAAAAACACAGCTTAGAGAGGATAGGGCACTTCCACGCATGGGGGGATAAAGTGGGAAAATTGAAAATCAGCAAGACACAAGCACCCCAAAGTTTAGGGCTGCTCTGTTGACAAGGACCTCCACTTCATTCCACCTTAAATATCCCAGGAAAGCGAAAAATGGATCAAAAAGTTGTGGTCCTTATGTACAATGGAATATCACTCAGCCATGAAATCAAAGTCATAAGGCTAGTAGCAGCATGATGAGTGGATTTAGGTAAGACGATTCTAAGTGAAATAAGTCACACAGAAAAGGATACTTCTCATAAGGTGTCACTTATAGAGGGAATGTAAAAACCGTTACACTTGAACTGAATTACAAAACAGAACAGAGTCACACATGCAGAAAACACACTATGGCTGCTTAACGGGAAAGGTGAGGTGGGGTGATATATAAAACAAGAGTTTCAAATTAGCTCAGATACCGTTCCATAAACCCAATATGTAATAGACAAGACCTACTCCTTGCTCAGAGAACTGGACTCAACACGCCCGATTCACCGCACAAGAATATATCTGACTAGTAATAATCTTAAAACCTATGTATTGATATCTCTCTGTTAGTGTGTCAAGTGGGTGTAAAGCGACATAAACACAGCCGTGAAAAGCTGCTAAACCCCATTATAAAAATAAATTACTTTTAAAAACCCATGAAACAAAGACAGGGAAAGAGAGAGAAATTCTTACACAATTCGTTCAGGGGCAGTGATGCAACCTGGATTGACCATATCTAGACCCACAGCTGGATGAGACATAAGGGTGGACACTCTTGGGGCTGAGAGGTTTGGTGAGGTTGGGTGAGCAAACGCAGACCCTTTAAAGTAATACTGCGTGCTACCCGTCGCATGGGTCCCAAATCTCCAGGTTCAAGGGCATCTTTCTACATCGAAAACATGCATGAGAAACCCAGAAGATGGTACACCGTGTGATGGGGAAAGGTTTCTAAAACGCACCTCATTTCTCATCTCCTTGTGCTCGGGTTCGCCATTCCAGCCACTTTACTAGCAATCTCCCTACTTGGAGCATCAGCACCTTTAACCTCCTGTTCCGTACAGGTTGCAATTTGTCCTGAGGATGAACGGGAAGACGGGGAACCAATGAGAGACTAGCTCTTGGTGTTGGGACAGGCACAGGTCACTCTATTTTCCCATCAGGAAGAAGAATTAACCACAGGCTCAGCCTGCCCCCCGGAACCAGAACAGGGCCTGAAGCCATCCTGCGCTTTTGCGGCCAGCTCCCAAAAAAGCGACTTGTAAAATGGAGCTTCAGGGCACTGCAATTCACAAACCTGCAGAGTTATAAATGATAACTCTCGTCCACAAATATATTGAGGGAAGGCAAAGAAGAGGATTTGAAATCAAGGCAGTATTGCAGGAAACAGATTTCAGGAGGTAGATTCGAATCGCCTTTAAAGCACACGGAAAGCGGCAAAACGTTGACAATGATGCCCTTGGCCAAAAAGGGCGTATGCGTTTTTTCCTGAATATATTCAGGAAAAAACGCATACGCCCTTTTTGGCCAACCAAGCAACCTGGAAAGGCAAATCAGCGCTACAAAGAAGTCTCGCTTCCCATCGGTCAAAAGGGCCATGCTGAAAAAAGTGTCAAAACCAGAAATGCAGGACAGGCCATGGAGAAATGGGAGCCTTGCTACACTGATGGGCGGGATGTAAATTGCCAACAGCCACTCTGGAGAAGTGTACGGTGTGTCCTGAAACATCTAAAAAACACAGCTTAGAGAACATAGGGCACTTCCACGCATGGGGGGATAAAGAGGGAAAATTGAAAATCAGCAAGACACAAGCACCCCAAAGTTTAGGGCTGCTCTGTTGACAAGGACCTCCACTTCATTCCACCTTAAATATCTCAGGAAAGCGAAAAATGGATAAAAAAGTTGTGGTCCTTATGTACAATGGAATATCACTCAGCCATGAAATCAATGTCATAAGGCTAGTAGCAGCATGATGAGTGGATTAAGGTAAGACGATTCTAAGTGAAATAAGTCACACAGAAAAGGACACTTCTCATAAGGTGTCACTTATAGAGGGAATGTAAAAACCGTTACACTTGAACTGAATTACAAAACAGAACAGAGTCACACATGCAGAAAACACACTATGGCTGCTTAACGGGAAAGGTGAGGTGGGGTGATACATAAAACAAGAGTTTCAAATTAGCTCAGATACCGTTCCATAAACCCAATATGTAATAGACAAGACCTACTCCTTGCTCAGAGAACTGGACTCAACACGCCCGATTCACCGCAAAAGAATATATCTGACTAGTAATAATCTTAAAACCTATGTATTGATATCTCTCTGTTAGTGTGTCAAGTGGGTGTAAAGCGACATAAACACAGCCGTGAAAAGCTGCTAAACCCCATTATAAAAATAAATTACTTTTAAAAACCCATGAAACAAAGACAGGGAAAGAGAGAGAAATTCTTACACAATTCGTTCAGGGGCAGTGATGCAACCTGGATTGACCATATCTAGACCCACAGCTGGATGAGACATAAGGGTGGACACTCTTGGGGCTGAGAGGTTTGGTGAGGTTGGGTGAGCAAACGCAGACCCTTTAAAGTAATACTGCGTGCTACCCGTCGCATGGGTCCCAAATCTCCAGGTTCAAGGGCATCTTCCTACATCGAAAACATGCATGAGAAACCCAGAAGATGGTACACCGTGTGATGGGGAAAGGTTCCTAAAACGCACCTCATTTCTCATCTCCTTGTGCTCGGGTTCGCCATTCCAGCCACTTTACTAGCAATCTCCCTACTTGGAGCATCAGCACCTTTAACCTCCTGTTCCGTACAGGTTGCAATTTGTCCTGAGGATGAACGGGAAGACGGGGAACCAATGAGAGACTAGCTCTTGGTGTTGGGACAGGCACAGGTCACTCTATTTTCCCATCAGGAAGAAGAATTAACCACAGGCTCAGCCTGCCCCCCGGAACCAGAAAAGGGCCTGAAGCCATCCTGCGCTTTTGCGGCCAGCTCCCAAAAAAGCGACTTGTAAAATGGAGCTTCAGGGCACTGCAATTCACAAACCTGCAGAGTTATAAATGATAACTCTCGTCCACAAATATATTGAGGGAAGGCAAAGAAGAGGATTTGAAATCAAGGCAGAATTGCAGGAAACAGATTTCAGGAGGTAGATTCGAATCGCCTTTAAAGCACATGAAAAGCGGCAAAACGTTGACAATGATGCCCTTGGCCAAAAAGGGCGTATGCGTTTTTTCCTGAATATATTCAGGAAAAAACGCATACGCCCTTTTTGGCCAACCAAGCAACCTGGAAAGGCAAATCAGCGCTACAAAGAAGTCTCGCTTCCCATCGGTCAAAAGGGCCATGCTGAAAAAAGTGTCAAAACCAGAAATGCAGGACAGGCCATGGAGAAATGGGAGCCTTGCTACACTGATGGGCGGGATGTAAATTGCCAACAGCCACTCTGGAGAAGTGTACGGTGTGTCCTGAAACATCTAAAAAACACAGCTTAGAGAGCATAGGGCACTTCCACGCATGGGGGGATAAAGAGGGAAAATTGAAAATCAGCAAGACACAAGCACCCCAAAGTTTAGGGCTGCTCTGTTGACAAGGACCTCCACTTCATTCCACCTTAAATATCCCAGGAAAGCGAAAAATGGATAAAGAAGTTGTGGTCCTTATGTACAATGGAATATCACTCAGCCATGAAATCAATGTCATAAGGCTAGTAGCAGCATGATGAGTGGATTTAGGTAAGACGATTCTAAGTGAAATAAGTCACACAGAAAAGGATACTTCTCATAAGGTGTCACTTATAGAGGGAATGTAAAAACCGTTACACTTGAACTGAATTACAAAACAGAACAGAGTCACACATGCAGAAAACACACTATGGCTGCTTAACGGGAAAGGTGAGGTGGGGTGATATATAAAACAAGAGTTTCAAATTAGCTCAGATACCGTTCCATAAACCCAATATGTAATAGACAAGACCTACTCCTTGCTCAGAGAACTGGACTCAACACGCCCGATTCACCGCACAAGAATATATCTGACTAGTAATAATCTTAAAACCTATGTATTGATATCTCTCTGTTAGTGTGTCAAGTGGGTGTAAAGCGACATAAACACAGCCGTGAAAAGCTGCTAAACCCCATTATAAAAATAAATTACTTTTAAAAACCCATGAAACAAAGACAGGGAAAGAGAGAGAAATTCTTACACAATTCGTTCAGGGGCAGTGATGCAACCTGGATTGACCATATCTAGACCCACAGCTGGATGAGACATAAGGGTGGACACTCTTGGGGCTGAGAGGTTTGGTGAGGTTGGGTGAGCAAACGCAGACCCTTTAAAGTAATACTGCGTGCTACCCGTCGCATGGGTCCCAAATCTCCAGGTTCAAGGGCATCTTTCTACATCGAAAACATGCATGAGAAACCCAGAAGATGGTACACCGTGTGATGGGGAAAGGTTTCTAAAACGCACCTCATTTCTCATCTCCTTGTGCTCGGGTTCGCCATTCCAGCCACTTTACTAGCAATCTCCCTACTTGGAGCATCAGCACCTTTAACCTCCTGTTCCGTACAGGTTGCAATTTGTCCTGAGGATGAACGGGAAGACGGGGAACCAATGAGAGACTAGCTCTTGGTGTTGGGACAGGCACAGGTCACTCTATTTTCCCATCAGGAAGAAGAATTAACCACAGGCTCAGCCTGCCCCCCGGAACCAGAACAGGGCCTGAAGCCATCCTGCGCTTTTGCGGCCAGCTCCCAAAAAAGCGACTTGTAAAATGGAGCTTCAGGGCACTGCAATTCACAAACCTGCAGAGTTATAAATGATAACTCTCGTCCACAAATATATTGAGGGAAGGCAAAGAAGAGGATTTGAAATCAAGGCAGTATTGCAGGAAACAGATTTCAGGAGGTAGATTCGAATCGCCTTTAAAGCACACGGAAAGCGGCAAAACGTTGACAATGATGCCCTTGGCCAAAAAGGGCGTATGCGTTTTTTCCTGAATATATTCAGGAAAAAACGCATACGCCCTTTTTGGCCAACCAAGCAACCTGGAAAGGCAAATCAGCGCTACAAAGAAGTCTCGCTTCCCATCGGTCAAAAGGGCCATGCTGAAAAAAGTGTCAAAACCAGAAATGCAGGACAGGCCATGGAGAAATGGGAGCCTTGCTACACTGATGGGCGGGATGTAAATTGCCAACAGCCACTCTGGAGAAGTGTACGGTGTGTCCTGAAACATCTAAAAAACACAGCTTAGAGAACATAGGGCACTTCCACGCATGGGGGGATAAAGAGGGAAAATTGAAAATCAGCAAGACACAAGCACCCCAAAGTTTAGGGCTGCTCTGTTGACAAGGACCTCCACTTCATTCCACCTTAAATATCTCAGGAAAGCGAAAAATGGATAAAAAAGTTGTGGTCCTTATGTACAATGGAATATCACTCAGCCATGAAATCAATGTCATAAGGCTAGTAGCAGCATGATGAGTGGATTAAGGTAAGACGATTCTAAGTGAAATAAGTCACACAGAAAAGGACACTTCTCATAAGGTGTCACTTATAGAGGGAATGTAAAAACCGTTACACTTGAACTGAATTACAAAACAGAACAGAGTCACACATGCAGAAAACACACTATGGCTGCTTAACGGGAAAGGTGAGGTGGGGTGATACATAAAACAAGAGTTTCAAATTAGCTCAGATACCGTTCCATAAACCCAATATGTAATAGACAAGACCTACTCCTTGCTCAGAGAACTGGACTCAACACGCCCGATTCACCGCAAAAGAATATATCTGACTAGTAATAATCTTAAAACCTATGTATTGATATCTCTCTGTTAGTGTGTCAAGTGGGTGTAAAGCGACATAAACACAGCCGTGAAAAGCTGCTAAACCCCATTATAAAAATAAATTACTTTTAAAAACCCATGAAACAAAGACAGGGAAAGAGAGAGAAATTCTTACACAATTCGTTCAGGGGCAGTGATGCAACCTGGATTGACCATATCTAGACCCACAGCTGGATGAGACATAAGGGTGGACACTCTTGGGGCTGAGAGGTTTGGTGAGGTTGGGTGAGCAAACGCAGACCCTTTAAAGTAATACTGCGTGCTACCCGTCGCATGGGTCCCAAATCTCCAGGTTCAAGGGCATCTTCCTACATCGAAAACATGCATGAGAAACCCAGAAGATGGTACACCGTGTGATGGGGAAAGGTTCCTAAAACGCACCTCATTTCTCATCTCCTTGTGCTCGGGTTCGCCATTCCAGCCACTTTACTAGCAATCTCCCTACTTGGAGCATCAGCACCTTTAACCTCCTGTTCCGTACAGGTTGCAATTTGTCCTGAGGATGAACGGGAAGACGGGGAACCAATGAGAGACTAGCTCTTGGTGTTGGGACAGGCACAGGTCACTCTATTTTCCCATCAGGAAGAAGAATTAACCACAGGCTCAGCCTGCCCCCCGGAACCAGAAAAGGGCCTGAAGCCATCCTGCGCTTTTGCGGCCAGCTCCCAAAAAAGCGACTTGTAAAATGGAGCTTCAGGGCACTGCAATTCACAAACCTGCAGAGTTATAAATGATAACTCTCGTCCACAAATATATTGAGGGAAGGCAAAGAAGAGGATTTGAAATCAAGGCAGAATTGCAGGAAACAGATTTCAGGAGGTAGATTCGAATCGCCTTTAAAGCACATGAAAAGCGGCAAAACGTTGACAATGATGCCCTTGGCCAAAAAGGGCGTATGCGTTTTTTCCTGAATATATTCAGGAAAAAACGCATACGCCCTTTTTGGCCAACCAAGCAACCTGGAAAGGCAAATCAGTGCTACAAAGAAGTCTCGCTTCCCATCGGTCAAAAGGGCCATGCTGAAAAAAGTGTCAAAACCAGAAATGCAGGACAGGCCATGGAGAAATGGGAGCCTTGCTACACTGATGGGCGGGATGTAAATTGCCAACAGCCACTCTGGAGAAGTGTACGGTGTGTCCTGAAACATCTAAAAAACACAGCTTAGAGAACATAGGGCACTTCCACGCATGGGGGGATAAAGTGGGAAAATTGAAAATCAGCAAGACACAAGCACCCCAAAGTTTAGGGCTGCTCTGTTGACAAGGACCTCCACTTCATTCCACCTTAAATATCCCAGAAAAGCGAAAAATGGATCAAAAAGTTGCGGTCCTTATGTACAATGGAATATCACTCAGCCATGAAATCAAAGTCATAAGGCTAGTAGCAGCATGATGAGTGGATTTAGGTAAGACGATTCTAAGTGAAATAAGTCACACAGAAAAGGACACTTCTCATAAGGTGTCACTTATAGAGGGAATGTAAAAACCGTTACACTTGAACTGAATTACAAAACAGAACAGAGTCACACATGCAGAAAACACACTATGGCTGCTTAACGGGAAAGGTGAGGTGGGGTGATACATAAAACAAGAGTTTCAAATTAGCTCAGATACCGTTCCATAAACCCAATATGTAATAGACAAGACCTACTCCTTGCTCAGAGAACTGGACTCAACACGCCCGATTCACCGCACAAGAATATATCTGACTAGTAATAATCTTAAAACCTGTGTATTGATATCTCTCTGTTAGTGTGTCAAGTGGGTGTAAAGCGGCATAAACACAGCCGTGAAAAGCAGCTAAACCCCATTATAAAAATAAATTACTTTTAAAAACCCATGAAACAAAGACAGGGAAAGAGAGAGAAATTCTTACACAATTCGTTCAGGGGCTGTGATGCAACCTGGATTGACCATATCTAGACCCACAGCTGGATGAGACATAAGGGTGGACACTCTTGGGGCTGAGAGGTTTGGTGAGGTTGGGTGAGCAAACGCAGACCCTTTAAAGTAATACTGCGTGCTACCCGTCGCATGGGTCCCAAATCTCCAGGTTCAAGGGCATCTTCCTACATCGAAAACATGCATGAGAAACCCAGAAGATGGTACACCGTGTGATGGGGAAAGGTTTCTAAAACGCACCTCATTTCTCATCTCCTTGTGCTCGGGTTCGCCATTCCAGCCACTTTACTAGCAATCTCCCTACTTGGAGCATCAGCACCTTTAACCTCCTGTTCCGTACAGGTTGCAATTTGTCCTGAGGATGAACGGGAAGACGGGGAACCAATGAGAGACTAGCTCTTGGTGTTGGGACAGGCACAGGTCACTCTATTTTCCCATCAGGAAGAAGAATTAACCACAGGCTCAGCCTGCCCCCCGGAACCAGAACAGGGCCTGAAGCCATCCTGCGCTTTTGCGGCCAGCTCCCAGAAAAGCGAGTTGTAAAATGGAGCTTCAGGGCACTGCAATTCACAAACCTGCAGAGTTATAAATGATAACTCTCGTCCACAAATATATTGAGGGAAGGCAAAGAAGAGGATTTGAAATCAAGGCAGAATTGCAGGAAACAGATTTCAGGAGGTAGATTCGAATCGCCTTTAAAGCACATGAAAAGCGGCAAAACGTTGACAATGATGCCCTTGGCCAAAAAGGGCGTATGCGTTTTTTCCTGAATATATTCAGGAAAAAACGCATACGCCCTTTTTGGCCAACCAAGCAACCTGGAAAGGCAAATCAGCGCTACAAAGAAGTCTCGCTTCCCATCGGTCAAAAGGGCCATGCTGAAAAAAGTGTCAAAACCAGAAATGCAGGACAGGTCATGGAGAAATGGGAGCCTTGCTACACTGATGGGCGGGATGTAAATCGCCAACAGCCACTCTGGAGAAGTGTACGGTGTGTCCTGAAACATCTAAAAAACACAGCTTAGAGAGGATAGGGCACTTCCACGCATGGGGGGATAAAGAGGGAAAATTGAAAATCAGCAAGACACAAGCACCCCAAAGTTTAGGGCTGCTCTGTTGACAAGGACCTCCACTTCATTCCACCTTAAATATCCCAGGAAAGCGAAAAATGGATCAAAAAGTTGTGGTCCTTATGTACAATGGAATATCACTCAGCCATGAAATCAATGTCATAAGGCTAATAGCAGCATGATGAGTGGATTTAGGTAAGACGATTCTAAGTGAAATAAGTCACACAGAAAAGGACACTTCTCATAAGGTGTCACTTATAGAGGGAATGTAAAAACCGTTACACTTGAACTGAATTACAAAACAGAACAGAGTCACACATGCAGAAAACACACTATGGCTGCTTAACGGGAAAGGTGAGGTGGGGTGAAACATAAAACAAGAGTTTCAAATTAGCTCAGATACCGTTCCATAAACCCAATATGTAATAGACAAGACCTACTCCTTGCTCAGAGAACTGGACTCAACACGCCCGATTCACCGCACAAGAATATATCTGACTAGTAATAATCTTAAAACCTATGTATTGATATCTCTCTGTTAGTGTGTCAACTGGGTGTAAAGCGGCATAAACACAGCCGTGAAAAGCAGCTAAACCCCATTATAAAAATAAATTACTTTTAAAAACCCATGAAACAAAGACAGGGAAAGAGAGAGAATTTCTTACACAATTCGTTCAGGGGCTGTGATGCAACCTGGATTGACCATATCTAGACCCACAGCTGGATGAGACATAAGGGTGGACACTCTTGGGGCTGAGAGGTTTGGTGAGGTTGGGTGAGCAAACGCAGACCCTTTAAAGTAATACTGCGTGCTACCCGTCGCATGGGTCCCAAATCTCCAAGTTCAAGGGCATCTTCCTACATCGAAAACATGCATGAGAAACCCAGAAGATGGTACACCGTGTGATGGGGAAAGGTTTCTAAAACGCACCTCATTTCTCATCTCCTTGTGCTCGGGTTCGCCATTCCAGCCACTTTACTAGCAATCTCCCTACTTGGAGCATCAGCACCTTTAACCTCCTGTTCCGTACAGGTTGCAATTTGTCCTGAGGATGAACGGGAAGACGGGGAACCAATGAGAGACTAGCTCTTGGTGTTGGGACAGGCACAGGTCACTCTATTTTCCCATCAGGAAGAAGAATTAACCACAGGCTCAGCCTGCCCCCCGGAACCAGAACAGGGCCTGAAGCCATCCTGCGCTTTTGCGGCCAGCTCCCAAAAAAGCGACTTGTAAAATGGAGCTTCAGGGCACTGCAATTCACAAACCTGCAGAGTTATAAATGATAACTCTCGTCCACAAATATATTGAGGGAAGGCAAAGAAGAGGATTTGAAATCAAGGCAGTATTGCAGGAAACAGATTTCAGGAGGTAGATTCGAATCGCCTTTAAAGCACACGGAAAGCGGCAAAACGTTGACAATGATGCCCTTGGCCAAAAAGGGCGTATGCGTTTTTTCCTGAATATATTCAGGAAAAAACGCATACGCCCTTTTTGGCCAACCAAGCAACCTGGAAAGGCAAATCAGCGCTACAAAGAAGTCTCGCTTCCCATCGGTCAAAAGGGCCATGCTGAAAAAAGTGTCAAAACCAGAAATGCAGGACAGGTCATGGAGAAATGGGAGCCTTGCTACACTGATGGGCGGGATGTAAATCGCCAACAGCCACTCTGGAGAAGTGTACGGTGTGTCCTGAAACATCTAAAAAACACAGCTTAGAGAGGATAGGGCACTTCCACGCATGGGGGGATAAAGTGGGAAAATTGAAAATCAGCAAGACACAAGCACCCCAAAGTTTAGGGCTGCTCTGTTGACAAGGACCTCCACTTCATTCCACCTTAAATATCCCAGGAAAGCGAAAAATGGATCAAAAAGTTGTGGTCCTTATGTACAATGGAATATCACTCAGCCATGAAATCAAAGTCATAAGGCTAGTAGCAGCATGATGAGTGGATTTAGGTAAGACGATTCTAAGTGAAATAAGTCACACAGAAAAGGACACTTCTCATAAGGTGTCACTTATAGAGGGAATGTAAAAACCGTTACACTTGAACTGAATTACAAAACAGAACAGAGTCACACATGCAGAAAACACACTATGGCTGCTTAACGGGAAAGGTGAGGTGGGGTGATACATAAAACAAGAGTTTCAAATTAGCTCAGATACCGTTCCATAAACCCAATATGAATAGACAAGACCTACTCCTTGCTCAGAGAACTGGACTCAACACGCCCGATTCACCGCACAAGAATATATCTGACTAGTAATAATCTTAAAACCTATGTATTGATATCTCTCTGTTAGTGTGTCAAGTGGGTGTAAAGCGACATAAACACAGCCGTGAAAAGCTGCTAAACCCCATTATAAAAATAAATTACTTTTAAAAACCCATGAAACAAAGACAGGGAAAGAGAGAGAAATTCTTACACAATTCGTTCAGGGGCAGTGATGCAACCTGGATTGACCATATCTAGACCCACAGCTGGATGAGACATAAGGGTGGACACTCTTGGGGCTGAGAGGTTTGGTGAGGTTGGGTGAGCAAACGCAGACCCTTTAAAGTAATACTGCGTGCTACCCGTCGCATGGGTCCCAAATCTCCAGGTTCAAGGGCATCTTCCTACATCGAAAACATGCATGAGAAACCCAGAAGATGGTACACCGTGTGATGGGGAAAGGTTCCTAAAACGCACCTCATTTCTCATCTCCTTGTGCTCGGGTTCGCCATTCCAGCCACTTTACTAGCAATCTCCCTACTTGGAGCATCAGCACCTTTAACCTCCTGTTCCGTACAGGTTGCAATTTGTCCTGAGGATGAACGGGAAGACGGGGAACCAATGAGAGACTAGCTCTTGGTGTTGGGACAGGCACAGGTCACTCTATTTTCCCATCAGGAAGAAGAATTAACCACAGGCTCAGCCTGCCCCCCGGAACCAGAAAAGGGCCTGAAGCCATCCTGCGCTTTTGCGGCCAGCTCCCAAAAAAGCGACTTGTAAAATGGAGCTTCAGGGCACTGCAATTCACAAACCTGCAGAGTTATAAATGATAACTCTCGTCCACAAATATATTGAGGGAAGGCAAAGAAGAGGATTTGAAATCAAGGCAGAATTGCAGGAAACAGATTTCAGGAGGTAGATTCGAATCGCCTTTAAAGCACATGAAAAGCGGCAAAACGTTGACAATGATGCCCTTGGCCAAAAAGGGCGTATGCGTTTTTTCCTGAATATATTCAGGAAAAAACGCATACGCCCTTTTTGGCCAACCAAGCAACCTGGAAAGGCAAATCAGCGCTACAAAGAAGTCTCGCTTCCCATCGGTCAAAAGGGCCATGCTGAAAAAAGTGTCAAAACCAGAAATGCAGGACAGGCCATGGAGAAATGGGAGCCTTGCTACACTGATGGGCGGGATGTAAATTGCCAACAGCCACTCTGGAGAAGTGTACGGTGTGTCCTGAAACATCTAAAAAACACAGCTTAGAGAGCATAGGGCACTTCCACGCATGGGGGGATAAAGAGGGAAAATTGAAAATCAGCAAGACACAAGCACCCCAAAGTTTAGGGCTGCTCTGTTGACAAGGACCTCCACTTCATTCCACCTTAAATATCCCAGGAAAGCGAAAAATGGATAAAGAAGTTGTGGTCCTTATGTACAATGGAATATCACTCAGCCATGAAATCAATGTCATAAGGCTAGTAGCAGCATGATGAGTGGATTTAGGTAAGACGATTCTAAGTGAAATAAGTCACACAGAAAAGGATACTTCTCATAAGGTGTCACTTATAGAGGGAATGTAAAAACCGTTACACTTGAACTGAATTACAAAACAGAACAGAGTCACACATGCAGAAAACACACTATAGCTGCTTAACGGGAAAGGTGAGGTGGGGTGATATATAAAACAAGAGTTTCAAATTAGCTCAGATACCGTTCCATAAACCCAATATGTAATAGACAAGACCTACTCCTTGCTCAGAGAACTGGACTCAACACGCCCGATTCACCGCACAAGAATATATCTGACTAGTAATAATCTTAAAACCTATGTATTGATATCTCTCTGTTAGTGTGTCAAGTGGGTGTAAAGCGACATAAACACAGCCGTGAAAAGCTGCTAAACCCCATTATAAAAATAAATTACTTTTAAAAACCCATGAAACAAAGACAGGGAAAGAGAGAGAAATTCTTACACAATTCGTTCAGGGGCAGTGATGCAACCTGGATTGACCATATCTAGACCCACAGCTGGATGAGACATAAGGGTGGACACTCTTGGGGCTGAGAGGTTTGGTGAGGTTGGGTGAGCAAACGCAGACCCTTTAAAGTAATACTGCGTGCTACCCGTCGCATGGGTCCCAAATCTCCAGGTTCAAGGGCATCTTTCTACATCGAAAACATGCATGAGAAACCCAGAAGATGGTACACCGTGTGATGGGGAAAGGTTTCTAAAACGCACCTCATTTCTCATCTCCTTGTGCTCGGGTTCGCCATTCCAGCCACTTTACTAGCAATCTCCCTACTTGGAGCATCAGCACCTTTAACCTCCTGTTCCGTACAGGTTGCAATTTGTCCTGAGGATGAACGGGAAGACGGGGAACCAATGAGAGACTAGCTCTTGGTGTTGGGACAGGCACAGGTCACTCTATTTTCCCATCAGGAAGAAGAATTAACCACAGGCTCAGCCTGCCCCCCGGAACCAGAACAGGGCCTGAAGCCATCCTGCGCTTTTGCGGCCAGCTCCCAAAAAAGCGACTTGTAAAATGGAGCTTCAGGGCACTGCAATTCACAAACCTGCAGAGTTATAAATGATAACTCTCGTCCACAAATATATTGAGGGAAGGCAAAGAAGAGGATTTGAAATCAAGGCAGTATTGCAGGAAACAGATTTCAGGAGGTAGATTCGAATCGCCTTTAAAGCACACGGAAAGCGGCAAAACGTTGACAATGATGCCCTTGGCCAAAAAGGGCGTATGCGTTTTTTCCTGAATATATTCAGGAAAAAACGCATACGCCCTTTTTGGCCAACCAAGCAACCTGGAAAGGCAAATCAGCGCTACAAAGAAGTCTCGCTTCCCATCGGTCAAAAGGGCCATGCTGAAAAAAGTGTCAAAACCAGAAATGCAGGACAGGTCATGGAGAAATGGGAGCCTTGCTACACTGATGGGCGGGATGTAAATCGCCAACAGCCACTCTGGAGAAGTGTACGGTGTGTCCTGAAACATCTAAAAAACACAGCTTAGAGAGGATAGGGCACTTCCACGCATGGGGGGATAAAGTGGGAAAATTGAAAATCAGCAAGACACAAGCACCCCAAAGTTTAGGGCTGCTCTGTTGACAAGGACCTCCACTTCATTCCACCTTAAATATCCCAGGAAAGCGAAAAATGGATCAAAAAGTTGTGGTCCTTATGTACAATGGAATATCACTCAGCCATGAAATCAATGTCATAAGGCTAATAGCAGCATGATGAGTGGATTTAGGTAAGACGATTCTAAGTGAAATAAGTCACACAGAAAAGGACACTTCTCATAAGGTGTCACTTATAGAGGGAATGTAAAAACCGTTACACTTGAACTGAATTACAAAACAGAACAGAGTCACACATGCAGAAAACACACTATGGCTGCTTAACGGGAAAGGTGAGGTGGGGTGAAACATAAAACAAGAGTTTCAAATTAGCTCAGATACCGTTCCATAAACCCAATATGTAATAGACAAGACCTACTCCTTGCTCAGAGAACTGGACTCAACACGCCCGATTCACCGCACAAGAATATATCTGACTAGTAATAATCTTAAAACCTATGTATTGATATCTCTCTGTTAGTGTGTCAAGTGGGTGTAAAGCGGCATAAACACAGCCGTGAAAAGCAGCTAAATCCCATTATAAAAATAAATTACTTTTAAAAACCCATGAAACAAAGACAGGGAAAGTGAGAGAATTTCTTACACAATTCGTTCAGGGGCTGTGATGCAACCTGGATTGACCATATCTAGACCCACAGCTGGATGAGACATAAGGGTGGACACTCTTGGGGCTGAGAGGTTTGGTGAGGTTGGGTGAGCAAACGCAGACCCTTTAAAGTAATACTGCGTGCTACCCGTCGCATGGGTCCCAAATCTCCAGGTTCAAGGGCATCTTCCTACATCGAAAACATGCATGAGAAACCCAGAAGATGGTACACCGTGTGATGGGGAAAGGTTTCTAAAACGCACCTCATTTCTCATCTCCTTGTGCTCGGGTTCGCCATTCCAGCCACTTTACTAGCAATCTCCCTACTTGGAGCATCAGCACCTTTAACCTCCTGTTCCGTACAGGTTGCAATTTGTCCTGAGGATGAACGGGAAGACGGGGAACCAATGAGAGACTAGCTCTTGGTGTTGGGACAGGCACAGGTCACTCTATTTTCCCATCAAGAAGAAGAATTAACCACAGGCTCAGCCTGCCCCCCGGAACCAGAACAGGGCCTGAAGCCATCCTGCGCTTTTGCGGCCGGCTCCCAGAAAAGCGACTTGTAAAATGGAGCTTCAGGGCACTGCAATTCACAAACCTGCAGAGTTATAAATGATAACTCTCGTCCACAAATATATTGAGGGAAGGCAAAGAAGAGGATTTGAAATCAAGGCAGAATTGCAGGAAACAGATTTCAGGAGGTAGATTCGAATCGCCTTTAAAGCACATGAAAAGCGGCAAAACGTTGACAATGATGCCCTTGGCCAAAAAGGGCGTATGCGTTTTTTCCTGAATATATTCAGGAAAAAACGCATACGCCCTTTTTGGCCAACCAAGCAACCTGGAAAGGCAAATCAGCGCTACAAAGAACTCTCGCTTCCCATCGGTCAAAAGGGCCATGCTGAAAAAAGTGTCAAAACCAGAAATGCAGGACAGGCCATGGAGAAATGGGAGCCTTGCTACACTGATGGGCGGGATGTAAATCGCCAACAGCCACTCTGGAGAAGTGTACGGTGTGTCCTGAAACATCTAAAAAACACAGCTTAGAGAGGATAGGGCACTTCCACGCATGGGGGGATAAAGTGGGAAAATTGAAAATCAGCAAGACACAAGCACCCCAAAGTTTAGGGCTGCTCTGTTGACAAGGACCTCCACTTCCTTCCACCTTAAATATCCCAGGAAAGCGAAAAATGGATCAAAAAGTTGTGGTCCTTTTGTACAATGGAATATCACTCAGCCATGAAATCAAAGTCATAAGGCTAGTAGCAGCATGATGAGTGGATTTAGGTAAGACGATTCTAAGTGAAATAAGTCACACAGAAAAGGACACTTCTCATAAGGTGTCACTTATAGAGGGAATGTAAAAACCGTTACACTTGAACTGAATTACAAAACAGAACAGAGTCACACATGCAGAAAACACACTATGGCTGCTTAACGGGAAAGGTGAGGTGGGGTGATACATAAAACAAGAGTTTCAAATTAGCTCAGATACCGTTCCATAAACCCAATATGTAATAGACAAGACCTACTCCTTGCTCAGAGAACTGGACTCAACACGCCCGATTCACCGCACAAGAATATATCTGACTAGTAATAATCTTAAAACCTATGTATTGATATCTCTCTGTTAGTGTGTCAAGTGGGTGTAAAGCGACATAAACACAGCCGTGAAAAGCTGCTAAACCCCATTATAAAAATAAATTACTTTTAAAAACCCATGAAACAAAGACAGGGAAAGAGAGAGAAATTCTTACACAATTCGTTCAGGGGCAGTGATGCAACCTGGATTGACCATATCTAGACCCACAGCTGGATGAGACATAAGGGTGGACACTCTTGGGGCTGAGAGGTTTGGTGAGGTTGGGTGAGCAAACGCAGACCCTTTAAAGTAATACTGCGTGCTACCCGTCGCATGGGTCCCAAATCTCCAGGTTCAAGGGCATCTTCCTACATCGAAAACATGCATGAGAAACCCAGAAGATGGTACACCGTGTGATGGGGAAAGGTTTCTAAAATGCACCCCATTTCTCATCTCCTTGTGCTCGGGTTCGCCATTCCAGCCACTTTACTAGCAATCTCCCTGCTTGGAGCATCAGCACCTTTAACCTCCTGTTCCGTACAGGTTGCAATTTGTCCTGAGGATGAACGGGAAGACGGGGAACCAATGAGAGACTAGCTCTTGGTGTTGGGACAGGCACAGGTCACTCTATTTTCCCATCAGGAAGAAGAATTAACCACAGGCTCAGCCTGCCCCCCGGAACCAGAACAGGGCCTGAAGCCATCCTGCGCTTTTGCGGCCAGCTCCCAAAAAAGCGACTTGTAAAATGGAGCTTCAGGGCACTGCAATTCACAAACCTGCAGAGTTATAAATGATAACTCTCGTCCACAAATATATTGAGGGAAGGCAAAGAAGAGGATTTGAAATCAAGGCAGAATTGCAGGAAACAGATTTCAGGAGGTAGATTCGAATCGCCTTTAAAGCACATGAAAAGCGGCAAAACGTTGACAATGATGCCCTTGGCCAAAAAGGGCGTATGCGTTTTTTCCTGAATATATTCAGGAAAAAACGCATACGCCCTTTTTGGCCAACCAAGCAACCTGGAAAGGCAAATCAGCGCTACAAAGAAGTCTCGCTTCCCATCGGTCAAAAGGGCCATGCTGAAAAAAGTGTCAAAACCAGAAATGCAGGACAGGCCATGGAGAAATGGGAGCCTTGCTACACTGATGGGCGGGATGTAAATCGCCAACAGCCACTCTGGAGAAGTGTACGGTGTGTCCTGAAACATCTAAAAAACACAGCTTAGAGAGGATAGGGCACTTCCACGCATGGGGGGATAAAGTGGGAAAATTGAAAATCAGCAAGACACAAGCACCCCAAAGTTTAGGGCTGCTCTGTTGACAAGGACCTCCACTTCATTCCACCTTAAATATCCCAGGAAAGCGAAAAATGGATCAAAAAGTTGTGGTCCTTATGTACAATGGAATATCACTCAGCCATGAAATCAATGTCATAAGGCTAATAGCAGCATGATGAGTGGATTTAGGTAAGACGATTCTAAGTGAAATAAGTCACACAGAAAAGGACACTTCTCATAAGGTGTCACTTATAGAGGGAATGTAAAAACCGTTACACTTGAACTGAATTACAAAACAGAACAGAGTCACACATGCAGAAAACACACTATGGCTGCTTAACGGGAAAGGTGAGGTGGGGTGAAACATAAAACAAGAGTTTCAAATTAGCTCAGATACCGTTCCATAAACCCAATATGTAATAGACAAGACCTACTCCTTGCTCAGAGAACTGGACTCAACACGCCCGATTCACCGCACAAGAATATATCTGACTAGTAATAATCTTAAAACCTATGTATTGATATCTCTCTGTTAGTGTGTCAACTGGGTGTAAAGCGGCATAAACACAGCCGTGAAAAGCAGCTAAACCCCATTATAAAAATAAATTACTTTTAAAAACCCATGAAACAAAGACAGGGAAAGAGAGAGAATTTCTTACACAATTCGTTCAGGGGCTGTGATGCAACCTGGATTGACCATATCTAGACCCACAGCTGGATGAGACATAAGGGTGGACACTCTTGGGGCTGAGAGGTTTGGTGAGGTTGGGTGAGCAAACGCAGACCCTTTAAAGTAATACTGCGTGCTACCCGTCGCATGGGTCCCAAATCTCCAAGTTCAAGGGCATCTTCCTACATCGAAAACATGCATGAGAAACCCAGAAGATGGTACACCGTGTGATGGGGAAAGGTTTCTAAAACGCACCTCATTTCTCATCTCCTTGTGCTCGGGTTCGCCATTCCAGCCACTTTACTAGCAATCTCCCTATTTGGAGCATCAGCACCTTTAACCTCCTGTTCCGTACAGGTTGCAATTTGTCCTGAGGATGAACGGGAAGACGGGGAACCAATGAGAGACTAGCTCTTGGTGTTGGGACAGGCACAGGTCACTCTATTTTCCCATCAGGAAGAAGAATTAACCACAGGCTCAGCCTGCCCCCCGGAACCAGAACAGGGCCTGAAGCCATCCTGCGCTTTTGCGGCCAGCTCCCAGAAAAGCGAGTTGTAAAATGGAGCTTCAGGGCACTGCAATTCACAAACCTGCAGAGTTATAAATGATAACTCTCGTCCACAAATATATTGAGGGAAGGCAAAGAAGAGGATTTGAAATCAAGGCAGAATTGCAGGAAACAGATTTCAGGAGGTAGATTCGAATCGCCTTTAAAGCACATGAAAAGCGGCAAAACGTTGACAATGATGCCCTTGGCCAAAAAGGGCGTATGCGTTTTTTCCTGAATATATTCAGGAAAAAACGCATACGCCCTTTTTGGCCAACCAAGCAACCTGGAAAGGCAAATCAGCGCTACAAAGAAGTCTCGCTTCCCATCGGTCAAAAGGGCCATGCTGAAAAAAGTGTCAAAACCAGAAATGCAGGACAGGCCATGGAGAAATGGGAGCCTTGCTACACTGATGGGCGGGATGTAAATCGCCAACAGCCACTCTGGAGAAGTGTACGGTGTGTCCTGAAACATCTAAAAAACACAGCTTAGAGAGGATAGGGCACTTCCACGCATGGGGGGATAAAGTGGGAAAATTGAAAATCAGCAAGACACAAGCACCCCAAAGTTTAGGGCTGCTCTGTTGACAAGGACCTCCACTTCATTCCACCTTAAATATCCCAGGAAAGCGAAAAATGGATCAAAAAGTTGTGGTCCTTATGTACAATGGAATATCACTCAGCCATGAAATCAAAGTCATAAGGCTAGTAGCAGCATGATGAGTGGATTTAGGTAAGACGATTCTAAGTGAAATAAGTCACACAGAAAAGGACACTTCTCATAAGGTGTCACTTATAGAGGGAATGTAAAAACCGTTACACTTGAACTGAATTACAAAACAGAACAGAGTCACACATGCAGAAAACACACTATGGCTGCTTAACGGGAAAGGTGAGGTGGGGTGATACATAAAACAAGAGTTTCAAATTAGCTCAGATACCGTTCCATAAACCCAATATGAATAGACAAGACCTACTCCTTGCTCAGAGAACTGGACTCAACACGCCCGATTCACCGCACAAGAATATATCTGACTAGTAATAATCTTAAAACCTATGTATTGATATCTCTCTGTTAGTGTGTCAAGTGGGTGTAAAGCGACATAAACACAGCCGTGAAAAGCTGCTAAACCCCATTATAAAAATAAATTACTTTTAAAAACCCATGAAACAAAGACAGGGAAAGAGAGAGAAATTCTTACACAATTCGTTCAGGGGCAGTGATGCAACCTGGATTGACCATATCTAGACCCACAGCTGGATGAGACATAAGGGTGGACACTCTTGGGGCTGAGAGGTTTGGTGAGGTTGGGTGAGCAAACGCAGACCCTTTAAAGTAATACTGCGTGCTACCCGTCGCATGGGTCCCAAATCTCCAGGTTCAAGGGCATCTTCCTACATCGAAAACATGCATGAGAAACCCAGAAGATGGTACACCGTGTGATGGGGAAAGGTTCCTAAAGCGCACCTCATTTCTCATCTCCTTGTGCTCGGGTTCGCCATTCCAGCCACTTTACTAGCAATCTCCCTACTTGGAGCATCAGCACCTTTAACCTCCTGTTCCGTACAGGTTGCAATTTGTCCTGAGGATGAACGGGAAGACGGGGAACCAATGAGAGACTAGCTCTTGGTGTTGGGACAGGCACAGGTCACTCTATTTTCCCATCAGGAAGAAGAATTAACCACAGGCTCAGCCTGCCCCCCGGAACCAGAAAAGGGCCTGAAGCCATCCTGCGCTTTTGCGGCCAGCTCCCAAAAAAGCGACTTGTAAAATGGAGCTTCAGGGCACTGCAATTCACAAACCTGCAGAGTTATAAATGATAACTCTCGTCCACAAATATATTGAGGGAAGGCAAAGAAGAGGATTTGAAATCAAGGCAGAATTGCAGGAAACAGATTTCAGGAGGTAGATTCGAATCGCCTTTAAAGCACATGAAAAGCGGCAAAACGTTGACAATGATGCCCTTGGCCAAAAAGGGCGTATGCGTTTTTTCCTGAATATATTCAGGAAAAAACGCATACGCCCTTTTTGGCCAACCAAGCAACCTGGAAAGGCAAATCAGCGCTACAAAGAAGTCTCGCTTCCCATCGGTCAAAAGGGCCATGCTGAAAAAAGTGTCAAAACCAGAAATGCAGGACAGGCCATGGAGAAATGGGAGCCTTGCTACACTGATGGGCGGGATGTAAATTGCCAACAGCCACTCTGGAGAAGTGTACGGTGTGTCCTGAAACATCTAAAAAACACAGCTTAGAGAGCATAGGGCACTTCCACGCATGGGGGGATAAAGAGGGAAAATTGAAAATCAGCAAGACACAAGCACCCCAAAGTTTAGGGCTGCTCTGTTGACAAGGACCTCCACTTCATTCCACCTTAAATATCCCAGGAAAGCGAAAAATGGATAAAGAAGTTGTGGTCCTTATGTACAATGGAATATCACTCAGCCATGAAATCAATGTCATAAGGCTAGTAGCAGCATGATGAGTGGATTTAGGTAAGACGATTCTAAGTGAAATAAGTCACACAGAAAAGGATACTTCTCATAAGGTGTCACTTATAGAGGGAATGTAAAAACCGTTACACTTGAACTGAATTACAAAACAGAACAGAGTCACACATGCAGAAAACACACTATGGCTGCTTAACGGGAAAGGTGAGGTGGGGTGATATATAAAACAAGAGTTTCAAATTAGCTCAGATACCGTTCCATAAACCCAATATGTAATAGACAAGACCTACTCCTTGCTCAGAGAACTGGACTCAACACGCCCGATTCACCGCACAAGAATATATCTGACTAGTAATAATCTTAAAACCTATGTATTGATATCTCTCTGTTAGTGTGTCAAGTGGGTGTAAAGCGACATAAACACAGCCGTGAAAAGCTGCTAAACCCCATTATAAAAATAAATTACTTTTAAAAACCCATGAAACAAAGACAGGGAAAGAGAGAGAAATTCTTACACAATTCGTTCAGGGGCAGTGATGCAACCTGGATTGACCATATCTAGACCCACAGCTGGATGAGACATAAGGGTGGACACTCTTGGGGCTGAGAGGTTTGGTGAGGTTGGGTGAGCAAACGCAGACCCTTTAAAGTAATACTGCGTGCTACCCGTCGCATGGGTCCCAAATCTCCAGGTTCAAGGGCATCTTTCTACATCGAAAACATGCATGAGAAACCCAGAAGATGGTACACCGTGTGATGGGGAAAGGTTTCTAAAACGCACCTCATTTCTCATCTCCTTGTGCTCGGGTTCGCCATTCCAGCCACTTTACTAGCAATCTCCCTACTTGGAGCATCAGCACCTTTAACCTCCTGTTCCGTACAGGTTGCAATTTGTCCTGAGGATGAACGGGAAGACGGGGAACCAATGAGAGACTAGCTCTTGGTGTTGGGACAGGCACAGGTCACTCTATTTTCCCATCAGGAAGAAGAATTAACCACAGGCTCAGCCTGCCCCCCGGAACCAGAACAGGGCCTGAAGCCATCCTGCGCTTTTGCGGCCAGCTCCCAAAAAAGCGACTTGTAAAATGGAGCTTCAGGGCACTGCAATTCACAAACCTGCAGAGTTATAAATGATAACTCTCGTCCACAAATATATTGAGGGAAGGCAAAGAAGAGGATTTGAAATCAAGGCAGTATTGCAGGAAACAGATTTCAGGAGGTAGATTCGAATCGCCTTTAAAGCACACGGAAAGCGGCAAAACGTTGACAATGATGCCCTTGGCCAAAAAGGGCGTATGCGTTTTTTCCTGAATATATTCAGGAAAAAACGCATACGCCCTTTTTGGCCAACCAAGCAACCTGGAAAGGCAAATCAGCGCTACAAAGAAGTCTCGCTTCCCATCGGTCAAAAGGGCCATGCTGAAAAAAGTGTCAAAACCAGAAATGCAGGACAGGCCATGGAGAAATGGGAGCCTTGCTACACTGATGGGCGGGATGTAAATTGCCAACAGCCACTCTGGAGAAGTGTACGGTGTGTCCTGAAACATCTAAAAAACACAGCTTAGAGAACATAGGGCACTTCCACGCATGGGGGGATAAAGAGGGAAAATTGAAAATCAGCAAGACACAAGCACCCCAAAGTTTAGGGCTGCTCTGTTGACAAGGACCTCCACTTCATTCCACCTTAAATATCTCAGGAAAGCGAAAAATGGATAAAAAAGTTGTGGTCCTTATGTACAATGGAATATCACTCAGCCATGAAATCAATGTCATAAGGCTAGTAGCAGCATGATGAGTGGATTAAGGTAAGACGATTCTAAGTGAAATAAGTCACACAGAAAAGGACACTTCTCATAAGGTGTCACTTATAGAGGGAATGTAAAAACCGTTACACTTGAACTGAATTACAAAACAGAACAGAGTCACACATGCAGAAAACACACTATGGCTGCTTAACGGGAAAGGTGAGGTGGGGTGATACATAAAACAAGAGTTTCAAATTAGCTCAGATACCGTTCCATAAACCCAATATGTAATAGACAAGACCTACTCCTTGCTCAGAGAACTGGACTCAACACGCCCGATTCACCGCAAAAGAATATATCTGACTAGTAATAATCTTAAAACCTATGTATTGATATCTCTCTGTTAGTGTGTCAAGTGGGTGTAAAGCGACATAAACACAGCCGTGAAAAGCTGCTAAACCCCATTATAAAAATAAATTACTTTTAAAAACCCATGAAACAAAGACAGGGAAAGAGAGAGAAATTCTTACACAATTCGTTCAGGGGCAGTGATGCAACCTGGATTGACCATATCTAGACCCACAGCTGGATGAGACATAAGGGTGGACACTCTTGGGGCTGAGAGGTTTGGTGAGGTTGGGTGAGCAAACGCAGACCCTTTAAAGTAATACTGCGTGCTACCCGTCGCATGGGTCCCAAATCTCCAGGTTCAAGGGCATCTTCCTACATCGAAAACATGCATGAGAAACCCAGAAGATGGTACACCGTGTGATGGGGAAAGGTTCCTAAAACGCACCTCATTTCTCATCTCCTTGTGCTCGGGTTCGCCATTCCAGCCACTTTACTAGCAATCTCCCTACTTGGAGCATCAGCACCTTTAACCTCCTGTTCCGTACAGGTTGCAATTTGTCCTGAGGATGAACGGGAAGACGGGGAACCAATGAGAGACTAGCTCTTGGTGTTGGGACAGGCACAGGTCACTCTATTTTCCCATCAGGAAGAAGAATTAACCACAGGCTCAGCCTGCCCCCCGGAACCAGAAAAGGGCCTGAAGCCATCCTGCGCTTTTGCGGCCAGCTCCCAAAAAAGCGACTTGTAAAATGGAGCTTCAGGGCACTGCAATTCACAAACCTGCAGAGTTATAAATGATAACTCTCGTCCACAAATATATTGAGGGAAGGCAAAGAAGAGGATTTGAAATCAAGGCAGAATTGCAGGAAACAGATTTCAGGAGGTAGATTCGAATCGCCTTTAAAGCACATGAAAAGCGGCAAAACGTTGACAATGATGCCCTTGGCCAAAAAGGGCGTATGCGTTTTTTCCTGAATATATTCAGGAAAAAACGCATACGCCCTTTTTGGCCAACCAAGCAACCTGGAAAGGCAAATCAGCGCTACAAAGAAGTCTCGCTTCCCATCGGTCAAAAGGGCCATGCTGAAAAAAGTGTCAAAACCAGAAATGCAGGACAGGCCATGGAGAAATGGGAGCCTTGCTACACTGATGGGCGGGATGTAAATTGCCAACAGCCACTCTGGAGAAGTGTACGGTGTGTCCTGAAACATCTAAAAAACACAGCTTAGAGAGCATAGGGCACTTCCACGCATGGGGGGATAAAGAGGGAAAATTGAAAATCAGCAAGACACAAGCACCCCAAAGTTTAGGGCTGCTCTGTTGACAAGGACCTCCACTTCATTCCACCTTAAATATCCCAGGAAAGCGAAAAATGGATAAAGAAGTTGTGGTCCTTATGTACAATGGAATATCACTCAGCCATGAAATCAATGTCATAAGGCTAGTAGCAGCATGATGAGTGGATTTAGGTAAGACGATTCTAAGTGAAATAAGTCACACAGAAAAGGATACTTCTCATAAGGTGTCACTTATAGAGGGAATGTAAAAACCGTTACACTTGAACTGAATTACAAAACAGAACAGAGTCACACATGCAGAAAACACACTATGGCTGCTTAACGGGAAAGGTGAGGTGGGGTGATATATAAAACAAGAGTTTCAAATTAGCTCAGATACCGTTCCATAAACCCAATATGTAATAGACAAGACCTACTCCTTGCTCAGAGAACTGGACTCAACACGCCCGATTCACCGCACAAGAATATATCTGACTAGTAATAATCTTAAAACCTATGTATTGATATCTCTCTGTTAGTGTGTCAAGTGGGTGTAAAGCGACATAAACACAGCCGTGAAAAGCTGCTAAACCCCATTATAAAAATAAATTACTTTTAAAAACCCATGAAACAAAGACAGGGAAAGAGAGAGAAATTCTTACACAATTCGTTCAGGGGCAGTGATGCAACCTGGATTGACCATATCTAGACCCACAGCTGGATGAGACATAAGGGTGGACACTCTTGGGGCTGAGAGGTTTGGTGAGGTTGGGTGAGCAAACGCAGACCCTTTAAAGTAATACTGCGTGCTACCCGTCGCATGGGTCCCAAATCTCCAGGTTCAAGGGCATCTTTCTACATCGAAAACATGCATGAGAAACCCAGAAGATGGTACACCGTGTGATGGGGAAAGGTTTCTAAAACGCACCTCATTTCTCATCTCCTTGTGCTCGGGTTCGCCATTCCAGCCACTTTACTAGCAATCTCCCTACTTGGAGCATCAGCACCTTTAACCTCCTGTTCCGTACAGGTTGCAATTTGTCCTGAGGATGAACGGGAAGACGGGGAACCAATGAGAGACTAGCTCTTGGTGTTGGGACAGGCACAGGTCACTCTATTTTCCCATCAGGAAGAAGAATTAACCACAGGCTCAGCCTGCCCCCCGGAACCAGAACAGGGCCTGAAGCCATCCTGCGCTTTTGCGGCCAGCTCCCAAAAAAGCGACTTGTAAAATGGAGCTTCAGGGCACTGCAATTCACAAACCTGCAGAGTTATAAATGATAACTCTCGTCCACAAATATATTGAGGGAAGGCAAAGAAGAGGATTTGAAATCAAGGCAGTATTGCAGGAAACAGATTTCAGGAGGTAGATTCGAATCGCCTTTAAAGCACACGGAAAGCGGCAAAACGTTGACAATGATGCCCTTGGCCAAAAAGGGCGTATGCGTTTTTTCCTGAATATATTCAGGAAAAAACGCATACGCCCTTTTTGGCCAACCAAGCAACCTGGAAAGGCAAATCAGCGCTACAAAGAAGTCTCGCTTCCCATCGGTCAAAAGGGCCATGCTGAAAAAAGTGTCAAAACCAGAAATGCAGGACAGGCCATGGAGAAATGGGAGCCTTGCTACACTGATGGGCGGGATGTAAATTGCCAACAGCCACTCTGGAGAAGTGTACGGTGTGTCCTGAAACATCTAAAAAACACAGCTTAGAGAACATAGGGCACTTCCACGCATGGGGGGATAAAGAGGGAAAATTGAAAATCAGCAAGACACAAGCACCCCAAAGTTTAGGGCTGCTCTGTTGACAAGGACCTCCACTTCATTCCACCTTAAATATCTCAGGAAAGCGAAAAATGGATAAAAAAGTTGTGGTCCTTATGTACAATGGAATATCACTCAGCCATGAAATCAATATCATAAGGCTAGTAGCAGCATGATGAGTGGATTAAGGTAAGACGATTCTAAGTGAAATAAGTCACACAGAAAAGGACACTTCTCATAAGGTGTCACTTATAGAGGGAATGTAAAAACCGTTACACTTGAACTGAATTACAAAACAGAACAGAGTCACACATGCAGAAAACACACTATGGCTGCTTAACGGGAAAGGTGAGGTGGGGTGATACATAAAACAAGAGTTTCAAATTAGCTCAGATACCGTTCCATAAACCCAATATGTAATAGACAAGACCTACTCCTTGCTCAGAGAACTGGACTCAACACGCCCGATTCACCGCAAAAGAATATATCTGACTAGTAATAATCTTAAAACCTATGTATTGATATCTCTCTGTTAGTGTGTCAAGTGGGTGTAAAGCGACATAAACACAGCCGTGAAAAGCTGCTAAACCCCATTATAAAAATAAATTACTTTTAAAAACCCATGAAACAAAGACAGGGAAAGAGAGAGAAATTCTTACACAATTCGTTCAGGGGCAGTGATGCAACCTGGATTGACCATATCTAGACCCACAGCTGGATGAGACATAAGGGTGGACACTCTTGGGGCTGAGAGGTTTGGTGAGGTTGGGTGAGCAAACGCAGACCCTTTAAAGTAATACTGCGTGCTACCCGTCGCATGGGTCCCAAATCTCCAGGTTCAAGGGCATCTTCCTACATCGAAAACATGCATGAGAAACCCAGAAGATGGTACACCGTGTGATGGGGAAAGGTTCCTAAAACGCACCTCATTTCTCATCTCCTTGTGCTCGGGTTCGCCATTCCAGCCACTTTACTAGCAATCTCCCTACTTGGAGCATCAGCACCTTTAACCTCCTGTTCCGTACAGGTTGCAATTTGTCCTGAGGATGAACGGGAAGACGGGGAACCAATGAGAGACTAGCTCTTGGTGTTGGGACAGGCACAGGTCACTCTATTTTCCCATCAGGAAGAAGAATTAACCACAGGCTCAGCCTGCCCCCCGGAACCAGAAAAGGGCCTGAAGCCATCCTGCGCTTTTGCGGCCAGCTCCCAAAAAAGCGACTTGTAAAATGGAGCTTCAGGGCACTGCAATTCACAAACCTGCAGAGTTATAAATGATAACTCTCGTCCACAAATATATTGAGGGAAGGCAAAGAAGAGGATTTGAAATCAAGGCAGAATTGCAGGAAACAGATTTCAGGAGGTAGATTCGAATCGCCTTTAAAGCACATGAAAAGCGGCAAAACGTTGACAATGATGCCCTTGGCCAAAAAGGGCGTATGCGTTTTTTCCTGAATATATTCAGGAAAAAACGCATACGCCCTTTTTGGCCAACCAAGCAACCTGGAAAGGCAAATCAGTGCTACAAAGAAGTCTCGCTTCCCATCGGTCAAAAGGGCCATGCTGAAAAAAGTGTCAAAACCAGAAATGCAGGACAGGCCATGGAGAAATGGGAGCCTTGCTACACTGATGGGCGGGATGTAAATTGCCAACAGCCACTCTGGAGAAGTGTACGGTGTGTCCTGAAACATCTAAAAAACACAGCTTAGAGAACATAGGGCACTTCCACGCATGGGGGGATAAAGTGGGAAAATTGAAAATCAGCAAGACACAAGCACCCCAAAGTTTAGGGCTGCTCTGTTGACAAGGACCTCCACTTCATTCCACCTTAAATATCCCAGAAAAGCGAAAAATGGATCAAAAAGTTGCGGTCCTTATGTACAATGGAATATCACTCAGCCATGAAATCAAAGTCATAAGGCTAGTAGCAGCATGATGAGTGGATTTAGGTAAGACGATTCTAAGTGAAATAAGTCACACAGAAAAGGACACTTCTCATAAGGTGTCACTTATAGAGGGAATGTAAAAACCGTTACACTTGAACTGAATTACAAAACAGAACAGAGTCACACATGCAGAAAACACACTATGGCTGCTTAACGGGAAAGGTGAGGTGGGGTGATACATAAAACAAGAGTTTCAAATTAGCTCAGATACCGTTCCATAAACCCAATATGTAATAGACAAGACCTACTCCTTGCTCAGAGAACTGGACTCAACACGCCCGATTCACCGCACAAGAATATATCTGACTAGTAATAATCTTAAAACCTGTGTATTGATATCTCTCTGTTAGTGTGTCAAGTGGGTGTAAAGCGGCATAAACACAGCCGTGAAAAGCAGCTAAACCCCATTATAAAAATAAATTACTTTTAAAAACCCATGAAACAAAGACAGGGAAAGAGAGAGAAATTCTTACACAATTCGTTCAGGGGCTGTGATGCAACCTGGATTGACCATATCTAGACCCACAGCTGGATGAGACATAAGGGTGGACACTCTTGGGGCTGAGAGGTTTGGTGAGGTTGGGTGAGCAAACGCAGACCCTTTAAAGTAATACTGCGTGCTACCCGTCGCATGGGTCCCAAATCTCCAGGTTCAAGGGCATCTTCCTACATCGAAAACATGCATGAGAAACCCAGAAGATGGTACACCGTGTGATGGGGAAAGGTTTCTAAAACGCACCTCATTTCTCATCTCCTTGTGCTCGGGTTCGCCATTCCAGCCACTTTACTAGCAATCTCCCTACTTGGAGCATCAGCACCTTTAACCTCCTGTTCCGTACAGGTTGCAATTTGTCCTGAGGATGAACGGGAAGACGGGGAACCAATGAGAGACTAGCTCTTGGTGTTGGGACAGGCACAGGTCACTCTATTTTCCCATCAGGAAGAAGAATTAACCACAGGCTCAGCCTGCCCCCCGGAACCAGAACAGGGCCTGAAGCCATCCTGCGCTTTTGCGGCCAGCTCCCAGAAAAGCGACTTGTAAAATGGAGCTTCAGGGCACTGCAATTCACAAACCTGCAGAGTTATAAATGATAACTCTCGTCCACAAATATATTGAGGGAAGGCAAAGAAGAGGATTTGAAATCAAGGCAGAATTGCAGGAAACAGATTTCAGGAGGTAGATTCGAATCGCCTTTAAAGCACATGAAAAGCGGCAAAACGTTGACAATGATGCCCTTGGCCAAAAAGGGCGTATGCGTTTTTTCCTGAATATATTCAGGAAAAAACGCATACGCCCTTTTTGGCCAACCAAGCAACCTGGAAAGGCAAATCAGCGCTACAAAGAAGTCTCGCTTCCCATCGGTCAAAAGGGCCATGCTGAAAAAAGTGTCAAAACCAGAAATGCAGGACAGGTCATGGAGAAATGGGAGCCTTGCTACACTGATGGGCGGGATGTAAATCGCCAACAGCCACTCTGGAGAAGTGTACGGTGTGTCCTGAAACATCTAAAAAACACAGCTTAGAGAGGATAGGGCACTTCCACGCATGGGGGGATAAAGTGGGAAAATTGAAAATCAGCAAGACACAAGCACCCCAAAGTTTAGGGCTGCTCTGTTGACAAGGACCTCCACTTCATTCCACCTTAAATATCCCAGGAAAGCGAAAAATGGATCAAAAAGTTGTGGTCCTTATGTACAATGGAATATCACTCAGCCATGAAATCAATGTCATAAGGCTAATAGCAGCATGATGAGTGGATTTAGGTAAGACGATTCTAAGTGAAATAAGTCACACAGAAAAGGACACTTCTCATAAGGTGTCACTTATAGAGGGAATGTAAAAACCGTTACACTTGAACTGAATTACAAAACAGAACAGAGTCACACATGCAGAAAACACACTATGGCTGCTTAACGGGAAAGGTGAGGTGGGGTGAAACATAAAACAAGAGTTTCAAATTAGCTCAGATACCGTTCCATAAACCCAATATGTAATAGACAAGACCTACTCCTTGCTCAGAGAACTGGACTCAACACGCCCGATTCACCGCACAAGAATATATCTGACTAGTAATAATCTTAAAACCTATGTATTGATATCTCTCTGTTAGTGTGTCAACTGGGTGTAAAGCGGCATAAACACAGCCGTGAAAAGCAGCTAAACCCCATTATAAAAATAAATTACTTTTAAAAACCCATGAAACAAAGACAGGGAAAGAGAGAGAATTTCTTACACAATTCGTTCAGGGGCTGTGATGCAACCTGGATTGACCATATCTAGACCCACAGCTGGATGAGACATAAGGGTGGACACTCTTGGGGCTGAGAGGTTTGGTGAGGTTGGGTGAGCAAACGCAGACCCTTTAAAGTAATACTGCGTGCTACCCGTCGCATGGGTCCCAAATCTCCAAGTTCAAGGGCATCTTCCTACATCGAAAACATGCATGAGAAACCCAGAAGATGGTACACCGTGTGATGGGGAAAGGTTTCTAAAACGCACCTCATTTCTCATCTCCTTGTGCTCGGGTTCGCCATTCCAGCCACTTTACTAGCAATCTCCCTATTTGGAGCATCAGCACCTTTAACCTCCTGTTCCGTACAGGTTGCAATTTGTCCTGAGGATGAACGGGAAGACGGGGAACCAATGAGAGACTAGCTCTTGGTGTTGGGACAGGCACAGGTCACTCTATTTTCCCATCAGGAAGAAGAATTAACCACAGGCTCAGCCTGCCCCCCGGAACCAGAACAGGGCCTGAAGCCATCCTGCGCTTTTGCGGCCAGCTCCCAAAAAAGCGACTTGTAAAATGGAGCTTCAGGGCACTGCAATTCACAAACCTGCAGAGTTATAAATGATAACTCTCGTCCACAAATATATTGAGGGAAGGCAAAGAAGAGGATTTGAAATCAAGGCAGTATTGCAGGAAACAGATTTCAGGAGGTAGATTCGAATCGCCTTTAAAGCACACGGAAAGCGGCAAAACGTTGACAATGATGCCCTTGGCCAAAAAGGGCGTATGCGTTTTTTCCTGAATATATTCAGGAAAAAACGCATACGCCCTTTTTGGCCAACCAAGCAACCTGGAAAGGCAAATCAGCGCTACAAAGAAGTCTCGCTTCCCATCGGTCAAAAGGGCCATGCTGAAAAAAGTGTCAAAACCAGAAATGCAGGACAGGTCATGGAGAAATGGGAGCCTTGCTACACTGATGGGCGGGATGTAAATCGCCAACAGCCACTCTGGAGAAGTGTACGGTGTGTCCTGAAACATCTAAAAAACACAGCTTAGAGAGGATAGGGCACTTCCACGCATGGGGGGATAAAGTGGGAAAATTGAAAATCAGCAAGACACAAGCACCCCAAAGTTTAGGGCTGCTCTGTTGACAAGGACCTCCACTTCATTCCACCTTAAATATCCCAGGAAAGCGAAAAATGGATCAAAAAGTTGTGGTCCTTATGTACAATGGAATATCACTCAGCCATGAAATCAAAGTCATAAGGCTAGTAGCAGCATGATGAGTGGATTTAGGTAAGACGATTCTAAGTGAAATAAGTCACACAGAAAAGGACACTTCTCATAAGGTGTCACTTATAGAGGGAATGTAAAAACCGTTACACTTGAACTGAATTACAAAACAGAACAGAGTCACACATGCAGAAAACACACTATGGCTGCTTAACGGGAAAGGTGAGGTGGGGTGATACATAAAACAAGAGTTTCAAATTAGCTCAGATACCGTTCCATAAACCCAATATGAATAGACAAGACCTACTCCTTGCTCAGAGAACTGGACTCAACACGCCCGATTCACCGCACAAGAATATATCTGACTAGTAATAATCTTAAAACCTATGTATTGATATCTCTCTGTTAGTGTGTCAAGTGGGTGTAAAGCGACATAAACACAGCCGTGAAAAGCTGCTAAACCCCATTATAAAAATAAATTACTTTTAAAAACCCATGAAACAAAGACAGGGAAAGAGAGAGAAATTCTTACACAATTCGTTCAGGGGCAGTGATGCAACCTGGATTGACCATATCTAGACCCACAGCTGGATGAGACATAAGGGTGGACACTCTTGGGGCTGAGAGGTTTGGTGAGGTTGGGTGAGCAAACGCAGACCCTTTAAAGTAATACTGCGTGCTACCCGTCGCATGGGTCCCAAATCTCCAGGTTCAAGGGCATCTTTCTACATCGAAAACATGCATGAGAAACCCAGAAGATGGTACACCGTGTGATGGGGAAAGGTTTCTAAAACGCACCTCATTTCTCATCTCCTTGTGCTCGGGTTCGCCATTCCAGCCACTTTACTAGCAATCTCCCTACTTGGAGCATCAGCACCTTTAACCTCCTGTTCCGTACAGGTTGCAATTTGTCCTGAGGATGAACGGGAAGACGGGGAACCAATGAGAGACTAGCTCTTGGTGTTGGGACAGGCACAGGTCACTCTATTTTCCCATCAGGAAGAAGAATTAACCACAGGCTCAGCCTGCCCCCCGGAACCAGAACAGGGCCTGAAGCCATCCTGCGCTTTTGCGGCCAGCTCCCAAAAAAGCGACTTGTAAAATGGAGCTTCAGGGCACTGCAATTCACAAACCTGCAGAGTTATAAATGATAACTCTCGTCCACAAATATATTGAGGGAAGGCAAAGAAGAGGATTTGAAATCAAGGCAGTATTGCAGGAAACAGATTTCAGGAGGTAGATTCGAATCGCCTTTAAAGCACACGGAAAGCGGCAAAACGTTGACAATGATGCCCTTGGCCAAAAAGGGCGTATGCGTTTTTTCCTGAATATATTCAGGAAAAAACGCATACGCCCTTTTTGGCCAACCAAGCAACCTGGAAAGGCAAATCAGCGCTACAAAGAAGTCTCGCTTCCCATCGGTCAAAAGGGCCATGCTGAAAAAAGTGTCAAAACCAGAAATGCAGGACAGGTCATGGAGAAATGGGAGCCTTGCTACACTGATGGGCGGGATGTAAATCGCCAACAGCCACTCTGGAGAAGTGTACGGTGTGTCCTGAAACATCTAAAAAACACAGCTTAGAGAGGATAGGGCACTTCCACGCATGGGGGGATAAAGTGGGAAAATTGAAAATCAGCAAGACACAAGCACCCCAAAGTTTAGGGCTGCTCTGTTGACAAGGACCTCCACTTCATTCCACCTTAAATATCCCAGGAAAGCGAAAAATGGATCAAAAAGTTGTGGTCCTTATGTACAATGGAATATCACTCAGCCATGAAATCAAAGTCATAAGGCTAGTAGCAGCATGATGAGTGGATTTAGGTAAGACGATTCTAAGTGAAATAAGTCACACAGAAAAGGACACTTCTCATAAGGTGTCACTTATAGAGGGAATGTAAAAACCGTTACACTTGAACTGAATTACAAAACAGAACAGAGTCACACATGCAGAAAACACACTATGGCTGCTTAACGGGAAAGGTGAGGTGGGGTGATATATAAAACAAGAGTTTCAAATTAGCTCAGATACCGTTCCATAAACCCAATATGTAATAGACAAGACCTACTCCTTGCTCAGAGAACTGGACTCAACACGCCCGATTCACCGCACAAGAATATATCTGACTAGTAATAATCTTAAAACCTATGTATTGATATCTCTCTGTTAGTGTGTCAAGTGGGTGTAAAGCGACATAAACACAGCCGTGAAAAGCTGCTAAACCCCATTATAAAAATAAATTACTTTTAAAAACCCATGAAACAAAGACAGGGAAAGAGAGAGAAATTCTTACACAATTCGTTCAGGGGCAGTGATGCAACCTGGATTGACCATATCTAGACCCACAGCTGGATGAGACATAAGGGTGGACACTCTTGGGGCTGAGAGGTTTGGTGAGGTTGGGTGAGCAAACGCAGACCCTTTAAAGTAATACTGCGTGCTACCCGTCGCATGGGTCCCAAATCTCCAGGTTCAAGGGCATCTTTCTACATCGAAAACATGCATGAGAAACCCAGAAGATGGTACACCGTGTGATGGGGAAAGGTTTCTAAAACGCACCTCATTTCTCATCTCCTTGTGCTCGGGTTCGCCATTCCAGCCACTTTACTAGCAATCTCCCTACTTGGAGCATCAGCACCTTTAACCTCCTGTTCCGTACAGGTTGCAATTTGTCCTGAGGATGAACGGGAAGACGGGGAACCAATGAGAGACTAGCTCTTGGTGTTGGGACAGGCACAGGTCACTCTATTTTCCCATCAGGAAGAAGAATTAACCACAGGCTCAGCCTGCCCCCCGGAACCAGAACAGGGCCTGAAGCCATCCTGCGCTTTTGCGGCCAGCTCCCAAAAAAGCGACTTGTAAAATGGAGCTTCAGGGCACTGCAATTCACAAACCTGCAGAGTTATAAATGATAACTCTCGTCCACAAATATATTGAGGGAAGGCAAAGAAGAGGATTTGAAATCAAGGCAGTATTGCAGGAAACAGATTTCAGGAGGTAGATTCGAATCGCCTTTAAAGCACACGGAAAGCGGCAAAACGTTGACAATGATGCCCTTGGCCAAAAAGGGCGTATGCGTTTTTTCCTGAATATATTCAGGAAAAAACGCATACGCCCTTTTTGGCCAACCAAGCAACCTGGAAAGGCAAATCAGCGCTACAAAGAAGTCTCGCTTCCCATCGGTCAAAAGGGCCATGCTGAAAAAAGTGTCAAAACCAGAAATGCAGGACAGGTCATGGAGAAATGGGAGCCTTGCTACACTGATGGGCGGGATGTAAATCGCCAACAGCCACTCTGGAGAAGTGTACGGTGTGTCCTGAAACATCTAAAAAACACAGCTTAGAGAGGATAGGGCACTTCCACGCATGGGGGGATAAAGTGGGAAAATTGAAAATCAGCAAGACACAAGCACCCCAAAGTTTAGGGCTGCTCTGTTGACAAGGACCTCCACTTCATTCCACCTTAAATATCCCAGGAAAGCGAAAAATGGATCAAAAAGTTGTGGTCCTTATGTACAATGGAATATCACTCAGCCATGAAATCAAAGTCATAAGGCTAGTAGCAGCATGATGAGTGGATTTAGGTAAGACGATTCTAAGTGAAATAAGTCACACAGAAAAGGACACTTCTCATAAGGTGTCACTTATAGAGGGAATGTAAAAACCGTTACACTTGAACTGAATTACAAAACAGAACAGAGTCACACATGCAGAAAACACACTATGGCTGCTTAACGGGAAAGGTGAGGTGGGGTGATATATAAAACAAGAGTTTCAAATTAGCTCAGATACCGTTCCATAAACCCAATATGTAATAGACAAGACCTACTCCTTGCTCAGAGAACTGGACTCAACACGCCCGATTCACCGCACAAGAATATATCTGACTAGTAATAATCTTAAAACCTATGTATTGATATCTCTCTGTTAGTGTGTCAAGTGGGTGTAAAGCGACATAAACACAGCCGTGAAAAGCTGCTAAACCCCATTATAAAAATAAATTACTTTTAAAAACCCATGAAACAAAGACAGGGAAAGAGAGAGAAATTCTTACACAATTCGTTCAGGGGCAGTGATGCAACCTGGATTGACCATATCTAGACCCACAGCTGGATGAGACATAAGGGTGGACACTCTTGGGGCTGAGAGGTTTGGTGAGGTTGGGTGAGCAAACGCAGACCCTTTAAAGTAATACTGCGTGCTACCCGTCGCATGGGTCCCAAATCTCCAGGTTCAAGGGCATCTTTCTACATCGAAAACATGCATGAGAAACCCAGAAGATGGTACACCGTGTGATGGGGAAAGGTTTCTAAAACGCACCTCATTTCTCATCTCCTTGTGCTCGGGTTCGCCATTCCAGCCACTTTACTAGCAATCTCCCTACTTGGAGCATCAGCACCTTTAACCTCCTGTTCCGTACAGGTTGCAATTTGTCCTGAGGATGAACGGGAAGATGGGGAACCAATGAGAGACTAGCTCTTGGTGTTGGGACAGGCACAGGTCACTCTATTTTCCCATCAGGAAGAAGAATTAACCACAGGCTCAGCCTGCCCCCCGGAACCAGAACAGGGCCTGAAGCCATCCTGCGCTTTTGCGGCCAGCTCCCAAAAAAGCGACTTGTAAAATGGAGCTTCAGGGCACTGCAATTCACAAACCTGCAGAGTTATAAATGATAACTCTCGTCCACAAATATATTGAGGGAAGGCAAAGAAGAGGATTTGAAATCAAGGCAGTATTGCAGGAAACAGATTTCAGGAGGTAGATTCGAATCGCCTTTAAAGCACATGAAAAGCGGCAAAACGTTGACAATGATGCCCTTGGCCAAAAAGGGCGTATGCGTTTTTTCCTGAATATATTCAGGAAAAAACGCATACGCCCTTTTTGGCCAACCAAGCAACCTGGAAAGGCAAATCAGCGCTACAAAGAAGTCTCGCTTCCCATCGGTCAAAAGGGCCATGCTGAAAAAAGTGTCAAAACCAGAAATGCAGGACAGGCCATGGAGAAATGGGAGCCTTGCTACACTGATGGGCGGGATGTAAATCGCCAACAGCCACTCTGGAAAAGTGTACGGTGTGTCCTGAAACATCTAAAAAACACAGCTTAGAGAGGATAGGGCACTTCCACGCATGGGGGGATAAAGTGGGAAAATTGAAAATCAGCAAGACACAAGCACCCCAAAGTTTAGGGCTGCTCTGTTGACAAGGACCTCCACTTCATTCCACCTTAAATATCCCAGGAAAGCGAAAAATGGATCAAAAAGTTGTGGTCCTTATGTACAATGGAATATCACTCAGCCATGAAATCAAAGTCATAAGGCTAGTAGCAGCATGATGAGTGGATTTAGGTAAGACGATTCTAAGTGAAATAAGTCACACAGAAAAGGACACTTCTCATAAGGTGTCACTTAGAGAGGGAATGTAAAAACCGTTACACTTGAACTGAATTACAAAACAGAACAGAGTCACACATGCAGAAAACACACTATGGCTGCTTAACGGGAAAGGTGAGGTGGGGTGATACATAAAACAAGAGTTTCAAATTAGCTCAGATACCGTTCCATAAACCCAATATGTAATAGACAAGACCTACTCCTTGCTCAGAGAACTGGACTCAACACGCCCGATTCACCGCACAAGAATATATCTGACTAGTAATAATCTTAAAACCTGTGTATTGATATCTCTCTGTTAGTGTGTCAAGTGGGTGTAAAGCGGCATAAACACAGCCGTGAAAAGCAGCTAAACCCCATTATAAAAATAAATTACTTTTAAAAACCCATGAAACAAAGACGGGGAAAGAGAGAGAAATTCTTACACAATTCGTTCAGGGGCTGTGATGCAACCTGGATTGACCATATCTAGACCCACAGCTGGATGAGACATAAGGGTGGACACTCTTGGGGCTGAGAGGATTGGTGAGGTTGGGTGAGCAAACGCAGACCCTTTAAAGTAATACTGCGTGCTACCCGTCGCATGGGTCCCAAATCTCCAGGTTCAAGGGCATCTTCCTACATCGAAAACATGCATGAGAAACCCAGAAGATGGTACACCGTGTGATGGGGAAAGGTTTCTAAAACGCACCTCATTTCTCATCTCCTTGTGCTCGGGTTCGCCATTCCAGCCACTTTACTAGCAATCTCCCTACTTGGAGCATCAGCACCTTTAACCTCGTGTTCCGTACAGGTTGCAATTTGTCCTGAGGATGAACGGGAAGACGGGGAACCAATGAGAGACTAGCTCTTGGTGTTGGGACAGGCACAGGTCACTCTATTTTCCCATCAGGAAGAAGAATTAACCACAGGCTCAGCCTGCCCCCCGGAACCAGAACAGGGCCTGAAGCCATCCTGCGCTTTTGCGGCCAGCTCCCAGAAAAGCGACTTGTAAAATGGAGCTTCAGGGCACTGCAATTCACAAACCTGCAGAGTTATAAATGATAACTCTCGTCCACAAATATATTGAGGGAAGGCAAAGAAGAGGATTTGAAATCAAGGCAGAATTGCAGGAAACAGATTTCAGGAGGTAGATTCGAATCGCCTTTAAAGCACATGAAAAGCGGCAAAACGTTGACAATGATGCCCTTGGCCAAAAAGGGCGTATGCGTTTTTTCCTGAATATATTCAGGAAAAAACGCATACGCCCTTTTTGGCCAACCAAGCAACCTGGAAAGGCAAATCAGCGCTACAAAGAAGTCTCGCTTCCCATCGGTCAAAAGGGCCATGCTGAAAAAAGTGTCAAAACCAGAAATGCAGGACAGGTCATGGAGAAATGGGAGCCTTGCTACACTGATGGGCGGGATGTAAATCGCCAACAGCCACTCTGGAGAAGTGTACGGTGTGTCCTGAAACATCTAAAAAACACAGCTTAGAGAGGATAGGGCACTTCCACGCATGGGGGGATAAAGTGGGAAAATTGAAAATCAGCAAGACACAAGCACCCCAAAGTTTAGGGCTGCTCTGTTGACAAGGACCTCCACTTCATTCCACCTTAAATATCCCAGGAAAGCGAAAAATGGATCAAAAAGTTGTGGTCCTTATGTACAATGGAATATCACTCAGCCATGAAATCAATGTCATAAGGCTAATAGCAGCATGATGAGTGGATTTAGGTAAGACGATTCTAAGTGAAATAAGTCACACAGAAAAGGACACTTCTCATAAGGTGTCACTTATAGAGGGAATGTAAAAACCGTTACACTTGAACTGAATTACAAAACAGAACAGAGTCACACATGCAGAAAACACACTATGGCTGCTTAACGGGAAAGGTGAGGTGGGGTGAAACATAAAACAAGAGTTTCAAATTAGCTCAGATACCGTTCCATAAACCCAATATGTAATAGACAAGACCTACTCCTTGCTCAGAGAACTGGACTCAACACGCCCGATTCACCGCACAAGAATATATCTGACTAGTAATAATCTTAAAACCTATGTATTGATATCTCTCTGTTAGTGTGTCAACTGGGTGTAAAGCGGCATAAACACAGCCGTGAAAAGCAGCTAAACCCCATTATAAAAATAAATTACTTTTAAAAACCCATGAAACAAAGACAGGGAAAGAGAGAGAATTTCTTACACAATTCGTTCAGGGGCTGTGATGCAACCTGGATTGACCATATCTAGACCCACAGCTGGATGAGACATAAGGGTGGACACTCTTGGGGCTGAGAGGTTTGGTGAGGTTGGGTGAGCAAACGCAGACCCTTTAAAGTAATACTGCGTGCTACCCGTCGCATGGGTCCCAAATCTCCAAGTTCAAGGGCATCTTCCTACATCGAAAACATGCATGAGAAACCCAGAAGATGGTACACCGTGTGATGGGGAAAGGTTTCTAAAACGCACCTCATTTCTCATCTCCTTGTGCTCGGGTTCGCCATTCCAGCCACTTTACTAGCAATCTCCCTATTTGGAGCATCAGCACCTTTAACCTCCTGTTCCGTACAGGTTGCAATTTGTCCTGAGGATGAACGGGAAGACGGGGAACCAATGAGAGACTAGCTCTTGGTGTTGGGACAGGCACAGGTCACTCTATTTTCCCATCAGGAAGAAGAATTAACCACAGGCTCAGCCTGCCCCCCGGAACCAGAACAGGGCCTGAAGCCATCCTGCGCTTTTGCGGCCAGCTCCCAGAAAAGCGAGTTGTAAAATGGAGCTTCAGGGCACTGCAATTCACAAACCTGCAGAGTTATAAATGATAACTCTCGTCCACAAATATATTGAGGGAAGGCAAAGAAGAGGATTTGAAATCAAGGCAGAATTGCAGGAAACAGATTTCAGGAGGTAGATTCGAATCGCCTTTAAAGCACATGAAAAGCGGCAAAACGTTGACAATGATGCCCTTGGCCAAAAAGGGCGTATGCGTTTTTTCCTGAATATATTCAGGAAAAAACGCATACGCCCTTTTTGGCCAACCAAGCAACCTGGAAAGGCAAATCAGCGCTACAAAGAAGTCTCGCTTCCCATCGGTCAAAAGGGCCATGCTGAAAAATGTGTCAAAACCAGAAATGCAGGACAGGCCATGGAGAAATGGGAGCCTTGCTACACTGATGGGCGGGATGTAAATCGCCAACAGCCACTCTGGAGAAGTGTACGGTGTGTCCTGAAACATCTAAAAAACACAGCTTAGAGAGGATAGGGCACTTCCACGCATGGGGGGATAAAGTGGGAAAATTGAAAATCAGCAAGACACAAGCACCCCAAAGTTTAGGGCTGCTCTGTTGACAAGGACCTCCACTTCATTCCACCTTAAATATCCCAGGAAAGCGAAAAATGGATCAAAAAGTTGTGGTCCTTATGTACAATGGAATATCACTCAGCCATGAAATCAAAGTCATAAGGCTAGTAGCAGCATGATGAGTGGATTTAGGTAAGACGATTCTAAGTGAAATAAGTCACACAGAAAAGGACACTTCTCATAAGGTGTCACTTATAGAGGGAATGTAAAAACCGTTACACTTGAACTGAATTACAAAACAGAACAGAGTCACACATGCAGAAAACACACTATGGCTGCTTAACGGGAAAGGTGAGGTGGGGTGATACATAAAACAAGAGTTTCAAATTAGCTCAGATACCGTTCCATAAACCCAATATGAATAGACAAGACCTACTCCTTGCTCAGAGAACTGGACTCAACACGCCCGATTCACCGCACAAGAATATATCTGACTAGTAATAATCTTAAAACCTATGTATTGATATCTCTCTGTTAGTGTGTCAAGTGGGTGTAAAGCGACATAAACACAGCCGTGAAAAGCTGCTAAACCCCATTATAAAAATAAATTACTTTTAAAAACCCATGAAACAAAGACAGGGAAAGAGAGAGAAATTCTTACACAATTCGTTCAGGGGCAGTGATGCAACCTGGATTGACCATATCTAGACCCACAGCTGGATGAGACATAAGGGTGGACACTCTTGGGGCTGAGAGGTTTGGTGAGGTTGGGTGAGCAAACGCAGACCCTTTAAAGTAATACTGCGTGCTACCCGTCGCATGGGTCCCAAATCTCCAGGTTCAAGGGCATCTTCCTACATCGAAAACATGCATGAGAAACCCAGAAGATGGTACACCGTGTGATGGGGAAAGGTTCCTAAAACGCACCTCATTTCTCATCTCCTTGTGCTCGGGTTCGCCATTCCAGCCACTTTACTAGCAATCTCCCTACTTGGAGCATCAGCACCTTTAACCTCCTGTTCCGTACAGGTTGCAATTTGTCCTGAGGATGAACGGGAAGACGGGGAACCAATGAGAGACTAGCTCTTGGTGTTGGGACAGGCACAGGTCACTCTATTTTCCCATCAGGAAGAAGAATTAACCACAGGCTCAGCCTGACCCCCGGAACCAGAAAAGGGCCTGAAGCCATCCTGCGCTTTTGCGGCCAGCTCCCAAAAAAGCGACTTGTAAAATGGAGCTTCAGGGCACTGCAATTCACAAACCTGCAGAGTTATAAATGATAACTCTCGTCCACAAATATATTGAGGGAAGGCAAAGAAGAGGATTTGAAATCAAGGCAGAATTGCAGGAAACAGATTTCAGGAGGTAGATTCGAATCGCCTTTAAAGCACATGAAAAGCGGCAAAACGTTGACAATGATGCCCTTGGCCAAAAAGGGCGTATGCGTTTTTTCCTGAATATATTCAGGAAAAAACGCATACGCCCTTTTTGGCCAACCAAGCAACCTGGAAAGGCAAATCAGTGCTACAAAGAAGTCTCGCTTCCCATCGGTCAAAAGGGCCATGCTGAAAAAAGTGTCAAAACCAGAAATGCAGGACAGGCCATGGAGAAATGGGAGCCTTGCTACACTGATGGGCGGGATGTAAATTGCCAACAGCCACTCTGGAGAAGTGTACGGTGTGTCCTGAAACATCTAAAAAACACAGCTTAGAGAACATAGGGCACTTCCACGCATGGGGGGATAAAGTGGGAAAATTGAAAATCAGCAAGACACAAGCACCCCAAAGTTTAGGGCTGCTCTGTTGACAAGGACCTCCACTTCATTCCACCTTAAATATCCCAGAAAAGCGAAAAATGGATCAAAAAGTTGCGGTCCTTATGTACAATGTAATATCACTCAGCCATGAAATCAAAGTCATAAGGCTAGTAGCAGCATGATGAGTGGATTTAGGTAAGACGATTCTAAGTGAAATAAGTCACACAGAAAAGGACACTTCTCATAAGGTGTCACTTATAGAGGGAATGTAAAAACCGTTACACTTGAACTGAATTACAAAACAGAACAGAGTCACACATGCAGAAAACACACTATGGCTGCTTAACGGGAAAGGTGAGGTGGGGTGATACATAAAACAAGAGTTTCAAATTAGCTCAGATACCGTTCCATAAACCCAATATGTAATAGACAAGACCTACTCCTTGCTCAGAGAACTGGACTCAACACGCCCGATTCACCGCACAAGAATATATCTGACTAGTAATAATCTTAAAACCTGTGTATTGATATCTCTCTGTTAGTGTGTCAAGTGGGTGTAAAGCGGCATAAACACAGCCGTGAAAAGCAGCTAAACCCCATTATAAAAATAAATTACTTTTAAAAACCCATGAAACAAAGACAGGGAAAGAGAGAGAAATTCTTACACAATTCGTTCAGGGGCTGTGATGCAACCTGGATTGACCATATCTAGACCCACAGCTGGATGAGACATAAGGGTGGACACTCTTGGGGCTGAGAGGTTTGGTGAGGTTGGGTGAGCAAACGCAGACCCTTTAAAGTAATACTGCGTGCTACCCGTCGCATGGGTCCCAAATCTCCAGGTTCAAGGGCATCTTCCTACATCGAAAACATGCATGAGAAACCCAGAAGATGGTACACCGTGTGATGGGGAAAGGTTTCTAAAACGCACCTCATTTCTCATCTCCTTGTGCTCGGGTTCGCCATTCCAGCCACTTTACTAGCAATCTCCCTACTTGGAGCATCAGCACCTTTAACCTCCTGTTCCGTACAGGTTGCAATTTGTCCTGAGGATGAACGGGAAGACGGGGAACCAATGAGAGACTAGCTCTTGGTGTTGGGACAGGCACAGGTCACTCTATTTTCCCATCAGGAAGAAGAATTAACCACAGGCTCAGCCTGCCCCCCGGAACCAGAACAGGGCCTGAAGCCATCCTGCGCTTTTGCGGCCAGCTCCCAGAAAAGCGACTTGTAAAATGGAGCTTCAGGGCACTGCAATTCACAAACCTGCAGAGTTATAAATGATAACTCTCGTCCACAAATATATTGAGGGAAGGCAAAGAAGAGGATTTGAAATCAAGGCAGAATTGCAGGAAACAGATTTCAGGAGGTAGATTCGAATCGCCTTTAAAGCACATGAAAAGCGGCAAAACGTTGACAATGATGCCCTTGGCCAAAAAGGGCGTATGCGTTTTTTCCTGAATATATTCAGGAAAAAACGCATACGCCCTTTTTGGCCAACCAAGCAACCTGGAAAGGCAAATCAGCGCTACAAAGAAGTCTCGCTTCCCATCGGTCAAAAGGGCCATGCTGAAAAAAGTGTCAAAACCAGAAATGCAGGACAGGTCATGGAGAAATGGGAGCCTTGCTACACTGATGGGCGGGATGTAAATCGCCAACAGCCACTCTGGAGAAGTGTACGGTGTGTCCTGAAACATCTAAAAAACACAGCTTAGAGAGGATAGGGCACTTCCACGCATGGGGGGATAAAGTGGGAAAATTGAAAATCAGCAAGACACAAGCACCCCAAAGTTTAGGGCTGCTCTGTTGACAAGGACCTCCACTTCATTCCACCTTAAATATCCCAGGAAAGCGAAAAATGGATCAAAAAGTTGTGGTCCTTATGTACAATGGAATATCACTCAGCCATGAAATCAATGTCATAAGGCTAATAGCAGCATGATGAGTGGATTTAGGTAAGACGATTCTAAGTGAAATAAGTCACACAGAAAAGGACACTTCTCATAAGGTGTCACTTATAGAGGGAATGTAAAAACCGTTACACTTGAACTGAATTACAAAACAGAACAGAGTCACACATGCAGAAAACACACTATGGCTGCTTAACGGGAAAGGTGAGGTGGGGTGAAACATAAAACAAGAGTTTCAAATTAGCTCAGATACCGTTCCATAAACCCAATATGTAATAGACAAGACCTACTCCTTGCTCAGAGAACTGGACTCAACACGCCCGATTCACCGCACAAGAATATATCTGACTAGTAATAATCTTAAAACCTATGTATTGATATCTCTCTGTTAGTGTGTCAACTGGGTGTAAAGCGGCATAAACACAGCCGTGAAAAGCAGCTAAACCCCATTATAAAAATAAATTACTTTTAAAAACCCATGAAACAAAGACAGGGAAAGAGAGAGAATTTCTTACACAATTCGTTCAGGGGCTGTGATGCAACCTGGATTGACCATATCTAGACCCACAGCTGGATGAGACATAAGGGTGGACACTCTTGGGGCTGAGAGGTTTGGTGAGGTTGGGTGAGCAAACGCAGACCCTTTAAAGTAATACTGCGTGCTACCCGTCGCATGGGTCCCAAATCTCCAAGTTCAAGGGCATCTTCCTACATCGAAAACATGCATGAGAAACCCAGAAGATGGTACACCGTGTGATGGGGAAAGGTTTCTAAAACGCACCTCATTTCTCATCTCCTTGTGCTCGGGTTCGCCATTCCAGCCACTTTACTAGCAATCTCCCTATTTGGAGCATCAGCACCTTTAACCTCCTGTTCCGTACAGGTTGCAATTTGTCCTGAGGATGAACGGGAAGACGGGGAACCAATGAGAGACTAGCTCTTGGTGTTGGGACAGGCACAGGTCACTCTATTTTCCCATCAGGAAGAAGAATTAACCACAGGCTCAGCCTGCCCCCCGGAACCAGAACAGGGCCTGAAGCCATCCTGCGCTTTTGCGGCCAGCTCCCAGAAAAGCGAGTTGTAAAATGGAGCTTCAGGGCACTGCAATTCACAAACCTGCAGAGTTATAAATGATAACTCTCGTCCACAAATATATTGAGGGAAGGCAAAGAAGAGGATTTGAAATCAAGGCAGAATTGCAGGAAACAGATTTCAGGAGGTAGATTCGAATCGCCTTTAAAGCACATGAAAAGCGGCAAAACGTTGACAATGATGCCCTTGGCCAAAAAGGGCGTATGCGTTTTTTCCTGAATATATTCAGGAAAAAACGCATACGCCCTTTTTGGCCAACCAAGCAACCTGGAAAGGCAAATCAGCGCTACAAAGAAGTCTCGCTTCCCATCGGTCAAAAGGACCATGCTGAAAAAAGTGTCAAAACCAGAAATGCAGGACAGGTCATGGAGAAATGGGAGCCTTGCTACACTGATGGGCGGGATGTAAATCGCCAACAGCCACTCTGGAGAAGTGTACGGTGTGTCCTGAAACATCTAAAAAACACAGCTTAGAGAGGATAGGGCACTTCCACGCATGGGGGGATAAAGTGGGAAAATTGAAAATCAGCAAGACACAAGCACCCCAAAGTTTAGGGCTGCTCTGTTGACAAGGACCTCCACTTCATTCCACCTTAAATATCCCAGGAAAGCGAAAAATGGATCAAAAAGTTGTGGTCCTTATGTACAATGGAATATCACTCAGCCATGAAATCAATGTCATAAGGCTAATAGCAGCATGATGAGTGGATTTAGGTAAGACGATTCTAAGTGAAATAAGTCACACAGAAAAGGACACTTCTCATAAGGTGTCACTTATAGAGGGAATGTAAAAACCGTTACACTTGAACTGAATTACAAAACAGAACAGAGTCACACATGCAGAAAACACACTATGGCTGCTTAACGGGAAAGGTGAGGTGGGGTGAAACATAAAACAAGAGTTTCAAATTAGCTCAGATACCGTTCCATAAACCCAATATGTAATAGACAAGACCTACTCCTTGCTCAGAGAACTGGACTCAACACGCCCGATTCACCGCACAAGAATATATCTGACTAGTAATAATCTTAAAACCTATGTATTGATATCTCTCTGTTAGTGTGTCAACTGGGTGTAAAGCGGCATAAACACAGCCGTGAAAAGCAGCTAAACCCCATTATAAAAATAAATTACTTTTAAAAACCCATGAAACAAAGACAGGGAAAGAGAGAGAATTTCTTACACAATTCGTTCAGGGGCTGTGATGCAACCTGGATTGACCATATCTAGACCCACAGCTGGATGAGACATAAGGGTGGACACTCTTGGGGCTGAGAGGTTTGGTGAGGTTGGGTGAGCAAACGCAGACCCTTTAAAGGAATACTGCGTGCTACCCGTCGCATGGGTCCCAAATCTCCAAGTTCAAGGGCATCTTCCTACATCGAAAACATGCATGAGAAACCCAGAAGATGGTACACCGTGTGATGGGGAAAGGTTTCTAAAACGCACCTCATTTCTCATCTCCTTGTGCTCGGGTTCGCCATTCCAGCCACTTTACTAGCAATCTCCCTATTTGGAGCATCAGCACCTTTAACCTCCTGTTCCGTACAGGTTGCAATTTGTCCTGAGGATGAACGGGAAGACGGGGAACCAATGAGAGACTAGCTCTTGGTGTTGGGACAGGCACAGGTCACTCTATTTTCCCATCAGGAAGAAGAATTAACCACAGGCTCAGCCTGCCCCCCGGAACCAGAACAGGGCCTGAAGCCATCCTGCGCTTTTGCGGCCAGCTCCCAGAAAAGCGAGTTGTAAAATGGAGCTTCAGGGCACTGCAATTCACAAACCTGCAGAGTTATAAATGATAACTCTCGTCCACAAATATATTGAGGGAAGGCAAAGAAGAGGATTTGAAATCAAGGCAGAATTGCAGGAAACAGATTTCAGGAGGTAGATTCGAATCGCCTTTAAAGCACATGAAAAGCGGCAAAACGTTGACAATGATGCCCTTGGCCAAAAAGGGCGTATGCGTTTTTTCCTGAATATATTCAGGAAAAAACGCATACGCCCTTTTTGGCCAACCAAGCAACCTGGAAAGGCAAATCAGCGCTACAAAGAAGTCTCGCTTCCCATCGGTCAAAAGGGCCATGCTGAAAAAAGTGTCAAAACCAGAAATGCAGGACAGGCCATGGAGAAATGGGAGCCTTGCTACACTGATGGGCGGGATGTAAATCGCCAACAGCCACTCTGGAGAAGTGTACGGTGTGTCCTGAAACATCTAAAAAACACAGCTTAGAGAGGATAGGGCACTTCCACGCATGGGGGGATAAAGTGGGAAAATTGAAAATCAGCAAGACACAAGCACCCCAAAGTTTAGGGCTGCTCTGTTGACAAGGACCTCCACTTCATTCCACCTTAAATATCCCAGGAAAGCGAAAAATGGATCAAAAAGTTGTGGTCCTTATGTACAATGGAATATCACTCAGCCATGAAATCAAAGTCATAAGGCTAGTAGCAGCATGATGAGTGGATTTAGGTAAGACGATTCTAAGTGAAATAAGTCACACAGAAAAGGACACTTCTCATAAGGTGTCACTTATAGAGGGAATGTAAAAACCGTTACACTTGAACTGAATTACAAAACAGAACAGAGTCACACATGCAGAAAACACACTATGGCTGCTTAACGGGAAAGGTGAGGTGGGGTGATACATAAAACAAGAGTTTCAAATTAGCTCAGATACCGTTCCATAAACCCAATATGAATAGACAAGACCTACTCCTTGCTCAGAGAACTGGACTCAACACGCCCGATTCACCGCACAAGAATATATCTGACTAGTAATAATCTTAAAACCTATGTATTGATATCTCTCTGTTAGTGTGTCAAGTGGGTGTAAAGCGACATAAACACAGCCGTGAAAAGCTGCTAAACCCCATTATAAAAATAAATTACTTTTAAAAACCCATGAAACAAAGACAGGGAAAGAGAGAGAAATTCTTACACAATTCGTTCAGGGGCAGTGATGCAACCTGGATTGACCATATCTAGACCCACAGCTGGATGAGACATAAGGGTGGACACTCTTGGGGCTGAGAGGTTTGGTGAGGTTGGGTGAGCAAACGCAGACCCTTTAAAGTAATACTGCGTGCTACCCGTCGCATGGGTCCCAAATCTCCAGGTTCAAGGGCATCTTCCTACATCGAAAACATGCATGAGAAACCCAGAAGATGGTACACCGTGTGATGGGGAAAGGTTCCTAAAACGCACCTCATTTCTCATCTCCTTGTGCTCGGGTTCGCCATTCCAGCCACTTTACTAGCAATCTCCCTACTTGGAGCATCAGCACCTTTAACCTCCTGTTCCGTACAGGTTGCAATTTGTCCTGAGGATGAACGGGAAGACGGGGAACCAATGAGAGACTAGCTCTTGGTGTTGGGACAGGCACAGGTCACTCTATTTTCCCATCAGGAAGAAGAATTAACCACAGGCTCAGCCTGCCCCCCGGAACCAGAAAAGGGCCTGAAGCCATCCTGCGCTTTTGCGGCCAGCTCCCAAAAAAGCGACTTGTAAAATGGAGCTTCAGGGCACTGCAATTCACAAACCTGCAGAGTTATAAATGATAACTCTCGTCCACAAATATATTGAGGGAAGGCAAAGAAGAGGATTTGAAATCAAGGCAGAATTGCAGGAAACAGATTTCAGGAGGTAGATTCGAATCGCCTTTAAAGCACATGAAAAGCGGCAAAACGTTGACAATGATGCCCTTGGCCAAAAAGGGCGTATGCGTTTTTTCCTGAATATATTCAGGAAAAAACGCATACGCCCTTTTTGGCCAACCAAGCAACCTGGAAAGGCAAATCAGTGCTACAAAGAAGTCTCGCTTCCCATCGGTCAAAAGGGCCATGCTGAAAAAAGTGTCAAAACCAGAAATGCAGGACAGGCCATGGAGAAATGGGAGCCTTGCTACACTGATGGGCGGGATGTAAATTGCCAACAGCCACTCTGGAGAAGTGTACGGTGTGTCCTGAAACATCTAAAAAACACAGCTTAGAGAACATAGGGCACTTCCACGCATGGGGGGATAAAGAGGGAAAATTGAAAATCAGCAAGACACAAGCACCCCAAAGTTTAGGGCTGCTCTGTTGACAAGGACCTCCACTTCATTCCACCTTAAATATCTCAGGAAAGCGAAAAATGGATAAAAAAGTTGTGGTCCTTATGTACAATGGAATATCACTCAGCCATGAAATCAATGTCATAAGGCTAGTAGCAGCATGATGAGTGGATTAAGGTAAGACGATTCTAAGTGAAATAAGTCACACAGAAAAGGACACTTCTCATAAGGTGTCACTTATAGAGGGAATGTAAAAACCGTTACACTTGAACTGAATTACAAAACAGAACAGAGTCACACATGCAGAAAACACACTATGGCTGCTTAACGGGAAAGGTGAGGTGGGGTGATACATAAAACAAGAGTTTCAAATTAGCTCAGATACCGTTCCATAAACCCAATATGTAATAGACAAGACCTACTCCTTGCTCAGAGAACTGGACTCAACACGCCCGATTCACCGCAAAAGAATATATCTGACTAGTAATAATCTTAAAACCTATGTATTGATATCTCTCTGTTAGTGTGTCAAGTGGGTGTAAAGCGACATAAACACAGCCGTGAAAAGCTGCTAAACCCCATTATAAAAATAAATTACTTTTAAAAACCCATGAAACAAAGACAGGGAAAGAGAGAGAAATTCTTACACAATTCGTTCAGGGGCAGTGATGCAACCTGGATTGACCATATCTAGACCCACAGCTGGTTGAGACATAAGGGTGGACACTCTTGGGGCTGAGAGGTTTGGTGAGGTTGGGTGAGCAAACGCAGACCCTTTAAAGTAATACTGCGTGCTACCCGTCGCATGGGTCCCAAATCTCCAGGTTCAAGGGCATCTTCCTACATCGAAAACATGCATGAGAAACCCAGAAGATGGTACACCGTGTGATGGGGAAAGGTTTCTAAAACGCACCTCATTTCTCATCTCCTTGTGCTCGGGTTCGCCATTCCAGCCACTTTACTAGCAATCTCCCTACTTGGAGCATCAGCACCTTTAACCTCCTGTTCCGTACAGGTTGCAATTTGTCCTGAGGATGAACGGGAAGACGGGGAACCAATGAGAGACTAGCTCTTGGTGTTGGGACAGGCACAGGTCACTCTATTTTCCCATCAGGAAGAAGAATTAACCACAGGCTCAGCCTGCCCCCCGGAACCAGAACAGGGCCTGAAGCCATCCTGCGCTTTTGCGGCCAGCTCCCAGAAAAGCGACTTGTAAAATGGAGCTTCAGGGCACTGCAATTCACAAACCTGCAGAGTTATAAATGATAACTCTCGTCCACAAATATATTGAGGGAAGGCAAAGAAGAGGATTTGAAATCAAGGCAGAATTGCAGGAAACAGATTTCAGGAGGTAGATTCGAATCGCCTTTAAAGCACATGAAAAGCGGCAAAACGTTGACAATGATGCCCTTGGCCAAAAAGGGCGTATGCGTTTTTTCCTGAATATATTCAGGAAAAAACGCATACGCCCTTTTTGGCCAACCAAGCAACCTGGAAAGGCAAATCAGCGCTACAAAGAAGTCTCGCTTCCCATCGGTCAAAAGGGCCATGCTGAAAAAAGTGTCAAAACCAGAAATGCAGGACAGGTCATGGAGAAATGGGAGCCTTGCTACACTGATGGGCGGGATGTAAATCGCCAACAGCCACTCTGGAGAAGTGTACGGTGTGTCCTGAAACATCTAAAAAACACAGCTTAGAGAGGATAGGGCACTTCCACGCATGGGGGGATAAAGTGGGAAAATTGAAAATCAGCAAGACACAAGCACCCCAAAGTTTAGGGCTGCTCTGTTGACAAGGACCTCCACTTCATTCCACCTTAAATATCCCAGGAAAGCGAAAAATGGATCAAAAAGTTGTGGTCCTTATGTACAATGGAATATCACTCAGCCATGAAATCAATGTCATAAGGCTAATAGCAGCATGATGAGTGGATTTAGGTAAGACGATTCTAAGTGAAATAAGTCACACAGAAAAGGACACTTCTCATAAGGTGTCACTTATAGAGGGAATGTAAAAACCGTTACACTTGAACTGAATTACAAAACAGAACAGAGTCACACATGCAGAAAACACACTATGGCTGCTTAACGGGAAAGGTGAGGTGGGGTGAAACATAAAACAAGAGTTTCAAATTAGCTCAGATACCGTTCCATAAACCCAATATGTAATAGACAAGACCTACTCCTTGCTCAGAGAACTGGACTCAACACGCCCGATTCACCGCACAAGAATATATCTGACTAGTAATAATCTTAAAACCTATGTATTGATATCTCTCTGTTAGTGTGTCAACTGGGTGTAAAGCGGCATAAACACAGCCGTGAAAAGCAGCTAAACCCCATTATAAAAATAAATTACTTTTAAAAACCCATGAAACAAAGACAGGGAAAGAGAGAGAATTTCTTACACAATTCGTTCAGGGGCTGTGATGCAACCTGGATTGACCATATCTAGACCCACAGCTGGATGAGACATAAGGGTGGACACTCTTGGGGCTGAGAGGTTTGGTGAGGTTGGGTGAGCAAACGCAGACCCTTTAAAGTAATACTGCGTGCTACCCGTCGCATGGGTCCCAAATCTCCAAGTTCAAGGGCATCTTCCTACATCGAAAACATGCATGAGAAACCCAGAAGATGGTACACCGTGTGATGGGGAAAGGTTTCTAAAACGCACCTCATTTCTCATCTCCTTGTGCTCGGGTTCGCCATTCCAGCCACTTTACTAGCAATCTCCCTATTTGGAGCATCAGCACCTTTAACCTCCTGTTCCGTACAGGTTGCAATTTGTCCTGAGGATGAACGGGAAGACGGGGAACCAATGAGAGACTAGCTCTTGGTGTTGGGACAGGCACAGGTCACTCTATTTTCCCATCAGGAAGAAGAATTAACCACAGGCTCAGCCTGCCCCCCGGAACCAGAACAGGGCCTGAAGCCATCCTGCGCTTTTGCGGCCAGCTCCCAGAAAAGCGAGTTGTAAAATGGAGCTTCAGGGCACTGCAATTCACAAACCTGCAGAGTTATAAATGATAACTCTCGTCCACAAATATATTGAGGGAAGGCAAAGAAGAGGATTTGAAATCAAGGCAGAATTGCAGGAAACAGATTTCAGGAGGTAGATTCGAATCGCCTTTAAAGCACATGAAAAGCGGCAAAACGTTGACAATGATGCCCTTGGCCAAAAAGGGCGTATGCGTTTTTTCCTGAATATATTCAGGAAAAAACGCATACGCCCTTTTTGGCCAACCAAGCAACCTGGAAAGGCAAATCAGCGCTACAAAGAAGTCTCGCTTCCCATCGGTCAAAAGGGCCATGCTGAAAAAAGTGTCAAAACCAGAAATGCAGGACAGGCCATGGAGAAATGGGAGCCTTGCTACACTGATGGGCGGGATGTAAATCGCCAACAGCCACTCTGGAGAAGTGTACGGTGTGTCCTGAAACATCTAAAAAACACAGCTTAGAGAGGATAGGGCACTTCCACGCATGGGGGGATAAAGTGGGAAAATTGAAAATCAGCAAGACACAAGCACCCCAAAGTTTAGGGCTGCTCTGTTGACAAGGACCTCCACTTCATTCCACCTTAAATATCCCAGGAAAGCGAAAAATGGATCAAAAAGTTGTGGTCCTTATGTACAATGGAATATCACTCAGCCATGAAATCAATGTCATAAGGCTAATAGCAGCATGATGAGTGGATTTAGGTAAGACGATTCTAAGTGAAATAAGTCACACAGAAAAGGACACTTCTCATAAGGTGTCACTTATAGAGGGAATGTAAAAACCGTTACACTTGAACTGAATTACAAAACAGAACAGAGTCACACATGCAGAAAACACACTATGGCTGCTTAACGGGAAAGGTGAGGTGGGGTGAAACATAAAACAAGAGTTTCAAATTAGCTCAGATACCGTTCCATAAACCCAATATGTAATAGACAAGACCTACTCCTTGCTCAGAGAACTGGACTCAACACGCCCGATTCACCGCACAAGAATATATCTGACTAGTAATAATCTTAAAACCTATGTATTGATATCTCTCTGTTAGTGTGTCAACTGGGTGTAAAGCGGCATAAACACAGCCGTGAAAAGCAGCTAAACCCCATTATAAAAATAAATTACTTTTAAAAACCCATGAAACAAAGACAGGGAAAGAGAGAGAATTTCTTACACAATTCGTTCAGGGGCTGTGATGCAACCTGGATTGACCATATCTAGACCCACAGCTGGATGAGACATAAGGGTGGACACTCTTGGGGCTGAGAGGTTTGGTGAGGTTGGGTGAGCAAACGCAGACCCTTTAAAGTAATACTGCGTGCTACCCGTCGCATGGGTCCCAAATCTCCAAGTTCAAGGGCATCTTCCTACATCGAAAACATGCATGAGAAACCCAGAAGATGGTACACCGTGTGATGGGGAAAGGTTTCTAAAACGCACCTCATTTCTCATCTCCTTGTGCTCGGGTTCGCCATTCCAGCCACTTTACTAGCAATCTCCCTATTTGGAGCATCAGCACCTTTAACCTCCTGTTCCGTACAGGTTGCAATTTGTCCTGAGGATGAACGGGAAGACGGGGAACCAATGAGAGACTAGCTCTTGGTGTTGGGACAGGCACAGGTCACTCTATTTTCCCATCAGGAAGAAGAATTAACCACAGGCTCAGCCTGCCCCCCGGAACCAGAACAGGGCCTGAAGCCATCCTGCGCTTTTGCGGCCAGCTCCCAGAAAAGCGAGTTGTAAAATGGAGCTTCAGGGCACTGCAATTCACAAACCTGCAGAGTTATAAATGATAACTCTCGTCCACAAATATATTGAGGGAAGGCAAAGAAGAGGATTTGAAATCAAGGCAGAATTGCAGGAAACAGATTTCAGGAGGTAGATTCGAATCGCCTTTAAAGCACATGAAAAGCGGCAAAACGTTGACAATGATGCCCTTGGCCAAAAAGGGCGTATGCGTTTTTTCCTGAATATATTCAGGAAAAAACGCATACGCCCTTTTTGGCCAACCAAGCAACCTGGAAAGGCAAATCAGCGCTACAAAGAAGTCTCGCTTCCCATCGGTCAAAAGGGCCATGCTGAAAAAAGTGTCAAAACCAGAAATGCAGGACAGGCCATGGAGAAATGGGAGCCTTGCTACACTGATGGGCGGGATGTAAATCGCCAACAGCCACTCTGGAGAAGTGTACGGTGTGTCCTGAAACATCTAAAAAACACAGCTTAGAGAGGATAGGGCACTTCCACGCATGGGGGGATAAAGTGGGAAAATTGAAAATCAGCAAGACACAAGCACCCCAAAGTTTAGGGCTGCTCTGTTGACAAGGACCTCCACTTCATTCCACCTTAAATATCCCAGGAAAGCGAAAAATGGATCAAAAAGTTGTGGTCCTTATGTACAATGGAATATCACTCAGCCATGAAATCAAAGTCATAAGGCTAGTAGCAGCATGATGAGTGGATTTAGGTAAGACGATTCTAAGTGAAATAAGTCACACAGAAAAGGACACTTCTCATAAGGTGTCACTTATAGAGGGAATGTAAAAACCGTTACACTTGAACTGAATTACAAAACAGAACAGAGTCACACATGCAGAAAACACACTATGGCTGCTTAACGGGAAAGGTGAGGTGGGGTGATACATAAAACAAGAGTTTCAAATTAGCTCAGATACCGTTCCATAAACCCAATATGAATAGACAAGACCTACTCCTTGCTCAGAGAACTGGACTCAACACGCCCGATTCACCGCACAAGAATATATCTGACTAGTAATAATCTTAAAACCTATGTATTGATATCTCTCTGTTAGTGTGTCAAGTGGGTGTAAAGCGACATAAACACAGCCGTGAAAAGCTGCTAAACCCCATTATAAAAATAAATTACTTTTAAAAACCCATGAAACAAAGACAGGGAAAGAGAGAGAAATTCTTACACAATTCGTTCAGGGGCAGTGATGCAACCTGGATTGACCATATCTAGACCCACAGCTGGATGAGACATAAGGGTGGACACTCTTGGGGCTGAGAGGTTTGGTGAGGTTGGGTGAGCAAACGCAGACCCTTTAAAGTAATACTGCGTGCTACCCGTCGCATGGGTCCCAAATCTCCAGGTTCAAGGGCATCTTCCTACATCGAAAACATGCATGAGAAACCCAGAAGATGGTACACCGTGTGATGGGGAAAGGTTCCTAAAACGCACCTCATTTCTCATCTCCTTGTGCTCGGGTTCGCCATTCCAGCCACTTTACTAGCAATCTCCCTACTTGGAGCATCAGCACCTTTAACCTCCTGTTCCGTACAGGTTGCAATTTGTCCTGAGGATGAACGGGAAGACGGGGAACCAATGAGAGACTAGCTCTTGGTGTTGGGACAGGCACAGGTCACTCTATTTTCCCATCAGGAAGAAGAATTAACCACAGGCTCAGCCTGCCCCCCGGAACCAGAAAAGGGCCTGAAGCCATCCTGCGCTTTTGCGGCCAGCTCCCAAAAAAGCGACTTGTAAAATGGAGCTTCAGGGCACTGCAATTCACAAACCTGCAGAGTTATAAATGATAACTCTCGTCCACAAATATATTGAGGGAAGGCAAAGAAGAGGATTTGAAATCAAGGCAGAATTGCAGGAAACAGATTTCAGGAGGTAGATTCGAATCGCCTTTAAAGCACATGAAAAGCGGCAAAACGTTGACAATGATGCCCTTGGCCAAAAAGGGCGTATGCGTTTTTTCCTGAATATATTCAGGAAAAAACGCATACGCCCTTTTTGGCCAACCAAGCAACCTGGAAAGGCAAATCAGCGCTACAAAGAAGTCTCGCTTCCCATCGGTCAAAAGGGCCATGCTGAAAAAAGTGTCAAAACCAGAAATGCAGGACAGGCCATGGAGAAATGGGAGCCTTGCTACACTGATGGGCGGGATGTAAATTGCCAACAGCCACTCTGGAGAAGTGTACGGTGTGTCCTGAAACATCTAAAAAACACAGCTTAGAGAGCATAGGGCACTTCCACGCATGGGGGGATAAAGAGGGAAAATTGAAAATCAGCAAGACACAAGCACCCCAAAGTTTAGGGCTGCTCTGTTGACAAGGACCTCCACTTCATTCCACCTTAAATATCCCAGGAAAGCGAAAAATGGATAAAGAAGTTGTGGTCCTTATGTACAATGGAATATCACTCAGCCATGAAATCAATGTCATAAGGCTAGTAGCAGCATGATGAGTGGATTTAGGTAAGACGATTCTAAGTGAAATAAGTCACACAGAAAAGGATACTTCTCATAAGGTGTCACTTATAGAGGGAATGTAAAAACCGTTACACTTGAACTGAATTACAAAACAGAACAGAGTCACACATGCAGAAAACACACTATGGCTGCTTAACGGGAAAGGTGAGGTGGGGTGATATATAAAACAAGAGTTTCAAATTAGCTCAGATACCGTTCCATAAACCCAATATGTAATAGACAAGACCTACTCCTTGCTCAGAGAACTGGACTCAACACGCCCGATTCACCGCACAAGAATATATCTGACTAGTAATAATCTTAAAACCTATGTATTGATATCTCTCTGTTAGTGTGTCAAGTGGGTGTAAAGCGACATAAACACAGCCGTGAAAAGCTGCTAAACCCCATTATAAAAATAAATTACTTTTAAAAACCCATGAAACAAAGACAGGGAAAGAGAGAGAAATTCTTACACAATTCGTTCAGGGGCAGTGATGCAACCTGGATTGACCATATCTAGACCCACAGCTGGATGAGACATAAGGGTGGACACTCTTGGGGCTGAGAGGTTTGGTGAGGTTGGGTGAGCAAACGCAGACCCTTTAAAGTAATACTGCGTGCTACCCGTCGCATGGGTCCCAAATCTCCAGGTTCAAGGGCATCTTTCTACATCGAAAACATGCATGAGAAACCCAGAAGATGGTACACCGTGTGATGGGGAAAGGTTTCTAAAACGCACCTCATTTCTCATCTCCTTGTGCTCGGGTTCGCCATTCCAGCCACTTTACTAGCAATCTCCCTACTTGGAGCATCAGCACCTTTAACCTCCTGTTCCGTACAGGTTGCAATTTGTCCTGAGGATGAACGGGAAGACGGGGAACCAATGAGAGACTAGCTCTTGGTGTTGGGACAGGCACAGGTCACTCTATTTTCCCATCAGGAAGAAGAATTAACCACAGGCTCAGCCTGCCCCCCGGAACCAGAACAGGGCCTGAAGCCATCCTGCGCTTTTGCGGCCAGCTCCCAAAAAAGCGACTTGTAAAATGGAGCTTCAGGGCACTGCAATTCACAAACCTGCAGAGTTATAAATGATAACTCTCGTCCACAAATATATTGAGGGAAGGCAAAGAAGAGGATTTGAAATCAAGGCAGTATTGCAGGAAACAGATTTCAGGAGGTAGATTCGAATCGCCTTTAAAGCACACGGAAAGCGGCAAAACGTTGACAATGATGCCCTTGGCCAAAAAGGGCGTATGCGTTTTTTCCTGAATATATTCAGGAAAAAACGCATACGCCCTTTTTGGCCAACCAAGCAACCTGGAAAGGCAAATCAGCGCTACAAAGAAGTCTCGCTTCCCATCGGTCAAAAGGGCCATGCTGAAAAAAGTGTCAAAACCAGAAATGCAGGACAGGCCATGGAGAAATGGGAGCCTTGCTACACTGATGGGCGGGATGTAAATTGCCAACAGCCACTCTGGAGAAGTGTACGGTGTGTCCTGAAACATCTAAAAAACACAGCTTAGAGAACATAGGGCACTTCCACGCATGGGGGGATAAAGAGGGAAAATTGAAAATCAGCAAGACACAAGCACCCCAAAGTTTAGGGCTGCTCTGTTGACAAGGACCTCCACTTCATTCCACCTTAAATATCTCAGGAAAGCGAAAAATGGATAAAAAAGTTGTGGTCCTTATGTACAATGGAATATCACTCAGCCATGAAATCAATGTCATAAGGCTAGTAGCAGCATGATGAGTGGATTAAGGTAAGACGATTCTAAGTGAAATAAGTCACACAGAAAAGGACACTTCTCATAAGGTGTCACTTATAGAGGGAATGTAAAAACCGTTACACTTGAACTGAATTACAAAACAGAACAGAGTCACACATGCAGAAAACACACTATGGCTGCTTAACGGGAAAGGTGAGGTGGGGTGATACATAAAACAAGAGTTTCAAATTAGCTCAGATACCGTTCCATAAACCCAATATGTAATAGACAAGACCTACTCCTTGCTCAGAGAACTGGACTCAACACGCCCGATTCACCGCAAAAGAATATATCTGACTAGTAATAATCTTAAAACCTATGTATTGATATCTCTCTGTTAGTGTGTCAAGTGGGTGTAAAGCGACATAAACACAGCCGTGAAAAGCTGCTAAACCCCATTATAAAAATAAATTACTTTTAAAAACCCATGAAACAAAGACAGGGAAAGAGAGAGAAATTCTTACACAATTCGTTCAGGGGCAGTGATGCAACCTGGATTGACCATATCTAGACCCACAGCTGGATGAGACATAAGGGTGGACACTCTTGGGGCTGAGAGGTTTGGTGAGGTTGGGTGAGCAAACGCAGACCCTTTAAAGTAATACTGCGTGCTACCCGTCGCATGGGTCCCAAATCTCCAGGTTCAAGGGCATCTTCCTACATCGAAAACATGCATGAGAAACCCAGAAGATGGTACACCGTGTGATGGGGAAAGGTTCCTAAAACGCACCTCATTTCTCATCTCCTTGTGCTCGGGTTCGCCATTCCAGCCACTTTACTAGCAATCTCCCTACTTGGAGCATCAGCACCTTTAACCTCCTGTTCCGTACAGGTTGCAATTTGTCCTGAGGATGAACGGGAAGACGGGGAACCAATGAGAGACTAGCTCTTGGTGTTGGGACAGGCACAGGTCACTCTATTTTCCCATCAGGAAGAAGAATTAACCACAGGCTCAGCCTGCCCCCCGGAACCAGAAAAGGGCCTGAAGCCATCCTGCGCTTTTGCGGCCAGCTCCCAAAAAAGCGACTTGTAAAATGGAGCTTCAGGGCACTGCAATTCACAAACCTGCAGAGTTATAAATGATAACTCTCGTCCACAAATATATTGAGGGAAGGCAAAGAAGAGGATTTGAAATCAAGGCAGAATTGCAGGAAACAGATTTCAGGAGGTAGATTCGAATCGCCTTTAAAGCACATGAAAAGCGGCAAAACGTTGACAATGATGCCCTTGGCCAAAAAGGGCGTATGCGTTTTTTCCTGAATATATTCAGGAAAAAACGCATACGCCCTTTTTGGCCAACCAAGCAACCTGGAAAGGCAAATCAGCGCTACAAAGAAGTCTCGCTTCCCATCGGTCAAAAGGGCCATGCTGAAAAAAGTGTCAAAACCAGAAATGCAGGACAGGCCATGGAGAAATGGGAGCCTTGCTACACTGATGGGCGGGATGTAAATTGCCAACAGCCACTCTGGAGAAGTGTACGGTGTGTCCTGAAACATCTAAAAAACACAGCTTAGAGAGCATAGGGCACTTCCACGCATGGGGGGATAAAGAGGGAAAATTGAAAATCAGCAAGACACAAGCACCCCAAAGTTTAGGGCTGCTCTGTTGACAAGGACCTCCACTTCATTCCACCTTAAATATCCCAGGAAAGCGAAAAATGGATAAAGAAGTTGTGGTCCTTATGTACAATGGAATATCACTCAGCCATGAAATCAATGTCATAAGGCTAGTAGCAGCATGATGAGTGGATTTAGGTAAGACGATTCTAAGTGAAATAAGTCACACAGAAAAGGATACTTCTCATAAGGTGTCACTTATAGAGGGAATGTAAAAACCGTTACACTTGAACTGAATTACAAAACAGAACAGAGTCACACATGCAGAAAACACACTATGGCTGCTTAACGGGAAAGGTGAGGTGGGGTGATATATAAAACAAGAGTTTCAAATTAGCTCAGATACCGTTCCATAAACCCAATATGTAATAGACAAGACCTACTCCTTGCTCAGAGAACTGGACTCAACACGCCCGATTCACCGCACAAGAATATATCTGACTAGTAATAATCTTAAAACCTATGTATTGATATCTCTCTGTTAGTGTGTCAAGTGGGTGTAAAGCGACATAAACACAGCCGTGAAAAGCTGCTAAACCCCATTATAAAAATAAATTACTTTTAAAAACCCATGAAACAAAGACAGGGAAAGAGAGAGAAATTCTTACACAATTCGTTCAGGGGCAGTGATGCAACCTGGATTGACCATATCTAGACCCACAGCTGGATGAGACATAAGGGTGGACACTCTTGGGGCTGAGAGGTTTGGTGAGGTTGGGTGAGCAAACGCAGACCCTTTAAAGTAATACTGCGTGCTACCCGTCGCATGGGTCCCAAATCTCCAGGTTCAAGGGCATCTTTCTACATCGAAAACATGCATGAGAAACCCAGAAGATGGTACACCGTGTGATGGGGAAAGGTTTCTAAAACGCACCTCATTTCTCATCTCCTTGTGCTCGGGTTCGCCATTCCAGCCACTTTACTAGCAATCTCCCTACTTGGAGCATCAGCACCTTTAACCTCCTGTTCCGTACAGGTTGCAATTTGTCCTGAGGATGAACGGGAAGACGGGGAACCAATGAGAGACTAGCTCTTGGTGTTGGGACAGGCACAGGTCACTCTATTTTCCCATCAGGAAGAAGAATTAACCACAGGCTCAGCCTGCCCCCCGGAACCAGAACAGGGCCTGAAGCCATCCTGCGCTTTTGCGGCCAGCTCCCAAAAAAGCGACTTGTAAAATGGAGCTTCAGGGCACTGCAATTCACAAACCTGCAGAGTTATAAATGATAACTCTCGTCCACAAATATATTGAGGGAAGGCAAAGAAGAGGATTTGAAATCAAGGCAGTATTGCAGGAAACAGATTTCAGGAGGTAGATTCGAATCGCCTTTAAAGCACACGGAAAGCGGCAAAACGTTGACAATGATGCCCTTGGCCAAAAAGGGCGTATGCGTTTTTTCCTGAATATATTCAGGAAAAAACGCATACGCCCTTTTTGGCCAACCAAGCAACCTGGAAAGGCAAATCAGCGCTACAAAGAAGTCTCGCTTCCCATCGGTCAAAAGGGCCATGCTGAAAAAAGTGTCAAAACCAGAAATGCAGGACAGGCCATGGAGAAATGGGAGCCTTGCTACACTGATGGGCGGGATGTAAATTGCCAACAGCCACTCTGGAGAAGTGTACGGTGTGTCCTGAAACATCTAAAAAACACAGCTTAGAGAACATAGGGCACTTCCACGCATGGGGGGATAAAGAGGGAAAATTGAAAATCAGCAAGACACAAGCACCCCAAAGTTTAGGGCTGCTCTGTTGACAAGGACCTCCACTTCATTCCACCTTAAATATCTCAGGAAAGCGAAAAATGGATAAAAAAGTTGTGGTCCTTATGTACAATGGAATATCACTCAGCCATGAAATCAATGTCATAAGGCTAGTAGCAGCATGATGAGTGGATTAAGGTAAGACGATTCTAAGTGAAATAAGTCACACAGAAAAGGACACTTCTCATAAGGTGTCACTTATAGAGGGAATGTAAAAACCGTTACACTTGAACTGAATTACAAAACAGAACAGAGTCACACATGCAGAAAACACACTATGGCTGCTTAACGGGAAAGGTGAGGTGGGGTGATACATAAAACAAGAGTTTCAAATTAGCTCAGATACCGTTCCATAAACCCAATATGTAATAGACAAGACCTACTCCTTGCTCAGAGAACTGGACTCAACACGCCCGATTCACCGCAAAAGAATATATCTGACTAGTAATAATCTTAAAACCTATGTATTGATATCTCTCTGTTAGTGTGTCAAGTGGGTGTAAAGCGACATAAACACAGCCGTGAAAAGCTGCTAAACCCCATTATAAAAATAAATTACTTTTAAAAACCCATGAAACAAAGACAGGGAAAGAGAGAGAAATTCTTACACAATTCGTTCAGGGGCAGTGATGCAACCTGGATTGACCATATCTAGACCCACAGCTGGATGAGACATAAGGGTGGACACTCTTGGGGCTGAGAGGTTTGGTGAGGTTGGGTGAGCAAACGCAGACCCTTTAAAGTAATACTGCGTGCTACCCGTCGCATGGGTCCCAAATCTCCAGGTTCAAGGGCATCTTCCTACATCGAAAACATGCATGAGAAACCCAGAAGATGGTACACCGTGTGATGGGGAAAGGTTCCTAAAACGCACCTCATTTCTCATCTCCTTGTGCTCGGGTTCGCCATTCCAGCCACTTTACTAGCAATCTCCCTACTTGGAGCATCAGCACCTTTAACCTCCTGTTCCGTACAGGTTGCAATTTGTCCTGAGGATGAACGGGAAGACGGGGAACCAATGAGAGACTAGCTCTTGGTGTTGGGACAGGCACAGGTCACTCTATTTTCCCATCAGGAAGAAGAATTAACCACAGGCTCAGCCTGCCCCCCGGAACCAGAAAAGGGCCTGAAGCCATCCTGCGCTTTTGCGGCCAGCTCCCAAAAAAGCGACTTGTAAAATGGAGCTTCAGGGCACTGCAATTCACAAACTTGCAGAGTTATAAATGATAACTCTCGTCCACAAATATATTGAGGGAAGGCAAAGAAGAGGATTTGAAATCAAGGCAGAATTGCAGGAAACAGATTTCAGGAGGTAGATTCGAATCGCCTTTAAAGCACATGAAAAGCGGCAAAACGTTGACAATGATGCCCTTGGCCAAAAAGGGCGTATGCGTTTTTTCCTGAATATATTCAGGAAAAAACGCATACGCCCTTTTTGGCCAACCAAGCAACCTGGAAAGGCAAATCAGTGCTACAAAGAAGTCTCGCTTCCCATCGGTCAAAAGGGCCATGCTGAAAAAAGTGTCAAAACCAGAAATGCAGGACAGGCCATGGAGAAATGGGAGCCTTGCTACACTGATGGGCGGGATGTAAATTGCCAACAGCCACTCTGGAGAAGTGTACGGTGTGTCCTGAAACATCTAAAAAACACAGCTTAGAGAACATAGGGCACTTCCACGCATGGGGGGATAAAGTGGGAAAATTGAAAATCAGCAAGACACAAGCACCCCAAAGTTTAGGGCTGCTCTGTTGACAAGGACCTCCACTTCATTCCACCTTAAATATCCCAGAAAAGCGAAAAATGGATCAAAAAGTTGCGGTCCTTATGTACAATGGAATATCACTCAGCCATGAAATCAAAGTCATAAGGCTAGTAGCAGCATGATGAGTGGATTTAGGTAAGACGATTCTAAGTGAAATAAGTCACACAGAAAAGGACACTTCTCATAAGGTGTCACTTATAGAGGGAATGTAAAAACCGTTACACTTGAACTGAATTACAAAACAGAACAGAGTCACACATGCAGAAAACACACTATGGCTGCTTAACGGGAAAGGTGAGGTGGGGTGATACATAAAACAAGAGTTTCAAATTAGCTCAGATACCGTTCCATAAACCCAATATGTAATAGACAAGACCTACTCCTTGCTCAGAGAACTGGACTCAACACGCCCGATTCACCGCACAAGAATATATCTGACTAGTAATAATCTTAAAACCTGTGTATTGATATCTCTCTGTTAGTGTGTCAAGTGGGTGTAAAGCGGCATAAACACAGCCGTGAAAAGCAGCTAAACCCCATTATAAAAATAAATTACTTTTAAAAACCCATGAAACAAAGACAGGGAAAGAGAGAGAAATTCTTACACAATTCGTTCAGGGGCTGTGATGCAACCTGGATTGACCATATCTAGACCCACAGCTGGATGAGACATAAGGGTGGACACTCTTGGGGCTGAGAGGTTTGGTGAGGTTGGGTGAGCAAACGCAGACCCTTTAAAGTAATACTGCGTGCTACCCGTCGCATGGGTCCCAAATCTCCAGGTTCAAGGGCATCTTCCTACATCGAAAACATGCATGAGAAACCCAGAAGATGGTACACCGTGTGATGGGGAAAGGTTTCTAAAACGCACCTCATTTCTCATCTCCTTGTGCTCGGGTTCGCCATTCCAGCCACTTTACTAGCAATCTCCCTACTTGGAGCATCAGCACCTTTAACCTCCTGTTCCGTACAGGTTGCAATTTGTCCTGAGGATGAACGGGAAGACGGGGAACCAATGAGAGACTAGCTCTTGGTGTTGGGACAGGCACAGGTCACTCTATTTTCCCATCAGGAAGAAGAATTAACCACAGGCTCAGCCTGCCCCCCGGAACCAGAACAGGGCCTGAAGCCATCCTGCGCTTTTGCGGCCAGCTCCCAGAAAAGCGAGTTGTAAAATGGAGCTTCAGGGCACTGCAATTCACAAACCTGCAGAGTTATAAATGATAACTCTCGTCCACAAATATATTGAGGGAAGGCAAAGAAGAGGATTTGAAATCAAGGCAGAATTGCAGGAAACAGATTTCAGGAGGTAGATTCGAATCGCCTTTAAAGCACATGAAAAGCGGCAAAACGTTGACAATGATGCCCTTGGCCAAAAAGGGCGTATGCGTTTTTTCCTGAATATATTCAGGAAAAAACGCATACGCCCTTTTTGGCCAACCAAGCAACCTGGAAAGGCAAATCAGCGCTACAAAGAAGTCTCGCTTCCCATCGGTCAAAAGGGCCATGCTGAAAAAAGTGTCAAAACCAGAAATGCAGGACAGGTCATGGAGAAATGGGAGCCTTGCTACACTGATGGGCGGGATGTAAATCGCCAACAGCCACTCTGGAGAAGTGTACGGTGTGTCCTGAAACATCTAAAAAACACAGCTTAGAGAGGATAGGGCACTTCCACGCATGGGGGGATAAAGAGGGAAAATTGAAAATCAGCAAGACACAAGCACCCCAAAGTTTAGGGCTGCTCTGTTGACAAGGACCTCCACTTCATTCCACCTTAAATATCCCAGGAAAGCGAAAAATGGATCAAAAAGTTGTGGTCCTTATGTACAATGGAATATCACTCAGCCATGAAATCAATGTCATAAGGCTAATAGCAGCATGATGAGTGGATTTAGGTAAGACGATTCTAAGTGAAATAAGTCACACAGAAAAGGACACTTCTCATAAGGTGTCACTTATAGAGGGAATGTAAAAACCGTTACACTTGAACTGAATTACAAAACAGAACAGAGTCACACATGCAGAAAACACACTATGGCTGCTTAACGGGAAAGGTGAGGTGGGGTGAAACATAAAACAAGAGTTTCAAATTAGCTCAGATACCGTTCCATAAACCCAATATGTAATAGACAAGACCTACTCCTTGCTCAGAGAACTGGACTCAACACGCCCGATTCACCGCACAAGAATATATCTGACTAGTAATAATCTTAAAACCTATGTATTGATATCTCTCTGTTAGTGTGTCAACTGGGTGTAAAGCGGCATAAACACAGCCGTGAAAAGCAGCTAAACCCCATTATAAAAATAAATTACTTTTAAAAACCCATGAAACAAAGACAGGGAAAGAGAGAGAATTTCTTACACAATTCGTTCAGGGGCTGTGATGCAACCTGGATTGACCATATCTAGACCCACAGCTGGATGAGACATAAGGGTGGACACTCTTGGGGCTGAGAGGTTTGGTGAGGTTGGGTGAGCAAACGCAGACCCTTTAAAGTAATACTGCGTGCTACCCGTCGCATGGGTCCCAAATCTCCAAGTTCAAGGGCATCTTCCTACATCGAAAACATGCATGAGAAACCCAGAAGATGGTACACCGTGTGATGGGGAAAGGTTTCTAAAACGCACCTCATTTCTCATCTCCTTGTGCTCGGGTTCGCCATTCCAGCCACTTTACTAGCAATCTCCCTATTTGGAGCATCAGCACCTTTAACCTCCTGTTCCGTACAGGTTGCAATTTGTCCTGAGGATGAACGGGAAGACGGGGAACCAATGAGAGACTAGCTCTTGGTGTTGGGACAGGCACAGGTCACTCTATTTTCCCATCAGGAAGAAGAATTAACCACAGGCTCAGCCTGCCCCCCGGAACCAGAACAGGGCCTGAAGCCATCCTGCGCTTTTGCGGCCAGCTCCCAAAAAAGCGACTTGTAAAATGGAGCTTCAGGGCACTGCAATTCACAAACCTGCAGAGTTATAAATGATAACTCTCGTCCACAAATATATTGAGGGAAGGCAAAGAAGAGGATTTGAAATCAAGGCAGTATTGCAGGAAACAGATTTCAGGAGGTAGATTCGAATCGCCTTTAAAGCACACGGAAAGCGGCAAAACGTTGACAATGATGCCCTTGGCCAAAAAGGGCGTATGCGTTTTTTCCTGAATATATTCAGGAAAAAACGCATACGCCCTTTTTGGCCAACCAAGCAACCTGGAAAGGCAAATCAGCGCTACAAAGAAGTCTCGCTTCCCATCGGTCAAAAGGGCCATGCTGAAAAAAGTGTCAAAACCAGAAATGCAGGACAGGTCATGGAGAAATGGGAGCCTTGCTACACTGATGGGCGGGATGTAAATCGCCAACAGCCACTCTGGAGAAGTGTACGGTGTGTCCTGAAACATCTAAAAAACACAGCTTAGAGAGGATAGGGCACTTCCACGCATGGGGGGATAAAGTGGGAAAATTGAAAATCAGCAAGACACAAGCACCCCAAAGTTTAGGGCTGCTCTGTTGACAAGGACCTCCACTTCATTCCACCTTAAATATCCCAGGAAAGCGAAAAATGGATCAAAAAGTTGTGGTCCTTATGTACAATGGAATATCACTCAGCCATGAAATCAAAGTCATAAGGCTAGTAGCAGCATGATGAGTGGATTTAGGTAAGACGATTCTAAGTGAAATAAGTCACACAGAAAAGGACACTTCTCATAAGGTGTCACTTATAGAGGGAATGTAAAAACCGTTACACTTGAACTGAATTACAAAACAGAACAGAGTCACACATGCAGAAAACACACTATGGCTGCTTAACGGGAAAGGTGAGGTGGGGTGATACATAAAACAAGAGTTTCAAATTAGCTCAGATACCGTTCCATAAACCCAATATGAATAGACAAGACCTACTCCTTGCTCAGAGAACTGGACTCAACACGCCCGATTCACCGCACAAGAATATATCTGACTAGTAATAATCTTAAAACCTATGTATTGATATCTCTCTGTTAGTGTGTCAAGTGGGTGTAAAGCGACATAAACACAGCCGTGAAAAGCTGCTAAACCCCATTATAAAAATAAATTACTTTTAAAAACCCATGAAACAAAGACAGGGAAAGAGAGAGAAATTCTTACACAATTCGTTCAGGGGCAGTGATGCAACCTGGATTGACCATATCTAGACCCACAGCTGGATGAGACATAAGGGTGGACACTCTTGGGGCTGAGAGGTTTGGTGAGGTTGGGTGAGCAAACGCAGACCCTTTAAAGTAATACTGCGTGCTACCCGTCGCATGGGTCCCAAATCTCCAGGTTCAAGGGCATCTTTCTACATCGAAAACATGCATGAGAAACCCAGAAGATGGTACACCGTGTGATGGGGAAAGGTTTCTAAAACGCACCTCATTTCTCATCTCCTTGTGCTCGGGTTCGCCATTCCAGCCACTTTACTAGCAATCTCCCTACTTGGAGCATCAGCACCTTTAACCTCCTGTTCCGTACAGGTTGCAATTTGTCCTGAGGATGAACGGGAAGACGGGGAACCAATGAGAGACTAGCTCTTGGTGTTGGGACAGGCACAGGTCACTCTATTTTCCCATCAGGAAGAAGAATTAACCACAGGCTCAGCCTGCCCCCCGGAACCAGAACAGGGCCTGAAGCCATCCTGCGCTTTTGCGGCCAGCTCCCAAAAAAGCGACTTGTAAAATGGAGCTTCAGGGCACTGCAATTCACAAACCTGCAGAGTTATAAATGATAACTCTCGTCCACAAATATATTGAGGGAAGGCAAAGAAGAGGATTTGAAATCAAGGCAGTATTGCAGGAAACAGATTTCAGGAGGTAGATTCGAATCGCCTTTAAAGCACACGGAAAGCGGCAAAACGTTGACAATGATGCCCTTGGCCAAAAAGGGCGTATGCGTTTTTTCCTGAATATATTCAGGAAAAAACGCATACGCCCTTTTTGGCCAACCAAGCAACCTGGAAAGGCAAATCAGCGCTACAAAGAAGTCTCGCTTCCCATCGGTCAAAAGGGCCATGCTGAAAAAAGTGTCAAAACCAGAAATGCAGGACAGGTCATGGAGAAATGGGAGCCTTGCTACACTGATGGGCGGGATGTAAATCGCCAACAGCCACTCTGGAGAAGTGTACGGTGTGTCCTGAAACATCTAAAAAACACAGCTTAGAGAGGATAGGGCACTTCCACGCATGGGGGGATAAAGTGGGAAAATTGAAAATCAGCAAGACACAAGCACCCCAAAGTTTAGGGCTGCTCTGTTGACAAGGACCTCCACTTCATTCCACCTTAAATATCCCAGGAAAGCGAAAAATGGATCAAAAAGTTGTGGTCCTTATGTACAATGGAATATCACTCAGCCATGAAATCAAAGTCATAAGGCTAGTAGCAGCATGATGAGTGGATTTAGGTAAGACGATTCTAAGTGAAATAAGTCACACAGAAAAGGACACTTCTCATAAGGTGTCACTTATAGAGGGAATGTAAAAACCGTTACACTTGAACTGAATTACAAAACAGAACAGAGTCACACATGCAGAAAACACACTATGGCTGCTTAACGGGAAAGGTGAGGTGGGGTGATACATAAAACAAGAGTTTCAAATTAGCTCAGATACCGTTCCATAAACCCAATATGAATAGACAAGACCTACTCCTTGCTCAGAGAACTGGACTCAACACGCCCGATTCACCGCACAAGAATATATCTGACTAGTAATAATCTTAAAACCTATGTATTGATATCTCTCTGTTAGTGTGTCAAGTGGGTGTAAAGCGACATAAACACAGCCGTGAAAAGCTGCTAAACCCCATTATAAAAATAAATTACTTTTAAAAACCCATGAAACAAAGACAGGGAAAGAGAGAGAAATTCTTACACAATTCGTTCAGGGGCAGTGATGCAACCTGGATTGACCATATCTAGACCCACAGCTGGATGAGACATAAGGGTGGACACTCTTGGGGCTGAGAGGTTTGGTGAGGTTGGGTGAGCAAACGCAGACCCTTTAAAGTAATACTGCGTGCTACCCGTCGCATGGGTCCCAAATCTCCAGGTTCAAGGGCATCTTCCTACATCGAAAACATGCATGAGAAACCCAGAAGATGGTACACCGTGTGATGGGGAAAGGTTCCTAAAACGCACCTCATTTCTCATCTCCTTGTGCTCGGGTTCGCCATTCCAGCCACTTTACTAGCAATCTCCCTACTTGGAGCATCAGCACCTTTAACCTCCTGTTCCGTACAGGTTGCAATTTGTCCTGAGGATGAACGGGAAGACGGGGAACCAATGAGAGACTAGCTCTTGGTGTTGGGACAGGCACAGGTCACTCTATTTTCCCATCAGGAAGAAGAATTAACCACAGGCTCAGCCTGCCCCCCGGAACCAGAAAAGGGCCTGAAGCCATCCTGCGCTTTTGCGGCCAGCTCCCAAAAAAGCGACTTGTAAAATGGAGCTTCAGGGCACTGCAATTCACAAACCTGCAGAGTTATAAATGATAACTCTCGTCCACAAATATATTGAGGGAAGGCAAAGAAGAGGATTTGAAATCAAGGCAGAATTGCAGGAAACAGATTTCAGGAGGTAGATTCGAATCGCCTTTAAAGCACATGAAAAGCGGCAAAACGTTGACAATGATGCCCTTGGCCAAAAAGGGCGTATGCGTTTTTTCCTGAATATATTCAGGAAAAAACGCATACGCCCTTTTTGGCCAACCAAGCAACCTGGAAAGGCAAATCAGCGCTACAAAGAAGTCTCGCTTCCCATCGGTCAAAAGGGCCATGCTGAAAAAAGTGTCAAAACCAGAAATGCAGGACAGGCCATGGAGAAATGGGAGCCTTGCTACACTGATGGGCGGGATGTAAATTGCCAACAGCCACTCTGGAGAAGTGTACGGTGTGTCCTGAAACATCTAAAAAACACAGCTTAGAGAGCATAGGGCACTTCCACGCATGGGGGGATAAAGAGGGAAAATTGAAAATCAGCAAGACACAAGCACCCCAAAGTTTAGGGCTGCTCTGTTGACAAGGACCTCCACTTCATTCCACCTTAAATATCCCAGGAAAGCGAAAAATGGATAAAGAAGTTGTGGTCCTTATGTACAATGGAATATCACTCAGCCATGAAATCAATGTCATAAGGCTAGTAGCAGCATGATGAGTGGATTTAGGTAAGACGATTCTAAGTGAAATAAGTCACACAGAAAAGGATACTTCTCATAAGGTGTCACTTATAGAGGGAATGTAAAAACCGTTACACTTGAACTGAATTACAAAACAGAACAGAGTCACACATGCAGAAAACACACTATGGCTGCTTAACGGGAAAGGTGAGGTGGGGTGATATATAAAACAAGAGTTTCAAATTAGCTCAGATACCGTTCCATAAACCCAATATGTAATAGACAAGACCTACTCCTTGCTCAGAGAACTGGACTCAACACGCCCGATTCACCGCACAAGAATATATCTGACTAGTAATAATCTTAAAACCTATGTATTGATATCTCTCTGTTAGTGTGTCAAGTGGGTGTAAAGCGACATAAACACAGCCGTGAAAAGCTGCTAAACCCCATTATAAAAATAAATTACTTTTAAAAACCCATGAAACAAAGACAGGGAAAGAGAGAGAAATTCTTACACAATTCGTTCAGGGGCAGTGATGCAACCTGGATTGACCATATCTAGACCCACAGCTGGATGAGACATAAGGGTGGACACTCTTGGGGCTGAGAGGTTTGGTGAGGTTGGGTGAGCAAACGCAGACCCTTTAAAGTAATACTGCGTGCTACCCGTCGCATGGGTCCCAAATCTCCAGGTTCAAGGGCATCTTTCTACATCGAAAACATGCATGAGAAACCCAGAAGATGGTACACCGTGTGATGGGGAAAGGTTTCTAAAACGCACCTCATTTCTCATCTCCTTGTGCTCGGGTTCGCCATTCCAGCCACTTTACTAGCAATCTCCCTACTTGGAGCATCAGCACCTTTAACCTCCTGTTCCGTACAGGTTGCAATTTGTCCTGAGGATGAACGGGAAGACGGGGAACCAATGAGAGACTAGCTCTTGGTGTTGGGACAGGCACAGGTCACTCTATTTTCCCATCAGGAAGAAGAATTAACCACAGGCTCAGCCTGCCCCCCGGAACCAGAACAGGGCCTGAAGCCATCCTGCGCTTTTGCGGCCAGCTCCCAAAAAAGCGACTTGTAAAATGGAGCTTCAGGGCACTGCAATTCACAAACCTGCAGAGTTATAAATGATAACTCTCGTCCACAAATATATTGAGGGAAGGCAAAGAAGAGGATTTGAAATCAAGGCAGTATTGCAGGAAACAGATTTCAGGAGGTAGATTCGAATCGCCTTTAAAGCACACGGAAAGCGGCAAAACGTTGACAATGATGCCCTTGGCCAAAAAGGGCGTATGCGTTTTTTCCTGAATATATTCAGGAAAAAACGCATACGCCCTTTTTGGCCAACCAAGCAACCTGGAAAGGCAAATCAGCGCTACAAAGAAGTCTCGCTTCCCATCGGTCAAAAGGGCCATGCTGAAAAAAGTGTCAAAACCAGAAATGCAGGACAGGTCATGGAGAAATGGGAGCCTTGCTACACTGATGGGCGGGATGTAAATCGCCAACAGCCACTCTGGAGAAGTGTACGGTGTGTCCTGAAACATCTAAAAAACACAGCTTAGAGAGGATAGGGCACTTCCACGCATGGGGGGATAAAGTGGGAAAATTGAAAATCAGCAAGACACAAGCACCCCAAAGTTTAGGGCTGCTCTGTTGACAAGGACCTCCACTTCATTCCACCTTAAATATCCCAGGAAAGCGAAAAATGGATCAAAAAGTTGTGGTCCTTATGTACAATGGAATATCACTCAGCCATGAAATCAATGTCATAAGGCTAATAGCAGCATGATGAGTGGATTTAGGTAAGACGATTCTAAGTGAAATAAGTCACACAGAAAAGGACACTTCTCATAAGGTGTCACTTATAGAGGGAATGTAAAAACCGTTACACTTGAACTGAATTACAAAACAGAACAGAGTCACACATGCAGAAAACACACTATGGCTGCTTAACGGGAAAGGTGAGGTGGGGTGAAACATAAAACAAGAGTTTCAAATTAGCTCAGATACCGTTCCATAAACCCAATATGTAATAGACAAGACCTACTCCTTGCTCAGAGAACTGGACTCAACACGCCCGATTCACCGCACAAGAATATATCTGACTAGTAATAATCTTAAAACCTATGTATTGATATCTCTCTGTTAGTGTGTCAAGTGGGTGTAAAGCGGCATAAACACAGCCGTGAAAAGCAGCTAAATCCCATTATAAAAATAAATTACTTTTAAAAACCCATGAAACAAAGACAGGGAAAGTGAGAGAATTTCTTACACAATTCGTTCAGGGGCTGTGATGCAACCTGGATTGACCATATCTAGACCCACAGCTGGATGAGACATAAGGGTGGACACTCTTGGGGCTGAGAGGTTTGGTGAGGTTGGGTGAGCAAACGCAGACCCTTTAAAGTAATACTGCGTGCTACCCGTCGCATGGGTCCCAAATCTCCAGGTTCAAGGGCATCTTCCTACATCGAAAACATGCATGAGAAACCCAGAAGATGGTACACCGTGTGATGGGGAAAGGTTTCTAAAACGCACCTCATTTCTCATCTCCTTGTGCTCGGGTTCGCCATTCCAGCCACTTTACTAGCAATCTCCCTACTTGGAGCATCAGCACCTTTAACCTCCTGTTCCGTACAGGTTGCAATTTGTCCTGAGGATGAACGGGAAGACGGGGAACCAATGAGAGACTAGCTCTTGGTGTTGGGACAGGCACAGGTCACTCTATTTTCCCATCAAGAAGAAGAATTAACCACAGGCTCAGCCTGCCCCCCGGAACCAGAACAGGGCCTGAAGCCATCCTGCGCTTTTGCGGCCGGCTCCCAGAAAAGCGACTTGTAAAATGGAGCTTCAGGGCACTGCAATTCACAAACCTGCAGAGTTATAAATGATAACTCTCGTCCACAAATATATTGAGGGAAGGCAAAGAAGAGGATTTGAAATCAAGGCAGAATTGCAGGAAACAGATTTCAGGAGGTAGATTCGAATCGCCTTTAAAGCACATGAAAAGCGGCAAAACGTTGACAATGATGCCCTTGGCCAAAAAGGGCGTATGCGTTTTTTCCTGAATATATTCAGGAAAAAACGCATACGCCCTTTTTGGCCAACCAAGCAACCTGGAAAGGCAAATCAGCGCTACAAAGAACTCTCGCTTCCCATCGGTCAAAAGGGCCATGCTGAAAAAAGTGTCAAAACCAGAAATGCAGGACAGGCCATGGAGAAATGGGAGCCTTGCTACACTGATGGGCGGGATGTAAATCGCCAACAGCCACTCTGGAGAAGTGTACGGTGTGTCCTGAAACATCTAAAAAACACAGCTTAGAGAGGATAGGGCACTTCCACGCATGGGGGGATAAAGTGGGAAAATTGAAAATCAGCAAGACACAAGCACCCCAAAGTTTAGGGCTGCTCTGTTGACAAGGACCTCCACTTCCTTCCACCTTAAATATCCCAGGAAAGCGAAAAATGGATCAAAAAGTTGTGGTCCTTTTGTACAATGGAATATCACTCAGCCATGAAATCAAAGTCATAAGGCTAGTAGCAGCATGATGAGTGGATTTAGGTAAGACGATTCTAAGTGAAATAAGTCACACAGAAAAGGACACTTCTCATAAGGTGTCACTTATAGAGGGAATGTAAAAACCGTTACACTTGAACTGAATTACAAAACAGAACAGAGTCACACATGCAGAAAACACACTATGGCTGCTTAACGGGAAAGGTGAGGTGGGGTGATACATAAAACAAGAGTTTCAAATTAGCTCAGATACCGTTCCATAAACCCAATATGTAATAGACAAGACCTACTCCTTGCTCAGAGAACTGGACTCAACACGCCCGATTCACCGCACAAGAATATATCTGACTAGTAATAATCTTAAAACCTATGTATTGATATCTCTCTGTTAGTGTGTCAAGTGGGTGTAAAGCGACATAAACACAGCCGTGAAAAGCTGCTAAACCCCATTATAAAAATAAATTACTTTTAAAAACCCATGAAACAAAGACAGGGAAAGAGAGAGAAATTCTTACACAATTCGTTCAGGGGCAGTGATGCAACCTGGATTGACCATATCTAGACCCACAGCTGGATGAGACATAAGGGTGGACACTCTTGGGGCTGAGAGGTTTGGTGAGGTTGGGTGAGCAAACGCAGACCCTTTAAAGTAATACTGCGTGCTACCCGTCGCATGGGTCCCAAATCTCCAGGTTCAAGGGCATCTTCCTACATCGAAAACATGCATGAGAAACCCAGAAGATGGTACACCGTGTGATGGGGAAAGGTTTCTAAAATGCACCCCATTTCTCATCTCCTTGTGCTCGGGTTCGCCATTCCAGCCACTTTACTAGCAATCTCCCTGCTTGGAGCATCAGCACCTTTAACCTCCTGTTCCGTACAGGTTGCAATTTGTCCTGAGGATGAACGGGAAGACGGGGAACCAATGAGAGACTAGCTCTTGGTGTTGGGACAGGCACAGGTCACTCTATTTTCCCATCAGGAAGAAGAATTAACCACAGGCTCAGCCTGCCCCCCGGAACCAGAACAGGGCCTGAAGCCATCCTGCGCTTTTGCGGCCAGCTCCCAAAAAAGCGACTTGTAAAATGGAGCTTCAGGGCACTGCAATTCACAAACCTGCAGAGTTATAAATGATAACTCTCGTCCACAAATATATTGAGGGAAGGCAAAGAAGAGGATTTGAAATCAAGGCAGAATTGCAGGAAACAGATTTCAGGAGGTAGATTCGAATCGCCTTTAAAGCACATGAAAAGCGGCAAAACGTTGACAATGATGCCCTTGGCCAAAAAGGGCGTATGCGTTTTTTCCTGAATATATTCAGGAAAAAACGCATACGCCCTTTTTGGCCAACCAAGCAACCTGGAAAGGCAAATCAGCGCTACAAAGAAGTCTCGCTTCCCATCGGTCAAAAGGGCCATGCTGAAAAAAGTGTCAAAACCAGAAATGCAGGACAGGCCATGGAGAAATGGGAGCCTTGCTACACTGATGGGCGGGATGTAAATCGCCAACAGCCACTCTGGAGAAGTGTACGGTGTGTCCTGAAACATCTAAAAAACACAGCTTAGAGAGGATAGGGCACTTCCACGCATGGGGGGATAAAGTGGGAAAATTGAAAATCAGCAAGACACAAGCACCCCAAAGTTTAGGGCTGCTCTGTTGACAAGGACCTCCACTTCATTCCACCTTAAATATCCCAGGAAAGCGAAAAATGGATCAAAAAGTTGTGGTCCTTATGTACAATGGAATATCACTCAGCCATGAAATCAATGTCATAAGGCTAATAGCAGCATGATGAGTGGATTTAGGTAAGACGATTCTAAGTGAAATAAGTCACACAGAAAAGGACACTTCTCATAAGGTGTCACTTATAGAGGGAATGTAAAAACCGTTACACTTGAACTGAATTACAAAACAGAACAGAGTCACACATGCAGAAAACACACTATGGCTGCTTAACGGGAAAGGTGAGGTGGGGTGAAACATAAAACAAGAGTTTCAAATTAGCTCAGATACCGTTCCATAAACCCAATATGTAATAGACAAGACCTACTCCTTGCTCAGAGAACTGGACTCAACACGCCCGATTCACCGCACAAGAATATATCTGACTAGTAATAATCTTAAAACCTATGTATTGATATCTCTCTGTTAGTGTGTCAACTGGGTGTAAAGCGGCATAAACACAGCCGTGAAAAGCAGCTAAACCCCATTATAAAAATAAATTACTTTTAAAAACCCATGAAACAAAGACAGGGAAAGAGAGAGAATTTCTTACACAATTCGTTCAGGGGCTGTGATGCAACCTGGATTGACCATATCTAGACCCACAGCTGGATGAGACATAAGGGTGGACACTCTTGGGGCTGAGAGGTTTGGTGAGGTTGGGTGAGCAAACGCAGACCCTTTAAAGTAATACTGCGTGCTACCCGTCGCATGGGTCCCAAATCTCCAAGTTCAAGGGCATCTTCCTACATCGAAAACATGCATGAGAAACCCAGAAGATGGTACACCGTGTGATGGGGAAAGGTTTCTAAAACGCACCTCATTTCTCATCTCCTTGTGCTCGGGTTCGCCATTCCAGCCACTTTACTAGCAATCTCCCTATTTGGAGCATCAGCACCTTTAACCTCCTGTTCCGTACAGGTTGCAATTTGTCCTGAGGATGAACGGGAAGACGGGGAACCAATGAGAGACTAGCTCTTGGTGTTGGGACAGGCACAGGTCACTCTATTTTCCCATCAGGAAGAAGAATTAACCACAGGCTCAGCCTGCCCCCCGGAACCAGAACAGGGCCTGAAGCCATCCTGCGCTTTTGCGGCCAGCTCCCAGAAAAGCGAGTTGTAAAATGGAGCTTCAGGGCACTGCAATTCACAAACCTGCAGAGTTATAAATGATAACTCTCGTCCACAAATATATTGAGGGAAGGCAAAGAAGAGGATTTGAAATCAAGGCAGAATTGCAGGAAACACATTTCAGGAGGTAGATTCGAATCGCCTTTAAAGCACATGAAAAGCGGCAAAACGTTGACAATGATGCCCTTGGCCAAAAAGGGCGTATGCGTTTTTTCCTGAATATATTCAGGAAAAAACGCATACGCCCTTTTTGGCCAACCAAGCAACCTGGAAAGGCAAATCAGCGCTACAAAGAAGTCTCGCTTCCCATCGGTCAAAAGGGCCATGCTGAAAAAAGTGTCAAAACCAGAAATGCAGGACAGGCCATGGAGAAATGGGAGCCTTGCTACACTGATGGGCGGGATGTAAATCGCCAACAGCCACTCTGGAGAAGTGTACGGTGTGTCCTGAAACATCTAAAAAACACAGCTTAGAGAGGATAGGGCACTTCCACGCATGGGGGGATAAAGTGGGAAAATTGAAAATCAGCAAGACACAAGCACCCCAAAGTTTAGGGCTGCTCTGTTGACAAGGACCTCCACTTCATTCCACCTTAAATATCCCAGGAAAGCGAAAAATGGATCAAAAAGTTGTGGTCCTTATGTACAATGGAATATCACTCAGCCATGAAATCAAAGTCATAAGGCTAGTAGCAGCATGATGAGTGGATTTAGGTAAGACGATTCTAAGTGAAATAAGTCACACAGAAAAGGACACTTCTCATAAGGTGTCACTTATAGAGGGAATGTAAAAACCGTTACACTTGAACTGAATTACAAAACAGAACAGAGTCACACATGCAGAAAACACACTATGGCTGCTTAACGGGAAAGGTGAGGTGGGGTGATACATAAAACAAGAGTTTCAAATTAGCTCAGATACCGTTCCATAAACCCAATATGAATAGACAAGACCTACTCCTTGCTCAGAGAACTGGACTCAACACGCCCGATTCACCGCACAAGAATATATCTGACTAGTAATAATCTTAAAACCTATGTATTGATATCTCTCTGTTAGTGTGTCAAGTGGGTGTAAAGCGACATAAACACAGCCGTGAAAAGCTGCTAAACCCCATTATAAAAATAAATTACTTTTAAAAACCCATGAAACAAAGACAGGGAAAGAGAGAGAAATTCTTACACAATTCGTTCAGGGGCAGTGATGCAACCTGGATTGACCATATCTAGACCCACAGCTGGATGAGACATAAGGGTGGACACTCTTGGGGCTGAGAGGTTTGGTGAGGTTGGGTGAGCAAACGCAGACCCTTTAAAGTAATACTGCGTGCTACCCGTCGCATGGGTCCCAAATCTCCAGGTTCAAGGGCATCTTCCTACATCGAAAACATGCATGAGAAACCCAGAAGATGGTACACCGTGTGATGGGGAAAGGTTCCTAAAGCGCACCTCATTTCTCATCTCCTTGTGCTCGGGTTCGCCATTCCAGCCACTTTACTAGCAATCTCCCTACTTGGAGCATCAGCACCTTTAACCTCCTGTTCCGTACAGGTTGCAATTTGTCCTGAGGATGAACGGGAAGACGGGGAACCAATGAGAGACTAGCTCTTGGTGTTGGGACAGGCACAGGTCACTCTATTTTCCCATCAGGAAGAAGAATTAACCACAGGCTCAGCCTGCCCCCCGGAACCAGAAAAGGGCCTGAAGCCATCCTGCGCTTTTGCGGCCAGCTCCCAAAAAAGCGACTTGTAAAATGGAGCTTCAGGGCACTGCAATTCACAAACCTGCAGAGTTATAAATGATAACTCTCGTCCACAAATATATTGAGGGAAGGCAAAGAAGAGGATTTGAAATCAAGGCAGAATTGCAGGAAACAGATTTCAGGAGGTAGATTCGAATCGCCTTTAAAGCACATGAAAAGCGGCAAAACGTTGACAATGATGCCCTTGGCCAAAAAGGGCGTATGCGTTTTTTCCTGAATATATTCAGGAAAAAACGCATACGCCCTTTTTGGCCAACCAAGCAACCTGGAAAGGCAAATCAGCGCTACAAAGAAGTCTCGCTTCCCATCGGTCAAAAGGGCCATGCTGAAAAAAGTGTCAAAACCAGAAATGCAGGACAGGCCATGGAGAAATGGGAGCCTTGCTACACTGATGGGCGGGATGTAAATTGCCAACAGCCACTCTGGAGAAGTGTACGGTGTGTCCTGAAACATCTAAAAAACACAGCTTAGAGAGCATAGGGCACTTCCACGCATGGGGGGATAAAGAGGGAAAATTGAAAATCAGCAAGACACAAGCACCCCAAAGTTTAGGGCTGCTCTGTTGACAAGGACCTCCACTTCATTCCACCTTAAATATCCCAGGAAAGCGAAAAATGGATAAAGAAGTTGTGGTCCTTATGTACAATGGAATATCACTCAGCCATGAAATCAATGTCATAAGGCTAGTAGCAGCATGATGAGTGGATTTAGGTAAGACGATTCTAAGTGAAATAAGTCACACAGAAAAGGATACTTCTCATAAGGTGTCACTTATAGAGGGAATGTAAAAACCGTTACACTTGAACTGAATTACAAAACAGAACAGAGTCACACATGCAGAAAACACACTATGGCTGCTTAACGGGAAAGGTGAGGTGGGGTGATATATAAAACAAGAGTTTCAAATTAGCTCAGATACCGTTCCATAAACCCAATATGTAATAGACAAGACCTACTCCTTGCTCAGAGAACTGGACTCAACACGCCCGATTCACCGCACAAGAATATATCTGACTAGTAATAATCTTAAAACCTATGTATTGATATCTCTCTGTTAGTGTGTCAAGTGGGTGTAAAGCGACATAAACACAGCCGTGAAAAGCTGCTAAACCCCATTATAAAAATAAATTACTTTTAAAAACCCATGAAACAAAGACAGGGAAAGAGAGAGAAATTCTTACACAATTCGTTCAGGGGCAGTGATGCAACCTGGATTGACCATATCTAGACCCACAGCTGGATGAGACATAAGGGTGGACACTCTTGGGGCTGAGAGGTTTGGTGAGGTTGGGTGAGCAAACGCAGACCCTTTAAAGTAATACTGCGTGCTACCCGTCGCATGGGTCCCAAATCTCCAGGTTCAAGGGCATCTTTCTACATCGAAAACATGCATGAGAAACCCAGAAGATGGTACACCGTGTGATGGGGAAAGGTTTCTAAAACGCACCTCATTTCTCATCTCCTTGTGCTCGGGTTCGCCATTCCAGCCACTTTACTAGCAATCTCCCTACTTGGAGCATCAGCACCTTTAACCTCCTGTTCCGTACAGGTTGCAATTTGTCCTGAGGATGAACGGGAAGACGGGGAACCAATGAGAGACTAGCTCTTGGTGTTGGGACAGGCACAGGTCACTCTATTTTCCCATCAGGAAGAAGAATTAACCACAGGCTCAGCCTGCCCCCCGGAACCAGAACAGGGCCTGAAGCCATCCTGCGCTTTTGCGGCCAGCTCCCAAAAAAGCGACTTGTAAAATGGAGCTTCAGGGCACTGCAATTCACAAACCTGCAGAGTTATAAATGATAACTCTCGTCCACAAATATATTGAGGGAAGGCAAAGAAGAGGATTTGAAATCAAGGCAGTATTGCAGGAAACAGATTTCAGGAGGTAGATTCGAATCGCCTTTAAAGCACACGGAAAGCGGCAAAACGTTGACAATGATGCCCTTGGCCAAAAAGGGCGTATGCGTTTTTTCCTGAATATATTCAGGAAAAAACGCATACGCCCTTTTTGGCCAACCAAGCAACCTGGAAAGGCAAATCAGCGCTACAAAGAAGTCTCGCTTCCCATCGGTCAAAAGGGCCATGCTGAAAAAAGTGTCAAAACCAGAAATGCAGGACAGGCCATGGAGAAATGGGAGCCTTGCTACACTGATGGGCGGGATGTAAATTGCCAACAGCCACTCTGGAGAAGTGTACGGTGTGTCCTGAAACATCTAAAAAACACAGCTTAGAGAACATAGGGCACTTCCACGCATGGGGGGATAAAGAGGGAAAATTGAAAATCAGCAAGACACAAGCACCCCAAAGTTTAGGGCTGCTCTGTTGACAAGGACCTCCACTTCATTCCACCTTAAATATCTCAGGAAAGCGAAAAATGGATAAAAAAGTTGTGGTCCTTATGTACAATGGAATATCACTCAGCCATGAAATCAATGTCATAAGGCTAGTAGCAGCATGATGAGTGGATTAAGGTAAGACGATTCTAAGTGAAATAAGTCACACAGAAAAGGACACTTCTCATAAGGTGTCACTTATAGAGGGAATGTAAAAACCGTTACACTTGAACTGAATTACAAAACAGAACAGAGTCACACATGCAGAAAACACACTATGGCTGCTTAACGGGAAAGGTGAGGTGGGGTGATACATAAAACAAGAGTTTCAAATTAGCTCAGATACCGTTCCATAAACCCAATATGTAATAGACAAGACCTACTCCTTGCTCAGAGAACTGGACTCAACACGCCCGATTCACCGCAAAAGAATATATCTGACTAGTAATAATCTTAAAACCTATGTATTGATATCTCTCTGTTAGTGTGTCAAGTGGGTGTAAAGCGACATAAACACAGCCGTGAAAAGCTGCTAAACCCCATTATAAAAATAAATTACTTTTAAAAACCCATGAAACAAAAACAGGGAAAGAGAGAGAAATTCTTACACAATTCGTTCAGGGGCAGTGATGCAACCTGGATTGACCATATCTAGACCCACAGCTGGATGAGACATAAGGGTGGACACTCTTGGGGCTGAGAGGTTTGGTGAGGTTGGGTGAGCAAACGCAGACCCTTTAAAGTAATACTGCGTGCTACCCGTCGCATGGGTCCCAAATCTCCAGGTTCAAGGGCATCTTCCTACATCGAAAACATGCATGAGAAACCCAGAAGATGGTACACCGTGTGATGGGGAAAGGTTCCTAAAACGCACCTCATTTCTCATCTCCTTGTGCTCGGGTTCGCCATTCCAGCCACTTTACTAGCAATCTCCCTACTTGGAGCATCAGCACCTTTAACCTCCTGTTCCGTACAGGTTGCAATTTGTCCTGAGGATGAACGGGAAGACGGGGAACCAATGAGAGACTAGCTCTTGGTGTTGGGACAGGCACAGGTCACTCTATTTTCCCATCAGGAAGAAGAATTAACCACAGGCTCAGCCTGCCCCCCGGAACCAGAAAAGGGCCTGAAGCCATCCTGCGCTTTTGCGGCCAGCTCCCAAAAAAGCGACTTGTAAAATGGAGCTTCAGGGCACTGCAATTCACAAACCTGCAGAGTTATAAATGATAACTCTCGTCCACAAATATATTGAGGGAAGGCAAAGAAGAGGATTTGAAATCAAGGCAGAATTGCAGGAAACAGATTTCAGGAGGTAGATTCGAATCGCCTTTAAAGCACATGAAAAGCGGCAAAACGTTGACAATGATGCCCTTGGCCAAAAAGGGCGTATGCGTTTTTTCCTGAATATATTCAGGAAAAAACGCATACGCCCTTTTTGGCCAACCAAGCAACCTGGAAAGGCAAATCAGCGCTACAAAGAAGTCTCGCTTCCCATCGGTCAAAAGGGCCATGCTGAAAAAAGTGTCAAAACCAGAAATGCAGGACAGGCCATGGAGAAATGGGAGCCTTGCTACACTGATGGGCGGGATGTAAATTGCCAACAGCCACTCTGGAGAAGTGTACGGTGTGTCCTGAAACATCTAAAAAACACAGCTTAGAGAGCATAGGGCACTTCCACGCATGGGGGGATAAAGAGGGAAAATTGAAAATCAGCAAGACACAAGCACCCCAAAGTTTAGGGCTGCTCTGTTGACAAGGACCTCCACTTCATTCCACCTTAAATATCCCAGGAAAGCGAAAAATGGATAAAGAAGTTGTGGTCCTTATGTACAATGGAATATCACTCAGCCATGAAATCAATGTCATAAGGCTAGTAGCAGCATGATGAGTGGATTTAGGTAAGACGATTCTAAGTGAAATAAGTCACACAGAAAAGGATACTTCTCATAAGGTGTCACTTATAGAGGGAATGTAAAAACCGTTACACTTGAACTGAATTACAAAACAGAACAGAGTCACACATGCAGAAAACACACTATGGCTGCTTAACGGGAAAGGTGAGGTGGGGTGATATATAAAACAAGAGTTTCAAATTAGCTCAGATACCGTTCCATAAACCCAATATGTAATAGACAAGACCTACTCCTTGCTCAGAGAACTGGACTCAACACGCCCGATTCACCGCACAAGAATATATCTGACTAGTAATAATCTTAAAACCTATGTATTGATATCTCTCTGTTAGTGTGTCAAGTGGGTGTAAAGCGACATAAACACAGCCGTGAAAAGCTGCTAAACCCCATTATAAAAATAAATTACTTTTAAAAACCCATGAAACAAAGACAGGGAAAGAGAGAGAAATTCTTACACAATTCGTTCAGGGGCAGTGATGCAACCTGGATTGACCATATCTAGACCCACAGCTGGATGAGACATAAGGGTGGACACTCTTGGGGCTGAGAGGTTTGGTGAGGTTGGGTGAGCAAACGCAGACCCTTTAAAGTAATACTGCGTGCTACCCGTCGCATGGGTCCCAAATCTCCAGGTTCAAGGGCATCTTTCTACATCGAAAACATGCATGAGAAACCCAGAAGATGGTACACCGTGTGATGGGGAAAGGTTTCTAAAACGCACCTCATTTCTCATCTCCTTGTGCTCGGGTTCGCCATTCCAGCCACTTTACTAGCAATCTCCCTACTTGGAGCATCAGCACCTTTAACCTCCTGTTCCGTACAGGTTGCAATTTGTCCTGAGGATGAACGGGAAGACGGGGAACCAATGAGAGACTAGCTCTTGGTGTTGGGACAGGCACAGGTCACTCTATTTTCCCATCAGGAAGAAGAATTAACCACAGGCTCAGCCTGCCCCCCGGAACCAGAACAGGGCCTGAAGCCATCCTGCGCTTTTGCGGCCAGCTCCCAAAAAAGCGACTTGTAAAATGGAGCTTCAGGGCACTGCAATTCACAAACCTGCAGAGTTATAAATGATAACTCTCGTCCACAAATATATTGAGGGAAGGCAAAGAAGAGGATTTGAAATCAAGGCAGTATTGCAGGAAACAGATTTCAGGAGGTAGATTCGAATCGCCTTTAAAGCACACGGAAAGCGGCAAAACGTTGACAATGATGCCCTTGGCCAAAAAGGGCGTATGCGTTTTTTCCTGAATATATTCAGGAAAAAACGCATACGCCCTTTTTGGCCAACCAAGCAACCTGGAAAGGCAAATCAGCGCTACAAAGAAGTCTCGCTTCCCATCGGTCAAAAGGGCCATGCTGAAAAAAGTGTCAAAACCAGAAATGCAGGACAGGCCATGGAGAAATGGGAGCCTTGCTACACTGATGGGCGGGATGTAAATTGCCAACAGCCACTCTGGAGAAGTGTACGGTGTGTCCTGAAACATCTAAAAAACACAGCTTAGAGAACATAGGGCACTTCCACGCATGGGGGGATAAAGAGGGAAAATTGAAAATCAGCAAGACACAAGCACCCCAAAGTTTAGGGCTGCTCTGTTGACAAGGACCTCCACTTCATTCCACCTTAAATATCTCAGGAAAGCGAAAAATGGATAAAAAAGTTGTGGTCCTTATGTACAATGGAATATCACTCAGCCATGAAATCAATATCATAAGGCTAGTAGCAGCATGATGAGTGGATTAAGGTAAGACGATTCTAAGTGAAATAAGTCACACAGAAAAGGACACTTCTCATAAGGTGTCACTTATAGAGGGAATGTAAAAACCGTTACACTTGAACTGAATTACAAAACAGAACAGAGTCACACATGCAGAAAACACACTATGGCTGCTTAACGGGAAAGGTGAGGTGGGGTGATACATAAAACAAGAGTTTCAAATTAGCTCAGATACCGTTCCATAAACCCAATATGTAATAGACAAGACCTACTCCTTGCTCAGAGAACTGGACTCAACACGCCCGATTCACCGCAAAAGAATATATCTGACTAGTAATAATCTTAAAACCTATGTATTGATATCTCTCTGTTAGTGTGTCAAGTGGGTGTAAAGCGACATAAACACAGCCGTGAAAAGCTGCTAAACCCCATTATAAAAATAAATTACTTTTAAAAACCCATGAAACAAAGACAGGGAAAGAGAGAGAAATTCTTACACAATTCGTTCAGGGGCAGTGATGCAACCTGGATTGACCATATCTAGACCCACAGCTGGATGAGACATAAGGGTGGACACTCTTGGGGCTGAGAGGTTTGGTGAGGTTGGGTGAGCAAACGCAGACCCTTTAAAGTAATACTGCGTGCTACCCGTCGCATGGGTCCCAAATCTCCAGGTTCAAGGGCATCTTCCTACATCGAAAACATGCATGAGAAACCCAGAAGATGGTACACCGTGTGATGGGGAAAGGTTCCTAAAACGCACCTCATTTCTCATCTCCTTGTGCTCGGGTTCGCCATTCCAGCCACTTTACTAGCAATCTCCCTACTTGGAGCATCAGCACCTTTAACCTCCTGTTCCGTACAGGTTGCAATTTGTCCTGAGGATGAACGGGAAGACGGGGAACCAATGAGAGACTAGCTCTTGGTGTTGGGACAGGCACAGGTCACTCTATTTTCCCATCAGGAAGAAGAATTAACCACAGGCTCAGCCTGCCCCCCGGAACCAGAAAAGGGCCTGAAGCCATCCTGCGCTTTTGCGGCCAGCTCCCAAAAAAGCGACTTGTAAAATGGAGCTTCAGGGCACTGCAATTCACAAACCTGCAGAGTTATAAATGATAACTCTCGTCCACAAATATATTGAGGGAAGGCAAAGAAGAGGATTTGAAATCAAGGCAGAATTGCAGGAAACAGATTTCAGGAGGTAGATTCGAATCGCCTTTAAAGCACATGAAAAGCGGCAAAACGTTGACAATGATGCCCTTGGCCAAAAAGGGCGTATGCGTTTTTTCCTGAATATATTCAGGAAAAAACGCATACGCCCTTTTTGGCCAACCAAGCAACCTGGAAAGGCAAATCAGTGCTACAAAGAAGTCTCGCTTCCCATCGGTCAAAAGGGCCATGCTGAAAAAAGTGTCAAAACCAGAAATGCAGGACAGGCCATGGAGAAATGGGAGCCTTGCTACACTGATGGGCGGGATGTAAATTGCCAACAGCCACTCTGGAGAAGTGTACGGTGTGTCCTGAAACATCTAAAAAACACAGCTTAGAGAACATAGGGCACTTCCACGCATGGGGGGATAAAGTGGGAAAATTGAAAATCAGCAAGACACAAGCACCCCAAAGTTTAGGGCTGCTCTGTTGACAAGGACCTCCACTTCATTCCACCTTAAATATCCCAGAAAAGCGAAAAATGGATCAAAAAGTTGCGGTCCTTATGTACAATGGAATATCACTCAGCCATGAAATCAAAGTCATAAGGCTAGTAGCAGCATGATGAGTGGATTTAGGTAAGACGATTCTAAGTGAAATAAGTCACACAGAAAAGGACACTTCTCATAAGGTGTCACTTATAGAGGGAATGTAAAAACCGTTACACTTGAACTGAATTACAAAACAGAACAGAGTCACACATGCAGAAAACACACTATGGCTGCTTAACGGGAAAGGTGAGGTGGGGTGATACATAAAACAAGAGTTTCAAATTAGCTCAGATACCGTTCCATAAACCCAATATGTAATAGACAAGACCTACTCCTTGCTCAGAGAACTGGACTCAACACGCCCGATTCACCGCACAAGAATATATCTGACTAGTAATAATCTTAAAACCTGTGTATTGATATCTCTCTGTTAGTGTGTCAAGTGGGTGTAAAGCGGCATAAACACAGCCGTGAAAAGCAGCTAAACCCCATTATAAAAATAAATTACTTTTAAAAACCCATGAAACAAAGACAGGGAAAGAGAGAGAAATTCTTACACAATTCGTTCAGGGGCTGTGATGCAACCTGGATTGACCATATCTAGACCCACAGCTGGATGAGACATAAGGGTGGACACTCTTGGGGCTGAGAGGTTTGGTGAGGTTGGGTGAGCAAACGCAGACCCTTTAAAGTAATACTGCGTGCTACCCGTCGCATGGGTCCCAAATCTCCAGGTTCAAGGGCATCTTCCTACATCGAAAACATGCATGAGAAACCCAGAAGATGGTACACCGTGTGATGGGGAAAGGTTTCTAAAACGCACCTCATTTCTCATCTCCTTGTGCTCGGGTTCGCCATTCCAGCCACTTTACTAGCAATCTCCCTACTTGGAGCATCAGCACCTTTAACCTCCTGTTCCGTACAGGTTGCAATTTGTCCTGAGGATGAACGGGAAGACGGGGAACCAATGAGAGACTAGCTCTTGGTGTTGGGACAGGCACAGGTCACTCTATTTTCCCATCAGGAAGAAGAATTAACCACAGGCTCAGCCTGCCCCCCGGAACCAGAACAGGGCCTGAAGCCATCCTGCGCTTTTGCGGCCAGCTCCCAGAAAAGCGACTTGTAAAATGGAGCTTCAGGGCACTGCAATTCACAAACCTGCAGAGTTATAAATGATAACTCTCGTCCACAAATATATTGAGGGAAGGCAAAGAAGAGGATTTGAAATCAAGGCAGAATTGCAGGAAACAGATTTCAGGAGGTAGATTCGAATCGCCTTTAAAGCACATGAAAAGCGGCAAAACGTTGACAATGATGCCCTTGGCCAAAAAGGGCGTATGCGTTTTTTCCTGAATATATTCAGGAAAAATCGCATACGCCCTTTTTGGCCAACCAAGCAACCTGGAAAGGCAAATCAGCGCTACAAAGAAGTCTCGCTTCCCATCGGTCAAAAGGGCCATGCTGAAAAAAGTGTCAAAACCAGAAATGCAGGACAGGTCATGGAGAAATGGGAGCCTTGCTACACTGATGGGCGGGATGTAAATCGCCAACAGCCACTCTGGAGAAGTGTACGGTGTGTCCTGAAACATCTAAAAAACACAGCTTAGAGAGGATAGGGCACTTCCACGCATGGGGGGATAAAGTGGGAAAATTGAAAATCAGCAAGACACAAGCACCCCAAAGTTTAGGGCTGCTCTGTTGACAAGGACCTCCACTTCATTCCACCTTAAATATCCCAGGAAAGCGAAAAATGGATCAAAAAGTTGTGGTCCTTATGTACAATGGAATATCACTCAGCCATGAAATCAATGTCATAAGGCTAATAGCAGCATGATGAGTGGATTTAGGTAAGACGATTCTAAGTGAAATAAGTCACACAGAAAAGGACACTTCTCATAAGGTGTCACTTATAGAGGGAATGTAAAAACCGTTACACTTGAACTGAATTACAAAACAGAACAGAGTCACACATGCAGAAAACACACTATGGCTGCTTAACGGGAAAGGTGAGGTGGGGTGAAACATAAAACAAGAGTTTCAAATTAGCTCAGATACCGTTCCATAAACCCAATATGTAATAGACAAGACCTACTCCTTGCTCAGAGAACTGGACTCAACACGCCCGATTCACCGCACAAGAATATATCTGACTAGTAATAATCTTAAAACCTATGTATTGATATCTCTCTGTTAGTGTGTCAACTGGGTGTAAAGCGGCATAAACACAGCCGTGAAAAGCAGCTAAACCCCATTATAAAAATAAATTACTTTTAAAAACCCATGAAACAAAGACAGGGAAAGAGAGAGAATTTCTTACACAATTCGTTCAGGGGCTGTGATGCAACCTGGATTGACCATATCTAGACCCACAGCTGGATGAGACATAAGGGTGGACACTCTTGGGGCTGAGAGGTTTGGTGAGGTTGGGTGAGCAAACGCAGACCCTTTAAAGTAATACTGCGTGCTACCCGTCGCATGGGTCCCAAATCTCCAAGTTCAAGGGCATCTTCCTACATCGAAAACATGCATGAGAAACCCAGAAGATGGTACACCGTGTGATGGGGAAAGGTTTCTAAAACGCACCTCATTTCTCATCTCCTTGTGCTCGGGTTCGCCATTCCAGCCACTTTACTAGCAATCTCCCTATTTGGAGCATCAGCACCTTTAACCTCCTGTTCCGTACAGGTTGCAATTTGTCCTGAGGATGAACGGGAAGACGGGGAACCAATGAGAGACTAGCTCTTGGTGTTGGGACAGGCACAGGTCACTCTATTTTCCCATCAGGAAGAAGAATTAACCACAGGCTCAGCCTGCCCCCCGGAACCAGAACAGGGCCTGAAGCCATCCTGCGCTTTTGCGGCCAGCTCCCAAAAAAGCGACTTGTAAAATGGAGCTTCAGGGCACTGCAATTCACAAACCTGCAGAGTTATAAATGATAACTCTCGTCCACAAATATATTGAGGGAAGGCAAAGAAGAGGATTTGAAATCAAGGCAGTATTGCAGGAAACAGATTTCAGGAGGTAGATTCGAATCGCCTTTAAAGCACACGGAAAGCGGCAAAACGTTGACAATGATGCCCTTGGCCAAAAAGGGCGTATGCGTTTTTTCCTGAATATATTCAGGAAAAAACGCATACGCCCTTTTTGGCCAACCAAGCAACCTGGAAAGGCAAATCAGCGCTACAAAGAAGTCTCGCTTCCCATCGGTCAAAAGGGCCATGCTGAAAAAAGTGTCAAAACCAGAAATGCAGGACAGGTCATGGAGAAATGGGAGCCTTGCTACACTGATGGGCGGGATGTAAATCGCCAACAGCCACTCTGGAGAAGTGTACGGTGTGTCCTGAAACATCTAAAAAACACAGCTTAGAGAGGATAGGGCACTTCCACGCATGGGGGGATAAAGTGGGAAAATTGAAAATCAGCAAGACACAAGCACCCCAAAGTTTAGGGCTGCTCTGTTGACAAGGACCTCCACTTCATTCCACCTTAAATATCCCAGGAAAGCGAAAAATGGATCAAAAAGTTGTGGTCCTTATGTACAATGGAATATCACTCAGCCATGAAATCAAAGTCATAAGGCTAGTAGCAGCATGATGAGTGGATTTAGGTAAGACGATTCTAAGTGAAATAAGTCACACAGAAAAGGACACTTCTCATAAGGTGTCACTTATAGAGGGAATGTAAAAACCGTTACACTTGAACTGAATTACAAAACAGAACAGAGTCACACATGCAGAAAACACACTATGGCTGCTTAACGGGAAAGGTGAGGTGGGGTGATACATAAAACAAGAGTTTCAAATTAGCTCAGATACCGTTCCATAAACCCAATATGAATAGACAAGACCTACTCCTTGCTCAGAGAACTGGACTCAACACGCCCGATTCACCGCACAAGAATATATCTGACTAGTAATAATCTTAAAACCTATGTATTGATATCTCTCTGTTAGTGTGTCAAGTGGGTGTAAAGCGACATAAACACAGCCGTGAAAAGCTGCTAAACCCCATTATAAAAATAAATTACTTTTAAAAACCCATGAAACAAAGACAGGGAAAGAGAGAGAAATTCTTACACAATTCGTTCAGGGGCAGTGATGCAACCTGGATTGACCATATCTAGACCCACAGCTGGATGAGACATAAGGGTGGACACTCTTGGGGCTGAGAGGTTTGGTGAGGTTGGGTGAGCAAACGCAGACCCTTTAAAGTAATACTGCGTGCTACCCGTCGCATGGGTCCCAAATCTCCAGGTTCAAGGGCATCTTTCTACATCGAAAACATGCATGAGAAACCCAGAAGATGGTACACCGTGTGATGGGGAAAGGTTTCTAAAACGCACCTCATTTCTCATCTCCTTGTGCTCGGGTTCGCCATTCCAGCCACTTTACTAGCAATCTCCCTACTTGGAGCATCAGCACCTTTAACCTCCTGTTCCGTACAGGTTGCAATTTGTCCTGAGGATGAACGGGAAGACGGGGAACCAATGAGAGACTAGCTCTTGGTGTTGGGACAGGCACAGGTCACTCTATTTTCCCATCAGGAAGAAGAATTAACCACAGGCTCAGCCTGCCCCCCGGAACCAGAACAGGGCCTGAAGCCATCCTGCGCTTTTGCGGCCAGCTCCCAAAAAAGCGACTTGTAAAATGGAGCTTCAGGGCACTGCAATTCACAAACCTGCAGAGTTATAAATGATAACTCTCGTCCACAAATATATTGAGGGAAGGCAAAGAAGAGGATTTGAAATCAAGGCAGTATTGCAGGAAACAGATTTCAGGAGGTAGATTCGAATCGCCTTTAAAGCACACGGAAAGCGGCAAAACGTTGACAATGATGCCCTTGGCCAAAAAGGGCGTATGCGTTTTTTCCTGAATATATTCAGGAAAAAACGCATACGCCCTTTTTGGCCAACCAAGCAACCTGGAAAGGCAAATCAGCGCTACAAAGAAGTCTCGCTTCCCATCGGTCAAAAGGGCCATGCTGAAAAAAGTGTCAAAACCAGAAATGCAGGACAGGTCATGGAGAAATGGGAGCCTTGCTACACTGATGGGCGGGATGTAAATCGCCAACAGCCACTCTGGAGAAGTGTACGGTGTGTCCTGAAACATCTAAAAAACACAGCTTAGAGAGGATAGGGCACTTCCACGCATGGGGGGATAAAGTGGGAAAATTGAAAATCAGCAAGACACAAGCACCCCAAAGTTTAGGGCTGCTCTGTTGACAAGGACCTCCACTTCATTCCACCTTAAATATCCCAGGAAAGCGAAAAATGGATCAAAAAGTTGTGGTCCTTATGTACAATGGAATATCACTCAGCCATGAAATCAAAGTCATAAGGCTAGTAGCAGCATGATGAGTGGATTTAGGTAAGACGATTCTAAGTGAAATAAGTCACACAGAAAAGGACACTTCTCATAAGGTGTCACTTATAGAGGGAATGTAAAAACCGTTACACTTGAACTGAATTACAAAACAGAACAGAGTCACACATGCAGAAAACACACTATGGCTGCTTAACGGGAAAGGTGAGGTGGGGTGATATATAAAACAAGAGTTTCAAATTAGCTCAGATACCGTTCCATAAACCCAATATGTAATAGACAAGACCTACTCCTTGCTCAGAGAACTGGACTCAACACGCCCGATTCACCGCACAAGAATATATCTGACTAGTAATAATCTTAAAACCTATGTATTGATATCTCTCTGTTAGTGTGTCAAGTGGGTGTAAAGCGACATAAACACAGCCGTGAAAAGCTGCTAAACCCCATTATAAAAATAAATTACTTTTAAAAACCCATGAAACAAAGACAGGGAAAGAGAGAGAAATTCTTACACAATTCGTTCAGGGGCAGTGATGCAACCTGGATTGACCATATCTAGACCCACAGCTGGATGAGACATAAGGGTGGACACTCTTGGGGCTGAGAGGTTTGGTGAGGTTGGGTGAGCAAACGCAGACCCTTTAAAGTAATACTGCGTGCTACCCGTCGCATGGGTCCCAAATCTCCAGGTTCAAGGGCATCTTTCTACATCGAAAACATGCATGAGAAACCCAGAAGATGGTACACCGTGTGATGGGGAAAGGTTTCTAAAACGCACCTCATTTCTCATCTCCTTGTGCTCGGGTTCGCCATTCCAGCCACTTTACTAGCAATCTCCCTACTTGGAGCATCAGCACCTTTAACCTCCTGTTCCGTACAGGTTGCAATTTGTCCTGAGGATGAACGGGAAGACGGGGAACCAATGAGAGACTAGCTCTTGGTGTTGGGACAGGCACAGGTCACTCTATTTTCCCATCAGGAAGAAGAATTAACCACAGGCTCAGCCTGCCCCCCGGAACCAGAACAGGGCCTGAAGCCATCCTGCGCTTTTGCGGCCAGCTCCCAAAAAAGCGACTTGTAAAATGGAGCTTCAGGGCACTGCAATTCACAAACCTGCAGAGTTATAAATGATAACTCTCGTCCACAAATATATTGAGGGAAGGCAAAGAAGAGGATTTGAAATCAAGGCAGTATTGCAGGAAACAGATTTCAGGAGGTAGATTCGAATCGCCTTTAAAGCACACGGAAAGCGGCAAAACGTTGACAATGATGCCCTTGGCCAAAAAGGGCGTATGCGTTTTTTCCTGAATATATTCAGGAAAAAACGCATACGCCCTTTTTGGCCAACCAAGCAACCTGGAAAGGCAAATCAGCGCTACAAAGAAGTCTCGCTTCCCATCGGTCAAAAGGGCCATGCTGAAAAAAGTGTCAAAACCAGAAATGCAGGACAGGTCATGGAGAAATGGGAGCCTTGCTACACTGATGGGCGGGATGTAAATCGCCAACAGCCACTCTGGAGAAGTGTACGGTGTGTCCTGAAACATCTAAAAAACACAGCTTAGAGAGGATAGGGCACTTCCACGCATGGGGGGATAAAGTGGGAAAATTGAAAATCAGCAAGACACAAGCACCCCAAAGTTTAGGGCTGCTCTGTTGACAAGGACCTCCACTTCATTCCACCTTAAATATCCCAGGAAAGCGAAAAATGGATCAAAAAGTTGTGGTCCTTATGTACAATGGAATATCACTCAGCCATGAAATCAATGTCATAAGGCTAATAGCAGCATGATGAGTGGATTTAGGTAAGACGATTCTAAGTGAAATAAGTCACACAGAAAAGGACACTTCTCATAAGGTGTCACTTATAGAGGGAATGTAAAAACCGTTACACTTGAACTGAATTACAAAACAGAACAGAGTCACACATGCAGAAAACACACTATGGCTGCTTAACGGGAAAGGTGAGGTGGGGTGAAACATAAAACAAGAGTTTCAAATTAGCTCAGATACCGTTCCATAAACCCAATATGTAATAGACAAGACCTACTCCTTGCTCAGAGAACTGGACTCAACACGCCCGATTCACCGCACAAGAATATATCTGACTAGTAATAATCTTAAAACCTATGTATTGATATCTCTCTGTTAGTGTGTCAAGTGGGTGTAAAGCGGCATAAACACAGCCGTGAAAAGCAGCTAAATCCCATTATAAAAATAAATTACTTTTAAAAACCCATGAAACAAAGACAGGGAAAGTGAGAGAATTTCTTACACAATTCGTTCAGGGGCTGTGATGCAACCTGGATTGACCATATCTAGACCCACAGCTGGATGAGACATAAGGGTGGACACTCTTGGGGCTGAGAGGTTTGGTGAGGTTGGGTGAGCAAACGCAGACCCTTTAAAGTAATACTGCGTGCTACCCGTCGCATGGGTCCCAAATCTCCAGGTTCAAGGGCATCTTCCTACATCGAAAACATGCATGAGAAACCCAGAAGATGGTACACCGTGTGATGGGGAAAGGTTTCTAAAACGCACCTCATTTCTCATCTCCTTGTGCTCGGGTTCGCCATTCCAGCCACTTTACTAGCAATCTCCCTACTTGGAGCATCAGCACCTTTAACCTCCTGTTCCGTACAGGTTGCAATTTGTCCTGAGGATGAACGGGAAGACGGGGAACCAATGAGAGACTAGCTCTTGGTGTTGGGACAGGCACAGGTCACTCTATTTTCCCATCAAGAAGAAGAATTAACCACAGGCTCAGCCTGCCCCCCGGAACCAGAACAGGGCCTGAAGCCATCCTGCGCTTTTGCGGCCGGCTCCCAGAAAAGCGACTTGTAAAATGGAGCTTCAGGGCACTGCAATTCACAAACCTGCAGAGTTATAAATGATAACTCTCGTCCACAAATATATTGAGGGAAGGCAAAGAAGAGGATTTGAAATCAAGGCAGAATTGCAGGAAACAGATTTCAGGAGGTAGATTCGAATCGCCTTTAAAGCACATGAAAAGCGGCAAAACGTTGACAATGATGCCCTTGGCCAAAAAGGGCGTATGCGTTTTTTCCTGAATATATTCAGGAAAAAACGCATACGCCCTTTTTGGCCAACCAAGCAACCTGGAAAGGCAAATCAGCGCTACAAAGAACTCTCGCTTCCCATCGGTCAAAAGGGCCATGCTGAAAAAAGTGTCAAAACCAGAAATGCAGGACAGGCCATGGAGAAATGGGAGCCTTGCTACACTGATGGGCGGGATGTAAATCGCCAACAGCCACTCTGGAGAAGTGTACGGTGTGTCCTGAAACATCTAAAAAACACAGCTTAGAGAGGATAGGGCACTTCCACGCATGGGGGGATAAAGTGGGAAAATTGAAAATCAGCAAGACACAAGCACCCCAAAGTTTAGGGCTGCTCTGTTGACAAGGACCTCCACTTCCTTCCACCTTAAATATCCCAGGAAAGCGAAAAATGGATCAAAAAGTTGTGGTCCTTTTGTACAATGGAATATCACTCAGCCATGAAATCAAAGTCATAAGGCTAGTAGCAGCATGATGAGTGGATTTAGGTAAGACGATTCTAAGTGAAATAAGTCACACAGAAAAGGACACTTCTCATAAGGTGTCACTTATAGAGGGAATGTAAAAACCGTTACACTTGAACTGAATTACAAAACAGAACAGAGTCACACATGCAGAAAACACACTATGGCTGCTTAACGGGAAAGGTGAGGTGGGGTGATACATAAAACAAGAGTTTCAAATTAGCTCAGATACCGTTCCATAAACCCAATATGTAATAGACAAGACCTACTCCTTGCTCAGAGAACTGGACTCAACACGCCCGATTCACCGCACAAGAATATATCTGACTAGTAATAATCTTAAAACCTATGTATTGATATCTCTCTGTTAGTGTGTCAAGTGGGTGTAAAGCGACATAAACACAGCCGTGAAAAGCTGCTAAACCCCATTATAAAAATAAATTACTTTTAAAAACCCATGAAACAAAGACAGGGAAAGAGAGAGAAATTCTTACACAATTCGTTCAGGGGCAGTGATGCAACCTGGATTGACCATATCTAGACCCACAGCTGGATGAGACATAAGGGTGGACACTCTTGGGGCTGAGAGGTTTGGTGAGGTTGGGTGAGCAAACGCAGACCCTTTAAAGTAATACTGCGTGCTACCCGTCGCATGGGTCCCAAATCTCCAGGTTCAAGGGCATCTTCCTACATCGAAAACATGCATGAGAAACCCAGAAGATGGTACACCGTGTGATGGGGAAAGGTTTCTAAAATGCACCCCATTTCTCATCTCCTTGTGCTCGGGTTCGCCATTCCAGCCACTTTACTAGCAATCTCCCTGCTTGGAGCATCAGCACCTTTAACCTCCTGTTCCGTACAGGTTGCAATTTGTCCTGAGGATGAACGGGAAGACGGGGAACCAATGAGAGACTAGCTCTTGGTGTTGGGACAGGCACAGGTCACTCTATTTTCCCATCAGGAAGAAGAATTAACCACAGGCTCAGCCTGCCCCCCGGAACCAGAACAGGGCCTGAAGCCATCCTGCGCTTTTGCGGCCAGCTCCCAAAAAAGCGACTTGTAAAATGGAGCTTCAGGGCACTGCAATTCACAAACCTGCAGAGTTATAAATGATAACTCTCGTCCACAAATATATTGAGGGAAGGCAAAGAAGAGGATTTGAAATCAAGGCAGAATTGCAGGAAACAGATTTCAGGAGGTAGATTCGAATCGCCTTTAAAGCACATGAAAAGCGGCAAAACGTTGACAATGATGCCCTTGGCCAAAAAGGGCGTATGCGTTTTTTCCTGAATATATTCAGGAAAAAACGCATACGCCCTTTTTGGCCAACCAAGCAACCTGGAAAGGCAAATCAGCGCTACAAAGAAGTCTCGCTTCCCATCGGTCAAAAGGGCCATGCTGAAAAAAGTGTCAAAACCAGAAATGCAGGACAGGCCATGGAGAAATGGGAGCCTTGCTACACTGATGGGCGGGATGTAAATTGCCAACAGCCACTCTGGAGAAGTGTACGGTGTGTCCTGAAACATCTAAAAAACACAGCTTAGAGAGCATAGGGCACTTCCACGCATGGGGGGATAAAGAGGGAAAATTGAAAATCAGCAAGACACAAGCACCCCAAAGTTTAGGGCTGCTCTGTTGACAAGGACCTCCACTTCATTCCACCTTAAATATCCCAGGAAAGCGAAAAATGGATCAAAAAGTTGTGGTCCTTATGTACAATGGAATATCACTCAGCCATGAAATCAATGTCATAAGGCTAGTAGCAGCATGATGAGTGGATTTAGGTAAGACGATTCTAAGTGAAATAAGTCACACAGAAAAGGACACTTCTCATAAGGTGTCACTTATAGAGGGAATGTAAAAACCGTTACACTTGAACTGAATTACAAAACAGAACAGAGTCACACATGCAGAAAACACACTATGGCTGCTTAACGGGAAAGGTGAGGTGGGGTGATACATAAAACAAGAGTTTCAAATTAGCTCAGATACCGTTCCATAAACCCAATATGTAATAGACAAGACCTACTCCTTGCTCAGAGAACTGGACTCAACACGCCCGATTCACCGCACAAGAATATATCTGACTAGTAATAATCTTAAAACCTATGTATTGATATCTCTCTGTTAGTGTGTCAAGTGGGTGTAAAGCGACATAAACACAGCCGTGAAAAGCTGCTAAACCCCATTATAAAAATAAATTACTTTTAAAAACCTATGAAACAAAGACAGGGAAAGAGAGAGAAATTCTTACACAATTCGTTCAGGGGCAGTGATGCAACCTGGATTGACCATATCTAGACCCACAGCTGGATGAGACATAAGGGTGGACACTCTTGGGGCTGAGAGGTTTGGTGAGGTTGGGTGAGCAAACGCAGACCCTTTAAAGTAATACTGCGTGCTACCCGTCGCATGGGTCCCAAATCTCCAGGTTCAAGGGCATCTTCCTACATCGAAAACATGCATGAGAAACCCAGAAGATGGTACACCGTGTGATGGGGAAAGGTTTCTAAAATGCACCCCATTTCTCATCTCCTTGTGCTCGGGTTCGCCATTCCAGCCACTTTACTAGCAATCTCCCTGCTTGGAGCATCAGCACCTTTAACCTCCTGTTCCGTACAGGTTGCAATTTGTCCTGAGGATGAACGGGAAGACGGGGAACCAATGAGAGACTAGCTCTTGGTGTTGGGACAGGCACAGGTCACTCTATTTTCCCATCAGGAAGAAGAATTAACCACAGGCTCAGCCTGCCCCCCGGAACCAGAACAGGGCCTGAAGCCATCCTGCGCTTTTGCGGCCAGCTCCCAAAAAAGCGACTTGTAAAATGGAGCTTCAGGGCACTGCAATTCACAAACCTGCAGAGTTATAAATGATAACTCTCGTCCACAAATATATTGAGGGAAGGCAAAGAAGAGCATTTGAAATCAAGGCAGAATTGCAGGAAACAGATTTCAGGAGGTAGATTCGAATCGCCTTTAAAGCACATGAAAAGCGGCAAAACGTTGACAATGATGCCCTTGGCCAAAAAGGGCGTATGCGTTTTTTCCTGAATATATTCAGGAAAAAACGCATACGCCCTTTTTGGCCAACCAAGCAACCTGGAAAGGCAAATCAGCGCTAAAAAGAAGTCTCGCTTCCCATCGGTCAAAAGGGCCATGCTGAAAAAAGTGTCAAAACCAGAAATGCAGGACAGGCCATGGAGAAATGGGAGCCTTGCTACACTGATGGGCGGGATGTAAATTGCCAACAGCCACTCTGGAGAAGTGTACGGTGTGTCCTGAAACATCTAAAAAACACAGCTTAGAGAGCATAGGGCACTTCCACGCATGGGGGGATAAAGTGGGAAAATTGAAAATCAGCAAGACACAAGCACCCCAAAGTTTAGGGCTGCTCTGTTGACAAGGACCTCCACTTCCTTCCACCTTAAATATCCCAGGAAAGCGAAAAATGGATCAAAAAGTTGTGGTCCTTTTGTACAATGGAATATCACTCAGCCATGAAATCAAAGTCATAAGGCTAGTAGCAGCATGATGAGTGGATTTAGGTAAGACGATTCTAAGTGAAATAAGTCACACAGAAAAGGACACTTCTCATAAGGTGTCACTTATAGAGGGAATGTAAAAACCGTTACACTTGAACTGAATTACAAAACAGAACAGCGTCACACATGCAGAAAACACACTATGGCTGCTTAACGGGAAAGGTGAGGTGGGGTGATACATAAAACAAGAGTTTCAAATTAGCTCAGATACCGTTCCATAAACCCAATATGTAATAGACAAGACCTACTCCTTGCTCAGAGAACTGGACTCAACACGCCCGATTCACCGCACAAGAATATATCTGACTAGTAATAATCTTAAAACCTATGTATTGATATCTCTCTGTTAGTGTGTCAAGTGGGTGTAAAGCGACATAAACACAGCCGTGAAAAGCTGCTAAACCCCATTATAAAAATAAATTACTTTTAAAAACCCATGAAACAAAGACAGGGAAAGAGAGAGAAATTCTTACACAATTCGTTCAGGGGCAGTGATGCAACCTGGATTGACCATATCTAGACCCACAGCTGGATGAGACATAAGGGTGGACACTCTTGGGGCTGAGAGGTTTGGTGAGGTTGGGTGAGCAAACGCAGACCCTTTAAAGTAATACTGCGTGCTACCCGTCGCATGGGTCCCAAATCTCCAGGTTCAAGGGCATCTTCCTACATCGAAAACATGCATGAGAAACCCAGAAGATGGTACACCGTGTGATGGGGAAAGGTTTCTAAAATGCACCCCATTTCTCATCTCCTTGTGCTCGGGTTCGCCATTCCAGCCACTTTACTAGCAATCTCCCTGCTTGGAGCATCAGCACCTTTAACCTCCTGTTCCGTACAGGTTGCAATTTGTCCTGAGGATGAACGGGAAGACGGGGAACCAATGAGAGACTAGCTCTTGGTGTTGGGACAGGCACAGGTCACTCTATTTTCCCATCAGGAAGAAGAATTAACCACAGGCTCAGCCTGCCCCCCGGAACCAGAACAGGGCCTGAAGCCATCCTGCGCTTTTGCGGCCAGCTCCCAAAAAAGCGACTTGTAAAATGGAGCTTCAGGGCACTGCAATTCACAAACCTGCAGAGTTATAAATGATAACTCTCGTCCACAAATATATTGAGGGAAGGCAAAGAAGAGGATTTGAAATCAAGGCAGAATTGCAGGAAACAGATTTCAGGAGGTAGATTCGAATCGCCTTTAAAGCACATGAAAAGCGGCAAAACGTTGACAATGATGCCCTTGGCCAAAAAGGGCGTATGCGTTTTTTCCTGAATATATTCAGGAAAAAACGCATACGCCCTTTTTGGCCAACCAAGCAACCTGGAAAGGCAAATCAGCGCTACAAAGAAGTCTCGCTTCCCATCGGTCAAAAGGGCCATGCTGAAAAAAGTGTCAAAACCAGAAATGCAGGACAGGCCATGGAGAAATGGGAGCCTTGCTACACTGATGGGCGGGATGTAAATTGCCAACAGCCACTCTGGAGAAGTGTACGGTGTGTCCTGAAACATCTAAAAAACACAGCTTAGAGAGCATAGGGCACTTCCACGCATGGGGGGATAAAGAGGGAAAATTGAAAATCAGCAAGACACAAGCACCCCAAAGTTTAGAGCTGCTCTGTTGACAAGGACCTCCACTTCATTCCACCTTAAATATCCCAGGAAAGCGAAAAATGGATCAAAAAGTTGTGGTCCTTATGTACAATGGAATATCACTCAGCCATGAAATCAATGTCATAAGGCTAGTAGCAGCATGATGAGTGGATTTAGGTAAGACGATTCTAAGTGAAATAAGTCACACAGAAAAGGACACTTCTCATAAGGTGTCACTTATAGAGGGAATGTAAAAACCGTTACACTTGAACTGAATTACAAAACAGAACAGAGTCACACATGCAGAAAACACACTATGGCTGCTTAACGGGAAAGGTGAGGTGGGGTGATACATAAAACAAGAGTTTCAAATTAGCTCAGATACCGTTCCATAAACCCAATATGTAATAGACAAGACCTACTCCTTGCTCAGAGAACTGGACTCAACACGCCCGATTCACCGCACAAGAATATATCTGACTAGTAATAATCTTAAAACCTATGTATTGATATCTCTCTGTTAGTGTGTCAAGTGGGTGTAAAGCGACATAAACACAGCCGTGAAAAGCTGCTAAACCCCATTATAAAAATAAATTACTTTTAAAAACCTATGAAACAAAGACAGGGAAAGAGAGAGAAATTCTTACACAATTCGTTCAGGGGCAGTGATGCAACCTGGATTGACCATATCTAGACCCACAGCTGGATGAGACATAAGGGTGGACACTCTTGGGGCTGAGAGGTTTGGTGAGGTTGGGTGAGCAAACGCAGACCCTTTAAAGTAATACTGCGTGCTACCCGTCGCATGGGTCCCAAATCTCCAGGTTCAAGGGCATCTTCCTACATCGAAAACATGCATGAGAAACCCAGAAGATGGTACACCGTGTGATGGGGAAAGGTTTCTAAAATGCACCCCATTTCTCATCTCCTTGTGCTCGGGTTCGCCATTCCAGCCACTTTACTAGCAATCTCCCTGCTTGGAGCATCAGCACCTTTAACCTCCTGTTCCGTACAGGTTGCAATTTGTCCTGAGGATGAACGGGAAGACGGGGAACCAATGAGAGACTAGCTCTTGGTGTTGGGACAGGCACAGGTCACTCTATTTTCCCATCAGGAAGAAGAATTAACCACAGGCTCAGCCTGCCCCCCGGAACCAGAACAGGGCCTGAAGCCATCCTGCGCTTTTGCGGCCAGCTCCCAAAAAAGCGACTTGTAAAATGGAGCTTCAGGGCACTGCAATTCACAAACCTGCAGAGTTATAAATGATAACTCTCGTCCACAAATATATTGAGGGAAGGCAAAGAAGAGCATTTGAAATCAAGGCAGAATTGCAGGAAACAGATTTCAGGAGGTAGATTCGAATCGCCTTTAAAGCACATGAAAAGCGGCAAAACGTTGACAATGATGCCCTTGGCCAAAAAGGGCGTATGCGTTTTTTCCTGAATATATTCAGGAAAAAACGCATACGCCCTTTTTGGCCAACCAAGCAACCTGGAAAGGCAAATCAGCGCTAAAAAGAAGTCTCGCTTCCCATCGGTCAAAAGGGCCATGCTGAAAAAAGTGTCAAAACCAGAAATGCAGGACAGGCCATGGAGAAATGGGAGCCTTGCTACACTGATGGGCGGGATGTAAATTGCCAACAGCCACTCTGGAGAAGTGTACGGTGTGTCCTGAAACATCTAAAAAACACAGCTTAGAGAGCATAGGGCACTTCCACGCATGGGGGGATAAAGTGGGAAAATTGAAAATCAGCAAGACACAAGCACCCCAAAGTTTAGGGCTGCTCTGTTGACAAGGACCTCCACTTCCTTCCACCTTAAATATCCCAGGAAAGCGAAAAATGGATCAAAAAGTTGTGGTCCTTTTGTACAATGGAATATCACTCAGCCATGAAATCAAAGTCATAAGGCTAGTAGCAGCATGATGAGTGGATTTAGGTAAGACGATTCTAAGTGAAATAAGTCACACAGAAAAGGACACTTCTCATAAGGTGTCACTTATAGAGGGAATGTAAAAACCGTTACACTTGAACTGAATTACAAAACAGAACAGAGTCACACATGCAGAAAACACACTATGGCTGCTTAACGGGAAAGGTGAGGTGGGGTGATACATAAAACAAGAGTTTCAAATTAGCTCAGATACCGTTCCATAAACCCAATATGTAATAGACAAGACCTACTCCTTGCTCAGAGAACTGGACTCAACACGCCCGATTCACCGCACAAGAATATATCTGACTAGTAATAATCTTAAAACCTATGTATTGATATCTCTCTGTTAGTGTGTCAAGTGGGTGTAAAGCGACATAAACACAGCCGTGAAAAGCTGCTAAACCCCATTATAAAAATAAATTACTTTTAAAAACCCATGAAACAAAGACAGGGAAAGAGAGAGAAATTCTTACACAATTCGTTCAGGGGCAGTGATGCAACCTGGATTGACCATATCTAGACCCACAGCTGGATGAGACATAAGGGTGGACACTCTTGGGGCTGAGAGGTTTGGTGAGGTTGGGTGAGCAAACGCAGACCCTTTAAAGTAATACTGCGTGCTACCCGTCGCATGGGTCCCAAATCTCCAGGTTCAAGGGCATCTTCCTACATCGAAAACATGCATGAGAAACCCAGAAGATGGTACACCGTGTGATGGGGAAAGGTTTCTAAAATGCACCCCATTTCTCATCTCCTTGTGCTCGGGTTCGCCATTCCAGCCACTTTACTAGCAATCTCCCTGCTTGGAGCATCAGCACCTTTAACCTCCTGTTCCGTACAGGTTGCAATTTGTCCTGAGGATGAACGGGAAGACGGGGAACCAATGAGAGACTAGCTCTTGGTGTTGGGACAGGCACAGGTCACTCTATTTTCCCATCAGGAAGAAGAATTAACCACAGGCTCAGCCTGCCCCCCGGAACCAGAACAGGGCCTGAAGCCATCCTGCGCTTTTGCGGCCAGCTCCCAAAAAAGCGACTTGTAAAATGGAGCTTCAGGGCACTGCAATTCACAAACCTGCAGAGTTATAAATGATAACTCTCGTCCACAAATATATTGAGGGAAGGCAAAGAAGAGGATTTGAAATCAAGGCAGAATTGCAGGAAACAGATTTCAGGAGGTAGATTCGAATCGCCTTTAAAGCACATGAAAAGCGGCAAAACGTTGACAATGATGCCCTTGGCCAAAAAGGGCGTATGCGTTTTTTCCTGAATATATTCAGGAAAAAACGCATACGCCCTTTTTGGCCAACCAAGCAACCTGGAAAGGCAAATCAGCGCTACAAAGAAGTCTCGCTTCCCATCGGTCAAAAGGGCCATGCTGAAAAAAGTGTCAAAACCAGAAATGCAGGACAGGCCATGGAGAAATGGGAGCCTTGCTACACTGATGGGCGGGATGTAAATTGCCAACAGCCACTCTGGAGAAGTGTACGGTGTGTCCTGAAACATCTAAAAAACACAGCTTAGAGAGCATAGGGCACTTCCACGCATGGGGGGATAAAGAGGGAAAATTGAAAATCAGCAAGACACAAGCACCCCAAAGTTTAGGGCTGCTCTGTTGACAAGGACCTCCACTTCATTCCACCTTAAATATCCCAGGAAAGCGAAAAATGGATCAAAAAGTTGTGGTCCTTATGTACAATGGAATATCACTCAGCCATGAAATCAATGTCATAAGGCTAGTAGCAGCATGATGAGTGGATTTAGGTAAGACGATTCTAAGTGAAATAAGTCACACAGAAAAGGACACTTCTCATAAGGTGTCACTTATAGAGGGAATGTAAAAACCGTTACACTTGAACTGAATTACAAAACAGAACAGAGTCACACATGCAGAAAACACACTATGGCTGCTTAACGGGAAAGGTGAGGTGGGGTGATACATAAAACAAGAGTTTCAAATTAGCTCAGATACCGTTCCATAAACCCAATATGGAATAGACAAGACCTACTCCTTGCTCAGAGAACTGGACTCAACACGCCCGATTCACCGCACAAGAATATATCTGACTAGTAATAATCTTAAAACCTATGTATTGATATCTCTCTGTTAGTGTGTCAAGTGGGTGTAAAGCGACATAAACACAGCCGTGAAAAGCTGCTAAACCCCATTATAAAAATAAATTACTTTTAAAAACCTATGAAACAAAGACAGGGAAAGAGAGAGAAATTCTTACACAATTCGTTCAGGGGCAGTGATGCAACCTGGATTGACCATATCTAGACCCACAGCTGGATGAGACATAAGGGTGGACACTCTTGGGGCTGAGAGGTTTGGTGAGGTTGGGTGAGCAAACGCAGACCCTTTAAAGTAATACTGCGTGCTACCCGTCGCATGGGTCCCAAATCTCCAGGTTCAAGGGCATCTTCCTACATCGAAAACATGCATGAGAAACCCAGAAGATGGTACACCGTGTGATGGGGAAAGGTTTCTAAAATGCACCCCATTTCTCATCTCCTTGTGCTCGGGTTCGCCATTCCAGCCACTTTACTAGCAATCTCCCTGCTTGGAGCATCAGCACCTTTAACCTCCTGTTCCGTACAGGTTGCAATTTGTCCTGAGGATGAACGGGAAGACGGGGAACCAATGAGAGACTAGCTCTTGGTGTTGGGACAGGCACAGGTCACTCTATTTTCCCATCAGGAAGAAGAATTAACCACAGGCTCAGCCTGCCCCCCGGAACCAGAACAGGGCCTGAAGCCATCCTGCGCTTTTGCGGCCAGCTCCCAAAAAAGCGACTTGTAAAATGGAGCTTCAGGGCACTGCAATTCACAAACCTGCAGAGTTATAAATGATAACTCTCGTCCACAAATATATTGAGGGAAGGCAAAGAAGAGCATTTGAAATCAAGGCAGAATTGCAGGAAACAGATTTCAGGAGGTAGATTCGAATCGCCTTTAAAGCACATGAAAAGCGGCAAAACGTTGACAATGATGCCCTTGGCCAAAAAGGGCGTATGCGTTTTTTCCTGAATATATTCAGGAAAAAACGCATACGCCCTTTTTGGCCAACCAAGCAACCTGGAAAGGCAAATCAGCGCTAAAAAGAAGTCTCGCTTCCCATCGGTCAAAAGGGCCATGCTGAAAAAAGTGTCAAAACCAGAAATGCAGGACAGGCCATGGAGAAATGGGAGCCTTGCTACACTGATGGGCGGGATGTAAATTGCCAACAGCCACTCTGGAGAAGTGTACGGTGTGTCCTGAAACATCTAAAAAACACAGCTTAGAGAGCATAGGGCACTTCCACGCATGGGGGGATAAAGTGGGAAAATTGAAAATCAGCAAGACACAAGCACCCCAAAGTTTAGGGCTGCTCTGTTGACAAGGACCTCCACTTCCTTCCACCTTAAATATCCCAGGAAAGCGAAAAATGGATCAAAAAGTTGTGGTCCTTTTGTACAATGGAATATCACTCAGCCATGAAATCAAAGTCATAAGGCTAGTAGCAGCATGATGAGTGGATTTAGGTAAGACGATTCTAAGTGAAATAAGTCACACAGAAAAGGACACTTCTCATAAGGTGTCACTTATAGAGGGAATGTAAAAACCGTTACACTTGAACTGAATTACAAAACAGAACAGAGTCACACATGCAGAAAACACACTATGGCTGCTTAACGGGAAAGGTGAGGTGGGGTGATACATAAAACAAGAGTTTCAAATTAGCTCAGATACCGTTCCATAAACCCAATATGTAATAGACAAGACCTACTCCTTGCTCAGAGAACTGGACTCAACACGCCCGATTCACCGCACAAGAATATATCTGACTAGTAATAATCTTAAAACCTATGTATTGATATCTCTCTGTTAGTGTGTCAAGTGGGTGTAAAGCGACATAAACACAGCCGTGAAAAGCTGCTAAACCCCATTATAAAAATAAATTACTTTTAAAAACCCATGAAACAAAGACAGGGAAAGAGAGAGAAATTCTTACACAATTCGTTCAGGGGCAGTGATGCAACCTGGATTGACCATATCTAGACCCACAGCTGGATGAGACATAAGGGTGGACACTCTTGGGGCTGAGAGGTTTGGTGAGGTTGGGTGAGCAAACGCAGACCCTTTAAAGTAATACTGCGTGCTACCCGTCGCATGGGTCCCAAATCTCCAGGTTCAAGGGCATCTTCCTACATCGAAAACATGCATGAGAAACCCAGAAGATGGTACACCGTGTGATGGGGAAAGGTTTCTAAAATGCACCCCATTTCTCATCTCCTTGTGCTCGGGTTCGCCATTCCAGCCACTTTACTAGCAATCTCCCTGCTTGGAGCATCAGCACCTTTAACCTCCTGTTCCGTACAGGTTGCAATTTGTCCTGAGGATGAACGGGAAGACGGGGAACCAATGAGAGACTAGCTCTTGGTGTTGGGACAGGCACAGGTCACTCTATTTTCCCATCAGGAAGAAGAATTAACCACAGGCTCAGCCTGCCCCCCGGAACCAGAACAGGGCCTGAAGCCATCCTGCGCTTTTGCGGCCAGCTCCCAAAAAAGCGACTTGTAAAATGGAGCTTCAGGGCACTGCAATTCACAAACCTGCAGAGTTATAAATGATAACTCTCGTCCACAAATATATTGAGGGAAGGCAAAGAAGAGCATTTGAAATCAAGGCAGAATTGCAGGAAACAGATTTCAGGAGGTAGATTCGAATCGCCTTTAAAGCACATGAAAAGCGGCAAAACGTTGACAATGATGCCCTTGGCCAAAAAGGGCGTATGCGTTTTTTCCTGAATATATTCAGGAAAAAACGCATACGCCCTTTTTGGCCAACCAAGCAACCTGGAAAGGCAAATCAGCGCTAAAAAGAAGTCTCGCTTCCCATCGGTCAAAAGGGCCATGCTGAAAAAAGTGTCAAAACCAGAAATGCAGGACAGGCCATGGAGAAATGGGAGCCTTGCTACACTGATGGGCGGGATGTAAATTGCCAACAGCCACTCTGGAGAAGTGTACGGTGTGTCCTGAAACATCTAAAAAACACAGCTTAGAGAGCATAGGGCACTTCCACGCATGGGGGGATAAAGTGGGAAAATTGAAAATCAGCAAGACACAAGCACCCCAAAGTTTAGGGCTGCTCTGTTGACAAGGACCTCCACTTCCTTCCACCTTAAATATCCCAGGAAAGCGAAAAATGGATCAAAAAGTTGTGGTCCTTTTGTACAATGGAATATCACTCAGCCATGAAATCAAAGTCATAAGGCTAGTAGCAGCATGATGAGTGGATTTAGGTAAGACGATTCTAAGTGAAATAAGTCACACAGAAAAGGACACTTCTCATAAGGTGTCACTTATAGAGGGAATGTAAAAACCGTTACACTTGAACTGAATTACAAAACAGAACAGAGTCACACATGCAGAAAACACACTATGGCTGCTTAACGGGAAAGGTGAGGTGGGGTGATACATAAAACAAGAGTTTCAAATTAGCTCAGATACCGTTCCATAAACCCAATATGTAATAGACAAGACCTACTCCTTGCTCAGAGAACTGGACTCAACACGCCCGATTCACCGCACAAGAATATATCTGACTAGTAATAATCTTAAAACCTATGTATTGATATCTCTCTGTTAGTGTGTCAAGTGGGTGTAAAGCGACATAAACACAGCCGTGAAAAGCTGCTAAACCCCATTATAAAAATAAATTACTTTTAAAAACCCATGAAACAAAGACAGGGAAAGAGAGAGAAATTCTTACACAATTCGTTCAGGGGCAGTGATGCAACCTGGATTGACCATATCTAGACCCACAGCTGGATGAGACATAAGGGTGGACACTCTTGGGGCTGAGAGGTTTGGTGAGGTTGGGTGAGCAAACGCAGACCCTTTAAAGTAATACTGCGTGCTACCCGTCGCATGGGTCCCAAATCTCCATGTTCAAGGGCATCTTCCTACATCGAAAACATGCATGAGAAACCCAGAAGATGGTACACCGTGTGATGGGGAAAGGTTTCTAAAATGCACCCCATTTCTCATCTCCTTGTGCTCGGGTTCGCCATTCCAGCCACTTTACTAGCAATCTCCCTGCTTGGAGCATCAGCACCTTTAACCTCCTGTTCCGTACAGGTTGCAATTTGTCCTGAGGATGAACGGGAAGACGGGGAACCAATGAGAGACTAGCTCTTGGTGTTGGGACAGGCACAGGTCACTCTATTTTCCCATCAGGAAGAAGAATTAACCACAGGCTCAGCCTGCCCCCCGGAACCAGAACAGGGCCTGAAGCCATCCTGCGCTTTTGCGGCCAGCTCCCAAAAAAGCGACTTGTAAAATGGAGCTTCAGGGCACTGCAATTCACAAACCTGCAGAGTTATAAATGATAACTCTCGTCCACAAATATATTGAGGGAAGGCAAAGAAGAGGATTTGAAATCAAGGCAGAATTGCAGGAAACAGATTTCAGGAGGTAGATTCGAATCGCCTTTAAAGCACATGAAAAGCGGCAAAACGTTGACAATGATGCCCTTGGCCAAAAAGGGCGTATGCGTTTTTTCCTGAATATATTCAGGAAAAAACGCATACGCCCTTTTTGGCCAACCAAGCAACCTGGAAAGGCAAATCAGCGCTACAAAGAAGTCTCGCTTCCCATCGGTCAAAAGGGCCATGCTGAAAAAAGTGTCAAAACCAGAAATGCAGGACAGGCCATGGAGAAATGGGAGCCTTGCTACACTGATGGGCGGGATGTAAATTGCCAACAGCCACTCTGGAGAAGTGTACGGTGGGACCTGAAACATCTAAAAAACACAGCTTAGAGAGCATAGGGCACTTCCACGCATGGGGGGATAAAGTGGGAAAATTGGAAATCAGCAAGACACAAGCACCCCAAAGTTTAGGGCTGCTCTGTTGACAAGGACCTCCACTTCATTCCACCTTAAATATCCCAGGAAAGCGAAAAATGGATCAAAAATTTTGGTCCTTATGTACAATGGAATATCACTCAGCCATGAAATCAATGTCATAAGGCTAGTAGCAGCATGATGAGTGGATTTAGGTAAGACGATTCTAAGTGAAATAAGTCACACAGAAAAGGACACTTCTCATAAGGTGTCACTTATAGAGGGAATGTAAAAACCGTTACACTTGAACTGAATTACAAAACAGAACAGAGTCACACATGCAGAAAACACACTATGGCTGCTTAACGGGAAAGGTGAGGTGGGGTGATACATAAAACAAGAGTTTCAAATTAGCTCAGATACCGTTCCATAAACCCAATATGTAATAGACAAGACCTACTCCTTGCTCAGAGAACTGGACTCAACACGCCCGATTCACCGCACAAGAATATATCTGACTAGTAATAATCTTAAAACCTATGTATTGATATCTCTCTGTTAGTGTGTCAAGTGGGTGTAAAGCGACATAAACACAGCCGTGAAAAGCTGCTAAACCCCATTATAAAAATAAATTACTTTTAAAAAACCATGAAACAAAGACAGGGAAAGAGAGAGAAATTCTTACACAATTCGTTCAGGGGCAGTGATGCAACCTGGATTGACCATATCTAGACCCACAGCTGGATGAGACATAAGGGTGGACACTCTTGGGGCTGAGAGGTTTGGTGAGGTTGGGTGAGCAAACGCAGACCCTTTAAAGTAATACTGCGTGCTACCCGTCGCATGGGTCCCAAATCTCCATGTTCAAGGGCATCTTCCTACATCGAAAACATGCATGAGAAACCCAGAAGATGGTACACCGTGTGATGGGGAAAGGTTTCTAAAATGCACCTCATTTCTCATCTCCTTGTGCTCGGGTTCGCCATTCCAGCCACTTTACTAGCAATCTCCCTGCTTGGAGCATCAGCACCTTTAACCTCCTGTTCCGTACAGGTTGCAATTTGTCCTGAGGATGAACGGGAAGACGGGAAACCAATGAGAGACTAGCTCTTGGTGTTGGGACAGGCACAGGTCACTCTATTTTCCCATCAGGAAGAAGAATTAACCACAGGCTCAGCCTGCCCCCCGGAACCAGAACAGGGCCTGAAGCCATCCTGCGCTTTTGCGGCCAGCTCCCAAAAAAGCTACTTGTAAAATGGAGCTTCAGGGCACTGCAATTCACAAACCTGCAGAGTTATAAATGATAACTCTCGTCCACAAATATATTGAGGGAAGGCAAAGAAGAGGATTTGAAATCAAGGCAGAATTGCAGGAAACAGATTTCAGGAGGTAGATTCGAATCGCCTTTAAAGCACATGAAAAGCGGCAAAACGTTGACAATGATGCCCTTGGCCAAAAAGGGCGTATGCGTTTTTTCCTGAATATATTCAGGAAAAAACGCATACGCCCTTTTTGGCCAACCAAGCAACCTGGAAAGGCAAATCAGCGCTACAAAGAAGTCTCGCTTCCCATCGGTCAAAAGGGCCATGCTGAAAAAAGTGTCAAAACCAGAAATGCAGGGCAGGCCATGGAGAAATGGGAGCCTTGCTACACTGATGGGCGGGATGTGAATTGCCAACAGTCACTCTGGAGAACTGTACGGTGTGTCCTGAAACATCTAAAAAACACAGCTTAGAGAGCCTAGGGCACTTCCACGCATGGGGGGATAAAGCGGGAAAATTGAAAATCAGCAAGACACAAGCACCCCAAAGTTTAGGGCTGCTCTGTTGACAAGGACCTCCACTTCCTTCCACCTTAAATATCCCAGGAAAGCGAAAAATGGATAAAAAAGTTGTGGTCCTTATGTACAATGGAATATCACTCAGCCATGAAATCTATGTCATAAGGCTAGTAGCAGCATGATGAGTGGATTTAGGTAAGACGATTCTAAGTGAAATAAGTCACACAGAAAAGGACACTTCTCATAAGGTGTCACTTATAGAGGGAATGTAAAAACCGTTACACTTGAACTGAATTACAAAACAGAACAGAGTCACACATGCAGAAAACACACTATGGCTGCTTAACGGGAAAGGTGAGGTGGGGTGATACATAAAACAAGAGTTTCAAATTAGCTCAGATACCGTTCCATAAACCCAATATGTAATAGACAAGACCTACTCCTTGCTCAGAGAACTGGACTCAACACGCCCGATTCACCGCACAAGAATATATCTGACCAGTAATAATCTTAAAACCTATGTATTGATATCTCTCTGTTAGTGTGTCAAGTGGGTGTAAAGCGGCCTAAACACAGCCGTGAAAAGCAGCTAAACCCCATTATAAAAAGAAATTACTTTTAAAAACCCATGAAACAAAGACAGGGAAAGAGAGAGAAATTCTTACACAATTCGTTCAGGGGCTGTGATGCAACCTGGATTGACCATATCTAGACCCACAGCTGGATGAGACATAAGGGTGGACACTCTTGGGGCTGAGAGGTTTGGTGAGGTTGGGTGAGCAAACGCAGACCCTTTAAAGTAATACTGCGTGCTACCCATCGCATGGGTCCCAAATCTCCAGGTTCAAGGGCATCTTCCTACATCGAAAACATTCATGAGAAACCCAGAAGATGGTACACCGTGTGATGGGGAAAGGTTTCTAAAACGCACCTCATTTCTCATCTCCTTGTGCTCGGGTTCGCCATTCCAGCCACTTTACTAGCAATCTCCCTACTTGGAGCATCAGCACCTTTAACCTCCTGTTCCGTACAGGTTGCAATTTGTCCTGAGGATGAACGGGAAGACGGGGAACCAATGAGAGACTAGCTCTTGGTGTTGGGACAGGCACAGGTCAATCTATTTTCCCATCAGGAAGAAGAATTAACCACAGGCTCAGCCTGCCCCCCGGAACCAGAACAGGGCCTGAAGCCATCCTGCGCTTTTGCGGCCGGCTCCCAAAAAAGCGACTTGTAAAATGGAGCTTCAGGGCACTGCAATTCACAAACCTGCAGAGTTATAAATGATAACTCTCGTCCACAAATATATTGAGGGAAGGCAAAGAAGAGGATTTGAAATCAAGGCAGAATTGCAGGAAACAGATTTCAGGAGGTAGATTCGAATCGCCTTTAAAGCACATGAAAAGCGGCAAAACGTTGACAATGATGCCCTTGGCCAAAAAGGGCGTATGCGTTTTTTCCTGAATATATTCAGGAAAAAACGCATACGCCCTTTTTGGCCAACCAAGCAACCTGGAAAGGCAAATCAGCGCGACAAAGAAGTCTCGCTTCCCATCGGTCAAAAGGGCCATGCTGAAAAAAGTGTCAAAACCAGAAATGCAGGGCAGGCCATGGAGAAATGGGAGCCTTGCTACACTGATGGGCGGGATGTGAATTGCCAACAGTCACTCTGGAGAACTGTACGGTGTGTCCTGAAACATCTAAAAAACACAGCTTAGAGAGCCTAGGGCACTTCCACGCATGGGGGGATAAAGCGGGAAAATTGAAAATCAGCAAGACACAAGCACCCCAAAGTTTAGGGCTGCTCTGTTGACAAGGACCTCCACTTCCTTCCACCTTAAATATCCCAGGAAAGCGAAAAATGGATAAAAAAGTTGTGGTCCTTATGTACAATGGAATATCACTCAGCCATGAAATCTATGTCATAAGGCTAGTAGCAGCATGATGAGTGGATTTAGGTAAGACGATTCTAAGTGAAATAAGTCACACAGAAAAGGACACTTCTCATAAGGTGTCACTTATAGAGGGAATGTAAAAACCGTTACACTTGAACTGAATTACAAAACAGAACAGAGTCACACATGCAGAAAACACACTATGGCTGCTTAACGGGAAAGGTGAGGTGGGGTGATACATAAAACAAGAGTTTCAAATTAGCTCAGATACCGTTCCATAAACCCAATATGTAATAGACAAGACCTACTCCTTGCTCAGAGAACTGGACTCAACACGCCCGATTCACCGCACAAGAATATATCTGACCAGTAATAATCTTAAAACCTATGTATTGATATCTCTCTGTTAGTGTGTCAAGTGGGTGTAAAGCGGCCTAAACACAGCCGTGAAAAGCAGCTAAACCCCATTATAAAAAGAAATTACTTTTAAAAACCCATGAAACAAAGACAGGGAAAGAGAGAGAAATTCTTACACAATTCGTTCAGGGGCTGTGATGCAACCTGGATTGACCATATCTAGACCCACAGCTGGATGAGACATAAGGGTGGACACTCTTGGGGCTGAGAGGTTTGGTGAGGTTGGGTGAGCAAACGCAGACCCTTTAAAGTAATACTGCGTGCTACCCATCGCATGGGTCCCAAATCTCCAGGTTCAAGGGCATCTTCCTACATCGAAAACATGCATGAGAAACCCAGAAGATGGTACACCGTGTGATGGGGAAAGGTTTCTAAAACGCACCTCATTTCTCATCTCCTTGTGCTCGGGTTCGCCATTCCAGCCACTTTACTAGCAATCTCCCTACTTGGAGCATCAGCACCTTTAACCTCCTGTTCCGTACAGGTTGCAATTTGTCCTGAGGATGAACGGGAAGACGGGGAACCAATGAGAGACTAGCTCTTGGTGTTGGGACAGGCACAGGTCACTCTATTTTCCCATCAGGAAGAAGAATTAACCACAGGCTCAGCCTGCCCCCCGGAACCAGAACAGGGCCTGAAGCCATCCTGCGCTTTTGCGGCCGGCTCCCAAAAAAGCGACTTGTAAAATGGAGCTTCAGGGCACTGCAATTCACAAACCTGCAGAGTTATAAATGATAACTCTCGTCCACAAATATATTGAGGGAAGGCAAAGAAGAGGATTTGAAATCAAGGCAGAATTGCAGGAAACAGATTTCAGGAGGTAGATTCGAATCGCCTTTAAAGCACATGAAAAGCGGCAAAACGTTGACAATGATGCCCTTGGCCAAAAAGGGCGTATGCGTTTTTTCCTGAATATATTCAGGAAAAAACGCATACGCCCTTTTTGGCCAACCAAGCAACCTGGAAAGGCAAATCAGCGCGACAAAGAAGTCTCGCTTCCCATCGGTCAAAAGGGCCATGCTGAAAAAAGTGTCAAAACCAGAAATGCAGGACAGGCCATGGAGAAATGGGAGCCTTGCTACACTGATGGGCGGGATGTAAATTGCCAACAGCCACTCTGGAGAAGTGTACGGTGTGTCCTGAAACATCTAAAAAACACAGCTTAGAGAGCATAGGGCACTTCCACGCATGGGGGGATAAAGTGGGAAAATTGAAAATCAGCAAGACACAAGCACCCCAAAGTTTAGGGCTGCTCTGTTGACAAGGACCTCCACTTCCTTCCACCTTAAATATCCCAGGAAAGCGAAAAATGGATAAAAAAGTTGTGGTCCTTATGTACAATGGAATATCACTCAGCCATGAAATCAATGTCATAAGGCTAGTAGCAGCATGATGAGTGGATTTAGGTAAGACGATTCTAAGTGAAATAAGTCACACAGAAAAGGACACTTCTCATAAGGTGTCACTTATAGAGGGAATGTAAAAACCGTTACACTTGAACTGAATTACAAAACAGAACAGAGTCACACATGCAGAAAACACACTATGGCTGCTTAACGGGAAAGGTGAGGTGGGGTGATACATAAAACAAGAGTTTCAAATTAGCTCAGATACCGTTCCATAAACCCAATATGTAATAGACAAGACCTACTCCTTGCTCAGAGAACTGGACTCAACACGCCCGATTCACCGCACAAGAATATATCTGACTAGTAATAATCTTAAAACCTATGTATTGATATCTCTCTGTTAGTGTGTCAAGTGGGTGTAAAGCGACATAAACACAGCCGTGAAAAGCTGCTAAACCCCATTATAAAAATAAATTACTTTTAAAAAACCATGAAACAAAGACAGGGAAAGAGAGAGAAATTCTTACACAATTCGTTCAGGGGCAGTGATGCAACCTGGATTGACCATATCTAGACCCACAGCTGGATGAGACATAAGGGTGGACACTCTTGGGGCTGAGAGGTTTGGTGAGGTTGGGTGAGCAAACGCAGACCCTTTAAAGTAATACTGCGTGCTACCCGTCGCATGGGTCCCAAATCTCCATGTTCAAGGGCATCTTCCTACATCGAAAACATGCATGAGAAACCCAGAAGATGGTACACCGTGTGATGGGGAAAGGTTTCTAAAATGCACCTCATTTCTCATCTCCTTGTGCTCGGGTTCGCCATTCCAGCCACTTTACTAGCAATCTCCCTGCTTGGAGCATCAGCACCTTTAACCTCCTGTTCCGTACAGGTTGCAATTTGTCCTGAGGATGAACGGGAAGACGGGAAACCAATGAGAGACTAGCTCTTGGTGTTGGGACAGGCACAGGTCACTCTATTTTCCCATCAGGAAGAAGAATTAACCACAGGCTCAGCCTGCCCCCCGGAACCAGAACAGGGCCTGAAGCCATCCTGCGCTTTTGCGGCCAGCTCCCAAAAAAGCGACTTGTAAAATGGAGCTTCAGGGCACTGCAATTCACAAACCTGCAGAGTTATAAATGATAACTCTCGTCCACAAATATATTGAGGGAAGGCAAAGAAGAGGATTTGAAATCAAGGCAGAATTGCAGGAAACAGATTTCAGGAGGTAGATTCGAATCGCCTTTAAAGCACATGAAAAGCGGCAAAACGTTGACAATGATGCCCTTGGCCAAAAAGGGCGTATGCGTTTTTTCCTGAATATATTCAGGAAAAAACGCATACGCCCTTTTTGGCCAACCAAGCAACCTGGAAAGGCAAATCAGCGCGACAAAGAAGTCTCGCTTCCCATCGGTCAAAAGGGCCATGCTGAAAAAAGTGTCAAAACCAGAAATGCAGGGCAGGCCATGGAGAAATGGGAGCCTTGCTACACTGATGGGCGGGATGTGAATTGCCAACAGTCACTCTGGAGAAGTGTACGGTGTGTCCTGAAACATCTAAAAAACACAGCTTAGAGAGCCTAGGGCACTTCCACGCATGGGGGGATAAAGCGGGAAAATTGAAAATCAGCAAGACACAAGCACCCCAAAGTTTAGGGCTGCTCTGTTGACAAGGACCTCCACTTCCTTCCACCTTAAATATCCCAGGAAAGCGAAAAATGGATAAAAAAGTTGTGGTCCTTATGTACAATGGAATATCACTCAGCCATGAAATCTATGTCATAAGGCTAGTAGCAGCATGATGAGTGGATTTAGGTAAGACGATTCTAAGTGAAATAAGTCACACAGAAAAGGACACTTCTCATAAGGTGTCACTTATAGAGGGAATGTAAAAACCGTTACACTTGAACTGAATTACAAAACAGAACAGAGTCACACATGCAAAAACACACTATGGCTGCTTAACGGGAAAGGTGAGGTGGGGTGATACATAAAACAAGAGTTTCAAATTAGCTCAGATACCGTTCCATAAACCCAATATGGAATAGACAAGACCTACTCCTTGCTCAGAGAACTGGACTCAACACGCCCGATTCACCGCACAAGAATATATCTGACTAGTAATAATCTTAAAACCTATGTATTGATATCTCTCTGTTAGTGTGTCAAGTGAGTGTAAAGCGGCCGAAACACAGCCGTGAAAAGCAGCTAAACCCCATTATAAAAAGAAATTACTTTTAAAAACCCATGAAACAAAGACAGGGAAAGAGAGAGAAATTCTTACACAATTCGTTCAGGGGCTGTGATGCAACCTGGATTGACCATATCTAGACCCACAGCTGGATGAGACATAAGGGTGGACACTCTTGGGGCTGAGAGGTTCGGTGAGGTTGGGTGAGCAAACGCAGACCCTTTAAAGTAATACTGCGTGCTACCCATCGCATGGGTCCCAAATCTCCAGGTTCAAGGGCATCTTCCTACATCGAAAACATGCATGAGAAACCCAGAAGATGGTACACCGTGTGATGGGGAAAGGTTTCTAAAACGCACCTCATTTCTCATCTCCTTGTGCTCGGGTTCGCCATTCCAGCCACTTTACTAGCAATCTCCCTACTTGGAGCATCAGCACCTTTAACCTCCTGTTCCGTACAGGTTGCAATTTGTCCTGAGGATGAACGGGATGACGGGGAACCAATGAGAGACTAGCTCTTGGTGGTGGGACAGGCACAGGTCACTCTATTTTCCCATCAGGAAGAAGAATTAACCACAGGCTCAGCCTGCCCCCCGGAACCAGAACAGGGCCTGAAGCCATCCTGCGCTTTTGCGGCCGGCTCCCAAAAAAGCGACTTGTAAAATGGAGCTTCAGGGCACTGCAATTCACAAACCTGCAGAGTTATAAATGATAACTCTCGTCCACAAATATATTGAGGGAAGGCAAAGAAGAGGATTTGAAATCAAGGCAGAATTGCAGGAAACAGATTTCAGGAGGTAGATTCGAATCGCCTTTAAAGCACATGAAAAGCGGCAAAACGTTGACAATGATGCCCTTGGCCAAAAAGGGCGTATGCGTTTTTTCCTGAATATATTCAGGAAAAAACGCATACGCCCTTTTTGGCCAACCAAGCAACCTGGAAAGGCAAATCAGCGCGACAAAGAAGTCTCGCTTCCCATCGGTCAAAAGGGCCATGCTGAAAAAAGTGTCAAAACCAGAAATGCAGGACAGGCCATGGAGAAATGGGAGCCTTGCTACACTGATGGGCGGGATGTAAATTGCCAACAGCCACTCTGGAGAAGTGTACGGTGTGTCCTGAAACATCTAAAAAACACAGCTTAGAGAGCATAGGGCACTTCCACGCATGGGGGGATAAAGCGGGAAAATTGAAAATCAGCAAGACACAAGCACCCCAAAGTTTAGGGCTGCTCTGTTGACAAGGACCTCCACTTCCTTCCACCTTAAATATCCCAGGAAAGCGAAAAATGGATAAAAAAGTTGTGGTCCTTATGTACAATGGAATATCACTCAGCCACGAAATCAATGTCATAAGGCTAGTAGCAGCATGATGAGTGGATTTAGGTAAGACGATTCTAAGTGAAATAAGTCACACAGAAAAGGACACTTCTCATAAGGTGTCACTTATAGAGCGAATGTAAAAACCGTTACACTTGAACTGAATTACAAAACAGAACAGAGTCACACATGCAGAAAACACACTATGGCTGCTTAACGGGAAAGGTGAGGTGGGGTGATACATAAAACAAGAGTTTCAAATTAGCTCAGATACCGTTCCATAAACCCAATATGGAATAGACAAGACCTACTCCTTGCTCAGAGAACTGGACTCAACACGCCCGATTCACCGCACAAGAATATATCTGACCAGTAATAATCTTAAAACCTATGTATTGATAGCTCTCTGTTAGTGTGTCAAGTGAGTGTAAAGCGGCCTAAACACAGCCGTGAAAAGCAGCTAAACCCCATTATAAAAAGAAATTACTTTTAAAAACCCATGAAACAAAGACAGGGAAAGAGAGAGAAATTCTTACACAATTCGTTCAGGGGCTGTGATGCAACCTGGATTGACCATATCTAGACCCACAGCTGGATGAGACATAAGGGTGGACACTCTTGGGGCTGAGAGGTTTGGTGAGGTTGGGTGAGCAAACGCAGACCCTTTAAAGTAATACTGCGTGCTACCCATCGCATGGGTCCCAAATCTCCAGGTTCAAGGGCATCTTCCTACATCGAAAACATGCATGAGAAACCCAGAAGATGGTACACCGTGTGATGGGGAAAGGTTTCTAAAACGCACCTCATTTCTCATCTCCTTGTGCTCGGGTTCGCCATTCCAGCCACTTTACTAGCAATCTCCCTACTTGGAGCATCAGCACCTTTAACCTCCTGTTCCGTACAGGTTGCAATTTGTCCTGAGGATGAACCGGAAGACGGGGAACCAATGAGAGACTAGCTCTTGGTGTTGGGACAGGCACAGGTCACTCTATTTTCCCATCAGGAAGAAGAATTAACCACAGGCTCAGCCTGCCCCCCGGAACCAGAACAGGGCCTGAAGCCATCCTGCGCTTTTGCGGCCGGCTCCCAAAAAAGCGACTTGTAAAATGGAGCTTCAGGGCACTGCAATTCACAAACCTGCAGAGTTATAAATGATAACTCTCGTCCACAAATATATTGAGGGAAGGCAAAGAAGAGGATTTGAAATCAAGGCAGAATTGCAGGAAACAGATTTCAGGAGGTAGATTCAAATCGCCTTTAAAGCACATGAAAAGCGGCAAAACGTTGACAATGATGCCCTTGGCCAAAAAGGGCGTATGCGTTTTTTCCTGAATATATTCAGGAAAAAACGCATACGCCCTTTTTGGCCAACCAAGCAACCTGGAAAGGCAAATCAGCGCGACAAAGAAGTCTCGCTTCCCATCAGTCAAAAGGGCCATGCTGAAAAAAGTGTCAAAACCAGAAATGCAGGACAGGCCATGGAGAAATGGGAGCCTTGCTACACTGATGGGCGGGATGTAAATTGCCAACAGCCACTCTGGAGAAGTGTACGGTGTGTCCTGAAACATCTAAAAAACACAGCTTAGAGAGCATAGGGCACTTCCACGCATGGGGGGATAAAGCGGGAAAATTGAAAATCAGCAAGACACAAGCACCCCAAAGTTTAGGGCTGCTCTGTTGACAAGGACCTCCACTTCCTTCCACCTTAAATATCCCAGAAAAGCGAAAAATGGATAAAAAAGTTGTGGTCCTTATGTACAATGGAATATCACTCAGCCATGAAATCAATGTCATAAGGCTAGTAGCAGCATGATGAGTGGATTTAGGTAAGACGATTCTAAGTGAAATAAGTCACACAGAAAAGGACACTTCTCATAAGGTGTCACTTATAGAGGGAATGTAAAAACCGTTACACTTGAACTGAATTACAAAACAGAACAGAGTCACACATGCAAAAACACACTATGGCTGCTTAACGGGAAAGGTGAGGTGGGGTGATACATAAAACAAGAGTTTCAAATTTGCTCAGATACCGTTCCATAAACCCAATATGGAATAGACAAGACCTACTCCTTGCTCAGAGAACTGGACTCAACACGCCCGATTCACCGCACAAGAATATATCTGACCAGTAATAATCTTAAAACCTATGTATTGATAGCTCTCTGTTAGTGTGTCAAGTGAGTGTAAAGCGGCCTAAACACAGCCGTGAAAAGCAGCTAAACCCCATTATAAAAAGAAATTACTTTTAAAAACCCATGAAACAAAGACAGGGAAAGAGAGAGAAATTCTTACACAATTCGTTCAGGGGCTGTGATGCAACCTGGATTGACCATATCTAGACCCACAGCTGGATGAGACATAAGGGTGGACACTCTTGGGGCTGAGAGGTTTGGTGAGGTTGGGTGAGCAAACGCAGACCCTTTAAAGTAATACTGCGTGCTACCCATCGCATGGGTCCCAAATCTCCAGGTTCAAGGGCATCTTCCTACATCGAAAACATGCATGAGAAACCCAGAAGATGGTACACCGTGTGATGGGGAAAGGTTTCTAAAACGCACCTCATTTCTCATCTCCTTGTGCTCGGGTTCGCCATTCCAGCCACTTTACTAGCAATCTCCCTACTTGGAGCATCAGCACCTTTAACCTCCTGTTCCGTACAGGTTGCAATTTGTCCTGAGGATGAACCGGAAGACGGGGAACCAATGAGAGACTAGCTCTTGGTGTTGGGACAGGCACAGGTCACTCTATTTTCCCATCAGGAAGAAGAATTAACCACAGGCTCAGCCTGCCCCCCGGAACCAGAACAGGGCCTGAAGCCATCCTGCGCTTTTGCGGCCGGCTCCCAAAAAAGCGACTTGTAAAATGGAGCTTCAGGGCACTGCAATTCACAAACCTGCAGAGTTATAAATGATAACTCTCGTCCACAAATATATTGAGGGAAGGCAAAGAAGAGGATTTGAAATCAAGGCAGAATTGCAGGAAACAGATTTCAGGAGGTAGATTCAAATCGCCTTTAAAGCACATGAAAAGCGGCAAAACGTTGACAATGATGCCCTTGGCCAAAAAGGGCGTATGCGTTTTTTCCTGAATATATTCAGGAAAAAACGCATACGCCCTTTTTGGCCAACCAAGCAACCTGGAAAGGCAAATCAGCGCGACAAAGAAGTCTCGCTTCCCATCAGTCAAAAGGGCCATGCTGAAAAAAGTGTCAAAACCAGAAATGCAGGACAGGCCATGGAGAAATGGGAGCCTTGCTACACTGATGGGCGGGATGTAAATTGCCAACAGCCACTCTGGAGAAGTGTACGGTGTGTCCTGAAACATCTAAAAAACACAGCTTAGAGAGCATAGGGCACTTCCACGCATGGGGGGATAAAGCGGGAAAATTGAAAATCAGCAAGACACAAGCACCCCAAAGTTTAGGGCTGCTCTGTTGACAAGGACCTCCACTTCCTTCCACCTTAAATATCCCAGAAAAGCGAAAAATGGATAAAAAAGTTGTGGTCCTTATGTACAATGGAATATCACTCAGCCATGAAATCAATGTCATAAGGCTAGTAGCAGCATGATGAGTGGATTTAGGTAAGACGATTCTAAGTGAAATAAGTCACACAGAAAAGGACACTTCTCATAAGGTGTCACTTATAGAGGGAATGTAAAAACCGTTACACTTGAACTGAATTACAAAACAGAACAGAGTCACACATGCAAAAACACACTATGGCTGCTTAACGGGAAAGGTGAGGTGGGGTGATACATAAAACAAGAGTTTCAAATTTGCTCAGATACCGTTCCATAAACCCAATATGGAATAGACAAGACCTACTCCTTGCTCAGAGAACTGGACTCAACACGCCCGATTCACCGCACAAGAATATATCTGACTAGTAATAATCTTAAAACCTATGTATTGATATCTCTCTGTTAGTGTGTCAAGTGAGTGTAAAGCGGCCTAAACACAGCCGTGAAAAGCAGCTAAACCCCATTATAAAAAGAAATTACTTTTAAAAACCCATGAAACAAAGACAGGGAAAGAGAGAGAAATTCTTACACAATTCGTTCAGGGGCTGTGATGCAACCTGGATTGACCATATCTAGACCCACAGCTGGATGAGACATAAGGGTGGACACTCTTGGGGCTGAGAGGTTCGGTGAGGTTGGGTGAGCAAACGCAGACCCTTTAAAGTAATACTGCGTGCTACCCATCGCATGGGTCCCAAATCTCCAGGTTCAAGGGCATCTTCCTACATCGAAAACATGCATGAGAAACCCAGAAGATGGTACACCGTGTGATGGGGAAAGGTTTCTAAAACGCACCTCATTTCTCATCTCCTTGTGCTCGGGTTCGCCATTCCAGCCACTTTACTAGCAATCTCCCTACTTGGAGCATCAGCACCTTTAACCTCCTGTTCCGTACAGGTTGCAATTTGTCCTGAGGATGAACGGGATGACGGGGAACCAATGAGAGACTAGCTCTTGGTGTTGGGACAGGCACAGGTCACTCTATTTTCCCATCAGGAAGAAGAATTAACCACAGGCTCAGCCTGCCCCCCGGAACCAGAACAGGGCCTGAAGCCATCCTGCGCTTTTGCGGCCGGCTCCCAAAAAAGCGACTTGTAAAATGGAGCTTCAGGGCACTGCAATTCACAAACCTGCAGAGTTATAAATGATAACTCTCGTCCACAAATATATTGAGGGAAGGCAAAGAAGAGGATTTGAAATCAAGGCAGAATTGCAGGAAACAGATTTCAGGAGGTAGATTCGAATCGCCTTTAAAGCACATGAAAAGCGGCAAAACGTTGACAATGATGCCCTTGGCCAAAAAGGGCGTATGCGTTTTTTCCTGAATATATTCAGGAAAAAACGCATACGCCCTTTTTGGCCAACCAAGCAACCTGGAAAGGCAAATCAGCGCGACAAAGAAGTCTCGCTTCCCATCGGTCAAAAGGGCCATGCTGAAAAAAGTGTCAAAACCAGAAATGCAGGACAGGCCATGGAGAAATGGGAGCCTTGCTACACTGATGGGCGGGATGTAAATTGCCAACAGCCACTCTGGAGAAGTGTACGGTGTGTCCTGAAACATCTAAAAAACACAGCTTAGAGAGCATAGGGCACTTCCACGCATGGGGGGATAAAGCGGGAAAATTGAAAATCAGCAAGACACAAGCACCCCAAAGTTTAGGGCTGCTCTGTTGACAAGGACCTCCACTTCCTTCCACCTTAAATATCCCAGGAAAGCGAAAAATGGATAAAAAAGTTGTGGTCCTTATGTACAATGGAATATCACTCAGCCATGAAATCAATGTCATAAGGCTAGTAGCAGCATGATGAGTGGATTTAGGTAAGACGATTCTAAGTGAAATAAGTCACACAGAAAAGGACACTTCTCATAAGGTGTCACTTATAGAGGGAATGTAAAAACCGTTACACTTGAACTGAATTACAAAACAGAACAGAGTCACACATGCAAAAACACACTATGGCTGCTTAACGGGAAAGGTGAGGTGGGGTGATACATAAAACAAGAGTTTCAAATTAGCTCAGATACCGTTCCATAAACCCAATATGGAATAGACAAGACCTACTCCTTGCTCAGAGAACTGGACTCAACACGCCCGATTCACCGCACAAGAATATATCTGACTAGTAATAATCTTAAAACCTATGTATTGATATCTCTCTGTTAGTGTGTCAAGTGAGTGTAAAGCGGCCTAAACACAGCCGTGAAAAGCAGCTAAACCCCATTATAAAAAGAAATTACTTTTAAAAACCCATGAAACAAAGACAGGGAAAGAGAGAGAAATTCTTACACAATTCGTTCAGGGGCTGTGATGCAACCTGGATTGACCATATCTAGACCCACAGCTGGATGAGACATAAGGGTGGACACTCTTGGGGCTGAGAGGTTTGGTGAGGTTGGGTGAGCAAACGCAGACCCTTTAAAGTAATACTGCGTGCTACCCATCGCATGGGTCCCAAATCTCCAGGTTCAAGGGCATCTTCCTACATCGAAAACATGCATGAGAAACCCAGAAGATGGTACACCGTGTGATGGGGAAAGGTTTCTAAAACGCACCTCATTTCTCATCTCCTTGTGCTCGGGTTCGCCATTCCAGCCACTTTACTAGCAATCTCCCTACTTGGAGCATCAGCACCTTTAACCTCCTGTTCCGTACAGGTTGCAATTTGTCCTGAGGATGAACGGGATGACGGGGAACCAATGAGAGACTAGCTCTTGGTGTTGGGACAGGCACAGGTCACTCTATTTTCCCATCAGGAAGAAGAATTAACCACAGGCTCAGCCTGCCCCCCGGAACCAGAACAGGGCCTGAAGCCATCCTGCGCTTTTGCGGCCGGCTCCCAAAAAAGCGACTTGTAAAATGGAGCTTCAGGGCACTGCAATTCACAAACCTGCAGAGTTATAAATGATAACTCTCGTCCACAAATATATTGAGGGAAGGCAAAGAAGAGGATTTGAAATCAAGGCAGAATTGCAGGAAACAGATTTCAGGAGGTAGATTCGAATCGCCTTTAAAGCACATGAAAAGCGGCAAAACGTTGACAATGATGCCCTTGGCCAAAAAGGGCGTATGCGTTTTTTCCTGAATATATTCAGGAAAAAACGCATACGCCCTTTTTGGCCAACCAAGCAACCTGGAAAGGCAAATCAGCGCGACAAAGAAGTCTCGCTTCCCATCGGTCAAAAGGGCCATGCTGAAAAAAGTGTCAAAACCAGAAATGCAGGACAGGCCATGGAGAAATGGGAGCCTTGCTACACTGATGGGCGGGATGTAAATTGCCAACAGCCACTCTGGAGAAGTGTACGGTGTGTCCTGAAACATCTAAAAAACACAGCTTAGAGAGCATAGGGCACTTCCACGCATGGGGGGATAAAGCGGGAAAACTGAAAATCAGCAAGACACAAGCACCCCAAAGTTTAGGGCTGCTCTGTTGACAAGGACCTCCACTTCCTTCCACCTTAAATATCCCAGGAAAGCGAAAAATGGATAAAAAAGTTGTGGTCCTTATGTACAATGGAATATCACTCAGCCATGAAATCAATGTCATAAGGCTAGTAGCAGCATGATGAGTGGATTTAGGTAAGACGATTCTAAGTGAAATAAGTCACACAGAAAAGGACACTTCTCATAAGGTGTCACTTATAGAGCGAATGTAAAAACCGTTACACTTGAACTGAATTACAAAACAGAACAGAGTCACACATGCAGAAAACACACTATGGCTGCTTAACGGGAAAGGTGAGGTGGGGTGATACATAAAACAAGAGTTTCAAATTAGCTCAGATACCGTTCCATAAACCCAATATGGAATAGACAAGACCTACTCCTTGCTCAGAGAACTGGACTCAACACGCCCGATTCACCGCACAAGAATATATCTGACCAGTAATAATCTTAAAACCTATGTATTGATAGCTCTCTGTTAGTGTGTCAAGTGGGTGTAAAGCGGCCTAAACACAGCCGTGAAAAGCAGCTAAACCCCATTATAAAAAGAAATTACTTTTAAAAACCCATGAAACAAAGACAGGGAAAGAGAGAGAAATTCTTACACAATTCGTTCAGGGGCTGTGATGCAACCTGGATTGACCATATCTAGACCCACAGCTGGATGAGACATAAGGGTGGACACTCTTGGGGCTGAGAGGTTTGGTGAGGTTGGGTGAGCAAACGCAGACCCTTTAAAGTAATACTGCGTGCGACCCATCGCATGGGTCCCAAATCTCCAGGTTCAAGGGCATCTTCCTACATCGAAAACATGCATGAGAAACCCAGAAGATGGTACACCGTGTGATGGGGAAAGGTTTCTAAAACGCACCTCATTTCTCATCTCCTTGTGCTCGGGTTCGCCATTCCAGCCACTTTACTAGCAATCTCCCTACTTGGAGCATCAGCACCTTTAACCTCCTGTTCCGTACAGGTTGCAATTTGTCCTGAGGATGAACGGGAAGACGGGGAACCAATGAGAGACTAGCTCTTGGTGTTGGGACAGGCACAGGTCACTCTATTTTCCCATCAGGAAGAAGAATTAACCACAGGCTCAGCCTGCCCCCCGGAACCAGAACAGGGCCTGAAGCCATCCTGCGCTTTTGCGGCCGGCTCCCAAAAAAGCGACTTGTAAAATGGAGCTTCAGGGCACTGCAATTCACAAACCTGCAGAGTTATAAATGATAACTCTCGTCCACAAATATATTGAGGGAAGGCAAAGAAGAGGATTTGAAATCAAGGCAGAATTGCAGGAAACAGATTTCAGGACGTAGATTCGAATCGCCTTTAAAGCACATGAAAAGCGGCAAAACGTTGACAATGATGCCCTTGGCCAAAAAGGGCGTATGCGTTTTTTCCTGAATATATTCAGGAAAAAACGCATACGCCCTTTTTGGCCAACCAAGCAACCTGGAAAGGCAAATCAGCGCGACAAAGAAGTCTCGCTTCCCATCGGTCAAAAGGGCCATGCTGAAAAAAGTGTCAAAACCAGAAATGCAGGACAGGCCATGGAGAAATGGGAGCCTTGCTACACTGATGGGCGGGATGTAAATTGCCAACAGCCACTCTGGAGAAGTGTACGGTGTGTCCTGAAACATCTAAAAAACACAGCTTAGAGAGCATAGGGCACTTCCACGCATGGGGGGATAAAGCGGGAAAATTGAAAATCAGCAAGACACAAGCACCCCAAAGTTTAGGGCTGCTCTGTTGACAAGGACCTCCACTTCCTTCCACCTTAAATATCCCAGAAAAGCGAAAAATGGATAAAAAAGTTGTGGTCCTTATGTACAATGGAATATCACTCAGCCATGAAATCAATGTCATAAGGCTAGTAGCAGCATGATGAGTGGATTTAGGTAAGACGATTCTAAGTGAAATAAGTCACACAGAAAAGGACACTTCTCATAAGGTGTCACTTATAGAGGGAATGTAAAAACCGTTACACTTGAACTGAATTACAAAACAGAACAGAGTCACACATGCAGAAAACACACTATGGCTGCTTAACGGGAAAGGTGAGGTGGGGTGATACATAAAACAAGAGTTTCAAATTAGCTCAGATACCGTTCCATAAACCCAATATGGAATAGACAAGACCTACTCCTTGCTCAGAGAACTGGACTCAACACGCCCGATTCACCGCACAAGAATATATCTGACCAGTAATAATCTTAAAACCTATGTATTGATATCTCTCTGTTAGTGTGTCAAGTGGGTGTAAAGCGGCCTAAACACAGCCGTGAAAAGCAGCTAAACCCCATTATAAAAATAAATTACTTTTAAAAACCCATGAAACAAAGACAGGGAAAGAGAGAGAAATTCTTACACAATTCGTTCAGGGGCTGTGATGCAACCTGGATTGACCATATCTAGACCCACAGCTGGATGAGACATAAGGGTGGACACTCTTGGGGCTGAGAGGTTTGGTGAGGTTGGGTGAGCAAACGCAGACCCTTTAAAGTAATACTGCGTGCGACCCATCGCATGGGTCCCAAATCTCCAGGTTCAAGGGCATCTTCCTACATCGAAAACATGCATGAGAAACCCAGAAGATGGTACACCGTGTGATGGGGAAAGGTTTCTAAAACGCACCTCATTTCTCATCTCCTTGTGCTCGGGTTCGCCATTCCAGCCACTTTACTAGCAATCTCCGTACTTGGAGCATCAGCACCTTTAACCTCCTGTTCCGTACAGGTTGCAATTTGTCCTGAGGATGAACGGGAAGACGGGGAACCAATGAGAGACTAGCTCTTGGTGTTGGGACAGGCACAGGTCACTCTATTTTCCCATCAGGAAGAAGAATTAACCACAGGCTCAGCCTGCCCCCCGGAACCAGAACAGGGCCTGAAGCCATCCGGCGCTTTTGCGGCCGGCTCCCAAAAAAGCGACTTGTAAAATGGAGCTTCAGGGCACTGCAATTCACAAACCTGCAGAGTTATAAATGATAACTCTCGTCCACAAATATATTGAGGGAAGGCAAAGAAGAGGATTTGAAATCAAGGCAGAATTGCAGGAAACAGATTTCAGGACGTAGATTCGAATCGCCTTTAAAGCACATGAAAAGCGGCAAAACGTTGACAATGATGCCCTTGGCCAAAAAGGGCGTATGCGTTTTTTCCTGAATATATTCAGGAAAAAACGCATACGCCCTTTTTGGCCAACCAAGCAACCTGGAAAGGCAAATCAGCGCGACAAAGAAGTCTCGCTTCCCATCGGTCAAAAGGGCCATGCTGAAAAAAGTGTCAAAACCAGAAATGCAGGACAGGCCATGGAGAAATGGGAGCCTTGCTACACTGATGGGCGGGATGTAAATTGCCAACAGCCACTCTGGAGAAGTGTACGGTGTGTCCTGAAACATCTAAAAAACACAGCTTAGAGAGCATAGGGCACTTCCACGCATGGGGGGATAAAGCGGGAAAATTGAAAATCAGCAAGACACAAGCACCCCAAAGTTTAGGGCTGCTCTGTTGACAAGGACCTCCACTTCCTTCCACCTTAAATATCCCAGGAAAGCGAAAAATGGATAAAAAAGTTGTGGTCCTTATGTACAATGGAATATCACTCAGCCATGAAATCAATGTCATAAGGCTAGTAGCAGCATGATGAGTGGATTTAGGTAAGACGATTCTAAGTGAAATAAGTCACACAGAAAAGGACAATTCTCATAAGGTGTCACTTATAGAGGGAATGTAAAAACCGTTACACTTGAACTGAATTACAAAACAGAACAGAGTCACACATGCAAAAACACACTATGGCTGCTTAACGGGAAAGGTGAGGTGGGGTGATACATAAAACAAGAGTTTCAAATTAGCTCAGATACCGTTCCATAAACCCAATATGGAATAGACAAGACCTACTCCTTGCTCAGAGAACTGGACTCAACACGCCCGATTCACCGCACAAGAATATATCTGACTAGTAATAATCTTAAAACCTATGTATTGATATCTCTCTGTTAGTGTGTCAAGTGAGTGTAAAGCGGCCTAAACACAGCCGTGAAAAGCAGCTAAACCCCATTATAAAAAGAAATTACTTTTAAAAACCCATGAAACAAAGACAGGGAAAGAGAGAGAAATTCTTACACAATTCGTTCAGGGGCTGTGATGCAACCTGGATTGACCATATCTAGACCCACAGCTGGATGAGACATAAGGGTGGACACTCTTGGGGCTGAGAGGTTCGGTGAGGTTGGGTGAGCAAACGCAGACCCTTTAAAGTAATACTGCGTGCTACCCATCGCATGGGTCCCAAATCTCCAGGTTCAAGGGCATCTTCCTACATCGAAAACATGCATGAGAAACCCAGAAGATGGTACACCGTGTGATGGGGAAAGGTTTCTAAAACGCACCTCATTTCTCATCTCCTTGTGCTCGGGTTCGCCATTCCAGCCACTTTACTAGCAATCTCCCTACTTGGAGCATCAGCACCTTTAACCTCCTGTTCCGTACAGGTTGCAATTTGTCCTGAGGATGAACGGGATGACGGGGAACCAATGAGAGACTAGCTCTTGGTGTTGGGACAGGCACAGGTCACTCTATTTTCCCATCAGGAAGAAGAATTAACCACAGGCTCAGCCTGCCCCCCGGAACCAGAACAGGGCCTGAAGCCATCCTGCGCTTTTGCGGCCGGCTCCCAAAAAAGCGACTTGTAAAATGGAGCTTCAGGGCACTGCAATTCACAAACCTGCAGAGTTATAAATGATAACTCTCGTCCACAAATATATTGAGGGAAGGCAAAGAAGAGGATTTGAAATCAAGGCAGAATTGCAGGAAACAGATTTCAGGAGGTAGATTCGAATCGCCTTTAAAGCACATGAAAAGCGGCAAAACGTTGACAATGATGCCCTTGGCCAAAAAGGGCGTATGCGTTTTTTCCTGAATATATTCAGGAAAAAACGCATACGCCCTTTTTGGCCAACCAAGCAACCTGGAAAGGCAAATCAGCGCGACAAAGAAGTCTCGCTTCCCATCGGTCAAAAGGGCCATGCTGAAAAAAGTGTCAAAACCAGAAATGCAGGACAGGCCATGGAGAAATGGGAGCCTTGCTACACTGATGGGCGGGATGTAAATTGCCAACAGCCACTCTGGAGAAGTGTACGGTGTGTCCTGAAACATCTAAAAAACACAGCTTAGAGAGCCTAGGGCACTTCCACGCATGGGGGGATAAAGCGGGAAAACTGAAAATCAGCAAGACACAAGCACCCCAAAGTTTAGGGCTGCTCTGTTGACAAGGACCTCCACTTCCTTCCACCTTAAATATCCCAGGAAAGCGAAAAATGGATAAAAAAGTTGTGGTCCTTATGTACAATGGAATATCACTCAGCCATGAAATCAATGTCATAAGGCTAGTAGCAGCATGATGAGTGGATTTAGGTAAGACGATTCTAAGTGAAATAAGTCACACAGAAAAGGACACTTCTCATAAGGTGTCACTTATAGAGCGAATGTAAAAACCGTTACACTTGAACTGAATTACAAAACAGAACAGAGTCACACATGCAGAAAACACACTATGGCTGCTTAACGGGAAAGGTGAGGTGGGGTGATACATAAAACAAGAGTTTCAAATTAGCTCAGATACCGTTCCATAAACCCAATATGGAATAGACAAGACCTACTCCTTGCTCAGAGAACTGGACTCAACACGCCCGATTCACCGCACAAGAATATATCTGACCAGTAATAATCTTAAAACCTATGTATTGATAGCTCTCTGTTAGTGTGTCAAGTGGGTGTAAAGCGGCCTAAACACAGCCGTGAAAAGCAGCTAAACCCCATTATAAAAAGAAATTACTTTTAAAAACCCATGAAACAAAGACAGGGAAAGAGAGAGAAATTCTTACACAATTCGTTCAGGGGCTGTGATGCAACCTGGATTGACCATATCTAGACCCACAGCTGGATGAGACATAAGGGTGGACACTCTTGGGGCTGAGAGGTTTGGTGAGGTTGGGTGAGCAAACGCAGACCCTTTAAAGTAATACTGCGTGCTACCCATCGCATGGGTCCCAAATCTCCAGGTTCAAGGGCATCTTCCTACATCGAAAACATGCATGAGAAACCCAGAAGATGGTACACCGTGTGATGGGGAAAGGTTTCTAAAACGCACCTCATTTCTCATCTCCTTGTGCTCGGGTTCGCCATTCCAGCCACTTTACTAGCAATCTCCCTACTTGGAGCATCAGCACCTTTAACCTCCTGTTCCGTACAGGTTGCAATTTGTCCTGAGGATGAACGGGAAGACGGGGAACCAATGAGAGACTAGCTCTTGGTGTTGGGACAGGCACAGGTCACTCTATTTTCCCATCAGGAAGAAGAATTAACCACAGGCTCAGCCTGCCCCCCGGAACCAGAACAGGGCCTGAAGCCATCCTGCGCTTTTGCGGCCGGCTCCCAAAAAAGCGACTTGTAAAATGGAGCTTCAGGGCACTGCAATTCACAAACCTGCAGAGTTATAAATGATAACTCTCGTCCACAAATATATTGAGGGAAGGCAAAGAAGAGGATTTGAAATCAAGGCAGAATTGCAGGAAACAGATTTCAGGACGTAGATTCGAATCGCCTTTAAAGCACATGAAAAGCGGCAAAACGTTGACAATGATGCCCTTGGCCAAAAAGGGCGTATGCGTTTTTTCCTGAATATATTCAGGAAAAAACGCATACGCCCTTTTTGGCCAACCAAGCAACCTGGAAAGGCAAATCAGCGCGACAAAGAAGTCTCGCTTCCCATCGGTCAAAAGGGCCATGCTGAAAAAAGTGTCAAAACCAGAAATGCAGGACAGGCCATGGAGAAATGGGAGCCTTGCTACACTGATGGGCGGGATGTAAATTGCCAACAGCCACTCTGGAGAAGTGTACGGTGTGTCCTGAAACATCTAAAAAACACAGCTTAGAGAGCATAGGGCACTTCCACGCATGGGGGGATAAAGCGGGAAAATTGAAAATCAGCAAGACACAAGCACCCCAAAGTTTAGGGCTGCTCTGTTGACAAGGACCTCCACTTCCTTCCACCTTAAATATCCCAGAAAAGCGAAAAATGGATAAAAAAGTTGTGGTCCTTATGTACAATGGAATATCACTCAGCCATGAAATCAATGTCATAAGGCTAGTAGCAGCATGATGAGTGGATTTAGGTAAGACGATTCTAAGTGAAATAAGTCACACAGAAAAGGACACTTCTCATAAGGTGTCACTTATAGAGGGAATGTAAAAACCGTTACACTTGAACTGAATTACAAAACAGAACAGAGTCACACATGCAGAAAACACACTATGGCTGCTTAACGGGAAAGGTGAGGTGGGGTGATACATAAAACAAGAGTTTCAAATTAGCTCAGATACCGTTCCATAAACCCAATATGGAATAGACAAGACCTACTCCTTGCTCAGAGAACTGGACTCAACACGCCCGATTCACCGCACAAGAATATATCTGACCAGTAATAATCTTAAAACCTATGTATTGATATCTCTCTGTTAGTGTGTCAAGTGGGTGTAAAGCGGCCTAAACACAGCCGTGAAAAGCAGCTAAACCCCATTATAAAAATAAATTACTTTTAAAAACCCATGAAACAAAGACAGGGAAAGAGAGAGAAATTCTTACACAATTCGTTCAGGGGCTGTGATGCAACCTGGATTGACCATATCTAGACCCACAGCTGGATGAGACATAAGGGTGGACACTCTTGGGGCTGAGAGGTTTGGTGAGGTTGGGTGAGCAAACGCAGACCCTTTAAAGTAATACTGCGTGCTACCCATCGCATGGGTCCCAAATCTCCAGGTTCAAGGGCATCTTCCTACATCGAAAACATGCATGAGAAACCCAGAAGATGGTACACCGTGTGATGGGGAAAGGTTTCTAAAACGCACCTCATTTCTCATCTCCTTGTGCTCGGGTTCGCCATTCCAGCCACTTTACTAGCAATCTCCGTACTTGGAGCATCAGCACCTTTAACCTCCTGTTCCGTACAGGTTGCAATTTGTCCTGAGGATGAACGGGAAGACGGGGAACCAATGAGAGACTAGCTCTTGGTGTTGGGACAGGCACAGGTCACTCTATTTTCCCATCAGGAAGAAGAATTAACCACAGGCTCAGCCTGCCCCCCGGAACCAGAACAGGGCCTGAAGCCATCCGGCGCTTTTGCGGCCGGCTCCCAAAAAAGCGACTTGTAAAATGGAGCTTCAGGGCACTGCAATTCACAAACCTGCAGAGTTATAAATGATAACTCTCGTCCACAAATATATTGAGGGAAGGCAAAGAAGAGGATTTGAAATCAAGGCAGAATTGCAGGAAACAGATTTCAGGAGGTAGATTCGAATCGCCTTTAAAGCACATGAAAAGCGGCAAAACGTTGACAATGATGCCCTTGGCCAAAAAGGGCGTATGCGTTTTTTCCTGAATATATTCAGGAAAAAACGCATACGCCCTTTTTGGCCAACCAAGCAACCTGGAAAGGCAAATCAGCGCGACAAAGAAGTCTCGCTTCCCATCGGTCAAAAGGGCCATGCTGAAAAAAGTGTCAAAACCAGAAATGCAGGACAGGCCATGGAGAAATGGGAGCCTTGCTACACTGATGGGCGGGATGTAAATTGCCAACAGCCACTCTGGAGAAGTGTACGGTGTGTCCTGAAACATCTAAAAAACACAGCTTAGAGAGCATAGGGCACTTCCACGCATGGGGGGATAAAGCGGGAAAATTGAAAATCAGCAAGACACAAGCACCCCAAAGTTTAGGGCTGCTCTGTTGACAAGGACCTCCACTTCCTTCCACCTTAAATATCCCAGGAAAGCGAAAAATGGATAAAAAAGTTGTGGTCCTTATGTACAATGGAATATCACTCAGCCATGAAATCAATGTCATAAGGCTAGTAGCAGCATGATGAGTGGATTTAGGTAAGACGATTCTAAGTGAAATAAGTCACACAGAAAAGGACACTTCTCATAAGGTGTCACTTATAGAGGGAATGTAAAAACCGTTACACTTGAACTGAATTACAAAACAGAACAGAGTCACACATGCAAAAACACACTATGGCTGCTTAACGGGAAAGGTGAGGTGGGGTGATACATAAAACAAGAGTTTCAAATTAGCTCAGATACCGTTCCATAAACCCAATATGGAATAGACAAGACCTACTCCTTGCTCAGAGAACTGGACTCAACACGCCCGATTCACCGCACAAGAATATATCTGACCAGTAATAATCTTAAAACCTATGTATTGATATCTCTCTGTTAGTGTGTCAAGTGGGTGTAAAGCGGCCTAAACACAGCCGTGAAAAGCAGCTAAACCCCATTATAAAAAGAAATTACTTTTAAAAACCCATGAAACAAAGACAGGGAAAGAGAGAGAAATTCTTACACAATTCGTTCAGGGGCTGTGATGCAACCTGGATTGACCATATCTAGACCCACAGCTGGATGAGACATAAGGGTGGACACTCTTGGGGCTGAGAGGTTTGGTGAGGTTGGGTGAGCAAACGCAGACCCTTTAAAGTAATACTGCGTGCTACCCATCGCATGGGTCCCAAATCTCCAGGTTCAAGGGCATCTTCCTACATCGAAAACATGCATGAGAAACCCAGAAGATGGTACACCGTGTGATGGGGAAAGGTTTCTAAAACGCACCTCATTTCTCATCTCCTTGTGCTCGGGTTCGCCATTCCAGCCACTTTACTAGCAATCTCCCTACTTGGAGCATCAGCACCTTTAACCTCCTGTTCCGTACAGGTTGCAATTTGTCCTGAGGATGAACGGGAAGACGGGGAACCAATGAGAGACTAGCTCTTGGTTTTGGGACAGGCACAGGTCACTCTATTTTCCCATCAGGAAGAAGAATTAACCACAGGCTCAGCCTGCCCCCCGGAACCAGAACAGGGCCTGAAGCCATCCGGCGCTTTTGTGGCCGGCTCCCAAAAAAGCGACTTGTAAAATGGAGCTTCAGGGCACTGCAATTCACAAACCTGCAGAGTTATAAATGATAACTCTCGTCCACAAATATATTGAGGGAAGGCAAAGAAGAGAATTTGAAATCAAGGCAGAATTGCAGGAAACAGATTTCAGGAGGTAGATTCGAATCGCCTTTAAAGCACATGAAAAGCGGCAAAACGTTGACAATGATGCCCTTGGCCAAAAAGGGCGTATGCGTTTTTTCCTGAATATATTCAGGAAAAAACGCATACGCCCTTTTTGGCCAACCAAGCAACCTGGAAAGGCAAATCAGCGCGACAAAGAAGTCTCGCTTCCCATCGGTCAAAAGGGCCATGCTGAAAAAAGTGTCAAAACCAGAAATGCAGGACAGGCCATGGAGAAATGGGAGCCTTGCTACACTGATGGGCGGGATGTAAATTGCCAACAGCCACTCTGGAGAAGTGTACGGTGTGTCCTGAAACATCTAAAAAACACAGCTTAGAGAGCATAGGGCACTTCCACGCATGGGGGGATAAAGCGGGAAAATTGAAAATCAGCAAGACACAAGCACCCCAAAGTTTAGGGCTGCTCTGTTGACAAGGACCTCCACTTCCTTCCACCTTAAATATCCCAGGAAAGCGAAAAATGGATAAAAAAGTTGTGGTCCTTATGTACAATGGAATATCACTCAGCCATGAAATCAATGTCATAAGGCTAGTAGCAGCATGATGAGTGGATTTAGGTAAGACGATTCTAAGTGAAATAAGTCACACAGAAAAGGACACTTCTCATAAGGTGTCACTTATAGAGGGAATGTAAAAACCGTTACACTTGAACTGAATTACAAAACAGAACAGAGTCACACATGCAAAAACACACTATGGCTGCTTAACGGGAAAGGTGAGGTGGGGTGATACATAAAACAAGAGTTTCAAATTAGCTCAGATACCGTTCCATAAACCCAATATGGAATAGACAAGACCTACTCCTTGCTCAGAGAACTGGACTCAACACGCCCGATTCACCGCACAAGAATATATCTGACTAGTAATAATCTTAAAACCTATGTATTGATATCTCTCTGTTAGTGTGTCAAGTGAGTGTAAAGCGGCCTAAACACAGCCGTGAAAAGCAGCTAAACCCCATTATAAAAAGAAATTACTTTTAAAAACCCATGAAACAAAGACAGGGAAAGAGAGAGAAATTCTTACACAATTCGTTCAGGGGCTGTGATGCAACCTGGATTGACCATATCTAGACCCACAGCTGGATGAGACATAAGGGTGGACACTCTTGGGGCTGAGAGGTTCGGTGAGGTTGGGTGAGCAAACGCAGACCCTTTAAAGTAATACTGCGTGCTACCCATCGCATGGGTCCCAAATCTCCAGGTTCAAGGGCATCTTCCTACATCGAAAACATGCATGAGAAACCCAGAAGATGGTACACCGTGTGATGGGGAAAGGTTTCTAAAACGCACCTCATTTCTCATCTCCTTGTGCTCGGGTTCGCCATTCCAGCCACTTTACTAGCAATCTCCCTACTTGGAGCATCAGCACCTTTAACCTCCTGTTCCGTACAGGTTGCAATTTGTCCTGAGGATGAACGGGAAGACGGGGAACCAATGAGAGACTAGCTCTTGGTGTTGGGACAGGCACAGGTCACTCTATTTTCCCATCAGGAAGAAGAATTAACCACAGGCTCAGCCTGCCCCCCGGAACCAGAACAGGGCCTGAAGCCATCCTGCGCTTTTGCGGCCGGCTCCCAAAAAAGCGACTTGTAAAATGGAGCTTCAGGGCACTGCAATTCACAAACCTGCAGAGTTATAAATGATAACTCTCGTCCACAAATATATTGAGGGAAGGCAAAGAAGAGGATTTGAAATCAAGGCAGAATTGCAGGAAACAGATTTCAGGAGGTAGATTCGAATCGCCTTTAAAGCACATGAAAAGCGGCAAAACGTTGACAATGATGCCCTTGGCCAAAAAGGGCGTATGCGTTTTTTCCTGAATATATTCAGGAAAAAACGCATACGCCCTTTTTGGCCAACCAAGCAACCTGGAAAGGCAAATCAGCGCGACAAAGAAGTCTCGCTTCCCATCGGTCAAAAGGGCCATGCTGAAAAAAGTGTCAAAACCAGAAATGCAGGGCAGGCCATGGAGAAATGGGAGCCTTGCTACACTGATGGGCGGGATGTGAATTGCCAACAGTCACTCTGGAGAACTGTACGGTGTGTCCTGAAACATCTAAAAAACACAGCTTAGAGAGCCTAGGGCACTTCCACGCATGGGGGGATAAAGCGGGAAAATTGAAAATCAGCAAGACACAAGCACCCCAAAGTTTAGGGCTGCTCTGTTGACAAGGACCTCCACTTCCTTCCACCTTAAATATCCCAGGAAAGCGAAAAATGGATAAAAAAGTTGTGGTCCTTATGTACAATGGAATATCACTCAGCCATGAAATCTATGTCATAAGGCTAGTAGCAGCATGATGAGTGGATTTAGGTAAGACGATTCTAAGTGAAATAAGTCACACAGAAAAGGACACTTCTCATAAGGTGTCACTTATAGAGGGAATGTAAAAACCGTTACACTTGAACTGAATTACAAAACAGAACAGAGTCACACATGCAGAAAACACACTATGGCTGCTTAACGGGAAAGGTGAGGTGGGGTGATACATAAAACAAGAGTTTCAAATTAGCTCAGATACCGTTCCATAAACCCAATATGGAATAGACAAGACCTACTCCTTGCTCAGAGAACTGGACTCAACACGCCCGATTCACCGCACAAGAATATATCTGACCAGTAATAATCTTAAAACCTATGTATTGATAGCTCTCTGTTAGTGTGTCAAGTGGGTGTAAAGCGGCCTAAACACAGCCGTGAAAAGCAGCTAAACCCCATTATAAAAAGAAATTACTTTTAAAAACCCATGAAACAAAGACAGGGAAAGAGAGAGAAATTCTTACACAATTCGTTCAGGGGCTGTGATGCAACCTGGATTGACCATATCTAGACCCACAGCTGGATGAGACATAAGGGTGGACACTCTTGGGGCTGAGAGGTTTGGTGAGGTTGGGTGAGCAAACGCAGACCCTTTAAAGTAATACTGCGTGCTACCCATCGCATGGGTCCCAAATCTCCAGGTTCAAGGGCATCTTCCTACATCGAAAACATGCATGAGAAACCCAGAAGATGGTACACCGTGTGATGGGGAAAGGTTTCTAAAACGCACCTCATTTCTCATCTCCTTGTGCTCGGGTTCGCCATTCCAGCCACTTTACTAGCAATCTCCCTACTTGGAGCATCAGCACCTTTAACCTCCTGTTCCGTACAGGTTGCAATTTGTCCTGAGGATGAACGGGAAGACGGGGAACCAATGAGAGACTAGCTCTTGGTGTTGGGACAGGCACAGGTCACTCTATTTTCCCATCAGGAAGAAGAATTAACCACAGGCTCAGCCTGCCCCCCGGAACCAGAACAGGGCCTGAAGCCATCCTGCGCTTTTGCGGCCGGCTCCCAAAAAAGCGACTTGTAAAATGGAGCTTCAGGGCACTGCAATTCACAAACCTGCAGAGTTATAAATGATAACTCTCGTCCACAAATATATTGAGGGAAGGCAAAGAAGAGGATTTGAAATCAAGGCAGAATTGCAGGAAACAGATTTCAGGAGGTAGATTCGAATCGCCTTTAAAGCACATGAAAAGCGGCAAAACGTTGACAATGATGCCCTTGGCCAAAAAGGGCGTATGCGTTTTTTCCTGAATATATTCAGGAAAAAACGCATACGCCCTTTTTGGCCAACCAAGCAACCTGGAAAGGCAAATCAGCGCGACAAAGAAGTCTCGCTTCCCATCGGTCAAAAGGGCCATGCTGAAAAAAGTGTCAAAACCAGAAATGCAGGACAGGCCATGGAGAAATGGGAGCCTTGCTACACTGATGGGCGGGATGTAAATTGCCAACAGCCACTCTGGAGAAGTGTACGGTGTGTCCTGAAACATCTAAAAAACACAGCTTAGAGAGCATAGGGCACTTCCACGCATGGGGGGATAAAGCGGGAAAATTGAAAATCAGCAAGACACAAGCACCCCAAAGTTTAGGGCTGCTCTGTTGACAAGGACCTCCACTTCCTTCCACCTTAAATATCCCAGGAAAGCGAAAAATGGATAAAAAAGTTGTGGTCCTTATGTACAATGGAATATCACTCAGCCATGAAATCAATGTCATAAGGCTAGTAGCAGCATGATGAGTGGATTTAGGTAAGACGATTCTAAGTGAAATAAGTCACACAGAAAAGGACACTTCTCATAAGGTGTCACTTATAGAGGGAATGTAAAAACCGTTACACTTGAACTGAATTACAAAACAGAACAGAGTCACACATGCAGAAAACACACTATGGCTGCTTAACGGGAAAGGTGAGGTGGGGTGATACATAAAACAAGAGTTTCAAATTAGCTCAGATACCGTTCCATAAACCCAATATAGAATAGACAAGACCTACTCCTTGCTCAGAGAACTGGACTCAACACGCCCGATTCACCGCACAAGAATATATCTGACTAGTAATAATCTTAAAACCTATGTATTGATATCTCTCTGTTAGTGTGTCAAGTGGGTGTAAAGCGACATAAACACAGCCGTGAAAAGCTGCTAAACCCCATTATAAAAATAAATTACTTTTAAAAAACCATGAAACAAAGACAGGGAAAGAGAGAGAAATTCTTACACAATTCGTTCAGGGGCAGTGATGCAACCTGGATTGACCATATCTAGACCCACAGCTGGATGAGACATAAGGGTGGACACTCTTGGGGCTGAGAGGTTTGGTGAGGTTGGGTGAGCAAACGCAGACCCTTTAAAGTAATACTGCGTGCTACCCGTCGCATGGGTCCCAAATCTCCATGTTCAAGGGCATCTTCCTACATCGAAAACATGCATGAGAAACCCAGAAGATGGTACACCGTGTGATGGGGAAAGGTTTCTAAAATGCACCTCATTTCTCATCTCCTTGTGCTCGGGTTCGCCATTCCAGCCACTTTACTAGCAATCTCCCTGCTTGGAGCATCAGCACCTTTAACCTCCTGTTCCGTACAGGTTGCAATTTGTCCTGAGGATGAACGGGAAGACGGGAAACCAATGAGAGACTAGCTCTTGGTGTTGGGACAGGCACAGGTCACTCTATTTTCCCATCAGGAAGAAGAATTAACCACAGGCTCAGCCTGCCCCCCGGAACCAGAACAGGGCCTGAAGCCATCCTGCGCTTTTGCGGCCAGCTCCCAAAAAAGCGACTTGTAAAATGGAGCTTCAGGGCACTGCAATTCACAAACCTGCAGAGTTATAAATGATAACTCTCGTCCACAAATATATTGAGGGAAGGCAAAGAAGAGGATTTGAAATCAAGGCAGAATTGCAGGAAACAGATTTCAGGAGGTAGATTCGAATCGCCTTTAAAGCACATGAAAAGCGGCAAAACGTTGACAATGATGCCCTTGGCCAAAAAGGGCGTATGCGTTTTTTCCTGAATATATTCAGGAAAAAACGCATACGCCCTTTTTGGCCAACCAAGCAACCTGGAAAGGCAAATCAGCGCGACAAAGAAGTCTCGCTTCCCATCGGTCAAAAGGGCCATGCTGAAAAAAGTGTCAAAACCAGAAATGCAGGGCAGGCCATGGAGAAATGGGAGCCTTGCTACACTGATGGGCGGGATGTGAATTGCCAACAGTCACTCTGGAGAACTGTACGGTGTGTCCTGAAACATCTAAAAAACACAGCTTAGAGAGCCTAGGGCACTTCCACGCATGGGGGGATAAAGCGGGAAAATTGAAAATCAGCAAGACACAAGCACCCCAAAGTTTAGGGCTGCTCTGTTGACAAGGACCTCCACTTCCTTCCACCTTAAATATCCCAGGAAAGCGAAAAATGGATAAAAAAGTTGTGGTCCTTATGTACAATGGAATATCACTCAGCCATGAAATCTATGTCATAAGGCTAGTAGCAGCATGATGAGTGGATTTAGGTAAGACGATTCTAAGTGAAATAAGTCACACAGAAAAGGACACTTCTCATAAGGTGTCACTTATAGAGGGAATGTAAAAACCGTTACACTTGAACTGAATTACAAAACAGAACAGAGTCACACATGCAGAAAACACACTATGGCTGCTTAACGGGAAAGGTGAGGTGGGGTGATACATAAAACAAGAGTTTCAAATTAGCTCAGATACCGTTCCATAAACCCAATATGGAATAGACAAGACCTACTCCTTGCTCAGAGAACTGGACTCAACACGCCCGATTCACCGCACAAGAATATATCTGACCAGTAATAATCTTAAAACCTATGTATTGATAGCTCTCTGTTAGTGTGTCAAGTGGGTGTAAAGCGGCCTAAACACAGCCGTGAAAAGCAGCTAAACCCCATTATAAAAAGAAATTACTTTTAAAAACCCATGAAACAAAGACAGGGAAAGAGAGAGAAATTCTTACACAATTCGTTCAGGGGCTGTGATGCAACCTGGATTGACCATATCTAGACCCACAGCTGGATGAGACATAAGGGTGGACACTCTTGGGGCTGAGAGGTTTGGTGAGGTTGGGTGAGCAAACGCAGACCCTTTAAAGTAATACTGCGTGCTACCCATCGCATGGGTCCCAAATCTCCAGGTTCAAGGGCATCTTCCTACATCGAAAACATGCATGAGAAACCCAGAAGATGGTACACCGTGTGATGGGGAAAGGTTTCTAAAACGCACCTCATTTCTCATCTCCTTGTGCTCGGGTTCGCCATTCCAGCCACTTTACTAGCAATCTCCCTACTTGGAGCATCAGCACCTTTAACCTCCTGTTCCGTACAGGTTGCAATTTGTCCTGAGGATGAACGGGAAGACGGGGAACCAATGAGAGACTAGCTCTTGGTGTTGGGACAGGCACAGGTCACTCTATTTTCCCATCAGGAAGAAGAATTAACCACAGGCTCAGCCTGCCCCCCGGAACCAGAACAGGGCCTGAAGCCATCCTGCGCTTTTGCGGCCGGCTCCCAAAAAAGCGACTTGTAAAATGGAGCTTCAGGGCACTGCAATTCACAAACCTGCAGAGTTATAAATGATAACTCTCGTCCACAAATATATTGAGGGAAGGCAAAGAAGAGGATTTGAAATCAAGGCAGAATTGCAGGAAACAGATTTCAGGAGGTAGATTCGAATCGCCTTTAAAGCACATGAAAAGCGGCAAAACGTTGACAATGATGCCCTTGGCCAAAAAGGGCGTATGCGTTTTTTCCTGAATATATTCAGGAAAAAACGCATACGCCCTTTTTGGCCAACCAAGCAACCTGGAAAGGCAAATCAGCGCGACAAAGAAGTCTCGCTTCCCATCGGTCAAAAGGGCCATGCTGAAAAAAGTGTCAAAACCAGAAATGCAGGACAGGCCATGGAGAAATGGGAGCCTTGCTACACTGATGGGCGGGATGTAAATTGCCAACAGCCACTCTGGAGAAGTGTACGGTGTGTCCTGAAACATCTAAAAAACACAGCTTAGAGAGCATAGGGCACTTCCACGCATGGGGGGATAAAGCGGGAAAATTGAAAATCAGCAAGACACAAGCACCCCAAAGTTTAGGGCTGCTCTGTTGACAAGGACCTCCACTTCCTTCCACCTTAAATATCCCAGAAAAGCGAAAAATGGATAAAAAAGTTGTGGTCCTTATGTACAATGGAATATCACTCAGCCATGAAATCAATGTCATAAGGCTAGTAGCAGCATGATGAGTGGATTTAGGTAAGACGATTCTAAGTGAAATAAGTCACACAGAAAAGGACACTTCTCATAAGGTGTCACTTATAGAGGGAATGTAAAAACCGTTACACTTGAACTGAATTACAAAACAGAACAGAGTCACACATGCAGAAAACACACTATGGCTGCTTAACGGGAAAGGTGAGGTGGGGTGATACATAAAACAAGAGTTTCAAATTAGCTCAGATACCGTTCCATAAACCCAATATGGAATAGACAAGACCTACTCCTTGCTCAGAGAACTGGACTCAACACGCCCGATTCACCGCACAAGAATATATCTGACCAGTAATAATCTTAAAACCTATGTATTGATATCTCTCTGTTAGTGTGTCAAGTGGGTGTAAAGCGGCCTAAACACAGCCGTGAAAAGCAGCTAAACCCCATTATAAAAATAAATTACTTTTAAAAACCCATGAAACAAAGACAGGGAAAGAGAGAGAAATTCTTACACAATTCGTTCAGGGGCTGTGATGCAACCTGGATTGACCATATCTAGACCCACAGCTGGATGAGACATAAGGGTGGACACTCTTGGGGCTGAGAGGTTCGGTGAGGTTGGGTGAGCAAACGCAGACCCTTTAAAGTAATACTGCGTGCTACCCATCGCATGGGTCCCAAATCTCCAGGTTCAAGGGCATCTTCCTACATCGAAAACATGCATGAGAAACCCAGAAGATGGTACACCGTGTGATGGGGAAAGGTTTCTAAAACGCACCTCATTTCTCATCTCCTTGTGCTCGGGTTCGCCATTCCAGCCACTTTACTAGCAATCTCCGTACTTGGAGCATCAGCACCTTTAACCTCCTGTTCCGTACAGGTTGCAATTTGTCCTGAGGATGAACGGGAAGACGGGGAACCAATGAGAGACTAGCTCTTGGTGTTGGGACAGGCACAGGTCACTCTATTTTCCCATCAGGAAGAAGAATTAACCACAGGCTCAGCCTGCCCCCCAGAACCAGAACAGGGCCTGAAGCCATCCGGCGCTTTTGCGGCCGGCTCCCAAAAAAGCGACTTGTAAAATGGAGCTTCAGGGCACTGCAATTCACAAACCTGCAGAGTTATAAATGATAACTCTCGTCCACAAATATATTGAGGGAAGGCAAAGAAGAGGATTTGAAATCAAGGCAGAATTGCAGGAAACAGATTTCAGGAGGTAGATTCGAATCGCCTTTAAAGCACATGAAAAGCGGCAAAACGTTGACAATGATGCCCTTGGCCAAAAAGGGCGTATGCGTTTTTTCCTGAATATATTCAGGAAAAAACGCATACGCCCTTTTTGGCCAACCAAGCAACCTGGAAAGGCAAATCAGCGCGACAAAGAAGTCTCGCTTCCCATCGGTCAAAAGGGCCATGCTGAAAAAAGTGTCAAAACCAGAAATGCAGGACAGGCCATGGAGAAATGGGAGCCTTGCTACACTGATGGGCGGGATGTAAATTGCCAACAGCCACTCTGGAGAAGTGTACGGTGTGTCCTGAAACATCTAAAAAACACAGCTTAGAGAGCATAGGGCACTTCCACGCATGGGGGGATAAAGCGGGAAAATTGAAAATCAGCAAGACACAAGCACCCCAAAGTTTAGGGCTGCTCTGTTGACAAGGACCTCCACTTCCTTCCACCTTAAATATCCCAGGAAAGCGAAAAATGGATAAAAAAGTTGTGGTCCTTATGTACAATGGAATATCACTCAGCCATGAAATCAATGTCATAAGGCTAGTAGCAGCATGATGAGTGGATTTAGGTAAGACGATTCTAAGTGAAATAAGTCACACAGAAAAGGACACTTCTCATAAGGTGTCACTTATAGAGGGAATGTAAAAACCGTTACACTTGAACTGAATTACAAAACAGAACAGAGTCACACATGCAAAAACACACTATGGCTGCTTAACGGGAAAGGTGAGGTGGGGTGATACATAAAACAAGAGTTTCAAATTAGCTCAGATACCGTTCCATAAACCCAATATGGAATAGACAAGACCTACTCCTTGCTCAGAGAACTGGACTCAACACGCCCGATTCACCGCACAAGAATATATCTGACTAGTAATAATCTTAAAACCTATGTATTGATATCTCTCTGTTAGTGTGTCAAGTGAGTGTAAAGCGGCCTAAACACAGCCGTGAAAAGCAGCTAAACCCCATTATAAAAAGAAATTACTTTTAAAAACCCATGAAACAAAAACAGGGAAAGAGAGAGAAATTCTTACACAATTCGTTCAGGGGCTGTGATGCAACCTGGATTGACCATATCTAGACCCACAGCTGGATGAGACATAAGGGTGGACACTCTTGGGGCTGAGAGGTTCGGTGAGGTTGGGTGAGCAAACGCAGACCCTTTAAAGTAATACTGCGTGCTACCCATCGCATGGGTCCCAAATCTCCAGGTTCAAGGGCATCTTCCTACATCGAAAACATGCATGAGAAACCCAGAAGATGGTACACCGTGTGATGGGGAAAGGTTTCTAAAACGCACCTCATTTCTCATCTCCTTGTGCTCGGGTTCGCCATTCCAGCCACTTTACTAGCAATCTCCCTACTTGGAGCATCAGCACCTTTAACCTCCTGTTCCGTACAGGTTGCAATTTGTCCTGAGGCTGAACGGGAAGACGGGGAACCAATGAGAGACTAGCTCTTGGTGTTGGGACAGGCACAGGTCACTCTATTTTCCCATCAGGAAGAAGAATTAACCACAGGCTCAGCCTGCCCCCCGGAACCAGAACAGGGCCTGAAGCCATCCTGCGCTTTTGCGGCCGGCTCCCAAAAAAGCGACTTGTAAAATGGAGCTTCAGGGCACTGCAATTCACAAACCTGCAGAGTTATAAATGATAACTCTCGTCCACAAATATATTGAGGGAAGGCAAAGAAGAGGATTTGAAATCAAGGCAGAATTGCAGGAAACAGATTTCAGGAGGTAGATTCGAATCGCCTTTAAAGCACATGAAAAGCGGCAAAACGTTGACAATGATGCCCTTGGCCAAAAAGGGCGTATGCGTTTTTTCCTGAATATATTCAGGAAAAAACGCATACGCCCTTTTTGGCCAACCAAGCAACCTGGAAAGGCAAATCAGCGCGACAAAGAAGTCTCGCTTCCCATCGGTCAAAAGGGCCATGCTGAAAAAAGTGTCAAAACCAGAAATGCAGGGCAGGCCATGGAGAAATGGGAGCCTTGCTACACTGATGGGCGGGATGTGAATTGCCAACAGTCACTCTGGAGAACTGTACGGTGTGTCCTGAAATATCTAAAAAACACAGCTTAGAGAGCCTAGGGCACTTCCACGCATGGGGGGATAAAGCGGGAAAATTGAAAATCAGCAAGACACAAGCACCCCAAAGTTTAGGGCTGCTCTGTTGACAAGGACCTCCACTTCCTTCCACCTTAAATATCCCAGGAAAGCGAAAAATGGATAAAAAAGTTGTGGTCCTTATGTACAATGGAATATCACTCAGCCATGAAATCTATGTCATAAGGCTAGTAGCAGCATGATGAGTGGATTTAGGTAAGACGATTCTAAGTGAAATAAGTCACACAGAAAAGGACACTTCTCATAAGGTGTCACTTATAGAGGGAATGTAAAAACCGTTACACTTGAACTGAATTACAAAACAGAACAGAGTCACACATGCAGAAAACACACTATGGCTGCTTAACGGGAAAGGTGAGGTGGGGTGATACATAAAACAAGAGTTTCAAATTAGCTCAGATACCGTTCCATAAACCCAATATGGAATAGACAAGACCTACTCCTTGCTCAGAGAACTGGACTCAACACGCCCGATTCACCGCACAAGAATATATCTGACCAGTAATAATCTTAAAACCTATGTATTGATATCTCTCTGTTAGTGTGTCAAGTGGGTGTAAAGCGGCCTAAACACAGCCGTGAAAAGCAGCTAAACCCCATTATAAAAATAAATTACTTTTAAAAACCCATGAAACAAAGACAGGGAAAGAGAGAGAAATTCTTACACAATTCGTTCAGGGGCTGTGATGCAACCTGGATTGACCATATCTAGACCCACAGCTGGATGAGACATAAGGGTGGACACTCTTGGGGCTGAGAGGTTTGGTGAGGTTGGGTGAGCAAACGCAGACCCTTTAAAGTAATACTGCGTGCTACCCATCGCATGGGTCCCAAATCTCCAGGTTCAAGGGCATCTTCCTACATCGAAAACATGCATGAGAAACCCAGAAGATGGTACACCGTGTGATGGGGAAAGGTTTCTAAAACGCACCTCATTTCTCATCTCCTTGTGCTCGGGTTCGCCATTCCAGCCACTTTACTAGCAATCTCCCTACTTGGAGCATCAGCACCTTTAACCTCCTGTTCCGTACAGGTTGCAATTTGTCCTGAGGTTGAACGGGAAGACGGGGAAGCAATGAGAGACTAGCTCTTGGTGTTGGGACAGGCACAGGTCACTCTATTTTCCCATCAGGAAGAAGAATTAACCACAGGCTCAGCCTGCCCCCCGGAACCAGAACAGGGCCTGAAGCCATCCGGCGCTTTTGTGGCCGGCTCCCAAAAAAGCGACTTGTAAAATGGAGCTTCAGGGCACTGCAATTCACAAACCTGCAGAGTTATAAATGATAACTCTCGTCCACAAATATATTGAGGGAAGGCAAAGAAGAGAATTTGAAATCAAGGCAGAATTGCAGGAAACAGATTTCAGGAGGTAGATTCGAATCGCCTTTAAAGCACATGAAAAGCGGCAAAACGTTGACAATGATGCCCTTGGCCAAAAAGGGCGTATGCGTTTTTTCCTGAATATATTCAGGAAAAAACGCATACGCCCTTTTTGGCCAACCAAGCAACCTGGAAAGGCAAATCAGCGCGACAAAGAAGTCTCGCTTCCCATCGGTCAAAAGGGCCATGCTGAAAAAAGTGTCAAAACCAGAAATGCAGGACAGGCCATGGAGAAATGGGAGCCTTGCTACACTGATGGGCGGGATGTAAATTGCCAACAGCCACTCTGGAGAAGTGTACGGTGTGTCCTGAAACATCTAAAAAACACAGCTTAGAGAGCATAGGGCACTTCCACGCATGGGGGGATAAAGCGGGAAAATTGAAAATCAGCAAGACACAAGCACCCCAAAGTTTAGGGCTGCTCTGTTGACAAGGACCTCCACTTCCTTCCACCTTAAATATCCCAGGAAAGCGAAAAATGGATAAAAAAGTTGTGGTCCTTATGTACAATGGAATATCACTCAGCCATGAAATCAATGTCATAAGGCTAGTAGCAGCATGATGAGTGGATTTAGGTAAGACGATTCTAAGTGAAATAAGTCACACAGAAAAGGACACTTCTCATAAGGTGTCACTTATAGAGGGAATGTAAAAACCGTTACACTTGAACTGAATTACAAAACAGAACAGAGTCACACATGCAAAAACACACTATGGCTGCTTAACGGGAAAGGTGAGGTGGGGTGATACATAAAACAAGAGTTTCAAATTAGCTCAGATACCGTTCCATAAACCCAATATGGAATAGACAAGACCTACTCCTTGCTCAGAGAACTGGACTCAACACGCCCGATTCACCGCACAAGAATATATCTGACTAGTAATAATCTTAAAACCTATGTATTGATATCTCTCTGTTAGTGTGTCAAGTGAGTATAAAGCGGCCTAAACAGAGCCGTGAAAAGCAGCTAAACCCCATTATAAAAAGAAATTACTTTTAAAAACCCATGAAACAAAGACAGGGAAAGAGAGAGAAATTCTTACACAATTCGTTCAGGGGCTGTGATGCAACCTGGATTGACCATATCTAGACCCACAGCTGGATGAGACATAAGGGTGGACACTCTTGGGGCTGAGAGGTTCGGTGAGGTTGGGTGAGCAAACGCAGACCCTTTAAAGTAATACTGCGTGCTACCCATCGCATGGGTCCCAAATCTCCAGGTTCAAGGGCATCTTCCTACATCGAAAACATGCATGAGAAACCCAGAAGATGGTACACCGTGTGATGGGGAAAGGTTTCTAAAACGCACCTCATTTCTCATCTCCTTGTGCTCGGGTTCGCCATTCCAGCCACTTTACTAGCAATCTCCCTACTTGGAGCATCAGCACCTTTAACCTCCTGTTCCGTACAGGTTGCAATTTGTCCTGAGGATGAACGGGAAGACGGGGAACCAATGAGAGACTAGCTCTTGGTGTTGGGACAGGCACAGGTCACTCTATTTTCCCATCAGGAAGAAGAATTAACCACAGGCTCAGCCTGCCCCCCGGAACCAGAACAGGGCCTGAAGCCATCCTGCGCTTTTGCGGCCGGCTCCCAAAAAAGCGACTTGTAAAATGGAGCTTCAGGGCACTGCAATTCACAAACCTGCAGAGTTATAAATGATAACTCTCGTCCACAAATATATTGAGGGAAGGCAAAGAAGAGGATTTGAAATCAAGGCAGAATTGCAGGAAACAGATTTCAGGAGGTAGATTCGAATCGCCTTTAAAGCACATGAAAAGCGGCAAAACGTTGACAATGATGCCCTTGGCCAAAAAGGGCGTATGCGTTTTTTCCTGAATATATTCAGGAAAAAACGCATACGCCCTTTTTGGCCAACCAAGCAACCTGGAAAGGCAAATCAGCGCGACAAAGAAGTCTCGCTTCCCATCGGTCAAAAGGGCCATGCTGAAAAAAGTGTCAAAACCAGAAATGCAGGGCAGGCCATGGAGAAATGGGAGCCTTGCTACACTGATGGGCGGGATGTGAATTGCCAACAGTCACTCTGGAGAACTGTACGGTGTGTCCTGAAACATCTAAAAAACACAGCTTAGAGAGCCTAGGGCACTTCCACGCATGGGGGGATAAAGCGGGAAAATTGAAAATCAGCAAGACACAAGCACCCCAAAGTTTAGGGCTGCTCTGTTGACAAGGACCTCCACTTCCTTCCACCTTAAATATCCCAGGAAAGCGAAAAATGGATAAAAATGTTGTGGTCCTTATGTACAATGGAATATCACTCAGCCATGAAATCTATGTCATAAGGCTAGTAGCAGCATGATGAGTGGATTTAGGTAAGACGATTCTAAGTGAAATAAGTCACACAGAAAAGGACACTTCTCATAAGGTGTCACTTATAGAGGGAATGTAAAAACCGTTACACTTGAACTGAATTACAAAACAGAACAGAGTCACACATGCAGAAAACACACTATGGCTGCTTAACGGGAAAGGTGAGGTGGGGTGATACATAAAACAAGAGTTTCAAATTAGCTCAGATACCGTTCCATAAACCCAATATGGAATAGACAAGACCTACTCCTTGCTCAGAGAACTGGACTCAACACGCCCGATTCACCGCACAAGAATATATCTGACCAGTAATAATCTTAAAACCTATGTATTGATATCTCTCTGTTAGTGTGTCAAGTGGGTGTAAAGCGGCCTAAACACAGCCGTGAAAAGCAGCTAAACCCCATTATAAAAATAAATTACTTTTAAAAACCCATGAAACAAAGACAGGGAAAGAGAGAGAAATTCTTACACAATTCGTTCAGGGGCTGTGATGCAACCTGGATTGACCATATCTAGACCCACAGCTGGATGAGACATAAGGGTGGACACTCTTGGGGCTGAGAGGTTTGGTGAGGTTGGGTGAGCAAACGCAGACCCTTTAAAGTAATACTGCGTGCTACCCATCGCATGGGTCCCAAATCTCCAGGTTCAAGGGCATCTTCCTACATCGAAAACATGCATGAGAAACCCAGAAGATGGTACACCGTGTGATGGGGAAAGGTTTCTAAAACGCACCTCATTTCTCATCTCCTTGTGCTCGGGTTCGCCATTCCAGCCACTTTACTAGCAATCTCCCTACTTGGAGCATCAGCACCTTTAACCTCCTGTTCCGTACAGGTTGCAATTTGTCCTGAGGATGAACGGGAAGACGGGGAACCAATGAGAGACTAGCTCTTGGTGTTGGGACAGGCACAGGTCACTCTATTTTCCCATCAGGAAGAAGAATTAACCACAGGCTCAGCCTGCCCCCCGGAACCAGAACAGGGCCTGAAGCCATCCTGCGCTTTTGCGGCCGGCTCCCAAAAAAGCGACTTGTAAAATGGAGCTTCAGGGCACTGCAATTCACAAACCTGCAGAGTTATAAATGATAACTCTCGTCCACAAATATATTGAGGGAAGGCAAAGAAGAGGATTTGAAATCAAGGCAGAATTGCAGGAAACAGATTTCAGGAGGTAGATTCGAATCGCCTTTAAAGCACATGAAAAGCGGCAAAACGTTGACAATGATGCCCTTGGCCAAAAAGGGCGTATGCGTTTTTTCCTGAATATATTCAGGAAAAAACGCATACGCCCTTTTTGGCCAACCAAGCAACCTGGAAAGGCAAATCAGCGCGACAAAGAAGTCTCGCTTCCCATCGGTCAAAAGGGCCATGCTGAAAAAAGTGTCAAAACCAGAAATGCAGGACAGGCCATGGAGAAATGGGAGCCTTGCTACACTGATGGGCGGGATGTAAATTGCCAACAGCCACTCTGGAGAAGTGTACGGTGTGTCCTGAAACATCTAAAAAACACAGCTTAGAGAGCATAGGGCACTTCCACGCATGGGGGGATAAAGCGGGAAAATTGAAAATCAGCAAGACACAAGCACCCCAAAGTTTAGGGCTGCTCTGTTGACAAGGACCTCCACTTCCTTCCACCTTAAATATCCCAGAAAAGCGAAAAATGGATAAAAAAGTTGTGGTCCTTATGTACAATGGAATATCACTCAGCCATGAAATCAATGTCATAAGGCTAGTAGCAGCATGATGAGTGGATTTAGGTAAGACGATTCTAAGTGAAATAAGTCACACAGAAAAGGACACTTCTCATAAGGTGTCACTTATAGAGGGAATGTAAAAACCGTTACACTTGAACTGAATTACAAAACAGAACAGAGTCACACATGCAGAAAACACACTATGGCTGCTTAACGGGAAAGGTGAGGTGGGGTGATACATAAAACAAGAGTTTCAAATTAGCTCAGATACCGTTCCATAAACCCAATATGGAATAGACAAGACCTACTCCTTGCTCAGAGAACTGGACTCAACACGCCCGATTCACCGCACAAGAATATATCTGACTAGTAATAATCTTAAAACCTATGTATTGATATCTCTCTGTTAGTGTGTCAAGTGGGTGTAAAGCGACATAAACACAGCCGTGAAAAGCTGCTAAACCCCATTATAAAAATAAATTACTTTTAAAAAACCATGAAACAAAGACAGGGAAAGAGAGAGAAATTCTTACACAATTCGTTCAGGGGCAGTGATGCAACCTGGATTGACCATATCTAGACCCACAGCTGGATGAGACATAAGGGTGGACACTCTTGGGGCTGAGAGGTTTGGTGAGGTTGGGTGAGCAAACGCAGACCCTTTAAAGTAATACTGCGTGCTACCCGTCGCATGGGTCCCAAATCTCCATGTTCAAGGGCATCTTCCTACATCGAAAACATGCATGAGAAACCCAGAGGATGGTACACCGTGTGATGGGGAAAGGTTTCTAAAATGCACCTCATTTCTCATCTCCTTGTGCTCGGGTTCGCCATTCCAGCCACTTTACTAGCAATCTCCCTGCTTGGAGCATCAGCACCTTTAACCTCCTGTTCCGTACAGGTTGCAATTTGTCCTGAGGATGAACGGGAAGACGGGAAACCAATGAGAGACTAGCTCTTGGTGTTGGGACAGGCACAGGTCACTCTATTTTCCCATCAGGAAGAAGAATTAACCACAGGCTCAGCCTGCCCCCCGGAACCAGAACAGGGCCTGAAGCCATCCTGCGCTTTTGCGGCCAGCTCCCAAAAAAGCGACTTGTAAAATGGAGCTTCAGGGCACTGCAATTCACAAACCTGCAGAGTTATAAATGATAACTCTCGTCCACAAATATATTGAGGGAAGGCAAAGAAGAGGATTTGAAATCAAGGCAGAATTGCAGGAAACAGATTTCAGGAGGTAGATTCGAATCGCCTTTAAAGCACATGAAAAGCGGCAAAACGTTGACAATGATGCCCTTGGCCAAAAAGGGCGTATGCGTTTTTTCCTGAATATATTCAGGAAAAAACGCATACGCCCTTTTTGGCCAACCAAGCAACCTGGAAAGGCAAATCAGCGCGACAAAGAAGTCTCGCTTCCCATCGGTCAAAAGGGCCATGCTGAAAAAAGTGTCAAAACCAGAAATGCAGGGCAGGCCATGGAGAAATGGGAGCCTTGCTACACTGATGGGCGGGATGTGAATTGCCAACAGTCACTCTGGAGAAGTGTACGGTGTGTCCTGAAACATCTAAAAAACACAGCTTAGAGAGCCTAGGGCACTTCCACGCATGGGGGGATAAAGCGGGAAAATTGAAAATCAGCAAGACACAAGCACCCCAAAGTTTAGGGCTGCTCTGTTGACAAGGACCTCCACTTCCTTCCACCTTAAATATCCCAGGAAAGCGAAAAATGGATAAAAAAGTTGTGTTCCTTATGTACAATGGAATATCACTCAGCCATGAAATCTATGTCATAAGGCTAGTAGCAGCATGATGAGTGGATTTAGGTAAGACGATTCTAAGTGAAATAAGTCACACAGAAAAGGACACTTCTCATAAGGTGTCACTTATAGAGGGAATGTAAAAACCGTTACACTTGAACTGAATTACAAAACAGAACAGAGTCACACATGCAGAAAACACACTATGGCTGCTTAACGGGAAAGGTGAGGTGGGGTGATACATAAAACAAGAGTTTCAAATTAGCTCAGATACCGTTCCATAAACCCAATATGTAATAGACAAGACCTACTCCTTGCTCAGAGAACTGGACTCAACACGCCCGATTCACCGCACAAGAATATATCTGACCAGTAATAATCTTAAAACCTATGTATTGATATCTCTCTGTTAGTGTGTCAAGTGGGTGTAAAGCGGCCTAAACACAGCCGTGAAAAGCAGCTAAACCCCATTATAAAAATAAATTACTTTTAAAAACCCATGAAACAAAGACAGGGAAAGAGAGAGAAATTCTTACACAATTCGTTCAGGGGCTGTGATGCAACCTGGATTGACCATATCTAGACCCACAGCTGGATGAGACATAAGGGTGGACACTCTTGGGGCTGAGAGGTTTGGTGAGGTTGGGTGAGCAAACGCAGACCCTTTAAAGTAATACTGCGTGCTACCCATCGCATGGGTCCCAAATCTCCAGGTTCAAGGGCATCTTCCTACATCGAAAACATGCATGAGAAACCCAGAAGATGGTACACCGTGTGATGGGGAAAGGTTTCTAAAACGCACCTCATTTCTCATCTCCTTGTGCTCGGGTTCGCCATTCCAGCCACTTTACTAGCAATCTCCCTACTTGGAGCATCAGCACCTTTAACCTCCTGTTCCGTACAGGTTGCAATTTGTCCTGAGGATGAACGGGAAGACGGGGAACCAATGAGAGACTAGCTCTTGGTGTTGGGACAGGCACAGGTCACTCTATTTTCCCATCAGGAAGAAGAATTAACCACAGGCTCAGCCTGCCCCCCGGAACCAGAACAGGGCCTGAAGCCATCCTGCGCTTTTGCGGCCGGCTCCCAAAAAAGCGACTTGTAAAATGGAGCTTCAGGGCACTGCAATTCACAAACCTGCAGAGTTATAAATGATAACTCTCGTCCACAAATATATTGAGGGAAGGCAAAGAAGAGGATTTGAAATCAAGGCAGAATTGCAGGAAACAGATTTCAGGAGGTAGATTCGAATCGCCTTTAAAGCACATGAAAAGCGGCAAAACGTTGACAATGATGCCCTTGGCCAAAAAGGGCGTATGCGTTTTTTCCTGAATATATTCAGGAAAAAACACATACGCCCTTTTTGGCCAACCAAGCAACCTGGAAAGGCAAATCAGCGCGACAAAGAAGTCTCGCTTCCCATCGGTCAAAAGGGCCATGCTGAAAAAAGTGTCAAAACCAGAAATGCAGGACAGGCCATGGAGAAATGGGAGCCTTGCTACACTGATGGGCGGGATGTAAATTGCCAACAGCCACTCTGGAGAAGTGTACGGTGTGTCCTGAAACATCTAAAAAACACAGCTTAGAGAGCATAGGGCACTTCCACGCATGGGGGGAGAAAGCGGGAAAATTGAAAATCAGCAAGACACAAGCACCCCAAAGTTTAGGGCTGCTCTGTTGACAAGGACCTCCACTTCCTTCCACCTTAAATATCCCAGGAAAGCGAAAAATGGATAAAAAAGTTGTGGTCCTTATGTACAATGGAATATCACTCAGCCATGAAATCAATGTCATAAGGCTAGTAGCAGCATGATGAGTGGATTTAGGTAAGACGATTCTAAGTGAAATAAGTCACACAGAAAAGGACACTTCTCATAAGGTGTCACTTATAGAGGGAATGTAAAAACCGTTACACTTGAACTGAATTACAAAACAGAACAGAGTCACACATGCAAAAACACACTATGGCTGCTTAACGGGAAAGGTGAGGTGGGGTGATACATAAAACAAGAGTTTCAAATTAGCTCAGATACCGTTCCATAAACCCAATATGGAATAGACAAGACCTACTCCTTGCTCAGAGAACTGGACTCAACACGCCCGATTCACCGCACAAGAATATATCTGACTAGTAATAATCTTAAAACCTATGTATTGATATCTCTCTGTTAGTGTGTCAAGTGAGTGTAAAGCGGCCGAAACACAGCCGTGAAAAGCAGCTAAACCCCATTATAAAAAGAAATTACTTTTAAAAACCCATGAAACAAAGACAGGGAAAGAGAGAGAAATTCTTACACAATTCGTTCAGGGGCTGTGATGCAACCTGGATTGACCATATCTAGACCCACAGCTGGATGAGACATAAGGGTGGACACTCTTGGGGCTGAGAGGTTCGGTGAGGTTGGGTGAGCAAACGCAGACCCTTTAAAGTAATACTGCGTGCTACCCATCGCATGGGTCCCAAATCTCCAGGTTCAAGGGCATCTTCCTACATCGAAAACATGCATGAGAAACCCAGAAGATGGTACACCGTGTGATGGGGAAAGGTTTCTAAAACGCACCTCATTTCTCATCTCCTTGTGCTCGGGTTCGCCATTCCAGCCACTTTACTAGCAATCTCCCTACTTGGAGCATCAGCACCTTTAACCTCCTGTTCCGTACAGGTTGCAATTTGTCCTGAGGATGAACGGGATGACGGGGAACCAATGAGAGACTAGCTCTTGGTGTTGGGACAGGCACAGGTCACTCTATTTTCCCATCAGGAAGAAGAATTAACCACAGGCTCAGCCTGCCCCCCGGAACCAGAACAGGGCCTGAAGCCATCCTGCGCTTTTGCGGCCGGCTCCCAAAAAAGCGACTTGTAAAATGGAGCTTCAGGGCACTGCAATTCACAAACCTGCAGAGTTATAAATGATAACTCTCGTCCACAAATATATTGAGGGAAGGCAAAGAAGAGGATTTGAAATCAAGGCAGAATTGCAGGAAACAGATTTCAGGAGGTAGATTCGAATCGCCTTTAAAGCACATGAAAAGCGGCAAAACGTTGACAATGATGCCCTTGGCCAAAAAGGGCGTATGCGTTTTTTCCTGAATATATTCAGGAAAAAACGCATACGCCCTTTTTGGCCAACCAAGCAACCTGGAAAGGCAAATCAGCGCGACAAAGAAGTCTCGCTTCCCATCGGTCAAAAGGGCCATGCTGAAAAAAGTGTCAAAACCAGAAATGCAGGACAGGCCATGGAGAAATGGGAGCCTTGCTACACTGATGGGCGGGATGTAAATTGCCAACAGCCACTCTGGAGAAGTGTACGGTGTGTCCTGAAACATCTAAAAAACACAGCTTAGAGAGCATAGGGCACTTCCACGCATGGGGGGATAAAGCGGGAAAATTGAAAATCAGCAAGACACAAGCACCCCAAAGTTTAGGGCTGCTCTGTTGACAAGGACCTCCACTTCCTTCCACCTTAAATATCCCAGGAAAGCGAAAAATGGATAAAAAAGTTGTGGTCCTTATGTACAATGGAATATCACTCAGCCATGAAATCAATGTCATAAGGCTAGTAGCAGCATGATGAGTGGATTTAGGTAAGACGATTCTAAGTGAAATAAGTCACACAGAAAAGGACACTTCTCATAAGGTGTCACTTATAGAGCGAATGTAAAAACCGTTACACTTGAACTGAATTAAAAAACAGAACAGAGTCACACATGCAGAAAACACACTATGGCTGCTTAACGGGAAAGGTGAGGTGGGGTGATACATAAAACAAGAGTTTCAAATTAGCTCAGATACCGTTCCATAAACCCAATATGGAATAGACAAGACCTACTCCTTGCTCAGAGAACTGGACTCAACACGCCCGATTCACCGCACAAGAATATATCTGACCAGTAATAATCTTAAAACCTATGTATTGATAGCTCTCTGTTAGTGTGTCAAGTGGGTGTAAAGCGGCCTAAACACAGCCGTGAAAAGCAGCTAAACCCCATTATAAAAAGAAATTACTTTTAAAAACCCATGAAACAAAGACAGGGAAAGAGAGAGAAATTCTTACACAATTCGTTCAGGGGCTGTGATGCAACCTGGATTGACCATATCTAGACCCACAGCTGGATGAGACATAAGGGTGGACACTCTTGGGGCTGAGAGGTTTGGTGAGGTTGGGTGAGCAAACGCAGACCCTTTAAAGTAATACTGCGTGCTACCCATCGCATGGGTCCCAAATCTCCAGGTTCAAGGGCATCTTCCTACATCGAAAACATGCATGAGAAACCCAGAAGATGGTACACCGTGTGATGGGGAAAGGTTTCTAAAACGCACCTCATTTCTCATCTCCTTGTGCTCGGGTTCGCCATTCCAGCCACTTTACTAGCAATCTCCCTACTTGGAGCATCAGCACCTTTAACCTCCTGTTCCGTACAGGTTGCAATTTGTCCTGAGGATGAACTGGAAGACGGGGAACCAATGAGAGACTAGCTCTTGGTGTTGGGACAGGCACAGGTCACTCTATTTTCCCATCAGGAAGAAGAATTAACCACAGGCTCAGCCTGCCCCCCGGAACCAGAACAGGGCCTGAAGCCATCCGGCGCTTTTGCGGCCGGCTCCCAAAAAAGCGACTTGTAAAATGGAGCTTCAGGGCACTGCAATTCACAAACCTGCAGAGTTATAAATGATAACTCTCGTCCACAAATATATTGAGGGAAGGCAAAGAAGAGGATTTGAAATCAAGGCAGAATTGCAGGAAACAGATTTCAGGAGGTAGATTCGAATCGCCTTTAAAGCACATGAAAAGCGGCAAAACGTTGACAATGATGCCCTTGGCCAAAAAGGGCGTATGCGTTTTTTCCTGAATATATTCAGGAAAAAACGCATACGCCCTTTTTGGCCAACCAAGCAACCTGGAAAGGCAAATCAGCGCGACAAAGAAGTCTCGCTTCCCATCGGTCAAAAGGGCCATGCTGAAAAAAGTGTCAAAACCAGAAATGCAGGACAGGCCATGGAGAAATGGGAGCCTTGCTACACTGATGGGCGGGATGTAAATTGCCAACAGCCACTCTGGAGAAGTGTACGGTGTGTCCTGAAACATCTAAAAAACACAGCTTAGAGAGCATAGGGCACTTCCACGCATGGGGGGATAAAGCGGGAAAATTGAAAATCAGCAAGACACAAGCACCCCAAAGTTTAGGGCTGCTCTGTTGACAAGGACCTCCACTTCCTTCCACCTTAAATATCCCAGAAAAGCGAAAAATGGATAAAAAAGTTGTGGTCCTTATGTACAATGGAATATCACTCAGCCATGAAATCAATGTCATAAGGCTAGTAGCAGCATGATGAGTGGATTTAGGTAAGACGATTCTAAGTGAAATAAGTCACACAGAAAAGGACACTTCTCATAAGGTGTCACTTATAGAGGGAATGTAAAAACCGTTACACTTGAACTGAATTACAAAACAGAACAGAGTCACACATGCAGAAAACACACTATGGCTGCTTAACGGGAAAGGTGAGGTGGGGTGATACATAAAACAAGAGTTTCAAATTAGCTCAGATACCGTTCCATAAACCCAATATGGAATAGACAAGACCTACTCCTTGCTCAGAGAACTGGACTCAACACGCCCGATTCACCGCACAAGAATATATCTGACCAGTAATAATCTTAAAACCTATGTATTGATATCTCTCTGTTAGTGTGTCAAGTGGGTGTAAAGCGGCCTAAACACAGCCGTGAAAAGCAGCTAAACCCCATTATAAAAAGAAATTACTTTTAAAAACCCATGAAACAAAGACAGGGAAAGAGAGAGAAATTCTTACACAATTCGTTCAGGGGCTGTGATGCAACCTGGATTGACCATATCTAGACCCACAGCTGGATGAGACATAAGGGTGGACACTCTTGGGGCTGAGAGGTTTGGTGAGGTTGGGTGAGCAAACGCAGACCCTTTAAAGTAATACTGCGTGCTACCCATCGCATGGGTCCCAAATCTCCAGGTTCAAGGGCATCTTCCTACATCGAAAACATGCATGAGAAACCCAGAAGATGGTACACCGTGTGATGGGGAAAGGTTTCTAAAACGCACCTCATTTCTCATCTCCTTGTGCTCGGGTTCGCCATTCCAGCCACTTTACTAGCAATCTCCCTACTTGGAGCATCAGCACCTTTAACCTCCTGTTCCGTACAGGTTGCAATTTGTCCTGAGGATGAACGGGAAGACGGGGAACCAATGAGAGACTAGCTCTTGGTGTTGGGACAGGCACAGGTCACTCTATTTTCCCATCAGGAAGAAGAATTAACCACAGGCTCAGCCTGCCCCCCGGAACCAGAACAGGGCCTGAAGCCATCCGGCGCTTTTGCGGCCGGCTCCCAAAAAAGCGACTTGTAAAATGGAGCTTCAGGGCACTGCAATTCACAAACCTGCAGAGTTATAAATGATAACTCTCGTCCACAAATATATTGAGGGAAGGCAAAGAAGAGGATTTGAAATCAAGGCAGAATTGCAGGAAACAGATTTCAGGAGGTAGATTCGAATCGCCTTTAAAGCACATGAAAAGCGGCAAAACGTTGACAATGATGCCCTTGGCCAAAAAGGGCGTATGCGTTTTTTCCTGAATATATTCAGGAAAAAACGCATACGCCCTTTTTGGCCAACCAAGCAACCTGGAAAGGCAAATCAGCGCGACAAAGAAGTCTCGCTTCCCATCGGTCAAAAGGGCCATGCTGAAAAAAGTGTCAAAACCAGAAATGCAGGACAGGCCATGGAGAAATGGGAGCCTTGCTACACTGATGGGCGGGATGTAAATTGCCAACAGCCACTCTGGAGAAGTGTACGGTGTGTCCTGAAACATCTAAAAAACACAGCTTAGAGAGCATAGGGCACTTCCACGCATGGGGGGATAAAGCGGGAAAATTGAAAATCAGCAAGACACAAGCACCCCAAAGTTTAGGGCTGCTCTGTTGACAAGGACCTCCACTTCCTTCCACCTTAAATATCCCAGGAAAGCGAAAAATGGATAAAAAAGTTGTGGTCCTTATGTACAATGGAATATCACTCAGCCATGAAATCAATGTCATAAGGCTAGTAGCAGCATGATGAGTGGATTTAGGTAAGACGATTCTAAGTGAAATAAGTCACACAGAAAAGGACACTTCTCATAAGGTGTCACTTATAGAGGGAATGTAAAAACCGTTACACTTGAACTGAATTACAAAACAGAACAGAGTCACACATGCAAAAACACACTATGGCTGCTTAACGGGAAAGGTGAGGTGGGGTGATACATAAAACAAGAGTTTCAAATTAGCTCAGATACCGTTCCATAAACCCAATATGGAATAGACAAGACCTACTCCTTGCTCAGAGAACTGGACTCAACACGCCCGATTCACCGCACAAGAATATATCTGACTAGTAATAATCTTAAAACCTATGTATTGATATCTCTCTGTTAGTGTGTCAAGTGAGTGTAAAGCGGCCTAAACACAGCCGTGAAAAGCAGCTAAACCCCATTATAAAAAGAAATTACTTTTAAAAACCCATGAAACAAAGACAGGGAAAGAGAGAGAAATTCTTACACAATTCGTTCAGGGGCTGTGATGCAACCTGGATTGACCATATCTAGACCCACAGCTGGATGAGACATAAGGGTGGACACTCTTGGGGCTGAGAGGTTCGGTGAGGTTGGGTGAGCAAACGCAGACCCTTTAAAGTAATACTGCGTGCTACCCATCGCATGGGTCCCAAATCTCCAGGTTCAAGGGCATCTTCCTACATCGAAAACATGCATGAGAAACCCAGAAGATGGTACACCGTGTGATGGGGAAAGGTTTCTAAAACGCACCTCATTTCTCATCTCCTTGTGCTCGGGTTCGCCATTCCAGCCACTTTACTAGCAATCTCCCTACTTGGAGCATCAGCACCTTTAACCTCCTGTTCCGTACAGGTTGCAATTTGTCCTGAGGATGAACGGGATGACGGGGAACCAATGAGAGACTAGCTCTTGGTGTTGGGACAGGCACAGGTCACTCTATTTTCCCATCAGGAAGAAGAATTAACCACAGGCTCAGCCTGCCCCCCGGAACCAGAACAGGGCCTGAAGCCATCCTGCGCTTTTGCGGCCGGCTCCCAAAAAAGCGACTTGTAAAATGGAGCTTCAGGGCACTGCAATTCACAAACCTGCAGAGTTATAAATGATAACTCTCGTCCACAAATATATTGAGGGAAGGCAAAGAAGAGGATTTGAAATCAAGGCAGAATTGCAGGAAACAGATTTCAGGAGGTAGATTCGAATCGCCTTTAAAGCACATGAAAAGCGGCAAAACGTTGACAATGATGCCCTTGGCCAAAAAGGGCGTATGCGTTTTTTCCTGAATATATTCAGGAAAAAACGCATACGCCCTTTTTGGCCAACCAAGCAACCTGGAAAGGCAAATCAGCGCGACAAAGAAGTCTCGCTTCCCATCGGTCAAAAGGGCCATGCTGAAAAAAGTGTCAAAACCAGAAATGCAGGACAGGCCATGGAGAAATGGGAGCCTTGCTACACTGATGGGCGGGATGTAAATTGCCAACAGCCACTCTGGAGAAGTGTACGGTGTGTCCTGAAACATCTAAAAAACACAGCTTAGAGAGCATAGGGCACTTCCACGCATGGGGGGATAAAGCGGGAAAATTGAAAATCAGCAAGACACAAGCACCCCAAAGTTTAGGGCTGCTCTGTTGACAAGGACCTCCACTTCCTTCCACCTTAAATATCCCAGGAAAGCGAAAAATGGATAAAAAAGTTGTGGTCCTTATGTACAATGGAATATCACTCAGCCATGAAATCAATGTCATAAGGCTAGTAGCAGCATGATGAGTGGATTTAGGTAAGACGATTCTAAGTGAAATAAGTCACACAGAAAAGGACACTTCTCATAAGGTGTCACTTATAGAGGGAATGTAAAAACCGTTACACTTGAACTGAATTACAAAACAGAACAGAGTCACACATGCAAAAACACACTATGGCTGCTTAACGGGAAAGGTGAGGTGGGGTGATACATAAAACAAGAGTTTCAAATTAGCTCAGATACCGTTCCATAAACCCAATATGGAATAGACAAGACCTACTCCTTGCTCAGAGAACTGGACTCAACACGCCCGATTCACCGCACAAGAATATATCTGACTAGTAATAATCTTAAAACCTATGTATTGATATCTCTCTGTTAGTGTGTCAAGTGAGTGTAAAGCGGCCTAAACACAGCCGTGAAAAGCAGCTAAACCCCATTATAAAAAGAAATTACTTTTAAAAACCCATGAAACAAAGACAGGGAAAGAGAGAGAAATTCTTACACAATTCGTTCAGGGGCTGTGATGCAACCTGGATTGACCATATCTAGACCCACAGCTGGATGAGACATAAGGGTGGACACTCTTGGGGCTGAGAGGTTCGGTGAGGTTGGGTGAGCAAACGCAGACCCTTTAAAGTAATACTGCGTGCTACCCATCGCATGGGTCCCAAATCTCCAGGTTCAAGGGCATCTTCCTACATCGAAAACATGCATGAGAAACCCAGAAGATGGTACACCGTGTGATGGGGAAAGGTTTCTAAAACGCACCTCATTTCTCATCTCCTTGTGCTCGGGTTCGCCATTCCAGCCACTTTACTAGCAATCTCCCTACTTGGAGCATCAGCACCTTTAACCTCCTGTTCCGTACAGGTTGCAATTTGTCCTGAGGATGAACGGGATGACGGGGAACCAATGAGAGACTAGCTCTTGGTGTTGGGACAGGCACAGGTCACTCTATTTTCCCATCAGGAAGAAGAATTAACCACAGGCTCAGCCTGCCCCCCGGAACCAGAACAGGGCCTGAAGCCATCCTGCGCTTTTGCGGCCGGCTCCCAAAAAAGCGACTTGTAAAATGGAGCTTCAGGGCACTGCAATTCACAAACCTGCAGAGTTATAAATGATAACTCTCGTCCACAAATATATTGAGGGAAGGCAAAGAAGAGGATTTGAAATCAAGGCAGAATTGCAGGAAACAGATTTCAGGAGGTAGATTCGAATCGCCTTTAAAGCACATGAAAAGCGGCAAAACGTTGACAATGATGCCCTTGGCCAAAAAGGGCGTATGCGTTTTTTCCTGAATATATTCAGGAAAAAACGCATACGCCCTTTTTGGCCAACCAAGCAACCTGGAAAGGCAAATCAGCGCTACAAAGAAGTCTCGCTTCCCATCGGTCAAAAGGGCCATGCTGAAAAAAGTGTCAAAACCAGAAATGCAGGACAGGCCATGGAGAAATGGGAGCCTTGCTACACTGATGGGCGGGATGTAAATTGCCAACAGCCACTCTGGAGAAGTGTACGGTGTGTCCTGAAACATCTAAAAAACACAGCTTAGAGAGCATAGGGCACTTCCACGCATGGGGGGATAAAGCGGGAAAATTGAAAATCAGCAAGACACAAGCACCCCAAAGTTTAGGGCTGCTCTGTTGACAAGGACCTCCACTTCCTTCCACCTTAAATATCCCAGGAAAGCGAAAAATGGATAAAAAAGTTGTGGTCCTTATGTACAATGGAATATCACTCAGCCATGAAATCAATGTCATAAGGCTAGTAGCAGCATGATGAGTGGATTTAGGTAAGACGATTCTAAGTGAAATAAGTCACACAGAAAAGGACACTTCTCATAAGGTGTCACTTATAGAGCGAATGTAAAAACCGTTACACTTGAACTGAATTACAAAACAGAACAGAGTCACACATGCAGAAAACACACTATGGCTGCTTAACGGGAAAGGTGAGGTGGGGTGATACATAAAACAAGAGTTTCAAATTAGCTCAGATACCGTTCCATAAACCCAATATGGAATAGACAAGACCTACTCCTTGCTCAGAGAACTGGACTCAACACGCCCGATTCACCGCACAAGAATATATCTGACCAGTAATAATCTTAAAACCTATGTATTGATAGCTCTCTGTTAGTGTGTCAAGTGGGTGTAAAGCGGCCTAAACACAGCCGTGAAAAGCAGCTAAACCCCATTATAAAAAGAAATTACTTTTAAAAACCCATGAAACAAAGACAGGGAAAGAGAGAGAAATTCTTACACAATTCGTTCAGGGGCTGTGATGCAACCTGGATTGACCATATCTAGACCCACAGCTGGATGAGACATAAGGGTGGACACTCTTGGGGCTGAGAGGTTCGGTGAGGTTGGGTGAGCAAACGCAGACCCTTTAAAGTAATACTGCGTGCTACCCATCGCATGGGTCCCAAATCTCCAGGTTCAAGGGCATCTTCCTACATCGAAAACATGCATGAGAAACCCAGAAGATGGTACACCGTGTGATGGGGAAAGGTTTCTAAAACGCACCTCATTTCTCATCTCCTTGTGCTCGGGTTCACCATTCCAGCCACTTTACTAGCAATCTCCCTACTTGGAGCATCAGCACCTTTAACCTCCTGTTCCGTACAGGTTGCAATTTGTCCTGAGGATGAACGGGAAGACGGGGAACCAATGAGAGACTAGCTCTTGGTGTTGGGACAGGCACAGGTCACTCTATTTTCCCATCAGGAAGAAGAATTAACCACAGGCTCAGCCTGCCCCCCGGAACCAGAACAGGGCCTGAAGCCATCCTGCGCTTTTGCGGCCGGCTCCCAAAAAAGCGACTTGTAAAATGGAGCTTCAGGGCACTGCAATTCACAAACCTGCAGAGTTATAAATGATAACTCTCGTCCACAAATATATTGAGGGAAGGCAAAGAAGAGGATTTGAAATCAAGGCAGAATTGCAGGAAACAGATTTCAGGAGGTAGATTCGAATCGCCTTTAAAGCACATGAAAAGCGGCAAAACGTTGACAATGATGCCCTTGGCCAAAAAGGGCGTATGCGTTTTTTCCTGAATATATTCAGGAAAAAACGCATACGCCCTTTTTGACCAACCAAGCAACCTGGAAAGGCAAATCAGCGCGACAAAGAAGTCTCGCTTCCCATCGGTCAAAAGGGCCATGCTGAAAAAAGTGTCAAAACCAGAAATGCAGGACAGGCCATGGAGAAATGGGAGCCTTGCTACACTGATGGGCGGGATGTAAATTGCCAACAGCCACTCTGGAGAAGTGTACGGTGTGTCCTGAAACATCTAAAAAACACAGCTTAGAGAGCATAGGGCACTTCCACGCATGGGGGGATAAAGCGGGAAAATTGAAAATCAGCAAGACACAAGCACCCCAAAGTTTAGGGCTGCTCTGTTGACAAGGACCTCCACTTCCTTCCACCTTAAATATCCCAGAAAAGCGAAAAATGGATAAAAAAGTTGTGGTCCTTATGTACAATGGAATATCACTCAGCCATGAAATCAATGTCATAAGGCTAGTAGCAGCATGATGAGTGGATTTAGGTAAGACGATTCTAAGTGAAATAAGTCACACAGAAAAGGACACTTCTCATAAGGTGTCACTTATAGAGGGAATGTAAAAACCGTTACACTTGAACTGAAGTACAAAACAGAACAGAGTCACACATGCAGAAAACACACTATGGCTGCTTAACGGGAAAGGTGAGGTGGGGTGATACATAAAACAAGAGTTTCAAATTAGCTCAGATACCGTTCCATAAACCCAATATGGAATAGACAAGACCTACTCCTTGCTCAGAGAACTGGACTCAACACGCCCGATTCACCGCACAAGAATATATCTGACCAGTAATAATCTTAAAACCTATGTATTGATATCTCTCTGTTAGTGTGTCAAGTGGGTGTAAAGCGGCCTAAACACAGCCGTGAAAAGCAGCTAAACCCCATTATAAAAATAAATTACTTTTAAAAACCCATGAAACAAAGACAGGGAAAGAGAGAGAAATTCTTACACAATTCGTTCAGGGGCTGTGATGCAACCTGGATTGACCATATCTAGACCCACAGCTGGATGAGACATAAGGGTGGACACTCTTGGGGCTGAGAGGTTTGGTGAGGTTGGGTGAGCAAACGCAGACCCTTTAAAGTAATACTGCGTGCTACCCATCGCATGGGTCCCAAATCTCCAGGTTCAAGGGCATCTTCCTACATCGAAAACATGCATGAGAAACCCAGAAGATGGTACACCGTGTGATGGAGAAAGGTTTCTAAAACGCACCTCATTTCTCATCTCCTTGTGCTCGGGTTCGCCATTCCAGCCACTTTACTAGCAATCTCCGTACTTGGAGCATCAGCACCTTTAACCTCCTGTTCCGTACAGGTTGCAATTTGTCCTGAGGATGAACGGGAAGACGGGGAACCAATGAGAGACTAGCTCTTGGTGTTGGGACAGGCACAGGTCACTCTATTTTCCCATCAGGAAGAAGAATTAACCACAGGCTCAGCCTGCCCCCCGGAACCAGAACAGGGCCTGAAGCCATCCTGCGCTTTTGCGGCCGGCTCCCAAAAAAGCGACTTGTAAAATGGAGCTTCAGGGCACTGCAATTCACAAACCTGCAGAGTTATAAATGATAACTCTCGTCCACAAATATATTGAGGGAAGGCAAAGAAGAGGATTTGAAATCAAGGCAGAATTGCAGGAAACAGATTTCAGGAGGTAGATTCGAATCGCCTTTAAAGCACATGAAAAGCGGCAAAACGTTGACAATGATGCCCTTGGCCAAAAAGGGCGTATGCGTTTTTTCCTGAATATATTCAGGAAAAAACGCATACGCCCTTTTTGGCCAACCAAGCAACCTGGAAAGGCAAATCAGCGCGACAAAGAAGTCTCGCTTCCCATCGGTCAAAAGGGCCATGCTGAAAAAAGTGTCAAAACCAGAAATGCAGGACAGGCCATGGAGAAATGGGAGCCTTGCTACACTGATGGGCGGGATGTAAATTGCCAACAGCCACTCTGGAGAAGTGTACGGTGTGTCCTGAAACATCTAAAAAACACAGCTTAGAGAGCATAGGGCACTTCCACGCATGGGGGGATAAAGCGGGAAAATTGAAAATCAGCAAGACACAAGCACCCCAAAGTTTAGGGCTGCTCTGTTGACAAGGACCTCCACTTCCTTCCACCTTAAATATCCCAGGAAAGCGAAAAATGGATAAAAAAGTTGTGGTCCTTCTGTACAATGGAATATCACTCAGCCATGAAATCAATGTCATAAGGCTAGTAGCAGCATGATGAGTGGATTTAGGTAAGACGATTCTAAGTGAAATAAGTCACACAGAAAAGGACACTTCTCATAAGGTGTCACTTATAGAGGGAATGTAAAAACCGTTACACTTGAACTGAATTACAAAACAGAACAGAGTCACACATGCAAAAACACACTATGGCTGCTTAACGGGAAAGGTGAGGTGGGGTGATACATAAAACAAGAGTTTCAAATTAGCTCAGATACCGTTCCATAAACCCAATATGGAATAGACAAGACCTACTCCTTGCTCAGAGAACTGGACTCAACACGCCCGATTCACCGCACAAGAATATATCTGACCAGTAATAATCTTAAAACCTATGTATTGATATCTCTCTGTTAGTGTGTCAAGTGGGTGTAAAGCGGCCTAAACACAGCCGTGAAAAGCAGCTAAACCCCATTATAAAAATAAATTACTTTTAAAAACCCATGAAACAAAGACAGGGAAAGAGAGAGAAATTCTTACACAATTCGTTCAGGGGCTGTGATGCAACCTGGATTGACCATATCTAGACCCACAGCTGGATGAGACATAAGGGTGGACACTCTTGGGGCTGAGAGGTTTGGTGAGGTTGGGTGAGCAAACGCAGACCCTTTAAAGTAATACTGCGTGCTACCCATCGCATGGGTCCCAAATCTCCAGGTTCAAGGGCATCTTCCTACATCGAAAACATGCATGAGAAACCCAGAAGATGGTACACCATGTGATGGGGAAAGGTTTCTAAAACGCACCTCATTTCTCATCTCCTTGTGCTCGGGTTCGCCATTCCAGCCACTTTACTAGCAATCTCCCTACTTGGAGCATCAGCACCTTTAACCTCCTGTTCCGTACAGGTTGCAATTTGTCCTGAGGATGAACGGGAAGACGGGGAACCAATGAGAGACTAGCTCTTGGTGTTGGGACAGGCACAGATCACTCTATTTTCCCATCAGGAAGAAGAATTAACCACAGGCTCAGCCTGCCCCCCGGAACCAGAACAGGGCCTGAAGCCATCCGGCGCTTTTGTGGCCGGCTCCCAAAAAAGCGACTTGTAAAATGGAGCTTCAGGGCACTGCAATTCACAAACCTGCAGAGTTATAAATGATAACTCTCGTCCACAAATATATTGAGGGAAGGCAAAGAAGAGAATTTGAAATCAAGGCAGAATTGCAGGAAACAGATTTCAGGAGGTAGATTCGAATCGCCTTTAAAGCACATGAAAAGCGGCAAAACGTTGACAATGATGCCCTTGGCCAAAAAGGGCGTATGCGTTTTTCCTGAATATATTCAGGAAAAAACGCATACGCCCTTTTTGGCCAACCAAGCAACCTGGAAAGGCAAATCAGCGCGACAAAGAAGTCTCGCTTCCCATCGGTCAAAAGGGCCATGCTGAAAAAAGTGTCAAAACCAGAAATGCAGGACAGGCCATGGAGAAATGGGAGCCTTGCTACACTGATGGGCGGGATGTAAATTGCCAACAGCCACTCTGGAGAAGTGTACGGTGTGTCCTGAAACATCTAAAAAACACAGCTTAGAGAGCATAGGGCACTTCCACGCATGGGGGGATAAAGCGGGAAAATTGAAAATCAGCAAGACACAAGCACCCCAAAGTTTAGGGCTGCTCTGTTGACAAGGACCTCCACTTCCTTCCACCTTAAATATCCCAGGAAAGCGAAAAATGGATAAAAAAGTTGTGGTCCTTATGTACAATGGAATATCACTCAGCCATGAAATCAATGTCATAAGGCTAGTAGCAGCATGATGAGTGGATTTAGGTAAGACGATTCTAAGTGAAATAAGTCACACAGAAAAGGACACTTCTCATAAGGTGTCACTTATAGAGGGAATGTAAAAACCGTTACACTTGAACTGAATTACAAAACAGAACAGAGTCACACATGCAAAAACACACTATGGCTGCTTAACGGGAAAGGTGAGGTGGGGTGATACATAAAACAAGAGTTTCAAATTAGCTCAGATACCGTTCCATAAACCCAATATGGAATAGACAAGACCTACTCCTTGCTCAGAGAACTGGACTCAACACGCCCGATTCACCGCACAAGAATATATCTGACTAGTAATAATCTTAAAACCTATGTATTGATATCTCTCTGTTAGTGTGTCAAGTGAGTGTAAAGCGGCCTAAACACAGCCGTGAAAAGCAGCTAAACCCCATTATAAAAAGAAATTACTTTTAAAAACCCATGAAACAAAGACAGGGAAAGAGAGAGAAATTCTTACACAATTCGTTCAGGGGCTGTGATGCAACCTGGATTGACCATATCTAGACCCACAGCTGGATGAGACATAAGGGTGGACACTCTTGGGGCTGAGAGGTTCGGTGAGGTTGGGTGAGCAAACGCAGACCCTTTAAAGTAATACTGCGTGCTACCCATCGCATGGGTCCCAAATCTCCAGGTTCAAGGGCATCTTCCTACATCGAAAACATGCATGAGAAACCCAGAAGATGGTACACCGTGTGATGGGGAAAGGTTTCTAAAACGCACCTCATTTCTCATCTCCTTGTGCTCGGGTTCGCCATTCCAGCCACTTTACTAGCAATCTCCCTACTTGGAGCATCAGCACCTTTAACCTCCTGTTCCGTACAGGTTGCAATTTGTCCTGAGGATGAACGGGAAGACGGGGAACCAATGAGAGACTAGCTCTTGGTGTTGGGACAGGCACAGGTCACTCTATTTTCCCATCAGGAAGAAGAATTAACCACAGGCTCAGCCTGCCCCCCGGAACCAGAACAGGGCCTGAAGCCATCCTGCGCTTTTGCGGCCGGCTCCCAAAAAAGCGACTTGTAAAATGGAGCTTCAGGGCACTGCAATTCACAAACCTGCAGAGTTATAAATGATAACTCTCGTCCACAAATATATTGAGGGAAGGCAAAGAAGAGGATTTGAAATCAAGGCAGAATTGCAGGAAACAGATTTCAGGAGGTAGATTCGAATCGCCTTTAAAGCACATGAAAAGCGGCAAAACGTTGACAATGATGCCCTTGGCCAAAAAGGGCGTATGCGTTTTTTCCTGAATATATTCAGGAAATACGCATACGCCCTTTTTGGCCAACCAAGCAACCTGGAAAGGCAAATCAGCGCGACAAAGAAGTCTCGCTTCCCATCGGTCAAAAGGGCCATGCTGAAAAAAGTGTCAAAACCAGAAATGCAGGACAGGCCATGGAGAAATGGGAGCCTTGCTACACTGATGGGCGGGATGTAAATTGCCAACAGCCACTCTGGAGAAGTGTACGGTGTGTCCTGAAACATCTAAAAAACACAGCTTAGAGAGCATAGGGCACTTCCACGCATGGGGGGATAAAGCGGGAAAATTGAAAATCAGCAAGACACAAGCACCCCAAAGTTTAGGGCTGCTCTGTTGACAAGGACCTCCACTTCCTTCCACCTTAAATATCCCAGGAAAGCGAAAAATGGATAAAAAAGTTGTGGTCCTTATGTACAATGGAATATCACTCAGCCATGAAATCAATGTCATAAGGCTAGTAGCAGCATGATGAGTGGATTTAGGTAAGACGATTCTAAGTGAAATAAGTCACACAGAAAAGGACACTTCTCATAAGGTGTCACTTATAGAGCGAATGTAAAAACCGTTACACTTGAACTGAATTACAAAACAGAACAGAGTCACACATGCAGAAAACACACTATGGCTGCTTAACGGGAAAGGTGAGGTGGGGTGATACATAAAACAAGAGTTTCAAATTAGCTCAGATACCGTTCCATAAACCCAATATGGAATAGACAAGACCTACTCCTTGCTCAGAGAACTGGACTCAACACGCCCGATTCACCGCACAAGAATATATCTGACCAGTAATAATCTTAAAACCTATGTATTGATAGCTCTCTGTTAGTGTGTCAAGTGGGTGTAAAGCGGCCTAAACACAGCCGTGAAAAGCAGCTAAACCCCATTATAAAAAGAAATTACTTTTAAAAACCCATGAAACAAAGACAGGGAAAGAGAGAGAAATTCTTACACAATTCGTTCAGGGGCTGTGATGCAACCTGGATTGACCATATCTAGACCCACAGCTGGATGAGACATAAGGGTGGACACTCTTGGGGCTGAGAGGTTCGGTGAGGTTGGGTGAGCAAACGCAGACCCTTTAAAGTAATACTGCGTGCTACCCATCGCATGGGTCCCAAATCTCCAGGTTCAAGGGCATCTTCCTACATCGAAAACATGCATGAGAAACCCAGAAGATGGTACACCGTGTGATGGGGAAAGGTTTCTAAAACGCACCTCATTTCTCATCTCCTTGTGCTCGGGTTCACCATTCCAGCCACTTTACTAGCAATCTCCCTACTTGGAGCATCAGCACCTTTAACCTCCTGTTCCGTACAGGTTGCAATTTGTCCTGAGGATGAACGGGAAGACGGGGAACCAATGAGAGACTAGCTCTTGGTGTTGGGACAGGCACAGGTCACTCTATTTTCCCATCAGGAAGAAGAATTAACCACAGGCTCAGCCTGCCCCCCGGAACCAGAACAGGGCCTGAAGCCATCCTGCGCTTTTGCGGCCGGCTCCCAAAAAAGCGACTTGTAAAATGGAGCTTCAGGGCACTGCAATTCACAAACCTGCAGAGTTATAAATGATAACTCTCGTCCACAAATATATTGAGGGAAGGCAAAGAAGAGGATTTGAAATCAAGGCAGAATTGCAGGAAACAGATTTCAGGTGGTAGATTCGAATCGCCTTTAAAGCACATGAAAAGCGGCAAAACGTTGACAATGATGCCCTTGGCCAAAAAGGGCGTATGCGTTTTTTCCTGAATATATTCAGGAAAAAACGCATACGCCCTTTTTGGCCAACCAAGCAACCTGGAAAGGCAAATCAGCGCGACAAAGAAGTCTCGCTTCCCATCGGTCAAAAGGGCCATGCTGAAAAAAGTGTCAAAACCAGAAATGCAGGACAGGCCATGGAGAAATGGGAGCCTTGCTACACTGATGGGCGGGATGTAAATTGCCAACAGCCACTCTGGAGAAGTGTACGGTGTGTCCTGAAACATCTAAAAAACACAGCTTAGAGAGCATAGGGCACTTCCACGCATGGGGGGATAAAGCGGGAAAATTGAAAATCAGCAAGACACAAGCACCCCAAAGTTTAGGGCTGCTCTGTTGACAAGGACCTCCACTTCCTTCCACCTTAAATATCCCAGGAAAGCGAAAAATGGATAAAAAAGTTGTGGTCCTTATGTACAATGGAATATCACTCAGCCATGAAATCAATGTCATAAGGCTAGTAGCAGCATGATGAGTGGATTTAGGTAAGACGATTCTAAGTGAAATAAGTCACACAGAAAAGGACACTTCTCATAAGGTGTCACTTATAGAGGGAATGTAAAAACCGTTACACTTGAACTGAATTACAAAACAGAACAGAGTCACACATGCAGAAAACACACTATGGCTGCTTAACGGGAAAGGTGAGGTGGGGTGATACATAAAACAAGAGTTTCAAATTAGCTCAGATACCGTTCCATAAACCCAATATGGAATAGACAAGACCTACTCCTTGCTCAGAGAACTGGACTCAACACGCCCGATTCACCGCACAAGAATATATCTGACCAGTAATAATCTTAAAACCTATGTATTGATATCTCTCTGTTAGTGTGTCAAGTGGGTGTAAAGCGGCCTAAACACAGCCGTGAAAAGCAGCTAAACCCCATTATAAAAAGAAATTACTTTTAAAAACCCATGAAACAAAGACAGGGAAAGAGAGAGAAATTCTTACACAATTCGTTCAGGGGCTGTGATGCAACCTGGATTGACCATATCTAGACCCACAGCTGGATGAGACATAAGGGTGGACACTCTTGGGGCTGAGAGGTTTGGTGAGGTTGGGTGAGCAAACGCAGACCCTTTAAAGTAATACTGCGTGCGACCCATCGCATGGGTCCCAAATCTCCAGGTTCAAGGGCATCTTCCTACATCGAAAACATGCATGAGAAACCCAGAAGATGGTACACCGTGTGATGGGGAAAGGTTTCTAAAACGCACCTCATTTCTCATCTCCTTGTGCTCGGGTTCGCCATTCCAGCCACTTTACTAGCAATCTCCCTACTTGGAGCATCAGCACCTTTAACCTCCTGTTCCGTACAGGTTGCAATTTGTCCTGAGGATGAACGGGAAGACGGGGAACCAATGAGAGACTAGCTCTTGGTGTTGGGACAAGCACAGGTCACTCTATTTTCCCATCAGGAAGAAGAATTAACCACAGGCTCAGCCTGCCCCCCGGAACCAGAACAGGGCCTGAAGCCATCCTGCGCTTTTGCGGCCGGCTCCCAAAAAAGCGACTTGTAAAATGGAGCTTCAGGGCACTGCAATTCACAAACCTGCAGAGTTATAAATGATAACTCTCGTCCACAAATATATTGAGGGAAGGCAAAGAAGAGGATTTGAAATCAAGGCAGAATTGCAGGAAACAGATTTCAGGAGGTAGATTCGAATCGCCTTTAAAGCACATGAAAAGCGGCAAAACGTTGACAATGATGCCCTTGGCCAAAAAGGGCGTATGCGTTTTTTCCTGAATATATTCAGGAAAAAACGCATACGCCCTTTTTCGCCAACCAAGCAACCTGGAAAGGCAAATCAGCGCGACAAAGAAGTCTCGCTTCCCATCGGTCAAAAGGGCCATGCTGAAAAAAGTGTCAAAACCAGAAATGCAGGACAGGCCATGGAGAAATGGGAGCCTTGCTACACTGATGGGCGGGATGTAAATTGCCAACAGCCACTCTGGAGAAGTGTACGGTGTGTCCTGAAACATCTAAAAAACACAGCTTAGAGAGCATAGGGCACTTCCACGCATGGGGGGATAAAGCGGGAAAATTGAAAATCAGCAAGACACAAGCACCCCAAAGTTTAGGGCTGCTCTGTTGACAAGGACCTCCACTTCCTTCCACCTTAAATATCCCAGGAAAGCGAAAAATGGATAAAAAAGTTGTGGTCCTTATGTACAATGGAATATCACTCAGCCATGAAATCAATGTCATAAAGCTAGTAGCAGCATGATGAGTGGATTTAGGTAAGACGATTCTAAGTGAAATAAGTCACACAGAAAAGGACACTTCTCATAAGGTGTCACTTATAGAGGGAATGTAAAAACCGTTACACTTGAACTTAATTACAAAACAGAACAGAGTCACACATGAAGAAAACACACTATGGCTGCTTAACGGGAAAGGTGAGGTGGGGTGATACATAAAACAAGAGTTTCAAATTAGCTCAGATACCGTTCCATAAACCCAATATGGAATAGACAAGACCTACTCCTTGCTCAGAGAACTGGACTCAACACGCCCGATTCACCGCACAAGAATATATCTGACCAGTAATAATCTTAAAACCTATGTATTGATATCTCTCTGTTAGTGTGTCAAGTGGGTGTAAAGCGGCCTAAACACAGCCGTGAAAAGCAGCTAAACCCCATTATAAAAAGAAATTACTTTTAAAAACCCATGAAACAAAGACAGGGAAAGAGAGAGAAATTCTTACAAAATTCGTTCAGGGGCTGTGATGCAACCTGGATTGACCATATCTAGACCCACAGCTGGATGAGACATAAGGGTGGACACTCTTGGGGCTGAGAGGTTTGGTGAGGTTGGGTGAGCAAACGCAGACCCTTTAAAGTAATACTGCGTGCGACCCATCGCATGGGTCCCAAATCTCCAGGTTCAAGGGCATCTTCCTACATCGAAAACATGCATGAGAAACCCAGAAGATGGTACACCGTGTGATGGGGAAAGGTTTCTAAAACGCACCTCATTTCTCATCTCCTTGTGCTCGGGTTCGCCATTCCAGCCACTTTACTAGCAATCTCCCTACTTGGAGCGTCAGCACCTTTAACCTCCTGTTCCGTACAGGTTGCAATTTGTCCTGAGGATGAACGGGAAGACGGGGAACCAATGAGAGACTAGCTCTTGGTGTTGGGACAGGCACAGGTCACTCTATTTTCCCATCAGGAAGAAGAATTAACCACAGGCTCAGCCTGCCCCCCGGAACCAGAACAGGGCCTGAAGCCATCCTGCGCTTTTGCGGCCGGCTCCCAAAAAAGCGACTTGTAAAATGGAGCTTCAGGGCACTGCAATTCACAAACCTGCAGAGTTATAAATGATAACTCTCGTCCACAAATATATTGAGGGAAGGCAAAGAAGAGGATTTGAAATCAAGGCAGAATTGCAGGAAACAGATTTCAGGAGGTAGATTCGAATCGCCTTTAAAGCACATGAAAAGCGGCAAAACGTTGACAATGATGCCCTTGGCCAAAAAGGGCGTATGCGTTTTTTCCTGAATATATTCAGGAAAAAACGCATACGCCCTTTTTGGCCAACCAAGCAACCTGGAAAGGCAAATCAGCGCGACAAAGAAGTCTCGCTTCCCATCGGTCAAAAGGGCCATGCTGAAAAAAGTGTCAAAACCAGAAATGCAGGACAGGCCATGGAGAAATGGGAGCCTTGCTACACTGATGGGCGGGATGTAAATTGCCAACAGCCACTCTGGAGAAGTGTACGGTGTGTCCTGAAACATCTAAAAAACACAGCTTAGAGAGCATAGGGCACTTCCACGCATGGGGGGATAAAGCGGGAAAATTGAAAATCAGCAAGACACAAGCACCCCAAAGTTTAGGGCTGCTCTGTTGACAAGGACCTCCACTTCCTTCCACCTTAAATATCCCAGGAAAGCGAAAAATGGATAAAAAAGTTGTGGTCCTTATGTACAATGGAATATCACTCAGCCATGAAATCAATGTCATAAGGCTAGTAGCAGCATGATGAGTGGATTTAGGTAAGACGATTCTAAGTGAAATAAGTCACACAGAAAAGGACACTTCTCATAAGGTGTCACTTATAGAGGGAATGTAAAAACCGTTACACTTGAACTGAATTACAAAACAGAACAGAGTCACACATGCAGAAAACACACTATGGCTGCTTAACGGGAAAGGTGAGGTGGGGTGATACATAAAACAAGAGTTTCAAATTAGCTCAGATACCGTTCCATAAACCCAATATGGAATAGACAAGACCTACTCCTTGCTCAGAGAACTGGACTCAACACGCCCGATTCACCGCACAAGAATATATCTGACCAGTAATAATCTTAAAACCTATGTATTGATATCTCTCTGTTAGTGTGTCAAGTGGGTGTAAAGCGGCCTAAACACAGCCGTGAAAAGCAGCTAAACCCCATTATAAAACGAAATTACTTTTAAAAACCCATGAAACAAAGACAGGGAAAGAGAGAGAAATTCTTACACAATTCGTTCAGGGGCTGTGATGCAACCTGGATTGACCATATCTAGACCCACAGCTGGATGAGACATAAGGGTGGACACTCTTGGGGCTGAGAGGTTTGGTGAGGTTGGGTGAGCAAACGCAGACCCTTTAAAGTAATACTGCGTGCGACCCATCGCATGGGTCCCAAATCTCCAGGTTCAAGGGCATCTTCCTACATCGAAAACATGCATGAGAAACCCAGAAGATGGTACACCGTGTGATGGGGAAAGGTTTCTAAAACGCACCTCATTTCTCATCTCCTTGTGCTCGGGTTCGCCATTCCAGCCACTTTACTAGCAATCTCCCTACTTGGAGCATCAGCACCTTTAACCTCCTGTTCCGTACAGGTTGCAATTTGTCCTGAGGATGAACGGGAAGACGGGGAACCAATGAGAGACTAGCTCTTGGTGTTGGGACAGGCACAGGTCACTCTATTTTCCCATCAGGAAGAAGAATTAACCACAGGCTCAGCCTGCCCCCCGGAACCAGAACAGGGCCTGAAGCCATCCTGCGCTTTTGCGGCCGGCTCCCAAAAAAGCGACTTGTAAAATGGGTCTTCAGGGCACTGCAATTCACAAACCTGCAGAGTTATAAATGATAACTCTCGTCCACAAATATATTGAGGGAAGGCAAAGAAGAGGATTTGAAATCAAGGCAGAATTGCAGGAAACAGATTTCAGGAGGTAGATTCGAATCGCCTTTAAAGCACATGAAAAGCGGCAAAACGTTGACAATGATGCCCTTGGCCAAAAAGGGCGTATGCGTTTTTTCCTGAATATATTCAGGAAAAAACGCATACGCCCTTTTTCGCCAACCAAGCAACCTGGAAAGGCAAATCAGCGCGACAAAGAAGTCTCGCTTCCCATCGGTCAAAAGGGCCATGCTGAAAAAAGTGTCAAAACCAGAAATGCAGGACAGGCCATGGAGAAATGGGAGCCTTGCTACACTGATGGGCGGGATGTAAATTGCCAACAGCCACTCTGGAGAAGTGTACGGTGTGTCCTGAAACATCTAAAAAACACAGCTTAGAGAGCATAGGGCACTTCCACGCATGGGGGGATAAAGCGGGAAAATTGAAAATCAGCAAGACACAAGCACCCCAAAGTTTAGGGCTGCTCTGTTGACAAGGACCTCCACTTCCTTCCACCTTAAATATCCCAGGAAAGTGAAAAATGGATAAAAAAGTTGTGGTCCTTATGTACAATGGAATATCACTCAGCCATGAAATCAATGTCATAAGGCTAGTAGCAGCATGATGAGTGGATTTAGGTAAGACGATTCTAAGTGAAATAAGTCACACAGAAAAGGACACTTCTCATAAGGTGTCACTTATAGAGGGAATGTAAAAACCGTTACACTTGAACTGAATTACAAAACAGAACAGAGTCACACATGCAGAAAACACACTATGGCTGCTTAACGGGAAAGGTGAGGTGGGGTGATACATAAAACAAGAGTTTCAAATTAGCTCAGATACCGTTCCATAAACCCAATATGGAATAGACAAGACCTACTCCTTGCTCAGAGAACTGGACTCAACATGCCCGATTCACCGCACAAGAATATATCTGACCAGTAATAATCTTAAAACCTATGTATTGATATCTCTCTGTTAGTGTGTCAAGTGGGTGTAAAGCGGCCTAAACACAGCCGTGAAAAGCAGCTAAACCCCATTATAAAAAGAAATTACTTTTAAAAACCCATGAAACAAAGACAGGGAAAGAGAGAGAAATTCTTACACAATTCGTTCAGGGGCTGTGATGCAACCTGGATTGACCATATCTAGACCCACAGCTGGATGAGACATAAGGGTGGACACTCTTGGGGCTGAGAGGTTTGGTGAGGTTGGGTGAGCAAACGCAGACCCTTTAAAGTAATACTGCGTGCGACCCATCGCATGGGTCCCAAATCTCCAGATTCAAGGGCATCTTCCTACATCGAAAACATGCATGAGAAACCCAGAAGATGGTACAACGTGTGATGGGGAAAGGTTTCTAAAACGCACCTCATTTCTCATCTCCTTGTGCTCGGGTTCGCCATTCCAGCCACTTTACTAGCAATCTCCCTACTTGGAGCATCAGCACCTTTAACCTCCTGTTCCGTACAGGTTGCAATTTGTCCTGAGGATGAACGGGAAGACGGGGAACCAATGAGAGACTAGCTCTTGGTGTTGGGACAGGCACAGGTCACTCTATTTTCCCATCAGGAAGAAGAATTAACCACAGGCTCAGCCTGCCCCCCGGAACCAGAACAGGGCCTGAAGCCATCCTGCGCTTTTGCGGCCGGCTCCCAAAAAAGCGACTTGTAAAATGGAGCTTCAGGGCACTGCAATTCACAAACCTGCAGAGTTATAAATGATAACTCTCGTCCACAAATATATTGAGGGAAGGCAAAGAAGAGGATTTGAAATCAAGGCAGAATTGCAGGAAACAGATTTCAGGAGGTAGATTCGAATCGCCTTTAAAGCACATGAAAAGCGGCAAAACGTTGACAATGATGCCCTTGGCCAAAAAGGGCGTATGCGTTTTTTCCTGAATATATTCAGGAAAAAACGCATACGCCCTTTTTGGCCAACCAAGCAACCTGGAAAGGCAAATCAGCGCGACAAAGCAGTCTCGCTTCCCATCGGTCAAAAGGGCCATGCTGAAAAAAGTGTCAAAACCAGAAATGCAGGACAGGCCATGGAGAAATGGGAGCCTTGCTACACTGATGGGCGGGATGTAAATTGCCAACAGCCACTCTGGAGAAGTGTACGGTGTGTCCTGAAACATCTAAAAAACACAGCTTAGAGAGCATAGGGCACTTCCACGCATGGGGGGATAAAGCGGGAAAATTGAAAATCAGCAAGACACAAGCACCCCAAAGTTTAGGGCTGCTCTGTTGACAAGGACCTCCACTTCCTTCCACCTTAAATATCCCAGGAAAGCGAAAAATGGATAAAAAAGTTGTGGTCCTTATGTACAATGGAATATCACTCAGCCATGAAATCAATGTCATAAGGCTAGTAGCAGCATGATGAGTGGATTTAGGTAAGACGATTCTAAGTGAAATAAGTCACACAGAAAAGGACACTTCTCATAAGGTGTCACTTATAGAGGGAATGTAAAAACCGTTACACTTGAACTGAATTACAAAACAGAACAGAGTCACACATGCAGAAAACACACTATGGCTGCTTAACGGGAAAGGTGAGGTGGGGTGATACATAAAACAAGAGTTTCAAATTAGCTCAGATACCGTTCCATAAACCCAATATGGAATAGACAAGACCTACTCCTTGCTCAGAGAACTGGACTCAACACGCCCGATTCACCGCACAAGAATATATCTGACCAGTAATAATCTTAAAACCTATGTATTGATATCTCTCTGTTAGTGTGTCAAGTGGGTGTAAAGCGGCCTAAACACAGCCGTGAAAAGCAGCTAAACCCCATTATAAAAAGAAATTACTTTTAAAAACCCATGAAACAAAGACAGGGAAAGAGAGAGAAATTCTTACACAATTCGTTCAGGGGCTGTGATGCAACCTGGATTGACCATATCTAGACCCACAGCTGGATGAGACATAAGGGTGGACACTCTTGGGGCTGAGAGGTTTGGTGAGGTTGGGTGAGCAAACGCAGACCCTTTAAAGTAATACTGCGTGCGACCCATCGCATGGGTCCCAAATCTCCAGGTTCAAGGGCATCTTCCTACATCAAAAACATGCATGAGAAACCCAGAAGATGGTACACCGTGTGATGGGGAAAGGTTTCTAAAACGCACCTCATTTCTCATCTCCTTGTGCTCGGGTTCGCCATTCCAGCCACTTTACTAGCAATCTCCCTACTTGGAGCATCAGCACCTTTAACCTCCTGTTCCGTACAGGTTGCAATTTGTCCTGAGGATGAACGGGAAGACGGGGAACCAATGAGAGACTAGCTCTTGGTGTTGGGACAGGAACAGGTCACTCTATTTTCCCATCAGGAAGAAGAATTAACCACAGGCTCAGCCTGCCCCCCGGAACCAGAACAGGGCCTGAAGCCATCCTGCGCTTTTGCGGCCGGCTCCCAAAAAAGCGACTTGTAAAATGGAGCTTCAGGGCACTGCAATTCACAAACCTGCAGAGTTATAAATGATAACTCTCGTCCACAAATATATTGAGGGAAGGCAAAGAAGAGGATTTGAAATCAAGGCAGAATTGCAGGAAACAGATTTCAGGAGGTAGATTCGAATCGCCTTTAAAGCACATGAAAAGCGGCAAAACGTTGACAATGATGCCCTTGGCCAAAAAGGGCGTATGCGTTTTTTCCTGAATATATTCAGGAAAAAACGCATACGCCCTTTTTGGCCAACCAAGCAACCTGGAAAGGCAAATCAGCGCGACAAAGCAGTCTCGCTTCCCATCGGTCAAAAGGGCCATGCTGAAAAAAGTCTCAAAACCAGAAATGCAGGACAGGCCATGGAGAAATGGGAGCCTTGCTACACTGATGGGCGGGATGTAAATTGCCAACAGCCACTCTGGAGAAGTGTACGGTGTGTCCTGAAACATCTAAAAAACACAGCTTAGAGAGCATAGGGCACTTCCACGCATGGGGGGATAAAGTGGGAAAATTGAAAATCAGCAAGACACAAGCACCCCAAAGTTTAGGGCTGCTCTGTTGACAAGGACCTCCACTTCCTTCCACCTTAAATATCCCAGGAAAGCGAAAAATGGATAAAAAAGTTGTGGTCCTTATGTACAATGGAATATCACTCAGCCATGAAATCAATGTCATAAGGCTAGTAGCAGCATGATGAGTGGATTTAGGTAAGACGATTCTAAGTGAAATAAGTCACACAGAAAAGGACACTTCTCATAAGGTGTCACTTATAGAGGGAATGTAAAAACCGTTACACTTGAACTGAATTACAAAACAGAACAGAGTCACACATGCAGAAAACACACTATGGCTGCTTAACGGGAAAGGTGAGGTGGGGTGATACATAAAACAAGAGTTTCAAATTAGCTCAGATACCGTTCCATAAACCCAATATGGAATAGACAAGACCTACTCCTTGCTCAGAGAACTGGACTCAACACGCCCGATTCACCGCACAAGAATATATCTGACCAGTCATAATCTTAAAACCTATTTATTGATATCTCTCTGTTAGTGTGTCAAGTGGGTGTAAAGCGGCCTAAACACAGCCGTGAAAAGCAGCTAAACCCCATTATAAAAAGAAATTACTTTTAAAAACCCATGAAACAAAGACAGGGAAAGAGAGAGAAATTCTTACACAATTCGTTCAGGAGCTGTGATGCAACCTGGATTGACCATATCTAGACCCACAGCTGGATGAGACATAAGGGTGGACACTCTTGGGGCTGAGAGGTTTGGTGAGGTTGGGTGAGCAAACGCAGACCCTTTAAAGTAATACTGCGTGCGACCCATCGCATGGGTCCCAAATCTCCAGGTTCAAGGGCATCTTCCTACATCGAAAACATGCATGAGAAACCCAGAAGATGGTACACCGTGTGATGGGGAAAGGTTTCTAAAACGCACCTCATTTCTCATCTCCTTGTGCTCGGGTTCGCCATTCCAGCCACTTTACTAGCAATCTCCCTACTTGGAGCATCAGCACCTTTAACCTCCTGTTCCGTACAGGTTGCAATTTGTCCTGAGGATGAACGGGAAGACGGGGAACCAATGAGAGACTAGCTCTTGGTGTTGGGACAGGCACAGGTCACTCTATTTTCCCATCAGGAAGAAGAATTAACCACAGGCTCAGCCTACCCCCCGGAACCAGAACAGGGCCTGAAGCCATCCTGCGCTTTTGCGGCCGGCTCCCAAAAAAGCGACTTGTAAAATGGAGCTTCAGGGCACTGCAATTCACAAACCTGCAGAGTTATAAATGATAACTCTCGTCCACAAATATATTGAGGGAAGGCAAAGAAGAGGATTTGAAATCAAGGCAGAATTGCAGGAAACAGATTTCAGGAGGTAGATTCGAATCGCCTTTAAAGCACATGAAAAGCGGCAAAACGTTGACAATGATGCCCTTGGCCAAAAAGGGCGTATGCGTTTTTTCCTGAATATATTCAGGAAAAAACGCATACGCCCTTTTTGGCCAACCAAGCAACCTGGAAAGGCAAATCAGCGCGACAAAGAAGTCTCGCTTCCCATCGGTCAAAAGGGCCATGCTGAAAAAAGTGTCAAAACCAGAAATGCAGGACAGGCCATGGAGAAATGGGAGCCTTGCTACACTGATGGGCGGGATGTAAATTGCCAACAGCCACTCTGGAGAAGTGTACGGTGTGTCCTGAAACATCTAAAAAACACAGCTTAGAGAGCATAGGGCACTTCCACGCATGGGGGGATAAAGCGGGAAAATTGAAAATCAGCAAGACACAAGCACCCCAAAGTTTAGGGCTGCTCTGTTGACAAGGACCTCCACTTCCTTCCACCTTAAATATCCCAGGAAAACGAAAAATGGATAAAAAAGTTGTGGTCCTTATGTACAATGGAATATCACTCAGCCATGAAATCAATGTCATAAGGCTAGTAGCAGCATGATGAGTGGATTTAGGTAAGACGATTCTAAGTGAAATAAGTCACACAGAAAAGGACACTTCTCATAAGGTGTCACTTATAGAGGGAATGTAAAAACCGTTACACTTGAACTGAATTACAAAACAGAACAGAGTCACACATGCAGAAAACACACTATGGCTGCTTAACGGGAAAGGTGAGGTGGGGTGATACATAAAACAAGAGTTTCAAATTAGCTCAGATACCGTTCCATAAACCCAATATGGAATAGACAAGACCTACTCCTTGCTCAGAGAACTGGACTCAACACGCCCGATTCACCGCACAAGAATATATCTGACCAGTAATAATCTTAAAACCTATGTATTGATATCTCTCTGTTAGTGTGTCAAGTGGGTGTAAAGCGGCCTAAACACAGCCGTGAAAAGCAGCTAAACCCCATTATAAAAAGAAATTACTTTTAAAAACCCATGAAACAAAGACAGGGAAAGAGAGAGAAATTCTTACACAATTCGTTCAGGGGCTGTGATGCAACCTGGATTGACCATATCTAGACCCACAGCTGGATGAGACATAAGGGTGGACACTCTTGGGGCTGAGAGGTTTGGTGAGGTTGGGTGAGCAAACGCAGACCCTTTAAAGTAATACTGCGTGCGACCCATCGCATGGGTCCCAAATCTCCAGGTTCAAGGGCATCTTCCTACATCGAAAACATGCATGAGAAACCCAGAAGATGGTACACCGTGTGATGGGGAAAGGTTTCTAAAACGCACCTCATTTCTCATCTCCTTGTGCTCGGGTTCGCCATTCCAGCCACTTTACTAGCAATCTCCCTACTTGGAGCATCAGCACCTTTAACCTCCTGTTCCGTACACGTTGCAATTTGTCCTGAGGATGAACGGGAAGACGGGGAACCAATGAGAGACTAGCTCTTGGTGTTGGGACAGGCACAGGTCACTCTATTTTCCCATCAGGAAGAAGAATTAACCACAGGCTCAGCCTGCCCCCCGGAACCAGAACAGGGCCTGAAGCCATCCTGCGCTTTTGCGGCCGGCTCCCAAAAAAGCGACTTGTAAAATGGAGCTTCAGGGCACTGCAATTCACAAACCTGCAGAGTTATAAATGATAACTCTCGTCCACAAATATATTGAGGGAAGGCAAAGAAGAGGATTTGAAATCAAGGCAGAATTGCAGGAAACAGATTTCAGGAGGTAGATTCGAATCGCCTTTAAAGCACATGAAAAGCGGCAAAACGTTGACAATGATGCCCTTGGCCAAAAAGGGCGTATGCGTTTTTTCCTGAATATATTCAGGAAAAAACGCATACGCCCTTTTTGGCCAACCAAGCAACCTGGAAAGGCAAATCAGCGCGACAAAGCAGTCTCGCTTCCCATCGGTCAAAAGGGCCATGCTGAAAAAAGTCTCAAAACCAGAAATGCAGGACAGGCCATGGAGAAATGGGAGCCTTGCTACACTGATGGGCGGGATGTAAATTGCCAACAGCCACTCTGGAGAAGTGTACGGTGTGTCCTGAAACATCTAAAAAACACAGCTTAGAGAGCATAGGGCACTTCCACGCATGGGGGGATAAAGTGGGAAAATTGAAAATCAGCAAGACACAAGCACCCCAAAGTTTAGGGCTGCTCTGTTGACAAGGACCTCCACTTCCTTCCACCTTAAATATCCCAGGAAAGCGAAAAATGGATAAAAAAGTTGTGGTCCTTATGTACAATGGAATATCACTCAGCCATGAAATCAATGTCATAAGGCTAGTAGCAGCATGATGAGTGGATTTAGGTAAGACGATTCTAAGTGAAATAAGTCACACAGAAAAGGACACTTCTCATAAGGTGTCACTTATAGAGGGAATGTAAAAACCGTTACACTTGAACTGAATTACAAAACAGAACAGAGTCACACATGCAGAAAACACACTATGGCTGCTTAACGGGAAAGGTGAGGTGGGGTGATACATAAAACAAGAGTTTCAAATTAGCTCAGATACCGTTCCATAAACCCAATATGGAATAGACAAGACCTACTCCTTGCTCAGAGAACTGGACTCAACACGCCCGATTCACCGCACAAGAATATATCTGACCAGTAATAATCTTAAAACCTATGTATTGATATCTCTCTGTTAGTGTGTCAAGTGGGTGTAAAGCGGCCTAAACACAGCCGTGAAAAGCAGCTAAACCCCATTATAAAAAGAAATTACTTTTAAAAACCCATGAAACAAAGACAGGGAAAGAGAGAGAAATTCTTACACAATTCGTTCAGGGGCTGTGATGCAACCTGGATTGACCATATCTAGACCCACAGCTGGATGAGACATAAGGGTGGACACTCTTGGGGCTGAGAGGTTTGGTGAGGTTGGGTGAGCAAACGCAGACCCTTTAAAGTAATACTGCGTGCGACCCATCGCATGGGTCCCAAATCTCCAGGTTCAAGGGCATCTTCCTACATCGAAAACATGCATGAGAAACCCAGAAGATGGTACACCGTGTGATGGGGAAAGGTTTCTAAAACGCACCTCATTTCTCATCTCCTTGTGCTCGGGTTCGCCATTCCAGCCACTTTACTAGCAATCTCCCTACTTGGAGCATCAGCACCTTTAACCTCCTGTTCCGTACAGCTTGCAATTTGTCCTGAGGATGAACGGGAAGACGGGGAACCAATGAGAGACTAGCTCTTGGTGTTGGGACAGGCACAGGCCACTCTATTTTCCCATCAGGAAGAAGAATTAACCACAGGCTCAGCCTGCCCCCCGGAACCAGAACAGGGCCTGAAGCCATCCTGCGCTTTTGCGGCCGGCTCCCAAAAAAGCGACTTGTAAAATGGAGCTTCAGGGCACTGCAATTCACAAACCTGCAGAGTTATAAATGATAACTCTCGTCCACAAATATATTGAGGGAAGGCAAAGAAGAGGATTTGAAATCAAGGCAGAATTGCAGGAAACAGATTTCAGGAGGTAGATTCGAATCGCCTTTAAAGCACATGAAAAGCGGCAAAACGTTGACAATGATGCCCTTGGCCAAAAAGGGCGTATGCGTTTTTTCCTGAATATATTCAGGAAAAAACGCATACGCCCTTTTTGGCCAACCAAGCAACCTGGAAAGGCAAATCAGCGCGACAAAGAAGTCTCGCTTCCCATCGGTCAAAAGGGCCATGCTGAAAAAAGTGTCAAAACCAGAAATGCAGGACAGGCCATGGAGAAATGGGAGCCTTGCTACACTGATGGGCGGGATGTAAATTGCCAACAGCCACTCTGGAGAAGTGTACGGTGTGTCCTGAAACATCTAAAAAACACAGCTTAGAGAGCATAGGGCACTTCCACGCATGGGGGGATAAAGCGGGAAAATTGAAAATCAGCAAGACACAAGCACCCCAAAGTTTAGGGCTGCTCTGTTGACAAGGACCTCCACTTCCTTCCACCTTAAATATCCCAGGAAAGCGAAAAATGGATAAAAAAGTTGTGGTCCTTATGTACAATGGAATATCACTCAGCCATGAAATCAATGTCATAAGGCTAGTAGCAGCATGATGAGTGGATTTAGGTAAGACGATTCTAAGTGAAATAAGTCACACAGAAAAGGACACTTCTCATAAGGTGTCACTTATAGAGGGAATGTAAAAACCGTTACACTTGAACTGAATTACAAAACAGAACAGAGTCACACATGCAGAAAACACACTATGGCTGCTTAACGGGAAAGGTGAGGTGGGGTGATACATAAAACAAGAGTTTCAAATTAGCTCAGATACCGTTCCATAAACCCAATATGGAATAGACAAGACCTACTCCTTGCTCAGAGAACTGGACTCAACACGCCCGATTCACCGCACAAGAATATATCTGACCAGTAATAATCTTAAAACCTATGTATTGATATCTCTCTGTTAGTGTGTCAAGTGGGTGTAAAGCGGCCTAAACACAGCCGTGAAAAGCAGCTAAACCCCATTATAAAAAGAAATTACTTTTAAAAACCCATGAAACAAAGACAGGGAAAGAGAGAGAAATTCTTACACAATTCGTTCAGGGGCTGTGATGCAACCTGGATTGACCATATCTAGACCCACAGCTGGATGAGACATAAGGGTGGACACTCTTGGGGCTGAGAGGTTTGGTGAGGTTGGGTGAGCAAACGCAGACCCTTTAAAGTAATACTGCGTGCTACCCATCGCATGGGTCCCAAATCTCCAGGTTCAAGGGCATCTTCCTACATCGAAAACATGCATGAGAAACCCAGAAGATGGTACACCGTGTGATGGGGAAAGGTTTCTAAAACGCACCTCATTTCTCATCTCCTTGTGCTCGGGTTCGCCATTCCAGCCACTTTACTAGCAATCTCCCTACTTGGAGCATCAGCACCTTTAACCTCCTGTTCCGTACAGGTTGCAATTTGTCCTGAGGATGAACGGGAAGACGGGGAACCAATGAGAGACTAGCTCTTGGTGTTGGGACAGGCACAGGTCACTCTATTTTCCCATCAGGAAGAAGAATTAACCACAGGCTCAGCCTGCCCCCCGGAACCAGAACAGGGCCTGAAGCCATCCTGCGCTTTTGCGGCCGGCTCCCAAAAAAGCGACTTGTAAAATGGAGCTTCAGGGCACTGCAATTCACAAACCTGCAGAGTTATAAATGATAACTCTCGTCCACAAATATATTGAGGGAAGGCAAAGAAGAGGATTTGAAATCAAGGCAGAATTGCAGGAAACAGATTTCAGGAGGTAGATTCGAATCGCCTTTAAAGCACATGAAAAGCGGCAAAACGTTGACAATGATGCCCTTGGCCAAAAAGGGCGTATGCGTTTTTTCCTGAATATATTCAGGAAAAAACGCATACGCCCTTTTTGGCCAACCAAGCAACCTGGAAAGGCAAATCAGCGCGACAAAGAAGTCTCGCTTCCCATCGGTCAAAAGGGCCATGCTGAAAAAAGTGTCAAAACCAGAAATGCAGGACAGGCCATGGAGAAATGGGAGCCTTGCTACACTGATGGGCGGGATGTAAATTGCCAACAGCCACTCTGGAGAAGTGTACGGTGTGTCCTGAAACATCTAAAAAACACAGCTTAGAGAGCATAGGGCACTTCCACGCATGGGGGGATAAAGCGGGAAAATTGAAAATCAGCAAGACACAAGCACCCCAAAGTTTAGGGCTGCTCTGTTGACAAGGACCTCCACTTCCTTCCACCTTAAATATCCCAGGAAAGCGAAAAATGGATAAAAAAGTTGTGGTCCTTATGTACAATGGAATATCACTCAGCCATGAAATCAATGTCATAAGGCTAGTAGCAGCATGATGAGTGAATTTAGGTAAGACGATTCTAAGTGAAATAAGTCACACAGAAAAGGACACTTCTCATAAGGTGTCACTTATAGAGGGAATGTAAAAACCGTTACACTTGAACTGAATTACAAAACAGAACAGAGTCACACATGCAGAAAACACACTATGGCTGCTTAACGGGAAAGGTGAGGTGGGGTGATACATAAAACAAGAGTTTCAAATTAGCTCAGATACCGTTCCATAAACCCAATATGGAATAGACAAGACCTACTCCTTGCTCAGAGAACTGGACTCAACACGTCCGATTCACCGCACAAGAATATATCTGACCAGTAATAATCTTAAAACCTATGTATTGATATCTCTCTGTTAGTGTGTCAAGTGGGTGTAAAGCGGCCTAAACACAGCCGTGAAAAGCAGCTAAACCCCATTATAAAAATAAATTACTTTTAAAAACCCATGAAACAAAGACAGGGAAAGAGAGAGAAATTCTTACACAATTCGTTCAGGGGCTGTGATGCAACCTGGATTGACCATATCTAGACCCACAGCTGGATGAGACATAAGGGTGGACACTCTTGGGGCTGAGAGGTTCGGTGAGGTTGGGTGAGCAAACGCAGACCCTTTAAAGTAATACTGCGTGCTTCCCATCGCATGGGTCCCAAATCTCCAGGTTCAAGGGCATCTTCCTACATCGAAAACATGCATGAGAAACCCAGAAGATGGTACACCGTGTGATGGGGAAAGGTTTCTAAAACGCACCTCATTTCTCATCTCCTTGTGCTCGGGTTCGCCATTCCAGCCACTTTACTAGCAATCTCCCTACTTGGAGCATCAGCACCTTTAACCTCCTGTTCCGTACAGGTTGCAATTTGTCCTGAGGATGAACGGGAAGACGGGGAACCAATGAGAGACTAGCTCTTGGTGTTGGGACAGGCACAGGTCACTCTATTTTCCCATCAGGAAGAAGAATTAACCACAGGCTCAGCCTGCCCCCCGGAACCAGAACAGGGCCTGAAGCCATCCTGCGCTTTTGCGGCCGGCTCCCAAAAAAGCGACTTGTAAAATGGAGCTTCAGGGCACTGCAATTCACAAACCTGCAGAGTTATAAATGATAACTCTCGTCCACAAATATATTGAGGGAAGGCAAAGAAGAGGATTTGAAATCAAGGCAGAATTGCAGGAAACAGATTTCAGGAGGTAGATTCGAATCGCCTTTAAAGAACATGAAAAGCGGCAAAACGTTGACAATGATGCCCTTGGCCAAAAAGGGCGTATGCGTTTTTTCCTGAATATATTCAGGAAAAAACGCATACGCCCTTTTTGGCCAACCAAGCAACCTGGAAAGGCAAATCAGCGCGACAAAGAAGTCTCGCTTCCCATCGGTCAAAAGGGCCATGCTGAAAAAAGTGTCAAAACCAGAAATGCAGGACAGGCCATGGAGAAATGGGAGCCTTGCTACACTGATGGGCGGGATGTAAATTGCCAACAGCCACTCTGGAGAAGTGTACGGTGTGTCCTGAAACATCTAAAAAACACAGCTTAGAGAGCATAGGGCACTTCCACGCATGGGGGGATAAAGCGGGAAAATTGAAAATCAGCAAGACACAAGCACCCCAAAGTTTAGGGCTGCTCTGTTGACAAGGACCTCCACTTCCTTCCACCTTAAATATCCCAGGAAAGCGAAAAATGGATAAAAAAGTTGTGGTCCTTATGTACAATGGAATATCACTCAGCCATGAAATCAATGTCATAAGGCTAGTAGCAGCATGATGAGTGGATTTAGGTAAGACGATTCTAAGTGAAATAAGTCACACAGAAAAGGACACTTCTCATAAGGTGTCACTTATAGAGGGAATGTAAAAACCGTTACACTTGAACTGAATTACAAAACAGAACAGAGTCACACATGCAGAAAACACACTATGGCTGCTTAACGGGAAAGGTGAGGTGGGGTGATACATAAAACAAGAGTTTCAAATTAGCTCAGATACCGTTCCATAAACCCAATATGGAATAGACAAGACCTACTCCTTGCTCAGAGAACTGGACTCAACACGCCCGATTCACCGCACAAGAATATATCTGACCAGTAATAATCTTAAAACCTATGTATTGATATCTCTCTGTTAGTGTGTCAAGTGGGTGTAAAGCGGCCTAAACACAGCCGTGAAAAGCAGCTAAACCCCATTATAAAAAGAAATTACTTTTAAAAACCCATGAAACAAAGACAGGGAAAGAGAGAGAAATTCTTACACAATTCGTTCAGGGGCTGTGATGCAACCTGGATTGACCATATCTAGACCCACAGCTGGATGAGACATAAGGGTGGACACTCTTGGGGCTGAGAGGTTTGGTGAGGTTGGGTGAGCAAACGCAGACCCTTTAAAGTAATACTGCGTGCGACCCATCGCATGGGTCGCAAATCTCCAGGTTCAAGGGCATCTTCCTACATCGAAAACATGCATGAGAAACCCAGAAGATGGTACACCGTGTGATGGGGAAAGGTTTCTAAAACGCACCTCATTTCTCATCTCCTTGTGCTCGGGTTCGCCATTCCAGCCACTTTACTAGCAATCTCCCTACTTGGAGCATCAGCACCTTTAACCTCCTGTTCCGTACAGGTTGCAATTTGTCCTGAGGGTGAACGGGAAGACGGGGAACCAATGAGAGACTAGCTCTTGGTGTTGGGACAGGCACAGGTCACTCTATTTTCCCATCAGGAAGAAGAATTAACCACAGGCTCAGCCTGCCCCCCGGAACCAGAACAGGGCCTGAAGCCATCCTGCGCTTTTGCGGCCGGCTCCCAAAAAAGCGACTTGTAAAATGGAGCTTCAGGGCACTGCAATTCACAAACCTGCAGAGTTATAAATGATAACTCTCGTCCACAAATATATTGAGGGAAGGCAAAGAAGAGGATTTGAAATCAAGGCAGAATTGCAGGAAACAGATTTCAGGAGGTAGATTCGAATCGCCTTTAAAGCACATGAAAAGCGGCAAAACGTTGACAATGATGCCCTTGGCCAAAAAGGGCGTATGCGTTTTTTCCTGAATATATTCAGGAAAAAACGCATACGCCCTTTTTGGCCAACCAAGCAACCTGGAAAGGCAAATCAGCGCGACAAAGAAGTCTCGCTTCCCATCGGTCAAAAGGGCCATGCTGAAAAAAGTGTCAAAACCAGAAATGCAGGACAGGCCATGGAGAAATGGGAGCCTTGCTACACTGATGGGCGGGATGTAAATTGCCAACAGCCACTCTGGAGAAGTGTACGGTGTGTCCTGAAACATCTAAAAAACACAGCTTAGAGAGCATAGGGCACTTCCACGCATGGGGGGATAAAGCGGGAAAATTGAAAATCAGCAAGACACAAGCACCCCAAAGTTTAGGGCTGCTCTGTTGACAAGGACCTCCACTTCCTTCCACCTTAAATATCCCAGGAAAGCGAAAAATGGATAAAAAAGTTGTGGTCCTTATGTACAATGGAATATCACTCAGCCATGAAATCAATGTCATAAGGCTAGTAGCAGCATGATGAGTGGATTTAGGTAAGACGATTCTAAGTGAAATAAGTCACACAGAAAAGGACACTTCTCATAAGGTGTCACTTATAGAGGGAATGTAAAAACCGTTACACTTGAACTGAATTACAAAACAGAACAGAGTCACACATGCAGAAAACACACTATGGCTGCTTAACGGGAAAGGTGAGGTGGGGTGATACATAAAACAAGAGTTTCAAATTAGCTCAGATACCGTTCCATAAACCCAATATGGAATAGACAAGACCTACTCCTTGCTCAGAGAACTGGACTCAACACGCCCGATTCACCGCACAAGAATATATCTGACCAGTAATAATCTTAAAACCTATGTATTGATATCTCTCTGTTAGTGTGTCAAGTGGGTGTAAAGCGGCCTAAACACAGCCGTGAAAAGCAGCTAAACCCCATTATAAAAAGAAATTACTTTTAAAAACCCATGAAACAAAGACAGGGAAAGAGAGAGAAATTCTTACACAATTCGTTCAGGGGCTGTGATGCAACCTGGATTGACCATATCTAGACCCACAGCTGGATGAGACATAAGGGTGGACACTCTTGGGGCTGAGAGGTTTGGTGAGGTTGGGTGAGCAAACGCAGACCCTTTAAAGTAATACTGCGTGCTACCCATCGCATGGGTCCCAAATCTCCAGGTTCAAGGGCATCTTCCTACATCGAAAACATGCATGAGAAACCCAGAAGATGGTACACCGTGTGATGGGGAAAGGTTTCTAAAACGCACCTCATTTCTCATCTCCTTGTGCTCGGGTTCGCCATTCCAGCCACTTTACTAGCAATCTCCCTACTTGGAGCATCAGCACCTTTAACCTCCTGTTCCGTACAGGTTGCAATTTGTCCTGAGGATGAACGGGAAGACGGGGAACCAATGAGAGACTAGCTCTTGGTGTTGGGACAGGCACAGGTCACTCTATTTTCCCATCAGGAAGAAGAATTAACCACAGGCTCAGCCTGCCCCCCGGAACCAGAACAGGGCCTGAAGCCATCCTGCGCTTTTGCGGCCGGCTCCCAAAAAAGCGACTTGTAAAATGGAGCTTCAGGGCACTGCAATTCACAAACCTGCAGAGTTATAAATGATAACTCTCGTCCACAAATATATTGAGGGAAGGCAAAGAAGAGGATTTGAAATCAAGGCAGAATTGCAGGAAACAGATTTCAGGAGGTAGATTCGAATCGCCTTTAAAGCACATGAAAAGCGGCAAAACGTTGACAATGATGCCCTTGGCCAAAAAGGGCGTATGCGTTTTTTCCTGAATATATTCAGGAAAAAACGCATACGCCCTTTTTGGCCAACCAAGCAACCTGGAAAGGCAAATCAGCGCGACAAAGAAGTCTCGCTTCCCATCGGTCAAAAGGGCCATGCTGAAAAAAGTGTCAAAACCAGAAATGCAGGACAGGCCATGGAGAAATGGGAGCCTTGCTACACTGATGGGCGGGATGTAAATTGCCAACAGCCACTCTGGAGAAGTGTACGGTGTGTCCTGAAACATCTAAAAAACACAGCTTAGAGAGCATAGGGCACTTCCACGCATGGGGGGATAAAGCGGGAAAATTGAAAATCAGCAAGACACAAGCACCCCAAAGTTTAGGGCTGCTCTGTTGACAAGGACCTCCACTTCCTTCCACCTTAAATATCCCAGGAAAGCGAAAAATGGATAAAAAAGTTGTGGTCCTTATGTACAATGGAATATCACTCAGCCATGAAATCAATGTCATAAGGCTAGTAGCAGCATGATGAGTGAATTTAGGTAAGACGATTCTAAGTGAAATAAGTCACACAGAAAAGGACACTTCTCATAAGGTGTCACTTATAGAGGGAATGTAAAAACCGTTACACTTGAACTGAATTACAAAACAGAACAGAGTCACACATGCAGAAAACACACTATGGCTGCTTAACGGGAAAGGTGAGGTGGGGTGATACATAAAACAAGAGTTTCAAATTAGCTCAGATACCGTTCCATAAACCCAATATGGAATAGACAAGACCTACTCCTTGCTCAGAGAACTGGACTCAACACGTCCGATTCACCGCACAAGAATATATCTGACCAGTAATAATCTTAAAACCTATGTATTGATATCTCTCTGTTAGTGTGTCAAGTGGTTGTAAAGCGGCCTAAACACAGCCGTGAAAAGCAGCTAAACCCCATTATAAAAATAAATTACTTTTAAAAACCCATGAAACAAAGACAGGGAAAGAGAGAGAAATTCTTACACAATTCGTTCAGGGGCTGTGATGCAACCTGGATTGACCATATCTAGACCCACAGCTGGATGAGACATAAGGGTGGACACTCTTGGGGCTGAGAGGTTCGGTGAGGTTGGGTGAGCAAACGCAGACCCTTTAAAGTAATACTGCGTGCTTCCCATCGCATGGGTCCCAAATCTCCAGGTTCAAGGGCATCTTCCTACATCGAAAACATGCATGAGAAACCCAGAAGATGGTACACCGTGTGATGGGGAAAGGTTTCTAAAACGCACCTCATTTCTCATCTCCTTGTGCTCGGGTTCGCCATTCCAGCCACTTTACTAGCAATCTCCCTACTTGGAGCATCAGCACCTTTAACCTCCTGTTCCGTACAGGTTGCAATTTGTCCTGAGGATGAACGGGAAGACGGGGAACCAATGAGAGACTAGCTCTTGGTGTTGGGACAGGCACAGGTCACTCTATTTTCCCATCAGGAAGAAGAATTAACCACAGGCTCAGCCTGCCCCCCGGAACCAGAACAGGGCCTGAAGCCATCCTGCGCTTTTGCGGCCGGCTCCCAAAAAAGCGACTTGTAAAATGGAGCTTCAGGGCACTGCAATTCACAAACCTGCAGAGTTATAAATGATAACTCTCGTCCACAAATATATTGAGGGAAGGCAAAGAAGAGGATTTGAAATCAAGGCAGAATTGCAGGAAACAGATTTCAGGAGGTAGATTCGAATCGCCTTTAAAGAACATGAAAAGCGGCAAAACGTTGACAATGATGCCCTTGGCCAAAAAGGGCGTATGCGTTTTTTCCTGAATATATTCAGGAAAAAACGCATACGCCCTTTTTGGCCAACCAAGCAACCTGGAAAGGCAAATCAGCGCGACAAAGAAGTCTCGCTTCCCATCGGTCAAAAGGGCCATGCTGAAAAAAGTGTCAAAACCAGAAATGCAGGACAGGCCATGGAGAAATGGGAGCCTTGCTACACTGATGGGCGGGATGTAAATTGCCAACAGCCACTCTGGAGAAGTGTACGGTGTGTCCTGAAACATCTAAAAAACACAGCTTAGAGAGCATAGGGCACTTCCACGCATGGGGGGAGAAAGCGGGAAAATTGAAAATCAGCAAGACACAAGCACCCCAAAGTTTAGGGCTGCTCTGTTGACAAGGACCTCCACTTCCTTCCACCTTAAATATCCCAGGAAAGCGAAAAATGGATAAAAAAGTTGTGGTCCTTATGTACAATGGAATATCACTCAGCCATGAAATCAATGTCATAAGGCTAGTAGCAGCATGATGAGTGGATTTAGGTAAGACGATTCTAAGTGAAATAAGTCACACAGAAAAGGACACTTCTCATAAGGTGTCACTTATAGAGGGAATGTAAAAACCGTTACACTTGAACTGAATTACAAAACAGAACAGAGTCACACATGCAGAAAACACACTATGGCTGCTTAACGGGAAAGGTGAGGTGGGGTGATACATAAAACAAGAGTTTCAAATTAGCTCAGATACCGTTCCATAAACCCAATATGGAATAGACAAGACCTACTCCTTGCTCAGAGAACTGGACTCAACACGCCCGATTCACCGCACAAGAATATATCTGACCAGTAATAATCTTAAAACCTATGTATTGATATCTCTCTGTTAGTGTGTCAAGTGGGTGTAAAGCGGCCTAAACACAGCCGTGAAAAGCAGCTAAACCCCATTATAAAAAGAAATTACTTTTAAAAACCCATGAAACAAAGACAGGGAAAGAGAGAGAAATTCTTACACAATTCGTTCAGGGGCTGTGATGCAACCTGGATTGACCATATCTAGACCCACAGCTGGATGAGACATAAGGGTGGACACTCTTGGGGCTGAGAGGTTTGGTGAGGTTGGGTGAGCAAACGCAGACCCTTTAAAGTAATACTGCGTGCGACCCATCGCATGGGTCGCAAATCTCCAGGTTCAAGGGCATCTTCCTACATCGAAAACATGCATGAGAAACCCAGAAGATGGTACACCGTGTGATGGGGAAAGGTTTCTAAAACGCACCTCATTTCTCATCTCCTTGTGCTCGGGTTCGCCATTCCAGCCACTTTACTAGCAATCTCCCTACTTGGAGCATCAGCACCTTTAACCTCCTGTTCCGTACAGGTTGCAATTTGTCCTGAGGGTGAACGGGAAGACGGGGAACCAATGAGAGACTAGCTCTTGGTGTTGGGACAGGCACAGGTCACTCTATTTTCCCATCAGGAAGAAGAATTAACCACAGGCTCAGCCTGCCCCCCGGAACCAGAACAGGGCCTGAAGCCATCCTGCGCTTTTGCGGCCGGCTCCCAAAAAAGCGACTTGTAAAATGGAGCTTCAGGGCACTGCAATTCACAAACCTGCAGAGTTATAAATGATAACTCTCGTCCACAAATATATTGAGGGAAGGCAAAGAAGAGGATTTGAAATCAAGGCAGAATTGCAGGAAACAGATTTCAGGAGGTAGATTCGAATCGCCTTTAAAGCACATGAAAAGCGGCAAAACGTTGACAATGATGCCCTTGGCCAAAAAGGGCGTATGCGTTTTTTCCTGAATATATTCAGGAAAAAACGCATACGCCCTTTTTGGCCAACCAAGCAACCTGGAAAGGCAAATCAGCGCGACAAAGAAGTCTCGCTTCCCATCGGTCAAAAGGGCCATGCTGAAAAAAGTGTCAAAACCAGAAATGCAGGACAGGCCATGGAGAAATGGGAGCCTTGCTACACTGATGGGCGGGATGTAAATTGCCAACAGCCACTCTGGAGAAGTGTACGGTGTGTCCTGAAACATCTAAAAAACACAGCTTAGAGAGCATAGGGCACTTCCACGCATGGGGGGATAAAGCGGGAAAATTGAAAATCAGCAAGACACAAGCACCCCAAAGTTTAGGGCTGCTCTGTTGACAAGGACCTCCACTTCCTTCCACCTTAAATATCCCAGGAAAGCGAAAAATGGATAAAAAAGTTGTGGTCCTTATGTACAATGGAATATCACTCAGCCATGAAATCAATGTCATAAGGCTAGTAGCAGCATGATGAGTGGATTTAGGTAAGACGATTCTAAGTGAAATAAGTCACACAGAAAAGGACACTTCTCATAAGGTGTCACTTATAGAGGGAATGTAAAAACCGTTACACTTGAACTGAATTACAAAACAGAACAGAGTCACACATGCAGAAAACACACTATGGCTGCTTAACGGGAAAGGTGAGGTGGGGTGATACATAAAACAAGAGTTTCAAATTAGCTCAGATACCGTTCCATAAACCCAATATGGAATAGACAAGACCTACTCCTTGCTCAGAGAACTGGACTCAACACGCCCGATTCACCGCACAAGAATATATCTGACCAGTAATAATCTTAAAACCTATGTATTGATATCTCTCTGTTAGTGTGTCAAGTGGGTGTAAAGCGGCCTAAACACAGCCGTGAAAAGCAGCTAAACCCCATTATAAAAAGAAATTACTTTTAAAAACCCATGAAACAAAGACAGGGAAAGAGAGAGAAATTCTTACACAATTCGTTCAGGGGCTGTGATGCAACCTGGATTGACCATATCTAGACCCACAGCTGGATGAGACATAAGGGTGGACACTCTTGGGGCTGAGAGGTTTGGTGAGGTTGGGTGAGCAAACGCAGACCCTTTAAAGTAATATTGCGTGCGACCCATCGCATGGGTCCCAAATCTCCAGGTTCAAGGGCATCTTCCTACATCGAAAACATGCATGAGAAACCCAGAAGATGGTACACCGTGTGATGGGGAAAGGTTTCTATAACGCACCTCATTTCTCATCTCCTTGTGCTCGGGTTCGCCATTCCAGCCACTTTACTAGCAATCTCCCTACTTGGAGCATCAGCACCTTTAACCTCCTGTTCCGTACAGCTTGCAATTTGTCCTGAGGATGAACGGGAAGACGGGGAACCAATGAGAGACTAGCTCTTGGTGTTGGGACAGGCACAGGTCACTCTATTTTCCCATCAGGAAGAAGAATTAACCACAGGCTCAGCCTGCCCCCCGGAACCAGAACAGGGCCTGAAGCCATCCTGCGCTTTTGCGGCCGGCTCCCAAAAAAGCGACTTGTAAAATGGAGCTTCAGGGCACTGCAATTCACAAACCTGCAGAGTTATAAATGATAACTCTCGTCCACAAATATATTGAGGGAAGGCAAAGAAGAGGATTTGAAATCAAGGCAGAATTGCAGGAAACAGATTTCAGGAGGTAGATTCGAATCGCCTTTAAAGCACATGAAAAGCGGCAAAACGTTGACAATGATGCCCTTGGCCAAAAAGGGCGTATGCGTTTTTTCCTGAATATATTCAGGAAAAAACGCATACGCCCTTTTTGGCCAACCAAGCAACCTGGAAAGGCAAATCAGCGCGACAAAGAAGTCTCGCTTCCCATCGGTCAAAAGGGCCATGCTGAAAAAAGTGTCAAAACCAGAAATGCAGGACAGGCCATGGAGAAATGGGAGCCTTGCTACACTGATGGGCGGGATGTAAATTGCCAACAGCCACTCTGGAGAAGTGTACGGTGTGTCCTGAAACATCTAAAAAACACAGCTTAGAGAGCATAGGGCACTTCCACGCATGGGGGGATAAAGCGGGAAAATTGAAAATCAGCAAGACACAAGCACCCCAAAGTTTAGGGCTGCTCTGTTGACAAGGACCTCCACTTCCTTCCACCTTAAATATCCCAGGAAAGCGAAAAATGGATAAAAAAGTTGTGGTCCTTATGTACAATGGAATATCACTCAGCCATGAAATCAATGTCATAAGGCTAGTAGCAGCATGATGAGTGGATTTAGGTAAGACGATTCTAAGTGAAATAAGTCACACAGAAAAGGACACTTCTCATAAGGTGTCACTTATAGAGGGAATGTAAAAACCGTTACACTTGAACTGAATTACAAAACAGAACAGAGTCACACATGCAGAAAACACACTATGGCTGCTTAACGGGAAAGGTGAGGTGGGGTGATACATAAAACAAGAGTTTCAAATTAGCTCAGATACCGTTCCATAAACCCAATATGGAATAGACAAGACCTACTCCTTGCTCAGAGAACTGGACTCAACACGCCCGATTCACCGCACAAGAATATATCTGACCAGTAATAATCTTAAAACCTATGTATTGATATCTCTCTGTTAGTGTGTCAAGTGGGTGTAAAGCGGCCTAAACACAGCCGTGAAAAGCAGCTAAACCCCATTATAAAAAGAAATTACTTTTAAAAACCCATGAAACAAAGACAGGGAAAGAGAGAGAAATTCTTACACAATTCGTTCAGGGGCTGTGATGCAACCTGGATTGACCATATCTAGACCCACAGCTGGATGAGACATAAGGGTGGACACTCTTGGGGCTGAGAGGTTTGGTGAGGTTGGGTGAGCAAACGCAGACCCTTTAAAGTAATACTGCGTGCGACCCATCGCATGGGTCCCAAATCTCCAGGTTCAAGGGCATCTTCCTACATCGAAAACATGCATGAGAAACCCAGAAGATGGTACACCGTGTGATGGGGAAAGGTTTCTAAAACGCACCTCATTTCTCATCTCCTTGTGCTCGGGTTCGCCATTCCAGCCACTTTACTAGCAATCTCCCTACTTGGAGCATCAGCACCTTTAACCTCCTGTTCCGTACAGGTTGCAATTTGTCCTGAGGATGAACGGGAAGACGGGGAACCAATGAGAGACTAGCTCTTGGTGTTGGGACAGGCAGAGGTCACTCTATTTTCCCATCAGGAAGAAGAATTAACCACAGGCTCAGCCTGCCCCCCGGAACCAGAACAGGGCCTGAAGCCATCCTGCGCTTTTGCGGCCGGCTCCCAAAAAAGCGACTTGTAAAATGGAGCTTCAGGGCACTGCAATTCACAAACCTGCAGAGTTATAAATGATAACTCTCGTCCACAAATATATTGAGGGAAGGCAAAGAAGAGGATTTGAAATCAAGGCAGAATTGCAGGAAACAGATTTCAGGAGGTAGATTCGAATCGCCTTTAAAGCACATGAAAAGCGGCAAAACGTTGACAATGATGCCCTAGGCCAAAAAGGGCGTATGCGTTTTTTCCTGAATATATTCAGGAAAAAACGCATACGCCCTTTTTGGCCAACCAAGCAACCTGGAAAGGCAAATCAGCGCTACAAAGAAGTCTCGCTTCCCATCGGTCAAAAGGGCCATGCTGAAAAAAGTGTCAAAACCAGAAATGCAGGACAGGCCATGGAGAAATGGGAGCCTTGCTACACTGATGGGCGGGATGTAAATTGCCAACAGCCACTCTGGAGAAGTGTACGGTGTGTCCAGAAACATCTAAAAAACACAGCTTAGAGAGCATAGGGCACTTCCACGCATGGGGGGATAAAGTGGGAAAATTGAAAATCAGCAAGACACAAGCACCCCAAAGGTTAGGGCTGCTCTGTTGACAAGGACCTCCACTTCCTTCCACCTTAAATATCCAAGGAAAGCGAAAAATGGATAAAAAAGTTGTGGTCCTTATGTACAATGGAATATCACTCAGCCATGAAATCAATGTCATAAGGCTAGTAGCAGCATGATGAGTGGATTTAGGTAAGACGATTCTAAGTGAAATAAGTCACACAGAAAAGGACACTTCTCATAAGGTGTCACTTATAGAGGGAATGTTAAAACCGTTACACTTGAACTGAATTACAAAACAGAACAGAGTCACACATGCAGAAAACACACTATGGCTGCTTAACGGGAAAGGTGAGGTGGGGTGATACATAAAACAAGAGTTTCAAATTAGCTCAGATACCGTTCCATAAACCCAATATGGAATAGACAAGACCTACTCCTTGCTCAGAGAACTGGACTCAACACGCCCGATTCACCGCACAAGAATATATCTGACTAGTAATAATCTTAAAACCTATGTATTGATATCTCTCTGTTAGTGTGTCAAGTGGGTGTAAAGCGGCCTAAACACAGCCGTGAAAAGCAGCTAAACCCCATTATAAAAATAAATTACTTTTAAAAACCCATGAAACAAAGACAGGGAAAGAGAGAGAAATTCTTACACAATTCGTTCAGGGGCTGTGATGCAACCTGGATTGACCATATCTAGACCCACAGCTGGATGAGACATAAGGGTGGACACTCTTGGGGCTGAGAGGTTCGGTGAGGTTGGGTGAGCAAACGCAGACCCTTTAAAGTAATACTGCGTGCTACCCATCGCATGGGTCCCAAATCTCCAGGTTCAAGGGCATCTTCCTACATCGAAAACATGCATGAGAAACCCAGAAGATGGTACACCGTGTGATGGGGAAAGGTTTCTAAAACGCACCTCATTTCTCATCTCCTTGTGCTCGGGTTCGCCATTCCAGCCACTTTACTAGCAATCTCCCTACTTGGAGCATCAGCACCTTTAACCTCCTGTTCCGTACAGGTTGCAATTTGTCCTGAGGATGAACGGGAAGACGGGGAACCAATGAGAGACTAGCTCTTGGTGTTGGGACAGGCACAGGTCACTCTATTTTCCCATCAGGAAGAAGAATTAACCACAGGCTCAGCCTGCCCCCCGGAACCAGAACAGGGCCTGAAGCCATCCTGCGCTTTTGCGGCCGGCTCCCAAAAAAGCGACTTGTAAAATGGAGCTTCAGGGCACTGCAATTCACAAACCTGCAGAGTTATAAATGATAACTCTCGTCCACAAATATATTGAGGGAAGGCAAAGAAGAGGATTTGAAATCAAGGCAGAATTGCAGGAAACAGATTTCAGGAGGAAGATGCGAATCGCCTTTAAAGCACATGAAAAGCGGCAAAACGTTGACAATGATGCCCTTGGCCAAAAAGGGCGTATGCGTTTTTTCCTGAATATATTCAGGAGAAAACGCATACGCCCTTTTTCGCCAACCAAGCAACCTGAAAGGCAAATCAGCGCTACAAAGAAGTCTCGCTTCCCATCGGTCAAAAGGGCCATGCTGAAAAAAGTGTCAAAACCAGAAATGCAGGACAGGCCATGGAGAAATGGGAGCCTTGCTACACTGATGGGCGGGATGTAAATTGCCAACAGCCACTCTGGAGAAGTGTACGGTGTGTCCTGAAACATCTAAAAAACACAGCTTAGAGAGCATAGGGCACTTCTACGCATGGGGGGATAAAGTGGGAAAATTGAAAATCAGCAAGACACAAGCACCCCAAAGATTAGGGCTGCTCTGTTGACAAGGACCTCCACTTCCTTCCACCTTAAATATCCCAGGAAAGCGAAAAATGGATAAAAAAGTTGTGGTCCTTATGTACAATGGAATATCACTCAGCCATGAAATCAATGTCATAAGGCTAGTAGCAGCATGATGAGTGGATTTAGGTAAGACGATTCTAAGTGAAATAAGTCACACAGAAAAGGACACTTCTCATAAGGTGTCACTTATAGAGGGAATGTTAAAACCGTTACACTTGAACTGAATTACAAAACAGAACAGAGTCACACATGCAGAAAACACACTATGGCTGCTTAACGGGAAAGGTGAGGTGGGGTGATACATAAAACAAGAGTTTCAAATTAGCTCAGATACCGTTCCATAAACCCAATATGGAATAGACAAGACCTACTCCTTGCTCAGAGAACTGGACTCAACACGCCCGATTCACCGCACAAGAATATATCTGACCAGTAATAATCTTAAAACCTATGTATTGATATCTCTCTGTTAGTGTGTCAAGTGGGTGTAAAGCGGCCTAAACACAGCCGTGAAAAGCAGCTAAACCCCATTATAAAAATAAATTACTTTTAAAAACCCATGAAACAAAGACAGGGAAAGAGAGAGAAATTCTTACACAATTCGTTCAGGGGCTGTGATGCAACCTGGATTGACCATATCTAGACCCACAGCTGGATGAGACATAAGGGTGGACACTCTTGGGGCTGAGAGGTTCGGTGATGTTGGGTGAGCAAACGCAGACCCTTTAAAGTAATACTGCGTGCTACCCATCGCATGGGTCCCAAATCTCCAGGTTCAAGGGCATCTTCCTACATCGAAAACATGCATGAGAAACCCAGAAGATGGTACACCGTGTGATGGGGAAAGGTTTCTAAAACGCACCTCATTTCTCATCTCCTTGTGCTCGGTTTCGCCATTCCAGCCACTTTACTAGCAATCTCCCTACTTGGAGCATCAGCACCTTTAACCTCCTGTTCCGTACAGGTTGCAATTTGTCCTGAGGATGAACGGGAAGACGGGGAACCAATGAGAGACTAGCTCTTGGTGTTGGGACAGGCACAGGTCACTCTATTTTCCCATCAGGAAGAAGAATTAACCACAGGCTCAGCCTGCCCCCCGGAACCAGAACAGGGCCTGAAGCCATCCTGCGCTTTTGCGGCCGGCTCCCAAAAAAGCGACTTGTAAAATGGAGCTTCAGGGCACTGCAATTCACAAACCTGCAGAGTTATAAATGATAACTCTCGTCCACAAATATATTGAGGGAAGGCAAAGAAGAGGATTTGAAATCAAGGCAGAATTGCAGGAAACAGATTTCAGGAGGAAGATGCGAATCGCCTTTAAAGCACATGAAAAGCGGCAAAACGTTGACAATGATGCCCTTGGCCAAAAAGGGCGTATGCGTTTTTTCCTGAATATATTCAGGAGAAAACGCATACGCCCTTTTTCGCCAACCAAGCAACCTGAAAGGCAAATCAGCGCTACAAAGAAGTCTCGCTTCCCATCGGTCAAAAGGGCCATGCTGAAAAAAGTGTCAAAACCAGAAATGCAGGACAGGCCATGGAGAAATGGGAGCCTTGCTACACTGATGGGCGGGATGTAAATTGCCAACAGCCACTCTGGAGAAGTGTACGGTGTGTCCTGAAACATCTAAAAAACACAGCTTAGAGAGCATAGGGCACTTCTACGCATGGGGGGATAAAGTGGGAAAATTGAAAATCAGCAAGACACAAGCACCCCAAAGGTTAGGGCTGCTCTGTTGACAAGGACCTCCACTTCCTTCCACCTTAAATATCCCAGGAAAGCGAAAAATGGATAAAAAAGTTGTGGTCCTTATGTACAATGGAATATCACTCAGCCATGAAATCAATGTCATAAGGCTAGTAGCAGCATGATGAGTGGATTTAGGTAAGACGATTCTAAGTGAAATAAGTCACACAGAAAAGGACACTACTCATAAGGTGTCACTTATAGAGGGAATGTAAAAACCGTTACACTTGAACTGAATTACAAAACAGAACAGAGTCACACATGCAGAAAACACACTATGGCTGCTTAACGGGAAAGGTGAGGTGGGGTGATACATAAAACAAGAGTTTCAAATTAGCTCAGATACCGTTCCATAAACCCAATATGGAATAGACAAGACCTACTCCTTGCTCAGAGAACTGGACTCAACACGCCCGATTCACCGCACAAGAATATATCTGACCAGTAATAATCTTAAAACCTATGTATTGATATCTCTCTGTTAGTGTGTCAAGTGGGTGTAAAGCGGCCTAAACACAGCCGTGAAAAGCAGCTAAACCCCATTATAAAAAGAAATTACTTTTAAAAACCCATGAAACAAAGACAGGGAAAGAAAGAGAAATTCTTACACAATTCGTTCAGGGGCTGTGATGCAACCTGGATTGACCATATCTAGACCCACAGCTGGATGAGACATAAGGGTGGACACTCTTGGGGCTGAGAGGTTCGGTGAGGTTGGGTGAGCAAACGCAGACCCTTTAAAGTAATACTGCGTGCTTCCCATCGCATGGGTCCCAAATCTCCAGGTTCAAGGGCATCTTCCTACATCGAAAACATGCATGAGAAACCCAGAAGATGGTACACCGTGTGATGGGGAAAGGTTTCTAAAACGCACCTCATTTCTCATCTCCTTGTGCTCGGGTTCGCCATTCCAGCCACTTTACTAGCAATCTCCCTACTTGGAGCATCAGCACCTTTAACCTCCTGTTCCGTACAGGTTGCAATTTGTCCTGAGGATGAACGGGAAGACGGGGAACCAATGAGAGACTAGCTCTTGGTGTTGGGACAGGCACAGGTCACTCTATTTTCCCATCAGGAAGAAGAATTAACCACAGGCTCAGCCTGCCCCCCGGAACCAGAACAGGGCCTGAAGCCATCCTGCGCTTTTGCGGCCGGCTCCCAAAAAAGCGACTTGTAAAATGGAGCTTCAGGGCACTGCAATTCACAAACCTGCAGAGTTATAAATGATAACTCTCGTCCACAAATATATTGAGGGAAGGCAAAGAAGAGGATTTGAAATCAAGGCAGAATTGCAGGAAACAGATTTCAGGAGGTAGATTCGAATCGCCTTTAAAGCACATGAAAAGCGGCAAAACGTTGACAATGATGCCCTTGGCCAAAAAGGGCGTATGCGTTTTTTCCTGAATATATTCAGGAAAAAACGCATACGCCCTTTTTGGCCAACCAAGCAACCTGGAAAGGCAAATCAGCGCGACAAAGAAGTCTCGCTTCCCATCGGTCAAAAGGGCCATGCTGAAAAAAGTGTCAAAACCAGAAATGCAGGACAGGCCATGGAGAAATGGGAGCCTTGCTACACTGATGGGCGGGATGTAAATTGCCAACAGCCACTCTGGAGAAGTGTACGGTGTGTCCTGAAACATCTAAAAAACACAGCTTAGAGAGCATAGGGCACTTCCACGCATGGGGGGATAAAGCAGGAAAATTGAAAATCAGCAAGACACAAGCACCCCAAAGTTTAGGGCTGCTCTGTTGACAAGGACCTCCACTTCCTTCCACCTTAAATATCCCAGGAAAGCGAAAAATGGATAAAAAAGTTGTGGTCCTTATGTACAATGGAATATCACTCAGCCATGAAATCAATGTCATAAGGCTAGTAGCAGCATGATGAGTGGATTTAGGTAAGACGATTCTAAGTGAAATAAGTCACACAGAAAAGGACACTTCTCATAAGGTGTCACTTATAGAGGGAATGTAAAAACCGTTACACTTGAACTGAATTACAAAACAGAACAGAGTCACACATGCAGAAAACACACTATGGCTGCTTAACGGGAAAGGTGAGGTGGGGTGATACATAAAACAAGAGTTTCAAATTAGCTCAGATACCGTTCCATAAACCCAATATGGAATAGACAAGACCTACTCCTTGCTCAGAGAACTGGACTCAACACGCCCGATTCACCGCACAAGAATATATCTGACCAGTAATAATCTTAAAACCTATGTATTGATATCTCTCTGTTAGTGTGTCAAGTGGGTGTAAAGCGGCCTAAACACAGCCGTGAAAAGCAGCTAAACCCCATTATAAAAAGAAATTACTTTTAAAAACCCATGAAACAAAGACAGGGAAAGAGAGAGAAATTCTTACACAATTCGTTCAGGGGCTGTGATGCAACCTGGATTGACCATATCTAGACCCACAGCTGGATGAGACATAAGGGTGGACACTCTTGGGGCTGAGAGGTTTGGTGAGGTTGGGTGAGCAAACGCAGACCCTTTAAAGTAATACTGCGTGCGACCCATCGCATGGGTCCCAAATCTCCAGGTTCAAGGGCATCTTCCTACATCGAAAACATGCATGAGAAACCCAGAAGATGGTACACCGTGTGATGGGGAAAGGTTTCTAAAACGCACCTCATTTCTCATCTCCTTGTGCTCGGGTTCGCCATTCCAGCCACTTTACTAGCAATCTCCCTACTTGGAGCATCAGCACCTTTAACCTCCTGTTCCGTACACGTTGCAATTTGTCCTGAGGATGAACGGGAAGACGGGGAACCAATGAGAGACTAGCTCTTGGTGTTGGGACAGGCACAGGTCACTCTATTTTCCCATCAGGAAGAAGAATTAACCACAGGCTCAGCCTGCCCCCCGGAACCAGAACAGGGCCTGAAGCCATCCTGCGCTTTTGCGGCCGGCTCCCAAAAAAGCGACTTGTAAAATGGAGCTTCAGGGCACTGCAATTCACAAACCTGCAGAGTTATAAATGATAACTCTCGTCCACAAATATATTGAGGGAAGGCAAAGAAGAGGATTTGAAATCAAGGCAGAATTGCAGGAAACAGATTTCAGGAGGTAGATTCGAATCGCCTTTAAAGCACATGAAAAGCGGCAAAACGTTGACAATGATGCCCTTGGCCAAAAAGGGCGTATGCGTTTTTTCCTGAATATATTCAGGAAAAAACGCATACGCCCTTTTTCGCCAACCAAGCAACCTGGAAAGGCAAATCAGCGCGACAAAGAAGTCTCGCTTCCCATCGGTCAAAAGGGCCATGCTGAAAAAAGTGTCAAAACCAGAAATGCAGGACAGGCCATGGAGAAATGGGAGCCTTGCTACACTGATGGGCGGGATGTAAATTGCCAACAGCCACTCTGGAGAAGTGTACGGTGTGTCCTGAAACATCTAAAAAACACAGCTTAGAGAGCATAGGGCACTTCCACGCATGGGGGGATAAAGCGGGAAAATTGAAAATCAGCAAGACACAAGCACCCCAAAGTTTAGGGCTGCTCTGTTGACAAGGACCTCCACTTCCTTCCACCTTAAATATCCCAGGAAAGCGAAAAATGGATAAAAAAGTTGTGGTCCTTATGTACAATGGAATATCACTCAGCCATGAAATCAATGTCATAAGGCTAGTAGCAGCATGATGAGTGGATTTAGGTAAGACGATTCTAAGTGAAATAAGTCACACAGAAAAGGACACTTCTCATAAGGTGTCACTTATAGAGGGAATGTAAAAACCGTTACACTTGAACTGAATTACAAAACAGAACAGAGTCACACATGCAGAAAACACACTATGGCTGCTTAACGGGAAAGGTGAGGTGGGGTGATACATAAAACAAGAGTTTCAAATTAGCTCAGATACCGTTCCATAAACCCAATATGGAATAGACAAGACCTACTCCTTGCTCAGAGAACTGGACTCAACACGCCCGATTCACCGCACAAGAATATATCTGACCAGTAATAATCTTAAAACCTATGTATTGATATCTCTCTGTTAGTGTGTCAAGTGGGTGTAAAGCGGCCTAAACACAGCCGTGAAAAGCAGCTAAACCCCATTATAAAAATAAATTACTTTTAAAAACCCATGAAACAAAGACAGGGAAAGAGAGAGAAATTCTTACACAATTCGTTCAGGGGCTGTGATGCAACCTGGATTGACCATATCTAGACCCACAGCTGGATGAGACATAAGGGTGGACACTCTTGGGGCTGAGAGGTTCGGTGAGGTTGGTTGGGCAAACGCAGACCCTTTAAAGTAATACTGCGTGCTTCCCATCGCATGGGTCCCAAATCTCCAGGTTCAAGGGCATCTTCCTACATCGAAAACATGCATGAGAAACCCAGAAGATGGTACACCGTGTGATGGGGAAAGGTTTCTAAAACGCACCTCATTTCTCATCTCCTTGTGCTCGGGTTCGCCATTCCAGCCACTTTACTAGCAATCTCCCTACTTGGAGCATCAGCACCTTTAACCTCCTGTTCCGTACAGGTTGCAATTTGTCCTGAGGATGAACGGGAAGACGGGGAACCAATGAGAGACTAGCTCTTGGTGTTGGGACAGGCACAGGTCACTCTATTTTCCCATCAGGAAGAAGAATTAACCACAGGCTTAGCCTGCCCCCCGGAACCAGAACAGGGCCTGAAGCCATCCTGCGCTTTTGCGGCCGGCTCCCAAAAAAGCGACTTGTAAAATGGAGCTTCAGGGCACTGCAATTCACAAACCTGCAGAGTTATAAATGATAACTCTCATCCACAAATATATTGAGGGAAGGCAAAGAAGAGGATTTGAAATCAAGGCAGAATTGCAGGAAACAGATTTCAGGAGGTAGATTCGAATCGCCTTTAAAGCACATGAAAAGCGGCAAAACGTTGACAATGATGCCCTTGGCCAAAAAGGGCGTATGCGTTTTTTCCTGAATATATTCAGGAAAAAACGCATACGCACTTTTTGGCCAACCAAGCAACGTGGAAAGGCAAATCAGCGCGACAAAGAAGTCTCGCTTCCCATCGGTCAAAAGGGCCATGCTGAAAAAAGTGTCAAAACCAGAAATGCAGGACAGGCCATGGAGAAATGGGAGCCTTGCTACACTGATGGGCGGGATGTAAATTGCCAACAGCCACTCTGGAGAAGTGTACGGTGTGTCCTGAAACATCTAAAAAACACAGCTTAGAGAGCATAGGGCACTTCCACGCATGGGGGGATAAAGCGGGAAAATTGAAAATCAGCAAGACACAAGCACCCCAAAGTTTAGGGCTGCTCTGTTGACAAGGACCTCCACTTCCTTCCACCTTAAATATCCCAGGAAAGCGAAAAATGGATAAAAAAGTTGTGGTCCTTATGTACAATGGAATATCACTCAGCCATGAAATCAATGTCATAAGGCTAGTAGCAGCATGATGAGTGGATTTAGGTAAGACGATTCTAAGTGAAATAAGTCACACAGAAAAGGACACTTCTCATAAGGTGTCACTTATAGAGGGAATGTAAAAACCGTTACACTTGAACTGAATTACAAAACAGAACAGAGTCACACATGCAGAAAACACACTATGGCTGCTTAACGGGAAAGGTGAGGTGGGGTGATACATAAAACAAGAGTTTCAAATTAGCTCAGATACCGTTCCATAAACCCAATATGGAATAGACAAGACCTACTCCTTGCTCAGAGAACTGGACTCAACACGCCCGATTCACCGCACAAGAATATATCTGACCAGTAATAATCTTAAAACCTATGTATTGATATCTCTCTGTTAGTGTGTCAAGTGGGTGTAAAGCGGCCTAAACACAGCCGTGAAAAGCAGCTAAACCCCATTATAAAAAGAAATTACTTTTAAAAACCCATGAAACAAAGACAGGGAAAGAGAGAGAAATTCTTACACAATTCGTTCAGGGGCTGTGATGCAACCTGGATTGACCATATCTAGACCCACAGCTGGATGAGACATAAGGGTGGACACTCTTGGGGCTGAGAGGTTCGGTGAGGTTGGGTGGGCAAACGCAGACCCTTTAAAGTAATACTGCGTGCTTCCCATCGCATGGGTCCCAAATCTCCAGGTTCAAGGGCATCTTCCTACATCGAAAACATGCATGAGAAACCCAGAAGATGGTACACCGTGTGATGGGGAAAGGTTTCTAAAACGCACCTCATTTCTCATCTCCTTGTGCTCGGGTTCGCCATTCCAGCCACTTTACTAGCAATCTCCCTACTTGGAGCATCAGCACCTTTAACCTCCTGTTCCGTACAGGTTGCAATTTGTCCTGAGGATGAACGGGAAGACGGGGAACCAATGAGAGACTAGCTCTTGGTGTTGGGACAGGCACAGGTCACTCTATTTTCCCATCAGGAAGAAGAATTAACCACAGGCTCAGCCTGCCCCCCGGAACCAGAACAGGGCCTGAAGCCATCCTGCGCTTTTGCGGCCGGCTCCCAAAAAAGCGACTTGTAAAATGGAGCTTCAGGGCACTGCAATTCACAAACCTGCAGAGTTATAAATGATAACTCTCGTCCACAAATATATTGAGGGAAGGCAAAGAAGAGGATTTGAAATCAAGGCAGAATTGCAGGAAACAGATTTCAGGAGGTAGATTCGAATCGCCTTTAAAGCACATGAAAAGCGGCAAAACGTTGACAATGATGCCCTTGGCCAAAAAGGGCGTATGCGTTTTTTCCTGAATATATTCAGGAAAAAACGCATACGCCCTTTTTGGCCAACCAAGCAACCTGGAAAGGCAAATCAGCGCGACAAAGAAGTCTCGCTTCCCATCGGTCAAAAGGGCCATGCTGAAAAAAGTGTCAAAACCAGAAATGCAGGACAGGCCATGGAGAAATGGGAGCCTTGCTACACTGATGGGCGGGATGTAAATTGCCAACAGCCACTCTGGAGAAGTGTACGGTGTGTCCTGAAACATCTAAAAAACACAGCTTAGAGAGCATAGGGCACTTCCACGCATGGGGGGATAAAGCGGGAAAATTGAAAATCAGCAAGACACAAGCACCCCAAAGTTTAGGGCTGCTCTGTTGACAAGGACCTCCACTTCCTTCCACCTTAAATATCCCAGGAAAGCGAAAAATGGATAAAAAAGTTGTGGTCCTTATGTACAATGGAATATCACTCAGCCATGAAATCAATGTCATAAGGCTAGTAGCAGCATGATGAGTGGATTTAGGTAAGACGATTCTAAGTGAAATAAGTCACACAGAAAAGGACACTTCTCATAAGGTGTCACTTATAGAGGGAATGTAAAAACCGTTACACTTGAACTGAATTACAAAACAGAACAGAGTCACACATGCAGAAAACACACTATGGCTGCTTAACGGGAAAGGTGAGGTGGGGTGATACATAAAACAAGAGTTTCAAATTAGCTCAGATACCGTTCCATAAACCCAATATGGAATAGACAAGACCTACTCCTTGCTCAGAGAACTGGACTCAACACGCCCGATTCACCGCACAAGAATATATCTGACCAGTAATAATCTTAAAACCTATGTATTGATATCTCTCTGTTAGTGTGTCAAGTGGGTGTAAAGCGGCCTAAACACAGCCGTGAAAAGCAGCTAAACCCCATTATAAAAAGAAATTACTTTTAAAAACCCATGAAACAAAGACAGGGAAAGAGAGAGAAATTCTTACACAATTCGTTCAGGGGCTGTGATGCAACCTGGATTGACCATATCTAGACCCACAGCTGGATGAGACATAAGGGTGGACACTCTTGGGGCTGAGAGGTTCGGTGAGGTTGGGTGGGCAAACGCAGACCCTTTAAAGTAATACTGCGTGCTTCCCATCGCATGGGTCCCAAATCTCCAGGTTCAAGGGCATCTTCCTACATCGAAAACATGCATGAGAAACCCAGAAGATGGTACACCGTGTGATGGGGAAAGGTTTCTAAAACGCACCTCATTTCTCATCTCCTTGTGCTCGGGTTCGCCATTCCAGCCACTTTACTAGCAATCTCCCTACTTGGAGCATCAGCACCTTTAACCTCCTGTTCCGTACAGGTTGCAATTTGTCCTGAGGATGAACGGGAAGACGGGGAACCAATGAGAGACTAGCTCTTGGTGTTGGGACAGGCACAGGTCACTCTATTTTCCCATCAGGAAGAAGAATTAACCACAGGCTCAGCCTGCCCCCCGGAACCAGAACAGGGCCTGAAGCCATCCTGCGCTTTTGCGGCCGGCTCCCAAAAAAGCGACTTGTAAAATGGAGCTTCAGGGCACTGCAATTCACAAACCTGCAGAGTTATAAATGATAACTCTCGTCCACAAATATATTGAGGGAAGGCAAAGAAGAGGATTTGAAATCAAGGCAGAATTGCAGGAAACAGATTTCAGGAGGTAGATTCGAATCGCCTTTAAAGCACATGAAAAGCGGCAAAACGTTGACAATGATGCCCTTGGCCAAAAAGGGCGTATGCGTTTTTTCCTGAATATATTCAGGAAAAAACGCATACGCCCTTTTTGGCCAACCAAGCAACCTGGAAAGGCAAATCAGCGCGACAAAGAAGTCTCGCTTCCCATCGGTCAAAAGGGCCATGCTGAAAAAAGTGTCAAAACCAGAAATGCAGGACAGGCCATGGAGAAATGGGAGCCTTGCTACACTGATGGGCGGGATGTAAATTGCCAACAGCCACTCTGGAGAAGTGTACGGTGTGTCCTGAAACATCTAAAAAACACAGCTTAGAGAGCATAGGGCACTTCCACGCATGGGGGGATAAAGCGGGAAAATTGAAAATCAGCAAGACACAAGCACCCCAAAGTTTAGGGCTGCTCTGTTGACAAGGACCTCCACTTCCTTCCACCTTAAATATCCCAGGAAAGCGAAAAATGGATAAAAAAGTTGTGGTCCTTATGTACAATGGAATATCACTCAGCCATGAAATCAATGTCATAAGGCTAGTAGCAGCATGATGAGTGGATTTAGGTAAGACGATTCTAAGTGAAATAAGTCACACAGAAAAGGACACTTCTCATAAGGTGTCACTTATAGAGGGAATGTAAAAACCGTTACACTTGAACTGAATTACAAAACAGAACAGAGTCACACATGCAGAAAACACACTATGGCTGCTTAACGGGAAAGGTGAGGTGGGGTGATACATAAAACAAGAGTTTCAAATTAGCTCAGATACCGTTCCATAAACCCAATATGGAATAGACAAGACCTACTCCTTGCTCAGAGAACTGGACTCAACACGCCCGATTCACCGCACAAGAATATATCTGACCAGTAATAATCTTAAAACCTATGTATTGATATCTCTCTGTTAGTGTGTCAAGTGGGTGTAAAGCGGCCTAAACACAGCCGTGAAAAGCAGCTACACCCCATTATAAAAAGAAATTACTTTTAAAAACCCATGAAACAAAGACAGGGAAAGAGAGAGAAATTCTTACACAATTCGTTCAGGGGCTGTGATGCAACCTGGATTGACCATATCTAGACCCACAGCTGGATGAGACATAAGGGTGGACACTCTTGGGGCTGAGAGGTTTGGTGAGGTTGGGTGAGCAAACGCAGACCCTTTAAAGTAATACTGCGTGCGACCCATCGCATGGGTCCCAAATCTCCAGGTTCAAGGGCATCTTCCTACATCGAAAACATGCATGAGAAACCCAGAAGATGGTACACCGTGTGATGGGGAAAGGTTTCTAAAACGCACCTCATTTCTCATCTCCTTGTGCTCGGGTTCGCCATTCCAGCCACTGTACTAGCAATCTCCCTACTTGGAGCATCAGCACCTTTACCCTCCTGTTCCGTACACGTTGCAATTTGTCCTGAGGATGAACGGGAAGACGGGGAACCAATGAGAGACTAGCTCTTGGTGTTGGGACAGGCACAGGTCACTCTATTTTCCCATCAGGAAGAAGAATTAACCACAGGCTCAGCCTGCCCCCCGGAACCAGAACAGGGCCTGAAGCCATCCTGCGCTTTTGCGGCCGGCTCCCAAAAAAGCGACTTGTAAAATGGAGCTTCAGGGCACTGCAATTCACAAACCTGCAGAGTTATAAATGATAACTCTCGTCCACAAATATATTGAGGGAAGGCAAAGAAGAGGATTTGAAATCAAGGCAGAATTGCAGGAAACAGATTTCAGGAGGTAGATTCGAATCGCCTTTAAAGCACATGAAAAGCGGCAAAACGTTGACAATGATGCCCTTGGCCAAAAAGGGCGTATGCGTTTTTTCCTGAATATATTCAGGAAAAAACGCATACGCCCTTTTTGGCCAACCAAGCAACCTGGAAAGGCAAATCAGCGCGACAAAGAAGTCTCGCTTCCCATCGGTCAAAAGGGCCATGCTGAAAAAAGTGTCAAAACCAGAAATGCAGGACAGGCCATGGAGAAATGGGAGCCTTGCTACACTGATGGGCGGGATGTAAATTGCCAACAGCCACTCTGGAGAAGTGTACGGTGTGTCCTGAAACATCTAAAAAACACAGCTTAGAGAGCATAGGGCACTTCCACGCATGGGGGGATAAAGCGGGAAAATTGAAAATCAGCAAGACACAAGCACCCCAAAGTTTAGGGCTGCTCTGTTGACAAGGACCTCCACTTCCTTCCACCTTAAATATCCCAGGAAAGCGAAAAATGGATAAAAAAGTTGTGGTCCTTATGTACAATGGAATATCACTCAGCCATGAAATCAATGTCATAAGGCTAGTAGCAGCATGATGAGTGGATTTAGGTAAGACGATTCTAAGTGAAATAAGTCACACAGAAAAGGACACTTCTCATAAGGTGTCACTTATAGAGGGAATGTAAAAACCGTTACACTTGAACTGAATTACAAAACAGAACAGAGTCACACATGCAGAAAACACACTATGGCTGCTTAACGGGAAAGGTGAGGTGGGGTGATACATAAAACAAGAGTTTCAAATTAGCTCAGATACCGTTCCATAAACCCAATATGGAATAGACAAGACCTACTCCTTGCTCAGAGAACTGGACTCAACACGCCCGATTCACCGCACAAGAATATATCTGACCAGTAATAATCTTAAAACCTATGTATTGATATCTCTCTGTTAGTGTGTCAAGTGGGTGTAAAGCGGCCTAAACACAGCCGTGAAAAGCAGCTAAACCCCATTATAAAAAGAAATTACTTTTAAAAACCCATGAAACAAAGACAGGGAAAGAGAGAGAAATTCTTACACAATTCGTTCAGGGGCTGTGATGCAACCTGGATTGACCATATCTAGACCCACAGCTGGATGAGACATAAGGGTGGACACTCTTGGGGCTGAGAGGTTTGGTGAGGTTGGGTGAGCAAACGCAGACCCTTTAAAGTAATACTGCGTGCGACCCATCGCATGGGTCCCAAATCTCCAGGTTCAAGGGCATCTTCCTACATCGAAAACATGCATGAGAAACCCAGAAGATGGTACACCGTGTGATGGGGAAAGGTTTCTAAAACGCACCTCATTTCTCATCTCCTTGTGCTCGGGTTCGCCATTCCAGCCACTTTACTAGCAATCTCCCTACTTGGAGCATCAGCACCTTTAACCTCCTGTTCCGTACAGGTTGCAATTTGTCCTGAGGATGAACGGGAAGACGGGGAACCAATGAGAGACTAGCTCTTGGTGTTGGGACAGGCACAGGTCACTCTATTTTCCCATCAGGAAGAAGAATTAACCACAGGCTCAGCCTGCCCCCCGGAACCAGAACAGGGCCTGAAGCCATCCTGCGCTTTTGCGGCCGGCTCCCAAAAAAGCGACTTGTAAAATGGAGCTTCAGGGCACTGCAATTCACAAACCTGCAGAGTTATAAATGATAACTCTCGTCCACAAATATATTGAGGGAAGGCAAAGAAGAGGATTTGAAATCAAGGCAGAATTGCAGGAAACAGATTTCAGGAGGTAGATTCGAATCGCCTTTAAAGCACATGAAAAGCGGCAAAACGTTGACAATGATGCCCTTGGCCAAAAAGGGCGTATGCGTTTTTTCCTGAATATATTCAGGAAAAAACGCATACGCCCTTTTTGGCCAACCAAGCAACCTGGAAAGGCAAATCAGCGCGACAAAGAAGTCTCGCTTCCCATCGGTCAAAAGGGCCATGCTGAAAAAAGTGTCAAAACCAGAAATGCAGGACAGGCCATGGAGAAATGGGAGCCTTGCTACACTGATGGGCGGGATGTAAATTGCCAACAGCCACTCTGGAGAAGTGTACGGTGTGTCCTGAAACATCTAAAAAACACAGCTTAGAGAGCATAGGGCACTTCCACGCATGGGGGGATAAAGCGGGAAAATTGAAAATCAGCAAGACACAAGCACCCCAAAGTTTAGGGCTGCTCTGTTGACAAGGACCTCCACTTCCTTCCACCTTAAATATCCCAGGAAAGCGAAAAATGGATAAAAAAGTTGTGGTCCTTATGTACAATGGAATATCACTCAGCCATGAAATCAATGTCATAAGGCTAGTAGCAGCATGATGAGTGGATTTAGGTAAGACGATTCTAAGTGAAATAAGTCACACAGAAAAGGACACTTCTCATAAGGTGTCACTTATAGAGGGAATGTAAAAACCGTTACACTTGAACTGAATTACAAAACAGAACAGAGTCACACATGCAGAAAACACACTATGGCTGCTTAACGGGAAAGGTGAGGTGGGGTGATACATAAAACAAGAGTTTCAAATTAGCTCAGATACCGTTCCATAAACCCAATATGGAATAGACAAGACCTACTCCTTGCTCAGAGAACTGGACTCAACACGCCCGATTCACCGCACAAGAATATATCTGACCAGTAATAATCTTAAAACCTATGTATTGATATCTCTCTGTTAGTGTGTCAAGTGGGTGTAAAGCGGCCTAAACACAGCCGTGAAAAGCAGCTAAACCCCATTATAAAAAGAAATTACTTTTAAAAACCCATGAAACAAAGACAGGGAAAGAGAGAGAAATTCTTACACAATTCGTTCAGGGGCTGTGATGCAACCTGGATTGACCATATCTAGACCCACAGCTGGATGAGACATAAGGGTGGACACTCTTGGGGCTGAGAGGTTTGGTGAGGTTGGGTGAGCAAACGCAGACCCTTTAAAGTAATACTGCGTGCGACCCATCGCATGGGTCCCAAATCTCCAGGTTCAAGGGCATCTTCCTACATCGAAAACATGCATGAGAAACCCAGAAGATGGTACACCGTGTGATGGGGAAAGGTTTCTAAAACGCACCTCATTTCTCATCTCCTTGTGCTCGGGTTCGCCATTCCAGCCACTTTACTAGCAATCTCCCTACTTGGAGCATCAGCACCTTTAACCTCCTGTTCCGTACAGGTTGCAATTTGTCCTGAGGATGAACGGGAAGACGGGGAACCAATGAGAGACTAGCTCTTGGTGTTGGGACAGGCACAGGTCACTCTATTTTCCCATCAGGAAGAAGAATTAACCACAGGCTCAGCCTGCCCCCCGGAACCAGAACAGGGCCTGAAGCCATCCTGCGCTTTTGCGGCCGGCTCCCAAAAAAGCGACTTGTAAAATGGAGCTTCAGGGCACTGCAATTCACAAACCTGCAGAGTTATAAATGATAACTCTCGTCCACAAATATATTGAGGGAAGGCAAAGAAGAGGATTTGAAATCAAGGCAGAATTGCAGGAAACAGATTTCAGGAGGTAGATTCGAATCGCCTTTAAAGCACATGAAAAGCGGCAAAACGTTGACAATGATGCCCTTGGCCAAAAAGGGCGTATGCGTTTTTTCCTGAATATATTCAGGAAAAAACGCATACGCCCTTTTTGGCCAACCAAGCAACCTGGAAAGGCAAATCAGCACGACAAAGAAGTCTCGCTTCCCATCGGTCAAAAGGGCCATGCTGAAAAAAGTGTCAAAACCAGAAATGCAGGACAGGCCATGGAGAAATGGGAGCCTTGCTACACTGATGGGCGGGATGTAAATTGCCAACAGCCACTCTGGAGAAGTGTACGGTGTGTCCTGAAACATCTAAAAAACACAGCTTAGAGAGCATAGGGCACTTCCACGCATGGGGGGATAAAGCGGGAAAATTGAAAATCAGCAAGACACAAGCACCCCAAAGTTTAGGGCTGCTCTGTTGACAAGGACCTCCACTTCCTTCCACCTTAAATATCCCAGGAAAGCGAAAAATGGATAAAAAAGTTGTGGTCCTTATGTACAATGGAATATCACTCAGCCATGAAATCAATGTCATAAGGCTAGTAGCAGCATGATGAGTGGATTTAGGTAAGACGATTCTAAGTGAAATAAGTCACACAGAAAAGGACACTTCTCATAAGGTGTCACTTATAGAGGGAATGTAAAAACCGTTACACTTGAACTGAATTACAAAACAGAACAGAGTCACACATGCAGAAAACACACTATGGCTGCTTAACGGGAAAGGTGAGGTGGGGTGATACATAAAACAAGAGTTTCAAATTAGCTCAGATACCGTTCCATAAACCCAATATGGAATAGACAAGACCTACTCCTTGCTCAGAGAACTGGACTCAACACGCCCGATTCACCGCACAAGAATATATCTGACCAGTAATAATCTTAAAACCTATGTATTGATATCTCTCTGTTAGTGTGTCAAGTGGGTGTAAAGCGGCCTAAACACAGCCGTGAAAAGCAGCTAAACCCCATTATAAAAAGAAATTACTTTTAAAAACCCATGAAACAAAGACAGGGAAAGAGAGAGAAATTCTTACACAATTCGTTCGGGGGCTGTGATGCAACCTGGATTGACCATATCTAGACCCACAGCTGGATGAGACATAAGGGTGGACACTCTTGGGGCTGAGAGGTTTGGTGAGGTTGGGTGAGCAAACGCAGACCCTTTAAAGTAATACTGCGTGCGACCCATCGCATGGGTCCCAAATCTCCAGGTTCAAGGGCATCTTCCTACATCGAAAACATGCATGAGAAACCCAGAAGATGGTACACCGTGTGATGGGGAAAGGTTTCTAAAACGCACCTCATTTCTCATCTCCTTGTGCTCGGGTTCGCCATTCCAGCCACTTTACTAGCAATCTCCCTACTTGGAGCATCAGCACCTTTAACCTCCTGTTCCGTACAGGTTGCAATTTGTCCTGAGGATGAACGGGAAGACGGGGAACCAATGAGAGACTAGCTCTTGGTGTTGGGACAGGCACAGGTCACTCTATTTTCCCATCAGGAAGAAGAATTAACCACAGGCTCAGCCTGCCCCCCGGAACCAGAACAGGGCCTGAAGCCATCCTGCGCTTTTGCGGCCGGCTCCCAAAAAAGCGACTTGTAAAATGGAGCTTCAGGGCACTGCAATTCACAAACCTGCAGAGTTATAAATGATAACTCTCGTCCACAAATATATTGAGGGAAGGCAAAGAAGAGGATTTGAAATCAAGGCAGAATTGCAGGAAACAGATTTCAGGAGGTAGATTCGAATCGCCTTTAAAGCACATGAAAAGCGGCAAAACGTTGACAATGATGCCCTTGGCCAAAAAGGGCGTATGCGTTTTTTCCTGAATATATTCAGGAAAAAACGCATACGCCCTTTTTGGCCAACCAAGCAACCTGGAAAGGCAAATCAGCGCGACAAAGAAGCCTCGCTTCCCATCGGTCAAAAGGGCCATGCTGAAAAAAGTGTCAAAACCAGAAATGCAGGACAGGCCATGGAGAAATGGGAGCCTTGCTACACTGATGGGCGGGATGTAAATTGCCAACAGCCACTCTGGAGAAGTGTACGGTGTGTCCTGAAACATCTAAAAAACACAGCTTAGAGAGCATAGGGCACTTCCACGCATGGGGGGATAAAGCGGGAAAATTGAAAATCAGCAAGACACAAGCACCCCAAAGTTTAGGGCTGCTCTGTTGACAAGGACCTCCACTTCCTTCCACCTTAAATATCCCAGGAAAGCGAAAAATGGATAAAAAAGTTGTGGTCCTTATGTACAATGGAATATCACTCAGCCATGAAATCAATGTCATAAGGCTAGTAGCAGCATGATGAGTGGATTTAGGTAAGACGATTCTAAGTGAAATAAGTCACACAGAAAAGGACACTTCTCATAAGGTGTCACTTATAGAGGGAATGTAAAAACCGTTACACTTGAACTGAATTACAAAACAGAACAGAGTCACACATGCAGAAAACACACTATGGCTGCTTAACGGGAAAGGTGAGGTGGGGTGATACATAAAACAAGAGTTTCAAATTAGCTCAGATACCGTTCCATAAACCCAATATGGAATAGACAAGACCTACTCCTTGCTCAGAAAACTGGACTCAACACGCCCGATTCACCGCACAAGAATATATCTGACCAGTAATAATCTTAAAACCTATGTATTGATATCTCTCTGTTAGTGTGTCAAGTGGGTGTAAAGCGGCCTAAACACAGCCGTGAAAAGCAGCTAAACCCCATTATAAAAAGAAATTACTTTTAAAAACCCATGAAACAAAGACAGGGAAAGAGAGAGAAATTCTTACACAATTCGTTCAGGGGCTGTGATGCAACCTGGATTGACCATATCTAGACCCACAGCTGGATGAGACATAAGGGTGGACACTCTTGGGGCTGAGAGGTTCGGTGAGGTTGGGTGAGCAAACGCAGACCCTTTAAAGTAATACTGCGTGCTACCCATCGCATGGGTCCCAAATCTCCAGGTTCAAGGGCATCTTCCTACATCGAAAACATGCATGAGAAACCCAGAAGATGGTACACCGTGTGATGGGGAAAGGTTTCTAAAACGCACCTCATTTCTCATCTCCTTGTGCTCGGGTTCGCCATTCCAGCCACTTTACTAGCAATCTCCCTACTTGGAGCATCAGCACCTTTAACCTCCTGTTCCGTACAGGTTGCAATTTGTCCTGAGGATGAACGGGAAGACGGGGAACCAATGAGAGACTAGCTCTTGGTGTTGGGACAGGCACAGGTCACTCTATTTTCCCATCAGGAAGAAGAATTAACCACAGGCTCAGCCTGCCCCCCGGAACCAGAACAGGGCCTGAAGCCATCCTGCGCTTTTGCGGCCGGCTCCCAAAAAAGCGACTTGTAAAATGGAGCTTCAGGGCACTGCAATTCACAAACCTGCAGAGTTATAAATGATAACTCTCGTCCACAAATATATTGAGGGAAGGCAAAGAAGAGGATTTGAAATCAAGGCAGAATTGCAGGAAACAGATTTCAGGAGGAAGATGCGAATCGCCTTTAAAGCACATGAAAAGCGGCAAAACGTTGACAATGATGCCCTTGGCCAAAAAGGGCGTATGCGTTTTTTCCTGAATATATTCAGGAGAAAACGCATACGCCCTTTTTCGCCAACCAAGCAACCTGAAAGGCAAATCAGCGCTACAAAGAAGTCTCGCTTCCCATCGGTCAAAAGGGCCATGCTGAAAAAAGTGTCAAAACCAGAAATGCAGGACAGGCCATGGAGAAATGGGAGCCTTGCTACACTGATGGGCGGGATGTAAATTGCCAACAGCCACTCTGGAGAAGTGTACGGTGTGTCCTGAAACATCTAAAAAACACAGCTTAGAGAGCATAGGGCACTTCTACGCATGGGGGGATAAAGTGGGAAAATTGAAAATCAGCAAGACACAAGCACCCCAAAGGTTAGGGCTGCTCTGTTGACAAGGACCTCCACTTCCTTCCACCTTAAATATCCCAGGAAAGCGAAAAATGGATAAAAAAGTTGTGGTCCTTATGTACAATGGAATATCACTCAGCCATGAAATCAATGTCATAAGGCTAGTAGCAGCATGATGAGTGGATTTAGGTAAGACGATTCTAAGTGAAATAAGTCACACAGAAAAGGACACTTCTCATAAGGTGTCACTTATAGAGGGAATGTTAAAACCGTTACACTTGAACTGAATTACAAAACAGAACAGAGTCACACATGCAGAAAACACACTATGGCTGCTTAACGGGAAAGGTGAGGTGGGGTGATACATAAAACAAGAGTTTCAAATTAGCTCAGATACCGTTCCATAAACCCAATATGGAATAGACAAGACCTACTCCTTGCTCAGAGAACTGGACTCAACACGCCCGATTCACCGCACAAGAATATATCTGACTAGTAATAATCTTAAAACCTATGTATTGATATCTCTCTGTTAGTGTGTCAAGTGGGTGTAAAGCGGCCTAAACACAGCCGTGAAAAGCAGCTAAACCCCATTATAAAAATAAATTACTTTTAAAAACCCATGAAACAAAGACAGGGAAAGAGAGAGAAATTCTTACACAATTCGTTCAGGGGCTGTGATGCAACCTGGATTGACCATATCTAGACCCACAGCTGGATGAGACATAAGGGTGGACACTCTTGGGGCTGAGAGGTTCGGTGATGTTGGGTGAGCAAACGCAGACCCTTTAAAGTAATACTGCGTGCTACCCATCGCATGGGTCCCAAATCTCCAGGTTCAAGGGCATCTTCCTACATCGAAAACATGCATGAGAAACCCAGAAGATGGTACACCGTGTGATGGGGAAAGGTTTCTAAAACGCACCTCATTTCTCATCTCCTTGTGCTCGGGTTCGCCATTCCAGCCACTTTACTAGCAATCTCCCTACTTGGAGCATCAGCACCTTTAACCTCCTGTTCCGTACAGGTTGCAATTTGTCCTGAGGATGAACGGGAAGACGGGGAACCAATGAGAGACTAGCTCTTGGTGTTGGGACAGGCACAGGTCACTCTATTTTCCCATCAGGAAGAAGAATTAACCACAGGCTCAGCCTGCCCCCCGGAACCAGAACAGGGCCTGAAGCCATCCTGCGCTTTTGCGGCCGGCTCCCAAAAAAGCGACTTGTAAAATGGAGCTTCAGGGCACTGCAATTCACAAACCTGCAGAGTTATAAATGATAACTCTCGTCCACAAATATATTGAGGGAAGGCAAAGAAGAGGATTTGAAATCAAGGCAGAATTGCAGGAAACAGATTTCAGGAGGAAGATGCGAATCGCCTTTAAAGCACATGAAAAGCGGCAAAACGTTGAGAATGATGCCCTTGGCCAAAAAGGGCGTATGCGTTTTTTCCTGAATATATTCAGGAGAAAACGCATACGCCCTTTTTCGCCAACCAAGCAACCTGAAAGGCAAATCAGCGCTACAAAGAAGTCTCGCTTCCCATCGGTCAAAAGGGCCATGCTGAAAAAAGTGTCAAAACCAGAAATGCAGGACAGGCCATGGAGAAATGGGAGCCTTGCTACACTGATGGGCGGGATGTAAATTGCCAACAGCCACTCTGGAGAAGTGTACGGTGTGTCCTGAAACATCTAAAAAACACAGCTTAGAGAGCATAGGGCACTTCTACGCATGGGGGGATAAAGTGGGAAAATTGAAAATCAGCAAGACACAAGCACCCCAAAGGTTAGGGCTGCTCTGTTGACAAGGACCTCCACTTCCTTCCACCTTAAATATCCCAGGAAAGCGAAAAATGGATAAAAAAGTTGTGGTCCTTATGTACAATGGAATATCACTCAGCCATGAAATCAATGTCATAAGGCTAGTAGCAGCATGATGAGTGGATTTAGGTAAGACGATTCTAAGTGAAATAAGTCACACAGAAAAGGACACTTCTCATAAGGTGTCACTTATAGAGGGAATGTAAAAACCGTTACACTTGAACTGAATTACAAAACAGAACAGAGTCACACATGCAGAAAACACACTATGGCTGCTTAACGGGAAAGGTGAGGTGGGGTGATACATAAAACAAGAGTTTCAAATTAGCTCAGATACCGTTCCATAAACCCAATATGGAATAGACAAGACCTACTCCTTGCTCAGAGAACTGGACTCAACACGCCCGATTCACCGCACAAGAATATATCTGACCAGTAATAATCTTAAAACCTATGTATTGATATCTCTCTGTTAGTGTGTCAAGTGGGTGTAAAGCGGCCTAAACACAGCCGTGAAAAGCAGCTAAACCCCATTATAAAAAGAAATTACTTTTAAAAACCCATGAAACAAAGACAGGGAAAGAAAGAGAAATTCTTACACAATTCGTTCAGGGGCTGTGATGCAACCTGGATTGACCATATCTAGACCCACAGCTGGATGAGACATAAGGGTGGACACTCTTGGGGCTGAGAGGTTCGGTGAGGTTGGGTGAGCAAACGCAGACCCTTTAAAGTAATACTGCGTGCTTCCCATCGCATGGGTCCCAAATCTCCAGGTTCAAGGGCATCTTCCTACATCGAAAACATGCATGAGAAACCCAGAAGATGGTACACCGTGTGATGGGGAAAGGTTTCTAAAACGCACCTCATTTCTCATCTCCTTGTGCTCGGGTTCGCCATTCCAGCCACTTTACTAGCAATCTCCCTACTTGGAGCATCAGCACCTTTAACCTCCTGTTCCGTTCACGTTGCAATTTGTCCTGAGGATGAACGGGAAGACGGGGAACCAATGAGAGACTAGCTCTTGGTGTTGGGACAGGCACAGGTCACTCTATTTTCCCATCAGGAAGAAGAATTAACCACAGGCTCAGCCTGCCCCCCGGAACCAGAACAGGGCCTGAAGCCATCCTGCGCTTTTGCGGCCGGCTCCCAAAAAAGCGACTTGTAAAATGGAGCTTCAGGGCACTGCAATTCACAAACCTGCAGAGTTATAAATGATAACTCTCGTCCACAAATATATTGAGGGAAGGCAAAGAAGAGGATTTGAAATCAAGGCAGAATTGCAGGAAACAGATTTCAGGAGGTAGATTCGAATCGCCTTTAAAGCACATGAAAAGCGGCAAAACGTTGACAATGATGCCCTTGGCCAAAAAGGGCGTATGCGTTTTTTCCTGAATATATTCAGGAAAAAACGCATACGCCCTTTTTGGCCAACCAAGCAACCTGGAAAGGCAAATCAGCGCGACAAAGAAGTCTCGCTTCCCATCGGTCAAAAGGGCCATGCTGAAAAAAGTGTCAAAACCAGAAATGCAGGACAGGCCATGGAGAAATGGGAGCCTTGCTACACTGATGGGCGGGATGTAAATTGCCAACAGCCACTCTGGAGAAGTGTACGGTGTGTCCTGAAACATCTAAAAAACACAGCTTAGAGAGCATAGGGCACTTCCACGCATGGGGGGATAAAGCGGGAAAATTGAAAATCAGCAAGACACAAGCACCCCAAAGTTTAGGGCTGCTCTGTTGACAAGGACCTCCACTTCCTTCCACCTTAAATATCCCAGGAAAGCGAAAAATGGATAAAAAAGTTGTGGTCCTTATGTACAATGGAATATCACTCAGCCATGAAATCAATGTCATAAGGCTAGTAGCAGCATGATGAGTGGATTTAGGTAAGACGATTCTAAGTGAAATAAGTCACACAGAAAAGGACACTTCTCATAAGGTGTCACTTATAGAGGGAATGTAAAAACCGTTACACTTGAACTGAATTACAAAACAGAACAGAGTCACACATGCAGAAAACACACTATGGCTGCTTAACGGGAAAGGTGAGGTGGGGTGATACATAAAACAAGAGTTTCAAATTAGCTCAGATACCGTTCCATAAACCCAATATGGAATAGACAAGACCTACTCCTTGCTCAGAGAACTGGACTCAACACGCCCGATTCACCGCACAAGAATATATCTGACCAGTAATAATCTTAAAACCTATGTATTGATATCTCTCTGTTAGTGTGTCAAGTGGGTGTAAAGCAGCCTAAACACAGCCGTGAAAAGCAGCTAAACCCCATTATAAAAAGAAATTACTTTTAAAAACCCATGAAACAAAGACAGGGAAAGAGAGAGAAATTCTTACACAATTCGTTCAGGGGCTGTGATGCAACCTGGATTGACCATATCTAGACCCACAGCTGGATGAGACATAAGGGTGGACACTCTTGGGGCTGAGAGGTTTGGTGAGGTTGGGTGAGCAAACGCAGACCCTTTAAAGTAATACTGCGTGCGACCCATCGCATGGGTCCCAAATCTCCAGGTTCAAGGGCATCTTCCTACATCGAAAACATGCATGAGAAACCCAGAAGATGGTACACCGTGTGATGGGGAAAGGTTTCTAAAACGCACCTCATTTCTCATCTCCTTGTGCTCGGGTTCGCCATTCCAGCCACTTTACTAGCAATCTCCCTACTTGGAGCATCAGCACCTTTAACCTCCTGTTCCGTACACGTTGCAATTTGTCCTGAGGATGAACGGGAAGACGGGGAACCAATGAGAGACTAGCTCTTGGTGTTGGGACAGGCACAGGTCACTCTATTTTCCCATCAGGAAGAAGAATTAACCACAGGCTCAGCCTGCCCCCCGGAACCAGAACAGGGCCTGAAGCCATCCTGCGCTTTTGCGGCCGGCTCCCAAAAAAGCGACTTGTAAAATGGAGCTTCAGGGCACTGCAATTCACAAACCTGCAGAGTTATAAATGATAACTCTCGTCCACAAATATATTGAGGGAAGGCAAAGAAGAGGATTTGAAATCAAGGCAGAATTGCAGGAAACAGATTTCAGGAGGTAGATTCGAATCGCCTTTAAAGCACATGAAAAGCGGCAAAACGTTGACAATGATGCCCTTGGCCAAAAAGGGCGTATGCGTTTTTTCCTGAATATATTCAGGAAAAAACGCATACGCCCTTTTTCGCCAACCAAGCAACCTGGAAAGGCAAATCAGCGCGACAAAGAAGCCTCGCTTCCCATCGGTCAAAAGGGCCATGCTGAAAAAAGTGTCAAAACCAGAAATGCAGGACAGGCCATGGAGAAATGGGAGCCTTGCTACACTGATGGGCGGGATGTAAATTGCCAACAGCCACTCTGGAGAAGTGTACGGTGTGTCCTGAAACATCTAAAAAACACAGCTTAGAGAGCATAGGGCACTTCCACGCATGGGGGGATAAAGCGGGAAAATTGAAAATCAGCAAGACACAAGCACCCCAAAGTTTAGGGCTGCTCTGTTGACAAGGACCTCCACTTCCTTCCACCTTAAATATCCCAGGAAAGCGAAAAATGGATAAAAAAGTTGTGGTCCTTATGTACAATGGAATATCACTCAGCCATGAAATCAATGTCATAAGGCTAGTAGCAGCATGATGAGTGGATTTAGGTAAGACGATTCTAAGTGAAATAAGTCACACAGAAAAGGACACTTCTCATAAGGTGTCACTTATAGAGGGAATGTAAAAACCGTTACACTTGAACTGAATTACAAAACAGAACAGAGTCACACATGCAGAAAACACACTATGGCTGCTTAACGGGAAAGGTGAGGTGGGGTGATACATAAAACAAGAGTTTCAAATTAGCTCAGATACCGTTCCATAAACCCAATATGGAATAGACAAGACCTACTCCTTGCTCAGAGAACTGGACTCAACACGCCCGATTCACCGCACAAGAATATATCTGACCAGTAATAATCTTAAAACCTATGTATTGATATCTCTCTGTTAGTGTGTCAAGTGGGTGTAAAGCGGCCTAAACACAGCCGTGAAAAGCAGCTAAACCCCATTATAAAAAGAAATTACTTTTAAAAACCCATGAAACAAAGACAGGGAAAGAGAGAGAAATTCTTACACAATTCGTTCAGGGGCTGTGATGCAACCTGGATTGACCATATCTAGACCCACAGCTGGATGAGACATAAGGGTGGACACTCTTGGGGCTGAGAGGTTCGGTGAGGTTGGGTGAGCAAACGCAGACCCTTTAAAGTAATACTGCGTGCGACCCATCGCATGGGTCCCAAATCTCCAGGTTCAAGGGCATCTTCCTACATCGAAAACATGCATGAGAAACCCAGAAGATGGTACACCGTGTGATGGGGAAAGGTTTCTAAAACGCACCTCATTTCTCATCTCCTTGTGCTCGGGTTCGCCATTCCAGCCACTTTACTAGCAATCTCCCTACTTGGAGCATCAGCACCTTTAACCTCCTGTTCCGTACACGTTGCAATTTGTCCTGAGGATGAACGGGAAGACGGGGAACCAATGAGAGACTAGCTCTTGGTGTTGGGACAGGCACAGGTCACTCTATTTTCCCATCAGGAAGAAGAATTAACCACAGGCTCAGCCTGCCCCCCGGAACCAGAACAGGGCCTGAAGCCATCCTGCGCTTTTGCGGCCGGCTCCCAAAAAAGCGACTTGTAAAATGGAGCTTCAGGGCACTGCAATTCACAAACCTGCAGAGTTATAAATGATAACTCTCGTCCACAAATATATTGAGGGAAGGCAAAGAAGAGGATTTGAAATCAAGGCAGAATTGCAGGAAACAGATTTCAGGAGGTAGATTCGAATCGCCTTTAAAGCACATGAAAAGCGGCAAAACGTTGACAATGATGCCCTTGGCCAAAAAGGGCGTATGCGTTTTTTCCTGAATATATTCAGGAAAAAACGCATACGCCCTTTTTCGCCAACCAAGCAACCTGGAAAGGCAAATCAGCGCGACAAAGAAGTCTCGCTTCCCATCGGTCAAAAGGGCCATGCTGAAAAAAGTGTCAAAACCAGAAATGCAGGACAGGCCATGGAGAAATGGGAGCCTTGCTACACTGATGGGCGGGATGTAAATTGCCAACAGCCACTCTGGAGAAGTGTACGGTGTGTCCTGAAACATCTAAAAAACACAGCTTAGAGAGCATAGGGCACTTCCACGCATGGGGGGATAAAGCGGGAAAATTGAAAATCAGCAAGACACAAGCACCCCAAAGTTTAGGGCTGCTCTGTTGACAAGGACCTCCACTTCCTTCCACCTTAAATATCCCAGGAAAGCGAAAAATGGATAAAAAAGTTGTGGTCCTTATGTACAATGGAATATCACTCAGCCATGAAATCAATGTCATAAGGCTAGTAGCAGCATGATGAGTGGATTTAGGTAAGACGATTCTAAGTGAAATAAGTCACACAGAAAAGGACACTTCTCATAAGGTGTCACTTATAGAGGGAATGTAAAAACCGTTACACTTGAACTGAATTACAAAACAGAACAGAGTCACACATGCAGAAAACACACTATGGCTGCTTAACGGGAAAGGTGAGGTGGGGTGATACATAAAACAAGAGTTTCAAATTAGCTCAGATACCGTTCCATAAACCCAATATGGAATAGACAAGACCTACTCCTTGCTCAGAGAACTGGACTCAACACGCCCGATTCACCGCACAAGAATATATCTGACCAGTAATAATCTTAAAACCTATGTATTGATATCTCTCTGTTAGTGTGTCAAGTGGGTGTAAAGCGGCCTAAACACAGCCGTGAAAAGCAGCTAAACCCCATTATAAAAAGAAATTACTTTTAAAAACCCATGAAACAAAGACAGGGAAAGAGAGAGAAATTCTTACACAATTCGTTCAGGGGCTGTGATGCAACCTGGATTGACCATATCTAGACCCACAGCTGGATGAGACATAAGGGTGGACACTCTTGGGGCTGAGAGGTTCGGTGAGGTTGGGTGGGCAAACGCAGACCCTTTAAAGTAATACTGCGTGCTTCCCATCGCATGGGTCCCAAATCTCCAGGTTCAAGGGCATCTTCCTACATCGAAAACATGCATGAGAAACCCAGAAGATGGTACACCGTGTGATGGGGAAAGGTTTCTAAAACGCACCTCATTTCTCATCTCCTTGTGCTCGGGTTTGCCATTCCAGCCACTTTACTAGCAATCTCCCTACTTGGAGCATCAGCACCTTTAACCTCCTGTTCCGTACAGGTTGCAATTTGTCCTGAGGATGAACGGGAAGACGGGGAACCAATGAGAGACTAGCTCTTGGTGTTGGGACAGGCACAGGTCACTCTATTTTCCCATCAGGAAGAAGAATTAACCACAGGCTCAGCCTGCCCCCCGGAACCAGAACAGGGCCTGAAGCCATCCTGCGCTTTTGCGGCCGGCTCCCAAAAAAGCGACTTGTAAAATGGAGCTTCAGGGCACTGCAATTCACAAACCTGCAGAGTTATAAATGATAACTCTCATCCACAAATATATTGAGGGAAGGCAAAGAAGAGGATTTGAAATCAAGGCAGAATTGCAGGAAACAGATTTCAGGAGGTAGATTCGAATCGCCTTTAAAGCACATGAAAAGCGGCAAAACGTTGACAATGATGCCCTTGGCCAAAAAGGGCGTATGCGTTTTTTCCTGAATATATTCAGGAAAAAACGCATACGCACTTTTTGGCCAACCAAGCAACCTGGAAAGGCAAATCAGCGCGACAAAGAAGTCTCGCTTCCCATCGGTCAAAAGGGCCATGCTGAAAAAAGTGTCAAAACCAGAAATGCAGGACAGGCCATGGAGAAATGGGAGCCTTGCTACACTGATGGGTGGGATGTAAATTGCCAACAGCCACTCTGGAGAAGTGTACGGTGTGTCCTGAAACATCTAAAAAACACAGCTTAGAGAGCATAGGGCACTTCCACGCATGGGGGGATAAAGCGGGAAAATTGAAAATCAGCAAGACACAAGCACCCCAAAGTTTAGGGCTGCTCTGTTGACAAGGACCTCCACTTCCTTCCACCTTAAATATCCCAGGAAAGCGAAAAATGGATAAAAAAGTTGTGGTCCTTATGTACAATGGAATATCACTCAGCCATGAAATCAATGTCATAAGGCTAGTAGCAGCATGATGAGTGGATTTAGGTAAGACGATTCTAAGTGAAATAAGTCACACAGAAAAGGACACTTCTCATAAGGTGTCACTTATAGAGGGAATGTAAAAACCGTTACACTTGAACTGAATTACAAAACAGAACAGAGTCACACATGCAGAAAACACACTATGGCTGCTTAACGGGAAAGGTGAGGTGGGGTGATACATAAAACAAGAGTTTCAAATTAGCTCAGATACCGTTCCATAAACCCAATATGGAATAGACAAGACCTACTCCTTGCTCAGAGAACTGGACTCAACACGCCCGATTCACCGCACAAGAATATATCTGACCAGTAATAATCTTAAAACCTATGTATTGATATCTCTCTGTTAGTGTGTCAAGTGGGTGTAAAGCGGCCTAAACACAGCCGTGAAAAGCAGCTAAACCCCATTATAAAAAGAAATTACTTTTAAAAACCCATGAAACAAAGACAGGGAAAGAGAGAGAAATTCTTACACAATTCGTTCAGGGGCTGTGATGCAACCTGGATTGACCATATCTAGACCCACAGCTGGATGAGACATAAGGGTGGACACTCTTGGGGCTGAGAGGTTCGGTGAGGTTGGGTGGGCAAACGCAGACCCTTTAAAGTAATACTGCGTGCTTCCCATCGCATGGGTCCCAAATCTCCAGGTTCAAGGGCATCTTCCTACATCGAAAACATGCATGAGAAACCCAGAAGATGGTACACCGTGTGATGGGGAAAGGTTTCTAAAACGCACCTCATTTCTCATCTCCTTGTGCTCGGGTTCGCCATTCCAGCCACTTTACTAGCAATCTCCCTACTTGGAGCATCAGCACCTTTAACCTCCTGTTCCGTACAGGTTGCAATTTGTCCTGAGGATGAACGGGAAGACGGGGAACCAATGAGAGACTAGCTCTTGGTGTTGGGACAGGCACAGGTCACTCTATTTTCCCATCAGGAAGAAGAATTAACCACAGGCTCAGCCTGCCCCCCGGAACCAGAACAGGGCCTGAAGCCATCCTGCGCTTTTGCGGCCGGCTCCCAAAAAAGCGACTTGTAAAATGGAGCTTCAGGGCACTGCAATTCACAAACCTGCAGAGTTATAAATGATAACTCTCGTCCACAAATATATTGAGGGAAGGCAAAGAAGAGGATTTGAAATCAAGGCAGAATTGCAGGAAACAGATTTCAGGAGGTAGATTCGAATCGCCTTTAAAGCACATGAAAAGCGGCAAAACGTTGACAATGATGCCCTTGGCCAAAAAGGGCGTATGCGTTTTTTCCTGAATATATTCAGGAAAAAACGCATACGCCCTTTTTGGCCAACCAAGCAACCTGGAAAGGCAAATCAGCGCGACAAAGAAGTCTCGCTTCCCATCGGTCAAAAGGGCCATGCTGAAAAAAGTGTCAAAACCAGAAATGCAGGACAGGCCATGGAGAAATGGGAGCCTTGCTACACTGATGGGCGGGATGTAAATTGCCAACAGCCACTCTGGAGAAGTGTACGGTGTGTCCTGAAACATCTAAAAAACACAGCTTAGAGAGCATAGGGCACTTCCACGCATGGGGGGATAAAGCGGGAAAATTGAAAATCAGCAAGACACAAGCACCCCAAAGTTTAGGGCTGCTCTGTTGACAAGGACCTCCACTTCCTTCCACCTTAAATATCCCAGGAAAGCGAAAAATGGATAAAAAAGTTGTGGTCCTTATGTACAATGGAATATCACTCAGCCATGAAATCAATGTCATAAGGCTAGTAGCAGCATGATGAGTGGATTTAGGTAAGACGATTCTAAGTGAAATAAGTCACACAGAAAAGGACACTTCTCATAAGGTGTCACTTATAGAGGGAATGTAAAAACCGTTACACTTGAACTGAATTACAAAACAGAACAGAGTCACACATGCAGAAAACACACTATGGCTGCTTAACGGGAAAGGTGAGGTGGGGTGATACATAAAACAAGAGTTTCAAATTAGCTCAGATACCGTTCCATAAACCCAATATGGAATAGACAAGACCTACTCCTTGCTCAGAGAACTGGACTCAACACGCCCGATTCACCGCACAAGAATATATCTGACCAGTAATAATCTTAAAACCTATGTATTGATATCTCTCTGTTAGTGTGTCAAGTGGGTGTAAAGCGGCCTAAACACAGCCGTGAAAAGCAGCTAAACCCCATTATAAAAATAAATTACTTTTAAAAACCCATGAAACAAAGACAGGGAAAGAGAGAGAAATTCTTACACAATTCGTTCAGGGGCTGTGATGCAACCTGGATTGACCATATCTAGACCCACAGCTGGATGAGACATAAGGGTGGACACTCTTGGGGCTGAGAGGTTTGGTGAGGTTGGGTGAGCAAACGCAGACCCTTTAAAGTAATACTGCGTGCGACCCATCGCATGGGTCCCAAATCTCCAGGTTCAAGGGCATCTTCCTACATCGAAAACATGCATGAGAAACCCAGAAGATGGTACACCGTGTGATGGGGAAAGGTTTCTAAAACGCACCTCATTTCTCATCTCCTTGTGCTCGGGTTCGCCATTCCAGCCACTTTACTAGCAATCTCCCTACTTGGAGCATCAGCACCTTTAACCTCCTGTTCCGTACACGTTGCAATTTGTCCTGAGGATGAACGGGAAGACGGGGAACCAATGAGAGACTAGCTCTTGGTGTTGGGACAGGCACAGGTCACTCTATTTTCCCATCAGGAAGAAGAATTAACCACAGGCTCAGCCTGCCCCCCGGAACCAGAACAGGGCCTGAAGCCATCCTGCGCTTTTGCGGCCGGCTCCCAAAAAAGCGACTTGTAAAATGGAGCTTCAGGGCACTGCAATTCACAAACCTGCAGAGTTATAAATGATAACTCTCGTCCACAAATATATTGAGGGAAGGCAAAGAAGAGGATTTGAAATCAAGGCAGAATTGCAGGAAACAGATTTCAGGAGGTAGATTCGAATCGCCTTTAAAGCACATGAAAAGCGGCAAAACGTTGACAATGATGCCCTTGGCCAAAAAGGGCGTATGCGTTTTTTCCTGAATATATTCAGGAAAAAACGCATACGCCCTTTTTGGCCAACCAAGCAACCTGGAAAGGCAAATCAGCGCGACAAAGAAGTCTCGCTTCCCATCGGTCAAAAGGGCCATGCTGAAAAAAGTGTCAAAACCAGAAATGCAGGACAGGCCATGGAGAAATGGGAGCCTTGCTACACTGATGGGCGGGATGTAAATTGCCAACAGCCACTCTGGAGAAGTGTACGGTGTGTCCTGAAACATCTAAAAAACACAGCTTAGAGAGCATAGGGCACTTCCACGCATGGGGGGATAAAGCGGGAAAATTGAAAATCAGCAAGACACAAGCACCCCAAAGTTTAGGGCTGCTCTGTTGACAAGGACCTCCACTTCCTTCCACCTTAAATATCCCAGGAAAGCGAAAAATGGATAAAAAAGTTGTGGTCCTTATGTACAATGGAATATCACTCAGCCATGAAATCAATGTCATAAGGCTAGTAGCAGCATGATGAGTGGATTTAGGTAAGACGATTCTAAGTGAAATAAGTCACACAGAAAAGGACACTTCTCATAAGGTGTCACTTATAGAGGGAATGTAAAAACCGTTACACTTGAACTGAATTACAAAACAGAACAGAGTCACACATGCAGAAAACACACTATGGCTGCTTAACGGGAAAGGTGAGGTGGGGTGATACATAAAACAAGAGTTTCAAATTAGCTCAGATACCGTTCCATAAACCCAATATGGAATAGACAAGACCTACTCCTTGCTCAGAGAACTGGACTCAACACGCCCGATTCACCGCACAAGAATATATCTGACCAGTAATAATCTTAAAACCTATGTATTGATATCTCTCTGTTAGTGTGTCAAGTGGGTGTAAAGCGGCCTAAACACAGCCGTGAAAAGCAGCTAAACCCCATTATAAAAAGAAATTACTTTTAAAAAACCATGAAACAAAGACAGGGAAAGAGAGAGAAATTCTTACACAATTCGTTCAGGGGCTGTGATGCAACCTGGATTGACCATATCTAGACCCACAGCTGGATGAGACATAAGGGTGGACACTCTTGGGGCTGAGAGGTTTGGTGAGGTTGGGTGAGCAAACGCAGACCCTTTAAAGTAATACTGCGTGCGACCCATCGCATGGGTCCCAAATCTCCAGGTTCAAGGGCATCTTCCTACATCGAAAACATGCATGAGAAACCCAGAAGATGGTACACCGTGTGATGGGGAAAGGTTTCTAAAACGCACCTCATTTCTCATCTCCTTGTGCTCGGGTTCGCCATTCCAGCCACTTTACTAGCAATCTCCCTACTTGGAGCATCAGCACCTTTACCCTCCTGTTCCGTACACGTTGCAATTTGTCCTGAGGATGAACGGGAAGACGGGGAACCAATGAGAGACTAGCTCTTGGTGTTGGGACAGGCACAGGTCACTCTATTTTCCCATCAGGAAGAAGAATTAACCACAGGCTCAGCCTGCCCCCCGGAACCAGAACAGGGCCTGAAGCCATCCTGCGCTTTTGCGGCCGGCTCCCAAAAAAGCGACTTGTAAAATGGAGCTTCAGGGCACTGCAATTCACAAACCTGCAGAGTTATAAATGATAACTCTCGTCCACAAATATATTGAGGGAAGGCAAAGAAGAGGATTTGAAATCAAGGCAGAATTGCAGGAAACAGATTTCAGGAGGTAGATTCGAATCGCCTTTAAAGCACATGAAAAGCGGCAAAACGTTGACAATGATGCCCTTGGCCAAAAAGGGCGTATGCGTTTTTTCCTGAATATATTCAGGAAAAAACGCATACGCCCTTTTTGGCCAACCAAGCAACCTGGAAAGGCAAATCAGCGCGACAAAGAAGTCTCGCTTCCCATCGGTCAAAAGGGCCATGCTGAAAAAAGTGTCAAAACCAGAAATGCAGGACAGGCCATGGAGAAATGGGAGCCTTGCTACACTGATGGGCGGGATGTAAATTGCCAACAGCCACTCTGGAGAAGTGTACGGTGTGTCCTGAAACATCTAAAAAACACAGCTTAGAGAGCATAGGGCACTTCCACGCATGGGGGGATAAAGCGGGAAAATTGAAAATCAGCAAGACACAAGCACCCCAAAGTTTAGGGCTGCTCTGTTGACAAGGACCTCCACTTCCTTCCACCTTAAATATCCCAGGAAAGCGAAAAATGGATAAAAAAGTTGTGGTCCTTATGTACAATGGAATATCACTCAGCCATGAAATCAATGTCATAAGGCTAGTAGCAGCATGATGAGTGGATTTAGGTAAGACGATTCTAAGTGAAATAAGTCACACAGAAAAGGACACTTCTCATAAGGTGTCACTTATAGAGGGAATGTAAAAACCGTTACACTTGAACTGAATTACAAAACAGAACAGAGTCACACATGCAGAAAACACACTATGGCTGCTTAACGGGAAAGGTGAGGTGGGGTGATACATAAAACAAGAGTTTCAAATTAGCTCAGATACCGTTCCATAAACCCAATATGGAATAGACAAGACCTACTCCTTGCTCAGAGAACTGGACTCAACACGCCCGATTCACCGCACAAGAATATATCTGACCAGTAATAATCTTAAAACCTATGTATTGATATCTCTCTGTTAGTGTGTCAAGTGGGTGTAAAGCGGCCTAAACACAGCCGTGAAAAGCAGCTAAACCCCATTATAAAAAGAAATTACTTTTAAAAACCCATGAAACAAAGACAGGGAAAGAGAGAGAAATTCTTACACAATTCGTTCAGGGGCTGTGATGCAACCTGGATTGACCATATCTAGACCCACAGCTGGATGAGACATAAGGGTGGACACTCTTGGGGCTGAGAGGTTTGGTGAGGTTGGGTGAGCAAACGCAGACCCTTTAAAGTAATACTGCGTGCGACCCATCGCATGGGTCCCAAATCTCCAGGTTCAAGGGCATCTTCCTACATCGAAAACATGCATGAGAAACCCAGAAGATGGTACACCGTGTGATGGGGAAAGGTTTCTAAAACGCACCTCATTTCTCATCTCCTTGTGCTCGGGTTCGCCATTCCAGCCACTTTACTAGCAATCTCCCTACTTGGAGCATCAGCACCTTTAACCTCCTGTTCCGTACAGGTTGCAATTTGTCCTGAGGATGAACGGGAAGACGGGGAACCAATGAGAGACTAGCTCTTGGTGTTGGGACAGGCACAGGTCACTCTATTTTCCCATCAGGAAGAAGAATTAACCACAGGCTCAGCCTGCCCCCCGGAACCAGAACAGGGCCTGAAGCCATCCTGCGCTTTTGCGGCCGGCTCCCAAAAAAGCGACTTGTAAAATGGAGCTTCAGGGCACTGCAATTCACAAACCTGCAGAGTTATAAATGATAACTCTCGTCCACAAATATATTGAGGGAAGGCAAAGAAGAGGATTTGAAATCAAGGCAGAATTGCAGGAAACAGATTTCAGGAGGTAGATTCGAATCGCCTTTAAAGCACATGAAAAGCGGCAAAACGTTGACAATGATGCCCTTGGCCAAAAAGGGCGTATGCGTTTTTTCCTGAATATATTCAGGAAAAAACGCATACGCCCTTTTTGGCCAACCAAGCAACCTGGAAAGGCAAATCAGCACGACAAAGAAGTCTCGCTTCCCATCGGTCAAAAGGGCCATGCTGAAAAAAGTGTCAAAACCAGAAATGCAGGACAGGCCACGGAGAAATGGGAGCCTTGCTACACTGATGGGCGGGATGTAAATTGCCAACAGCCACTCTGGAGAAGTGTACGGTGTGTCCTGAAACATCTAAAAAACACAGCTTAGAGAGCATAGGGCACTTCCACGCATGGGGGGATAAAGCGGGAAAATTGAAAATCAGCAAGACACAAGCACCCCAAAGTTTAGGGCTGCTCTGTTGACAAGGACCTCCACTTCCTTCCACCTTAAATATCCCAGGAAAGCGAAAAATGGATAAAAAAGTTGTGGTCCTTATGTACAATGGAATATCACTCAGCCATGAAATCAATGTCATAAGGCTAGTAGCAGCATGATGAGTGGATTTAGGTAAGACGATTCTAAGTGAAATAAGTCACACAGAAAAGGACACTTCTCATAAGGTGTCACTTATAGAGGGAATGTAAAAACCGTTACACTTGAACTGAATTACAAAACAGAACAGAGTCACACATGCAGAAAACACACTATGGCTGCTTAACGGGAAAGGTGAGGTGGGGTGATACATAAAACAAGAGTTTCAAATTAGCTCAGATACCGTTCCATAAACCCAATATGGAATAGACAAGACCTACTCCTTGCTCAGAGAACTGGACTCAACACGCCCGATTCACCGCACAAGAATATATCTGACCAGTAATAATCTTAAAACCTATGTATTGATATCTCTCTGTTAGTGTGTCAAGTGGGTGTAAAGCGGCCTAAACACAGCCGTGAAAAGCAGCTAAACCCCATTATAAAAAGAAATTACTTTTAAAAAACCATGAAACAAAGACAGGGAAAGAGAGAGAAATTCTTACACAATTCGTTCAGGGGCTGTGATGCAACCTGGATTGACCATATCTAGACCCACAGCTGGATGAGACATAAGGGTGGACACTCTTGGGGCTGAGAGGTTTGGTGAGGTTGGGTGAGCAAACGCAGACCCTTTAAAGTAATACTGCGTGCGACCCATCGCATGGGTCCCAAATCTCCAGGTTCAAGGGCATCTTCCTACATCGAAAACATGCATGAGAAACCCAGAAGATGGTACACCGTGTGATGGGGAAAGGTTTCTAAAACGCACCTCATTTCTCATCTCCTTGTGCTCGGGTTCGCCATTCCAGCCACTTTACTAGCAATCTCCCTACTTGGAGCATCAGCACCTTTAACCTCCTGTTCCGTACACGTTGCAATTTGTCCTGAGGATGAACGGGAAGACGGGGAACCAATGAGAGACTAGCTCTTGGTGTTGGGACAGGCACAGGTCACTCTATTTTCCCATCAGGAAGAAGAATTAACCACAGGCTCAGCCTGCCCCCCGGAACCAGAACAGGGCCTGAAGCCATCCTGCGCTTTTGCGGCCGGCTCCCAAAAAAGCGACTTGTAAAATGGAGCTTCAGGGCACTGCAATTCACAAACCTGCAGAGTTATAAATGATAACTCTCGTCCACAAATATATTGAGGGAAGGCAAAGAAGAGGATTTGAAATCAAGGCAGAATTGCAGGAAGCAGATTTCAGGAGGTAGATTCGAATCGCCTTTAAAGCACATGAAAAGCGGCAAAACGTTGACAATGATGCCCTTGGCCAAAAAGGGCGTATGCGTTTTTTCCTGAATATATTCAGGAAAAAACGCATACGCCCTTTTTGGCCAACCAAGCAACCTGGAAAGGCAAATCAGCACGACAAAGAAGTCTCGCTTCCCATCGGTCAAAAGGGCCATGCTGAAAAAAGTGTCAAAACCAGAAATGCAGGACAGGCCATGGAGAAATGGGAGCCTTGCTACACTGATGGGCGGGATGTAAATTGCCAACAGCCACTCTGGAGAAGTGTACGGTGTGTCCTGAAACATCTAAAAAACACAGCTTAGAGAGCATAGGGCACTTCCACGCATGGGGGGATAAAGCGGGAAAATTGAAAATCAGCAAGACACAAGCACCCCAAAGTTTAGGGCTGCTCTGTTGACAAGGACCTCCACTTCCTTCCACCTTAAATATCCCAGGAAAGCGAAAAATGGATAAAAAAGTTGTGGTCCTTATGTACAATGGAATATCACTCAGCCATGAAATCAATGTCATAAGGCTAGTAGCAGCATGATGAGTGGATTTAGGTAAGACGATTCTAAGTGAAATAAGTCACACAGAAAAGGACACTTCTCATAAGGTGTCACTTATAGAGGGAATGTAAAAACCGTTACACTTGAACTGAATTACAAAACAGAACAGAGTCACACATGCAGAAAACACACTATGGCTGCTTAACGGGAAAGGTGAGGTGGGGTGATACATAAAACAAGAGTTTCAAATTAGCTCAGATACCGTTCCATAAACCCAATATGGAATAGACAAGACCTACTCCTTGCTCAGAGAACTGGACTCCACACGCCCGATTCACCGCACAAGAATATATCTGACCAGTAATAATCTTAAAACCTATGTATTGATATCTCTCTGTTAGTGTGTCAAGTGGGTGTAAAGCGGCCTAAACACAGCCGTGAAAAGCAGCTAAACCCCATTATAAAAAGAAATTACTTTTAAAAACCCATGAAACAAAGACAGGGAAAGAGAGAGAAATTCTTACACAATTCGTTCGGGGGCTGTGATGCAACCTGGATTGACCATATCTAGACCCACAGCTGGATGAGACATAAGGGTGGACACTCTTGGGGCTGAGAGGTTTGGTGAGGTTGGGTGAGCAAACGCAGACCCTTTAAAGTAATACTGCGTGCGACCCATCGCATGGGTCCCAAATCTCCAGGTTCAAGGGCATCTTCCTACATCGAAAACATGCATGAGAAACCCAGAAGATGGTACACCGTGTGATGGGGAAAGGTTTCTAAAACGCACCTCATTTCTCATCTCCTTGTGCTCGGGTTCGCCATTCCAGCCACTTTACTAGCAATCTCCCTACTTGGAGCATCAGCACCTTTAACCTCCTGTTCCGTACAGGTTGCAATTTGTCCTGAGGATGAACGGGAAGACGGGGAACCAATGAGAGACTAGCTCTTGGTGTTGGGACAGGCACAGGTCACTCTATTTTCCCATCAGGAAGAAGAATTAACCACAGGCTCAGCCTGCCCCCCGGAACCAGAACAGGGCCTGAAGCCATCCTGCGCTTTTGCGGCCGGCTCCCAAAAAAGCGACTTGTAAAATGGAGCTTCAGGGCACTGCAATTCACAAACCTGCAGAGTTATAAATGATAACTCTCGTCCACAAATATATTGAGGGAAGGCAAAGAAGAGGATTTGAAAACAAGGCAGAATTGCAGGAAACAGATTTCAGGAGGTAGATTCGAATCGCCTTTAAAGCACATGAAAAGCGGCAAAACGTTGACAATGATGCCCTTGGCCAAAAAGGGCGTATGCGTTTTTTCCTGAATATATTCAGGAAAAAACGCATACGCCCTTTTTCGCCAACCAAGCAACCTGGAAAGGCAAATCAGCGCGACAAAGAAGCCTCGCTTCCCATCGGTCAAAAGGGCCATGCTGAAAAAAGTGTCAAAACCAGAAATGCAGGACAGGCCATGGAGAAATGGGAGCCTTGCTACACTGATGGGCGGGATGTAAATTGCCAACAGCCACTCTGGAGAAGTGTACGGTGTGTCCTGAAACATCTAAAAAACACAGCTTAGAGAGCATAGGGCACTTCCACGCATGGGGGGATAAAGCGGGAAAATTGAAAATCAGCAAGACACAAGCACCCCAAAGTTTAGGGCTGCTGTGTTGACAAGGACCTCCACTTCCTTCCACCTTAAATATCCCAGGAAAGCGAAAAATGGATAAAAAAGTTGTGGTCCTTATGTACAATGGAATATCACTCAGCCATGAAATCAATGTCATAAGGCTAGTAGCAGCATGATGAGTGGATTTAGGTAAGACGATTCTAAGTGAAATAAGTCACACAGAAAAGGACACTTCTCATAAGGTGTCACTTATAGAGGGAATGTAAAAACCGTTACACTTGAACTGAATTACAAAACAGAACAGAGTCACACATGCAGAAAACACACTATGGCTGCTTAACGGGAAAGGTGAGGTGGGGTGATACATAAAACAAGAGTTTCAAATTAGCTCAGATACCGTTCCATAAACCCAATATGGAATAGACAAGACCTACTCCTTGCTCAGAAAACTGGACTCAACACGCCCGATTCACCGCACAAGAATATATCTGACCAGTAATAATCTTAAAACCTATGTATTGATATCTCTCTGTTAGTGTGTCAAGTGGGTGTAAAGCGGCCTAAACACAGCCGTGAAAAGCAGCTAAACCCCATTATAAAAAGAAATTACTTTTAAAAACCCATGAAACAAAGACAGGGAAAGAGAGAGAAATTCTTACACAATTCGTTCGGGGGCTGTGATGCAACCTGGATTGACCATATCTAGACCCACAGCTGGATGAGACATAAGGGTGGACACTCTTGGGGCTGAGAGGTTTGGTGAGGTTGGGTGAGCAAACGCAGACCCTTTAAAGTAATACTGCGTGCGACCCATCGCATGGGTCCCAAATCTCCAGGTTCAAGGGCATCTTCCTACATCGAAAACATGCATGAGAAACCCAGAAGATGGTACACCGTGTGATGGGGAAAGGTTTCTAAAACGCACCTCATTTCTCATCTCCTTGTGCTCGGGTTCGCCATTCCAGCCACTTTACTAGCAATCTCCCTACTTGGAGCATCAGCACCTTTAACCTCCTGTTCCGTACAGGTTGCAATTTGTCCTGAGGATGAACGGGAAGACGGGGAACCAATGAGAGACTAGCTCTTGGTGTTGGGACAGGCACAGGTCACTCTATTTTCCCATCAGGAAGAAGAATTAACCACAGGCTCAGCCTGCCCCCCGGAACCAGAACAGGGCCTGAAGCCATCCTGCGCTTTTGCGGCCGGCTCCCAAAAAAGCGACTTGTAAAATGGAGCTTCAGGGCACTGCAATTCACAAACCTGCAGAGTTATAAATGATAACTCTCGTCCACAAATATATTGAGGGAAGGCAAAGAAGAGGATTTGAAATCAAGGCAGAATTGCAGGAAACAGATTTCAGGAGGTAGATTCGAATCGCCTTTAAAGCACATGAAAAGCGGCAAAACGTTGACAATGATGCCCTTGGCCAAAAAGGGCGTAGGCGTTTTTTCCTGAATATATTCAGGAAAAAACGCCTACGCCCTTTTTCGCCAACCAAGCAACCTGGAAAGGCAAATCAGCGCGACAAAGAAGCCTCGCTTCCCATCGGTCAAAAGGGCCATGCTGAAAAAAGTGTCAAAACCAGAAATGCAGGACAGGCCATGGAGAAATGGGAGCCTTGCTACACTGATGGGCGGGATGTAAATTGCCAACAGCCACTCTGGAGAAGTGTACGGTGTGTCCTGAAACATCTAAAAAACACAGCTTAGAGAGCATAGGGCACTTCCACGCATGGGGGGATAAAGCGGGAAAATTGAAAATCAGCAAGACACAAGCACCCCAAAGTTTAGGGCTGCTCTGTTGACAAGGACCTCCACTTCCTTCCACCTTAAATATCCCAGGAAAGCGAAAAATGGATAAAAAAGTTGTGGTCCTTATGTACAATGGAATATCACTCAGCCATGAAATCAATGTCATAAGGCTAGTAGCAGCATGATGAGTGGATTTAGGTAAGACGATTCTAAGTGAAATAAGTCACACAGAAAAGGACACTTCTCATAAGGTGTCACTTATAGAGGGAATGTAAAAACCGTTACACTTGAACTGAATTACAAAACAGAACAGAGTCACACATGCAGAAAACACACTATGGCTGCTTAACGGGAAAGGTGAGGTGGGGTGATACATAAAACAAGAGTTTCAAATTAGCTCAGATACCGTTCCATAAAACCAATATGGAATAGACAAGACCTACTCCTTGCTCAGAGAACTGGACTCAACACGCCCGATTCACCGCACAAGAATATATCTGACCAGTAATAATCTTAAAACCTATGTATTGATATCTCTCTGTTAGTGTGTCAAGTGGGTGTAAAGCGGCCTAAACACAGCCGTGAAAAGCAGCTAAACCCCATTATAAAAAGAAATTACTTTTAAAAACCCATGAAACAAAGACAGGGAAAGAGAGAGAAATTCTTACACAATTCGTTCAGGGGCTGTGATGCAACCTGGATTGACCATATCTAGACCCACAGCTGGATGAGACATAAGGGTGGACACTCTTGGGGCTGAGAGGTTTGGTGAGGTTGGGTGAGCAAACGCAGACCCTTTAAAGTAATACTGCGTGCGACCCATCGCATGGGTCCCAAATCTCCAGGTTCAAGGGCATCTTCCTACATCGAAAACATGCATGAGAAACCCAGAAGATGGTACACCGTGTGATGGGGAAAGGTTTCTAAAACGCACCTCATTTCTCATCTCCTTGTGCTCGGGTTCGCCATTCCAGCCACTTTACTAGCAATCTCCCTACTTGGAGCATCAGCACCTTTAACCTCCTGTTCCGTACAGGTTGCAATTTGTCCTGAGGATGAACGGGAAGACGGGGAACCAATGAGAGACTAGCTCTTGGTGTTGGGACAGGCACAGGTCACTCTATTTTCCCATCAGGAAGAAGAATTAACCACAGGCTCAGCCTGCCCCCCGGAACCAGAACAGGGCCTGAAGCCATCCTGCGCTTTTGCGGCCGGCTCCCAAAAAAGCGACTTGTAAAATGGAGCTTCAGGGCACTGCAATTCACAAACCTGCAGAGTTATAAATGATAACTCTCGTCCACAAATATATTGAGGGAAGGCAAAGAAGAGGATTTGAAATCAAGGCAGAATTGCAGGAAACAGATTTCAGGAGGTAGATTCGAATCGCCTTTAAAGCACATGAAAAGCGGCAAAACGTTGACAATGATGCCCTTGGCCAAAAAGGGCGTATGCGTTTTTTCCTGAATATATTCAGGAAAAAACGCATACGCCCTTTTTGGCCAACCAAGCAACCTGGAAAGGCAAATCAGCGCGACAAAGAAGTCTCGCTTCCCATCGGTCAAAAGGGCCATGCTGAAAAAAGTGTCAAAACCAGAAATGCAGGACAGGCCATGGAGAAATGGGAGCCTTGCTACACTGATGGGCGGGATGTAAATTGCCAACAGCCACTCTGGAGAAGTGTACGGTGTGTCCTGAAACATCTAAAAAACACAGCTTAGAGAGCATAGGGCACTTCCACGCATGGGGGGATAAAGCGGGAAAATTGAAAATCAGCAAGACACAAGCACCCCAAAGTTTAGGGCTGCTCTGTTGACAAGGACCTCCACTTCCTTCCACCTTAAATATCCCAGGAAAGCGAAAAATGGATAAAAAAGTTGTGGTCCTTATGTACAATGGAATATCACTCAGCCATGAAATCAATGTCATAAGGCTAGTAGCAGCATGATGAGTGGATTTAGGTAAGACGATTCTAAGTGAAATAAGTCACACAGAAAAGGACACTTCTCATAAGGTGTCACTTATAGAGGGAATGTAAAAACCGTTACACTTGAACTGAATTACAAAACAGAACAGAGTCACACATGCAGAAAACACACTATGGCTGCTTAACGGGAAAGGTGAGGTGGGGTGATACATAAAACAAGAGTTTCAAATTAGCTCAGATACCGTTCCATAAACCCAATATGGAATAGACAAGACCTACTCCTTGCTCAGAGAACTGGACTCAACACGCCCGATTCACCGCACAAGAATATATCTGACCAGTAATAATCTTAAAACCTATGTATTGATATCTCTCTGTTAGTGTGTCAAGTGGGTGTAAAGCGGCCTAAACACAGCCGTGAAAAGCAGCTAAACCCCATTATAAAAAGAAATTACTTTTAAAAACCCATGAAACAAAGACAGGGAAAGAGAGAGAAATTCTTACACAATTCGTTCGGGGGCTGTGATGCAACCTGGATTGACCATATCTAGACCCACAGCTGGATGAGACATAAGGGTGGACACTCTTGGGGCTGAGAGGTTTGGTGAGGTTGGGTGAGCAAACGCAGACCCTTTAAAGTAATACTGCGTGCGACCCATCGCATGGGTCCCAAATCTCCAGGTTCAAGGGCATCTTCCTACATCGAAAACATGCATGAGAAACCCAGAAGATGGTACACCGTGTGATGGGGAAAGGTTTCTAAAACGCACCTCATTTCTCATCTCCTTGTGCTCGGGTTCGCCATTCCAGCCACTTTACTAGCAATCTCCCTACTTGGAGCATCAGCACCTTTAACCTCCTGTTCCGTACAGGTTGCAATTTGTCCTGAGGATGAACGGGAAGACGGGGAACCAATGAGAGACTAGCTCTTGGTGTTGGGACAGGCACAGGTCACTCTATTTTCCCATCAGGAAGAAGAATTAACCACAGGCTCAGCCTGCCCCCCGGAACCAGAACAGGGCCTGAAGCCATCCTGCGCTTTTGCGGCCGGCTCCCAAAAAAGCGACTTGTAAAATGGAGCTTCAGGGCACTGCAATTCACAAACCTGCAGAGTTATAAATGATAACTCTCGTCCACAAATATATTGAGGGAAGGCAAAGAAGAGGATTTGAAATCAAGGCAGAATTGCAGGAAACAGATTTCAGGAGGTAGATTCGAATCGCCTTTAAAGCACATGAAAAGCGGCAAAACGTTGACAATGATGCCCTTGGCCAAAAAGGGCGTATGCGTTTTTTCCTGAATATATTCAGGAAAAAACGCATACGCCCTTTTTGGCCAACCAAGCAACCTGGAAAGGCAAATCAGCGCGACAAAGAAGTCTCGCTTCCCATCGGTCAAAAGGGCCATGCTGAAAAAAGTGTCAAAACCAGAAATGCAGGACAGGCCATGGAGAAATGGGAGCCTTGCTACACTGATGGGCGGGATGTAAATTGCCAACAGCCACTCTGGAGAAGTGTACGGTGTGTCCTGAAACATCTAAAAAACACAGCTTAGAGAGCATAGGGCACTTCCACGCATGGGGGGATAAAGCGGGAAAATTGAAAATCAGCAAGACACAAGCACCCCAAAGTTTAGGGCTGCTCTGTTGACAAGGACCTCCACTTCCTTCCACCTTAAATATCCCAGGAAAGCGAAAAATGGATAAAAAAGTTGTGGTCCTTATGTACAAAGGAATATCACTCAGCCATGAAATCAATGTCATAAGGCTAGTAGCAGCATGATGAGTGGATTTAGGTAAGACGATTCTAAGTGAAATAAGTCACACAGAAAAGGACACTTCTCATAAGGTGTCACTTATAGAGGGAATGTAAAAACCGTTACACTTGAACTGAATTACAAAACAGAACAGAGTCACACATGCAGAAAACACACTATGGCTGCTTAACGGGAAAGGTGAGGTGGGGTGATACATAAAACAAGAGTTTCAAATTAGCTCAGATACCGTTCCATAAACCCAATATGGAATAGACAAGACCTACTCCTTGCTCAGAGAACTGGACTCAACACGCCCGATTCACCGCACAAGAATATATCTGACCAGTAATAATCTTAAAACCTATGTATTGATATCTCTCTGTTAGTGTGTCAAGTGGGTGTAAAGCGGCCTAAACACAGCCGTGAAAAGCAGCTAAACCCCATTATAAAAAGAAATTACTTTTAAAAACCCATGAAACAAAGACAGGGAAAGAGAGAGAAATTCTTACACAATTCGTTCAGGGGCTGTGATGCAACCTGGATTGACCATATCTAGACCCACAGCTGGATGAGACATAAGGGTGGACACTCTTGGGGCTGAGAGGTTTGGTGAGGTTGGGTGAGCAAACGCAGACCCTTTAAAGTAATACTGCGTGCGACCCATCGCATGGGTCCCAAATCTCCAGGTTCAAGGGCATCTTCCTACATCGAAAACATGCATGAGAAACCCAGAAGATGGTACACCGTGTGATGGGGAAAGGTTTCTAAAACGCACCTCATTTCTCATCTCCTTGTGCTCGGGTTCGCCATTCCAGCCACTTTACTAGCAATCTCCCTACTTGGAGCATCAGCACCTTTAACCTCCTGTTCCGTACAGGTTGCAATTTGTCCTGAGGATGAACGGGAAGATGGGGAACCAATGAGAGACTAGCTCTTGGTGTTGGGACAGGCACAGGTCACTCTATTTTCCCATCAGGAAGAAGAATTAACCACAGGCTCAGCCTGCCCCCCGGAACCAGAACAGGGCCTGAAGCCATCCTGCGCTTTTGCGGCCGGCTCCCAAAAAAGCGACTTGTAAAATGGAGCTTCAGGGCACTGCAATTCACAAACCTGCAGAGTTATAAATGATAACTCTCGTCCACAAATATATTGAGGGAAGGCAAAGAAGAGGATTTGAAATCAAGGCAGAATTGCAGGAAACAGATTTCAGGAGGTAGATTCGAATCGCCTTTAAAGCACATGAAAAGCGGCAAAACGTTGACAATGATGCCCTTGGCCAAAAAGGGCGTATGCGTTTTTTCCTGAATATATTCAGGAAAAAACGCATACGCCCTTTTTGGCCAACCAAGCAACCTGGAAAGGCAAATCAGCGCGACAAAGAAGTCTCGCTTCCCATCGGTCAAAAGGGCCATGCTGAAAAAAGTGTCAAAACCAGAAATGCAGGACAGGCCATGGAGAAATGGGAGCCTTGCTACACTGATGGGCGGGATGTAAATTGCCAACAGCCACTCTGGAGAAGTGTACGGTGTGTCCTGAAACATCTAAAAAACACAGCTTAGAGAGCATAGGGCACTTCCACGCATGGGGGGATAAAGCGGGAAAATTGAAAATCAGCAAGACACAAGCACCCCAAAGTTTAGGGCTGCTCTGTTGACAAGGACCTCCACTTCCTTCCACCTTAAATATCCCAGGAAAGCGAAAAATGGATAAAAAAGTTGTGGTCCTTATGTACAATGGAATATCACTCAGCCATGAAATCAATGTCATAAGGCTAGTAGCAGCATGATGAGTGGATTTAGGTAAGACGATTCTAAGTGAAATAAGTCACACAGAAAAGGACACTTCTCATAAGGTGTCACTTATAGAGGGAATGTAAAAACCGTTACACTTGAACTGAATTACAAAACAGAACAGAGTCACACATGCAGAAAACACACTATGGCTGCTTAACGGGAAAGGTGAGGTGGGGTGATACATAAAACAAGAGTTTCAAATTAGCTCAGATACCGTTCCATAAACCCAATATGGAATAGACAAGACCTACTCCTTGCTCAGAGAACTGGACTCAACACGCCCGATTCACCGCACAAGAATATATCTGACCAGTAATAATCTTAAAACCTATGTATTGATATCTCTCTGTTAGTGTGTCAAGTGGGTGTAAAGCGGCCTAAACACAGCCGTGAAAAGCAGCTAAACCCCATTATAAAAATAAATTACTTTTAAAAACCCATGAAACAAAGACAGGGAAAGAGAGAGAAATTCTTACACAATTCGTTCAGGGGCTGTGATGCAACCTGGATTGACCATATCTAGACCCACAGCTGGATGAGACATAAGGGTGGACACTCTTGGGGCTGAGAGGTTTGGTGAGGTTGGGTGAGCAAACGCAGACCCTTTAAAGTAATACTGCGTGCGACCCATCGCATGGGTCCCAAATCTCCAGGTTCAAGGGCATCTTCCTACATCGAAAACATGCATGAGAAACCCAGAAGATGGTACACCGTGTGATGGGGAAAGGTTTCTAAAACGCACCTCATTTCTCATCTCCTTGTGCTCGGGTTCGCCATTCCAGCCACTTTACTAGCAATCTCCCTACTTGGAGCATCAGCACCTTTAACCTCCTGTTCCGTACAGGTTGCAATTTGTCCTGAGGATGAACGGGAAGATGGGGAACCAATGAGAGACTAGCTCTTGGTGTTGGGACAGGCACAGGTCACTCTATTTTCCCATCAGGAAGAAGAATTAACCACAGGCTCAGCCTGCCCCCCGGAACCAGAACAGGGCCTGAAGCCATCCTGCGCTTTTGCGGCCGGCTCCCAAAAAAGCGACTTGTAAAATGGAGCTTCAGGGCACTGCAATTCACAAACCTGCAGAGTTATAAATGATAACTCTCGTCCACAAATATATTGAGGGAAGGCAAAGAAGAGGATTTGAAATCAAGGCAGAATTGCAGGAAACAGATTTCAGGAGGTAGATTCGAATCGCCTTTAAAGCACATGAAAAGCGGCAAAACGTTGACAATGATGCCCTTGGCCAAAAAGGGCGTATGCGTTTTTTCCTGAATATATTCAGGAAAAAACGCATACGCCCTTTTTGGCCAACCAAGCAACCTGGAAAGGCAAATCAGCGCGACAAAGAAGTCTCGCTTCCCATCGGTCAAAAGGGCCATGCTGAAAAAAGTGTCAAAACCAGAAATGCAGGACAGGCCATGGAGAAATGGGAGCCTTGCTACACTGATGGGCGGGATGTAAATTGCCAACAGCCACTCTGGAGAAGTGTACGGTGTGTCCTGAAACATCTAAAAAACACAGCTTAGAGAGCATAGGGCACTTCCACGCATGGGGGGATAAAGCGGGAAAATTGAAAATCAGCAAGACACAAGCACCCCAAAGTTTAGGGCTGCTCTGTTGACAAGGACCTCCACTTCCTTCCACCTTAAATATCCCAGGAAAGCGAAAAATGGATAAAAAAGTTGTGGTCCTTATGTACAATGGAATATCACTCAGCCATGAAATCAATGTCATAAGGCTAGTAGCAGCATGATGAGTGGATTTAGGTAAGACGATTCTAAGTGAAATAAGTCACACAGAAAAGGACACTTCTCATAAGGTGTCACTTATAGAGGGAATGTAAAAACCGTTACACTTGAACTGAATTACAAAACAGAACAGAGTCACACATGCAGAAAACACACTATGGCTGCTTAACGGGAAAGGTGAGGTGGGGTGATACATATAACAAGAGTTTCAAATTAGCTCAGATACTGTTCCATAAACCCAATATGGAATAGACAAGACCTACTCCTTGCTCAGAGAACTGGACTCAACACGCCCGATTCACCGCACAAGAATATATCTGACCAGTAATAATCTTAAAACCTATGTATTGATATCTCTCTGTTAGTGTGTCAAGTGGGTGTAAAGCGGCCTAAACACAGCCGTGAAAAGCAGCTAAACCCCATTATAAAAAGAAATTACTTTTAAAAACCCATGAAACAAAGACAGGGAAAGAGAGAGAAATTCTTACACAATTCGTTCAGGGGCTGTGATGCAACCTGGATTGACCATATCTAGACCCACAGCTGGATGAGACATAAGGGTGGACACTCTTGGGGCTGAGAGGTTTGGTGAGGTTGGGTGAGCAAACGCAGACCCTTTAAAGTAATACTGCGTGCGACCCATCGCATGGGTCCCAAATCTCCAGGTTCAAGGGCATCTTCCTACATCGAAAACATGCATGAGAAACCCAGAAGATGGTACACCGTGTGATGGGGAAAGGTTTCTAAAACGCACCTCATTTCTCATCTCCTTGTGCTCGGGTTCGCCATTCCAGCCACTTTACTAGCAATCTCCCTACTTGGAGCATCAGCACCTTTAACCTCCTGTTCCGTACAGGTTGCAATTTGTCCTGAGGATGAACGGGAAGACGGGGAACCAATGAGAGACTAGCTCTTGGTGTTGGGACAGGCACAGGTCACTCTATTTTCCCATCAGGAAGAAGAATTAACCACAGGCTCAGCCTGCCCCCCGGAACCAGAACAGGGCCTGAAGCCATCCTGCGCTTTTGCGGCCGGCTCCCAAAAAAGCGACTTGTAAAATGGAGCTTCAGGGCACTGCAATTCACAAACCTGCAGAGTTATAAATGATAACTCTCGTCCACAAATATATTGAGGGAAGGCAAAGAAGAGGATTTGAAATCAAGGCAGAATTGCAGGAAACAGATTTCAGGAGGTAGATTCGAATCGCCTTTAAAGCACATGAAAAGCGGCAAAACGTTGACAATGATGCCCTTGGCCAAAAAGGGCGTATGCATTTTTTCCTGAATATATTCAGGAAAAAACGCATACGCCCTTTTTGGCCAACCAAGCAACCTGGAAAGGCAAATCAGCGCGACAAAGAAGTCTCGCTTCCCATCGGTCAAAAGGGCCATGCTGAAAAAAGTGTCAAAACCAGAAATGCAGGACAGGCCATGGAGAAATGGGAGCCTTGCTACACTGATGGGCGGGATGTAAATTGCCAACAGCCACTCTGGAGAAGTGTACGGTGTGTCCTGAAACATCTAAAAAACACAGCTTAGAGAGCATAGGGCACTTCCACGCATGGGGGGATAAAGCGGGAAAATTGAAAATCAGCAAGACACAAGCACCCCAAAGTTTAGGGCTGCTCTGTTGACAAGGACCTCCACTTCCTTCCACCTTAAATATCCCAGGAAAGCGAAAAATGGATAAAAAAGTTGTGGTCCTTATGTACAATGGAATATCACTCAGCCATGAAATCAATGTCATAAGGCTAGTAGCAGCATGATGAGTGGATTTAGGTAAGACGATTCTAAGTGAAATAAGTCACACAGAAAAGGACACTTCTCATAAGGTGTCACTTATAGAGCGAATGTAAAAACCGTTACACTTGAACTGAATTACAAAACAGAACAGAGTCACACATGCAGAAAACACACTATGGCTGCTTAACGGGAAAGGTGAGGTGGGGTGATACATATAACAAGAGTTTCAAATTAGCTCAGATACCGTTCCATAAACCCAATATGGAATAGACAAGACCTACTCCTTGCTCAGAGAACTGGACTCAACACGCCCGATTCACCGCAAAAGAATATATCTGACCAGTAATAATCTTAAAACCTATGTATTGATATCTCTCTGTTAGTGTGTCAAGTGGGTGTAAAGCGGCCTAAACACAGCCGTGAAAAGCAGCTAAACCCCATTATAAAAAGAAATTACTTTTAAAAACCCATGAAACAAAGACAGGGAAAGAGAGAGAAATTCTTACACAATTCGTTCAGGGGCTGTGATGCAACCTGGATTGACCATATCTAGACCCACAGCTGGATGAGACATAAGGGTGGACACTCTTGGGGCTGAGAGGTTTGGTGAGGTTGGGTGAGCAAACGCAGACCCTTTAAAGTAATACTGCGTGCGACCCATCGCATGGGTCCCAAATCTCCAGGTTCAAGGGCATCTTCCTACATCGAAAACATGCATGAGAAACCCAGAAGATGGTACACCGTGTGATGGGGAAAGGTTTCTAAAACGCACCTCATTTCTCATCTCCTTGTGCTCGGGTTCGCCATTCCAGCCACTTTACTAGCAATCTCCCTACTTGGAGCATCAGCACCTTTAACCTCCTGTTCCGTACAGGTTGCAATTTGTCCTGAGGATGAACGGGAAGACGGGGAACCAATGAGAGACTAGCTCTTGGTGTTGGGACAGGCACAGGTCACTCTATTTTCCCATCAGGAAGAAGAATTAACCACAGGCTCAGCCTGCCCCCCGGAACCAGAACAGGGCCTGAAGCCATCCTGCGCTTTTGCGGCCGGCTCCCAAAAAAGCGACTTGTAAAATGGAGCTTCAGGGCACTGCAATTCACAAACCTGCAGAGTTATAAATGATAACTCTCGTCCACAAATATATTGAGGGAAGGCAAAGAAGAGGATTTGAAATCAAGGCAGAATTGCAGGAAACAGATTTCAGGAGGTAGATTCGAATCGCCTTTAAAGCACATGAAAAGCGGCAAAACGTTGACAATGATGCCCTTGGCCAAAAAGGGCGTATGCGTTTTTTCCTGAATATATTCAGGAAAAAACGCATACGCCCTTTTTGGCCAACCAAGCAACCTGGAAAGGCAAATCAGCGCGACAAAGAAGTCTCGCTTCCCATCGGTCAAAAGGGCCATGCTGAAAAAAGTGTCAAAACCAGAAATGCAGGACAGGCCATGGAGAAATGGGAGCCTTGCTACACTGATGGGCGGGATGTAAATTGCCAACAGCCACTCTGGAGAAGTGTACGGTGTGTCCTGAAACATCTAAAAAACACAGCTTAGAGAGCATAGGGCACTTCCACGCATGGGGGGATAAAGCGGGAAAATTGAAAATCAGCAAGACACAAGCACCCCAAAGTTTAGGGCTGCTCTGTTGACAAGGACCTCCACTTCCTTCCACCTTAAATATCCCAGGAAAGCGAAAAATGGATAAAAAAGTTGTGGTCCTTATGTACAATGGAATATCACTCAGCCATGAAATCAATGTCATAAGGCTAGTAGCAGCATGATGAGTGGATTTAGGTAAGACGATTCTAAGTGAAATAAGTCACACAGAAAAGGACACTTCTCATAAGGTGTCACTTATAGAGGGAATGTAAAAACCGTTACACTTGAACTGAATTACAAAACAGAACAGAGTCACACATGCAGAAAACACACTATGGCTGCTTAACGGGAAAGGTGAGGTGGGGTGATACATAAAACAAGAGTTTCAAATTAGCTCAGATACCGTTCCATAAACCCAATATGGAATAGACAAGACCTACTCCTTGCTCAGAGAACTGGACTCAACACGCCCGATTCACCGCACAAGAATATATCTGACCAGTAATAATCTTAAAACCTATGTATTGATATCTCTCTGTTAGTGTGTCAAGTGGGTGTAAAGCGGCCTAAACACAGCCGTGAAAAGCAGCTAAACCCCATTATAAAAATAAATTACTTTTAAAAACCCATGAAACAAAGACAGGGAAAGAGAGAGAAATTCTTACACAATTCGTTCAGGGGCTGTGATGCAACCTGGATTGACCATATCTAGACCCACAGCTGGATGAGACATAAGGGTGGACACTCTTGGGGCTGAGAGGTTTGGTGAGGTTGGGTGAGCAAACGCAGACCCTTTAAAGTAATACTGCGTGCGACCCATCGCATGGGTCCCAAATCTCCAGGTTCAAGGGCATCTTCCTACATCGAAAACATGCATGAGAAACCCAGAAGATGGTACACCGTGTGATGGGGAAAGGTTTCTAAAACGCACCTCATTTCTCATCTCCTTGTGCTCGGGTTCGCCATTCCAGCCACTTTACTAGCAATCTCCCTACTTGGAGCATCAGCACCTTTAACCTCCTGTTCCGTACAGGTTGCAATTTGTCCTGAGGATGAACGGGAAGACGGGGAACCAATGAGAGACTAGCTCTTGGTGTTGGGACAGGCACAGGTCACTCTATTTTCCCATCAGGAAGAAGAATTAACCACAGGCTCAGCCTGCCCCCCGGAACCAGAACAGGGCCTGAAGCCATCCTGCGCTTTTGCGGCCGGCTCCCAAAAAAGCGACTTGTAAAATGGAGCTTCAGGGCACTGCAATTCACAAACCTGCAGAGTTATAAATGATAACTCTCGTCCACAAATATATTGAGGGAAGGCAAAGAAGAGGATTTGAAATCAAGGCAGAATTGCAGGAAACAGATTTCAGGAGGTAGATTCGAATCGCCTTTAAAGCACATGAAAAGCGGCAAAACGTTGACAATGATGCCCTTGGCCAAAAAGGGCGTATGCGTTTTTTCCTGAATATATTCAGGAAAAAACGCATACGCCCTTTTTGGCCAACCAAGCAACCTGGAAAGGCAAATCAGCGCGACAAAGAAGTCTCGCTTCCCATCGGTCAAAAGGGCCATGCTGAAAAAAGTGTCAAAACCAGAAATGCAGGACAGGCCATGGAGAAATGGGAGCCTTGCTACACTGATGGGCGGGATGTAAATTGCCAACAGCCACTCTGGAGAAGTGTACGGTGTGTCCTGAAACATCTAAAAAACACAGCTTAGAGAGCATAGGGCACTTCCACGCATGGGGGGATAAAGCGGGAAAATTGAAAATCAGCAAGACACAAGCACCCCAAAGTTTAGGGCTGCTCTGTTGACAAGGACCTCCACTTCCTTCCACCTTAAATATCCCAGGAAAGCGAAAAATGGATAAAAAAGTTGTGGTCCTTATGTACAATGGAATATCACTCAGCCATGAAATCAATGTCATAAGGCTAGTAGCAGCATGATGAGTGGATTTAGGTAAGACGATTCTAAGTGAAATAAGTCACACAGAAAAGGACACTTCTCATAAGGTGTCACTTATAGAGGGAATGTAAAAACCGTTACACTTGAACTGAATTACAAAACAGAACAGAGTCACACATGCAGAAAACACACTATGGCTGCTTAACGGGAAAGGTGAGGTGGGGTGATACATAAAACAAGAGTTTCAAATTAGCTCAGATACCGTTCCATAAACCCAATATGGAATAGACAAGACCTACTCCTTGCTCAGAGAACTGGACTCAACACGCCCGATTCACCGCACAAGAATATATCTGACCAGTAATAATCTTAAAACCTATGTATTGATATCTCTCTGTTAGTGTGTCAAGTGGGTGTAAAGCGGCCTAAACACAGCCGTGAAAAGCAGCTAAACCCCATTATAAAAATAAATTACTTTTAAAAACCCATGAAACAAAGACAGGGAAAGAGAGAGAAATTCTTACACAATTCGTTCAGGGGCTGTGATGCAACCTGGATTGACCATATCTAGACCCACAGCTGGATGAGACATAAGGGTGGACACTCTTGGGGCTGAGAGGTTTGGTGAGGTTGGGTGAGCAAACGCAGACCCTTTAAAGTAATACTGCGTGCGACCCATCGCATGGGTCCCAAATCTCCAGGTTCAAGGGCATCTTCCTACATCGAAAACATGCATGAGAAACCCAGAAGATGGTACACCGTGTGATGGGGAAAGGTTTCTAAAACGCACCTCATTTCTCATCTCCTTGTGCTCGGGTTCGCCATTCCAGCCACTTTACTAGCAATCTCCCTACTTGGAGCATCAGCACCTTTAACCTCCTGTTCCGTACAGGTTGCAATTTGTCCTGAGGATGAACGGGAAGACGGGGAACCAATGAGAGACTAGCTCTTGGTGTTGGGACAGGCACAGGTCACTCTATTTTCCCATCAGGAAGAAGAATTAACCACAGGCTCAGCCTGCCCCCCGGAACCAGAACAGGGCCTGAATCCATCCTGCGCTTTTGCGGCCAGCTCCCAAAAAAGCGACTTGTAAAATGGAGCTTCAGGGCACTGCAATTCACAAACCTGCAGAGTTATAAATGATAACTCTCGTCCACAAATATATTGAGGGAAGGCAAAGAAGAGGATTTGAAATCAAGGCAGATTGCAGGAAACAGATTTCAGGAGGTAGATTCGAATCGCCTTTAAAGCACATGAAAAGCGGCAAAACGTTGACAATGATGCCCTTGGCCAAAAAGGGCGTATGCGTTTTTTCCTGAATATATTCAGGAAAAAACGCATACGCCCTTTTTGGCCAACCAAGCAACCTGGAAAGGCAAATCAGCGCGACAAAGAAGTCTCGCTTCCCATCGGTCAAAAGGGCCATGCTGAAAAAAGTGTCAAAACCAGAAATGCAGGACAGGCCATGGAGAAATGGGAGCCTTGCTACACTGATGGGCGGGATGTAAATTGCCAACAGCCACTCTGGAGAAGTGTACGGTGTGTCCTGAAACATCTAAAAAACACAGCTTAGAGAGCATAGGGCACTTCCACGCATGGGGGGATAAAGCGGGAAAATTGAAAATCAGCAAGACACAAGCACCCCAAAGTTTAGGGCTGCTCTGTTGACAAGGACCTCCACTTCCTTCCACCTTAAATATCCCAGGAAAGCGAAAAATGGATAAAAAAGTTGTGGTCCTTATGTACAATGGAATATCACTCAACCATGAAATCAATGTCATAAGGCTAGTAGCAGCATGATGAGTGGATTTAGGTAAGACGATTCTAAGTGAAATAAGTCACACAGAAAAGGACACTTCTCATAAGGTGTCACTTATAGAGGGAATGTAAAAACCGTTACACTTGAACTGAATTACAAAACAGAACAGAGTCACACATGCAGAAAACACACTATGGCTGCTTAACGGGAAAGGTGAGGTGGGGTGATACATATAACAAGAGTTTCAAATTAGCTCAGATACCGTTCCATAAACCCAATATGGAATAGACAAGACCTACTCCTTGCTCAGAGAACTGGACTCAACACGCCCGATTCACCGCACAAGAATATATCTGACCAGTAATAATCTTAAAACCTATGTATTGATATCTCTCTGTTAGTGTGTCAAGTGGGTGTAAAGCGGCCTAAACACAGCCGTGAAAAGCAGCTAAACCCCATTATAAAAAGAAATTACTTTTAAAAACCCATGAAACAAAGACAGGGAAAGAGAGAGAAATTCTTACACAATTCGTTCAGGGGCTGTGATGCAACCTGGATTGACCATATCTAGACCCACAGCTGGATGAGACATAAGGGTGGACACTCTTGGGGCTGAGAGGTTTGGTGAGGTTGGGTGAGCAAACGCAGACCCTTTAAAGTAATACTGCGTGCGACCCATCGCATGGGTCCCAAATCTCCAGGTTCAAGGGCATCTTCCTACATCGAAAACATGCATGAGAAACCCAGAAGATGGTACACCGTGTGATGGGGAAAGGTTTCTAAAACGCACCTCATTTCTCATCTCCTTGTGCTCGGGTTCGCCATTCCAGCCACTTTACTAGCAATCTCCCTACTTGGAGCATCAGCACCTTTAACCTCCTGTTCCGTACAGGTTGCAATTTGTCCTGAGGATGAACGGGAAGACGGGAAACCAATGAGAGACTAGCTCTTGGTGTTGGGACAGGCACAGGTCACTCTATTTTCCCATCAGGAAGAAGAATTAACCACAGGCTCAGCCTGCCCCCCGGAACCAGAACAGGGCCTGAAGCCATCCTGCGCTTTTGCGGCCGGCTCCCAAAAAAGCGACTTGTAAAATGGAGCTTCAGGGCACTGCAATTCACAAACCTGCAGAGTTATAAATGATAACTCTCGTCCACAAATATATTGAGGGAAGGCAAAGAAGAGGATTTGAAATCAAGGCAGAATTGCAGGAAACAGATTTCAGGAGGTAGATTCGAATCGCCTTTAAAGCACATGAAAAGCGGCAAAACGTTGACAATGATGCCCTTGGCCAAAAAGGGCGTATGCGTTTTTTCCTGAATATATTCAGGAAAAAACGCATACGCCCTTTTTGGCCAACCAAGCAACCTGGAAAGGCAAATCAGCGCGACAAAGAAGTCTCGCTTCCCATCGGTCAAAAGGGCCATGCTGAAAAAAGTGTCAAAACCAGAAATGCAGGACAGGCCATGGAGAAATGGGAGCCTTGCTACACTGATGGGCGGGATGTAAATTGCCAACAGCCACTCTGGAGAAGTGTACGGTGTGTCCTGAAACATCTAAAAAACACAGCTTAGAGAGCATAGGGCACTTCCACGCATGGGGGGATAAAGCGGGAAAATTGAAAATCAGCAAGACACAAGCACCCCAAAGTTTAGGGCTGCTCTGTTGACAAGGACCTCCACTTCCTTCCACCTTAAATATCCCAGGAAAGCGAAAAATGGATAAAAAAGTTGTGGTCCTTATGTACAATGGAATATCACTCAGCCATGAAATCAATGTCATAAGGCTAGTAGCAGCATGATGAGTGGATTTAGGTAAGACGATTCTAAGTGAAATAAGTCACACAGAAAAGGACACTTCTCATAAGGTGTCACTTATAGAGGGAATGTAAAAACCGTTACACTTGAACTGAATTACAAAACAGAACAGAGTCACACATGCAGAAAACACACTATGGCTGCTTAACGGGAAAGGTGAGGTGGGGTGATACATAAAACAAGAGTTTCAAATTAGCTCAGATACCGTTCCATAAACCCAATATGGAATAGACAAGACCTACTCCTTGCTCAGAGAACTGGACTCAACACGCCCGATTCACCGCACAAGAATATATCTGACCAGTAATAATCTTAAAACCTATGTATTGATATCTCTCTGTTAGTGTGTCAAGTGGGTGTAAAGCGGCCTAAACACAGCCGTGAAAAGCAGCTAAACCCCATTATAAAAAGAAATTACTTTTAAAAACCCATGAAACAAAGACAGGGAAAGAGAGAGAAATTCTTACACAATTCGTTCAGGGGCTGTGATGCAACCTGGATTGACCATATCTAGACCCACAGCTGGATGAGACATAAGGGTGGACACTCTTGGGGCTGAGAGGTTTGGTGAGGTTGGGTGAGCAAACGCAGACCCTTTAAAGTAATACTGCGTGCGACCCATCGCATGGGTCCCAAATCTCCAGGTTCAAGGGCATCTTCCTACATCGAAAACATGCATGAGAAACCCAGAAGATGGTACACCGTGTGATGGGGAAAGGTTTCTAAAACGCACCTCATTTCTCATCTCCTTGTGCTCGGGTTCGCCATTCCAGCCACTTTACTAGCAATCTCCCTACTTGGAGCATCAGCACCTTTAACCTCCTGTTCCGTACAGGTTGCAATTTGTCCTGAGGATGAACGGGAAGACGGGGAACCAATGAGAGACTAGCTCTTGGTGTTGGGACAGGCACAGGTCACTCTATTTTCCCATCAGGAAGAAGAATTAACCACAGGCTCAGCCTGCCCCCCGGAACCAGAACAGGGCCTGAAGCCATCCTGCGCTTTTGCGGCCGGCTCCCAAAAAAGCGACTTGTAAAATGGAGCTTCAGGGCACTGCAATTCACAAACCTGCAGAGTTATAAATGATAACTCTCGTCCACAAATATATTGAGGGAAGGCAAAGAAGAGGATTTGAAATCAAGGCAGAATTGCAGGAAACAGATTTCAGGAGGTAGATTCGAATCGCCTTTAAAGCACATGAAAAGCGGCAAAACGTTGACAATGATGCCCTTGGCCAAAAAGGGCGTATGCGTTTTTTCCTGAATATATTCAGGAAAAAACGCATACGCCCTTTTTGGCCAACCAAGCAACCTGGAAAGGCAAATCAGCACGACAAAGAAGTCTCGCTTCCCATCGGTCAAAAGGGCCATGCTGAAAAAAGTGTCAAAACCAGAAATGCAGGACAGGCCATGGAGAAATGGGAGCCTTGCTACACTGATGGGCGGGATGTAAATTGCCAACAGCCACTCTGGAGAAGTGTACGGTGTGTCCTGAAACATCTAAAAAACACAGCTTAGAGAGCATAGGGCACTTCCACGCATGGGGGGATAAAGCGGGAAAATTGAAAATCAGCAAGACACAAGCACCCCAAAGTTTAGGGCTGCTCTGTTGACAAGGACCTCCACTTCCTTCCACCTTAAATATCCCAGGAAAGTGAAAAATGGATAAAAAAGTTGTGGTCCTTATGTACAATGGAATATCACTCAGCCATGAAATCAATGTCATAAGGCTAGTAGCAGCATGATGAGTGGATTTAGGTAAGACGATTCTAAGTGAAATAAGTCACACAGAAAAGGACACTTCTCATAAGGTGTCACTTATAGAGGGAATGTAAAAACCGTTACACTTGAACTGAATTACAAAACAGAACAGAGTCACACATGCAGAAAACACACTATGGCTGCTTAACGGGAAAGGTGAGGTGGGGTGATACATAAAACAAGAGTTTCAAATTAGCTCAGATACCGTTCCATAAACCCAATATGGAATAGACAAGACCTACTCCTTGCTCAGAGAACTGGACTCAACACGCCCGATTCACCGCACAAGAATATATCTGACCAGTAATAATCTTAAAACCTATGTATTGATATCTCTCTGTTAGTGTGTCAAGTGGGTGTAAAGCGGCCTAAACACAGCCGTGAAAAGCAGCTAAACCCCATTATAAAAAGAAATTACTTTTAAAAACCCATGAAACAAAGACAGGGAAAGAGAGAGAAATTCTTACACAATTCGTTCAGGGGCTGTGATGCAACCTGGATTGACCATATCTAGACCCACAGCTGGATGAGACATAAGGGTGGACACTCTTGGGGCTGAGAGGTTTGGTGAGGTTGGGTGAGCAAACGCAGACCCTTTAAAGTAATACTGCGTGCGACCCATCGCATGGGTCCCAAATCTCCAGGTTCAAGGGCATCTTCCTACATCGAAAACATGCATGAGAAACCCAGAAGATGGTACACCGTGTGATGGGGAAAGGTTTCTAAAACGCACCTCATTTCTCATCTCCTTGTGCTCGGGTTCGCCATTCCAGCCACTTTACTAGCAATCTCCCTACTTGGAGCATCAGCACCTTTAACCTCCTGTTCCGTACACGTTGCAATTTGTCCTGAGGATGAACGGGAAGACGGGGAACCAATGAGAGACTAGCTCTTGGTGTTGGGACAGGCACAGGTCACTCTATTTTCCCATCAGGAAGAAGAATTAACCACAGGCTCAGCCTGCCCCCCGGAACCAGAACAGGGCCTGAAGCCATCCTGCGCTTTTGCGGCCGGCTCCCAAAAAAGCGACTTGTAAAATGGAGCTTCAGGGCACTGCAATTCACAAACCTGCAGAGTTATAAATGATAACTCTCGTCCACAAATATATTGAGGGAAGGCAAAGAAGAGGATTTGAAATCAAGGCAGAATTGCAGGAAACAGATTTCAGGAGGTAGATTCGAATCGCCTTTAAAGCACATGAAAAGCGGCAAAACGTTGACAATGATGCCCTTGGCCAAAAAGGGCGTATGCGTTTTTTCCTGAATATATTCAGGAAAAAACGCATACGCCCTTTTTGGCCAACCAAGCAACCTGGAAAGGCAAATCAGCACGACAAAGAAGTCTCGCTTCCCATCGGTCAAAAGGGCCATGCTGAAAAAAGTGTCAAAACCAGAAATGCAGGACAGGCCATGGAGAAATGGGAGCCTTGCTACACTGATGGGCGGGATGTAAATTGCCAACAGCCACTCTGGAGAAGTGTACGGTGTGTCCTGAAACATCTAAAAAACACAGCTTAGAGAGCATAGGGCACTTCCACGCATGGGGGGATAAAGCGGGAAAATTGAAAATCAGCAAGACACAAGCACCCCAAAGTTTAGGGCTGCTCTGTTGACAAGGACCTCCACTTCCTTCCACCTTAAATATCCCAGGAAAGCGAAAAATGGATAAAAAAGTTGTGGTCCTTATGTACAATGGAATATCACTCAGCCATGAAATCAATGTCATAAGGCTAGTAGCAGCATGATGAGTGGATTTAGGTAAGACGATTCTAAGTGAAATAAGTCACACAGAAAAGGACACTTCTCATAAGGTGTCACTTATAGAGGGAATGTAAAAACCGTTACACTTGAACTGAATTACAAAACAGAACAGAGTCACACATGCAGAAAACACACTATGGCTGCTTAACGGGAAAGGTGAGGTGGGGTGATACATAAAACAAGAGTTTCAAATTAGCTCAGATACCGTTCCATAAACCCAATATGGAATAGACAAGACCTACTCCTTGCTCAGAGAACTGGACTCCACACGCCCGATTCACCGCACAAGAATATATCTGACCAGTAATAATCTTAAAACCTATGTATTGATATCTCTCTGTTAGTGTGTCAAGTGGGTGTAAAGCGGCCTAAACACAGCCGTGAAAAGCAGCTAAACCCCATTATAAAAAGAAATTACTTTTAAAAACCCATGAAACAAAGACAGGGAAAGAGAGAGAAATTCTTACACAATTCGTTCGGGGGCTGTGATGCAACCTGGATTGACCATATCTAGACCCACAGCTGGATGAGACATAAGGGTGGACACTCTTGGGGCTGAGAGGTTTGGTGAGGTTGGGTGAGCAAACGCAGACCCTTTAAAGTAATACTGCGTGCGACCCATCGCATGGGTCCCAAATCTCCAGGTTCAAGGGCATCTTCCTACATCGAAAACATGCATGAGAAACCCAGAAGATGGTACACCGTGTGATGGGGAAAGGTTTCTAAAACGCACCTCATTTCTCATCTCCTTGTGCTCGGGTTCGCCATTCCAGCCACTTTACTAGCAATCTCCCTACTTGGAGCATCAGCACCTTTAACCTCCTGTTCCGTACAGGTTGCAATTTGTCCTGAGGATGAACGGGAAGACGGGGAACCAATGAGAGACTAGCTCTTGGTGTTGGGACAGGCACAGGTCACTCTATTTTCCCATCAGGAAGAAGAATTAACCACAGGCTCAGCCTGCCCCCCGGAACCAGAACAGGGCCTGAAGCCATCCTGCGCTTTTGCGGCCGGCTCCCAAAAAAGCGACTTGTAAAATGGAGCTTCAGGGCACTGCAATTCACAAACCTGCAGAGTTATAAATGATAACTCTCGTCCACAAATATATTGAGGGAAGGCAAAGAAGAGGATTTGAAATCAAGGCAGAATTGCAGGAAACAGATTTCAGGAGGTAGATTCGAATCGCCTTTAAAGCACATGAAAAGCGGCAAAACGTTGACAATGATGCCCTTGGCCAAAAAGGGCGTATGCGTTTTTTCCTGAATATATTCAGGAAAAAACGCATACGCCCTTTTTCGCCAACCAAGCAACCTGGAAAGGCAAATCAGCGCGACAAAGAAGCCTCGCTTCCCATCGGTCAAAAGGGCCATGCTGAAAAAAGTGTCAAAACCAGAAATGCAGGACAGGCCATGGAGAAATGGGAGCCTTGCTACACTGATGGGCGGGATGTAAATTGCCAACAGCCACTCTGGAGAAGTGTACGGTGTGTCCTGAAACATCTAAAAAACACAGCTTAGAGAGCATAGGGCACTTCCACGCATGGGGGGATAAAGCGGGAAAATTGAAAATCAGCAAGACACAAGCACCCCAAAGTTTAGGGCTGCTGTGTTGACAAGGACCTCCACTTCCTTCCACCTTAAATATCCCAGGAAAGCGAAAAATGGATAAAAAAGTTGTGGTCCTTATGTACAATGGAATATCACTCAGCCATGAAATCAATGTCATAAGGCTAGTAGCAGCATGATGAGTGGATTTAGGTAAGACGATTCTAAGTGAAATAAGTCACACAGAAAAGGACACTTCTCATAAGGTGTCACTTATAGAGGGAATGTAAAAACCGTTACACTTGAACTGAATTACAAAACAGAACAGAGTCACACATGCAGAAAACACACTATGGCTGCTTAACGGGAAAGGTGAGGTGGGGTGATACATAAAACAAGAGTTTCAAATTAGCTCAGATACCGTTCCATAAACCCAATATGGAATAGACAAGACCTACTCCTTGCTCAGAAAACTGGACTCAACACGCCCGATTCACCGCACAAGAATATATCTGACCAGTAATAATCTTAAAACCTATGTATTGATATCTCTCTGTTAGTGTGTCAAGTGGGTGTAAAGCGGCCTAAACACAGCCGTGAAAAGCAGCTAAACCCCATTATAAAAAGAAATTACTTTTAAAAACCCATGAAACAAAGACAGGGAAAGAGAGAGAAATTCTTACACAATTCGTTCGGGGGCTGTGATGCAACCTGGATTGACCATATCTAGACCCACAGCTGGATGAGACATAAGGGTGGACACTCTTGGGGCTGAGAGGTTTGGTGAGGTTGGGTGAGCAAACGCAGACCCTTTAAAGTAATACTGCGTGCGACCCATCGCATGGGTCCCAAATCTCCAGGTTCAAGGGCATCTTCCTACATCGAAAACATGCATGAGAAACCCAGAAGATGGTACACCGTGTGATGGGGAAAGGTTTCTAAAACGCACCTCATTTCTCATCTCCTTGTGCTCGGGTTCGCCATTCCAGCCACTTTACTAGCAATCTCCCTACTTGGAGCATCAGCACCTTTAACCTCCTGTTCCGTACAGGTTGCAATTTGTCCTGAGGATGAACGGGAAGACGGGGAACCAATGAGAGACTAGCTCTTGGTGTTGGGACAGGCACAGGTCACTCTATTTTCCCATCAGGAAGAAGAATTAACCACAGGCTCAGCCTGCCCCCCGGAACCAGAACAGGGCCTGAAGCCATCCTGCGCTTTTGCGGCCGGCTCCCAAAAAAGCGACTTGTAAAATGGAGCTTCAGGGCACTGCAATTCACAAACCTGCAGAGTTATAAATGATAACTCTCGTCCACAAATATATTGAGGGAAGGCAAAGAAGAGGATTTGAAATCAAGGCAGAATTGCAGGAAACAGATTTCAGGAGGTAGATTCGAATCGCCTTTAAAGCACATGAAAAGCGGCAAAACGTTGACAATGATGCCCTTGGCCAAAAAGGGCGTATGCGTTTTTTCCTGAATATATTCAGGAAAAAACGCCTACGCCCTTTTTCGCCAACCAAGCAACCTGGAAAGGCAAATCAGCGCGACAAAGAAGCCTCGCTTCCCATCGGTCAAAAGGGCCATGCTGAAAAAAGTGTCAAAACCAGAAATGCAGGACAGGCCATGGAGAAATGGGAGCCTTGCTACACTGATGGGCGGGATGTAAATTGCCAACAGCCACTCTGGAGAAGTGTACGGTGTGTCCTGAAACATCTAAAAAACACAGCTTAGAGAGCATAGGGCACTTCCACGCATGGGGGGATAAAGCGGGAAAATTGAAAATCAGCAAGACACAAGCACCCCAAAGTTTAGGGCTGCTCTGTTGACAAGGACCTCCACTTCCTTCCACCTTAAATATCCCAGGAAAGCGAAAAATGGATAAAAAAGTTGTGGTCCTTATGTACAATGGAATATCACTCAGCCATGAAATCAATGTCATAAGGCTAGTAGCAGCATGATGAGTGGATTTAGGTAAGACGATTCTAAGTGAAATAAGTCACACAGAAAAGGACACTTCTCATAAGGTGTCACTTATAGAGGGAATGTAAAAACCGTTACACTTGAACTGAATTACAAAACAGAACAGAGTCACACATGCAGAAAACACACTATGGCTGCTTAACGGGAAAGGTGAGGTGGGGTGATACATAAAACAAGAGTTTCAAATTAGCTCAGATACCGTTCCATAAAACCAATATGGAATAGACAAGACCTACTCCTTGCTCAGAGAACTGGACTCAACACGCCCGATTCACCGCACAAGAATATATCTGACCAGTAATAATCTTAAAACCTATGTATTGATATCTCTCTGTTAGTGTGTCAAGTGGGTGTAAAGCGGCCTAAACACAGCCGTGAAAAGCAGCTAAACCCCATTATAAAAAGAAATTACTTTTAAAAACCCATGAAACAAAGACAGGGAAAGAGAGAGAAATTCTTACACAATTCGTTCAGGGGCTGTGATGCAACCTGGATTGACCATATCTAGACCCACAGCTGGATGAGACATAAGGGTGGACACTCTTGGGGCTGAGAGGTTTGGTGAGGTTGGGTGAGCAAACGCAGACCCTTTAAAGTAATACTGCGTGCGACCCATCGCATGGGTCCCAAATCTCCAGGTTCAAGGGCATCTTCCTACATCGAAAACATGCATGAGAAACCCAGAAGATGGTACACCGTGTGATGGGGAAAGGTTTCTAAAACGCACCTCATTTCTCATCTCCTTGTGCTCGGGTTCGCCATTCCAGCCACTTTACTAGCAATCTCCCTACTTGGAGCATCAGCACCTTTAACCTCCTGTTCCGTACAGGTTGCAATTTGTCCTGAGGATGAACGGGAAGACGGGGAACCAATGAGAGACTAGCTCTTGGTGTTGGGACAGGCACAGGTCACTCTATTTTCCCATCAGGAAGAAGAATTAACCACAGGCTCAGCCTGCCCCCCGGAACCAGAACAGGGCCTGAAGCCATCCTGCGCTTTTGCGGCCGGCTCCCAAAAAAGCGACTTGTAAAATGGAGCTTCAGGGCACTGCAATTCACAAACCTGCAGAGTTATAAATGATAACTCTCGTCCACAAATATATTGAGGGAAGGCAAAGAAGAGGATTTGAAATCAAGGCAGAATTGCAGGAAACAGATTTCAGGAGGTAGATTCGAATCGCCTTTAAAGCACATGAAAAGCGGCAAAACGTTGACAATGATGCCCTTGGCCAAAAAGGGCGTATGCGTTTTTTCCTGAATATATTCAGGAAAAAACGCATACGCCCTTTTTGGCCAACCAAGCAACCTGGAAAGGCAAATCAGCGCGACAAAGAAGTCTCGCTTCCCATCGGTCAAAAGGGCCATGCTGAAAAAAGTGTCAAAACCAGAAATGCAGGACAGGCCATGGAGAAATGGGAGCCTTGCTACACTGATGGGCGGGATGTAAATTGCCAACAGCCACTCTGGAGAAGTGTACGGTGTGTCCTGAAACATCTAAAAAACACAGCTTAGAGAGCATAGGGCACTTCCACGCATGGGGGGATAAAGCGGGAAAATTGAAAATCAGCAAGACACAAGCACCCCAAAGTTTAGGGCTGCTCTGTTGACAAGGACCTCCACTTCCTTCCACCTTAAATATCCCAGGAAAGCGAAAAATGGATAAAAAAGTTGTGGTCCTTATGTACAATGGAATATCACTCAGCCATGAAATCAATGTCATAAGGCTAGTAGCAGCATGATGAGTGGATTTAGGTAAGACGATTCTAAGTGAAATAAGTCACACAGAAAAGGACACTTCTCATAAGGTGTCACTTATAGAGGGAATGTAAAAACCGTTACACTTGAACTGAATTACAAAACAGAACAGAGTCACACATGCAGAAAACACACTATGGCTGCTTAACGGGAAAGGTGAGGTGGGGTGATACATAAAACAAGAGTTTCAAATTAGCTCAGATACCGTTCCATAAACCCAATATGGAATAGACAAGACCTACTCCTTGCTCAGAGAACTGGACTCAACACGCCCGATTCACCGCACAAGAATATATCTGACCAGTAATAATCTTAAAACCTATGTATTGATATCTCTCTGTTAGTGTGTCAAGTGGGTGTAAAGCGGCCTAAACACAGCCGTGAAAAGCAGCTAAACCCCATTATAAAAAGAAATTACTTTTAAAAACCCATGAAACAAAGACAGGGAAAGAGAGAGAAATTCTTACACAATTCGTTCGGGGGCTGTGATGCAACCTGGATTGACCATATCTAGACCCACAGCTGGATGAGACATAAGGGTGGACACTCTTGGGGCTGAGAGGTTTGGTGAGGTTGGGTGAGCAAACGCAGACCCTTTAAAGTAATACTGCGTGCGACCCATCGCATGGGTCCCAAATCTCCAGGTTCAAGGGCATCTTCCTACATCGAAAACATGCATGAGAAACCCAGAAGATGGTACACCGTGTGATGGGGAAAGGTTTCTAAAACGCACCTCATTTCTCATCTCCTTGTGCTCGGGTTCGCCATTCCAGCCACTTTACTAGCAATCTCCCTACTTGGAGCATCAGCACCTTTAACCTCCTGTTCCGTACAGGTTGCAATTTGTCCTGAGGATGAACGGGAAGACGGGGAACCAATGAGAGACTAGCTCTTGGTGTTGGGACAGGCACAGGTCACTCTATTTTCCCATCAGGAAGAAGAATTAACCACAGGCTCAGCCTGCCCCCCGGAACCAGAACAGGGCCTGAAGCCATCCTGCGCTTTTGCGGCCGGCTCCCAAAAAAGCGACTTGTAAAATGGAGCTTCAGGGCACTGCAATTCACAAACCTGCAGAGTTATAAATGATAACTCTCGTCCACAAATATATTGAGGGAAGGCAAAGAAGAGGATTTGAAATCAAGGCAGAATTGCAGGAAACAGATTTCAGGAGGTAGATTCGAATCGCCTTTAAAGCACATGAAAAGCGGCAAAACGTTGACAATGATGCCCTTGGCCAAAAAGGGCGTATGCGTTTTTTCCTGAATATATTCAGGAAAAAACGCATACGCCCTTTTTGGCCAACCAAGCAACCTGGAAAGGCAAATCAGCGCGACAAAGAAGTCTCGCTTCCCATCGGTCAAAAGGGCCATGCTGAAAAAAGTGTCAAAACCAGAAATGCAGGACAGGCCATGGAGAAATGGGAGCCTTGCTACACTGATGGGCGGGATGTAAATTGCCAACAGCCACTCTGGAGAAGTGTACGGTGTGTCCTGAAACATCTAAAAAACACAGCTTAGAGAGCATAGGGCACTTCCACGCATGGGGGGATAAAGCGGGAAAATTGAAAATCAGCAAGACACAAGCACCCCAAAGTTTAGGGCTGCTCTGTTGACAAGGACCTCCACTTCCTTCCACCTTAAATATCCCAGGAAAGCGAAAAATGGATAAAAAAGTTGTGGTCCTTATGTACAATGGAATATCACTCAGCCATGAAATCAATGTCATAAGGCTAGTAGCAGCATGATGAGTGGATTTAGGTAAGACGATTCTAAGTGAAATAAGTCACACAGAAAAGGACACTTCTCATAAGGTGTCACTTATAGAGGGAATGTAAAAACCGTTACACTTGAACTGAATTACAAAACAGAACAGAGTCACACATGCAGAAAACACACTATGGCTGCTTAACGGGAAAGGTGAGGTGGGGTGATACATAAAACAAGAGTTTCAAATTAGCTCAGATACCGTTCCATAAAACCAATATGGAATAGACAAGACCTACTCCTTGCTCAGAGAACTGGACTCAACACGCCCGATTCACCGCACAAGAATATATCTGACCAGTAATAATCTTAAAACCTATGTATTGATATCTCTCTGTTAGTGTGTCAAGTGGGTGTAAAGCGGCCTAAACACAGCCGTGAAAAGCAGCTAAACCCCATTATAAAAAGAAATTACTTTTAAAAACCCATGAAACAAAGACAGGGAAAGAGAGAGAAATTCTTACACAATTCGTTCAGGGGCTGTGATGCAACCTGGATTGACCATATCTAGACCCACAGCTGGATGAGACATAAGGGTGGACACTCTTGGGGCTGAGAGGTTTGGTGAGGTTGGGTGAGCAAACGCAGACCCTTTAAAGTAATACTGCGTGCGACCCATCGCATGGGTCCCAAATCTCCAGGTTCAAGGGCATCTTCCTACATCGAAAACATGCATGAGAAACCCAGAAGATGGTACACCGTGTGATGGGGAAAGGTTTCTAAAACGCACCTCATTTCTCATCTCCTTGTGCTCGGGTTCGCCATTCCAGCCACTTTACTAGCAATCTCCCTACTTGGAGCATCAGCACCTTTAACCTCCTGTTCCGTACAGGTTGCAATTTGTCCTGAGGATGAACGGGAAGACGGGGAACCAATGAGAGACTAGCTCTTGGTGTTGGGACAGGCACAGGTCACTCTATTTTCCCATCAGGAAGAAGAATTAACCACAGGCTCAGCCTGCCCCCCGGAACCAGAACAGGGCCTGAAGCCATCCTGCGCTTTTGCGGCCGGCTCCCAAAAAAGCGACTTGTAAAATGGAGCTTCAGGGCACTGCAATTCACAAACCTGCAGAGTTATAAATGATAACTCTCGTCCACAAATATATTGAGGGAAGGCAAAGAAGAGGATTTGAAATCAAGGCAGAATTGCAGGAAACAGATTTCAGGAGGTAGATTCGAATCGCCTTTAAAGCACATGAAAAGCGGCAAAACGTTGACAATGATGCCCTTGGCCAAAAAGGGCGTATGCGTTTTTTCCTGAATATATTCAGGAAAAAACGCATACGCCCTTTTTGGCCAACCAAGCAACCTGGAAAGGCAAATCAGCGCGACAAAGAAGTCTCGCTTCCCATCGGTCAAAAGGGCCATGCTGAAAAAAGTGTCAAAACCAGAAATGCAGGACAGGCCATGGAGAAATGGGAGCCTTGCTACACTGATGGGCGGGATGTAAATTGCCAACAGCCACTCTGGAGAAGTGTACGGTGTGTCCTGAAACATCTAAAAAACACAGCTTAGAGAGCATAGGGCACTTCCACGCATGGGGGGATAAAGCGGGAAAATTGAAAATCAGCAAGACACAAGCACCCCAAAGTTTAGGGCTGCTCTGTTGACAAGGACCTCCACTTCCTTCCACCTTAAATATCCCAGGAAAGCGAAAAATGGATAAAAAAGTTGTGGTCCTTATGTACAATGGAATATCACTCAGCCATGAAATCAATGTCATAAGGCTAGTAGCAGCATGATGAGTGGATTTAGGTAAGACGATTCTAAGTGAAATAAGTCACACAGAAAAGGACACTTCTCATAAGGTGTCACTTATAGAGGGAATGTAAAAACCGTTACACTTGAACTGAATTACAAAACAGAACAGAGTCACACATGCAGAAAACACACTATGGCTGCTTAACGGGAAAGGTGAGGTGGGGTGATACATAAAACAAGAGTTTCAAATTAGCTCAGATACCGTTCCATAAACCCAATATGGAATAGACAAGACCTACTCCTTGCTCAGAGAACTGGACTCAACACGCCCGATTCACCGCACAAGAATATATCTGACCAGTAATAATCTTAAAACCTATGTATTGATATCTCTCTGTTAGTGTGTCAAGTGGGTGTAAAGCGGCCTAAACACAGCCGTGAAAAGCAGCTAAACCCCATTATAAAAAGAAATTACTTTTAAAAACCCATGAAACAAAGACAGGGAAAGAGAGAGAAATTCTTACACAATTCGTTCGGGGGCTGTGATGCAACCTGGATTGACCATATCTAGACCCACAGCTGGATGAGACATAAGGGTGGACACTCTTGGGGCTGAGAGGTTTGGTGAGGTTGGGTGAGCAAACGCAGACCCTTTAAAGTAATACTGCGTGCGACCCATCGCATGGGTCCCAAATCTCCAGGTTCAAGGGCATCTTCCTACATCGAAAACATGCATGAGAAACCCAGAAGATGGTACACCGTGTGATGGGGAAAGGTTTCTAAAACGCACCTCATTTCTCATCTCCTTGTGCTCGGGTTCGCCATTCCAGCCACTTTACTAGCAATCTCCCTACTTGGAGCATCAGCACCTTTAACCTCCTGTTCCGTACAGGTTGCAATTTGTCCTGAGGATGAACGGGAAGACGGGGAACCAATGAGAGACTAGCTCTTGGTGTTGGGACAGGCACAGGTCACTCTATTTTCCCATCAGGAAGAAGAATTAACCACAGGCTCAGCCTGCCCCCCGGAACCAGAACAGGGCCTGAAGCCATCCTGCGCTTTTGCGGCCGGCTCCCAAAAAAGCGACTTGTAAAATGGAGCTTCAGGGCACTGCAATTCACAAACCTGCAGAGTTATAAATGATAACTCTCGTCCACAAATATATTGAGGGAAGGCAAAGAAGAGGATTTGAAATCAAGGCAGAATTGCAGGAAACAGATTTCAGGAGGTAGATTCGAATCGCCTTTAAAGCACATGAAAAGCGGCAAAACGTTGACAATGATGCCCTTGGCCAAAAAGGGCGTATGCGTTTTTTCCTGAATATATTCAGGAAAAAACGCATACGCCCTTTTTGGCCAACCAAGCAACCTGGAAAGGCAAATCAGCGCGACAAAGAAGTCTCGCTTCCCATCGGTCAAAAGGGCCATGCTGAAAAAAGTGTCAAAACCAGAAATGCAGGACAGGCCATGGAGAAATGGGAGCCTTGCTACACTGATGGGCGGGATGTAAATTGCCAACAGCCACTCTGGAGAAGTGTACGGTGTGTCCTGAAACATCTAAAAAACACAGCTTAGAGAGCATAGGGCACTTCCACGCATGGGGGGATAAAGCGGGAAAATTGAAAATCAGCAAGACACAAGCACCCCAAAGTTTAGGGCTGCTCTGTTGACAAGGACCTACACTTCCTTCCACCTTAAATATCCCAGGAAAGCGAAAAATGGATAAAAAAGTTGTGGTCCTTATGTACAAAGGAATATCACTCAGCCATGAAATCAATGTCATAAGGCTAGTAGCAGCATGATGAGTGGATTTAGGTAAGACGATTCTAAGTGAAATAAGTCACACAGAAAAGGACACTTCTCATAAGGTGTCACTTATAGAGGGAATGTAAAAACCGTTACACTTGAACTGAATTACAAAACAGAACAGAGTCACACATGCAGAAAACACACTATGGCTGCTTAACGGGAAAGGTGAGGTGGGGTGATACATAAAACAAGAGTTTCAAATTAGCTCAGATACCGTTCCATAAACCCAATATGGAATAGACAAGACCTACTCCTTGCTCAGAGAACTGGACTCAACACGCCCGATTCACCGCACAAGAATATATCTGACCAGTAATAATCTTAAAACCTATGTATTGATATCTCTCTGTTAGTGTGTCAAGTGGGTGTAAAGCGGCCTAAACACAGCCGTGAAAAGCAGCTAAACCCCATTATAAAAAGAAATTACTTTTAAAAACCCATGAAACAAAGACAGGGAAAGAGAGAGAAATTCTTACACAATTCGTTCAGGGGCTGTGATGCAACCTGGATTGACCATATCTAGACCCACAGCTGGATGAGACATAAGGGTGGACACTCTTGGGGCTGAGAGGTTTGGTGAGGTTGGGTGAGCAAACGCAGACCCTTTAAAGTAATACTGCGTGCGACCCATCGCATGGGTCCCAAATCTCCAGGTTCAAGGGCATCTTCCTACATCGAAAACATGCATGAGAAACCCAGAAGATGGTACACCGTGTGATGGGGAAAGGTTTCTAAAACGCACCTCATTTCTCATCTCCTTGTGCTCGGGTTCGCCATTCCAGCCACTTTACTAGCAATCTCCCTACTTGGAGCATCAGCACCTTTAACCTCCTGTTCCGTACAGGTTGCAATTTGTCCTGAGGATGAACGGGAAGATGGGGAACCAATGAGAGACTAGCTCTTGGTGTTGGGACAGGCACAGGTCACTCTATTTTCCCATCAGGAAGAAGAATTAACCACAGGCTCAGCCTGCCCCCCGGAACCAGAACAGGGCCTGAAGCCATCCTGCGCTTTTGCGGCCGGCTCCCAAAAAAGCGACTTGTAAAATGGAGCTTCAGGGCACTGCAATTCACAAACCTGCAGAGTTATAAATGATAACTCTCGTCCACAAATATATTGAGGGAAGGCAAAGAAGAGGATTTGAAATCAAGGCAGAATTGCAGGAAACAGATTTCAGGAGGTAGATTCGAATCGCCTTTAAAGCACATGAAAAGCGGCAAAACGTTGACAATGATGCCCTTGGCCAAAAAGGGCGTATGCGTTTTTTCCTGAATATATTCAGGAAAAAACGCATACGCCCTTTTTGGCCAACCAAGCAACCTGGAAAGGCAAATCAGCGCGACAAAGAAGTCTCGCTTCCCATCGGTCAAAAGGGCCATGCTGAAAAAAGTGTCAAAACCAGAAATGCAGGACAGGCCATGGAGAAATGGGAGCCTTGCTACACTGATGGGCGGGATGTAAATTGCCAACAGCCACTCTGGAGAAGTGTACGGTGTGTCCTGAAACATCTAAAAAACACAGCTTAGAGAGCATAGGGCACTTCCACGCATGGGGGGATAAAGCGGGAAAATTGAAAATCAGCAAGACACAAGCACCCCAAAGTTTAGGGCTGCTCTGTTGACAAGGACCTCCACTTCCTTCCACCTTAAATATCCCAGGAAAGCGAAAAATGGATAAAAAAGTTGTGGTCCTTATGTACAATGGAATATCACTCAGCCATGAAATCAATGTCATAAGGCTAGTAGCAGCATGATGAGTGGATTTAGGTAAGACGATTCTAAGTGAAATAAGTCACACAGAAAAGGACACTTCTCATAAGGTGTCACTTATAGAGGGAATGTAAAAACCGTTACACTTGAACTGAATTACAAAACAGAACAGAGTCACACATGCAGAAAACACACTATGGCTGCTTAACGGGAAAGGTGAGGTGGGGTGATACATAAAACAAGAGTTTCAAATTAGCTCAGATACCGTTCCATAAACCCAATATGGAATAGACAAGACCTACTCCTTGCTCAGAGAACTGGACTCAACACGCCCGATTCACCGCACAAGAATATATCTGACCAGTAATAATCTTAAAACCTATGTATTGATATCTCTCTGTTAGTGTGTCAAGTGGGTGTAAAGCGGCCTAAACACAGCCGTGAAAAGCAGCTAAACCCCATTATAAAAATAAATTACTTTTAAAAACCCATGAAACAAAGACAGGGAAAGAGAGAGAAATTCTTACACAATTCGTTCAGGGGCTGTGATGCAACCTGGATTGACCATATCTAGACCCACAGCTGGATGAGACATAAGGGTGGACACTCTTGGGGCTGAGAGGTTTGGTGAGGTTGGGTGAGCAAACGCAGACCCTTTAAAGTAATACTGCGTGCGACCCATCGCATGGGTCCCAAATCTCCAGGTTCAAGGGCATCTTCCTACATCGAAAACATGCATGAGAAACCCAGAAGATGGTACACCGTGTGATGGGGAAAGGTTTCTAAAACGCACCTCATTTCTCATCTCCTTGTGCTCGGGTTCGCCATTCCAGCCACTTTACTAGCAATCTCCCTACTTGGAGCATCAGCACCTTTAACCTCCTGTTCCGTACAGGTTGCAATTTGTCCTGAGGATGAACGGGAAGATGGGGAACCAATGAGAGACTAGCTCTTGGTGTTGGGACAGGCACAGGTCACTCTATTTTCCCATCAGGAAGAAGAATTAACCACAGGCTCAGCCTGCCCCCCGGAACCAGAACAGGGCCTGAAGCCATCCTGCGCTTTTGCGGCCGGCTCCCAAAAAAGCGACTTGTAAAATGGAGCTTCAGGGCACTGCAATTCACAAACCTGCAGAGTTATAAATGATAACTCTCGTCCACAAATATATTGAGGGAAGGCAAAGAAGAGGATTTGAAATCAAGGCAGAATTGCAGGAAACAGATTTCAGGAGGTAGATTCGAATCGCCTTTAAAGCACATGAAAAGCGGCAAAACGTTGACAATGATGCCCTTGGCCAAAAAGGGCGTATGCGTTTTTTCCTGAATATATTCAGGAAAAAACGCATACGCCCTTTTTGGCCAACCAAGCAACCTGGAAAGGCAAATCAGCGCGACAAAGAAGTCTCGCTTCCCATCGGTCAAAAGGGCCATGCTGAAAAAAGTGTCAAAACCAGAAATGCAGGACAGGCCATGGAGAAATGGGAGCCTTGCTACACTGATGGGCGGGATGTAAATTGCCAACAGCCACTCTGGAGAAGTGTACGGTGTGTCCTGAAACATCTAAAAAACACAGCTTAGAGAGCATAGGGCACTTCCACGCATGGGGGGATAAAGCGGGAAAATTGAAAATCAGCAAGACACAAGCACCCCAAAGTTTAGGGCTGCTCTGTTGACAAGGACCTCCACTTCCTTCCACCTTAAATATCCCAGGAAAGCGAAAAATGGATAAAAAAGTTGTGGTCCTTATGTACAATGGAATATCACTCAGCCATGAAATCAATGTCATAAGGCTAGTAGCAGCATGATGAGTGGATTTAGGTAAGACGATTCTAAGTGAAATAAGTCACACAGAAAAGGACACTTCTCATAAGGTGTCACTTATAGAGGGAATGTAAAAACCGTTACACTTGAACTGAATTACAAAACAGAACAGAGTCACACATGCAGAAAACACACTATGGCTGCTTAACGGGAAAGGTGAGGTGGGGTGATACATATAACAAGAGTTTCAAATTAGCTCAGATACTGTTCCATAAACCCAATATGGAATAGACAAGACCTACTCCTTGCTCAGAGAACTGGACTCAACACGCCCGATTCACCGCACAAGAATATATCTGACCAGTAATAATCTTAAAACCTATGTATTGATATCTCTCTGTTAGTGTGTCAAGTGGGTGTAAAGCGGCCTAAACACAGCCGTGAAAAGCAGCTAAACCCCATTATAAAAAGAAATTACTTTTAAAAACCCATGAAACAAAGACAGGGAAAGAGAGAGAAATTCTTACACAATTCGTTCAGGGGCTGTGATGCAACCTGGATTGACCATATCTAGACCCACAGCTGGATGAGACATAAGGGTGGACACTCTTGGGGCTGAGAGGTTTGGTGAGGTTGGGTGAGCAAACGCAGACCCTTTAAAGTAATACTGCGTGCGACCCATCGCATGGGTCCCAAATCTCCAGGTTCAAGGGCATCTTCCTACATCGAAAACATGCATGAGAAACCCAGAAGATGGTACACCGTGTGATGGGGAAAGGTTTCTAAAACGCACCTCATTTCTCATCTCCTTGTGCTCGGGTTCGCCATTCCAGCCACTTTACTAGCAATCTCCCTACTTGGAGCATCAGCACCTTTAACCTCCTGTTCCGTACAGGTTGCAATTTGTCCTGAGGATGAACGGGAAGACGGGGAACCAATGAGAGACTAGCTCTTGGTGTTGGGACAGGCACAGGTCACTCTATTTTCCCATCAGGAAGAAGAATTAACCACAGGCTCAGCCTGCCCCCCGGAACCAGAACAGGGCCTGAAGCCATCCTGCGCTTTTGCGGCCGGCTCCCAAAAAAGCGACTTGTAAAATGGAGCTTCAGGGCACTGCAATTCACAAACCTGCAGAGTTATAAATGATAACTCTCGTCCACAAATATATTGAGGGAAGGCAAAGAAGAGGATTTGAAATCAAGGCAGAATTGCAGGAAACAGATTTCAGGAGGTAGATTCGAATCGCCTTTAAAGCACATGAAAAGCGGCAAAACGTTGACAATGATGCCCTTGGCCAAAAAGGGCGTATGCATTTTTTCCTGAATATATTCAGGAAAAAACGCATACGCCCTTTTTGGCCAACCAAGCAACCTGGAAAGGCAAATCAGCGCGACAAAGAAGTCTCGCTTCCCATCGGTCAAAAGGGCCATGCTGAAAAAAGTGTCAAAACCAGAAATGCAGGACAGGCCATGGAGAAATGGGAGCCTTGCTACACTGATGGGCGGGATGTAAATTGCCAACAGCCACTCTGGAGAAGTGTACGGTGTGTCCTGAAACATCTAAAAAACACAGCTTAGAGAGCATAGGGCACTTCCACGCATGGGGGGATAAAGCGGGAAAATTGAAAATCAGCAAGACACAAGCACCCCAAAGTTTAGGGCTGCTCTGTTGACAAGGACCTCCACTTCCTTCCACCTTAAATATCCCAGGAAAGCGAAAAATGGATAAAAAAGTTGTGGTCCTTATGTACAATGGAATATCACTCAGCCATGAAATCAATGTCATAAGGCTAGTAGCAGCATGATGAGTGGATTTAGGTAAGACGATTCTAAGTGAAATAAGTCACACAGAAAAGGACACTTCTCATAAGGTGTCACTTATAGAGCGAATGTAAAAACCGTTACACTTGAACTGAATTACAAAACAGAACAGAGTCACACATGCAGAAAACACACTATGGCTGCTTAACGGGAAAGGTGAGGTGGGGTGATACATATAACAAGAGTTTCAAATTAGCTCAGATACCGTTCCATAAACCCAATATGGAATAGACAAGACCTACTCCTTGCTCAGAGAACTGGACTCAACACGCCCGATTCACCGCAAAAGAATATATCTGACCAGTAATAATCTTAAAACCTATGTATTGATATCTCTCTGTTAGTGTGTCAAGTGGGTGTAAAGCGGCCTAAACACAGCCGTGAAAAGCAGCTAAACCCCATTATAAAAAGAAATTACTTTTAAAAACCCATGAAACAAAGACAGGGAAAGAGAGAGAAATTCTTACACAATTCGTTCAGGGGCTGTGATGCAACCTGGATTGACCATATCTAGACCCACAGCTGGATGAGACATAAGGGTGGACACTCTTGGGGCTGAGAGGTTTGGTGAGGTTGGGTGAGCAAACGCAGACCCTTTAAAGTAATACTGCGTGCGACCCATCGCATGGGTCCCAAATCTCCAGGTTCAAGGGCATCTTCCTACATCGAAAACATGCATGAGAAACCCAGAAGATGGTACACCGTGTGATGGGGAAAGGTTTCTAAAACGCACCTCATTTCTCATCTCCTTGTGCTCGGGTTCGCCATTCCAGCCACTTTACTAGCAATCTCCCTACTTGGAGCATCAGCACCTTTAACCTCCTGTTCCGTACAGGTTGCAATTTGTCCTGAGGATGAACGGGAAGACGGGGAACCAATGAGAGACTAGCTCTTGGTGTTGGGACAGGCACAGGTCACTCTATTTTCCCATCAGGAAGAAGAATTAACCACAGGCTCAGCCTGCCCCCCGGAACCAGAACAGGGCCTGAAGCCATCCTGCGCTTTTGCGGCCGGCTCCCAAAAAAGCGACTTGTAAAATGGAGCTTCAGGGCACTGCAATTCACAAACCTGCAGAGTTATAAATGATAACTCTCGTCCACAAATATATTGAGGGAAGGCAAAGAAGAGGATTTGAAATCAAGGCAGAATTGCAGGAAACAGATTTCAGGAGGTAGATTCGAATCGCCTTTAAAGCACATGAAAAGCGGCAAAACGTTGACAATGATGCCCTTGGCCAAAAAGGGCGTATGCGTTTTTTCCTGAATATATTCAGGAAAAAACGCATACGCCCTTTTTGGCCAACCAAGCAACCTGGAAAGGCAAATCAGCGCGACAAAGAAGTCTCGCTTCCCATCGGTCAAAAGGGCCATGCTGAAAAAAGTGTCAAAACCAGAAATGCAGGACAGGCCATGGAGAAATGGGAGCCTTGCTACACTGATGGGCGGGATGTAAATTGCCAACAGCCACTCTGGAGAAGTGTACGGTGTGTCCTGAAACATCTAAAAAACACAGCTTAGAGAGCATAGGGCACTTCCACGCATGGGGGGATAAAGCGGGAAAATTGAAAATCAGCAAGACACAAGCACCCCAAAGTTTAGGGCTGCTCTGTTGACAAGGACCTCCACTTCCTTCCACCTTAAATATCCCAGGAAAGCGAAAAATGGATAAAAAAGTTGTGGTCCTTATGTACAATGGAATATCACTCAGCCATGAAATCAATGTCATAAGGCTAGTAGCAGCATGATGAGTGGATTTAGGTAAGACGATTCTAAGTGAAATAAGTCACACAGAAAAGGACACTTCTCATAAGGTGTCACTTATAGAGGGAATGTAAAAACCGTTACACTTGAACTGAATTACAAAACAGAACAGAGTCACACATGCAGAAAACACACTATGGCTGCTTAACGGGAAAGGTGAGGTGGGGTGATACATAAAACAAGAGTTTCAAATTAGCTCAGATACCGTTCCATAAACCCAATATGGAATAGACAAGACCTACTCCTTGCTCAGAGAACTGGACTCAACACGCCCGATTCACCGCACAAGAATATATCTGACCAGTAATAATCTTAAAACCTATGTATTGATATCTCTCTGTTAGTGTGTCAAGTGGGTGTAAAGCGGCCTAAACACAGCCGTGAAAAGCAGCTAAACCCCATTATAAAAATAAATTACTTTTAAAAACCCATGAAACAAAGACAGGGAAAGAGAGAGAAATTCTTACACAATTCGTTCAGGGGCTGTGATGCAACCTGGATTGACCATATCTAGACCCACAGCTGGATGAGACATAAGGGTGGACACTCTTGGGGCTGAGAGGTTTGGTGAGGTTGGGTGAGCAAACGCAGACCCTTTAAAGTAATACTGCGTGCGACCCATCGCATGGGTCCCAAATCTCCAGGTTCAAGGGCATCTTCCTACATCGAAAACATGCATGAGAAACCCAGAAGATGGTACACCGTGTGATGGGGAAAGGTTTCTAAAACGCACCTCATTTCTCATCTCCTTGTGCTCGGGTTCGCCATTCCAGCCACTTTACTAGCAATCTCCCTACTTGGAGCATCAGCACCTTTAACCTCCTGTTCCGTACAGGTTGCAATTTGTCCTGAGGATGAACGGGAAGACGGGGAACCAATGAGAGACTAGCTCTTGGTGTTGGGACAGGCACAGGTCACTCTATTTTCCTATCAGGAAGAAGAATTAACCACAGGCTCAGCCTGCCCCCCGGAACCAGAACAGGGCCTGAAGCCATCCTGCGCTTTTGCGGCCGGCTCCCAAAAAAGCGACTTGTAAAATGGAGCTTCAGGGCACTGCAATTCACAAACCTGCAGAGTTATAAATGATAACTCTCGTCCACAAATATATTGAGGGAAGGCAAAGAAGAGGATTTGAAATCAAGGCAGAATTGCAGGAAACAGATTTCAGGAGGTAGATTCGAATCGCCTTTAAAGCACATGAAAAGCGGCAAAACGTTGACAATGATGCCCTTGGCCAAAAAGGGCGTATGCGTTTTTTCCTGAATATATTCAGGAAAAAACGCATACGCCCTTTTTGGCCAACCAAGCAACCTGGAAAGGCAAATCAGCGCGACAAAGAAGTCTCGCTTCCCATCGGTCAAAAGGGCCATGCTGAAAAAAGTGTCAAAACCAGAAATGCAGGACAGGCCATGGAGAAATGGGAGCCTTGCTACACTGATGGGCGGGATGTAAATTGCCAACAGCCACTCTGGAGAAGTGTACGGTGTGTCCTGAAACATCTAAAAAACACAGCTTAGAGAGCATAGGGCACTTCCACGCATGGGGGGATAAAGCGGGAAAATTGAAAATCAGCAAGACACAAGCATCCCAAAGTTTAGGGCTGCTCTGTTGACAAGGACCTCCACTTCCTTCCACCTTAAATATCCCAGGAAAGCGAAAAATGGATAAAAAAGTTGTGGTCCTTATGTACAATGGAATATCACTCAGCCATGAAATCAATGTCATAAGGCTAGTAGCAGCATGATGAGTGGATTTAGGTAAGACGATTCTAAGTGAAATAAGTCACACAGAAAAGGACACTTCTCATAAGGTGTCACTTATAGAGGGAATGTAAAAACCGTTACACTTGAACTGAATTACAAAACAGAACAGAGTCACACATGCAGAAAACACACTATGGCTGCTTAACGGGAAAGGTGAGGTGGGGTGATACATAAAACAAGAGTTTCAAATTAGCTCAGATACCGTTCCATAAACCCAATATGGAATAGACAAGACCTACTCCTTGCTCAGAGAACTGGACTCAACACGCCCGATTCACCGCACAAGAATATATCTGACCAGTAATAATCTTAAAACCTATGTATTGATATCTCTCTGTTAGTGTGTCAAGTGGGTGTAAAGCGGCCTAAACACAGCCGTGAAAAGCAGCTAAACCCCATTATAAAAATAAATTACTTTTAAAAACCCATGAAACAAAGACAGGGAAAGAGAGAGAAATTCTTACACAATTCGTTCAGGGGCTGTGATGCAACCTGGATTGACCATATCTAGACCCACAGCTGGATGAGACATAAGGGTGGACACTCTTGGGGCTGAGAGGTTTGGTGAGGTTGGGTTAGCAAACGCAGACCCTTTAAAGTAATACTGCGTGCGACCCATCGCATGGGTCCCAAATCTCCAGGTTCAAGGGCATCTTCCTACATCGAAAACATGCATGAGAAACCCAGAAGATGGTACACCGTGTGATGGGGAAAGGTTTCTAAAACGCACCTCATTTCTCATCTCCTTGTGCTCGGGTTCGCCATTCCAGCCACTTTACTAGCAATCTCCCTACTTGGAGCATCAGCACCTTTAACCTCCTGTTCCGTACAGGTTGCAATTTGTCCTGAGGATGAACGGGAAGACGGGAAACCAATGAGAGACTAGCTCTTGGTGTTGGGACAGGCACAGGTCACTCTATTTTCCCATCAGGAAGAAGAATTAACCACAGGCTCAGCCTGCCCCCCGGAACCAGAACAGGGCCTGAAGCCATCCTGCGCTTTTGCGGGCGGCTCCCAAAAAAGCGACTTGTAAAATGGAGCTTCAGGGCACTGCAATTCACAAACCTGCAGAGTTATAAATGATAACTCTCGTCCACAAATATATTGAGGGAAGGCAAAGAAGAGGATTTGAAATCAAGGCAGAATTGCAGGAAACAGATTTCAGGAGGTAGATTCGAATCGCCTTTAAAGCACATGAAAAGCGGCAAAACGTTGACAATGATGCCCTTGGCCAAAAAGGGCGTATGCGTTTTTTCCTGAATATATTCAGGAAAAAACGCATACGCCCTTTTTGGCCAACCAAGCAACCTGGAAAGGCAAATCAGCGCGACAAAGAAGTCTCGCTTCCCATCGGTCAAAAGGGCCATGCTGAAAAAAGTGTCAAAACCAGAAATGCAGGACAGGCCATGGAGAAATGGGAGCCTTGCTACACTGATGGGCGGGATGTAAATTGCCAACAGCCACTCTGGAGAAGTGTACGGTGTGTCCTGAAACATCTAAAAAACACAGCTTAGAGAGCATAGGGCACTTCCACGCATGGGGGGATAAAGCGGGAAAATTGAAAATCAGCAAGACACAAGCACCCCAAAGTTTAGGGCTGCTCTGTTGACAAGGACCTCCACTTCCTTCCACCTTAAATATCCCAGGAAAGCGAAAAATGGATAAAAAAGTTGTGGTCCTTATGTACAATGGAATATCACTCAGCCATGAAATCAATGTCATAAGGCTAGTAGCAGCATGATGAGTGGATTTAGGTAAGACGATTCTAAGTGAAATAAGTCACACAGAAAAGGACACTTCTCATAAGGTGTCACTTATAGAGCGAATGTAAAAACCGTTACACTTGAACTGAATTACAAAACAGAACAGAGTCACACATGCAGAAAACACACTATGGCTGCTTAACGGGAAAGGTGAGGTGGGGTGATACATATAACAAGAGTTTCAAATTAGCTCAGATACCGTTCCATAAACCCAATATGGAATAGACAAGACCTACTCCTTGCTCAGAGAACTGGACTCAACACGCCCGATTCACCGCACAAGAATATATCTGACCAGTAATAATCTTAAAACCTATGTATTGATATCTCTCTGTTAGTGTGTCAAGTGGGTGTAAAGCAGCCTAAACACAGCCGTGAAAAGCAGCTAAACCCCATTATAAAAAGAAATTACTTTTAAAAACCCATGAAACAAAGACAGGGAAAGAGAGAGAAATTCTTACACAATTCGTTCAGGGGCTGTGATGCAACCTGGATTGACCATATCTAGACCCACAGCTGGATGAGACATAAGGGTGGACACTCTTGGGGCTGAGAGGTTTGGTGAGGTTGGGTGAGCAAACGCAGACCCTTTAAAGTAATACTGCGTGCGACCCATCGCATGGGTCCCAAATCTCCAGGTTCAAGGGCATCTTCCTACATCGAAAACATGCATGAGAAACCCAGAAGATGGTACACCGTGTGATGGGGAAAGGTTTCTAAAACGCACCTCATTTCTCATCTCCTTGTGCTCGGGTTCGCCATTCCAGCCACTTTACTAGCAATCTCCCTACTTGGAGCATCAGCACCTTTAACCTCCTGTTCCGTACAGGTTGCAATTTGTCCTGAGGATGAACGGGAAGACGGGGAACCAATGAGAGACTAGCTCTTGGTGTTGGGACAGGCACAGGTCACTCTATTTTCCCATCAGGAAGAAGAATTAACCACAGGCTCAGCCTGCCCCCCGGAACCAGAACAGGGCCTGAAGCCATCCTGCGCTTTTGCGGCCGGCTCCCAAAAAAGCGACTTGTAAAATGGAGCTTCAGGGCACTGCAATTCACAAACCTGCAGAGTTATAAATGATAACTCTCGTCCACAAATATATTGAGGGAAGGCAAAGAAGAGGATTTGAAATCAAGGCAGAATTGCAGGAAACAGATTTCAGGAGGTAGATTCGAATCGCCTTTAAAGCACATGAAAAGCGGCAAAACGTTGACAATGATGCCCTTGGCCAAAAAGGGCGTATGCGTTTTTTCCTGAATATATTCAGGAAAAAACGCATACGCCCTTTTTGGCCAACCAAGCAACCTGGAAAGGCAAATCAGCGCGACAAAGAAGTCTCGCTTCCCATCGGTCAAAAGGGCCATGCTGAAAAAAGTGTCAAAACCAGAAATGCAGGACAGGCCATGGAGAAATGGGAGCCTTGCTACACTGATGGGCGGGATGTAAATTGCCAACAGCCACTCTGGAGAAGTGTACGGTGTGTCCTGAAACATCTAAAAAACACAGCTTAGAGAGCATAGGGCACTTCCACGCATGGGGGGATAAAGCGGGAAAATTGAAAATCAGCAAGACACAAGCACCCCAAAGTTTAGGGCTGCTCTGTTGACAAGGACCTCCACTTCCTTCCACCTTAAATATCCCAGGAAAGCGAAAAATGGATAAAAAAGTTGTGGTCCTTATGTACAATGGAATATCACTCAGCCATGAAATCAATGTCATAAGGCTAGTAGCAGCATGATGAGTGGATTTAGGTAAGACGATTCTAAGTGAAATAAGTCACACAGAAAAGGACACTTCTCATAAGGTGTCACTTATAGAGGGAATGTAAAAACCGTTACACTTGAACTGAATTACAAAACAGAACAGAGTCACACATGCAGAAAACACACTATGGCTGCTTAACGGGAAAGGTGAGGTGGGGTGATACATAAAACAAGAGTTTCAAATTAGCTCAGATACCGTTCCATAAACCCAATATGGAATAGACAAGACCTACTCCTTGCTCAGAGAACTGGACTCAACACGCCCGATTCACCGCACAAGAATATATCTGACCAGTAATAATCTTAAAACCTATGTATTGATATCTCTCTGTTAGTGTGTCAAGTGGGTGTAAAGCGGCCTAAACACAGCCGTGAAAAGCAGCTAAACCCCATTATAAAAATAAATTACTTTTAAAAACCCATGAAACAAAGACAGGGAAAGAGAGAGAAATTCTTACACAATTCGTTCAGGGGCTGTGATGCAACCTGGATTGACCATATCTAGAACCACAGCTGGATGAGACATAAGGGTGGACACTCTTGGGGCTGAGAGGTTTGGTGAGGTTGGGTGAGCAAACGCAGACCCTTTAAAGTAATACTGCGTGCGACCCATCGCATGGGTCCCAAATCTCCAGGTTCAAGGGCATCTTCCTACATCGAAAACATGCATGAGAAACCCAGAAGATGGTACACCGTGTGATGGGGAAAGGTTTCTAAAACGCACCTCATTTCTCATCTCCTTGTGCTCGGGTTCGCCATTCCAGCCACTTTACTAGCAATCTCCCTACTTGGAGCATCAGCACCTTTAACCTCCTGTTCCGTACAGGTTGCAATTTGTCCTGAGGATGAACGGGAAGACGGGGAACCAATGAGAGACTAGCTCTTGGTGTTGGGACAGGCACAGGTCACTCTATTTTCCCATCAGGAAGAAGAATTAACCACAGTCTCAGCCTGCCCCCCGGAACCAGAACAGGGCCTGAAGCCATCCTGCGCTTTTGCGGCCGGCTCCCAAAAAAGCGACTTGTAAAATGGAGCTTCAGGGCACTGCAATTCACAAACCTGCAGAGTTATAAATGATAACTCTCGTCCACAAATATATTGAGGGAAGGCAAAGAAGAGGATTTGAAATCAAGGCAGAATTGCAGGAAACAGATTTCAGGAGGTAGATTCGAATCGCCTTTAAAGCACATGAAAAGCGGCAAAACGTTGACAATGATGCCCTTGGCCAAAAAGGGCGTATGCGTTTTTTCCTGAATATATTCAGGAAAAAACGCATACGCCCTTTTTGGCCAACCAAGCAACCTGGAAAGGCAAATCAGCGCGACAAAGAAGTCTCGCTTCCCATCGGTCAAAAGGGCCATGCTGAAAAAAGTGTCAAAACCAGAAATGCAGGACAGGCCATGGAGAAATGGGAGCCTTGCTACACTGATGGGCGGGATGTAAATTGCCAACAGCCACTCTGGAGAAGTGTACGGTGTGTCCTGAAACATCTAAAAAACACAGCTTAGAGAGCATAGGGCACTTCCACGCATGGGGGGATAAAGCGGGAAAATTGAAAATCAGCAAGACACAAGCACCCCAAAGTTTAGGGCTGCTCTGTTGACAAGGACCTCCACTTCCTTCCACCTTAAATATCCCAGGAAAGCGAAAAATGGATAAAAAAGTTGTGGTCCTTATGTACAATGGAATATCACTCAGCCATGAAATCAATGTCATAAGGCTAGTAGCAGCATGATGAGTGGATTTAGGTAAGACGATTCTAAGTGAAATAAGTCACACAGAAAAGGACACTTCTCATAAGGTGTCACTTATAGAGGGAATGTAAAAACCGTTACACTTGAACTGAATTACAAAACAGAACAGAGTCACACATGCAGAAAACACACTATGGCTGCTTAACGGGAAAGGTGAGGTGGGGTGATACATAAAACAAGAGTTTCAAATTAGCTCAGATACCGTTCCATAAACCCAATATGGAATAGACAAGACCTACTCCTTGCTCAGAGAACTGGACTCAACACGCCCGATTCACCGCACAAGAATATATCTGACCAGTAATAATCTTAAAACCTATGTATTGATATCTCTCTGTTAGTGTGTCAAGTGGGTGTAAAGCGGCCTAAACACAGCCGTGAAAAGCAGCTAAACCCCATTATAAAAATAAATTACTTTTAAAAACCCATGAAACAAAGACAGGGAAAGAGAGAGAAATTCTTACACAATTCGTTCAGGGGCTGTGATGCAACCTGGATTGACCATATCTAGACCCACAGCTGGATGAGACATAAGGGTGGACACTCTTGGGGCTGAGAGGTTTGGTGAGGTTGGGTGAGCAAACGCAGACCCTTTAAAGTAATACTGCGTGCGACCCATCGCATGGGTCCCAAATCTCCAGGTTCAAGGGCATCTTCCTACATCGAAAACATGCATGAGAAACCCAGAAGATGGTACACCGTGTGATGGGGAAAGGTTTCTAAAACGCACCTCATTTCTCATCTCCTTGTGCTCGGGTTCGCCATTCCAGCCACTTTACTAGCAATCTCCCTACTTGGAGCATCAGCACCTTTAACCTCCTGTTCCGTACAGGTTGCAATTTGTCCTGAGGATGAACGGGAAGACGGGGAACCAATGAGAGACTAGCTCTTGGTGTTGGGACAGGCACAGGTCACTCTATTTTCCCATCAGGAAGAAGAATTAACCACAGGCTCAGCCTGCCCCCCGGAACCAGAACAGGGCCTGAAGCCATCCTGCGCTTTTGCGGCCGGCTCCCAAAAAAGCGACTTGTAAAATGGAGCTTCAGGGCACTGCAATTCACAAACCTGCAGAGTTATAAATGATAACTCTCGTCCACAAATATATTGAGGGAAGGCAAAGAAGAGGATTTGAAATCAAGGCAGAATTGCAGGAAACAGATTTCAGGAGGTAGATTCGAATCGCCTTTAAAGCACATGAAAAGCGGCAAAACGTTGACAATGATGCCCTTGGCCAAAAAGGGCGTATGCGTTTTTTCCTGAATATATTCAGGAAAAAACGCATACGCCCTTTTTGGCCAACCAAGCAACCTGGAAAGGCAAATCAGCGCGACAAAGAAGTCTCGCTTCCCATCGGTCAAAAGGGCCATGCTGAAAAAAGTGTCAAAACCAGAAATGCAGGACAGGCCATGGAGAAATGGGAGCCTTGCTACACTGATGGGCGGGATGTAAATTGCCAACAGCCACTCTGGAGAAGTGTACGGTGTGTCCTGAAACATCTAAAAAACACAGCTTAGAGAGCATAGGGCACTTCCACGCATGGGGGGATAAAGCGGGAAAATTGAAAATCAGCAAGACACAAGCACCCCAAAGTTTAGGGCTGCTCTGTTGACAAGGACCTCCACTTCCTTCCACCTTAAATATCCCAGGAAAGCGAAAAATGGATAAAAAAGTTGTGGTCCTTATGTACAATGGAATATCACTCAGCCATGAAATCAATGTCATAAGGCTAGTAGCAGCATGATGAGTGGATTTAGGTAAGACGATTCTAAGTGAAATAAGTCACACAGAAAAGGACACTTCTCATAAGGTGTCACTTATAGAGGGAATGTAAAAACCGTTACACTTGAACTGAATTACAAAACAGAACAGAGTCACACATGCAGAAAACACACTATGGCTGCTTAACGGGAAAGGTGAGGTGGGGTGATACATAAAACAAGAGTTTCAAATTAGCTCAGATACCGTTCCATAAACCCAATATGGAATAGACAAGACCTACTCCTTGCTCAGAGAACTGGACTCAACACGCCCGATTCACCGCACAAGAATATATCTGACCAGTAATAATCTTAAAACCTATGTATTGATATCTCTCTGTTAGTGTGTCAAGTGGGTGTAAAGCGGCCTAAACACAGCCGTGAAAAGCAGCTAAACCCCATTATAAAAAGAAATTACTTTTAAAAACCCATGAAACAAAGACAGGGAAAGAGAGAGAAATTCTTACACAATTCGTTCAGGGGCTGTGATGCAACCTGGATTGACCATATCTAGACCCACAGCTGGATGAGACATAAGGGTGGACACTCTTGGGGCTGAGAGGTTTGGTGAGGTTGGGTGAGCAAACGCAGACCCTTTAAAGTAACACTGCGTGCGACCCATCGCATGGGTCCCAAATCTCCAGGTTCAAGGGCATCTTCCTACATCGAAAACATGCATGAGAAACCCAGAAGATGGTACACCGTGTGATGGGGAAAGGTTTCTAAAACGCACCTCATTTCTCATCTCCTTGTGCTCGGGTTCGCCATTCCAGCCACTTTACTAGCAATCTCCCTACTTGGAGCATCAGCACCTTTAACCTCCTGTTCCGTACAGGTTGCAATTTGTCCTGAGGATGAACGGGAAGACGGGGAACCAATGAGAGACTAGCTCTTGGTGTTGGGACAGGCACAGGTCACTCTATTTTCCCATCAGGAAGAAGAATTAACCACAGGCTCAGCCTGCCCCCCGGAACCAGAACAGGGCCTGAAGCCATCCTGCGCTTTTGCGGGCGGCTCCCAAAAAAGCGACTTGTAAAATGGAGCTTCAGGGCACTGCAATTCACAAACCTGCAGAGTTATAAATGATAACTCTCGTCCACAAATATATTGAGGGAAGGCAAAGAAGAGGATTTGAAATCAAGGCAGAATTGCAGGAAACAGATTTCAGGAGGTAGATTCGAATCGCCTTTAAAGCACATGAAAAGCGGCAAAACGTTGACAATGATGCCCTTGGCCAAAAAGGGCGTATGCGTTTTTTCCTGAATATATTCAGGAAAAAACGCATACGCCCTTTTTGGCCAACCAAGCAACCTGGAAAGGCAAATCAGCGCGACAAAGAAGTCTCGCTTCCCATCGGTCAAAAGGGCCATGCTGAAAAAAGTGTCAAAACCAGAAATGCAGGACAGGCCATGGAGAAATGGGAGCCTTGCTACACTGATGGGCGGGATGTAAATTGCCAACAGCCACTCTGGAGAAGTGTACGGTGTGTCCTGAAACATCTAAAAAACACAGCTTAGAGAGCATAGGGCACTTCCACGCATGGGGGGATAAAGCGGGAAAATTGAAAATCAGCAAGACACAAGCACCCCAAAGTTTAGGGCTGCTCTGTTGACAAGGACCTCCACTTCCTTCCACCTTAAATATCCCAGGAAAGCGAAAAATGGATAAAAAAGTTGTGGTCCTTATGTACAATGGAATATCACTCAGCCATGAAATCAATGTCATAAGGCTAGTAGCAGCATGATGAGTGGATTTAGGTAAGACGATTCTAAGTGAAATAAGTCACACAGAAAAGGACACTTCTCATAAGGTGTCACTTATAGAGGGAATGTAAAAACCGTTACACTTGAACTGAATTACAAAACAGAACAGAGTCACACATGCAGAAAACACACTATGGCTGCTTAACGGGAAAGGTGAGGTGGGGTGATACATATAACAAGAGTTTCAAATTAGCTCAGATACCGTTCCATAAACCCAATATGGAATAGACAAGACCTACTCCTTGCTCAGAGAACTGGACTCAACACGCCCGATTCACCGCACAAGAATATATCTGACCAGTAATAATCTTAAAACCTATGTATTGATATCTCTCTGTTAGTGTGTCAAGTGGGTGTAAAGCGGCCTAAACACAGCCGTGAAAAGCAGCTAAACCCCATTATAAAAAGAAATTACTTTTAAAAACCCATGAAACAAAGACAGGGAAAGAGAGAGAAATTCTTACACAATTCGTTCAGGGGCTGTGATGCAACCTGGATTGACCATATCTAGACCCACAGCTGGATGAGACATAAGGGTGGACACTCTTGGGGCTGAGAGGTTTGGTGAGGTTGGGTGAGCAAACGCAGACCCTTTAAAGTAATACTGCGTGCGACCCATCGCATGGGTCCCAAATCTCCAGGTTCAAGGGCATCTTCCTACATCGAAAACATGCATGAGAAACCCAGAAGATGGTACACCGTGTGATGGGGAAAGGTTTCTAAAACGCACCTCATTTCTCATCTCCTTGTGCTCGGGTTCGCCATTCCAGCCACTTTACTAGCAATCTCCCTACTTGGAGCATCAGCACCTTTAACCTCCTGTTCCGTACAGGTTGCAATTTGTCCTGAGGATGAACGGGAAGACGGGGAACCAATGAGAGACTAGCTCTTGGTGTTGGGACAGGCACAGGTCACTCTATTTTCCCATCAGGAAGAAGAATTAACCACAGGCTCAGCCTGCCCCCCGGAACCAGAACAGGGCCTGAAGCCATCCTGCGCTTTTGCGGCCGGCTCCCAAAAAAGCGACTTGTAAAATGGAGCTTCAGGGCACTGCAATTCACAAACCTGCAGAGTTATAAATGATAACTCTCGTCCACAAATATATTGAGGGAAGGCAAAGAAGAGGATTTGAAATCAAGGCAGAATTGCAGGAAACAGATTTCAGGAGGTAGATTCGAATCGCCTTTAAAGCACATGAAAAGCGGCAAAACGTTGACAATGATGCCCTTGGCCAAAAAGGGCGTATGCGTTTTTTCCTGAATATATTCAGGAAAAAACGCATACGCCCTTTTTGGCCAACCAAGCAACCTGGAAAGGCAAATCAGCGCGACAAAGAAGTCTCGCTTCCCATCGGTCAAAAGGGCCATGCTGAAAAAAGTGTCAAAACCAGAAATGCAGGACAGGCCATGGAGAAATGGGAGCCTTGCTACACTGATGGGCGGGATGTAAATTGCCAACAGCCACTCTGGAGAAGTGTACGGTGTGTCCTGAAACATCTAAAAAACACAGCTTAGAGAGCATAGGGCACTTCCACGCATGGGGGGATAAAGCGGGAAAATTGAAAATCAGCAAGACACAAGCACCCCAAAGTTTAGGGCTGCTCTGTTGACAAGGACCTCCACTTCCTTCCACCTTAAATATCCCAGGAAAGCGAAAAATGGATAAAAAAGTTGTGGTCCTTATGTACAATGGAATATCACTCAGCCATGAAATCAATGTCATAAGGCTAGTAGCAGCATGATGAGTGGATTTAGGTAAGACGATTCTAAGTGAAATAAGTCACACAGAAAAGGACACTTCTCATAAGGTGTCACTTATAGAGGGAATGTAAAAACCGTTACACTTGAACTGAATTACAAAACAGAAAAGAGTCACACATGCAGAAAACACACTATGGCTGCTTAACGGGAAAGGTGAGGTGGGGTGATACATAAAACAAGAGTTTCAAATTAGCTCAGATACCGTTCCATAAACCCAATATGGAATAGACAAGACCTACTCCTTGCTCAGAGAACTGGACTCAACACGCCCGATTCACCGCACAAGAATATATCTGACCAGTAATAATCTTAAAACCTATGTATTGATATCTCTCTGTTAGTGTGTCAAGTGGGTGTAAAGCGGCCTAAACACAGCCGTGAAAAGCAGCTAAACCCCATTATAAAAATAAATTACTTTTAAAAACCCATGAAACAAAGACAGGGAAAGAGAGAGAAATTCTTACACAATTCGTTCAGGGGCTGTGATGCAACCTGGATTGACCATATCTAGACCCACAGCTGGATGAGACATAAGGGTGGACACTCTTGGGGCTGAGAGGTTTGGTGAGGTTGGGTGAGCAAACGCAGACCCTTTAAAGTAATACTGCGTGCGACCCATCGCATGGGTCCCAAATCTCCAGGTTCAAGGGCATCTTCCTACATCGAAAACATGCATGAGAAACCCAGAAGATGGTACACCGTGTGATGGGGAAAGGTTTCTAAAACGCACCTCATTTCTCATCTCCTTGTGCTCGGGTTCGCCATTCCAGCCACTTTACTAGCAATCTCCCTACTTGGAGCATCAGCACCTTTAACCTCCTGTTCCGTACAGGTTGCAATTTGTCCTGAGGATGAACGGGAAGACGGGGAACCAATGAGAGACTAGCTCTTGGTGTTGGGACAGGCACAGGTCACTCTATTTTCCCATCAGGAAGAAGAATTAACCACAGGCTCAGCCTGCCCCCCGGAACCAGAACAGGGCCTGAAGCCATCCTGCGCTTTTGCGGCCGGCTCCCAAAAAAGCGACTTGTAAAATGGAGCTTCAGGGCACTGCAATTCACAAACCTGCAGAGTTATAAATGATAACTCTCGTCCACAAATATATTGAGGGAAGGCAAAGAAGAGGATTTGAAATCAAGGCAGAATTGCAGGAAACAGATTTCAGGAGGTAGATTCGAATCGCCTTTAAAGCACATGAAAAGCGGCAAAACGTTGACAATGATGCCCTTGGCCAAAAAGGGCGTATGCGTTTTTTCCTGAATATATTCAGGAAAAAACGCATACGCCCTTTTTGGCCAACCAAGCAACCTGGAAAGGCAAATCAGCGCGACAAAGAAGTCTCGCTTCCCATCGGTCAAAAGGGCCATGCTGAAAAAAGTGTCAAAACCAGAAATGCAGGACAGGCCATGGAGAAATGGGAGCCTTGCTACACTGATGGGCGGGATGTAAATTGCCAACAGCCACTCTGGAGAAGTGTACGGTGTGTCCTGAAACATCTAAAAAACACAGCTTAGAGAGCATAGGGCACTTCCACGCATGGGGGGATAAAGCGGGAAAATTGAAAATCAGCAAGACACAAGCACCCCAAAGTTTAGGGCTGCTCTGTTGACAAGGACCTCCACTTCCTTCCACCTTAAATATCCCAGGAAAGCGAAAAATGGATAAAAAAGTTGTGGTCCTTATGTACAATGGAATATCACTCAGCCATGAAATCAATGTCATAAGGCTAGTAGCAGCATGATGAGTGGATTTAGGTAAGACGATTCTAAGTGAAATAAGTCACACAGAAAAGGACACTTCTCATAAGGTGTCACTTATAGAGGGAATGTAAAAACCGTTACACTTGAACTGAATTACAAAACAGAACAGAGTCACACATGCAGAAAACACACTATGGCTGCTTAACGGGAAAGGTGAGGTGGGGTGATACATAAAACAAGAGTTTCAAATTAGCTCAGATACCGTTCCATAAACCCAATATGGAATAGACAAGACCTACTCCTTGCTCAGAGAACTGGACTCAACACGCCCGATTCACCGCACAAGAATATATCTGACCAGTAATAATCTTAAAACCTATGTATTGATATCTCTCTGTTAGTGTGTCAAGTGGGTGTAAAGCGGCCTAAACACAGCCGTGAAAAGCAGCTAAACCCCATTATAAAAATAAATTACTTTTAAAAACCCATGAAACAAAGACAGGGAAAGAGAGAGAAATTCTTACACAATTCGTTCAGGGGCTGTGATGCAACCTGGATTGACCATATCTAGACCCACAGCTGGATGAGACATAAGGGTGGACACTCTTGGGGCTGAGAGGTTTGGTGAGGTTGGGTGAGCAAACGCAGACCCTTTAAAGTAATACTGCGTGCGACCCATCGCATGGGTCCCAAATCTCCAGGTTCAAGGGCATCTTCCTACATCGAAAACATGCATGAGAAACCCAGAAGATGGTACACCGTGTGATGGGGAAAGGTTTCTAAAACGCACCTCATTTCTCATCTCCTTGTGCTCGGGTTCGCCATTCCAGCCACTTTACTAGCAATCTCCCTACTTGGAGCATCAGCACCTTTAACCTCCTGTTCCGTACAGGTTGCAATTTGTCCTGAGGATGAACGGGAAGACGGGGAACCAATGAGAGACTAGCTCTTGGTGTTGGGACAGGCACAGGTCACTCTATTTTCCCATCAGGAAGAAGAATTAACCACAGGCTCAGCCTGCCCCCCGGAACCAGAACAGGGCCTGAAGCCATCCTGCGCTTTTGCGGCCGGCTCCCAAAAAAGCGACTTGTAAAATGGAGCTTCGGGGCACTGCAATTCACAAACCTGCAGAGTTATAAATTATAACTCTCGTCCACAAATATATTGAGGGAAGGCAAAGAAGAGGATTTGAAATCAAGGCAGAATTGCAGGAAACAGATTTCAGGAGGTAGATTCGAATCGCCTTTAAAGCACATGAAAAGCGGCAAAACGTTGACAATGATGCCCTTGGCCAAAAAGGGCGTATGCGTTTTTTCCTGAATATATTCAGGAAAAAACGCATACGCCCTTTTTGGCCAACCAAGCAACCTGGAAAGGCAAATCAGCACGACAAAGAAGTCTCGCTTCCCATCGGTCAAAAGGGCCATGCTGAAAAAAGTGTCAAAACCAGAAATGCAGGACAGGCCATGGAGAAATGGGAGCCTTGCTACACTGATGGGCGGGATGTAAATTGCCAACAGCCACTCTGGAGAAGTGTACGGTGTGTCCTGAAACATCTAAAAAACACAGCTTAGAGAGCATAGGGCACTTCCACGCATGGGGGGATAAAGCGGGAAAATTGAAAATCAGCAAGACACAAGCACCCCAAAGTTTAGGGCTGCTCTGTTGACAAGGACCTCCACTTCCTTCCACCTTAAATATCCCAGGAAAGCGAAAAATGGATAAAAAAGTTGTGGTCCTTATGTACAATGGAATATCACTCAGCCATGAAATCAATGTCATAAGGCTAGTAGCAGCATGATGAGTGGATTTAGGTAAGACGATTCTAAGTGAAATAAGTCACACAGAAAAGGACACTTCTCATAAGGTGTCACTTATAGAGGGAATGTAAAAACCGTTACACTTGAACTGAATTACAAAACAGAACAGAGTCACACATGCAGAAAACACACTATGGCTGCTTAACGGGAAAGGTGAGGTGGGGTGATACATAAAACAAGAGTTTCAAATTAGCTCAGATACCGTTCCATAAACCCAATATGGAATAGACAAGACCTACTCCTTGCTCAGAGAACTGGACTCAACACGCCCGATTCACCGCACAAGAATATATCTGACCAGTAATAATCTTAAAACCTATGTATTGATATCTCTCTGTTAGTGTGTCAAGTGGGTGTAAAGCGGCCTAAACACAGCCGTGAAAAGCAGCTAAACCCCATTATAAAAATAAATTACTTTTAAAAACCCATGAAACAAAGACAGGGAAAGAGAGAGAAATTCTTACACAATTCGTTCAGGGGCTGTGATGCAACCTGGATTGACCATATCTAGACCCACAGCTGGATGAGACATAAGGGTGGACACTCTTGGGGCTGAGAGGTTTGGTGAGGTTGGGTGAGCAAACGCAGACCCTTTAAAGTAATACTGCGTGCGACCCATCGCATGGGTCCCAAATCTCCAGGTTCAAGGGCATCTTCCTACATCGAAAACATGCATGAGAAACCCAGAAGATGGTACACCGTGTGATGGGGAAAGGTTTCTAAAACGCACCTCATTTCTCATCTCCTTGTGCTCGGGTTCGCCATTCCAGCCACTTTACTAGCAATCTCCCTACTTGGAGCATCAGCACCTTTAACCTCCTGTTCCGTACAGGTTGCAATTTGTCCTGAGGATGAACGGGAAGACGGGGAACCAATGAGAGACTAGCTCTTGGTGTTGGGACAGGCACAGGTCACTCTATTTTCCCATCAGGAAGAAGAATTAACCACAGGCTCAGCCTGCCCCCCGGAACCAGAACAGGGCCTGAAGCCATCCTGCGCTTTTGCGGCCGGCTCCCAAAAAAGCGACTTGTAAAATGGAGCTTCAGGGCACTGCAATTCACAAACCTGCAGAGTTATAAATGATAACTCTCGTCCACAAATATATTGAGGGAAGGCAAAGAAGAGGATTTGAAATCAAGGCAGAATTGCAGGAAACAGATTTCAGGAGGTAGATTCGAATCGCCTTTAAAGCACATGAAAAGCGGCAAAACGTTGACAATGATGCCCTTGGCCAAAAAGGGCGTATGCGTTTTTTCCTGAATATATTCAGGAAAAAACGCATACGCCCTTTTTGGCCAACCAAGCAACCTGGAAAGGCAAATCAGCGCGACAAAGAAGTCTCGCTTCCCATCGGTCAAAAGGGCCATGCTGAAAAAAGTGTCAAAACCAGAAATGCAGGACAGGCCATGGAGAAATGGGAGCCTTGCTACACTGATGGGCGGGATGTAAATTGCCAACAGCCACTCTGGAGAAGTGTACGGTGTGTCCTGAAACATCTAAAAAACACAGCTTAGAGAGCATAGGGCACTTCCACGCATGGGGGGATAAAGCGGGAAAATTGAAAATCAGCAAGACACAAGCACCCCAAAGTTTAGGGCTGCTCTGTTGACAAGGACCTCCACTTCCTTCCACCTTAAATATCCCAGGAAAGCGAAAAATGGATAAAAAAGTTGTGGTCCTTATGTACAATGGAATATCACTCAGCCATGAAATCAATGTCATAAGGCTAGTAGCAGCATGATGAGTGGATTTAGGTAAGACGATTCTAAGTGAAATAAGTCACACAGAAAAGGACACTTCTCATAAGGTGTCACTTATAGAGCGAATGTAAAAACCGTTACACTTGAACTGAATTACAAAACAGAACAGAGTCACACATGCAGAAAACACACTATGGCTGCTTAACGGGAAAGGTGAGGTGGGGTGATACATATAACAAGAGTTTCAAATTAGCTCAGATACCGTTCCATAAACCCAATATGGAATAGACAAGACCTACTCCTTGCTCAGAGAACTGGACTCAACACGCCCGATTCACCGCACAAGAATATATCTGACCAGTAATAATCTTAAAACCTATGTATTGATATCTCTCTGTTAGTGTGTCAAGTGGGTGTAAAGCGGCCTAAACACAGCCGTGAAAAGCAGCTAAACCCCATTATAAAAAGAAATTACTTTTAAAAACCCATGAAACAAAGACAGGGAAAGAGAGAGAAATTCTTACACAATTCGTTCAGGGGCTGTGATGCAACCTGGATTGACCATATCTAGACCCACAGCTGGATGAGACATAAGGGTGGACACTCTTGGGGCTGAGAGGTTTGGTGAGGTTGGGTGAGCAAACGCAGACCCTTTAAAGTAATACTGCGTGCGACCCATCGCATGGGTCCCAAATCTCCAGGTTCAAGGGCATCTTCCTACATCGAAAACATGCATGAGAAACCCAGAAGATGGTACACCGTGTGATGGGGAAAGGTTTCTAAAACGCACCTCATTTCTCATCTCCTTGTGCTCGGGTTCGCCATTCCAGCCACTTTACTAGCAATCTCCCTACTTGGAGCATCAGCACCTTTAACCTCCTGTTCCGTACAGGTTGCAATTTGTCCTGAGGATGAACGGGAAGACGGGGAACCAATGAGAGACTAGCTCTTGGTGTTGGGACAGGCACAGGTCACTCTATTTTCCCATCAGGAAGAAGAATTAACCACAGGCTCAGCCTGCCCCCCGGAACCAGAACAGGGCCTGAAGCCATCCTGCGCTTTTGCGGCCGGCTCCCAAAAAAGCGACTTGTAAAATGGAGCTTCAGGGCACTGCAATTCACAAACCTGCAGAGTTATAAATGATAACTCTCGTCCACAAATATATTGAGGGAAGGCAAAGAAGAGGATTTGAAATCAAGGCAGAATTGCAGGAAACAGATTTCAGGAGGTAGATTCGAATCGCCTTTAAAGCACATGAAAAGCGGCAAAACGTTGACAATGATGCCCTTGGCCAAAAAGGGCGTATGCGTTTTTTCCTGAATATATTCAGGAAAAAACGCATACGCCCTTTTTGGCCAACCAAGCAACCTGGAAAGGCAAATCAGCGCGACAAAGAAGTCTCGCTTCCCATCGGTCAAAAGGGCCATGCTGAAAAAAGTGTCAAAACCAGAAATGCAGGACAGGCCATGGAGAAATGGGAGCCTTGCTACACTGATGGGCGGGATGTAAATTGCCAACAGCCACTCTGGAGAAGTGTACGGTGTGTCCTGAAACATCTAAAAAACACAGCTTAGAGAGCATAGGGCACTTCCACGCATGGGGGGATAAAGCGGGAAAATTGAAAATCAGCAAGACACAAGCACCCCAAAGTTTAGGGCTGCTCTGTTGACAAGGACCTCCACTTCCTTCCACCTTAAATATCCCAGGAAAGCGAAAAATGGATAAAAAAGTTGTGGTCCTTATGTACAATCGAATATCACTCAGCCATGAAATCAATGTCATAAGGCTAGTAGCAGCATGATGAGTGGATTTAGGTAAGACGATTCTAAGTGAAATAAGTCACACAGAAAAGGACACTTCTCATAAGGTGTCACTTATAGAGGGAATGTAAAAACCGTTACACTTGAACTGAATTACAAAACAGAACAGAGTCACACATGCAGAAAACACACTATGGCTGCTTAACGGGAAAGGTGAGGTGGGGTGATACATAAAACAAGAGTTTCAAATTAGCTCAGATACCGTTCCATAAACCCAATATGGAATAGACAAGACCTACTCCTTGCTCAGAGAACTGGACTCAACACGCCCGATTCACCGCACAAGAATATATCTGACCAGTAATAATCTTAAAACCTATGTATTGATATCTCTCTGTTAGTGTGTCAAGTGGGTGTAAAGCGGCCTAAACACAGCCGTGAAAAGCAGCTAAACCCCATTATAAAAATAAATTACTTTTAAAAACCCATGAAACAAAGACAGGGAAAGAGAGAGAAATTCTTACACAATTCGTTCAGGGGCTGTGATGCAACCTGGATTGACCATATCTAGACCCACAGCTGGATGAGACATAAGGGTGGACACTCTTGGGGCTGAGAGGTTTGGTGAGGTTGGGTGAGCAAACGCAGACCCTTTAAAGTAATACTGCGTGCGACCCATCGCATGGGTCCCAAATCTCCAGGTTCAAGGGCATCTTCCTACATCGAAAACATGCATGAGAAACCCAGAAGATGGTACACCGTGTGATGGGGAAAGGTTTCTAAAACGCACCTCATTTCTCATCTCCTTGTGCTCGGGTTCGCCATTCCAGCCACTTTACTAGCAATCTCCCTACTTGGAGCATCAGCACCTTTAACCTCCTGTTCCGTACAGGTTGCAATTTGTCCTGAGGATGAACGGGAAGACGGGGAACCAATGAGAGACTAGCTCTTGGTGTTGGGACAGGCACAGGTCACTCTATTTTCCCATCAGGAAGAAGAATTAACCACAGGCTCAGCCTGCCCCCCGGAACCAGAACAGGGCCTGAAGCCATCCTGCGCTTTTGCGGCCGGCTCCCAAAAAAGCGACTTGTAAAATGGAGCTTCAGGGCACTGCAATTCACAAACCTGCAGAGTTATAAATGATAACTCTCGTCCACAAATATATTGAGGGAAGGCAAAGAAGAGGATTTGAAATCAAGGCAGAATTGCAGGAAACAGATTTCAGGAGGTAGATTCGAATCGCCTTTAAAGCACATGAAAAGCGGCAAAACGTTGACAATGATGCCCTTGGCCAAAAAGGGCGTATGCGTTTTTTCCTGAATATATTCAGGAAAAAACGCATACGCCCTTTTTGGCCAACCAAGCAACCTGGAAAGGCAAATCAGCGCGACAAAGAAGTCTCGCTTCCCATCGGTCAAAAGGGCCATGCTGAAAAAAGTGTCAAAACCAGAAATGCAGGACAGGCCATGGAGAAATGGGAGCCTTGCTACACTGATGGGCGGGATGTAAATTGCCAACAGCCACTCTGGAGAAGTGTACGGTGTGTCCTGAAACATCTAAAAAACACAGCTTAGAGAGCATAGGGCACTTCCACGCATGGGGGGATAAAGCGGGAAAATTGAAAATCAGCAAGACACAAGCACCCCAAAGTTTAGGGCTGCTCTGTTGACAAGGACCTCCACTTCCTTCCACCTTAAATATCCCAGGAAAGCGAAAAATGGATAAAAAAGTTGTGGTCCTTATGTACAATGGAATATCACTCAGCCATGAAATCAATGTCATAAGGCTAGTAGCAGCATGATGAGTGGATTTAGGTAAGACGATTCTAAGTGAAATAAGTCACACAGAAAAGGACACTTCTCATAAGGTGTCACTTATAGAGGGAATGTAAAAACCGTTACACTTGAACTGAATTACAAAACAGAACAGAGTCACACATGCAGAAAACACACTATGGCTGCTTAACGGGAAAGGTGAGGTGGGGTGATACATAAAACAAGAGTTTCAAATTAGCTCAGATACCGTTCCATAAACCCAATATGGAATAGACAAGACCTACTCCTTGCTCAGAGAACTGGACTCAACACGCCCGATTCACCGCACAAGAATATATCTGACCAGTAATAATCTTAAAACCTATGTATTGATATCTCTCTGTTAGTGTGTCAAGTGGGTGTAAAGCGGCCTAAACACAGCCGTGAAAAGCAGCTAAACCCCATTATAAAAATAAATTACTTTTAAAAACCCATGAAACAAAGACAGGGAAAGAGAGAGAAATTCTTACACAATTCGTTCAGGGGCTGTGATGCAACCTGGATTGACCATATCTAGACCCACAGCTGGATGAGACATAAGGGTGGACACTCTTGGGGCTGAGAGGTTTGGTGAGGTTGGGTGAGCAAACGCAGACCCTTTAAAGTAATACTGCGTGCGACCCATCGCATGGGTCCCAAATCTCCAGGTTCAAGGGCATCTTCCTACATCGAAAACATGCATGAGAAACCCAGAAGATGGTACACCGTGTGATGGGGAAAGGTTTCTAAAACGCACCTCATTTCTCATCTCCTTGTGCTCGGGTTCGCCATTCCAGCCACTTTACTAGCAATCTCCCTACTTGGAGCATCAGCACCTTTAACCTCCTGTTCCGTACAGGTTGCAATTTGTCCTGAGGATGAACGGGAAGACGGGGAACCAATGAGAGACTAGCTCTTGGTGTTGGGACAGGCACAGGTCACTCTATTTTCCCATCAGGAAGAAGAATTAACCACAGGCTCAGCCTGCCCCCCGGAACCAGAACAGGGCCTGAAGCCATCCTGCGCTTTTGCGGCCGGCTCCCAAAAAAGCGACTTGTAAAATGGAGCTTCGGGGCACTGCAATTCACAAACCTGCAGAGTTATAAATTATAACTCTCGTCCACAAATATATTGAGGGAAGGCAAAGAAGAGGATTTGAAATCAAGGCAGAATTGCAGGAAACAGATTTCAGGAGGTAGATTCGAATCGCCTTTAAAGCACATGAAAAGCGGCAAAACGTTGACAATGATGCCCTTGGCCAAAAAGGGCGTATGCGTTTTTTCCTGAATATATTCAGGAAAAAACGCATACGCCCTTTTTGGCCAACCAAGCAACCTGGAAAGGCAAATCAGCACGACAAAGAAGTCTCGCTTCCCATCGGTCAAAAGGGCCATGCTGAAAAAAGTGTCAAAACCAGAAATGCAGGACAGGCCATGGAGAAATGGGAGCCTTGCTACACTGATGGGCGGGATGTAAATTGCCAACAGCCACTCTGGAGAAGTGTACGGTGTGTCCTGAAACATCTAAAAAACACAGCTTAGAGAGCATAGGGCACTTCCACGCATGGGGGGATAAAGCGGGAAAATTGAAAATCAGCAAGACACAAGCACCCCAAAGTTTAGGGCTGCTCTGTTGACAAGGACCTCCACTTCCTTCCACCTTAAATATCCCAGGAAAGCGAAAAATGGATAAAAAAGTTGTGGTCCTTATGTACAATGGAATATCACTCAGCCATGAAATCAATGTCATAAGGCTAGTAGCAGCATGATGAGTGGATTTAGGTAAGACGATTCTAAGTGAAATAAGTCACACAGAAAAGGACACTTCTCATAAGGTGTCACTTATAGAGGGAATGTAAAAACCGTTACACTTGAACTGAATTACAAAACAGAACAGAGTCACACATGCAGAAAACACACTATGGCTGCTTAACGGGAAAGGTGAGGTGGGGTGATACATAAAACAAGAGTTTCAAATTAGCTCAGATACCGTTCCATAAACCCAATATGGAATAGACAAGACCTACTCCTTGCTCAGAGAACTGGACTCAACACGCCCGATTCACCGCACAAGAATATATCTGACCAGTAATAATCTTAAAACCTATGTATTGATATCTCTCTGTTAGTGTGTCAAGTGGGTGTAAAGCGGCCTAAACACAGCCGTGAAAAGCAGCTAAACCCCATTATAAAAATAAATTACTTTTAAAAACCCATGAAACAAAGACAGGGAAAGAGAGAGAAATTCTTACACAATTCGTTCAGGGGCTGTGATGCAACCTGGATTGACCATATCTAGACCCACAGCTGGATGAGACATAAGGGTGGACACTCTTGGGGCTGAGAGGTTTGGTGAGGTTGGGTGAGCAAACGCAGACCCTTTAAAGTAATACTGCGTGCGACCCATCGCATGGGTCCCAAATCTCCAGGTTCAAGGGCATCTTCCTACATCGAAAACATGCATGAGAAACCCAGAAGATGGTACACCGTGTGATGGGGAAAGGTTTCTAAAACGCACCTCATTTCTCATCTCCTTGTGCTCGGGTTCGCCATTCCAGCCACTTTACTAGCAATCTCCCTACTTGGAGCATCAGCACCTTTAACCTCCTGTTCCGTACAGGTTGCAATTTGTCCTGAGGATGAACGGGAAGACGGGGAACCAATGAGAGACTAGCTCTTGGTGTTGGGACAGGCACAGGTCACTCTATTTTCCCATCAGGAAGAAGAATTAACCACAGGCTCAGCCTGCCCCCCGGAACCAGAACAGGGCCTGAAGCCATCCTGCGCTTTTGCGGCCGGCTCCCAAAAAAGCGACTTGTAAAATGGAGCTTCAGGGCACTGCAATTCACAAACCTGCAGAGTTATAAATGATAACTCTCGTCCACAAATATATTGAGGGAAGGCAAAGAAGAGGATTTGAAATCAAGGCAGAATTGCAGGAAACAGATTTCAGGAGGTAGATTCGAATCGCCTTTAAAGCACATGAAAAGCGGCAAAACGTTGACAATGATGCCCTTGGCCAAAAAGGGCGTATGCGTTTTTTCCTGAATATATTCAGGAAAAAACGCATACGCCCTTTTTGGCCAACCAAGCAACCTGGAAAGGCAAATCAGCGCGACAAAGAAGTCTCGCTTCCCATCGGTCAAAAGGGCCATGCTGAAAAAAGTGTCAAAACCAGAAATGCAGGACAGGCCATGGAGAAATGGGAGCCTTGCTACACTGATGGGCGGGATGTAAATTGCCAACAGCCACTCTGGAGAAGTGTACGGTGTGTCCTGAAACATCTAAAAAACACAGCTTAGAGAGCATAGGGCACTTCCACGCATGGGGGGATAAAGCGGGAAAATTGAAAATCAGCAAGACACAAGCACCCCAAAGTTTAGGGCTGCTCTGTTGACAAGGACCTCCACTTCCTTCCACCTTAAATATCCCAGGAAAGCGAAAAATGGATAAAAAAGTTGTGGTCCTTATGTACAATGGAATATCACTCAGCCATGAAATCAATGTCATAAGGCTAGTAGCAGCATGATGAGTGGATTTAGGTAAGACGATCCTAAGTGAAATAAGTCACACAGAAAAGGACACTTCTCATAAGGTGTCACTTATAGAGCGAATGTAAAAACCGTTACACTTGAACTGAATTACAAAACAGAACAGAGTCACACATGCAGAAAACACACTATGGCTGCTTAACGGGAAAGGTGAGGTGGGGTGATACATATAACAAGAGTTTCAAATTAGCTCAGATACCGTTCCATAAACCCAATATGGAATAGACAAGACCTACTCCTTGCTCAGAGAACTGGACTCAACACGCCCGATTCACCGCACAAGAATATATCTGACCAGTAATAATCTTAAAACCTATGTATTGATATCTCTCTGTTAGTGTGTCAAGTGGGTGTAAAGCGGCCTAAACACAGCCGTGAAAAGCAGCTAAACCCCATTATAAAAAGAAATTACTTTTAAAAACCCATGAAACAAAGACAGGGAAAGAGAGAGAAATTCTTACACAATTCGTTCAGGGGCTGTGATGCAACCTGGATTGACCATATCTAGACCCACAGCTGGATGAGACATAAGGGTGGACACTCTTGGGGCTGAGAGGTTTGGTGAGGTTGGGTGAGCAAACGCAGACCCTTTAAAGTAATACTGCGTGCGACCCATCGCATGGGTCCCAAATCTCCAGGTTCAAGGGCATCTTCCTACATCGAAAACATGCATGAGAAACCCAGAAGATGGTACACCGTGTGATGGGGAAAGGTTTCTAAAACGCACCTCATTTCTCATCTCCTTGTGCTCGGGTTCGCCATTCCAGCCACTTTACTAGCAATCTCCCTACTTGGAGCATCAGCACCTTTAACCTCCTGTTCCGTACAGGTTGCAATTTGTCCTGAGGATGAACGGGAAGATGGGGAACCAATGAGAGACTAGCTCTTGGTGTTGGGACAGGCACAGGTCACTCTATTTTCCCATCAGGAAGAAGAATTAACCACAGGCTCAGCCTGCCCCCCGGAACCAGAACAGGGCCTGAAGCCATCCTGCGCTTTTGCGGCCGGCTCCCAAAAAAGCGACTTGTAAAATGGAGCTTCAGGGCACTGCAATTCACAAACCTGCAGAGTTATAAATGATAACTCTCGTCCACAAATATATTGAGGGAAGGCAAAGAAGAGGATTTGAAATCAAGGCAGAATTGCAGGAAACAGATTTCAGGAGGTAGATTCGAATCGCCTTTAAAGCACATGAAAAGCGGCAAAACGTTGACAATGATGCCCTTGGCCAAAAAGGGCGTATGCGTTTTTTCCTGAATATATTCAGGAAAAAACGCATACGCCCTTTTTGGCCAACCAAGCAACCTGGAAAGGCAAATCAGCGCGACAAAGAAGTCTCGCTTCCCATCGGTCAAAAGGGCCATGCTGAAAAAAGTGTCAAAACCAGAAATGCAGGACAGGCCATGGAGAAATGGGAGCCTTGCTACACTGATGGGCGGGATGTAAATTGCCAACAGCCACTCTGGAGAAGTGTACGGTGTGTCCTGAAACATCTAAAAAACACAGCTTAGAGAGCATAGGGCACTTCCACGCATGGGGGGATAAAGCGGGAAAATTGAAAATCAGCAAGACACAAGCACCCCAAAGTTTAGGGCTGCTCTGTTGACAAGGACCTCCACTTCCTTCCACCTTAAATATCCCAGGAAAGCGAAAAATGGATAAAAAAGTTGTGGTCCTTATGTACAATGGAATATCACTCAGCCATGAAATCAATGTCATAAGGCTAGTAGCAGCATGATGAGTGGATTTAGGTAAGACGATTCTAAGTGAAATAAGTCACACAGAAAAGGACACTTCTCATAAGGTGTCACTTATAGAGCGAATGTAAAAACCGTTACACTTGAACTGAATTACAAAACAGAACAGAGTCACACATGCAGAAAACACACTATGGCTGCTTAACGGGAAAGGTGAGGTGGGGTGATACATATAACAAGAGTTTCAAATTAGCTCAGATACCGTTCCATAAACCCAATATGGAATAGACAAGACCTACTCCTTGCTCAGAGAACTGGACTCAACACGCCCGATTCACCGCACAAGAATATATCTGACCAGTAATAATCTTAAAACCTATGTATTGATATCTCTCTGTTAGTGTGTCAAGTGGGTGTAAAGCGGCCTAAACACAGCCGTGAAAAGCAGCTAAACCCCATTATAAAAAGAAATTACTTTTAAAAACCCATGAAACAAAGACAGGGAAAGAGAGAGAAATTCTTACACAATTCGTTCAGGGGCTGTGATGCAACCTGGATTGACCATATCTAGACCCACAGCTGGATGAGACATAAGGGTGGACACTCTTGGGGCTGAGAGGTTTGGTGAGGTTGGGTGAGCAAACGCAGACCCTTTAAAGTAATACTGCGTGCGACCCATCGCATGGGTCCCAAATCTCCAGGTTCAAGGGCATCTTCCTACATCGAAAACATGCATGAGAAACCCAGAAGATGGTACACCGTGTGATGGGGAAAGGTTTCTAAAACGCACCTCATTTCTCATCTCCTTGTGCTCGGGTTCGCCATTCCAGCCACTTTACTAGCAATCTCCCTACTTGGAGCATCAGCACCTTTAACCTCCTGTTCCGTACAGGTTGCAATTTGTCCTGAGGATGAACGGGAAGATGGGGAACCAATGAGAGACTAGCTCTTGGTGTTGGGACAGGCACAGGTCACTCTATTTTCCCATCAGGAAGAAGAATTAACCACAGGCTCAGCCTGCCCCCCGGAACCAGAACAGGGCCTGAAGCCATCCTGCGCTTTTGCGGCCGGCTCCCAAAAAAGCGACTTGTAAAATGGAGCTTCAGGGCACTGCAATTCACAAACCTGCAGAGTTATAAATGATAACTCTCGTCCACAAATATATTGAGGGAAGGCAAAGAAGAGGATTTGAAATCAAGGCAGAATTGCAGGAAACAGATTTCAGGAGGTAGATTCGAATCGCCTTTAAAGCACATGAAAAGCGGCAAAACGTTGACAATGATGCCCTTGGCCAAAAAGGGCGTATGCGTTTTTTCCTGAATATATTCAGGAAAAAACGCATACGCCCTTTTTGGCCAACCAAGCAACCTGGAAAGGCAAATCAGCGCGACAAAGAAGTCTCGCTTCCCATCGGTCAAAAGGGCCATGCTGAAAAAAGTGTCAAAACCAGAAATGCAGGACAGGCCATGGAGAAATGGGAGCCTTGCTACACTGATGGGCGGGATGTAAATTGCCAACAGCCACTCTGGAGAAGTGTACGGTGTGTCCTGAAACATCTAAAAAACACAGCTTAGAGAGCATAGGGCACTTCCACGCATGGGGGGATAAAGCGGGAAAATTGAAAATCAGCAAGACACAAGCACCCCAAAGTTTAGGGCTGCTCTGTTGACAAGGACCTCCACTTCCTTCCACCTTAAATATCCCAGGAAAGCGAAAAATGGATAAAAAAGTTGTGGTCCTTATGTACAATGGAATATCACTCAGCCATGAAATCAATGTCATAAGGCTAGTAGCAGCATGATGAGTGGATTTAGGTAAGACGATTCTAAGTGAAATAAGTCACACAGAAAAGGACACTTCTCATAAGGTGTCACTTATAGAGGGAATGTAAAAACCGTTACACTTGAACTGAATTACAAAACAGAACAGAGTCACACATGCAGAAAACACACTATGGCTGCTTAACGGGAAAGGTGAGGTGGGGTGATACATAAAACAAGAGTTTCAAATTAGCTCAGATACCGTTCCATAAACCCAATATGGAATAGACAAGACCTACTCCTTGCTCAGAGAACTGGACTCAACACGCCCGATTCACCGCACAAGAATATATCTGACCAGTAATAATCTTAAAACCTATGTATTGATATCTCTCTGTTAGTGTGTCAAGTGGGTGTAAAGCGGCCTAAACACAGCCGTGAAAAGCAGCTAAACCCCATTATAAAAATAAATTACTTTTAAAAACCCATGAAACAAAGACAGGGAAAGAGAGAGAAATTCTTACACAATTCGTTCAGGGGCTGTGATGCAACCTGGATTGACCATATCTAGACCCACAGCTGGATGAGACATAAGGGTGGACACTCTTGGGGCTGAGAGGTTTGGTGAGGTTGGGTGAGCAAACGCAGACCCTTTAAAGTAATACTGCGTGCGACCCATCGCATGGGTCCCAAATCTCCAGGTTCAAGGGCATCTTCCTACATCGAAAACATGCATGAGAAACCCAGAAGATGGTACACCGTGTGATGGGGAAAGGTTTCTAAAACGCACCTCATTTCTCATCTCCTTGTGCTCGGGTTCGCCATTCCAGCCACTTTACTAGCAATCTCCCTACTTGGAGCATCAGCACCTTTAACCTCCTGTTCCGTACACGTTGCAATTTGTCCTGAGGATGAACGGGAAGACGGGGAACCAATGAGAGACTAGCTCTTGGTGTTGGGACAGGCACAGGTCACTCTATTTTCCCATCAGGAAGAAGAATTAACCACAGGCTCAGCCTGCCCCCCGGAACCAGAACAGGGCCTGAAGCCATCCTGCGCTTTTGCGGCCGGCTCCCAAAAAAGCGACTTGTAAAATGGAGCTTCAGGGCACTGCAATTCACAAACCTGCAGAGTTATAAATGATAACTCTCGTCCACAAATATATTGAGGGAAGGCAAAGAAGAGGATTTGAAATCAAGGCAGAATTGCAGGAAACAGATTTCAGGAGGTAGATTCGAATCGCCTTTAAAGCACATGAAAAGCGGCAAAACGTTGACAATGATGCCCTTGGCCAAAAATGGCGTATGCGTTTTTTCCTGAATATATTCAGGAAAAAACGCATACGCCCTTTTTGGCCAACCAAGCAACCTGGAAAGGCAAATCAGCGCGACAAAGAAGTCTCGCTTCCCATCGGTCAAAAGGGCCATGCTGAAAAAAGTGTCAAAACCAGAAATGCAGGACAGGCCATGGAGAAATGGGAGCCTTGCTACACTGATGGGCGGGATGTAAATTGCCAACAGCCACTCTGGAGAAGTGTACGGTGTGTCCTGAAACATCTAAAAAACACAGCTTAGAGAGCATAGGGCACTTCCACGCATGGGGGGATAAAGCGGGAAAATTGAAAATCAGCAAGACACAAGCACCCCAAAGTTTAGGGCTGCTCTGTTGACAAGGACCTCCACTTCCTTCCACCTTAAATATCCCAGGAAAGCGAAAAATGGATAAAAAAGTTGTGGTCCTTATGTACAATGGAATATCACTCAGCCATGAAATCAATGTCATAAGGCTAGTAGCAGCATGATGAGTGGATTTAGGTAAGACGATTCTAAGTGAAATAAGTCACACAGAAAAGGACACTTCTCATAAGGTGTCACTTATAGAGGGAATGTAAAAACCGTTACACTTGAACTGAATTACAAAACAGAACAGAGTCACACATGCAGAAAACACACTATGGCTGCTTAACGGGAAAGGTGAGGTGGGGTGATACATAAAACAAGAGTTTCAAATTAGCTCAGATACCGTTCCATAAACCCAATATGGAATAGACAAGACCTACTCCTTGCTCAGAGAACTGGACTCAACACGCCCGATTCACCGCACAAGAATATATCTGACCAGTAATAATCTTAAAACCTATGTATTGATATCTCTCTGTTAGTGTGTCAAGTGGGTGTAAAGCGGCCTAAACACAGCCGTGAAAAGCAGCTAAACCCCATTATAAAAATAAATTACTTTTAAAAACCCATGAAACAAAGACAGGGAAAGAGAGAGAAATTCTTACACAATTCGTTCAGGGGCTGTGATGCAACCTGGATTGACCATATCTAGACCCACAGCTGGATGAGACATAAGGGTGGACACTCTTGGGGCTGAGAGGTTTGGTGAGGTTGGGTGAGCAAACGCAGACCCTTTAAAGTAATACTGCGTGCGACCCATCGCATGGGTCCCAAATCTCCAGGTTCAAGGGCATCTTCCTACATCGAAAACATGCATGAGAAACCCAGAAGATGGTACACCGTGTGATGGGGAAAGGTTTCTAAAACGCACCTCATTTCTCATCTCCTTGTGCTCGGGTTCGCCATTCCAGCCACTTTACTAGCAATCTCCCTACTTTGAGCATCAGCACCTTTAACCTCCTGTTCCGTACAGGTTGCAATTTGTCCTGAGGATGAACGGGAAGACGGGTAACCAATGAGAGACTAGCTCTTGGTGTTGGGACAGGCACAGGTCACTCTATTTTCCCATCAGGAAGAAGAATTAACCACAGGCTCAGCCTGCCCCCCGGAACCAGAACAGGGCCTGAATCCATCCTGCGCTTTTGCGGCCAGCTCCCAAAAAAGCGACTTGTAAAATGGAGCTTCAGGGCACTGCAATTCACAAACCTGCAGAGTTATAAATGATAACTCTCGTCCACAAATATATTGAGGGAAGGCAAAGAAGAGGATTTGAAATCAAGGCAGAATTGCAGGAAACAGATTTCAGGAGGTAGATTCGAATCGCCTTTAAAGCACATGAAAAGCGGCAAAACGTTGACAATGATGCCCTTGGCCAAAAAGGGCGTATGCGTTTTTTCCTGAATATATTCAGGAAAAAACGCATACGCCCTTTTTGGCCAACCAAGCAACCTGGAAAGGCAAATCAGCGCGACAAAGAAGTCTCGCTTCCCATCGGTCAAAAGGGCCATGCTGAAAAAAGTGTCAAAACCAGAAATGCAGGACAGGCCATGGAGAAATGGGAGCCTTGCTACACTGATGGGCGGGATGTAAATTGCCAACAGCCACTCTGGAGAAGTGTACGGTGTGTCCTGAAACATCTAAAAAACACAGCTTAGAGAGCATAGGGCACTTCCACGCATGGGGGGATAAAGCGGGAAAATTGAAAATCAGCAAGACACAAGCACCCCAAAGTTTAGGGCTGCTCTGTTGACAAGGACCTCCACTTCCTTCCACCTTAAATATCCCAGGAAAGCGAAAAATGGATAAAAAAGTTGTGGTCCTTATGTACAATGGAATATCACTCAGCCATGAAATCAATGTCATAAGGCTAGTAGCAGCATGATGAGTGGATTTAGGTAAGACGATTCTAAGTGAAATAAGTCACACAGAAAAGGACACTTCTCATAAGGTGTCACTTATAGAGGGAATGTAAAAACCGTTACACTTGAACTGAATTACAAAACAGAACAGAGTCACACATGCAGAAAACACACTATGGCTGCTTAACGGGAAAGGTGAGGTGGGGTGATACATATAACAAGAGTTTCAAATTAGCTCAGATACCGTTCCATAAACCCAATATGGAATAGACAAGACCTACTCCTTGCTCAGAGAACTGGACTCAACACGCCCGATTCACCGCCCAAGAATATATCTGACCAGTAATAATCTTAAAACCTATGTATTGATATCTCTCTGTTAGTGTGTCAAGTGGGTGTAAAGCGGCCTAAACACAGCCGTGAAAAGCAGCTAAACCCCATTATAAAAAGAAATTACTTTTAAAAACCCATGAAACAAAGACAGGGAAAGAGAGAGAAATTCTTACACAATTCGTTCAGGGGCTGTGATGCAACCTGGATTGACCATATCTAGACCCACAGCTGGATGAGACATAAGGGTGGACACTCTTGGGGCTGAGAGGTTTGGTGAGGTTGGGTGAGCAAACGCAGACCCTTTAAAGTAATACTGCGTGCGACCCATCGCATGGGTCCCAAATCTCCAGGTTCAAGGGCATCTTCCTACATCGAAAACATGCATGAGAAACCCAGAAGATGGTACACCGTGTGATGGGGAAAGGTTTCTAAAACGCACCTCATTTCTCATCTCCTTGTGCTCGGGTTCGCCATTCCAGCCACTTTACTAGCAATCTCCCTACTTGGAGCATCAGCACCTTTAACCTCCTGTTCCGTACAGGTTGCAATTTGTCCTGAGGATGAACGGGAAGACGGGGAACCAATGAGAGACTAGCTCTTGGTGTTGGGACAGGCACAGGTCACTCTATTTTCCCATCAGGAAGAAGAATTAACCACAGGCTCAGCCTGCCCCCCGGAACCAGAACAGGGCCTGAAGCCATCCTGCGCTTTTGCGGCCGGCTCCCAAAAAAGCGACTTGTAAAATGGAGCTTCAGGGCACTGCAATTCACAAACCTGCAGAGTTATAAATGATAACTCTCGTCCACAAATATATTGAGGGAAGGCAAAGAAGAGGATTTGAAATCAAGGCAGAATTGCAGGAAACAGATTTCAGGAGGTAGATTCGAATCGCCTTTAAAGCACATGAAAAGCGGCAAAACGTTGACAATGATGCCCTTGGCCAAAAAGGGCGTATGCGTTTTTTCCTGAATATATTCAGGAAAAAACGCATACGCCCTTTTTGGCCAACCAAGCAACCTGGAAAGGCAAATCAGCGCGACAAAGAAGTCTCGCTTCCCATCGGTCAAAAGGGCCATGCTGAAAAAAGTGTCAAAACCAGAAATGCAGGACAGGCCATGGAGAAATGGGAGCCTTGCTACACTGATGGGCGGGATGTAAATTGCCAACAGCCACTCTGGAGAAGTGTACGGTGTGTCCTGAAACATCTAAAAAACACAGCTTAGAGAGCATAGGGCACTTCCACGCATGGGGGGATAAAGCGGGAAAATTGAAAATCAGCAAGACACAAGCACCCCAAAGTTTAGGGCTGCTCTGTTGACAAGGACCTCCACTTCCTTCCACCTTAAATATCCCAGGAAAGCGAAAAATGGATAAAAAAGTTGTGGCCCTTATGTACAATGGAATATCACTCAGCCATGAAATCAATGTCATAAGGCTAGTAGCAGCATGATGAGTGGATTTAGGTAAGACGATTCTAAGTGAAATAAGTCACACAGAAAAGGACACTTCTCATAAGGTGTCACTTATAGAGGGAATGTAAAAACCGTTACACTTGAACTGAATTACAAAACAGAACAGAGTCACACATGCAGAAAACACACTATGGCTGCTTAACGGGAAAGGTGAGGTGGGGTGATACATAAAACAAGAGTTTCAAATTAGCTCAGATACCGTTCCATAAACCCAATATGGAATAGACAAGACCTACTCCTTGCTCAGAGAACTGGACTCAACACGCCCGATTCACCGCCCAAGAATATATCTGACCAGTAATAATCTTAAAACCTATGTATTGATATCTCTCTGTTAGTGTGTCAAGTGGGTGTAAAGCGGCCTACACACAGCCGTGAAAAGCAGCTAAACCCCATTATAAAAATAAATTACTTTTAAAAACCCATGAAACAAAGACAGGGAAAGAGAGAGAAATTCTTACACAATTCGTTCAGGGGCTGTGATGCAACCTGGATTGACCATATCTAGACCCACAGCTGGATGAGACATAAGGGTGGACACTCTTGGGGCTGAGAGGTTTGGTGAGGTTGGGTGAGCAAACGCAGACCCTTTAAAGTAATACTGCGTGCGACCCATCGCATGGGTCCCAAATCTCCAGGTTCAAGGGCATCTTCCTACATCGAAAACATGCATGAGAAACCCAGAAGATGGTACACCGTGTGATGGGGAAAGGTTTCTAAAACGCACCTCATTTCTCATCTCCTTGTGCTCGGGTTCGCCATTCCAGCCACTTTACTAGCAATCTCCCTACTTGGAGCATCAGCACCTTTAACCTCCTGTTCCGTACAGGTTGCAATTTGTCCTGAGGATGAACGGGAAGACGGGGAACCAATGAGAGACTAGCTCTTGGTGTTGGGACAGGCACAGGTCACTCTATTTTCCCATCAGGAAGAAGAATTAACCACAGGCTCAGCCTGCCCCCCGGAACCAGAACAGGGCCTGAAGCCATCCTGCGCTTTTGCGGCCGGCTCCCAAAAAAGCGACTTGTAAAATGGAGCTTCAGGGCACTGCAATTCACAAACCTGCAGAGTTATAAATGATAACTCTCGTCCACAAATATATTGAGGGAAGGCAAAGAAGAGGATTTGAAATCAAGGCAGAATTGCAGGAAACAGATTTCAGGAGGTAGATTCGAATCGCCTTTAAAGCACATGAAAAGCGGCAAAACGTTGACAATGATGCCCTTGGCCAAAAAGGGCGTATGCGTTTTTTCCTGAATATATTCAGGAAAAAACGCATACGCCCTTTTTGGCCAACCAAGCAACCTGGAAAGGCAAATCAGCGCGACAAAGAAGTCTCGCTTCCCATCGGTCAAAAGGGCCATGCTGAAAAAAGTGTCAAAACCAGAAATGCAGGACAGGCCATGGAGAAATGGGAGCCTTGCTACACTGATGGGCGGGATGTAAATTGCCAACAGCCACTCTGGAGAAGTGTACGGTGTGTCCTGAAACATCTAAAAAACACAGCTTAGAGAGCATAGGGCACTTCCAGGCATGGGGGGATAAAGCGGGAAAATTGAAAATCAGCAAGACACAAGCACCCCAAAGTTTAGGGCTGCTCTGTTGACAAGGACCTCCACTTCCTTCCACCTTAAATATCCCAGGAAAGCGAAAAATGGATAAAAAAGTTGTGGTCCTTATGTACAATGGAATATCACTCAGCCATGAAATCAATGTCATAAGGCTAGTAGCAGCATGATGAGTGGATTTAGGTAAGACGATTCTAAGTGAAATAAGTCACACAGAAAAGGACACTTCTCATAAGGTGTCACTTATAGAGGGAATGTAAAAACCGTTACACTTGAACTGAATTACAAAACAGAACAGAGTCACACATGCAGAAAACACACTATGGCTGCTTAACGGGAAAGGTGAGGTGGGGTGATACATAAAACAAGAGTTTCAAATTAGCTCAGATACCGTTCCATAAACCCAATATGGAATAGACAAGACCTACTCCTTGCTCAGAGAACTGGACTCAACACGCCCGATTCACCGCCCAAGAATATATCTGACCAGTAATAATCTTAAAACCTATGTATTGATATCTCTCTGTTAGTGTGTCAAGTGGGTGTAAAGCGGCCTAAACACAGCCGTGAAAAGCAGCTAAACCCCATTATGAAAATAAATTACTTTTAAAAACCCATGAAACAAAGACAGGGAAAGAGAGAGAAATTCTTACACAATTCGTTCAGGGGCTGTGATGCAACCTGGATTGACCATATCTAGACCCACAGCTGGATGAGACATAAGGGTGGACACTCTTGGGGCTGAGAGGTTTGGTGAGGTTGGGTGAGCAAACGCAGACCCTTTAAAGTAATACTGCGTGCGACCCATCGCATGGGTCCCAAATCTCCAGGTTCAAGGGCATCTTCCTACATCGAAAACATGCATGAGAAACCCAGAAGATGGTACACCGTGTGATGGGGAAAGGTTTCTAAAACGCACCTCATTTCTCATCTCCTTGTGCTCGGGTTCGCCATTCCAGCCACTTTACTAGCAATCTCCCTACTTGGAGCATCAGCACCTTTAACCTCCTGTTCCGTACAGGTTGCAATTTGTCCTGAGGATGAACGGGAAGACGGGGAACCAATGAGAGACTAGCTCTTGGTGTTGGGACAGGCACAGGTCACTCTATTTTCCCATCAGGAAGAAGAATTAACCACAGGCTCAGCCTGCCCCCCGGAACCAGAACAGGGCCTGAAGCCATCCTGCGCTTTTGCGGCCGGCTCCCAAAAAAGCGACTTGTAAAATGGAGCTTCAGGGCACTGCAATTCACAAACCTGCAGAGTTATAAATGATAACTCTCGTCCACAAATATATTGAGGGAAGGCAAAGAAGAGGATTTGAAATCAAGGCAGAATTGCAGGAAACAGATTTCAGGAGGTAGATTCGAATCGCCTTTAAAGCACATGAAAAGCGGCAACACGTTGACAATGATGCCCTTGGCCAAAAAGGGCGTATGCGTTTTTTCCTGAATATATTCAGGAAAAAACGCATACGCCCTTTTTGGCCAACCAAGCAACCTGGAAAGGCAAATCAGCGCGACAAAGAAGTCTCGCTTCCCATCGGTCAAAAGGGCCATGCTGAAAAAAGTGTCAAAACCAGAAATGCAGGACAGGCCATGGAGAAATGGGAGCCTTGCTACACTGATGGGCGGGATGTAAATTGCCAACAGCCACTCTGGAGAAGTGTACGGTGTGTCCTGAAACATCTAAAAAACACAGCTTAGAGAGCATAGGGCACTTCCACGCATGGGGGGATAAAGCGGGAAAATTGAAAATCAGCAAGACACAAGCACCCCAAAGTTTAGGGCTGCTCTGTTGACAAGGACCTCCACTTCCTTCCACCTTAAATATCCCAGGAAAGCGAAAAATGGATAAAAAAGTTGTGGTCCTTATGTACAATGGAATATCACTCAGCCATGAAATCAATGTCATAAGGCTAGTAGCAGCATGATGAGTGGATTTAGGTAAGACGATTCTAAGTGAAATAAGTCACACAGAAAAGGACACTTCTCATAAGGTGTCACTTATAGAGGGAATGTAAAAACCGTTACACTTGAACTGAATTACAAAACAGAACAGAGTCACACATGCAGAAAACACACTATGGCTGCTTAACGGGAAAGGTGAGGTGGGGTGATACATAAAACAAGAGTTTCAAATTAGCTCAGATACCGTTCCATAAACCCAATATGGAATAGACAAGACCTACTCCTTGCTCAGAGAACTGGACTCAACACGCCCGATTCACCGCCCAAGAATATATCTGACCAGTAATAATCTTAAAACCTATGTATTGATATCTCTCTGTTAGTGTGTCAAGTGGGTGTAAAGCGGCCTAAACACAGCCGTGAAAAGCAGCTAAACCCCATTATGAAAATAAATTACTTTTAAAAACCCATGAAACAAAGACAGGGAAAGAGAGAGAAATTCTTACACAATTCGTTCAGGGGCTGTGATGCAACCTGGATTGACCATATCTAGACCCACAGCTGGATGAGACATAAGGGTGGACACTCTTGGGGCTGAGAGGTTTGGTGAGGTTGGGTGAGCAAACGCAGACCCTTTAAAGTAATACTGCGTGCGACCCATCGCATGGGTCCCAAATCTCCAGGTTCAAGGGCATCTTCCTACATCGAAAACATGCATGAGAAACCCAGAAGATGGTACACCGTGTGATGGGGAAAGGTTTCTAAAACGCACCTCATTTCTCATCTCCTTGTGCTCGGGTTCGCCATTCCAGCCACTTTACTAGCAATCTCCCTACTTGGAGCATCAGCACCTTTAACCTCCTGTTCCGTACAGGTTGCAATTTGTCCTGAGGATGAACGGGAAGACGGGGAACCAATGAGAGACTAGCTCTTGGTGTTGGGACAGGCACAGGTCACTCTATTTTCCCATCAGGAAGAAGAATTAACCACAGGCTCAGCCTGCCCCCCGGAACCAGAACAGGGCCTGAAGCCATCCTGCGCTTTTGCGGCCGGCTCCCAAAAAAGCGACTTGTAAAATGGAGCTTCAGGGCACTGCAATTCACAAACCTGCAGAGTTATAAATGATAACTCTCGTCCACAAATATATTGAGGGAAGGCAAAGAAGAGGATTTGAAATCAAGGCAGAATTGCAGGAAACAGATTTCAGGAGGTAGATTCGAATCGCCTTTAAAGCACATGAAAAGCGGCAACACGTTGACAATGATGCCCTTGGCCAAAAAGGGCGTATGCGTTTTTTCCTGAATATATTCAGGAAAAAACGCATACGCCCTTTTTGGCCAACCAAGCAACCTGGAAAGGCAAATCAGCGCGACAAAGAAGTCTCGCTTCCCATCGGTCAAAAGGGCCATGCTGAAAAAAGTGTCAAAACCAGAAATGCAGGACAGGCCATGGAGAAATGGGAGCCTTGCTACACTGATGGGCGGGATGTAAATTGCCAACAGCCACTCTGGAGAAGTGTACGGTGTGTCCTGAAACATCTAAAAAACACAGCTTAGAGAGCATAGGGCACTTCCACGCATGGGGGGATAAAACGGGAAAATTGAAAATCAGCAAGACACAAGCACCCCAAAGTTTAGGGCTGCTCTGTTGACAAGGACCTCCACTTCCTTCCACCTTAAATATCCCAGGAAAGCGAAAAATGGATAAAAAAGTTGTGGTCCTTATGTACAATGGAATATCACTCAGCCATGAAATCAATGTCATAAGGCTAGTAGCAGCATGATGAGTGGATTTAGGTAAGACGATTCTAAGTGAAATAAGTCACACAGAAAAGGACACTTCTCATAAGGTGTCACTTATAGAGGGAATGTAAAAACCGTTACACTTGAACTGAATTACGAAACAGAACAGAGTCACACATGCAGAAAACACACTATGGTTGCTTAACGGGAAAGGTGAGGTGGGGTGATACATATAACAAGAGTTTCAAATTAGCTCAGATACCGTTCCATAAACCCAATATGGAATAGACAAGACCTACTCCTTGCTCAGAGAACTGGACTCAACACGCCCGATTCACCGCCCAAGAATATATCTGACCAGTAATAATCTTAAAACCTATGTATTGATATCTCTCTGTTAGTGTGTCAAGTGGGTGTAAAGCGGCCTAAACACAGCCGTGAAAAGCAGCTAAACCCCATTATAAAAAGAAATTACTTTTAAAAACCCATGAAACAAAGACAGGGAAAGAGAGAGAAATTCTTACACAATTCGTTCAGGGGCTGTGATGCAACCTGGATTGACCATATCTAGACCCACAGCTGGATGAGACATAAGGGTGGACACTCTTGGGGCTGAGAGGTTTGGTGAGGTTGGGTGAGCAAACGCAGACCCTTTAAAGTAATACTGCGTGCGACCCATCGCATGGGTCCCAAATCTCCAGGTTCAAGGGCATCTTCCTACATCGAAAACATGCATGAGAAACCCAGAAGATGGTACACCGTGTGATGGGGAAAGGTTTCTAAAACGCACCTCATTTCTCATCTCCTTGTGCTCGGGTTCGCCATTCCAGCCACTTTACTAGCAATCTCCCTACTTGGAGCATCAGCACCTTTAACCTCCTGTTCCGTACAGGTTGCAATTTGTCCTGAGGATGAACGGGAAGACGGGGAACCAATGAGAGACTAGCTCTTGGTGTTGGGACAGGCACAGGTCACTCTATTTTCCCATCAGGAAGAAGAATTAACCACAGGCTCAGCCTGCCCCCCGGAACCAGAACAGGGCCTGAAGCCATCCTGCGCTTTTGCGGCCAGCTCCCAAAAAAGCGACTTGTAAAATGGAGCTTCAGGGCACTGCAATTCACAAACCTGCAGAGTTATAAATGATAACTCTCGTCCACAAATATATTGAGGGAAGGCAAAGAAGAGGATTTGAAATCAAGGCAGAATTGCAGGAAACAGATTTCAGGAGGTAGATTCGAATCGCCTTTAAAGCACATGAAAAGCGGCAACACGTTGACAATGATGCCCTTGGCCAAAAAGGGCGTATGCGTTTTTTCCTGAATATATTCAGGAAAAAACGCATACGCCCTTTTTGGCCAACCAAGCAACCTGGAAAGGCAAATCAGCGCGACAAAGAAGTCTCGCTTCCCATCGGTCAAAAGGGCCATGCTGAAAAAAGTGTCAAAACCAGAAATGCAGGACAGGCCATGGAGAAATGGGAGCCTTGCTACACTGATGGGCGGGATGTAAATTGCCAACAGCCACTCTGGAGAAGTGTACGGTGTGTCCTGAAACATCTAAAAAACACAGCTTAGAGAGCATAGGGCACTTCCACGCATGGGGGGATAAAGCGGGAAAATTGAAAATCAGCAAGACACAAGCACCCCAAAGTTTAGGGCTGCTCTGTTGACAAGGACCTCCACTTCCTTCCACCTTAAATATCCCAGGAAAGCGAAAAATGGATAAAAAAGTTGTGGTCCTTATGTACAATGGAATATCACTCAGCCATGAAATCAATGTCATAAGGCTAGTAGCAGCATGATGAGTGGATTTAGGTAAGACGATTCTAAGTGAAATAAGTCACACAGAAAAGGACACTTCTCATAAGGTGTCACTTATAGAGGGAATGTAAAAACCGTTACACTTGAACTGAATTACAAAACAGAACAGAGTCACACATGCAGAAAACACACTATGGCTGCTTAACGGGAAAGGTGAGGTGGGGTGATACATATAACAAGAGTTTCAAATTAGCTCAGATACCGTTCCATAAACCCAATATGGAATAGACAAGACCTACTCCTTGCTCAGAGAACTGGACTCAACACGCCCGATTCACCGCCCAAGAATATATCTGACCAGTAATAATCTTAAAACCTATGTATTGATATCTCTCTGTTAGTGTGTCAAGTGGGTGTAAAGCGGCCTAAACACAGCCGTGAAAAGCAGCTAAACCCCATTATAAAAAGAAATTACTTTTAAAAACCCATGAAACAAAGACAGGGAAAGAGAGAGAAATTCTTACACAATTCGTTCAGGGGCTGTGATGCAACCTGGATTGACCATATCTAGACCCACAGCTGGATGAGACATAAGGGTGGACACTCTTGGGGCTGAGAGGTTTGGTGAGGTTGGGTGAGCAAACGCAGACCCTTTAAAGTAATACTGCGTGCGACCCATCGCATGGGTCCCAAATCTCCAGGTTCAAGGGCATCTTCCTACATCGAAAACATGCATGAGAAACCCAGAAGATGGTACACCGTGTGATGGGGAAAGGTTTCTAAAACGCACCTCATTTCTCATCTCCTTGTGCTCGGGTTCGCCATTCCAGCCACTTTACTAGCAATCTCCCTACTTGGAGCATCAGCACCTTTAACCTCCTGTTCCGTACAGGTTGCAATTTGTCCTGAGGATGAACGGGAAGACGGGGAACCAATGAGAGACTAGCTCTTGGTGTTGGGACAGGCACAGGTCACTCTATTTTCCCATCAGGAAGAAGAATTAACCACAGGCTCAGCCTGCCCCCCGGAACCAGAACAGGGCCTGAAGCCATCCTGCGCTTTTGCGGCCGGCTCCCAAAAAAGCGACTTGTAAAATGGAGCTTCAGGGCACTGCAATTCACAAACCTGCAGAGTTATAAATGATAACTCTCGTCCACAAATATATTGAGGGAAGGCAAAGAAGAGGATTTGAAATCAAGGCAGAATTGCAGGAAACAGATTTCAGGAGGTAGATTCGAATCGCCTTTAAAGCACATGAAAAGCGGCAAAACGTTGACAATGATGCCCTTGGCCAAAAAGGGCGTATGCGTTTTTTCCTGAATATATTCAGGAAAAAACGCATACGCCCTTTTTGGCCAACCAAGCAACCTGGAAAGGCAAATCAGCGCGACAAAGAAGTCTCGCTTCCCATCGGTCAAAAGGGCCATGCTGAAAAAAGTGTCAAAACCAGAAATGCAGGACAGGCCATGGAGAAATGGGAGCCTTGCTACACTGATGGGCGGGATGTAAATTGCCAACAGCCACTCTGGAGAAGTGTACGGTGTGTCCTGAAACATCTAAAAAACACAGCTTAGAGAGCATAGGGCACTTCCACGCATGGGGGGATAAAGCGGGAAAATTGAAAATCAGCAAGACACAAGCACCCCAAAGTTTAGGGCTGCTCTGTTGACAAGGACCTCCACTTCCTTCCACCTTAAATATCCCAGGAAAGCGAAAAATGGATAAAAAAGTTGTGGCCCTTATGTACAATGGAATATCACTCAGCCATGAAATCAATGTCATAAGGCTAGTAGCAGCATGATGAGTGGATTTAGGTAAGACGATTCTAAGTGAAATAAGTCACACAGAAAAGGACACTTCTCATAAGGTGTCACTTATAGAGGGAATGTAAAAACCGTTACACTTGAACTGAATTACAAAACAGAACAGAGTCACACATGCAGAAAACACACTATGGCTGCTTAACGGGAAAGGTGAGGTGGGGTGATACATAAAACAAGAGTTTCAAATTAGCTCAGATACCGTTCCATAAACCCAATATGGAATAGACAAGACCTACTCCTTGCTCAGAGAACTGGACTCAACACGCCCGATTCACCGCACAAGAATATATCTGACCAGTAATAATCTTAAAACCTATGTATTGATATCTCTCTGTTAGTGTGTCAAGTGGGTGTAAAGCGGCCTACACACAGCCGTGAAAAGCAGCTAAACCCCATTATAAAAATAAATTACTTTTAAAAACCCATGAAACAAAGACAGGGAAAGAGAGAGAAATTCTTACACAATTCGTTCAGGGGCTGTGATGCAACCTGGATTGACCATATCTAGACCCACAGCTGGATGAGACATAAGGGTGGACACTCTTGGGGCTGAGAGGTTTGGTGAGGTTGGGTGAGCAAACGCAGACCCTTTAAAGTAATACTGCGTGCGACCCATCGCATGGGTCCCAAATCTCCAGGTTCAAGGGCATCTTCCTACATCGAAAACATGCATGAGAAACCCAGAAGATGGTACACTGTGTGATGGGGAAAGGTTTCTAAAACGCACCTCATTTCTCATCTCCTTGTGCTCGGGTTCGCCATTCCAGCCACTTTACTAGCAATCTCCCTACTTGGAGCATCAGCACCTTTAACCTCCTGTTCCGTACAGGTTGCAATTTGTCCTGAGGATGAACGGGAAGACGGGGAACCAATGAGAGACTAGCTCTTGGTGTTGGGACAGGCACAGGTCACTCTATTTTCCCATCAGGAAGAAGAATTAACCACAGGCTCAGCCTGCCCCCCGGAACCAGAACAGGGCCTGAAGCCATCCTGCGCTTTTGCGGCCGGCTCCCAAAAAAGCGACTTGTAAAATGGAGCTTCAGGGCACTGCAATTCACAAACCTGCAGAGTTATAAATGATAACTCTCGTCCACAAATATATTGAGGGAAGGCAAAGAAGAGGATTTGAAATCAAGGCAGAATTGCAGGAAACAGATTTCAGGAGGTAGATTCGAATCGCCTTTAAAGCACATGAAAAGCGGCAAAACGTTGACAATGATGCCCTTGGCCAAAAAGGGCGTATGCGTTTTTTCCTGAATATATTCAGGAAAAAACGCATACGCCCTTTTTGGCCAACCAAGCAACCTGGAAAGGCAAATCAGCGCGACAAAGAAGTCTCGCTTCCCATCGGTCAAAAGGGCCATGCTGAAAAAAGTGTCAAAACCAGAAATGCAGGACAGGCCATGGAGAAATGGGAGCCTTGCTACACTGATGGGCGGGATGTAAATTGCCAACAGCCACTCTGGAGAAGTGTACGGTGTGTCCTGAAACATCTAAAAAACACAGCTTAGAGAGCATAGGGCACTTCCACGCATGGGGGGATAAAGCGGGAAAATTGAAAATCAGCAAGACACAAGCACCCCAAAGTTTAGGGCTGCTCTGTTGACAAGGACCTCCACTTCCTTCCACCTTAAATATCCCAGGAAAGCGAAAAATGGATAAAAAAGTTGTGGTCCTTATGTACAATGGAATATCACTCAGCCATGAAATCAATGTCATAAGGCTAGTAGCAGCATGATGAGTGGATTTAGGTAAGACGATTCTAAGTGAAATAAGTCACACAGAAAAGGACACTTCTCATAAGGTGTCACTTATAGAGGGAATGTAAAAACCGTTACACTTGAACTGAATTACAAAACAGAACAGAGTCACACATGCAGAAAACACACTATGGCTGCTTAACGGGAAAGGTGAGGTGGGGTGATACATAAAACAAGAGTTTCAAATTAGCTCAGATACCGTTCCATAAACCCAATATGGAATAGACAAGACCTACTCCTTGCTCAGAGAACTGGACTCAACACGCCCGATTCACCGCCCAAGAATATATCTGACCAGTAATAATCTTAAAACCTATGTATTGATATCTCTCTGTTAGTGTGTCAAGTGGGTGTAAAGCGGCCTAAACACAGCCGTGAAAAGCAGCTAAACCCCATTATGAAAATAAATTACTTTTAAAAACCCATGAAACAAAGACAGGGAAAGAGAGAGAAATTCTTACACAATTCGTTCAGGGGCTGTGATGCAACCTGGATTGACCATATCTAGACCCACAGCTGGATGAGACATAAGGGTGGACACTCTTGGGGCTGAGAGGTTTGGTGAGGTTGGGTGAGCAAACGCAGACCCTTTAAAGTAATACTGCGTGCGACCCATCGCATGGGTCCCAAATCTCCAGGTTCAAGGGCATCTTCCTACATCGAAAACATGCATGAGAAACCCAGAAGATGGTACACCGTGTGATGGGGAAAGGTTTCTAAAACGCACCTCATTTCTCATCTCCTTGTGCTCGGGTTCGCCATTCCAGCCACTTTACTAGCAATCTCCCTACTTGGAGCATCAGCACCTTTAACCTCCTGTTCCGTACAGGTTGCAATTTGTCCTGAGGATGAACGGGAAGACGGGGAACCAATGAGAGACTAGCTCTTGGTGTTGGGACAGGCACAGGTCACTCTATTTTCCCATCAGGAAGAAGAATTAACCACAGGCTCAGCCTGCCCCCCGGAACCAGAACAGGGCCTGAAGCCATCCTGCGCTTTTGCGGCCGGCTCCCAAAAAAGCGACTTGTAAAATGGAGCTTCAGGGCACTGCAATTCACAAACCTGCAGAGTTATAAATGATAACTCTCGTCCACAAATATATTGAGGGAAGGCAAAGAAGAGGATTTGAAATCAAGGCAGAATTGCAGGAAACAGATTTCAGGAGGTAGATTCGAATCGCCTTTAAAGCACATGAAAAGCGGCAAAACGTTGACAATGATGCCCTTGGCCAAAAAGGGCGTATGCGTTTTTTCCTGAATATATTCAGGAAAAAACGCATACGCCCTTTTTGGCCAACCAAGCAACCTGGAAAGGCAAATCAGCGCGACAAAGAAGTCTCGCTTCCCATCGGTCAAAAGGGCCATGCTGAAAAAAGTGTCAAAACCAGAAATGCAGGACAGGCCATGGAGAAATGGGAGCCTTGCTACACTGATGGGCAGGATGTAAATTGCCAACAGCCACTCTGGAGAAGTGTACGGTGTGTCCTGAAACATCTAAAAAACACAGCTTAGAGAGCATAGGGCACTTCCACGCATGGGGGGATAAAGCGGGAAAATTGAAAATCAGCAAGACACAAGCACCCCAAAGTTTAGGGCTGCTCTGTTGACAAGGACCTCCACTTCCTTCCACCTTAAATATCCCAGGAAAGCGAAAAATGGATAAAAAAGTTGTGGTCCTTATGTACAATGGAATATCACTCAGCCATGAAATCAATGTCATAAGGCTAGTAGCAGCATGATGAGTGGATTTAGGTAAGACGATTCTAAGTGAAATAAGTCACACAGAAAAGGACACTTCTCATAAGGTGTCACTTATAGAGGGAATGTAAAAACCGTTACACTTGAACTGAATTACGAAACAGAACAGAGTCACACATGCAGAAAACACACTATGGTTGCTTAACGGGAAAGGTGAGGTGGGGTGATACATATAACAAGAGTTTCAAATTAGCTCAGATACCGTTCCATAAACCCAATATGGAATAGACAAGACCTACTCCTTGCTCAGAGAACTGGACTCAACACGCCCGATTCACCGCCCAAGAATATATCTGACCAGTAATAATCTTAAAACCTATGTATTGATATCTCTCTGTTAGTGTGTCAAGTGGGTGTAAAGCGGCCTAAACACAGCCGTGAAAAGCAGCTAAACCCCATTATAAAAAGAAATTACTTTTAAAAACCCATGAAACAAAGACAGGGAAAGAGAGAGAAATTCTTACACAATTCGTTCAGGGGCTGTGATGCAACCTGGATTGACCATATCTAGACCCACAGCTGGATGAGACATAAGGGTGGACACTCTTGGGGCTGAGAGGTTTGGTGAGGTTGGGTGAGCAAACGCAGACCCTTTAAAGTAATACTGCGTGCGACCCATCGCATGGGTCCCAAATCTCCAGGTTCAAGGGCATCTTCCTACATCGAAAACATGCATGAGAAACCCAGAAGATGGTACACCGTGTGATGGGGAAAGGTTTCTAAAACGCACCTCATTTCTCATCTCCTTGTGCTCGGGTTCGCCATTCCAGCCACTTTACTAGCAATCTCCCTACTTGGAGCATCAGCACCTTTAACCTCCTGTTCCGTACAGGTTGCAATTTGTCCTGAGGATGAACGGGAAGACGGGGAACCAATGAGAGACTAGCTCTTGGTGTTGGGACAGGCACAGGTCACTCTATTTTCCCATCAGGAAGAAGAATTAACCACAGGCTCAGCCTGCCCCCCGGAACCAGAACAGGGCCTGAAGCCATCCTGCGCTTTTGCGGCCAGCTCCCAAAAAAGCGACTTGTAAAATGGAGCTTCAGGGCACTGCAATTCACAAACCTGCAGAGTTATAAATGATAACTCTCGTCCACAAATATATTGAGGGAAGGCAAAGAAGAGGATTTGAAATCAAGGCAGAATTGCAGGAAACAGATTTCAGGAGGTAGATTCGAATCGCCTTTAAAGCACATGAAAAGCGGCAACACGTTGACAATGATGCCCTTGGCCAAAAAGGGCGTATGCGTTTTTTCCTGAATATATTCAGGAAAAAACGCATACGCCCTTTTTGGCCAACCAAGCAACCTGGAAAGGCAAATCAGCGCGACAAAGAAGTCTCGCTTCCCATCGGTCAAAAGGGCCATGCTGAAAAAAGTGTCAAAACCAGAAATGCAGGACAGGCCATGGAGAAATGGGAGCCTTGCTACACTGATGGGCGGGATGTAAATTGCCAACAGCCACTCTGGAGAAGTGTACGGTGTGTCCTGAAACATCTAAAAAACACAGCTTAGAGAGCATAGGGCACTTCCACGCATGGGGGGATAAAGCGGGAGAATTGAAAATCAGCAAGACACAAGCACCCCAAAGTTTAGGGCTGCTCTGTTGACAAGGACCTCCACTTCCTTCCACCTTAAATATCCCAGGAAAGCGAAAAATGGATAAAAAAGTTGTGGTCCTTATGTACAATGGAATATCACTCAGCCATGAAATCAATGTCATAAGGCTAGTAGCAGCATGATGAGTGGATTTAGGTAAGACGATTCTAAGTGAAATAAGTCACACAGAAAAGGACACTTCTCATAAGGTGTCACTTATAGAGGGAATGTAAAAACCGTTACACTTGAACTGAATTACGAAACAGAACAGAGTCACACATGCAGAAAACACACTATGGCTGCTTAACGGGAAAGGTGAGGTGGGGTGATACATATAACAAGAGTTTCAAATTAGCTCAGATACCGTTCCATAAACCCAATATGGAATAGACAAGACCTACTCCTTGCTCAGAGAACTGGACTCAACACGCCCGATTCACCGCCCAAGAATATATCTGACCAGTAATAATCTTAAAACCTATGTATTGATATCTCTCTGTTAGTGTGTCAAGTGGGTGTAAAGCGGCCTAAACACAGCCGTGAAAAGCAGCTAAACCCCATTATAAAAAGAAATTACTTTTAAAAACCCATGAAACAAAGACAGGGAAAGAGAGAGAAATTCTTACACAATTCGTTCAGGGGCTGTGATGCAACCTGGATTGACCATATCTAGACCCACAGCTGGATGAGACATAAGGGTGGACACTCTTGGGGCTGAGAGGTTTGGTGAGGTTGGGTGAGCAAACGCAGACCCTTTAAAGTAATACTGCGTGCGACCCATCGCATGGGTCCCAAATCTCCAGGTTCAAGGGCATCTTCCTACATCGAAAACATGCATGAGAAACCCAGAAGATGGTACACCGTGTGATGGGGAAAGGTTTCTAAAACGCACCTCATTTCTCATCTCCTTGTGCTCGGGTTCGCCATTCCAGCCACTTTACTAGCAATCTCCCTACTTGGAGCATCAGCACCTTTAACCTCCTGTTCCGTACAGGTTGCAATTTGTCCTGAGGATGAACGGGAAGACGGGGAACCAATGAGAGACTAGCTCTTGGTGTTGGGACAGGCACAGGTCACACTCTATTTTCCCATCAGGAAGAAGAATTAACCACAGGCTCAGCCTGCCCCCCGGAACCAGAACAGGGCCTGAAGCCATCCTGCGCTTTTGCGGCCGGCTCCCAAAAAAGCGACTTGTAAAATGGAGCTTCAGGGCACTGCAATTCACAAACCTGCAGAGTTATAAATGATAACTCTCGTCCACAAATATATTGAGGGAAGGCAAAGAAGAGGATTTGAAATCAAGGCAGAATTGCAGGAAACAGATTTCAGGAGGTAGATTCGAATCGCCTTTAAAGCACATGAAAAGCGGCAAAACGTTGACAATGATGCCCTTGGCCAAAAAGGGCGTATGCGTTTTTTCCTGAATATATTCAGGAAAAAACGCATACGCCCTTTTTGGCCAACCAAGCAACCTGGAAAGGCAAATCAGCGCGACAAAGAAGTCTCGCTTCCCATCGGTCAAAAGGGCCATGCTGAAAAAAGTGTCAAAACCAGAAATGCAGGACAGGCCATGGAGAAATGGGAGCCTTGCTACACTGATGGGCGGGATGTAAATTGCCAACAGCCACTCTGGAGAAGTGTACGGTGTGTCCTGAAACATCTAAAAAACACAGCTTAGAGAGCATAGGGCACTTCCACGCATGGGGGGATAAAGCGGGAAAAATGAAAATCAGCAAGACACAAGCACCCCAAAGTTTAGGGCTGCTCTGTTGACAAGGACCTCCACTTCCTTCCACCTTAAATATCCCAGGAAAGCGAAAAATGGATAAAAAAGTTGTGGTCCTTATGTACAATGGAATATCACTCAGCCATGAAATCAATGTCATAAGGCTAGTAGCAGCATGATGAGTGGATTTAGGTAAGACGATTCTAAGTGAAATAAGTCACACAGAAAAGGACACTTCTCATAAGGTGTCACTTATAGAGGGAATGTAAAATCCGTTACACTTGAACTGAATTACAAAACAGAACAGAGTCACACATGCAGAAAACACACTATGGCTGCTTAACGGGAAAGGTGAGGTGGGGTGATACATAAAACAAGAGTTTCAAATTAGCTCAGATACCGTTCCATAAACCCAATATGGAATAGACAAGACCTACTCCTTGCTCAGAGAACTGGACTCAACACGCCCGATTCACCGCCCAAGAATATATCTGACCAGTAATAATCTTAAAACCTATGTATTGATATCTCTCTGTTAGTGTGTCAAGTGGGTGTAAAGCGGCCTAAACACAGCCGTGAAAAGCAGCTAAACCCCATTATAAAAATAAATTACTTTTAAAAACCCATGAAACAAAGACAGGGAAAGAGAGAGAAATTCTTACACAATTCGTTCAGGGGCTGTGATGCAACCTGGATTGACCATATCTAGACCCACAGCTGGATGAGACATAAGGGTGGACACTCTTGGGGCTGAGAGGTTTGGTGAGGTTGGGTGAGCAAACGCAGACCCTTTAAAGTAATACTGCGTGCGACCCATCGCATGGGTCCCAAATCTCCAGGTTCAAGGGCATCTTCCTACATCGAAAACATGCATGAGAAACCCAGAAGATGGTACACCGTGTGATGGGGAAAGGTTTCTAAAACGCACCTCATTTCTCATCTCCTTGTGCTCGGGTTCGCCATTCCAGCCACTTTACTAGCAATCTCCCTACTTGGAGCATCAGCACCTTTAACCTCCTGTTCCGTACAGGTTGCAATTTGTCCTGAGGATGAACGGGAAGACGGGGAACCAATGAGAGACTAGCTCTTGGTGTTGGGACAGGCACAGGTCACTCTATTTTCCCATCAGGAAGAAGAATTAACCACAGGCTCAGCCTGCCCCCCGGAACCAGAACAGGGCCTGAAGCCATCCTGCGCTTTTGCGGCCGGCTCCCAAAAAAGCGACTTGTAAAATGGAGCTTCAGGGCACTGCAATTCACAAACCTGCAGAGTTATAAATGATAACTCTCGTCCACAAATATATTGAGGGAAGGCAAAGAAGAGGATTTGAAATCAAGGCAGAATTGCAGGAAACAGATTTCAGGAGGTAGATTCGAATCGCCTTTAAAGCACATGAAAAGCGGCAACACGTTGACAATGATGCCCTTGGCCAAAAAGGGCGTATGCGTTTTTTCCTGAATATATTCAGGAAAAAACGCATACGCCCTTTTTGGCCAACCAAGCAACCTGGAAAGGCAAATCAGCGCGACAAAGAAGTCTCGCTTCCCATCGGTCAAAAGGGCCATGCTGAAAAAAGTGTCAAAACCAGAAATGCAGGACAGGCCATGGAGAAATGGGAGCCTTGCTACACTGATGGGCAGGATGTAAATTGCCAACAGCCACTCTGGAGAAGTGTACGGTGTGTCCTGAAACATCTAAAAAACACAGCTTAGAGAGCATAGGGCACTTCCACGCATGGGGGGATAAAGCGGGAAAATTGAAAATCAGCAAGACACAAGCACCCCAAAGTTTAGGGCTGCTCTGTTGACAAGGACCTCCACTTCCTTCCACCTTAAATATCCCAGGAAAGCGAAAAATGGATAAAAAAGTTGTGGTCCTTATGTACAATGGAATATCACTCAGCCATGAAATCAATGTCATAAGGCTAGTAGCAGCATGATGAGTGGATTTAGGTAAGACGATTCTAAGTGAAATAAGTCACACAGAAAAGGACACTTCTCATAAGGTGTCACTTATAGAGGGAATGTAAAAACCGTTACACTTGAACTGAATTACGAAACAGAACAGAGTCACACATGCAGAAAACACACTATGGCTGCTTAACGGGAAAGGTGAGGTGGGGTGATACATAAAACAAGAGTTTCAAATTAGCTCAGATACCGTTCCATAAACCCAATATGGAATAGACAAGACCTACTCCTTGCTCAGAGAACTGGACTCAACACGCCCGATTCACCGCCCAAGAATATATCTGACCAGTAATAATCTTAAAACCTATGTATTGATATCTCTCTGTTAGTGTGTCAAGTGGGTGTAAAGCGGCCTAAACACAGCCGTGAAAAGCAGCTAAACCCCATTATAAAAAGAAATTACTTTTAAAAACCCATGAAACAAAGACAGGGAAAGAGAGAGAAATTCTTACACAATTCGTTCAGGGGCTGTGATGCAACCTGGATTGACCATATCTAGACCCACAGCTGGATGAGACATAAGGGTGGACACTCTTGGGGCTGAGAGGTTTGGTGAGGTTGGGTGAGCAAACGCAGACCCTTTAAAGTAATACTGCGTGCGACCCATCGCATGGGTCCCAAATCTCCAGGTTCAAGGGCATCTTCCTACATCGAAAACATGCATGAGAAACCCAGAAGATGGTACACCGTGTGATGGGGAAAGGTTTCTAAAACGCACCTCATTTCTCATCTCCTTGTGCTCGGGTTCGCCATTCCAGCCACTTTACTAGCAATCTCCCTACTTGGAGCATCAGCACCTTTAACCTCCTGTTCCGTACAGGTTGCAATTTGTCCTGAGGATGAACGGGAAGACGGGGAACCAATGAGAGACTAGCTCTTGGTGTTGGGACAGGCACAGGTCACTCTATTTTCCCATCAGGAAGAAGAATTAACCACAGGCTCAGCCTGCCCCCCGGAACCAGAACAGGGCCTGAAGCCATCCTGCGCTTTTGCGGCCAGCTCCCAAAAAAGCGACTTGTAAAATGGAGCTTCAGGGCACTGCAATTCACAAACCTGCAGAGTTATAAATGATAACTCTCGTCCACAAATATATTGAGGGAAGGCAAAGAAGAGGATTTGAAATCAAGGCAGAATTGCAGGAAACAGATTTCAGGAGGTAGATTCGAATCGCCTTTAAAGCACATGAAAAGCGGCAACACGTTGACAATGATGCCCTTGGCCAAAAAGGGCGTATGCGTTTTTTCCTGAATATATTCAGGAAAAAACGCATACGCCCTTTTTGGCCAACCAAGCAACCTGGAAAGGCAAATCAGCGCGACAAAGAAGTCTCGCTTCCCATCGGTCAAAAGGGCCATGCTGAAAAAAGTGTCAAAACCAGAAATGCAGGACAGGCCATGGAGAAATGGGAGCCTTGCTACACTGATGGGCGGGATGTAAATTGCCAACAGCCACTCTGGAGAAGTGTACGGTGTGTCCTGAAACATCTAAAAAACACAGCTTAGAGAGCATAGGGCACTTCCACGCATGGGGGGATAAAGCGGGAAAATTGAAAATCAGCAAGACACAAGCACCCCAAAGTTTAGGGCTGCTCTGTTGACAAGGACCTCCACTTCCTTCCACCTTAAATATCCCAGGAAAGCGAAAAATGGATAAAAAAGTTGTGGTCCTTATGTACAATGGAATATCACTCAGCCATGAAATCAATGTCATAAGGCTAGTAGCAGCATGATGAGTGGATTTAGGTAAGACGATTCTAAGTGAAATAAGTCACACAGAAAAGGACACTTCTCATAAGGTGTCACTTATAGAGGGAATGTAAAATCCGTTACACTTGAACTGAATTACAAAACAGAACAGAGTCACACATGCAGAAAACACACTATGGCTGCTTAACGGGAAAGGTGAGGTGGGGTGATACATATAACAAGAGTTTCAAATTAGCTCAGATACCGTTCCATAAACCCAATATGGAATAGACAAGACCTACTCCTTGCTCAGAGAACTGGACTCAACACGCCCGATTCACCGCCCAAGAATATATCTGACCAGTAATAATCTTAAAACCTATGTATTGATATCTCTCTGTTAGTGTGTCAAGTGGGTGTAAAGCGGCCTAAACACAGCCGTGAAAAGCAGCTAAACCCCATTATAAAAAGAAATTACTTTTAAAAACCCATGAAACAAAGACAGGGAAAGAGAGAGAAATTCTTACACAATTCGTTCAGGGGCTGTGATGCAACCTGGATTGACCATATCTAGACCCACAGCTGGATGAGACATAAGGGTGGACACTCTTGGGGCTGAGAGGTTTGGTGAGGTTGGGTGAGCAAACGCAGACCCTTTAAAGTAATACTGCGTGCGACCCATCGCATGGGTCCCAAATCTCCAGGTTCAAGGGCATCTTCCTACATCGAAAACATGCATGAGAAACCCAGAAGATGGTACACCGTGTGATGGGGAAAGGTTTCTAAAACGCACCTCATTTCTCATCTCCTTGTGCTCGGGTTCGCCATTCCAGCCACTTTACTAGCAATCTCCCTACTTGGAGCATCAGCACCTTTAACCTCCTGTTCCGTACAGGTTGCAATTTGTCCTGAGGATGAACGGGAAGACGGGGAACCAATGAGAGACTAGCTCTTGGTGTTGGGACAGGCACAGGTCACACTCTATTTTCCCATCAGGAAGAAGAATTAACCACAGGCTCAGCCTGCCCCCCGGAATCAGAACAGGGCCTGAAGCCATCCTGCGCTTTTGCGGCCGGCTCCCAAAAAAGCGACTTGTAAAATGGAGCTTCAGGGCACTGCAATTCACAAACCTGCAGAGTTATAAATGATAACTCTCGTCCACAAATATATTGAGGGAAGGCAAAGAAGAGGATTTGAAATCAAGGCAGAATTGCAGGAAACAGATTTCAGGAGGTAGATTCGAATCGCCTTTAAAGCACATGAAAAGCGGCAACACGTTGACAATGATGCCCTTGGCCAAAAAGGGCGTATGCGTTTTTTCCTGAATATATTCAGGAAAAAACGCATACGCCCTTTTTGGCCAACCAAGCAACCTGGAAAGGCAAATCAGCGCGACAAAGAAGTCTCGCTTCCCATCGGTCAAAAGGGCCATGCTGAAAAAAGTGTCAAAACCAGAAATGCAGGACAGGCCATGGAGAAATGGGAGCCTTGCTACACTGATGGGCGGGATGTAAATTGCCAACAGCCACTCTGGAGAAGTGTACGGTGTGTCCTGAAACATCTAAAAAACACAGCTTAGAGAGCATAGGGCACTTCCACGCATGGGGGGATAAAGCAGGAAAATTGAAAATCAGCAAGACACAAGCACCCCAAAGTTTAGGGCTGCTCTGTTGACAAGGACCTCCACTTCCTTCCACCTTAAATATCCCAGGAAAGCGAAAAATGGATAAAAAAGTTGTGGTCCTTATGTACAATGGAATATCACTCAGCCATGAAATCAATGTCATAAGGCTAGTAGCAGCATGATGAGTGGATTTAGGTAAGACGATTCTAAGTGAAATAAGTCACACAGAAAAGGACACTTCTCATAAGGTGTCACTTATAGAGGGAATGTAAAATCCGTTACACTTGAACTGAATTACAAAACAGAACAGAGTCACACATGCAGAAAACACACTATGGCTGCTTAACGGGAAAGGTGAGGTGGGGTGATACATAAAACAAGAGTTTCAAATTAGCTCAGATACCGTTCCATAAACCCAATATGGAATAGACAAGACCTACTCCTTGCTCAGAGAACTGGACTCAACACGCCCGATTCACCGCCCAAGAATATATCTGACCAGTAATAATCTTAAAACCTATGTATTGATATCTCTCTGTTAGTGTGTCAAGTGGGTGTAAAGCGGCCTAAACACAGCCGTGAAAAGCAGCTAAACCCCATTATAAAAAGAAATTACTTTTAAAAACCCATGAAACAAAGACAGGGAAAGAGAGAGAAATTCTTACACAATTCGTTCAGGGGCTGTGATGCAACCTGGATTGACCATATCTAGACCCACAGCTGGATGAGACATAAGGGTGGACACTCTTGGGGCTGAGAGGTTTGGTGAGGTTGGGTGAGCAAACGCAGACCCTTTAAAGTAATACTGCGTGCGACCCATCGCATGGGTCCCAAATCTCCAGGTTCAAGGGCATCTTCCTACATCGAAAACATGCATGAGAAACCCAGAAGATGGTACACCGTGTGATGGGGAAAGGTTTCTAAAACGCACCTCATTTCTCATCTCCTTGTGCTCGGGTTCGCCATTCCAGCCACTTTACTAGCAATCTCCCTACTTGGAGCATCAGCACCTTTAACCTCCTGTTCCGTACAGGTTGCAATTTGTCCTGAGGATGAACGGGAAGACGGGGAACCAATGAGAGACTAGCTCTTGGTGTTGGGACAGGCACAGGTCACTCTATTTTCCCATCAGGAAGAAGAATTAACCACAGGCTCAGCCTGCCCCCCGGAACCAGAACAGGGCCTGAAGCCATCCTGCGCTTTTGCGGCCGGCTCCCAAAAAAGCGACTTGTAAAATGGAGCTTCAGGGCACTGCAATTCACAAACCTGCAGAGTTATAAATGATAACTCTCGTCCACAAATATATTGAGGGAAGGCAAAGAAGAGGATTTGAAATCAAGGCAGAATTGCAGGAAACAGATTTCAGGAGGTAGATTCGAATCGCCTTTAAAGCACATGAAAAGCGGCAACACGTTGACAATGATGCCCTTGGCCAAAAAGGGCGTATGCGTTTTTTCCTGAATATATTCAGGAAAAAACGCATACGCCCTTTTTGGCCAACCAAGCAACCTGGAAAGGCAAATCAGCGCGACAAAGAAGTCTCGCTTCCCATCGGTCAAAAGGGCCATGCTGAAAAAAGTGTCAAAACCAGAAATGCAGGACAGGCCATGGAGAAATGGGAGCCTTGCTACACTGATGGGCGGGATGTAAATTGCCAACAGCCACTCTGGAGAAGTGTACGGTGTGTCCTGAAACATCTAAAAAACACAGCTTAGAGAGCATAGGGCACTTCCACGCATGGGGGGATAAAGCGGGAAAATTGAAAATCAGCAAGACACAAGCACCCCAAAGTTTAGGGCTGCTCTGTTGACAAGGACCTCCACTTCCTTCCACCTTAAATATCCCAGGAAAGCGAAAAATGGATAAAAAAGTTGTGGTCCTTATGTACAATGGAATATCACTCAGCCATGAAATCAATGTCATAAGGCTAGTAGCAGCATGATGAGTGGATTTAGGTAAGACGATTCTAAGTGAAATAAGTCACACAGAAAAGGACACTTCTCATAAGGTGTCACTTATAGAGGGAATGTAAAAACCGTTACACTTGAACTGAATTACGAAACAGAACAGAGTCACACATGCAGAAAACACACTATGGTTGCTTAACGGGAAAGGTGAGGTGGGGTGATACATATAACAAGAGTTTCAAATTAGCTCAGATACCGTTCCATAAACCCAATATGGAATAGACAAGACCTACTCCTTGCTCAGAGAACTGGACTCAACACGCCCGATTCACCGCCCAAGAATATATCTGACCAGTAATAATCTTAAAACCTATGTATTGATATCTCTCTGTTAGTGTGTCAAGTGGGTGTAAAGCGGCCTAAACACAGCCGTGAAAAGCAGCTAAACCCCATTATAAAAAGAAATTACTTTTAAAAACCCATGAAACAAAGACAGGGAAAGAGAGAGAAATTCTTACACAATTCGTTCAGGGGCTGTGATGCAACCTGGATTGACCATATCTAGACCCACAGCTGGATGAGACATAAGGGTGGACACTCTTGGGGCTGAGAGGTTTGGTGAGGTTGGGTGAGCAAACGCAGACCCTTTAAAGTAATACTGCGTGCGACCCATCGCATGGGTCCCAAATCTCCAGGTTCAAGGGCATCTTCCTACATCGAAAACATGCATGAGAAACCCAGAAGATGGTACACCGTGTGATGGGGAAAGGTTTCTAAAACGCACCTCATTTCTCATCTCCTTGTGCTCGGGTTCGCCATTCCAGCCACTTTACTAGCAATCTCCCTACTTGGAGCATCAGCACCTTTAACCTCCTGTTCCGTACAGGTTGCAATTTGTCCTGAGGATGAACGGGAAGACGGGGAACCAATGAGAGACTAGCTCTTGGTGTTGGGACAGGCACAGGTCACTCTATTTTCCCATCAGGAAGAAGAATTAACCACAGGCTCAGCCTGCCCCCCGGAACCAGAACAGGGCCTGAAGCCATCCTGCGCTTTTGCGGCCAGCTCCCAAAAAAGCGACTTGTAAAATGGAGCTTCAGGGCACTGCAATTCACAAACCTGCAGAGTTATAAATGATAACTCTCGTCCACAAATATATTGAGGGAAGGCAAAGAAGAGGATTTGAAATCAAGGCAGAATTGCAGGAAACAGATTTCAGGAGGTAGATTCGAATCGCCTTTAAAGCACATGAAAAGCGGCAACACGTTGACAATGATGCCCTTGGCCAAAAAGGGCGTATGCGTTTTTTCCTGAATATATTCAGGAAAAAACGCATACGCCCTTTTTGGCCAACCAAGCAACCTGGAAAGGCAAATCAGCGCGACAAAGAAGTCTCGCTTCCCATCGGTCAAAAGGGCCATGCTGAAAAAAGTGTCAAAACCAGAAATGCAGGACAGGCCATGGAGAAATGGGAGCCTTGCTACACTGATGGGCGGGATGTAAATTGCCAACAGCCACTCTGGAGAAGTGTACGGTGTGTCCTGAAACATCTAAAAAACACAGCTTAGAGAGCATAGGGCACTTCCACGCATGGGGGGATAAAGCGGGAAAATTGAAAATCAGCAAGACACAAGCACCCCAAAGTTTAGGGCTGCTCTGTTGACAAGGACCTCCACTTCCTTCCACCTTAAATATCCCAGGAAAGCGAAAAATGGATAAAAAAGTTGTGGTCCTTATGTACAATGGAATATCACTCAGCCATGAAATCAATGTCATAAGGCTAGTAGCAGCATGATGAGTGGATTTAGGTAAGACGATTCTAAGTGAAATAAGTCACACAGAAAAGGACACTTCTCATAAGGTGTCACTTATAGAGGGAATGTAAAAACCGTTACACTTGAACTGAATTACGAAACAGAACAGAGTCACACATGCAGAAAACACACTATGGCTGCTTAACGGGAAAGGTGAGGTGGGGTGATACATATAACAAGAGTTTCAAATTAGCTCAGATACCGTTCCATAAACCCAATATGGAATAGACAAGACCTACTCCTTGCTCAGAGAACTGGACTCAACACGCCCGATTCACTGCCCAAGAATATATCTGACCAGTAATAATCTTAAAACCTATGTATTGATATCTCTCTGTTAGTGTGTCAAGTGGGTGTAAAGCGGCCTAAACACAGCCGTGAAAAGCAGCTAAACCCCATTATAAAAAGAAATTACTTTTAAAAACCCATGAAACAAAGACAGGGAAAGAGAGAGAAATTCTTACACAATTCGTTCAGGGGCTGTGATGCAACCTGGATTGACCATATCTAGACCCACAGCTGGATGAGACATAAGGGTGGACACTCTTGGGGCTGAGAGGTTTGGTGAGGTTGGGTGAGCAAACGCAGACCCTTTAAAGTAATACTGCGTGCGACCCATCGCATGGGTCCCAAATCTCCAGGTTCAAGGGCATCTTCCTACATCGAAAACATGCATGAGAAACCCAGAAGATGGTACACCGTGTGATGGGGAAAGGTTTCTAAAACGCACCTCATTTCTCATCTCCTTGTGCTCGGGTTCGCCATTCCAGCCACTTTACTAGCAATCTCCCTACTTGGAGCATCAGCACCTTTAACCTCCTGTTCCGTACAGGTTGCAATTTGTCCTGAGGATGAACGGGAAGACGGGGAACCAATGAGAGACTAGCTCTTGGTGTTGGGACAGGCACAGGTCACTCTATTTTCCCATCAGGAAGAAGAATTAACCACAGGCTCAGCCTGCCCCCCGGAACCAGAACAGGGCCTGAAGCCATCCTGCGCTTTTGCGGCCGGCTCCCAAAAAAGCGACTTGTAAAATGGAGCTTCAGGGCACTGCAATTCACAAACCTGCAGAGTTATAAATGATAACTCTCGTCCACAAATATATTGAGGGAAGGCAAAGAAGAGGATTTGAAATCAAGGCAGAATTGCAGGAAACAGATTTCAGGAGGTAGATTCGAATCGCCTTTAAAGCACATGAAAAGCGGCAACACGTTGACAATGATGCCCTTGGCCAAAAAGGGCGTATGCGTTTTTTCCTGAATATATTCAGGAAAAAACGCATACGCCCTTTTTGGCCAACCAAGCAACCTGGAAAGGCAAATCAGCGCGACAAAGAAGTCTCGCTTCCCATCGGTCAAAAGGGCCATGCTGAAAAAAGTGTCAAAACCAGAAATGCAGGACAGGCCATGGAGAAATGGGAGCCTTGCTACACTGATGGGCGGGATGTAAATTGCCAACAGCCACTCTGGAGAAGTGTACGGTGTGTCCTGAAACATCTAAAAAACACAGCTTAGAGAGCATAGGGCACTTCCACGCATGGGGGGATAAAGCGGGAAAATTGAAAATCAGCAAGACACAAGCACCCCAAAGTTTAGGGCTGCTCTGTTGACAAGGACCTCCACTTCCTTCCACCTTAAATATCCCAGGAAAGCGAAAAATGGATAAAAAAGTTGTGGTCCTTATGTACAATGGAATATCACTCAGCCATGAAATCAATGTCATAAGGCTAGTAGCAGCATGATGAGTGGATTTAGGTAAGACGATTCTAAGTGAAATAAGTCACACAGAAAAGGACACTTCTCATAAGGTGTCACTTATAGAGGGAATGTAAAATCCGTTACACTTGAACTGAATTACAAAACAGAACAGAGTCACACATGCAGAAAACACACTATGGCTGCTTAACGGGAAAGGTGAGGTGGGGTGATACATAAAACAAGAGTTTCAAATTAGCTCAGATACCGTTCCATAAACCCAATATGGAATAGACAAGACCTACTCCTTGCTCAGAGAACTGGACTCAACACGCCCGATTCACCGCCCAAGAATATATCTGACCAGTAATAATCTTAAAACCTATGTATTGATATCTCTCTGTTAGTGTGTCAAGTGGGTGTAAAGCGGCCTAAACACAGCCGTGAAAAGCAGCTAAACCCCATTATAAAAAGAAATTACTTTTAAAAACCCATGAAACAAAGACAGGGAAAGAGAGAGAAATTCTTACACAATTCGTTCAGGGGCTGTGATGCAACCTGGATTGACCATATCTAGACCCACAGCTGGATGAGACATAAGGGTGGACACTCTTGGGGCTGAGAGGTTTGGTGAGGTTGGGTGAGCAAACGCAGACCCTTTAAAGTAATACTGCGTGCGACCCATCGCATGGGTCCCAAATCTCCAGGTTCAAGGGCATCTTCCTACATCGAAAACATGCATGAGAAACCCAGAAGATGGTACACCGTGTGATGGGGAAAGGTTTCTAAAACGCACCTCATTTCTCATCTCCTTGTGCTCGGGTTCGCCATTCCAGCCACTTTACTAGCAATCTCCCTACTTGGAGCATCAGCACCTTTAACCTCCTGTTCCGTACAGGTTGCAATTTGTCCTGAGGATGAACGGGAAGACGGGGAACCAATGAGAGACTAGCTCTTGGTGTTGGGACAGGCACAGGTCACTCTATTTTCCCATCAGGAAGAAGAATTAACCACAGGCTCAGCCTGCCCCCCGGAACCAGAACAGGGCCTGAAGCCATCCTGCGCTTTTGCGGCCGGCTCCCAAAAAAGCGACTTGTAAAATGGAGCTTCAGGGCACTGCAATTCACAAACCTGCAGAGTTATAAATGATAACTCTCGTCCACAAATATATTGAGGGAAGGCAAAGAAGAGGATTTGAAATCAAGGCAGAATTGCAGGAAACAGATTTCAGGAGGTAGATTCGAATCGCCTTTAAAGCACATGAAAAGCGGCAAAACGTTGACAATGATGCCCTTGGCCAAAAAGGGCGTATGCGTTTTTTCCTGAATATATTCAGGAAAAAACGCATACGCCCTTTTTGGCCAACCAAGCAACCTGGAAAGGCAAATCAGCGCGACAAAGAAGTCTCGCTTCCCATCGGTCAAAAGGGCCATGCTGAAAAAAGTGTCAAAACCAGAAATGCAGGACAGGCCATGGAGAAATGGGAGCCTTGCTACACTGATGGGCGGGATGTAAATTGCCAACAGCCACTCTGGAGAAGTGTACGGTGTGTCCTGAAACATCTAAAAAACACAGCTTAGAGAGCATAGGGCACTTCCACGCATGGGGGGATAAAGCGGGAAAATTGAAAATCAGCAAGACACAAGCACCCCAAAGTTTAGGGCTGCTCTGTTGACAAGGACCTCCACTTCCTTCCACCTTAAATATCCCAGGAAAGCGAAAAATGGATAAAAAAGTTGTGGTCCTTATGTACAATGGAATATCACTCAGCCATGAAATCAATGTCATAAGGCTAGTAGCAGCATGATGAGTGGATTTAGGTAAGACGATTCTAAGTGAAATAAGTCACACAGAAAAGGACACTTCTCATAAGGTGTCACTTATAGAGGGAATGTAAAAACCGTTACACTTGAACTGAATTACAAAACAGAACAGAGTCACACATGCAGAAAACACACTATGGCTGCTTAACGGGAAAGGTGAGGTGGGGTGATACATAAAACAATAGTTTCAAATTAGCTCAGATACCGTTCCATAAACCCAATATGGAATAGACAAGACCTACTCCTTGCTCAGAGAACTGGACTCAACACGCCCGATTCACCGCCCAAGAATATATCTGACCAGTAATAATCTTAAAACCTATGTATTGATATCTCTCTGTTAGTGTGTCAAGTGGGTGTAAAGCGGCCTAAACACAGCCGTGAAAAGCAGCTAAACCCCATTATAAAAAGAAATTACTTTTAAAAACCCATGAAACAAAGACAGGGAAAGAGAGAGAAATTCTTACACAATTCGTTCAGGGGCTGTGATGCAACCTGGATTGACCATATCTAGACCCACAGCTGGATGAGACATAAGGGTGGACACTCTTGGGGCTGAGAGGTTTGGTGAGGTTGGGTGAGCAAACGCAGACCCTTTAAAGTAATACTGCGTGCGACCCATCGCATGGGTCCCAAATCTCCAGGTTCAAGGGCATCTTCCTACATCGAAAACATGCATGAGAAACCCAGAAGATGGTACACCGTGTGATGGGGAAAGGTTTCTAAAACGCACCTCATTTCTCATCTCCTTGTGCTCGGGTTCGCCATTCCAGCCACTTTACTAGCAATCTCCCTACTTGGAGCATCAGCACCTTTAACCTCCTGTTCCGTACAGGTTGCAATTTGTCCTGAGGATGAACGGGAAGACGGGGAACCAATGAGAGACTAGCTCTTGGTGTTGGGACAGGCACAGGTCACACTCTATTTTCCCATCAGGAAGAAGAATTAACCACAGGCTCAGCCTGCCCCCCGGAATCAGAACAGGGCCTGAAGCCATCCTGCGCTTTTGCGGCCGGCTCCCAAAAAAGCGACTTGTAAAATGGAGCTTCAGGGCACTGCAATTCACAAACCTGCAGAGTTATAAATGATAACTCTCGTCCACAAATATATTGAGGGAAGGCAAAGAAGAGGATTTGAAATCAAGGCAGAATTGCAGGAAACAGATTTCAGGAGGTAGATTCGAATCGCCTTTAAAGCACATGAAAAGCGGCAAAACGTTGACAATGATGCCCTTGGCCAAAAAGGGCGTATGCGTTTTTTCCTGAATATATTCAGGAAAAAACGCATACGCCCTTTTTGGCCAACCAAGCAACCTGGAAAGGCAAATCAGCGCGACAAAGAAGTCTCGCTTCCCATCGGTCAAAAGGGCCATGCTGAAAAAAGTGTCAAAACCAGAAATGCAGGACAGGCCATGGAGAAATGGGAGCCTTGCTACACTGATGGGCGGGATGTAAATTGCCAACAGCCACTCTGGAGAAGTGTACGGTGTGTCCTGAAACATCTAAAAAACACAGCTTAGAGAGCATAGGGCACTTCCACGCATGGGGGGATAAAGCGGGAAAATTGAAAATCAGCAAGACACAAGCACCCCAAAGTTTAGGGCTGCTCTGTTGACAAGGACCTCCACTTCCTTCCACCTTAAATATCCCAGGAAAGCGAAAAATGGATAAAAAAGTTGTGGTCCTTATGTACAATGGAATATCACTCAGCCATGAAATCAATGTCATAAGGCTAGTAGCAGCATGATGAGTGGATTTAGGTAAGACGATTCTAAGTGAAATAAGTCACACAGAAAAGGACACTTCTCATAAGGTGTCACTTATAGAGGGAATGTAAAAACCGTTACACTTGAACTGAATTACAAAACAGAACAGAGTCACACATGCAGAAAACACACTATGGCTGCTTAACGGGAAAGGTGAGGTGGGGTGATACATAAAACAAGAGTTTCAAATTAGCTCAGATACCGTTCCATAAACCCAATATGGAATAGACAAGACCTACTCCTTGCTCAGAGAACTGGACTCAACACGCCCGATTCACCGCCCAAGAATATATCTGACCAGTAATAATCTTAAAACCTATGTATTGATATCTCTCTGTTAGTGTGTCAAGTGGGTGTAAAGCGGCCTAAACACAGCCGTGAAAAGCAGCTAAACCCCATTATAAAAAGAAATTACTTTTAAAAACCCATGAAACAAAGACAGGGAAAGAGAGAGAAATTCTTACACAATTCGTTCAGGGGCTGTGATGCAACCTGGATTGACCATATCTAGACCCACAGCTGGATGAGACATAAGGGTGGACACTCTTGGGGCTGAGAGGTTTGGTGAGGTTGGGTGAGCAAACGCAGACCCTTTAAAGTAATACTGCGTGCGACCCATCGCATGGGTCCCAAATCTCCAGGTTCAAGGGCATCTTCCTACATCGAAAACATGCATGAGAAACCCAGAAGATGGTACACCGTGTGATGGGGAAAGGTTTCTAAAACGCACCTCATTTCTCATCTCCTTGTGCTCGGGTTCGCCATTCCAGCCACTTTACTAGCAATCTCCCTACTTGGAGCATCAGCACCTTTAACCTCCTGTTCCGTACAGGTTGCAATTTGTCCTGAGGATGAACGGGAAGACGGGGAACCAATGAGAGACTAGCTCTTGGTGTTGGGACAGGCACAGGTCACACTCTATTTTCCCATCAGGAAGAAGAATTAACCACAGGCTCAGCCTGCCCCCCGGAATCAGAACAGGGCCTGAAGCCATCCTGCGCTTTTGCGGCCGGCTCCCAAAAAAGCGACTTGTAAAATGGAGCTTCAGGGCACTGCAATTCACAAACCTGCAGAGTTATAAATGATAACTCTCGTCCACAAATATATTGAGGGAAGGCAAAGAAGAGGATTTGAAATCAAGGCAGAATTGCAGGAAACAGATTTCAGGAGGTAGATTCGAATCGCCTTTAAAGCACATGAAAAGCGGCAAAACGTTGACAATGATGCCCTTGGCCAAAAAGGGCGTATGCGTTTTTTCCTGAATATATTCAGGAAAAAACGCATACGCCCTTTTTGGCCAACCAAGCAACCTGGAAAGGCAAATCAGCGCGACAAAGAAGTCTCGCTTCCCATCGGTCAAAAGGGCCATGCTGAAAAAAGTGTCAAAACCAGAAATGCAGGACAGGCCATGGAGAAATGGGAGCCTTGCTACACTGATGGGCGGGATGTAAATTGCCAACAGCCACTCTGGAGAAGTGTACGGTGTGTCCTGAAACATCTAAAAAACACAGCTTAGAGAGCATAGGGCACTTCCACGCATGGGGGGATAAAGCGGGAAAATTGAAAATCAGCAAGACACAAGCACCCCAAAGTTTAGGGCTGCTCTGTTGACAAGGACCTCCACTTCCTTCCACCTTAAATATCCCAGGAAAGCGAAAAATGGATAAAAAAGTTGTGGTCCTTATGTACAATGGAATATCACTCAGCCATGAAATCAATGTCATAAGGCTAGTAGCAGCATGATGAGTGGATTTAGGTAAGACGATTCTAAGTGAAATAAGTCACACAGAAAAGGACACTTCTCATAAGGTGTCACTTATAGAGGGAATGTAAAAACCGTTACACTTGAACTGAATTACAAAACAGAACAGAGTCACACATGCAGAAAACACACTATGGCTGCTTAACGGGAAAGGTGAGGTGGGGTGATACATAAAACAATAGTTTCAAATTAGCTCAGATACCGTTCCATAAACCCAATATGGAATAGACAAGACCTACTCCTTGCTCAGAGAACTGGACTCAACACGCCCGATTCACCGCCCAAGAATATATCTGACCAGTAATAATCTTAAAACCTATGTATTGATATCTCTCTGTTAGTGTGTCAAGTGGGTGTAAAGCGGCCTAAACACAGCCGTGAAAAGCAGCTAAACCCCATTATAAAAAGAAATTACTTTTAAAAACCCATGAAACAAAGACAGGGAAAGAGAGAGAAATTCTTACACAATTCGTTCAGGGGCTGTGATGCAACCTGGATTGACCATATCTAGACCCACAGCTGGATGAGACATAAGGGTGGACACTCTTGGGGCTGAGAGGTTTGGTGAGGTTGGGTGAGCAAACGCAGACCCTTTAAAGTAATACTGCGTGCGACCCATCGCATGGGTCCCAAATCTCCAGGTTCAAGGGCATCTTCCTACATCGAAAACATGCATGAGAAACCCAGAAGATGGTACACCGTGTGATGGGGAAAGGTTTCTAAAACGCACCTCATTTCTCATCTCCTTGTGCTCGGGTTCGCCATTCCAGCCACTTTACTAGCAATCTCCCTACTTGGAGCATCAGCACCTTTAACCTCCTGTTCCGTACAGGTTGCAATTTGTCCTGAGGATGAACGGGAAGACGGGGAACCAATGAGAGACTAGCTCTTGGTGTTGGGACAGGCACAGGTCACACTCTATTTTCCCATCAGGAAGAAGAATTAACCACAGGCTCAGCCTGCCCCCCGGAATCAGAACAGGGCCTGAAGCCATCCTGCGCTTTTGCGGCCGGCTCCCAAAAAAGCGACTTGTAAAATGGAGCTTCAGGGCACTGCAATTCACAAACCTGCAGAGTTATAAATGATAACTCTCGTCCACAAATATATTGAGGGAAGGCAAAGAAGAGGATTTGAAATCAAGGCAGAATTGCAGGAAACAGATTTCAGGAGGTAGATTCGAATCGCCTTTAAAGCACATGAAAAGCGGCAAAACGTTGACAATGATGCCCTTGGCCAAAAAGGGCGTATGCGTTTTTTCCTGAATATATTCAGGAAAAAACGCATACGCCCTTTTTGGCCAACCAAGCAACCTGGAAAGGCAAATCAGCGCGACAAAGAAGTCTCGCTTCCCATCGGTCAAAAGGGCCATGCTGAAAAAAGTGTCAAAACCAGAAATGCAGGACAGGCCATGGAGAAATGGGAGCCTTGCTACACTGATGGGCGGGATGTAAATTGCCAACAGCCACTCTGGAGAAGTGTACGGTGTGTCCTGAAACATCTAAAAAACACAGCTTAGAGAGCATAGGGCACTTCCACGCATGGGGGGATAAAGCGGGAAAATTGAAAATCAGCAAGACACAAGCACCCCAAAGTTTAGGGCTGCTCTGTTGACAAGGACCTCCACTTCCTTCCACCTTAAATATCCCAGGAAAGCGAAAAATGGATAAAAAAGTTGTGGTCCTTATGTACAATGGAATATCACTCAGCCATGAAATCAATGTCATAAGGCTAGTAGCAGCATGATGAGTGGATTTAGGTAAGACGATTCTAAGTGAAATAAGTCACACAGAAAAGGACACTTCTCATAAGGTGTCACTTATAGAGGGAATGTAAAAACCGTTACACTTGAACTGAATTACAAAACAGAACAGAGTCACACATGCAGAAAACACACTATGGCTGCTTAACGGGAAAGGTGAGGTGGGGTGATACATAAAACAAGAGTTTCAAATTAGCTCAGATACCGTTCCATAAACCCAATATGGAATAGACAAGACCTACTCCTTGCTCAGAGAACTGGACTCAACACGCCCGATTCACCGCCCAAGAATATATCTGACCAGTAATAATCTTAAAACCTATGTATTGATATCTCTCTGTTAGTGTGTCAAGTGGGTGTAAAGCGGCCTAAACACAGCCGTGAAAAGCAGCTAAACCCCATTATAAAAAGAAATTACTTTTAAAAACCCATGAAACAAAGACAGGGAAAGAGAGAGAAATTCTTACACAATTCGTTCAGGGGCTGTGATGCAACCTGGATTGACCATATCTAGACCCACAGCTGGATGAGACATAAGGGTGGACACTCTTGGGGCTGAGAGGTTTGGTGAGGTTGGGTGAGCAAACGCAGACCCTTTAAAGTAATACTGCGTGCGACCCATCGCATGGGTCCCAAATCTCCAGGTTCAAGGGCATCTTCCTACATCGAAAACATGCATGAGAAACCCAGAAGATGGTACACCGTGTGATGGGGAAAGGTTTCTAAAACGCACCTCATTTCTCATCTCCTTGTGCTCGGGTTCGCCATTCCAGCCACTTTACTAGCAATCTCCCTACTTGGAGCATCAGCACCTTTAACCTCCTGTTCCGTACAGGTTGCAATTTGTCCTGAGGATGAACGGGAAGACGGGGAACCAATGAGAGACTAGCTCTTGGTGTTGGGACAGGCACAGGTCACTCTATTTTCCCATCAGGAAGAAGAATTAACCACAGGCTCAGCCTGCCCCCCGGAACCAGAACAGGGCCTGAAGCCATCCTGCGCTTTTGCGGCCGGCTCCCAAAAAAGCGACTTGTAAAATGGAGCTTCAGGGCACTGCAATTCACAAACCTGCAGAGTTATAAATGATAACTCTCGTCCACAAATATATTGAGGGAAGGCAAAGAAGAGGATTTGAAATCAAGGCAGAATTGCAGGAAACAGATTTCAGGAGGTAGATTCGAATCGCCTTTAAAGCACATGAAAAGCGGCAAAACGTTGACAATGATGCCCTTGGCCAAAAAGGGCGTATGCGTTTTTTCCTGAATATATTCAGGAAAAAACGCATACGCCCTTTTTGGCCAACCAAGCAACCTGGAAAGGCAAATCAGCGCGACAAAGAAGTCTCGCTTCCCATCGGTCAAAAGGGCCATGCTGAAAAAAGTGTCAAAACCAGAAATGCAGGACAGGCCATGGAGAAATGGGAGCCTTGCTACACTGATGGGCGGGATGTAAATTGCCAACAGCCACTCTGGAGAAGTGTACGGTGTGTCCTGAAACATCTAAAAAACACAGCTTAGAGAGCATAGGGCACTTCCACGCATGGGGGGATAAAGCGGGAAAATTGAAAATCAGCAAGACACAAGCACCCCAAAGTTTAGGGCTGCTCTGTTGACAAGGACCTCCACTTCCTTCCACCTTAAATATCCCAGGAAAGCGAAAAATGGATAAAAAAGTTGTGGTCCTTATGTACAATGGAATATCACTCAGCCATGAAATCAATGTCATAAGGCTAGTAGCAGCATGATGAGTGGATTTAGGTAAGACGATTCTAAGTGAAATAAGTCACACAGAAAAGGACACTTCTCATAAGGTGTCACTTATAGAGGGAATGTAAAAACCGTTACACTTGAACTGAATTACAAAACAGAACAGAGTCACACATGCAGAAAACACACTATGGCTGCTTAACGGGAAAGGTGAGGTGGGGTGATACATAAAACAAGAGTTTCAAATTAGCTCAGATACCATTCCATAAACCCAATATGGAATAGACAAGACCTACTCCTTGCTCAGAGAACTGGACTCAACACGCCCGATTCACCGCACAAGAATATATCTGACCAGTAATAATCTTAAAACCTATGTATTGATATCTCTCTGTTAGTGTGTCAAGTGGGTGTAAAGCAGCCTAAACACAGCCGTGAAAAGCAGCTAAACCCCATTATAAAAAGAAATTACTTTTAAAAACCCATGAAACAAAGACAGGGAAAGAGAGAGAAATTCTTACACAATTCGTTCAGGGGCTGTGATGCAACCTGGATTGACCATATCTAGACCCACAGCTGGATGAGACATAAGGGTGGACACTCTTGGGGCTGAGAGGTTTGGTGAGGTTGGGTGAGCAAACGCAGACCCTTTAAAGTAATACTGCGTGCGACCCATCGCATGGGTCCCAAATCTCCAGGTTCAAGGGCATCTTCCTACATCGAAAACATGCATGAGAAACCCAGAAGATGGTACACCGTGTGATGGGGAAAGGTTTCTAAAACGCACCTCATTTCTCATCTCCTTGTGCTCGGGTTCGCCATTCCAGCCACTTTACTAGCAATCTCCCTACTTGGAGCATCAGCACCTTTAACCTCCTGTTCCGTACAGGTTGCAATTTGTCCTGAGGATGAACGGGAAGACGGGGAACCAATGAGAGACTAGCTCTTGGTGTTGGGACAGGCACAGGTCACTCTATTTTCCCATCAGGAAGAAGAATTAACCACAGGCTCAGCCTGCCCCCCGGAACCAGAACAGGGCCTGAAGCCATCCTGCGCTTTTGCGGCCGGCTCCCAAAAAAGCGACTTGTAAAATGGAGCTTCAGGGCACTGCAATTCACAAACCTGCAGAGTTATAAATGATAACTCTCGTCCACAAATATATTGAGGGAAGGCAAAGAAGAGGATTTGAAATCAAGGCAGAATTGCAGGAAACAGATTTCAGGAGGTAGATTCGAATCGCCTTTAAAGCACATGAAAAGCGGCAAAACGTTGACAATGATGCCCTTGGCCAAAAAGGGCGTATGCGTTTTTTCCTGAATATATTCAGGAAAAAACGCATACGCCCTTTTTCGCCAACCAAGCAACCTGGAAAGGCAAATCAGCGCTACAAAGAAGTCTCGCTTCCCATCGGTCAAAAGGGCCATGCTGAAAAAAGTGTCAAAACCAGAAATGCAGGACAGGCCATGGAGAAATGGGAGCCTTGCTACACTGATGGGCGGGATGTAAATTGGCAACAGCCACTCTGGAGAAGTGTACGGTGTGTCCTGAAACATCTAAAAAACACAGCTTAGAGAGCATAGGGCACTTCCACGCATGGGGGGATAAAGCGGGAAAATTGAAAATCAGCAAGACACAAGCACCCCAAAGTTTAGGGCTGCTCTGTTGACAAGGACCTCCACTTCCTTCCACCTTAAATATCCCAGGAAAGCGAAAAATGGATAAAAAAGTTGTGGTCCTTATGTACAATGGAATATCACTCAGCCATGAAATCAATGTCATAAGGCTAGTAGCAGCATGATGAGTGGATTTAGGTAAGACGATTCTAAGTGAAATAAGTCACACAGAAAAGGACACTTCTCATAAGGTGTCACTTATAGAGGGAATGTAAAAACCGTTACACTTGAACTGAATTACAAAACAGAACAGAGTCACACGTGCAGAAAACACACTATGGCTGCTTAACGGGAAAGGTGAGGTGGGGCGATACATAAAACAAGAGTTTCAAATTAGCTCAGATACCGTTCCATAAACCCAATATGGAATAGACAAGACCTACTCCTTGCTCAGAGAACTGGACTCAACACGCCCGATTCACCGCACAAGAATATATCTGACCAGTAATAATCTTAAAACCTATGTATTGATATCTCTCTGTTAGTGTGTCAAGTGGGTGTAAAGCAGCCTAAACACAGCCGTGAAAAGCAGCTAAACCCCATTATAAAAAGAAATTACTTTTAAAAACCCATGAAACAAAGACAGGGAAAGAGAGAGAAATTCTTACACAATTCGTTCAGGGGCTGTGATGCAACCTGGATTGACCATATCTAGACCCACAGCTGGATGAGAAATAAGGGTGGACACTCTTGGGGCTGAGAGGTTTGGTGAGGTTGGGTGAGCAAACGCAGACCCTTTAAAGTAATACTGCGTGCGACCCATCGCATGGGTCCCAAATCTCCAGGTTCAAGGGCATCTTCCTACATCGAAAACATGCATGAGAAACCCAGAAGATGGTACACCGTGTGATGGGGAAAGGTTTCTAAAACGCACCTCATTTCTCATCTCCTTGTGCTCGGGTTCGCCATTCCAGCCACTTTACTAGCAATCTCCCTACTTGGAGCATCAGCACCGTTAACCTCCTGTTCCGTACAGGTTGCAATTTGTCCTGAGGATGAACGGGAAGACGGGGAACCAATGAGAGACTAGCTCTTGGTGTTGGGACAGGCACAGGTCACTCTATTTTCCCATCAGGAAGAAGAATTAACCACAGGCTCAGCCTGCCCCCCGGAACCAGAACAGGGCCTGAAGCCATCCTGCGCTTTTGCGGCCGGCTCCCAAAAAAGCGACTTGTAAAATGGAGCTTCAGGGCACTGCAATTCACAAACCTGCAGAGTTATAAATGATAACTCTCGTCCACAAATATATTGAGGGAAGGCAAAGAAGAGGATTTGAAATCAAGGCAGAATTGCAGGAAACAGATTTCAGGAGGTAGATTCGAATCGCCTTTAAAGCACATGAAAAGCGGCAACACGTTGACAATGATGCCCTTGGCCAAAAAGGGCGTATGCGTTTTTTCCTGAATATATTCAGGAAAAAACGCATACGCCCTTTTTGGCCAACCAAGCAACTTGGAAAGGCAAATCAGCGCGACAAAGAAGTCTCGCTTCCCATCGGTCAAAAGGGCCATGCTGAAAAAAGTGTCAAAACCAGAAATGCAGGACAGGCCATGGAGAAATGGGAGCCTTGCTACACTGATGGGCGGGATGTAAATTGCCAACAGCCACTCTGGAGAAGTGTACGGTGTGTCCTGAAACATCTAAAAAACACAGCTTAGAGAGCATAGGGCACTTCCACGCATGGGGGGATAAAGCGGGAAAATTGAAAATCAGCAAGACACAAGCAACCCAAAGTTTAGGGCTGCTCTGTTGACAAGGACCTCCACTTCCTTCCACCTTAAATATCCCAGGAAAGCGAAAAATGGATAAAAAAGTTGTGGTCCTTATGTACAATGGAATATCACTCAGCCATGAAATCAATGTCATAAGGCTAGTAGCAGCATGATGAGTGGATTTAGGTAAGACGATTCTAAGTGAAATAAGTCACACAGAAAAGGACACTTCTCATAAGGTGTCACTTATAGAGGGAATGTAAAAACCGTTACACTTGAACTGAATTACGAAACAGAACAGAGTCACACATGCAGAAAACACACTATGGTTGCTTAACGGGAAAGGTGAGGTGGGGTGATACATATAACAAGAGTTTCAAATTAGCTCAGATACCGTTCCATAAACCCAATATGGAATAGACAAGACCTACTCCTTGCTCAGAGAACTGGACTCAACACGCCCGATTCACCGCCCAAGAATATATCTGACCAGTAATAATCTTAAAACCTATGTATTGATATCTCTCTGTTAGTGTGTCAAGTGGGTGTAAAGCGGCCTAAACACAGCCGTGAAAAGCAGCTAAACCCCATTATAAAAATAAATTACTTTTAAAAACCCATGAAACAAAGACAGGGAAAGAGAGAGAAATTCTTACACAATTCGTTCAGGGGCTGTGATGCAACCTGGATTGACCATATCTAGAACCACAGCTGGATGAGACATAAGGGTGGACACTCTTGGGGCTGAGAGGTTTGGTGAGGTTGGGTGAGCAAACGCAGACCCTTTAAAGTAATACTGCGTGCGACCCATCGCATGGGTCCCAAATCTCCAGGTTCAAGGGCATCTTCCTACATCGAAAACATGCATGAGAAACCCAGAAGATGGTACACCGTGTGATGGGGAAAGGTTTCTAAAACGCACCTCATTTCTCATCTCCTTGTGCTCGGGTTCGCCATTCCAGCCACTTTACTAGCAATCTCCCTACTTGGAGCATCAGCACCTTTAACCTCCTGTTCCGTACAGGTTGCAATTTGTCCTGAGGATGAACGGGAAGACGGGGAACCAATGAGAGACTAGCTCTTGGTGTTGGGACAGGCACAGGTCACTCTATTTTCCCATCAGGAAGAAGAATTAACCACAGGCTCAGCCTGCCCCCCGGAACCAGAACAGGGCCTGAAGCCATCCTGCGCTTTTGCGGCCAGCTCCCAAAAAAGCGACTTGTAAAATGGAGCTTCAGGGCACTGCAATTCACAAACCTGCAGAGTTATAAATGATAACTCTCGTCCACAAATATATTGAGGGAAGGCAAAGAAGAGGATTTGAAATCAAGGCAGAATTGCAGGAAACAGATTTCAGGAGGTAGATTCGAATCGCCTTTAAAGCACATGAAAAGCGGCAACACGTTGACAATGATGCCCTTGGCCAAAAAGGGCGTATGCGTTTTTTCCTGAATATATTCAGGAAAAAACGCATACGCCCTTTTTGGCCAACCAAGCAACCTGGAAAGGCAAATCAGCGCGACAAAGAAGTCTCGCTTCCCATCGGTCAAAAGGGCCATGCTGAAAAAAGTGTCAAAACCAGAAATGCAGGACAGGCCATGGAGAAATGGGAGCCTTGCTACACTGATGGGCGGGATGTAAATTGCCAACAGCCACTCTGGAGAAGTGTACGGTGTGTCCTGAAACATCTAAAAAACACAGCTTAGAGAGCATAGGGCACTTCCACGCATGGGGGGATAAAGCGGGAAAATTGAAAATCAGCAAGACACAAGCACCCCAAAGTTTAGGGCTGCTCTGTTGACAAGGACCTCCACTTCCTTCCACCTTAAATATCCCAGGAAAGCGAAAAATGGATAAAAAAGTTGTGGTCCTTATGTACAATGGAATATCACTCAGCCATGAAATCAATGTCATAAGGCTAGTAGCAGCATGATGAGTGGATTTAGGTAAGACGATTCTAAGTGAAATAAGTCACACAGAAAAGGACACTTCTCATAAGGTGTCACTTATAGAGGGAATGTAAAAACCGTTACACTTGAACTGAATTACGAAACAGAACAGAGTCACACATGCAGAAAACACACTATGGCTGCTTAACGGGAAAGGTGAGGTGGGGTGATACATATAACAAGAGTTTCAAATTAGCTCAGATACCGTTCCATAAACCCAATATGGAATAGACAAGACCTACTCCTTGCTCAGAGAACTGGACTCAACACGCCCGATTCACCGCCCAAGAATATATCTGACCAGTAATAATCTTAAAACCTATGTATTGATATCTCTCTGTTAGTGTGTCAAGTGGGTGTAAAGCGGCCTAAACACAGCCGTGAAAAGCAGCTAAACCCCATTATAAAAAGAAATTACTTTTAAAAACCCATGAAACAAAGACAGGGAAAGAGAGAGAAATTCTTACACAATTCGTTCAGGGGCTATGATGCAACCTGGATTGACCATATCTAGACCCACAGCTGGATGAGACATAAGGGTGGACACTCTTGGGGCTGAGAGGTTTGGTGAGGTTGGGTGAGCAAACGCAGACCCTTTAAAGTAATACTGCGTGCGACCCATCGCATGGGTCCCAAATCTCCAGGTTCAAGGGCATCTTCCTACATCGAAAACATGCATGAGAAACCCAGAAGATGGTACACCGTGTGATGGGGAAAGGTTTCTAAAACGCACCTCATTTCTCATCTCCTTGTGCTCGGGTTCGCCATTCCAGCCACTTTACTAGCAATCTCCCTACTTGGAGCATCAGCACCTTTAACCTCCTGTTCCGTACAGGTTGCAATTTGTCCTGAGGATGAACGGGAAGACGGGGAACCAATGAGAGACTAGCTCTTGGTGTTGGGACAGGCACAGGTCACTCTATTTTCCCATCAGGAAGAAGAATTAACCACAGGCTCAGCCTGCCCCCCGGAACCAGAACAGGGCCTGAAGCCATCCTGCGCTTTTGCGGCCGGCTCCCAAAAAAGCGACTTGTAAAATGGAGCTTCAGGGCACTGCAATTCACAAACCTGCAGAGTTATAAATGATAACTCTCGTCCACAAATATATTGAGGGAAGGCAAAGAAGAGGATTTGAAATCAAGGCAGAATTGCAGGAAACAGATTTCAGGAGGTAGATTCGAATCGCCTTTAAAGCACATGAAAAGCGGCAACACGTTGACAATGATGCCCTTGGCCAAAAAGGGCGTATGCGTTTTTTCCTGAATATATTCAGGAAAAAACGCATACGCCCTTTTTGGCCAACCAAGCAACCTGGAAAGGCAAATCAGCGCGACAAAGAAGTCTCGCTTCCCATCGGTCAAAAGGGCCATGCTGAAAAAAGTGTCAAAACCAGAAATGCAGGACAGGCCATGGAGAAATGGGAGCCTTGCTACACTGATGGGCGGGATGTAAATTGCCAACAGCCACTCTGGAGAAGTGTACGGTGTGTCCTGAAACATCTAAAAAACACAGCTTAGAGAGCATAGGGCACTTCCACGCATGGGGGGATAAAGCGGGAAAATTGAAAATCAGCAAGACACAAGCACCCCAAAGTTTAGGGCTGCTCTGTTGACAAGGACCTCCACTTCCTTCCACCTTAAATATCCCAGGAAAGCGAAAAATGGATAAAAAAGTTGTGGTCCTTATGTACAATGGAATATCACTCAGCCATGAAATCAATGTCATAAGGCTAGTAGCAGCATGATGAGTGGATTTAGGTAAGACGATTCTAAGTGAAATAAGTCACACAGAAAAGGACACTTCTCATAAGGTGTCACTTATAGAGGGAATGTAAAATCCGTTACACTTGAACTGAATTACAAAACAGAACAGAGTCACACATGCAGAAAACACACTATGGCTGCTTAACGGGAAAGGTGAGGTGGGGTGATACATAAAACAAGAGTTTCAAATTAGCTCAGATACCGTTCCATAAACCCAATATGGAATAGACAAGACCTACTCCTTGCTCAGAGAACTGGACTCAACACGCCCGATTCACCGCCCAAGAATATATCTGACCAGTAATAATCTTAAAACCTATGTATTGATATCTCTCTGTTAGTGTGTCAAGTGGGTGTAAAGCGGCCTAAACACAGCCGTGAAAAGCAGCTAAACCCCATTATAAAAAGAAATTACTTTTAAAAACCCATGAAACAAAGACAGGGAAAGAGAGAGAAATTCTTACACAATTCGTTCAGGGGCTGTGATGCAACCTGGATTGACCATATCTAGACCCACAGCTGGATGAGACATAAGGGTGGACACTCTTGGGGCTGAGAGGTTTGGTGAGGTTGGGTGAGCAAACGCAGACCCTTTAAAGTAATACTGCGTGCGACCCATCGCATGGGTCCCAAATCTCCAGGTTCAAGGGCATCTTCCTACATCGAAAACATGCATGAGAAACCCAGAAGATGGTACACCGTGTGATGGGGAAAGGTTTCTAAAACGCACCTCATTTCTCATCTCCTTGTGCTCGGGTTCGCCATTCCAGCCACTTTACTAGCAATCTCCCTACTTGGAGCATCAGCACCTTTAACCTCCTGTTCCGTACAGGTTGCAATTTGTCCTGAGGATGAACGGGAAGACGGGGAACCAATGAGAGACTAGCTCTTGGTGTTGGGACAGGCACAGGTCACTCTATTTTCCCATCAGGAAGAAGAATTAACCACAGGCTCAGCCTGCCCCCCGGAACCAGAACAGGGCCTGAAGCCATCCTGCGCTTTTGCGGCCGGCTCCCAAAAAAGCGACTTGTAAAATGGAGCTTCAGGGCACTGCAATTCACAAACCTGCAGAGTTATAAATGATAACTCTCGTCCACAAATATATTGAGGGAAGGCAAAGAAGAGGATTTGAAATCAAGGCAGAATTGCAGGAAACAGATTTCAGGAGGTAGATTCGAATCGCCTTTAAAGCACATGAAAAGCGGCAAAACGTTGACAATGATGCCCTTGGCCAAAAAGGGCGTATGCGTTTTTTCCTGAATATATTCAGGAAAAAACGCATACGCCCTTTTTGGCCAACCAAGCAACCTGGAAAGGCAAATCAGCGCGACAAAGAAGTCTCGCTTCCCATCGGTCAAAAGGGCCATGCTGAAAAAAGTGTCAAAACCAGAAATGCAGGACAGGCCATGGAGAAATGGGAGCCTTGCTACACTGATGGGCGGGATGTAAATTGCCAACAGCCACTCTGGAGAAGTGTACGGTGTGTCCTGAAACATCTAAAAAACACAGCTTAGAGAGCATAGGGCACTTCCACGCATGGGGGGATAAAGCGGGAAAATTGAAAATCAGCAAGACACAAGCACCCCAAAGTTTAGGGCTGCTCTGTTGACAAGGACCTCCACTTCCTTCCACCTTAAATATCCCAGGAAAGCGAAAAATGGATAAAAAAGTTGTGGTCCTTATGTACAATGGAATATCACTCAGCCATGAAATCAATGTCATAAGGCTAGTAGCAGCATGATGAGTGGATTTAGGTAAGACGATTCTAAGTGAAATAAGTCACACAGAAAAGGACACTTCTCATAAGGTGTCACTTATAGAGGGAATGTAAAAACCGTTACACTTGAACTGAATTACAAAACAGAACAGAGTCACACATGCAGAAAACACACTATGGCTGCTTAACGGGAAAGGTGAGGTGGGGTGATACATAAAACAAGAGTTTCAAATTAGCTCAGATACCGTTCCATAAACCCAATATGGAATAGACAAGACCTACTCCTTGCTCAGAGAACTGGACTCAACACGCCCGATTCACCGCCCAAGAATATATCTGACCAGTAATAATCTTAAAACCTATGTATTGATATCTCTCTGTTAGTGTGTCAAGTGGGTGTAAAGCGGCCTAAACACAGCCGTGAAAAGCAGCTAAACCCCATTATAAAAAGAAATTACTTTTAAAAACCCATGAAACAAAGACAGGGAAAGAGAGAGAAATTCTTACACAATTCGTTCAGGGGCTGTGATGCAACCTGGATTGACCATATCTAGACCCACAGCTGGATGAGACATAAGGGTGGACACTCTTGGGGCTGAGAGGTTTGGTGAGGTTGGGTGAGCAAACGCAGACCCTTTAAAGTAATACTGCGTGCGACCCATCGCATGGGTCCCAAATCTCCAGGTTCAAGGGCATCTTCCTACATCGAAAACATGCATGAGAAACCCAGAAGATGGTACACCGTGTGATGGGGAAAGGTTTCTAAAACGCACCTCATTTCTCATCTCCTTGTGCTCGGGTTCGCCATTCCAGCCACTTTACTAGCAATCTCCCTACTTGGAGCATCAGCACCTTTAACCTCCTGTTCCGTACAGGTTGCAATTTGTCCTGAGGATGAACGGGAAGACGGGGAACCAATGAGAGACTAGCTCTTGGTGTTGGGACAGGCACAGGTCACACTCTATTTTCCCATCAGGAAGAAGAATTAACCACAGGCTCAGCCTGCCCCCCGGAATCAGAACAGGGCCTGAAGCCATCCTGCGCTTTTGCGGCCGGCTCCCAAAAAAGCGACTTGTAAAATGGAGCTTCAGGGCACTGCAATTCACAAACCTGCAGAGTTATAAATGATAACTCTCGTCCACAAATATATTGAGGGAAGGCAAAGAAGAGGATTTGAAATCAAGGCAGAATTGCAGGAAACAGATTTCAGGAGGTAGATTCGAATCGCCTTTAAAGCACATGAAAAGCGGCAAAACGTTGACAATGATGCCCTTGGCCAAAAAGGGCGTATGCGTTTTTTCCTGAATATATTCAGGAAAAAACGCATACGCCCTTTTTGGCCAACCAAGCAACCTGGAAAGGCAAATCAGCGCGACAAAGAAGTCTCGCTTCCCATCGGTCAAAAGGGCCATGCTGAAAAAAGTGTCAAAACCAGAAATGCAGGACAGGCCATGGAGAAATGGGAGCCTTGCTACACTGATGGGCGGGATGTAAATTGCCAACAGCCACTCTGGAGAAGTGTACGGTGTGTCCTGAAACATCTAAAAAACACAGCTTAGAGAGCATAGGGCACTTCCACGCATGGGGGGATAAAGCGGGAAAATTGAAAATCAGCAAGACACAAGCACCCCAAAGTTTAGGGCTGCTCTGTTGACAAGGACCTCCACTTCCTTCCACCTTAAATATCCCAGGAAAGCGAAAAATGGATAAAAAAGTTGTGGTCCTTATGTACAATGGAATATCACTCAGCCATGAAATCAATGTCATAAGGCTAGTAGCAGCATGATGAGTGGATTTAGGTAAGACGATTCTAAGTGAAATAAGTCACACAGAAAAGGACACTTCTCATAAGGTGTCACTTATAGAGGGAATGTAAAAACCGTTACACTTGAACTGAATTACAAAACAGAACAGAGTCACACATGCAGAAAACACACTATGGCTGCTTAACGGGAAAGGTGAGGTGGGGTGATACATAAAACAAGAGTTTCAAATTAGCTCAGATACCGTTCCATAAACCCAATATGGAATAGACAAGACCTACTCCTTGCTCAGAGAACTGGACTCAACACGCCCGATTCACCGCCCAAGAATATATCTGACCAGTAATAATCTTAAAACCTATGTATTGATATCTCTCTGTTAGTGTGTCAAGTGGGTGTAAAGCGGCCTAAACACAGCCGTGAAAAGCAGCTAAACCCCATTATAAAAAGAAATTACTTTTAAAAACCCATGAAACAAAGACAGGGAAAGAGAGAGAAATTCTTACACAATTCGTTCAGGGGCTGTGATGCAACCTGGATTGACCATATCTAGACCCACAGCTGGATGAGACATAAGGGTGGACACTCTTGGGGCTGAGAGGTTTGGTGAGGTTGGGTGAGCAAACGCAGACCCTTTAAAGTAATACTGCGTGCGACCCATCGCATGGGTCCCAAATCTCCAGGTTCAAGGGCATCTTCCTACATCGAAAACATGCCTGAGAAACCCAGAAGATGGTACACCGTGTGATGGGGAAAGGTTTCTAAAACGCACCTCATTTCTCATCTCCTTGTGCTCGGGTTCGCCATTCCAGCCACTTTACTAGCAATCTCCCTACTTGGAGCATCAGCACCTTTAACCTCCTGTTCCGTACAGGTTGCAATTTGTCCTGAGGATGAACGGGAAGACGGGGAACCAATGAGAGACTAGCTCTTGGTGTTGGGACAGGCACAGGTCACACTCTATTTTCCCATCAGGAAGAAGAATTAACCACAGGCTCAGCCTGCCCCCCGGAATCAGAACAGGGCCTGAAGCCATCCTGCGCTTTTGCGGCCGGCTCCCAAAAAAGCGACTTGTAAAATGGAGCTTCAGGGCACTGCAATTCACAAACCTGCAGAGTTATAAATGATAACTCTCGTCCACAAATATATTGAGGGAAGGCAAAGAAGAGGATTTGAAATCAAGGCAGAATTGCAGGAAACAGATTTCAGGAGGTAGATTCGAATCGCCTTTAAAGCACATGAAAAGCGGCAAAACGTTGACAATGATGCCCTTGGCCAAAAAGGGCGTATGCGTTTTTTCCTGAATATATTCAGGAAAAAACGCATACGCCCTTTTTGGCCAACCAAGCAACCTGGAAAGGCAAATCAGCGCGACAAAGAAGTCTCGCTTCCCATCGGTCAAAAGGGCCATGCTGAAAAAAGTGTCAAAACCAGAAATGCAGGACAGGCCATGGAGAAATGGGAGCCTTGCTACACTGATGGGCGGGATGTAAATTGCCAACAGCCACTCTGGAGAAGTGTACGGTGTGTCCTGAAACATCTAAAAAACACAGCTTAGAGAGCATAGGGCACTTCCACGCATGGGGGGATAAAGCGGGAAAATTGAAAATCAGCAAGACACAAGCACCCCAAAGTTTAGGGCTGCTCTGTTGACAAGGACCTCCACTTCCTTCCACCTTAAATATCCCAGGAAAGCGAAAAATGGATAAAAAAGTTGTGGTCCTTATGTACAATGGAATATCACTCAGCCATGAAATCAATGTCATAAGGCTAGTAGCAGCATGATGAGTGGATTTAGGTAAGACGATTCTAAGTGAAATAAGTCACACAGAAAAGGACACTTCTCATAAGGTGTCACTTATAGAGGGAATGTAAAAACCGTTACACTTGAACTGAATTACAAAACAGAACAGAGTCACACATGCAGAAAACACACTATGGCTGCTTAACGGGAAAGGTGAGGTGGGGTGATACATAAAACAAGAGTTTCAAATTAGCTCAGATACCGTTCCATAAACCCAATATGGAATAGACAAGACCTACTCCTTGCTCAGAGAACTGGACTCAACACGCCCGATTCACCGCCCAAGAATATATCTGACCAGTAATAATCTTAAAACCTATGTATTGATATCTCTCTGTTAGTGTGTCAAGTGGGTGTAAAGCGGCCTAAACACAGCCGTGAAAAGCAGCTAAACCCCATTATAAAAATAAATTACTTTTAAAAACCCATGAAACAAAGACAGGGAAAGAGAGAGAAATTCTTACACAATTCGTTCAGGGGCTGTGATGCAACCTGGATTGACCATATCTAGACCCACAGCTGGATGAGACATAAGGGTGGACACTCTTGGGGCTGAGAGGTTTGGTGAGGTTGGGTGAGCAAACGCAGACCCTTTAAAGTAATACTGCGTGCGACCCATCGCATGGGTCCCAAATCTCCAGGTTCAAGGGCATCTTCCTACATCGAAAACATGCATGAGAAACCCAGAAGATGGTACACCGTGTGATGGGGAAAGGTTTCTAAAACGCACCTCATTTCTCATCTCCTTGTGCTCGGGTTCGCCATTCCAGCCACTTTACTAGCAATCTCCCTACTTGGAGCATCAGCACCTTTAACCTCCTGTTCCGTACAGGTTGCAATTTGTCCTGAGGATGAACGGGAAGACGGGGAACCAATGAGAGACTAGCTCTTGGTGTTGGGACAGGCACAGGTCACACTCTATTTTCCCATCAGGAAGAAGAATTAACCACAGGCTCAGCCTGCCCCCCGGAATCAGAACAGGGCCTGAAGCCATCCTGCGCTTTTGCGGCCGGCTCCCAAAAAAGCGACTTGTAAAATGGAGCTTCAGGGCACTGCAATTCACAAACCTGCAGAGTTATAAATGATAACTCTCGTCCACAAATATATTGAGGGAAGGCAAAGAAGAGGATTTGAAATCAAGGCAGAATTGCAGGAAACAGATTTCAGGAGGTAGATTCGAATCGCCTTTAAAGCACATGAAAAGCGGCAAAACGTTGACAATGATGCCCTTGGCCAAAAAGGGCGTATGCGTTTTTTCCTGAATATATTCAGGAAAAAACGCATACGCCCTTTTTGGCCAACCAAGCAACCTGGAAAGGCAAATCAGCGCGACAAAGAAGTCTCGCTTCCCATCGGTCAAAAGGGCCATGCTGAAAAAAGTGTCAAAACCAGAAATGCAGGACAGGCCATGGAGAAATGGGAGCCTTGCTACACTGATGGGCGGGATGTAAATTGCCAACAGCCACTCTGGAGAAGTGTACGGTGTGTCCTGAAACATCTAAAAAACACAGCTTAGAGAGCATAGGGCACTTCCACGCATGGGGGGATAAAGCGGGAAAATTGAAAATCAGCAAGACACAAGCACCCCAAAGTTTAGGGCTGCTCTGTTGACAAGGACCTCCACTTCCTTCCACCTTAAATATCCCAGGAAAGCGAAAAATGGATAAAAAAGTTGTGGTCCTTATGTACAATGGAATATCACTCAGCCATGAAATCAATGTCATAAGGCTAGTAGCAGCATGATGAGTGGATTTAGGTAAGACGATTCTAAGTGAAATAAGTCACACAGAAAAGGACACTTCTCATAAGGTGTCACTTATAGAGGGAATGTAAAAACCGTTACACTTGAACTGAATTACAAAACAGAACAGAGTCACACATGCAGAAAACACACTATGGCTGCTTAACGGGAAAGGTGAGGTGGGGCGATACATAAAACAAGAGTTTCAAATTAGCTCAGATACCGTTCCATAAACCCAATATGGAATAGACAAGACCTACTCCTTGCTCAGAGAACTGGACTCAACACGCCCGATTCACCGCACAAGAATATATCTGACCAGTAATAATCTTAAAACCTATGTATTGATATCTCTCTGTTAGTGTGTCAAGTGGGTGTAAAGCAGCCTAAGCACAGCCGTGAAAAGCAGCTAAACCCCATTATAAAAAGAAATTACTTTTAAAAACCCATGAAACAAAGACAGGGAAAGAGAGAGAAATTCTTACACAATTCGTTCAGGGGCTGTGATGCAACCTGGATTGACCATATCTAGACCCACAGCTGGATGAGACATAAGGGTGGACACTCTTGGGGCTGAGAGGTTTGGTGAGGTTGGGTGAGCAAACGCAGACCCTTTAAAGTAATACTGCGTGCTACCCATCGCATGGGTCCCAAATCTCCAGGTTCAAGGGCATCTTCCTACATCGAAAACATGCATGAGAAACCCAGAAGATGGTACACCGTGTGATGCGGAAAGGTTTCTAAAACGCACCTCATTTCTCATCTCCTTGTGCTCGGGTTCGCCATTCCAGCCACTTTACTAGCAATCTCCCTACTTGTAGCCTCAGCACCTTTAACCTCCTGTTCCCTACAGGTTGCAATTTGTCCTGAGGATGAACGGGAAGACGGGGAACCAATGAGACACTAGCTCTTGGTGTTGGGACAGGCACAGGTCACTCTATTTTCCCATCAGGAAGAAGAATTAACCACAGGCTCAGCCTGCCCCCCGGAACCAGAACAGGGCCTGAAGCCATCCTGCGCTTTTGCGGCCGGCTCCCAAAAAAGCGACTTGTAAAATGGAGCTTCAGGGCACTGCAATTCACAAACCTGCAGAGTTATAAATGATAACTCTCGTCCACAAATATATTGAGGGAAGGCAAAGAAGAGGATTTGAAATCAAGGCAGAATTGCAGGAAACAGATTTCAGGAGGTAGATTCGAATCGCCTTTAAAGCACATGAAAAGCGGCAAAACGTTGACAATGATGCCCTTGGCCAAAAAGGGCGTATGCGTTTTTTCCTGAATATATTCAGGAAAAAACGCATACGCCCTTTTTGGCCAACCAAGCAACCTGGAAAGGCAAATCAGCGCGACAAAGAAGTCTCGCTTCAGATCGGTCAAAAGGGCCATGCTGAAAAAAGTGTCAAAACCAGAAATGCAGGACAGGCCATGGAGAAATGGGAGCCTTGCTACACTGATGGGCGGGATGTAAATTGCCAACAGCCACTCTGGAGAAGTGTACGGTGTGTCCTGAAACATCTAAAAAACACAGCTTAGAGAGCATAGGGCACTTCCACGCATGGGGGGATAAAGCGGGAAAATTGAAAATCAGCAAGACACAAGCACCCCAAAGTTTAGGGCTGCTCTGTTGACAAGGACCTCCACTTCCTTCCACCTTAAATATCCCAGGAAAGCGAAAAATGGATAAAAAAGTTGTGGTCCTTATGTACAATGGAATATCACTCAGCCATGAAATCAATGTCATAAGGCTAGTAGCAGCATGATGAGTGGATTTAGGTAAGACGATTCTAAGTGAAATAAGTCACACAGAAAAGGACACTTCTCATAAGGTGTCACTTATAGAGGGAATGTAAAAACCGTTACACTTGAACTGAATTACAAAACAGAACAGAGTCACACATGCAGAAAACACACTATGGCTGCTTAACGGGAAAGGTGAGGTGGGGTGATACATAAAACAAGAGTTTCAAATTAGCTCAGATACCGTTCCATAAACCCAATATGGAATAGACAAGACCTACTCCTTGCTCAGAGAACTGGACTCAACACGCCCGATTCACCGCACAAGAATATATCTGACCAGTAATAATCTTAAAACCTATGTATTGATATCTCTCTGTTAGTGTGTCAAGTGGGTGTAAAGCGGCATAAACACAGCCGTGAAAAGCAGCTAAACCCCATTATAAAAATAAATTACTTTTAAAAACCCATGAAACAAAGACAGGGAAAGAGAGAGAAATTCTTACACAATTCGTTCAGGTGCTGTGATGCAACCTGGATTGACCATATCTAGACCCACAGCTGGATGAGACATAAGGGTGGACACTCTTGGGGCTGAGAGGTTTGGTGAGGTTGGGTGAGCAAACGCAGACCCTTTAAAGTAATACTGCGTGCGACCCATCGCATGGGTCCCAAATCTCCAGGTTCAAGGGCATCTTCCTACATCGAAAACATGCATGAGAAACCCAGAAGATGGTACACCGTGTGATGGGGAAAGGTTTCTAAAACGCACCTCATTTCTCATCTCCTTGTGCTCGGGTTCGCCATTCCAGCCACTTTACTAGCAATCTCCCTACGTGGAGCCTCAGCACCTTTAACCTCCTGTTCCGTACAGGTTGCAATTTGTCCTGAGGATGAACGGGAAGACGGGGAACCAATGAGAGACTAGCTCTTGGTGTTGGGACAGGCACAGGTCACTCTATTTTCCCATCAGGAAGAAGAATTAACCACAGGCTCCGCCTGCCCCCCGGAACCAGAACAGGGCCTGAAGCCATCCTGCGCTTTGGCGGCCAGCTCCCAAAAAAGCGACTTGTAAAATGGAGCTTCAGGGCACTGCAATTCACAAACCTGCAGAGTTATAAATGATAACTCTCGTCCACAAATATATTGAGGGAAGGCAAAGAAGAGGATTTGAAATCAAGGCAGAATTGCAGGAAACAGATTTCAGGAGGTAGATTCGAATCGCCTTTAAAGCACATGAAAAGCGGCAAAACGTTGACAATGATGCCCTTGGCCAAAAAGGGCGTATGCGTTTTTTCCTGAATATATTCAGGAAAAAACGCATACGCCCTTTTTGGCCAACCAAGCAACCTGGAAAGGCAAATCAGCGCAACAAAGAAGTCTCGCTTCCCATCGGTCAAAAGGGCCCTGCTGAAAAAAGTGTCAAAACCAGAAATGCAGGACAGGCCATGGAGAAATGGGAGCCTTGCTACACTGATGGGCGGGATGTAAACTGCCAACAGCCACTCTGGAGAAGTGTACGGTGTGTCCTGAAACATCTAAAAAACACAGCTTAGAGAGCATAGGGCACTTCCACGCATGGGGGGATAAAGCGGGAAAATTGAAAATCAGCAAGACACAAGCACCCCAAAGTTTAGGGCTGCTCTGTTGACAAGGACCTCCACTTCCTTCCACCTTAAATATCCCAGGAAAGCGAAAAATGGATAAAAAAGTTGTGGTCCTTATGTACAATGGAATATCACTCAGCCATGAAATCAATGTCATAAGGCTAGTAGCAGCATGATGAGTGGATTTAGGTAAGATGATTCTAAGTGAAATAAGTCACACAGAAAAGGACACTTCTCATAAGGTGTCACTTATAGAGGGAATGTAAAAACCGTTACACTTGAACTGAATTACAAAACAGAACAGAGTCACACATGCAGAAAACACACTATGGCTGCTTAACGGGAAAGGTGAGGTGGGGCGATACATAAAACAAGAGTTTCAAATTAGCTCAGATACCGTTCCATAAACCCAATATGGAATAGACAAGACCTACTCCTTGCTCAGAGAACTGGACTCAACACGCCCGATTCACCGCACAAGAATATATCTGACCAGTAATAATCTTAAAACCTATGTATTGATATCTCTCTGTTAGTGTGTCAAGTGGGTGTAAAGCAGCCTAAGCACAGCCGTGAAAAGCAGCTAAACCCCATTATAAAAATAAATTACTTTTAAAAACCCATGAAACAAAGACAGGGAAAGAGAGAGAAATTCTTACACAATTCGTTCAGGGGCTGTGATGCAACCTGGATTGACCATATCTAGACCCACAGCTGCATGAGACATAAGGGTGGACACTCTTGGGGCTGAGAGGTTTGGTGAGGTTGGGTGAGCAAACGCAGACCCTTTAAAGTAATACTGCGTGCTACCCATCGCATGGGTCCCAAATCTCCAGGTTCAAGGGCATCTTCCTACATCGAAAACATGCATGAGAAACCCAGAAGATGGTACACCGTGTGATGGGGAAAGGTTTCTAAAACGCACCTCATTTCTCATCTCCTTGTGCTCGGGTTCGCCATTCCAGCCACTTTACTAGCAATCTCCCTACTTGGAGCATCAGCACCTTTAACCTCCTGTTCCGTACAGGTTGCAATTTGTCCTGAGGATGAACGGGAAGACGGGGAACCAATGAGAGACTAGCTCTTGGTGTTGGGACAGGCACAGGTCACTCTATTTTCCCATCAGGAAGAAGAATTAACCACAGGCTCAGCCTGCCCCCCGGAACCAGAACAGGGCCTGAAGCCATCCTGCGCTTTTGCGGCCGGCTCCCAAAAAAGCGACTTGTAAAATGGAGCTTCAGGGCACTGCAATTCACAAACCTGCAGAGTTATAAATGATAACTCTCGTCCACAAATATATTGAGGGAAGGCAAAGAAGAGGATTTGAAATCAAGGCAGAATTGCAGGAAACAGATTTCAGGAGGTAGATTCGAATCGCCTTTAAAGCACATGAAAAGCGGCAAAACGTTGACAATGATGCCCTTGGCCAAAAAGGGCGTATGCGTTTTTTCCTGAATATATTCAGGAAAAAACGCATACGCCCTTTTTGGCCAACCAAGCAACCTGGAAAGGCAAATCAGCGCGACAAAGAAGTCTCGCTTCCCATCGGTCAAAAGGGCCATGCTGAAAAAAGTGTCAAAACCAGAAATGCAGGACAGGCCATGGAGAAATGGGAGCCTTGCTACACTGATGGGCGGGATGTAAATTGCCAACAGCCACTCTGGAGAAGTGTACGGTGTGTCCTGAAACATCTAAAAAACACAGCTTAGAGAGCATAGGGCACTTCCACGCATGGGGGGATAAAGCGGGAAAATTGAAAATCAGCAAGACACAAGCACCCCAAAGTTTAGGGCTGCTCTGTTGACAAGGACCTCCACTTCCTTCCACCTTAAATATCCCAGGAAAGCGAAAAATGGATAAAAAAGTTGTGGTCCTTATGTACAATGGAATATCACTCAGCCATGAAATCAATGTCATAAGGCTAGTAGCAGCATGATGAGTGGATTTAGGTAAGACGATTCTAAGTGAAATAAGTCACACAGAAAAGGACACTTCTCATAAGGTGTCACTTATAGAGGGAATGTAAAAACCGTTACACTTGAACTGAATTACGAAACAGAACAGAGTCACACATGCAGAAAACACACTATGGTTGCTTAACGGGAAAGGTGAGGTGGGGCGATACATATAACAAGAGTTTCAAATTAGCTCAGATACCGTTCCATAAACCCAATATGGAATAGACAAGACCTACTCCTTGCTCAGAGAACTGGACTCAACACGCCCGATTCACCGCCCAAGAATATATCTGACCAGTAATAATCTTAAAACCTATGTATTGATATCTCTCTGTTAGTGTGTCAAGTGGGTGTAAAGCGGCCTAAACACAGCCGTGAAAAGCAGCTAAACCCCATTATAAAAATAAATTACTTTTAAAAACCCATGAAACAAAGACAGGGAAAGAGAGAGAAATTCTTACACAATTCGTTCAGGGGCTGTGATGCAACCTGGATTGACCATATCTAGACCCACAGCTGGATGAGACATAAGGGTGGACACTCTTGGGGCTGAGAGGTTTGGTGAGGTTGGGTGAGCAAACGCAGACCCTTTAAAGTAATACTGCGTGCGACCCATCGCATGGGTCCCAAATCTCCAGGTTCAAGGGCATCTTCCTACATCGAAAACATGCATGAGAAACCCAGAAGATGGTACACCGTGTGATGGGGAAAGGTTTCTAAAACGCACCTCATTTCTCATCTCCTTGTGCTCGGGTTCGCCATTCCAGCCACTTTACTAGCAATCTCCCTACTTGGAGCATCAGCACCTTTAACCTCCTGTTCCGTACAGGTTGCAATTTGTCCTGAGGATGAACGGGAAGACGGGGAACCAATGAGAGACTAGCTCTTGGTGTTGGGACAGGCACAGGTCACTCTATTTTCCCATCAGGAAGAAGAATTAACCACAGGCTCAGCCTGCCCCCCGGAACCAGAACAGGGCCTGAAGCCATCCTGCGCTTTTGCGGCCAGCTCCCAAAAAAGCGACTTGTAAAATGGAGCTTCAGGGCACTGCAATTCACAAACCTGCAGAGTTATAAATGATAACTCTCGTCCACAAATATATTGAGGGAAGGCAAAGAAGAGGATTTGAAATCAAGGCAGAATTGCAGGAAACAGATTTCAGGAGGTAGATTCGAATCGCCTTTAAAGCACATGAAAAGCGGCAACACGTTGACAATGATGCCCTTGGCCAAAAAGGGCGTATGCGTTTTTTCCTGAATATATTCAGGAAAAAACGCATACGCCCTTTTTGGCCAACCAAGCAACCTGGAAAGGCAAATCAGCGCGACAAAGAAGTCTCGCTTCCCATCGGTCAAAAGGGCCATGCTGAAAAAAGTGTCAAAACCAGAAATGCAGGACAGGCCATGGAGAAATGGGAGCCTTGCTACACTGATGGGCGGGATGTAAATTGCCAACAGCCACTCTGGAGAAGTGTACGGTGTGTCCTGAAACATCTAAAAAACACAGCTTAGAGAGCATAGGGCACTTCCACGCATGGGGGGATAAAGCGGGAAAATTGAAAATCAGCAAGACACAAGCACCCCAAAGTTTAGGGCTGCTCTGTTGACAAGGACCTCCACTTCCTTCCACCTTAAATATCCCAGGAAAGCGAAAAATGGATAAAAAAGTTGTGGTCCTTATGTACAATGGAATATCACTCAGCCATGAAATCAATGTCATAAGGCTAGTAGCAGCATGATGAGTGGATTTAGGTAAGACGATTCTAAGTGAAATAAGTCACACAGAAAAGGACACTTCTCATAAGGTGTCACTTATAGAGGGAATGTAAAAACCGTTACACTTGAACTGAATTACGAAACAGAACAGAGTCACACATGCAGAAAACACACTATGGCTGCTTAACGGGAAAGGTGAGGTGGGGTGATACATATAACAAGAGTTTCAAATTAGCTCAGATACCGTTCCATAAACCCAATATGGAATAGACAAGACCTACTCCTTGCTCAGAGAACTGGACTCAACACGCCCGATTCACCGCCCAAGAATATATCTGACCAGTAATAATCTTAAAACCTATGTATTGATATCTCTCTGTTAGTGTGTCAAGTGGGTGTAAAGCGGCCTAAACACAGCCGTGAAAAGCAGCTAAACCCCATTATAAAAAGAAATTACTTTTAAAAACCCATGAAACAAAGACAGGGAAAGAGAGAGAAATTCTTACACAATTCGTTCAGGGGCTATGATGCAACCTGGATTGACCATATCTAGACCCACAGCTGGATGAGACATAAGGGTGGACACTCTTGGGGCTGAGAGGTTTGGTGAGGTTGGGTGAGCAAACGCAGACCCTTTAAAGTAATACTGCGTGCGACCCATCGCATGGGTCCCAAATCTCCAGGTTCAAGGGCATCTTCCTACATCGAAAACATGCATGAGAAACCCAGAAGATGGTACACCGTGTGATGGGGAAAGGTTTCTAAAACGCACCTCATTTCTCATCTCCTTGTGCTCGGGTTCGCCATTCCAGCCACTTTACTAGCAATCTCCCTACTTGGAGCATCAGCACCTTTAACCTCCTGTTCCGTACAGGTTGCAATTTGTCCTGAGGATGAACGGGAAGACGGGGAACCAATGAGAGACTAGCTCTTGGTGTTGGGACAGGCACAGGTCACTCTATTTTCCCATCAGGAAGAAGAATTAACCACAGGCTCAGCCTGCCCCCCGGAACCAGAACAGGGCCTGAAGCCATCCTGCGCTTTTGCGGCCGGCTCCCAAAAAAGCGACTTGTAAAATGGAGCTTCAGGGCACTGCAATTCACAAACCTGCAGAGTTATAAATGATAACTCTCGTCCACAAATATATTGAGGGAAGGCAAAGAAGAGGATTTGAAATCAAGGCAGAATTGCAGGAAACAGATTTCAGGAGGTAGATTCGAATCGCCTTTAAAGCACATGAAAAGCGGCAACACGTTGACAATGATGCCCTTGGCCAAAAAGGGCGTATGCGTTTTTTCCTGAATATATTCAGGAAAAAACGCATACGCCCTTTTTGGCCAACCAAGCAACCTGGAAAGGCAAATCAGCGCGACAAAGAAGTCTCGCTTCCCATCGGTCAAAAGGGCCATGCTGAAAAAAGTGTCAAAACCAGAAATGCAGGACAGGCCATGGAGAAATGGGAGCCTTGCTACACTGATGGGCGGGATGTAAATTGCCAACAGCCACTCTGGAGAAGTGTACGGTGTGTCCTGAAACATCTAAAAAACACAGCTTAGAGAGCATAGGGCACTTCCACGCATGGGGGGATAAAGCGGGAAAATTGAAAATCAGCAAGACACAAGCACCCCAAAGTTTAGGGCTGCTCTGTTGACAAGGACCTCCACTTCCTTCCACCTTAAATATCCCAGGAAAGCGAAAAATGGATAAAAAAGTTGTGGTCCTTATGTACAATGGAATATCACTCAGCCATGAAATCAATGTCATAAGGCTAGTAGCAGCATGATGAGTGGATTTAGGTAAGACGATTCTAAGTGAAATAAGTCACACAGAAAAGGACACTTCTCATAAGGTGTCACTTATAGAGGGAATGTAAAATCCGTTACACTTGAACTGAATTACAAAACAGAACAGAGTCACACATGCAGAAAACACACTATGGCTGCTTAACGGGAAAGGTGAGGTGGGGTGATACATAAAACAAGAGTTTCAAATTAGCTCAGATACCGTTCCATAAACCCAATATGGAATAGACAAGACCTACTCCTTGCTCAGAGAACTGGACTCAACACGCCCGATTCACCGCCCAAGAATATATCTGACCAGTAATAATCTTAAAACCTATGTATTGATATCTCTCTGTTAGTGTGTCAAGTGGGTGTAAAGCGGCCTAAACACAGCCGTGAAAAGCAGCTAAACCCCATTATAAAAAGAAATTACTTTTAAAAACCCATGAAACAAAGACAGGGAAAGAGAGAGAAATTCTTACACAATTCGTTCAGGGGCTGTGATGCAACCTGGATTGACCATATCTAGACCCACAGCTGGATGAGACATAAGGGTGGACACTCTTGGGGCTGAGAGGTTTGGTGAGGTTGGGTGAGCAAACGCAGACCCTTTAAAGTAATACTGCGTGCGACCCATCGCATGGGTCCCAAATCTCCAGGTTCAAGGGCATCTTCCTACATCGAAAACATGCATGAGAAACCCAGAAGATGGTACACCGTGTGATGGGGAAAGGTTTCTAAAACGCACCTCATTTCTCATCTCCTTGTGCTCGGGTTCGCCATTCCAGCCACTTTACTAGCAATCTCCCTACTTGGAGCATCAGCACCTTTAACCTCCTGTTCCGTACAGGTTGCAATTTGTCCTGAGGATGAACGGGAAGACGGGGAACCAATGAGAGACTAGCTCTTGGTGTTGGGACAGGCACAGGTCACTCTATTTTCCCATCAGGAAGAAGAATTAACCACAGGCTCAGCCTGCCCCCCGGAACCAGAACAGGGCCTGAAGCCATCCTGCGCTTTTGCGGCCGGCTCCCAAAAAAGCGACTTGTAAAATGGAGCTTCAGGGCACTGCAATTCACAAACCTGCAGAGTTATAAATGATAACTCTCGTCCACAAATATATTGAGGGAAGGCAAAGAAGAGGATTTGAAATCAAGGCAGAATTGCAGGAAACAGATTTCAGGAGGTAGATTCGAATCGCCTTTAAAGCACATGAAAAGCGGCAACACGTTGACAATGATGCCCTTGGCCAAAAAGGGCGTATGCGTTTTTTCCTGAATATATTCAGGAAAAAACGCATACGCCCTTTTTGGCCAACCAAGCAACCTGGAAAGGCAAATCAGCGCGACAAAGAAGTCTCGCTTCCCATCGGTCAAAAGGGCCATGCTGAAAAAAGTGTCAAAACCAGAAATGCAGGACAGGCCATGGAGAAATGGGAGCCTTGCTACACTGATGGGCGGGATGTAAATTGCCAACAGCCACTCTGGAGAAGTGTACGGTGTGTCCTGAAACATCTAAAAAACACAGCTTAGAGAGCATAGGGCACTTCCACGCATGGGGGGATAAAGCGGGAAAATTGAAAATCAGCAAGACACAAGCACCCCAAAGTTTAGGGCTGCTCTGTTGACAAGGACCTCCACTTCCTTCCACCTTAAATATCCCAGGAAAGCGAAAAATGGATAAAAAAGTTGTGGTCCTTATGTACAATGGAATATCACTCAGCCATGAAATCAATGTCATAAGGCTAGTAGCAGCATGATGAGTGGATTTAGGTAAGACGATTCTAAGTGAAATAAGTCACACAGAAAAGGACACTTCTCATAAGGTGTCACTTATAGAGGGAATGTAAAAACCGTTACACTTGAACTGAATTACAAAACAGAACAGAGTCACACATGCAGAAAACACACTATGGCTGCTTAACGGGAAAGGTGAGGTGGGGTGATACATAAAACAAGAGTTTCAAATTAGCTCAGATACCGTTCCATAAACCCAATATGGAATAGACAAGACCTACTCCTTGCTCAGAGAACTGGACTCAACACGCCCGATTCACCGCCCAAGAATATATCTGACCAGTAATAATCTTAAAACCTATGTATTGATATCTCTCTGTTAGTGTGTCAAGTGGGTGTAAAGCGGCCTAAACACAGCCGTGAAAAGCAGCTAAACCCCATTATAAAAAGAAATTACTTTTAAAAACCCATGAAACAAAGACAGGGAAAGAGAGAGAAATTCTTACACAATTCGTTCAGGGGCTGTGATGCAACCTGGATTGACCATATCTAGACCCACAGCTGGATGAGACATAAGGGTGGACACTCTTGGGGCTGAGAGGTTTGGTGAGGTTGGGTGAGCAAACGCAGACCCTTTAAAGTAATACTGCGTGCGACCCATCGCATGGGTCCCAAATCTCCAGGTTCAAGGGCATCTTCCTACATCGAAAACATGCATGAGAAACCCAGAAGATGGTACACCGTGTGATGGGGAAAGGTTTCTAAAACGCACCTCATTTCTCATCTCCTTGTGCTCGGGTTCGCCATTCCAGCCACTTTACTAGCAATCTCCCTACTTGGAGCATCAGCACCTTTAACCTCCTGTTCCGTACAGGTTGCAATTTGTCCTGAGGATGAACGGGAAGACGGGGAACCAATGAGAGACTAGCTCTTGGTGTTGGGACAGGCACAGGTCACACTCTATTTTCCCATCAGGAAGAAGAATTAACCACAGGCTCAGCCTGCCCCCCGGAATCAGAACAGGGCCTGAAGCCATCCTGCGCTTTTGCGGCCGGCTCCCAAAAAAGCGACTTGTAAAATGGAGCTTCAGGGCACTGCAATTCACAAACCTGCAGAGTTATAAATGATAACTCTCGTCCACAAATATATTGAGGGAAGGCAAAGAAGAGGATTTGAAATCAAGGCAGAATTGCAGGAAACAGATTTCAGGAGGTAGATTCGAATCGCCTTTAAAGCACATGAAAAGCGGCAAAACGTTGACAATGATGCCCTTGGCCAAAAAGGGCGTATGCGTTTTTTCCTGAATATATTCAGGAAAAAACGCATACGCCCTTTTTGGCCAACCAAGCAACCTGGAAAGGCAAATCAGCGCGACAAAGAAGTCTCGCTTCCCATCGGTCAAAAGGGCCATGCTGAAAAAAGTGTCAAAACCAGAAATGCAGGACAGGCCATGGAGAAATGGGAGCCTTGCTACACTGATGGGCGGGATGTAAATTGCCAACAGCCACTCTGGAGAAGTGTACGGTGTGTCCTGAAACATCTAAAAAACACAGCTTAGAGAGCATAGGGCACTTCCACGCATGGGGGGATAAAGCGGGAAAATTGAAAATCAGCAAGACACAAGCACCCCAAAGTTTAGGGCTGCTCTGTTGACAAGGACCTCCACTTCCTTCCACCTTAAATATCCCAGGAAAGCGAAAAATGGATAAAAAAGTTGTGGTCCTTATGTACAATGGAATATCACTCAGCCATGAAATCAATGTCATAAGGCTAGTAGCAGCATGATGAGTGGATTTAGGTAAGACGATTCTAAGTGAAATAAGTCACACAGAAAAGGACACTTCTCATAAGGTGTCACTTATAGAGGGAATGTAAAAACCGTTACACTTGAACTGAATTACAAAACAGAACAGAGTCACACATGCAGAAAACACACTATGGCTGCTTAACGGGAAAGGTGAGGTGGGGTGATACATAAAACAAGAGTTTCAAATTAGCTCAGATACCGTTCCATAAACCCAATATGGAATAGACAAGACCTACTCCTTGCTCAGAGAACTGGACTCAACACGCCCGATTCACCGCCCAAGAATATATCTGACCAGTAATAATCTTAAAACCTATGTATTGATATCTCTCTGTTAGTGTGTCAAGTGGGTGTAAAGCGGCCTAAACACAGCCGTGAAAAGCAGCTAAACCCCATTATAAAAAGAAATTACTTTTAAAAACCCATGAAACAAAGACAGGGAAAGAGAGAGAAATTCTTACACAATTCGTTCAGGGGCTGTGATGCAACCTGGATTGACCATATCTAGACCCACAGCTGGATGAGACATAAGGGTGGACACTCTTGGGGCTGAGAGGTTTGGTGAGGTTGGGTGAGCAAACGCAGACCCTTTAAAGTAATACTGCGTGCGACCCATCGCATGGGTCCCAAATCTCCAGGTTCAAGGGCATCTTCCTACATCGAAAACATGCATGAGAAACCCAGAAGATGGTACACCGTGTGATGGGGAAAGGTTTCTAAAACGCACCTCATTTCTCATCTCCTTGTGCTCGGGTTCGCCATTCCAGCCACTTTACTAGCAATCTCCCTACTTGGAGCATCAGCACCTTTAACCTCCTGTTCCGTACAGGTTGCAATTTGTCCTGAGGATGAACGGGAAGACGGGGAACCAATGAGAGACTAGCTCTTGGTGTTGGGACAGGCACAGGTCACACTCTATTTTCCCATCAGGAAGAAGAATTAACCACAGGCTCAGCCTGCCCCCCGGAATCAGAACAGGGCCTGAAGCCATCCTGCGCTTTTGCGGCCGGCTCCCAAAAAAGCGACTTGTAAAATGGAGCTTCAGGGCACTGCAATTCACAAACCTGCAGAGTTATAAATGATAACTCTCGTCCACAAATATATTGAGGGAAGGCAAAGAAGAGGATTTGAAATCAAGGCAGAATTGCAGGAAACAGATTTCAGGAGGTAGATTCGAATCGCCTTTAAAGCACATGAAAAGCGGCAAAACGTTGACAATGATGCCCTTGGCCAAAAAGGGCGTATGCGTTTTTTCCTGAATATATTCAGGAAAAAACGCATACGCCCTTTTTGGCCAACCAAGCAACCTGGAAAGGCAAATCAGCGCGACAAAGAAGTCTCGCTTCCCATCGGTCAAAAGGGCCATGCTGAAAAAAGTGTCAAAACCAGAAATGCAGGACAGGCCATGGAGAAATGGGAGCCTTGCTACACTGATGGGCGGGATGTAAATTGCCAACAGCCACTCTGGAGAAGTGTACGGTGTGTCCTGAAACATCTAAAAAACACAGCTTAGAGAGCATAGGGCACTTCCACGCATGGGGGGATAAAGCGGGAAAATTGAAAATCAGCAAGACACAAGCACCCCAAAGTTTAGGGCTGCTCTGTTGACAAGGACCTCCACTTCCTTCCACCTTAAATATCCCAGGAAAGCGAAAAATGGATAAAAAAGTTGTGGTCCTTATGTACAATGGAATATCACTCAGCCATGAAATCAATGTCATAAGGCTAGTAGCAGCATGATGAGTGGATTTAGGTAAGACGATTCTAAGTGAAATAAGTCACACAGAAAAGGACACTTCTCATAAGGTGTCACTTATAGAGGGAATGTAAAAACCGTTACACTTGAACTGAATTACAAAACAGAACAGAGTCACACATGCAGAAAACACACTATGGCTGCTTAACGGGAAAGGTGAGGTGGGGTGATACATAAAACAAGAGTTTCAAATTAGCTCAGATACCGTTCCATAAACCCAATATGGAATAGACAAGACCTACTCCTTGCTCAGAAAACTGGACTCAACACGCCCGATTCACCGCACAAGAATATATCTGACCAGTAATAATCTTAAAACCTATGTATTGATATCTCTCTGTTAGTGTGTCAAGTGGGTGTAAAGCGGCCTAAACACAGCCGTGAAAAGCAGCTAAACCCCATTATAAAAAGAAATTACTTTTAAAAACCCATGAAACAAAGACAGGGAAAGAGAGAGAAATTCTTACACAATTCGTTCAGGGGCTGTGATGCAACCTGGATTGACCATATCTAGACCCACAGCTGGATGAGACATAAGGGTGGACACTCTTGGGGCTGAGAGGTTTGGTGAGGTTGGGTGAGCAAACGCAGACCCTTTAAAGTAATACTGCGTGCGACCCATCGCATGGGTCCCAAATCTCCAGGTTCAAGGGCATCTTCCTACATCGAAAACATGCATGAGAAACCCAGAAGATGGTACACCGTGTGATGGGGAAAGGTTTCTAAAACGCACCTCATTTCTCATCTCCTTGTGCTCGGGTTCGCCATTCCAGCCACTTTACTAGCAATCTCCCTACTTGGAGCATCAGCACCTTTAACCTCCTGTTCCGTACAGGTTGCAATTTGTCCTGAGGATGAACGGGAAGACGGGGAACCAATGAGAGACTAGCTCTTGGTGTTGGGACAGGCACAGGTCACTCTATTTTCCCATCAGGAAGAAGAATTAACCACAGGCTCAGCCTGCCCCCCGGAACCAGAACAGGGCCTGAAGCCATCCTGCGCTTTTGCGGCCGGCTCCCAAAAAAGCGACTTGTAAAATGGAGCTTCAGGGCACTGCAATTCACAAACCTGCAGAGTTATAAATGATAACTCTCGTCCACAAATATATTGAGGGAAGGCAAAGAAGAGGATTTGAAATCAAGGCAGAATTGCAGGAAACAGATTTCAGGAGGTAGATTCGAATCGCCTTTAAAGCACATGAAAAGCGGCAAAACGTTGACAATGATGCCCTTGGCCAAAAAGGGCGTATGCGTTTTTTCCTGAATATATTCAGGAAAAAACGCATACGCCCTTTTTGGCCAACCAAGCAACCTGGAAAGGCAAATCAGCGCGACAAAGAAGTCTCGCTTCCCATCGGTCAAAAGGGCCATGCTGAAAAAAGTGTCAAAACCAGAAATGCAGGACAGGCCATGGAGAAATGGGAGCCTTGCTACACTGATGGGCGGGATGTAAATTGCCAACAGCCACTCTGGAGAAGTGTACGGTGTGTCCTGAAACATCTAAAAAACACAGCTTAGAGAGCATAGGGCACTTCCACGCATGGGGGGATAAAGCGGGAAAATTGAAAATCAGCAAGACACAAGCACCCCAAAGTTTAGGGCTGCTCTGTTGACAAGGACCTCCACTTCCTTCCACCTTAAATATCCCAGGAAAGCGAAAAATGGATAAAAAAGTTGTGGTCCTTATGTACAATGGAATATCACTCAGCCATGAAATCAATGTCATAAGGCTAGTAGCAGCATGATGAGTGGATTTAGGTAAGACGATTCTAAGTGAAATAAGTCACACAGAAAAGGACACTTCTCATAAGGTGTCACTTATAGAGGGAATGTAAAAACCGTTACACTTGAACTGAATTACAAAACAGAACAGAGTCACACATGCAGAAAACACACTATGGCTGCTTAACGGGAAAGGTGAGGTGGGGTGATACATAAAACAAGAGTTTCAAATTAGCTCAGATACCGTTCCATAAACCAATATGGAATAGACAAGACCTACTCCTTGCTCAGAGAACTGGACTCAACACGCCCGATTCACCGCACAAGAATATATCTGACCAGTAATAATCTTAAAACCTATGTATTGATATCTCTCTGTTAGTGTGTCAAGTGGGTGTAAAGCAGCCTAAACACAGCCGTGAAAAGCAGCTAAACCCCATTATAAAAAGAAATTACTTTTAAAAACCCATGAAACAAAGACAGGGAAAGAGAGAGAAATTCTTACACAATTCGTTCAGGGGCTGTGATGCAACCTGGATTGACCATATCTAGACCCACAGCTGGATGAGACATAAGGGTGGACACTCTTGGGGCTGAGAGGTTTGGTGAGGTTGGGTGAGCAAACGCAGACCCTTTAAAGTAATACTGCGTGCGACCCATCGCATGGGTCCCAAATCTCCAGGTTCAAGGGCATCTTCCTACATCGAAAACATGCATGAGAAACCCAGAAGATGGTACACCGTGTGATGGGGAAGGTTTCTAAAACGCACCTCATTTCTCATCTCCTTGTGCTCGGGTTCGCCATTCCAGCCACTTTACTAGCAATCTCCCTACTTGGAGCATCAGCACCTTTAACCTCCTGTTCCGTACAGGTTGCAATTTGTCCTGAGGATGAACGGGAAGACGGGGAACCAATGAGAGACTAGCTCTTGGTGTTGGGACAGGCACAGGTCACTCTATTTTCCCATCAGGAAGAAGAATTAACCACAGGCTCAGCCTGCCCCCCGGAACCAGAAACAAGGCCTGAAGCCATCCTGCCGCTTTTGCGGCCGGCTCCCAAAAAAGCGACTTGTAAAATGGAGCTTCAGGGCACTGCAATTCACAAACCTGCAGAGTTATAAATGATAACTCTCGTCCACAAATATATTGAGGGAAGGCAAAGAAGAGGATTTGAAATCAAGGCAGAATTGCAGGAAACAGATTTCAGGAGGTAGATTCGAATCGCCTTTAAAGCACATGAAAAGCGGCAAAACGTTGACAATGATGCCCTTGGCCAAAAAGGGCGTATGCGTTTTTTTCCTGAATATATTCAGGAAAAAACGCATACGCCCTTTTTGGCCAACCAAGCAACCTGGAAAGGCAAATCAGCGCGACAAAGAAGTCTCGCTTCCCATCGGTCAAAAGGGCCATGCTGAAAAAAGTGTCAAAACCAGAAATGCAGGACAGGCCATGGAGAAATGGGAGCCTTGCTACACTGATGGGCGGGATGTAAATTGGCAACAGCCACTCTGGAGAAGTGTACGGTGTGTCCTGAAACATCTAAAAAACACAGCTTAGAGAGCATAGGGCACTTCCACGCATGGGGGGATAAAGCGGGAAAATTGAAAATCAGCAAGACACAAGCACCCCAAAGTTTAGGGCTGCTCTGTTGACAAGGACCTCCACTTCCTTCCACCTTAAATATCCCAGGAAAGCGAAAAATGGATAAAAAAGTTGTGGTCCTTATGTACAATGGAATATCACTCAGCCATGAAATCAATGTCATAAGGCTAGTAGCAGCATGATGAGTGGATTTAGGTAAGACGATTCTAAGTGAAATAAGTCACACAGAAAAGGACACTTCTCATAAGGTGTCACTTATAGAGGGAATGTAAAAACCGTTACACTTGAACTGAATTACAAAACAGAACAGAGTCA